>NC_053466.1:5301402-6501402 GCF_015227805.2 Hirundo rustica | reverse complement strand
TTTAATAAGAACTAGACAAAAACACCACACTGGTTTCTGTAACCCGGTTTCTTTCCCATTCATTGTATGCAGATGGGATGAGTTCAGCTGGAGGCTTGTTACTAGTCTATATTTAAAAATAACCCCACAAAAAACACAAACCCCAAGAGATAATACAGTCAAAAATAGTTTGAAGAACACAAACGTGCTGCCACAAGCACGGGGTACATTTTTAAGGGCTGGTGTTTTACACGGCCATTCAATGAATTGCTGTAAACTAAGAGATTGTTACAGAGCTTTGGGGAAGTACCCAGGAGAAAGCTCCCAAGCCTGCTGTGCCACCCAGCCTTCTGTATCCTCCCAGCTTGTGAAACTGTGCACAGCCCAGAGCCTGAAATGGGATCTCATGGCAAGAGGAGCAGCAGTACCTTGTTGTCCTTCTCTCCCTCAGCATTCACCTCCACTCCTCAGCAGGGTCCCCTCCTCTGCACACATGCACCGTTCCCCAGAAGTGCTCAGAAGAGGCTTCGTGACTCAAAATAACAAGGATCCAAAACAGCAGCTTAAGCACTTAAATAAAAACACGAAACAAAAGAGGAGAAGCAGGGGGGACAAAAAAAAAAAAAAAAAAAAAAAGTAGTGGAATAAATCCAAGAGTAGCTCTTGCAGCTCAGAGCCCCTGGCAAGTGCCAGCAGTTTCAAAAGAGCTATAATCTGGAAACTGTTATCAAAGTTTATCGCACTCCAGTTCTTATCTAAACCAAACAATCTCTAGAACAGCAGCTGATAAGGCATCCTGACAAGGTAATTTCGGCAATTTAAATCCACTGCTACAGCCATCATACACTGAGAATATTTTAACACCCTTTCCAGTTTAACCTCTAATCTCTCTTCCTCTGTTCTTTCCAAACACAAGGGCAGTTTTTCTCTCCTGCAGCCAGGCACACCTCCTGCCATCGTTGGTATTACAGGCAGGTGCCCTTTGAGCTCTCCCCTCCGGCGTGCACAGCCCAGCCACCAGCTCCAGCTTGCTTCATCAAAAGGATCTTTATTTTCCCTCTGAATTCAAGTGGCCATTTTCCCCAGCTTGCCAAAGGTCCATCCTTGAAAGCAGTGGCTACATCTGTCACGAGCTGCTGCGTGGGAGAGGAGAGGGAAATCAAAGGCAGCAAACATGAGGCAGGATCGGCCCTGGTGCGATTGGGTGTAACACAGTAGAAATATGTTCTTTGTAGCCCCGTGGGATTTTCACCTAGAACATCTCACCCACAAGCCACAAGGCAGGATTAGCTCAATGGCTCACCTTCCAAAATAATTCACTGGCCAGAACATCCAGTGTCTCTTTCTACATTTTTTTCTTGCAACAGACTTTTTACATCAGGCTAGACTTTGATATATGGGACACCTGAAAACACTTACTCATGCTAAATGTAGCTGGCAACCGACATACAAAACCAAAACAAAACCAGCTACCTCCACTAGATAAAAGCATCAGTCCATCTGATGCAATTTCCTCTGGTCACTAGACACTGCCCTGACACAATTCCTAATGATTTCTCTCTTTACGATGGAGCAGAGCAGCGATATTAAACTACTAAGACACTGCTATGACTCCAATGCCAAGCAGCAACTTGCCTATATCACATAACGTTTATGTACACAGGACAGGGCAGAGCAGCTCTGGAACCAAAGGAGTTTCCCCTGGGCTTTCCACAGCTCCCACAAGGCTGGGGAGCAGAGCTCAGCTCTTGTGCAATGGCCCTGGGCACACCCAGCACCACAGCAGAGCCACCAAAGTTGCCCAAGTGGCCAGAGGAGAGCTCCTGGAGGAGCCTGTGTCCAGGTCCCTCCTGTGGCGCCATCACTGAGCGTGCTAGAGGTGTTGTCTTCATGTGAACAGAAAGTGAACAGTGCAAGCTAGAGAAATTGCGCAGTTCCCTCAGGCTGAACTTCCCAAATCAGGAAAGGGAATTCAAGATTTCTTGCTATATGCACACTGGGGTAAAAAACCCCCAATCAGATGCTGCAAACCCCAAGAAATCCCTTTGTTAAATCATTTTCCATCTTTCCAGATGCAAACTCCCATTTTCCTCTATAAATTAGTGTCTGACATGAAATGCAAACTGATTTGTTTACATTACAAGACTTAAATGCGGTTAAAGAAATAACAGAGCATCTTCAGTTTTAATCAGAAAAAAAATAAATCCTGAGTTCCAGAAAAATTACCCAGCACAGGTAGGAACAGAACTATCCATACACCATGGCAGCCTCCACTAGCCAGAGTGATTAGTTATTTCCTTTCTCTTACACTGTGAAAACCGTAAGTTTTTTCATCTCTGAACACCTCTGACTGGGAAAGCACTGGTTTTTTACATCAAGGAAACCCATCAGGTCTGATTCACCAGGTATGAAAATCTGGGTGTGTATGAATACTGCTCTAAAGGAGGTGACATCAAGATCCGGACAGCATAGTGTCAGAGTGTCTACCATATAGGAAGAAAGTGATCATCTAGACGTAAAAAGACATGCAGTCTGTATCAAAACCTTCCTCCTGCAAGGCTTTTTTGGCAGGTTATTTGGGCTGGATATTGTGTTCCAATGGGTTCCTATGTTAAAATATTTGCATTACCCCAGGTACAACTGCTCTGCTCCAAGGAGAAATGAACATCACAGTTCATCCTGTTTCTTCAACCAACCTGAGCGCACAGCAAACTCGCCTGTGAAAGCACAATTATTATGCAGCCACTCAGCATTTAAAACATCCAATCCAACCCACCATAAACTGTCACTTCAGGCATTTATGGCAGACAGTAAACACATGCTTATCAGGGAACTGCACCCTGCAAGCTCAGCCAATGGAGCAATATTTCTTATCAAATCAATGGCTTATCAGGGAACTTAACAAAAATAAAGGTTACACCATACGGTCTCCTCCTTTTTACCTCTGCTCCATCAAGATGTACAACTCTAATTAAAGCTACATTGCTCAGACTTTGTAGATTTGCTTCCTCCTTGCCTGCCCTTGAAAGCAAAAGCCTGCCTTTAAAGCAGAGCATCTGGAAACAGTTCCCTACCCAGCTGTGCTGAGCTGGACAAAGAGCGCATCGACCCCGGCCCTCAGCCGTGCCCACCTGCTCGGGTCGATGGCGCATCCCGCCCGTCCCCGCGCGCCGCTTCCTGCGCCCCAGCGACAACGCCAAGGTCAAGGGCCAGCAGGAACGAGCCTGATGTGTCTGCACAGCCACTGGAACCACAGGGAGACCACTGCTGCCGACGGTGATTTGGTTAACCCAATCAACAAATGAAGGCAAACACAAAATAGAAAAGAACTCAGACTCCTTTGTATCGAGAGCTGTCTGAAAACGTGAGGTCACGTTGCATGAAAAAGGACATTTCTGAAGCAAGCAAAAATGAGTATTTTTGTTTGACCAATTATTAAAGCTCCTTCAGAAGTCACACTTTTCCACACAAAATGAGTTATTCTCCTGTGGTTGTTCTGTCCCATACCAAGGCCTTTCTCTCTTACTGGCAAAGTAACAACAGCCCCCTCAAACAGAATAGGTTGGATGCAACTTACTGCCTGTAACTTAAATGAACTTTAATTAATGATCTTCTAATTAACTGCTGTTTAACAGTTGATATCATTATTAGATCATCTTCCTTACATAACTTTGCAGCAGAGGCACTGGAAAGTACCCACATAAACAGCAGCGGATGGAGACCGAGGAGCAGGTGTCCTGAGTGGTTACTCATGCTGTTACCTGAAACAATTGCTATTAAGTGCCTTCACACATTCACACATGGAAATTCCTAAATTGCAAACGATCAGAAGAATTTCAGGTGCTGAGCTGCTGAGTTGATCTTCACACTAACCAAAGACTTCTCTGCTTCAGGGAACAAGGCTGGTGAAGTTACTCAATACAAGAAAATGAACCTCTTGATTTTTTTTTTTTTTAATTCAAATCAGGTTTTTCAGATTACAAAGCGCCTGTCAGTACTATCACAGAACTAAGTGAATAATGACTTTTAAAAAAATCAATAGAAGCAGCCCAACTACTCACACACCGCTTTACACTATACAGGTCTGATCAATCCAAGCTTCTAATCCTGACATGTGACTGCTCCTTCTAAAAGCTCTAGCTCATCAGATATAAATTAACCTGAAAAATGGAATTACCCTGTAAAGTGGTCTGCTCTCTCCCTCTACTTTTTACAAGATCTACAAATAAAACACTTGGGGATGATAATCTGTTGCTTAAAGCACTTGATTTTGCTGAGCTGTACAGTCTGGAACAAGAAACATTAATTTCTACCTAAGAGATAGAGATGGATTTAAATCAGTATTATCCAAAGCGCTGCAGCCTGTGCTCCTCCTCAGATGACTAGGAATGCTTTCCATCTACAAGAACTTTCCTGTTGATTAGCTGCTGTTTGGGGTTTTTTCATGAAAATCTTTAAAAATAGCTACTCATCTATTTTATCAATACTCCTGCCAACTTCATTGTCAAGTAAAAAAAAATTAAACCCCTTAATTTTATTTTTTTTAACGTCTTTAAACTATTACCATATAAATCTGAACTGTCTTTATGGATTACCTATGAGCGCTGTTGTTACCAAGCCAGGTTAAATTTAGTTCTAATATAATGCACTTACTTCTCAGCGAACTCATAAACACAAACCCCATCTTGATAAGGAAGCAATAAAACCCCTCCTTTATTGCCACCAAGGTAATTCCAACTTTAATATATCTATTATTTCAGTACTAAGATTATTTTGCTGCAGCAAATTGAATTCTTCATGAAGGAAATAAAAAAATGCATGAGAAAACGCTGAAACAAAACTCAAGGTTCCGTGAGAGACTAGAGAACAGAAAATTTCAGAGAAACTGAAATTAATACTGATATTACAAGGAAGAATAACTTAGAATAATGTGATTTCTCACAGTGTTGCTGGGATAATTTGAAGAATGTCAAGACTAAGCATTTCTATACTGCACTTCATCTGAGACTGCCGGAGAAGAGGCATTAAACAGTTCACTTCCCCTCTGCCTCAAGGACAGAATTCCCAGCTTCCAGCAAACCAACCTGCAGCAGGCCAAATGCTGCAAGTGGAACCTGAGGTCTTATTTCTCACTCACACTTTCTCACTGTTGCAAAAGACTTCCTTTTCCACAGCCTCAATCTGATTTGCAGATTACTCTTTTCCTAGCATGCAAAAAAAAAAAAAAGAAAAAAAAAAAGAAGAAAAAAAAAAAAGGAATGGGTGGAAAGACCATGGATAGTCCTGAGAATTCACTCAATCTGTGCAGATTTAGAAGGCAAGTTAACCATCTGCTGTTAGAACAGCTGAGACTTACAACTCCTGTTCCCCCTCCTTTGTGATCTTCGCTCCACAGGCTCCAGAAATGTTTTCATTAACACCAATTTTGTATTCAGAGAATCAGACACTACCATCATCATCCTAAACCCCTGCTCAATGCTTTGCACCACACAACAGTTTTTAATCAATACTAAGATGATTCACAAACTGATAGAAGATTTAGAAATACATGCAGAATCTCCCATCAGAGGCTGAGTCCATTGTCATTGAGCAGTTCAAACTTCTCCTTCAGGTGGAGATCTGCCATAAGCAATTAGAAGAGTCTGCACTGTACTTACATATTCCAGTAAGATTACTAGATTGTTTCTCAGTAAAACAAGGACTGAAAACAGAACTGCGATCTCTGGAGTACAGCATAGTGTTGTATACTACCACCCCCAACAAAACTGAGTAAGCTGGAAAATAAGGAAAATAACAGGAAAATAAAAAACTCCTATCTTCCACCATCTCACCAAACTGAAATCAAGCAGTCAAAACACGCTGGCTGCACCCACACAATAGAGAAACTGAAGGGAAAGGCAAGACCAGAACTATTTCCCTCCTACTTCCCACCTTCAGCTGCAGCAGCCCAGGTCTGTTTTCCCTGACTGACGCTGAAAGCTCGTCTTGCCCAGCCACAGCCTGGCTGAGGCTCCCACAGCCCCAGGGGCAGTGATTATCTGGGCTGACACAACCCTGCACGGCCCCCAAGAGCCAGGGAAAGTTTGTTCTTCACTGCAGTGAGAACGAGAAATGGTGGAAGTCACGAGGATGAACAATGAAAGAAAAACGTAGAACTGGAGAAGTGAAAGCTACAGTAATACAGGACAGTCAGAGAGGCAGGTTAATTATTAACACTGAAGACTTACCATCCCCTAAATATTTAAAAATGTTTAACTAGCAGAGCCACAGTAAGGAAAGTGCGTGGTTGAGTCTTCTTTCCATTTTGCAGAGGAGGAAACTGAGGTGAGGAATGAGCTCTTAAAGCCCCAGAGGAGAGCACAGCAACTTGAATAAAATGTGTCCGTCTTCTAATCCTGCCTGCTAGACTGAAAGTCCTCTGCTCTGGTTTATCCTCCTCTAAACCTTGATCAGGCAAGTGAGGATCAGTATCTTTTAAGTAACAACATTCTTACTTGTGAGTTGAAAAGCACTTACTACAAGGGACAATAGAAGAAAGCTGACCTTTGACGTTTTTGAAAGCTCAATAAAAGGCAATAGGAAGCAAAATTGTATCGGGCACCAATAAACCGTAAATTATTTTATGATATGAGAGGTTACTTAATCTGAAACTATAACTATTAAGGAGAGTGATAAGAGATAAGGAAGGTAAAGACTCAGGGACTTTTCAGTCTCGTATCTTATCACTTCTAGTGTATTATTAACCAGCTTGATTCACAATATCCCAGTTACTTTGTGATCTTTCCACAGTTGAAAATTATTACCAAATGTGAAGTATCCAGAACTTTGTTCAGTCGTGCTACTAAAATAATGCAATCTTGTTTTTGATGATGCATTCAAGCCACAGTAGCACCAACACAGGGAGCTGTAAATCCTGTAATTTTTTTTTCTTAAGCCTGTGTAAACTTTATTTTGATTTTACTCTGAAAAGGACAGTATGAACACTTACTACTCCTCTCCAGTCAACATACTTTTTAATCCACTTTGCAAAGATTACTAAATTGCTCTCTAATATATTGCCTTGACACCTCTCTAACCAATTACACAAAGTTTTCCAGCAGGCATTGATTTATGTTAGATGTCCACAAGAATACTCACACTAATAAAGCTGATTGTATCTCTCACCACAGAAATTATTTAATGACAGAAGCACCATGATGCAGCTTCACCTGTACCCAAAGGAAATCAATTTACCAGCTGAACCACCCACCTGCTGTTAAATCTTTTATTTAGCTTACATTCTTATTGATTTTAATTGAAGAAATGATGATTTGTCATAGCTTGTACTGCCTGAAAACTAAAAACTGCAGGTTGTCTTATCCACAGTGGAAGAGTATTGCTCAACTAATTCCCCATATCACAAACTTGCAATCACACTGCACCTATGATTGTTTCAGCTGTTGTAAACCGTTGCGGTGGGATAAGACAGCTCCAAGCAGAATATTGGGGTTTGGAAAGAGAGATTTATTTTATTAAATGCAATTCATCCTCCATCCCTCTACATCCTCTATCTGGCCAAGACTTAGTCATATCAACAGTCTCTCAACTTCAAGAAGTTAATGAGTGTAAAATATTGGCATGTACTGCAACCTTAGAGAGGTAATTGTTCAATGCAACACACACTTACACAGAGGCCAGAAATGTGGAATCCTCTCCAGGTCACTGCTGCTTCTGCACCTCAGAAAAGGCAATGGTGCACATCAGGAAACTGGTATGGCTAAAAAAACTCCCAAAAGGTGGAAGAAAAAGACAAAACCAAAACTCAGCCACTAAGAGAAAACCCAGCTGACTCTGATCCTAACCCACAGCTGTCCTGCCACCAGGCAGCAGCTGGAATTATGGAGAAGCCAGGTGGAAAGAGGCAGCAGTGCTCCTCTGCAGCAGGACCAGCTCAGTGCCTGTATGATACCTTGCTTCAGAACTGAATACAATTAATGCCCCCCCCCCCATATAGCATTAAGGAGAAAATTCTTTCTGGAGGTGGCTATTAGATGGCTTTTTTTGGCCAACAAAGCAAGAATGTAATTTTCTCTGATGCCAAGAGTGCTGTGTTAAAGAAAAAGGCTGGGCAAATAAAATACAACCCAGTCTCTGCTTTTCTAGCACAAAGCTGTCTCCAGCCATTTTACATCTGGCAGCTACTTGGCTGATCCTCACCCATGCTGTCCAAAATGAGGTATTTCAACACACGCTTATGTTGCAAACAGCATTCAAAAGCTTTTCCTTTTGTTGCAACATTGAACCAAAACAAACTTTGAAATCTCAGAAGCTGCAACAAAAACAGCTTTGTCGTTCCCCCAGCCAGCTTTAATCCTCACCCTGGAGGAGCCTGATGGCAGAACCACAGATACCCGCAGGGCTGCTCCAGCCCTATTTCAAGCAGTTCCTTCACACACTGTGCCACCAGGAGCCTCCAACACGAGGAGGTGGGGGAAGGCTCAAACATTTTATATTTCTCAAGGGAAAATAACACCCTGTCTTTCCTCACTGAAGGGTGAATGGGGAAAGAAAACCTGTGAAGGTGGTTTGCAGCCAGCATTATGCATGTAAAGGAACAAACATTTCCCACCCACAGAGCTTAAACCCCTGTCCTAAGCAATTCTCCCATTTATCTTATTACATCTCCTTCTTGAAGCTACACTGCCTATAATTAAGCAGCTAATACAGAGAGATGGATACATAACATTGCTTCATTAGATTGACAATAGGTATTTTATAAAAAACATTTTTAATGCAGCTGCAGAGGAGGTAGAGGGATGAGAATTAACCTGCTTAAATATTGCTGCTCTCCCTGCTACCTTTAGCTCTGCACAGTAACAACCACTACATCTATTTCTCTCTCTCCCTCTTGGTATAAATACTAATTTAGACCCAAAAGCCCGGTCAGATTTGAGTTGCCATTATATAACTTTTCATTTGACACACACACCCCTCACTGAAGATGGGTTTTTCCTCTTGACACCAGACCTACGTGCTGCATGTGTGGGGAATTACAGAACACCCACCTTTGCTCGGCTACGTAACATCTGCAGCGTTTCAGAAAAACAATTCTCTGTCAGACATTTCACCGAGCTACCACCAGGATCCTCCCCTCGGAGGCACCAGGAGAGCAGGAACCCTGAAAAGCTCTGTCAGCTCCCAGCACTTAATGCTCTCTGACAACGCCTGCCTGGAGCAAGTGGCTGTAAATAAGAGGGTAGGAGACATTCTTCAGCTCGAAAAGAAACAAGGGGAAAACAGAGCTGGAAGTGTCCCCAGGCTTTCTAAAACGTTAAAAAAAAAAAAAAAAAAAAAGACTCCAGCTTGAAAGAGCTGAAAGATTGAAATCTCCCAGCATCCTGCAGCAGCAGCCAGATGGTGTTTCCTCACTTATCGAGGCCCACAAGAGCCATCTGAGCTAGAGGGCAAAGACAAACAAGCTGCTGTAATCACACAACTTACCAGCACCTGGCAGATAATAAATGCTACCACTTAACAAAACCAGAGAAAATAAGCTACACTGTGCTCAAGAGCCTCGGCTAAAGGTAGCTAGAGGGTGCCAGCCTGTAACAGCACCTCGGGATGGTGCTCTTCTATATCCTTTCCTGTTATCTTAGATAAGGAAACAATTGGGAGGCAGAAGTCTTCTGAAAACCACCGAAGTTAAGGACTTGGTCAGGAATCTTCGGCTTAAGAAATGTGACCAATTCAGGGCAGGAAATAAATATTTACCATCTCTGTAAAGCCCCTAGCTCTGTTTTTTTAAGCCCACGTGTCATGAATGCTATCCAGTACCAAAGCACACATGATGTCCCGCTTTTTTCATCCCTCAGTAACCAAGAAAAGAAATATAAATGTGAGTGGAGAAGGGAAAGACTGGAAATTAAGAGTGACATAGGTGCAAGCTGGACTAGCAGAAAGCAGCAACAAGCTCATAACCCAAAGCAAGCAATGTGAGGGTACAGGAGATCTGCTTCTCTTCCATAAGATGTACTTCTGTTACCACCTCCCCACTTACTGTAGTCTGGTTTCTTGTTCTCTAACTTTGGTTACGTGAACTCTTCCCTCTTTTTCTGTTTCTGCAGCAAAGACAAAGGCTGCATTAGAGATGACCAACCCCATGGGTCATTCTGCTGTCATACAGGGCACCACCACAGCCAGAGGTCTCGGAGAAAGCGGCCCTGCTCTTGCACAGGTATTCCAGGATGCTGAAGGCATATTTACACACAGGAAAACACAGCAGGAGGCCTGAAGGTGTGAACTTTCCTAATACACCAATGTGGGTCTCCGCTGACCCAGCAGCAGCTCCTCTAAGGGTCAGTCTGAGCTTCATTCTCTCTGCTGAATGAATCAGTGGTTTCTTAGTCAGGACTGCCAAAAGCAAACTGGAGCCAACGAGTGCAGATGCTGGCACTCTGGGAGCTGGACTGGATCCACTGTCTCGTTTTGTACAGTCACTGCACAGCTGTCAGACAGAACAGTTATGGCCATTACCGAGCTGGGAGAAGAATGGAGCCAGATAACCACACAGAAGGGTCTGTATTTTATAATCAACTTTGAGCCATATGTTGGGATTTACTCCACAAAAGCATTCAGAGATAGTCTAGTGTGGAAATAAGAGATAGCAAACGTAAGATGCTTCTTTGTGAGACTCATCTTTCACTGAAGTTTTTTTACCTACCCATGCACGTAGACAGCAAAATGATGCTGGAACCCCACCTAACTCCATAGGGAAGTAAATAACTTGAACTAAGGATGAACTCATGCCTAGCTGATTTAGAAAGTTATTAATTTATTGATCTCTAGTTCAGTCTCCCCAAAACTAAGATTAAAACCTGTTCTGTCCCTTAGTCCAAAGAGGGATTCTGGGCCATGCATTGGGATGCTGGGAAAAGGAGTGGGGCACAGCCCACATTTGATTAAAATGTGGATATCTTTCATTAAAACATCAGCTTATAAGCATTAAATGCTGCATGTTACCTCTATTCGTCAGTCATGCTGAATCCAGAGAACACACAATACCAGCTGGAAGGCTTTATACTTTTTGATTCATGCTGATGTAAAGAAATCCACAGCATCCCCTCAGTGTCCCTTACTTGTGCAGCACATTTGCTTTTTAAAGTAGAAATTGTTTCCCTTGTTAGATACTGCTAGAAACAACCCTGTGTTTTATGCTCCTATTCAGAGTTACATTTCCTCTGGGTTTCTGTATGCTCACAACTGGCAACAACTATTGATTACTGCAAGCCTTCTCCTCTGCTTTACCAATGCTTAAACAAATGTAGAATAAACCTAGACACCATTTCTCAGAAAACAGGCGCTTTTTTTCTCCCTATACATCTCTATTCCCTCCCTGTTTTAAAGGCCCAAAGCTGAACAGGGGCAGAGCCTCTCCCTGGCCTGGGCACGGCAGCTGGAACTTTCCTTAAAAATAAACCACAATGCAAAACCCACTGTGGAAGATTACAGGGAACTGCCAGATAAAGAGCAATGTGCTTATTTATTCAAGTTCAACACAAATACAGCAGAAGCTTAGGGACAAGACAGTTGAGACAAAATGTCTCTGCACACATTTGAAAAACCTTATGAACTCTCTTTCTTTCTATGCAATCAGACTAATTACACTTGTGTGGAAGTCTAATTACACCTCTGCATTAGCTACCAGTGAAGTGTTTCTTGGGTTATTTCTGAGCAGCCTACAATTAAACCAGCCTCATCCATTAACTGACACTTTGTGTGTGCAGTCTCACTGCTCCAATTATGTACCTTGAATCAGCCCCTGGAAATCCTCCTTGCTGCCAAAGATATCCTGGTGAAAAATGAAGGACATTGGAGGTGGCTTGAAAAATACTGCCAGCATTAAAAACAAATGCTGTTATGCAAAGCCCCGTGTTTTATTTAAATTTGTGCTGCTTGAGATGCAAACAAGATTCATTTCACTACATGGTTGTGCTATCCATTTATTAACTATTCTGCATGAAATCCATTTCTAAATGATTTCACTAAAGTTCATAAGCCATTTTAAAACTCAGAAACTGATGAAAAAGGAAATGATCCAGCAGTCACAAGCCTTGAACTAAAAGCGTGATGGAAATAATTTTATTTCTTAATTTAAACAGCATATGAAATTGGATTCCATCCCAAAATCATTACATGCTCTTTTTAATTAAAACTTATGAAGGTTATAGCAGTGGTTATACTTTCAGAAGGAAGGAACTGAGTTTACTGCTGTAGTAGCCTATGACTAATATTTGGCAACAGACAACAAGCGAGGCACACGGAACTAAAGTTTTGACATTTTTACTTGGGTGATACAAACTTTGATATCCAAACCCCGGCATTATCAAGCACTGTGACTTCAGCTGGTGATAGCTAAGCTACCGCCTCTATTTTCCAGGCATTGGTAGTTCAGTGTAAACAAGAAAACCCCCCAGCAATAGGCTGCAATTTGCTCGGTGTCACCAGCTCCCACCTCTTATGGGGGATTCTGATACACCACCTATAAATAACGCTGACAGTAATGGGTTTTGCAGGGTGGGTGAAGTATTTCTCTACACATTTATTTAGTTATCATCAATATTCCCCGCTCTATTCAAGCAGATTCCTGAGCAAAGCAGAGCACAAATGTTGTCACATGCTCCGACGCCCAGATCTAAGGACATGCTTACAGGAACGAGTGATTCTCCAAGCTCCTCCCAGAGCGGCTCTGAGGGGAAAGCCACATTCCTCACTGAGCTCAATGGGGCACTCGAACCACCACTTGCGGCAGAAGAGACACATTTGTGCCTTGCCTAGGTAAGCGAGAGAGCTGAGCTGTGCCTCTGCAGACCTGTGTGCCCTGTAAATCCAAAAGGATGGCTCTGAAGTCAGCTCTGAGTACCACACACTGCGATCGTCCCAAAGGCTGTCTGTCCTCTGCATCCCTCTTTGCCATTCAACTCCTGCACCAGCCTGTCCACAACCAACACATGCTCTATTTCCTTAACCACAGTGTTTTTAGAACACATTCTGCTTCTCTGTACTAACACCTCTCTTTTCTTTCCACACAGTGAGCACCTGCCCAGCACTGCCTCACGCACCCTTGGCTACAGGACACCAGAGCCATTTACCTGCCCTGTCACTGCAGGGCCCCAGCCCCTTTCCTTCAGCCAGCCTCAGTCAATGCTGCTAACCTCACCAAACCTGAACAGCCCCTGTGCACTTTCAGCACCTCCCCAGCCTCCCCATAACCCATGTTTTCCAGCATGGACTCGTTCACGTTGCAAAAACCCAAATTATACCATCGCTCAATACATGTCTTGGAAGAGACCCACAGTCACAACGCGATTTATTCCATGTGTGTTTGTGCTTACAGAACAGGAGGGTTGCTACAAAGCTAATTCACTCTCTCAAAGAAATTAATGGCAAGTGAAACAGCGCAATGCTGAATTTCTGTGCTGTTCACTGAGCTGCAGCTCAGGAGGAAAGACACATCAGCCAAAAAGCAACAGAAGACTCAGCCATGAGCCCCTTTTTAAGCAAGTATTCTGTATGCAAATCAAATCCAACTGAAGATATCACTGCAATGTTAATGAAACCCTGAGCACTGAAAAAATAAGTGTCAAGGGAGCGTAAATGCACATTTTGAAACCACAGTGCGCTATTACGGAAAACGTCCTATGACTACCACGGTCACCTTCACCCAACAGACTTTGCATAGCACAGAAACATTTGCCATCTGCAGTATTACTGAACAGGCATGTTCTCATTGCTCTATTAAAAAAGACTGAAGCTTTCCTCGCCTGGGTCAATAAGACAGCTGTTAAAAATCATACCATGCTTTCAGAAATAGAGAGAGATCCTTTCAAGACCTGGTTTCTTCAAGTAACTTTGAGTCATCTGTGAACGAGCAGCTGGCTGTAGGCCAGAACCAGTGCTGCCAGTTCCCTTTTGCAGAACATTCTGTTTGTATCTGGGCCTACAAGGAGTAGATTTAAAGATGATCTTGATCCTACATTAGCACTTCGTTATATACACCATCAGTAATCCCACTCAAATTACCAGCTGAAAGGTAAACAGGAGAGTAACTTCTGCAAGAATTCAGTGTTACCCAAAAAGCTTCAATGGACAGGATTACTGGTGCAGTGCCAGAAACAGCGGGGCTTTCCTTAAACTCTTGGTTTGACTTAACATCCACCAAAGGCTCCACTTGTGTCAACTCTGAAGAGTGTAGGGTCGTGCACCCACCTCAAAATGCAAAAAGAGGGCCTCTCATGAGGTACTTACAGCTACCTTCCACCCTGGACACGCTGAATGACTGTATTTGAAACTTTCAGAGTGAATGTAATGGATCATCAAATCCCAGAAACAATACAAAATCCTTGTGTAAGCCAGGACCTCTGTGATATAATTATGAGATAAAGATTATTAATAGATCAAAGTCAGGGAGCTGATTAGGGTAAAATATAGAAGACAACTGTTTGCAAACTGCTTCAGCTAATGTATTTGAGGCTTTCCATTAACTCAATACGCGATAATAAAGCTCCTTCTACAGCTGGTTTTGCACCCTCCTATGCTTCATAACCTGATTTCTTTATAAAATGTCCTAAGCAGTGCTTTTCCACCTTACTAAGAGTGCAACTTACCTTGCAAAATCCCTCACAGAACAAGGACCAGCATTTGAGTACTTTCTTCATTCTAATGCAGCTCAAAATGATCCAAAACAAACAGCAGTAAATTTGCATTTCAGCATAACAGCAGTGATCTCAAGAGCAGCACCACTGAGCATGAACAACTAGATTTGCTTTCAGGTTTGGATAAGTATTGTAAATCACCTCTGCAAAACGATGACTTTATAGGAACTTTGCTTTTTAGGACAAAATCTCCATAAAATGCGCAACCTGGGTACAAATGCCAAGTGGGAACCTGCAGGACTCTTCCCTCTCTTCCCTGCTTGACCTCATTATCTGCTCAGAGCCCACTTAGCAGCTCAGTCTAACCACTGAAACCTCACAAATTAATAGCACTTACAAGAGTGCATGAACCATAAGTCACCTGGGGCAACCTTCCAACGAAAAGGAGCTGCCACAAAGTCTCACAGCAGAGCCTGAAATGAGGTTATTTTAACAGCAAGGAAAAAAACTCTCAGAAAGCTTTTCCCGGTTCTTACCAGCACCAATTTAAAATAAAGTTATTCACATTAAAATTAAGCAAGAAAACAAGGCAGGTTTAGCATACTAATAGCTTTCCTGAGCTCAGTCTTTCTGTTCAATAATCAGCAGCTTTAGAAGGGTTTAAGCATCTTGTTTAAACCTGTTTAACACTGGTTTAACAATGGTTTAAACCAGTTTAACACTGCCCTGACAGTGAGGATCCTGCCTGAGATGGTGCTTAAGCACTTCACCAGTGTGCCACAGGTCCATGGCAGCAGCTTTCCCCTCTGCAGAGCAAAGCTTTGCAAATCACAACACTGCTAATCCTTCAGTGTTTGCAAATACCAGTTCAACCAGCAGGAAACCAAGTCCCCAGCTGGACTGGTTCTCACATTCAACAACAAACAAGGGCCCAGAGCCAGGCCAGGCCAATAAGCAGAAGACGCTCACCAAGACAGATATCAACAGCTAAAATATTATTCCAGAAACACCTGGCTCAGTTTATGCGTAGAAAGTAGCTCAGGCTGTTTCTTAACTGGTTTCACACTCAAGGATGCTTAAACTTAGCGTTACATTTGCTGCCTTCTTCATTTCACTTGGCAGGATTCTTTGGGTAAGTGATGATCATTCCCCCAAAACACGCATGTGACAACTCCAGGACATTCCTGTTCCACTGACACTGGACTACAAGGCCTCATCCAGAGTAGTTGGTGGAACACCCCTGCTGTACATCAGACCACTCATTTCTCAAAGTGCTTGTGAAAGGAGAATCCAAGGAGCAGAAGCAGGGATGTGCTACAGGCAGTCATGAGGGAGACAGTCCGTAAAGAGAGGTGCAGCTTAACAGAAGGAGACCTACAGTGCGTTTTGCAAAACCTTTGGATCTGCTCATTTTTGAATGTCCAAACCAAAATTACAGCCTTCAGGATGCTATCTCACTGTCTCCATGTCAAACAAAGCAATCAAATATTTCCACCTCCTTTCTCTCTGCCTCCCCATCTCCATGCTTTGCTGCAGACCAATGGACATGAGCTGGGGTGACAACTCCTGAGAAGGAGTGAGAAAAGTGCTGGTATTCGGAATGCTCTACCACAGGCAAAACCTCTTATTTCACCATAAGAGGAAATTCCTGAAATTTAACTTCCTCATAAAGTTTATTTTTAATGACCAAACACTATCAAACATCATGTACACATGTACACAGCAGGAGTTCTTATTAGGAGAAGAAAAAAAAACCACACACCTTTGAAAAGAATCGTGATCAAAATAATGAAGACTGCTGCATGAATTTTTATTTTCCTTCCTAAAGTACTACTGAAATTTGAAAAAAGGTCAAGCTTTTTAAAAAACAAACAAACCAGACACACCGAGAGTACATGGCATTCCTTTCTATCAGGATGGCCTCATTTCATCAGGAAATGGAAAAGGAAAAGCACTGGAAGGAAAAGACAACCAAGTCTGACCTCAGCCAAGTGCACAGCCCGGAGCTCAGGCTGCCCCCACTTCCTCAGCAAGGGGCAGAGACAGCAGCACATCCTGCTTGAGCTTTCAGGGATTTTAGAACTTGCAACTTCTTTGAGGAGGAATCCCAAGCTGAAACACCGACAAAAGGGCAACCAAGTGTTGCTTTTTAATCTGTTTCTTTCTACACTGAGACAAGCGGTTACTTCTCTGTGCAGAAATACAGGAGTTAGGTGCAAAGATGAGAAACACCAGTGGATCAAGCTGTCTCCAGGGAGTGCTTATGCAGAGGGAATTTGGTTTGTTATGCTCAGAAATCACCAACATGGGGAACAATAGAACAGGAACACTCTGCATCACATACAGCCCCCATCTTGCTAAGGAGACAAACGAAGGAGTCATTTCACACATCTCATTTCACGACCCATGCTGAGATTGCAAGGCAATTCCCTCAGCTGAGCCTCCTTTCATTTGCTGACTAAACACATACTCCAAATCACTGGATCAATCCCTTGGAATGGATCCCCTCTCACTCAGGTGTGAAGAAGGCAATGTGCTGCTTCTCCAGAGGAGAAGACCCTGTGCACGTCCCCCATCCCTGGTACAGACCTTCACTGCGCTGCCTGTGATCAGGAGCACTCTCTCTGCCTTTTCCAGGAAACTCCAGTGTGGACTATGAGGCCAAATCCTGACCTGGGACAGACACATCAGCAGCCTCTAACACAGTTTGTGCCACGTCATTCCGCTCCAGCATCACCACTTGGCACTCTTCCCTCAAGCACACCCAATTAGCCTTAATTGAGGGCACGGAGCTGCTCAAGCTCTGCTTCTGCTGGGAGGGACAGAAGCTGGGGCATGAGGCTGGCACTGCCCCCCAGGCACTGCCAGCTGCTGCTTTTCTGTGTTTGTGCCTTGCATGCACCAATACAGAGCATCCAGAGCTTCCACAGTGGAAGAAGACGGGCTTTTTTACAGAAGCCCAGCATAAGTCCTTCCATTACAAGACAATGATATCCTGGGGCTGAACTGAGCACCAAATCCATCTGAAAACATCACTGCCACTCTTACAAATCCACCAAATATTGCTTAGAAAAAAGCATTATATTATTACAATATGGGACCCTTTCCTTTTTTTTCAATCTCAGTTTTCTGATTCATATTCACTACCTGGGAAGAGGAACATCAATCTAAGTTCTGTGTTAGAAGTGTGCATGGAGAAGCAGGAAGAAACTGGAATGGATAAAAAGTAACTATTACAAAATCCCTTAAATTCACCACTTCTAAAGAAACCAATTAGAAAAATGCTGCATTCATGGCATTGGACCTTGTTTTGTCTGCAGCACACTTCTCCATGCCTGCAGTTCCTAAAAGGACACTCCTGAATGTCTGGATCCAAAAGCTGATGATAGGATGAAGTGCCAAAAGAGACCAACACGCAATAACTAAGACACCAAATACCATTAGGAGCATATACATTATCTAAATACTTCCTGTACAATCCACATTTTGCTCAAGTACATCTTACCAAGCACACAACACGCTCTAACAGGCAATATGACATTTAACTGGTGGTAGGTTTCCAAGATAACAGCTCTCTACACCAAACAGAGGCATTTCACATAGTTTAAAACCACCATTTCTTACTGCAAATAGAAACAGACAGAAATCACGCTGTCGATTCAATGCATTGCTTGAACTGGGCACCAAACCCCCATTTCTGAATTCACAGGTATTCTGGTTGACAAGACTTAGCTCTACATTTCTTCCGAAATCAAATTTGAAAACAGGCCAAATGATTGCTCTGTACCTGAAACACCCAAATTTACTAAGAAATCCGCCCAGTGCGCCGGCAGGAGCATTAAGTGGCAATGCAATGGTAGTGGGAGAAAGGAATGACTAATTCCCTGGGTATAGACAGTCAAAACTTACCACTTTTGGTGAACTTTACCTCTGAGATTTTAGATTCATTCAGACCCAAACCACAGCTCAGCAGGTGCAAATTCATAAAAGCACAGTTTGCATGACTCGCTTCTAACTGAAACCACCATCTTTTTGCAAAGCAGCAGCTGTGGCAAAAGCTCCAAGAGAATAAATATTTATTCCTCCTTAAATAAAGCTGCCTTCCCACCCACGAGTGCAGGCAGAACAATCAAAGGCTTCTCAAGGACAATTATAGGAAAAACTCCTGCCTGCCAAAATCAACCAGTGCCAGCACAGTGAAACCTGGGACACTTGCTCCACAGCTCTTTTGAGAAAAAAGGCTTCCGTTACAAATCCCGGAGGATTTCAAGCTTGTTTCATAGCCACAAGGATTATTTCCCTCCTTTCCTGGCCAGCTCCTCTTTCAGAATTCATCAATATCACTCCTTGCTGCTATATAACATCAACGTGATGCATCATACAGCAGCTCCTCTTCCCAAGGGGCACAAACAGCACACCAGTACTAACCGTATTTTTTAGATCAGTTTAGCTATTTGCTCTGATTTCTGCTATTTTTATATCTCTGACTATTCATCTTCTAAAACAGTCCTTTGTGATGACAAATAATAAGATAGATCAATTCCTTTTTGCTCCAGATGTTAAGATAAATTACTTTAGATAAGAAACAGCCCGTGTCACTGAAATTGCTAAAGAAGCTCAGAACAGAGTACTAACAGCTGAAACCTGGTACACTTAGGTTGATGTTTTTAACCGGATTTTTACTGTCATTTGTTGATTTTTTTTAACTGGATTTTTATTGTTCTTTGTTGATTTTTCTTGCTTGTGCTTCTGTGCACTTCCAGATTGGAACAGCAACAGCCAGCTGGAGAAGGCAAGCAGCTGAACTTGCAGAGCAAGGATCTAAGTGGTGAGAGCCGTAATTTTGCAAACAAATAGTAATTGTCACGACAGGCTTGAACCACAGGACATGCACATAGATGGAGCCTTCAGACTTCCTAAATCTGAAGGATGTACACAGAACCCCATGCAACCTAAAGGGAATGTCCCAGCTCCTGACTGGCTTTAGGGACCCCCACAACAACGCCCACTCCACAACCCTTGGAGCCCCCTCTGGACAGTCCCATGAAGGAGCTGATGGAAGACACAGAAGAACCATTGGGCTGAGCAGCAGGGATCACATGAATATTCCTGCTGGGGCAACCAAGCCACCAGCAGGAATATTCAGACTGGGGCAGTGCCCATGCCAGAGGCACAGAAGAGCCCTGGCAGAACAAGGGCTCCCTGCAGGGCCGTGCAGTTTGGCACTGACACCATGGCTTTCATCAATGCTGCTCACGTAAAACAAATAGGAATTAAATCAGGGCTACTGAAGGCTCCTTCCCAGCTCCATCCCATTTTATCACTCATTTATTTGCCAAGGGTGATGTTATCTGCGCAGGATTCGCATCCAGATTCTTATCCTCCGCGTGGCAATATTGCAAATGCAAATTCCTGTTTTCGGCTCGCGAGGAGCAGAGCAGTGTCTGAGCAACCACACACACGTGATGTCAAAGCCCTAATGAAATCACAGACTGCACCAATACTCTGTGACATGTTCAGACTGCAATCCCGACAGGGCATGTAATGGCAAAGGCAACTGCTGAGAGCATCCTGGATCACATCCAGCCTCTTCCCCAGCAGAAGAGGGTAATTAGGCTTTCGGGTACGGGCTGGAAAGGCTCCCGCATGCAGGGTTTTCCCAGCAGAGGGCACTTTTGATTCACAGACCACGTCGGAAACTGCTTTTTGTTCTTCTCCATCGCCATCTCGGAGTGCTGAAGCAGAGGTGGTGCTGTCTGCTTAAAAATAAAGACATCTTTGCTTTAGCTCCACTTTCCTGCCTCCCTCTCCCCTCCGACAAGTTTTATTAAGTTCTCATCTTTAATTCATGCCTGCAGCAGAGCTGATGTCACTTTTTTTTTTTTTTTTTTTTTGCTATTAAAAAAGGATCCACAAAGCACAAGCCAAGCTTGCAGTGGTAGCTCATCTACTTCCCTTCTCTATTTTTATTTTCACTTCCAGTGATTTGTTAACATTCATTACCCTCAAAAACTGAAAAGGTATTCCAACAGAAACACGACTATAGCACTTGGAAAAGGAAAGCAAACAAACCACCTATTAGATTACATGCTCCGTGCCCTGCAAAGGCAGGACACAACCCACCAGAGACATCTCACAAATTAAACCCTCCAGGTGTCTGCAGGAAATTGCAGGGTGTTAGGGACCAGTGAAATAAACAGCTTAGCAATCACTCAGGTGAATTCCCCTTTGGGAAACTGTCGTTTCACAGTGGATGCAAAGTGAGAATGAGGGAAGATGTGTGACAAGACAGGGTGTGGGGAAGAAATTTCCAGCAAAAAAGCCTTGGGAGTTGAGATGTTTTCAACACATGCTACAATAAAAAAGCAATAACAACAACAAAAAAGAATGCCTGAATCAATTAACACACACATCTGTTTTAAGGTAAAACACTGGCACAACCACAATCACTGCAGTTTTGCCAGAATTCTGCTTCATTTGCATACAGCTGGGATGTGGGGTGCAGGTTGGCAGCACCATGGAGCTGACTGAAGGCCAGACAGGACAGTGAAGGTGCCAGGAGTGCTGTCCTGGCGTTTCCTGCCATGAAATCCTGTGCCTCGCAGGGCAGTGCTCTCACTGACAACCCAGCAGAGTCCACCAGCACGGACTGGGACCCAGCAGCCCCCACACCTGCCATTCCAGCCCTGAGGAACCTCAGTGGGTAAACCAGGAATTTTGTGGAGCTGATCAACGTCACGCTGCAGACCAAGAGAAGCTCGCTCAGTAGTAAGCAGCCCAACTGAACAAGTCATTTCCTCTACGATTTATGTAATTTAGAATCACTCCGGTTCCTCTTGGCTCACGGATGAACAGTTTTGTTTTTTCAGAAGTCAGAGCAGCGGGTGGTGTGGTCATGTTGTGTAAGATAATACAAAGAGCAGAACAATTACTGCCAAAGGAAAAGACACTGTATCACAGGCTTTGTGTTTTACCATGTTTTTTGTTGAGCAGGACTTCTTGCAGAATCACTTGTTTGTTTGTGTCATGTTTTACTGGAACATACGTTATTACCAACCATCTTTCCAACCCAGAAGAAGCTGTCATAAACATGCTTAAATAAAGAGCAAGAAAGCAATTGAAGATCAGAAGGATTGTGTAATGTTTGTGTAATAGTAGACTGGGGAGGAGGGGTATGTAAAAATCAAATCCCAAATCCCAGAGACTGCTGCTTTTGAAGCAATTAGAGAATGAACCCCAAATATGTCAAGAGCTGTACTGAAGTCAATAGGGCAAAGACACAGTATTTCTCCAAATATTTTATTCACCTGCTGCAGGGAAGAGACATTATCCAGCCTCCGCAGGGCAGTGAGCAGAACTGTACAAGACAAGCTAAGTACAATGTTAACTGTTGAAGTGTGGGCTCCAAAATAAAATAAAAAAAAAAAGAAAAATTAACATTAGGCCCTTTCCTTGGTTCGATACTTTGCCTTCAGGGCTTGTAACAGGATATTTAATTACATGATTCTACATTATCTTTTCTATTATTTTACAGAAGCTGTAACTGTTGATAACAGATACTTGAAGTTACACCACACATCAATCCCATTCTGTGTAAAGCCCAGCACTAAAACATCTCCCAACATGAGCAGTAGCTTGCAAATCATTAACAATTTTGAGGAAAGAGGATATTTCCCTGTTGGCTGTTAATCAGTAGCAGGCCTGAACCTATACCCAGTAGCAATCATCTTAAGAAAAATACATGAAATCGGCAATAAAGTGGTGTTTGGCCGGCTTCCAAATCCTACACAGTCCACCAAGCACCTTTTCTGCTGCTCTCAGCATGCTCTGAACCACACAGCACCACGGCTGTAACTATTGTCCTTACAAAAACAAAAACCACCCAGAAAATCCCCACAGCCACTAAATTCACTTTACACACAACACACACTATGAATATCTAAGCTGTGGCCTCCCATAAGCTACGAGAAAGCCTGGTGTCGATACCTGAGTTATGGAATTCAGGCCAGTGAGGTAACGAGGAACAAACTGGTCCCAAGACTCATGGCAGTATGATGGGTATTTCAAAATGGATATGATGGGTATTTCAAAATGGATATATCTGTCAGCTGCATGGTCCCAAAAACTGCTCTGTCATCACCACTGAGGACACACTACTGGCACTATGGCCAGAAGGAATTTTTATCACACTACAGGCTTCTGGAGTAATAATAATGGCAGATTTTGTGCAAGAAGAGTAAAAGAGTTTTTAGAAAACTTTCTAAGACAACCTTCTGCCCCAAACCTAACATTCCTGCTTCACTGTCCTCGTCCTTGAAAACGTGGCTTATCCCACCAGCTGGCCAGAGGTGCAGATTAATCATAAGGAAAAACACATCTGGCTCTCAGCTCCTCCAGGACTGCAGCAGCCCAAGGATTTCAGCTGCTTCCACCTACCAGCAGCTTCCCCAGTGAAGGGAGAATGAAGGGATTGTTTGCATCTCTCCACAGCCCTGAAAAGCTTCGTGCCACCACTGAGCTTTTGCTGAATAGACACAGTGCCAGGAAGTCAGTGCCTGTGAGCTCCTGCTTGTTTTCAGGCCTGGCAGTGATGGATTACGTACAACCACAAGTTGGGCACAAACCAGCTGTCTATCTGTCTTTTCCAAACATCTTGCTCCAGTTCCTGTATTAGAGAGGTGCCAAAGCCTTGTTTCAGGATGCCTACTGCATAAAGAGCACATATTTCTCTGAATATTTTACTGTCACACAGAGGGACTGGTCCGGTATGTTTTTTTTAATGCTGTTGCTCCTTCCCCAGCACATTCCCCATAATAAAAGTTTCCCTGTTCCCAGAGGCCTGGAGCTGAAATGACAAACAGCACCAGAGCTTTTCTCTGCACAGAAGCCCACAGGCACACAAGAAACCTGTGCCCCACACAGCCCAACCCTCCTGCCAGGACACTGTGACTGGAGCAGCAGCACCTCATGGTCCTGCCGGGTTTCCATCATGGACTAGAGGGGGAAAAAAGGAGAACTACAGCCAGCATTCTCCTCCTGGCCCTTCACACAGCACTAAAGGGCAAAGCACTGCAAGAGCTTTACAAAGAGTCCAAATCTGCCCTGTCCAAGACTGTATACACTCCTTTGTGGCAATGTACACAGACACTACATGTACAAGCACGCACACAAGCCTGTGTGGGGTTCAGTTGCTCCAAAGGATGTCTGGGAGAAAGGGTATAAACAGCATCTAACTTGGGAGGGGGAAACAAAAACCACTACTTATGGAATTTAGGTTATCAACCACCAGGGTTAAGCATTGAAGACACTTTGAAAACCCTTCCAGTTCTGTGGGAAAAGCTGTGGTAACACCACCACGCTGTCCTGCAAAGTCAGAACAATTCCCAGGGAACAGCCTGGATCTGGCTGCAGCACTGCCTACATAGCAAAAACAAAACCAAAACACAGATGAAAGATGTTTCCCTTCTTCTCTCCCTGAAGGAAAAAAAAAAAAAAATCTCAAAAACATCCTTCTTAGGTTGAAAAGGAGATCACAGGGAGGAAAACATGTAGGAGTCCAGACGAACGATAGAGCTGTAGACCAGGCACTGCTGCATCTGCTCCAGCTACACACAGTTGTTTAAGAAAAGCATTATGAATTTTTTCTCTCTCCTTAGATGTCTTGCCTGGATGCTTTAAAGCAGCCTCAGAGGAATGTGCTCTTGGGTCTGAATCCCATAGGAAATTATCCTTTGTGGCGGATGGTCTCCCCTTGGGGCCTGTCTGTATGCTTTGCTTTCATGTAATCCTCCCACCTTGGTTTTCTAATGTAATGCTATCCTCATTATTATAGCTCTTTGATACTCTCAAATGGTACTTATTCAGGCTGTCATATTTTCAGCTCTCCCAGACTAGGTCTGACTGGCTTGGATGGCCTGTGGCTCATGCCATAAATATTAAGTCACCAAAAGATACCACAGAGTGTTTGTGTGCCAGAAGCAGACATCATGTACAGGACAGCCTGGGCCATTTGCTCCTTCCAAGTGGGATGTGTTCTACAAGAATGACAGAAACCTCACATCTAAGCACCACTCGCAGGGTGACCGATTAGCTTTTTGTCCTAGTTCCCCCTTTTCTTTCTACAACTTCTGCTCCAAGAAAGTTCAGCAGACTACATGCAAATTTTTAAGATAGTTCCTTTGTTTTACAGCTCAGTTTTACCCACAGCCCAGCAGGTCCAGCACCCTGACCTGCAGACAGGACTCCCTCTACACTGCCTACCACTGCAGCTTTCTCAGAAGGCACGAATCTTCACTGCCACTACTGCTCTCATTTGCACAGAGCAGGGGTTTGTGGTTTCCTCCCCAGTTCCTCTGCATCACCCAACCTCAGTGCTCGGTTTGCATCACCTTTGTTGCCTCCCTGATGCACCACGGGAATTTAACCATACAGCAAGCCTCCACTTGGAGCATTCTCTTCTCTCCACTCCGGCATGAATTTACACCCTGACAAGCTGGATCTTTAATATCCCTCCTACACACAGGCAGAGAGACAACTTGAGTACCTCCCCCGCTCACAGAGCGGATACCCTCAAACACATGAATCAACGTTTACCCGCAGCTTTCCTACGGCGCTATCTAACTACCAGCACTTATCGCCCATGTGTAGGAACACACTCAAATACCACTGCATGGCTGACTGCTCTCCTGCGGCTTCGCTCTTCAAAGTTATCTGCGCTTAGTGCAGGCTCAGTTACAGGGAGGAAATGCAGTCCAACGGAGCCACTGAGAACGGGGGCCTGGGGTCTGCCTCTAACCCTCCCCTGTTTGCTTTGCATGGTGAATCTGGCCCTCACCACAAGCCATGCCTTCAGCTCTCCCATCTGCAACTCTGCGGTAATAACTTTTCTGCAGAAGACTAAGAAATTGACTGCAAAAGGTAAATTTCGTATCGTATGAAGTTGATTATTACCAAGAGTTATGTTCAAGCTTCAAGGTTTTGGTCTAATTCAGGGCAGTATTTCACAAACACAAGGCTGATAAACTTCACAGCATACATGAAGAGGTGACAGCAACCATGCTCAGTAATGGCATTTACCCTTAAATTTTGACGGCTTCCCCAAGGAAGAAACTCAGTCTTGGCAAAAAAACCCCTCTGATCACAACCCAATTAAGTTAGCCCACTGCTATACAAGCCTCACCATTTGCAGATACACTAATTCCTAGCCTGAATTGTTCTAGCATTAAAAGATGCAGAGAAGAAATACCAGGTCCCTGCCTCACTGCCCACCCGGCCACCTCCCTCATTTATTATATTGTAGAATACATAACATATTCTTGTTATATTTAGATTATTATTTTAATTAAATAATAGAACAATCCACAGCAGTAGGGGTTAAGCAAAACCTTTCCTGTTTTTCCTATTCTCCCTTCCCTAAGGAGGGCTGATACAAAGGAGAAATGGCTCAGCTCCCTTTACAAGATCTGTCCTGAGCTGGTGCTCAGACCTCGTGGTGTGGCAGCCGTCCTCGGGCTGTTTCACCAGAGCAGCGCTCCAAGAACGGCAGCACAGCAATTCTGCTTTGTCTTACTGTCAACTCTGGTGAAAAGCAGCAAAGTAGGAAGGCTTTGCTTCATTCTCCAATGCGCAGCAATAAACTGACATAGCACAGCTGCAGTCTGCTCAAGCTGAAGGAAGGAAGAAAACAATTTGGGGCTCACATCTGTGCAGCAACTATTAAGAGAAGCCACCCATGTCTGTTCCACCAAAGAACTGACCCTGCTATGCAGTTCACTTCTGCTGATGACATTAAGTTTAGGAAATGCTCAGCATGTTTATTTTGCAAACAGCGTTTTGCTTGGAAATTACAAAAGAATCAGAAGTGCCACTTGCTGTTAGACAACATTATAATGCAAAATGAAGCACAACCATTGTGACAGGAGATCACAGTCATTAACTCAAGAGAGTTGGCAGTCTTCTGATATTGAGTAGATGTTTCTCAGATTCAACACCCTGGAGTCTTGGGATCTGAAAAATCTAAATTTTCTTCCTTTCATAAAGCCTTTTAAGCAGCCCACGGAACTACAGGATTTCAAAGTTATGCACCTAGATTGCAAGTATACAGATTTAAACACTTTATGCTTAAGTATAATCTATTTTGAGGACAATATTATGATTCTGAACACTAGGTTTGATAACTCTGAACAACCAGCACACGAGACTTCCTTATCACTACATCAAAACCCAAATCTTTCATTGCTTTACCTTTTTAAAATGGTTTATGACTGCTTACAAAACAAAGACACAGGAATTCTCAAAGCCATGGGTCTAACTTCCGTTTTTGTTAGAGCTGTACAATTGTGACAACTTGCAAACAGTTGTGATTGATGTCAGAATGATGCAGAAATCACAATCAACTCATTTTTACACGATAAAATGGTCTTTTTAACTTTTTAAATCCATCTCTGATCTGAAAATATTTTGAGGATATTCACAAGGGGTTTGTCTGTGTTATTGTAAAAGCACCCAGCAGTATTCTTGAAACACTTTCTGTCTGAAAAATGTGTTTTCCAAATAGAGCCCCTGAAAAGAACACAGATGGATCTATGCAAAATCTGGTACTTCTGTAAGAGGCCAAATAGGACACGTCAAGTGGCAGAGGAACAAATGGAGATGGTCACATCCTTGAAGGTGCACCAGCTAAAAACCCCTGAAGACAACACAAGATTGGCAATCACTTACTGTCTTCATGCATCACTTATCCTAAGAACTAGTAGCCCAAGAAAAGTCAAAGAAAAAAGGAAAAAAGAAACCAAAACAAAGATAAACAATCCAAAGGTTACTACCTTGCAGTACATTTGGAGTGCCCACCCTTTCCAGTGATATCCTGGGTTTATGCAGCATATGGAATATCCTCCCT
This sequence comes from Hirundo rustica, assembly GCF_015227805.2. Classification (NCBI taxonomy): domain Eukaryota; kingdom Metazoa; phylum Chordata; class Aves; order Passeriformes; family Hirundinidae; genus Hirundo; species Hirundo rustica. Next base: position 6,473,895 of record NC_053466.1, on the reverse strand, counting down.
GGCCAGGCCACTGACGGGAAACATGAGCAAGTTGCCAGGACTGAGATGAATGAAACTTAATGACAAATGGGGAAAAAGTCCAGAACATTGATTCCTTCTGCCTTGCCCGGTTTGCCTGCACAGTGATAGTGCCACAGTCCTGTCAGTGCTGCTTGCACTAATTAGATCTGCACGGCTAGAGTGGAACGTATTAAGGTTAAGAAAAAAAATTACCCTCTGAACCCACTGGTACGCATCCAGAGGAACTGTTCATTTAAACTTCAACTTAAAGTCATATTTATCTTTGTGCTCTGAAGACCAATATACCTCATTTTCAATTTAACCTCCCCTCTTTTACGCTTTGTAGAAGTTGTACAAGATCATTTATGCAGAGACTTAATATTTATGAAAAATTCAAGCAATTGGAAGAGCCAACATTTCAAAGGGTCAGCAATCAATGCACACAACCCCTACTGCCCTTCCAGCTGGAGAGATACAGACACAATCTGCCAAGTGCACGTTCTGGATTCCACATCCCTGGCACGGCGAGGAGAGGGAGAGCTGCAAAGAGGGGAACGTAGGTCAGACCCTCGGGCAATGTAAACTGTAAAAATAAATAACTCCTCTGACTGCAACCAGCTCACAGTCAGTCTCCAACACTCACTGCAGTCACTGGGGCAGCCCAGAAGGCAAAGAGGTTTCAGGAGGAGGGGGCAGACAGGAAGCCATGGTGGGGAAATACAGCATTCCAAGCTCGGAACGGGGATGGAGACCTGCCCTCTGCTCCTCTGGAGCTCCCCCTCAACATGCCACACTTCCCAAGAAGCACTGCTCACCAGAGAGCACAAACCAGCACGTGTCAAGCTGACAGACCTACCCACACCTACATTTTTTTATTTTAGGAGTAAATCAGGGGTCCATCATCTAGAGATATCTTCCAAGCACAGACAAAAAAGCCTACATATCTTGCAGGCTGCATTTGGCCCATGGGTGCAGTTTGTAAAGTCACCACCTCTCCTCTCCTAAGCAGCATGGAGTAATTCAAAGCAAAAGCCCAGTGTGAAATCCCCACACAAATTAAGTACTCTCAAAACCTTCATTTTTCCAAGACTGATTTTATAGCACTTTGAGACGGTCCAGAGACTGCCATCTGTACCCTTCATCCACCAACATCCACCATTTCCATTATTCTGTAATCTGACATGCAGATTTAATGGCTTTATATTAGGTGTGTTCTGAAGGGAGTCTGAAAATCAAATTCCTACTCCTAGCACATGGAAGGTTAAAGTGGCTCTTTTTATAGGCTGTCCCAGTCTCAGCAATATTGGAATATGTAATGGTCACAAAATGCCGACCTACAACCTCTGGGTGTAATACGAAGGTGTTATGCCTGGCTTTACACATAGAACAGTTGGGAGCAAAGTACCTTAAATAACCTGCCAAAGGTCATATGTGGATCTGGAGATGACCCACACGCCTTTTGCACCTCACTCGAGAAACCACCTTTCTTCCTGCTATGATTAAGGGGATTTTCATGTAGTATAAACAAAAGTGAAATATTTCTTTCCAGTGGAAAGGCCCCAAAACTACAGGTACACATAAACATCAACTTTTAATCATTTCAAGAAGCCTTGTTTAGAGGTAATATTGTAGCCACTTATTTACAGTAGTAAGACACAGTATAAATATGCAGTAGAACAAAATTACTTAATTAAGGAGGAAAGCAGCACATGAAATTCAGAGTGCCTGCCACAAAATTAAAGATAAAATCATTTCAGCTTGACAAACAATACTTGAATTGTACTTTAGTAGATGCTTTCTTAATGTCTTTGCATCCTTTCCATTCCCTCTCCTTCCTATCTGACCCCAAGTATCTTTTCTGTGCTGATATCCTCAAAGATCTGTAAATCCGCAGTGAAAGGCCAACAAAAAAATTTGGAGCAAACACAATGTGAGATTTCAAATACAAATTACAAATATTAATATGCAACAGCATTTCTTTTTCTTGTTTGGATTTACAACGAGTAGAGATCCATTCCCTTTCCCGAAGGGAGCCGAGCGGGCTCTTGGCGTCGTATGCGACCGCAACCGTAAGTTAACAAAAGACAGTAAACTCACAAAGCTTACATGCAATACTCGATCCTAAAGCTCTTTTCCAATGTGAGTGGTTCTGTGAGTAATGGAAAATTAAAGCAATATGCCCACTTTGCCTGAGCCACTGCCTGCCCCAAAAGCCGCCCCTGCCACGGCTGCGGCAGCTCCCGGTGCTGCAGAGCGGTGTCACAGTGCCGGGCAGCACACTCGTAACCCAGAGCTTACTGAAGCTTTGCAGATGGGAGATAAGCAATACTTTATAGTTCACTCAGATGTAGATTATGAGCCAGGGAAAAGAAAGCTTAAAAGGTGAATGGCTTCTTCTGGCATTAGCTGAAATCTCTGTATAGCCTCCAAAGAAAGCCGACAGCGAGGTCAAGCTACGGTATGGGAATTCTATAGTCAATAAAAACCCCTGTTTTTTAAGCTCTGAGTCAGAAAAATTCAATGTGGGTGACCACTTATTGAAAGGGTCATCATCCAACAGAGAGAAAATTGCTAGAGCAACAAAGAGCCCAGAAGTATTGCTCAGTTTATAGAAACCACAAAGAAGGATGAATTCTAAATCCGTCTCCTCCTAGTATTAATCTAGTTTACCTCCAAGGATCAATTTATCCAGTAGAAACAGCATTGTGATGGTGCAAGCAAGTTCCTTCTCCAAAACCTGAACTATAAAACAAAACTGTTTTATGACTGCATGCTGACATTTACATATTTATTTAGCACTGCAAGCACAGCTCCAGCACTGCATTGAAAATCAAGGATAGATGGAGGTTGTTATCCCAAGACAGTTTTATTTCAATTTTCCTCCATGGAACAACTTTCTTTTTGCTGTTCTCCAGCTGACTGCACTATGTGTTGGCACTCTCAGGATATTTACAGAATCAGAGCTGAGGAAGACCACTTAGAGATTTCCCTCTCAGGGAGGAGTTTCAATGCACCTGCACATGAGGCTATGCCTGCACCAGCACTGCCAGAGAAACATCAATCCCAACACAGCACTGACCTTGCCCAGGCACTCTCCTACCAAGAACATCAAAGCAATGCCTGAACAGGCTCCTCATGGATCCTCCAGCAGGACTTCCCATGCATTAAATGACTCGCGGTGAAACAAAGCCAGCTCAACGAGTCTTGTAGCAGAATGTCCCACTGCAGTGAAATAAAAACCTCTCGTACCTGCAGGCAGGGATCCCTCCCCCACAAGAACAGCTTTGTGCAACTGCTCCCCTTCCTGATTCTCATTCTTGAACCAGTTATATCCTTCTGCTCCTCACTTGCTCGCACTCGTACTCCCAAAGCAAGGAATTTGCTTTGCTAATTAGTGCCATTAGGGAAGATGGGGAACACGAAGCACAGATTAAAAAACTGTTCAGGCTGGGTTCTTAGCACTTCACCCTTGTGATATATCCGTGTTGTAAGCTCTGCAGTGAACAGCACTTGACTCAGCCTCAGTTTGCAGCAGAGAGAAATTAATTGCAATCTAATAGGATTCAAATTGGTACAAGGGATCCCATCATTACGGGACAAGACAGAGTAAAGCTGCAGTACATTAGCAGCCAGCAAACGGCTCCGGTCAATGCAGTGGAACAGGCAACACCATGCCTCAGACATGATGAATTGATACTTCAATAATTGTAATTTATTAGTTGGTGCTGCTGAACTAGCACATGAACCAGGTGGGAACGGGCTGAACCTGTGCGGTGTTTGCGGAAGGAACAACATTCCTTTTGCAAGGTCTAACTTGAAATAATTTTACACTGAAGTGAAGATGTGTCAGCTTAATTCAAGCAGCAGTTATGTGTACTGAAGGCTGAAAGTGTAAATCAGCAGCAGACTGGGTAGCAGAAAGCTCCCAATATCAAATGTCAGTGGAGTTGCTCCCTTGCTACGCAGCCTTTGACAAGTCACCTGTACCTCTGGTGCTTCAATGAAGGCAGGTACAGCGCTGGGTCAGGAGCAAGATTCCCTTCACAGGCCATATTCATCCTCTGTGCTTAGAGCAGAGGTAAACTGCAGTCCCTTCCTCGCTGTATTTAAAACTGACACTGGAGTTAGTACACGAGACTGGCCCGTGGATATTTAAAGTCATGTGTGACAAACAGGCTTTATGTAATGAATTATGGTTAAGCTGCAAGAATAAACCTGACAGACATGCACATGCATTCACATTCACACAAAGCCCAACTGTCCCACTTCCACGTGAGCAGCTCCAAGGGAACACCTACAAAGCAAAGCAAAGGTTGGGTTGTGACATGGATGAATGCACCCACAGCCATTTCCTTCCAGGTAGCACACACGAGGTAGCAGAGCCCAAGGCAGCCAAGGTTAACAAGCTGGGATCCCCATGGGCCGGCATTCCTGCTCCTCCTCTCTGCTGAAGCCTGTGCCACTGAATAGCCGTAACTTCCTGCTAAATGAGGCGCTCATTCCCATGCCTAGGAACGCCACACTCCCCGTGGAGTTTGCTAGGCAGGCAGAATTTTAAGAATTTGGAATATTTTCCAGTTAGTTTCAGCAAACAGAATGCAAGCCACCAACACCGGAGGTGCCAACACAACCCACCGGCAGCTGCTATTTCCCTCCCATCTTCTGTTAGGAAAAATCTTTTGGATGCCAAACCCCCTGAAGCTCAGATCTGCCACCCTCACACTCAGACCTTGACAACTCCTTTTGCCACTTCTCACCTGAGGTCAGGGTGGAAAGCAAAGGGCTCCTGCACTCACTGCAGCAGGACCAGAAGACCACATGAGAGGTGGAGGTCTGGGTCTCTGAGCTAAGGGCAACACAAACAAATACCACTTCTGGGAAGAATAAAAGAAACGAATTAACACTGAATTGCAGATTTAATTTTTTTTTTCTTGGCAGGCCTGTTTAGCTCACTGCAATCAGCTGAATGTACATTTCATACTCTAAGCTCATAATCAAGTGGGGCTATTTCACAGCAGTAGAACCTGAGCCCTATTTCAAGCTTCCTTAACTGGATCTATTCCTTCCTAAAGCTACCCAAGAAGTCATTTACCAAAGACAGAAACCCACAAAATTACACATTTAGTACTTCTATCCAGCTCTTCACCCTAGAAGACTTTTAGAGGGTATATAATTAAGAAAAAGAAAATGGTTAGGCTTAAAAACTGGCTCAGCGAGTTTGCTATCAGGATCCTTGCCTGGGTTTGTACAGTGGAAACACCCTCAGTACTCACACCTAGTTCTCAATCATGAGATGATGATTAATAACAGCATTAGATCATCCTCAGCAATTGCCAGAGCTTTCTGCAAGGTTCTTGCTGGATTAAATCATTGAATGGTGCTCAGCACCTCTGAGCAAGCCCTTGAAACCTGATGCTGGCATCCATCCAGGGCACCTGACCTGGCACATTCATCTGGCATGATGTAGAAATTCTGACTTGGATGGAGTCACTTCCCTCATGCTGTCCATCTGAACCAGCTCGTTGTGCTCTGACTCAGCTCTGAGCTGATGTGCCACTGCTGTTTCCAAACCCAGACAAGCCTATGGACGATGAGGTTCCACAACCTAAGGCTGGCCCCTTAAATCTTGCAAGACCGAGGCTCCTACAGCATTGACCTCTTCTCTTCCTTCTTTAGGCTGAAAAAAGAGTGCTGTATTTTCCTGTATGGTAATAATCATGTCCCCCGCTAATTTTCTTTTGCGTATTGCAAACATTTTAAAGGTGAAGCAAAAATTATTTTCTCCCTATTACAAGACAACCAGTCACACAAAGGATGGCCAAGCAATTAATCCTCCTGGCCAATAATCTAGTAGCACAACTTGGTAGCAAAAATCCTTTAAACTCAACAACTTTACCAACTAGCTACTGGCAAAAATACAGCCTCTCCTCCCCTCCCAGACAGAGGTTTTTTTGGAGGAGAACGAAGAGAAGGTGTTTTAAAATTATGTGTCCGGAAACATAAGAAAACCCCAACTCAAGATACCAAATACCATCATGCTAGAGATCAAGATTCGTATTCAATACAGAAATAAAAAATATCACATACCAGTTAATTCTTTACAGAGCGACTACTAGGTGAAAGACACTATCTGATAGTGAAAAATAATGTATCACTTGCTGAATTTTTATTTTAACATATATAGTTCAGCACTGGAAACAGCTCATTTTTTGAATAGGTAGAAAGAGAAGATTGACTTCTAGTGATTAAATCCTAATTCTATCAGAACAAGCTCCAAGTCAACAAGTGCGTTAATACTTAACTAGGAATTAACTAAGGGCTCCCATTTGTGTAGTTGTATTAACAGCCTTTGCTGCATGAAGCAAGTGAAAAAGCCCTTCAGCTTTTCAGCAGGTTTAGCAGATCCACCCCAGGCCATTACAGCACATCTCCACAGGTCTCTGAACAGCAGGATACACCCGATCAATGTGGGCCACGTGCTGCTGAGTGCTGCAGAAATCCTCTCCTACATCCTGCAAATGAATGCAGCTGAAGCAGTAGAAATTCCTGTTATTGCCTATGTAAGTTACAGACATTCTGCCAAAATAAATAAATAATCGCCATTAGGAAAGCGAGCACATGATGCCACAAAAAAGGAAGCCTCTGGAATGATCAGAAATCCTATTTTGAGTTTCATTAATGGAGCACAACAAACATCTTAAAACAGCTTGTACATTTTATGTGCCTCGATGTATCAAAGTAGAAGAAAGACATTTATTCTAGTGAAAGGTATCAGAATATGGAAATGAGAAATCAGAGTAAACTCAGTATGTGGGATTTGTGTAAATCCTGAAGCGAACAAGGAGCACATTGCATCAACAAGACACTGGCATTTAGGCTCTCAACTAACTGAATCTTTATGGGGGCGATTTCAGCCCCATCCAACCACCCATGGACGCTTCCAGGGATGGGGCAGCCACAGCTTCTCTGGGCAGTCTGAGCCAGGGTTTCAGCACCCTCTCAGGGAACAGACTCCCAGCACAGTTTATCCTCTTCCGTATTTTTTATTCATAGGAAGAACACATACCCGTGGTTCAGACTTCAGAAGCACCAAGTTTCAAAGCAATGAAACGCTCTCATGGAAAAATAATAATTTGTGACGACCAGTTATTGTAGGACTGTAAATAAATTCCTATTCTTAAAGTACAGTGGCCGGTCAGTAAATGTTGAGAGTGGTGATAATTGTATAACTGAAGAAAAGTTAAGGGAAAAAAAAAAACCACAATTCAAACAGCCAGGACTCAAAAGTTGCAGGAATAAAAATGGGTTTTTGAAATCATTTTTACAAAGCTATGTGATAGTTGGATGAACACAAAGCACTATAAAGATAGCAAATTCCTGAAAAATATTATTTCCCTGTTTCTTGGGTCAGTAAAGCCCCTACTAACAGCCAAAAAATATCTGCTTTTGGCTCTGCCTTAGGCTTATGCCTATTTGAGATTACCCAAGGTTGTCAGACAACAATGTAGTTCCTACTAAATAACATACATACAAAAAAACCTCCACCAACAAAAAGACCCACCACAAAATATACCAGTGTTTTTTTGTTTGTTTTGTTTTCTCTGGGACAACGCAGACTTTATTATATCTGCTATTACAATGTGACTATAACAATGTTCTCTAACAGGCAGCCCTAAGGTCAAATGTGTTCCTTGATCAATTTGCTAGAGGTCCCTGGTGCTGCTGCTGTGGGTAGACTGTCTGGGGCGGGGGGGGATAATTCCTTTATTTCTTTGCTTCACTATAAAGAAAAAAAAAAGCTGTCACAAAGATGTTTTTCTTCTCCCTCTGCTCTTGACAAATCAGGTAAACAGGGAGGGAATACCCAGCTGTAAGAGACCAGCATTTGTACAGATATATAAAACCACACGGTTTATTTACTGAGCTACTCAACGCAGCAGGACGATTCAGAACAAGGCTAAGGGGATTGGGAAGATGTCTTAACAAAACACCTGCAGTACTTTGCATGAGGACAAATAAAAGGCACGCTGGATGTGAGAGTCTGTGGTCACCTTTGTACAGGAATTTAACAGTTCAGTACATTGCTACAGTCAAAAAACTCCGACAAGCAATAGCACTAACTCACAGATGCTCTGAGCAGCGCAGACATCACATTAACCCTCTCCCAGTTTTCTCAGTAAAGCAGTGACTGTTGGTCTGGTTTTGCTCAACACACCAGTATCAACCAGTAAGTCACAGCTCTACCCAGAAAAGCAGATTTGACACCGGCAGACTTGCTACAGAAATCACTCCAGGCTTGCATCAAGCGGCAGGAAAGGAGTTCATCTCATCGGCCACAATGCTGACACTCTTACTCATGCCTGACTGCACGACTTGAGTTTCATACGTTTTGATTTATTTATTTTCACTCTGTGTGAGGGTTTTAGTCACAGATTGGCACCGACATTAACGGGAACCATCCCATTCAGCCCCACAACCTGGAGTGAGTCTGGAGCTCCACTGCCTCCAGTTACTCGTGGGTGATTCTAGGGATTGTCTTTGCTTTGAACAAACATTCTAATTCCGGCAAACAGCCCCTTTAAAAGACACACCCCCTTAAAAAAACCCCCACATTTGCTAACGGCCTATAATGGGTCTAAATAAAGCCTGAGCTGTTCCTTACTCACGCATAACTTCATTGCTTCTGTTCCCTGCCTGGTTGGCATAATTTGCAGAAGGGTTTTAAGCACGGACAGTTGAACCACCCACACCCTGCCTGAACTAAAAAGCTTAATCCCAGAGCCCCTTTCTTCCTCTGTGATAGCTAAATGTGGCTTTTATTTTGATTACTGGTCCCATCTGCACTGCCAGTTTCAACTCATGAACACTGAACTCCAAGCACACCCCCTCACAGATTAGGACAGCGTCTCACCCAATACAACGCCTAGAGAAGGTTTAAAATCTGGCAGAACTCCAACCTTCACATTTCATGTGGCCAGAACAGAATTCCCCCTAAAACAGCAGACTCTATGTGTAAAAACCCCTACGTCACCACACCTGGTAATTAATTAGCACACACCTTGGAGTGCTCCAAAATCAGGACATTGACAAAGGACGAGCAGGGGCCACAAAGAAAAGCTGTCAGCTTCTTCCAAGACCACGCATTCCCACTCGGGTGCCATGCCCTGAAACAATTTTAATTCGTCTTTCTCTTTAAGCAGAGACAGCACTGCCACTGCCGATGATACGACAGTGACAAAGGAGGGCTGAAATTCAGACCCAAATTGTTATTCCCCTCAGCTAGGCAGTTATGCACAAGAAACACTGCTTGTAAACACTTCTTTGTCAAACACTCAATTACAAGCTGCTTTATGAACAAAATGAGGCAGTCGAAAGGAAAGTGAGAGACGAAAAAGGGGAAAGCAATCTCCAGTGGCTCACAGCCATCACACCACCACGGCCCAGGAACGTTCCAGGTCACACTGCCAGCCCCTCTGACAGAGGGCACGGACACATGCTGGGCAAACACCAAATCCAGCTCTGCAGAACGGGGTTTGGGTTTTGAGGACCTCAACTTTGTTCTGCTGTTATCATTATTTCCTACGCGGTAAGGAAAGAATAACTGGTTTATTTTTATAGTGTCCCCTTTTGCAGACTGAACCAGGAAGAAAAGGAGCCCATGTACAAATGTGGAACAAGTTCAAAGCACTCAGTTCAGGCAGCACTACCAACAAGACTCTCTTTGTGTCATCCCCATTTACACCTTTATACACCGAAATTGCTCCATATGAGCTAAAAAGTAGCTGGAAACTGGAACATTCATTTTTTTCATGTTAAAGCTGCAGACATACTCCACAACGTCCAGCTAAGCAACCTCCAGCTTCAATATGAAAATGACTGAAGTTCTGACTCCAAAGAGATATTTCTGACTGACACTACAGCCAATAAATGTCATGTTAAATTATAAAATACTGCCCTATGACCACTTGAAAGTTTTGAGAATCAACAGAAAAACAACTTGATGGGATCTAGTACCACCTTCCAGGAGGCTGCACTGTTACAGCATCACAGGGCTGTTCATCATGGCACTGCTCTTCAAGCTGCCCTGGACAGCACCCCCTACTTGATCCATTACCTCGTCCCTGGATTCTTTTGGCAATATTATTCCATATTGGATAACATTTCCCCTGCAAAGAGTTTTTTCCTTGTTTTCACTATTCAGTTCAGTGAGTCAAGCAGAGCTGTAAGAGGAAACATCAGAGAGCAAAATGAAACCCATTGCTCATCTTTAGCTTTAGCTGGCAATGGATCTGCAGATGAAGGAAGAATTGAGCCTGTGCTCCTTCCCCTAGAGCTGAACTGAAACCCTTTAACCAGAAGAAAGTGGAATGAGGAAGAAAATGTGAAGATAAAATATTTGGTTTTAAACTAAAAAACCTGCACATATTTACACAATTGACTTTAGACACCAACTTTTGGAATCCAGCAGCTACCCAAACAACACTCTGCTTTGTAATCTCAACAATTCCAACTGCAGAGAAAGCAAAATTGAAAGAAAGGTACTGAAATAAAGAAAAAGAAGCCCTAGCTTTTGCATATAACAAGAGTTTATAATTCCTAAAGTTAGCACAGGAAACCTTGCTAGGATTTTTTTTAATAAATTAACTTCAAGGCTCAACTTCAGAAAAATTTTAGAATCAACTTAGAGTGCTAATAAGCTGGAAAAACCTACATACCAACATATTTCACCTCCTGGGTTAAAAGATACATACCCAACTACACCTTAGGACTCTCTCAACCAGTAAGTTTGGAAGAGCTTTAAATCTATCACAAACCCCTGCTGGCTTTATTTAATTTTTATGCTTCTTTAAGACAATACATTAGGGAAAATAGACTGATTCTGCCAAAACAATTGTGTAATGGCATTCACCTGCACAGCTACTAATAACCTTGCTTGAAGGAAAAAATACAAGTGCTTATTTTACCTAAGAGATGCCTTCAAACCAAAGATGTGCTCACTCAAGCTGAGCATATTCTCAACAGCTCATGTAAACCATCCATCAGGCAGAAGCATGAAAATTATCCCCCTTAAGAATCCACCCAGGGAGAAGCTGAGGGATGTGGGTAACACTGCCCGAGGCTGCAGTTTGGGAGGCGAGAGCAACTGAGAGGTGGAAAACAGCATCATCTTTGATAGGCTTCCACAAGGAAAGCCAAGTCAGCTGGACCAGTGCCACTGAATGACTTCAGGCAAAGACTGGCAGCTGCCAAAGCAATCCTGCTACAGCTCCTGGCACACACTGGGTGTCCCACAGCCTCCTGCAGAAGCTGAGATCCATGGCTAGCAGTCAGCAAGGACAAGTTCTGCGTGAGGAAAGCAGCAGTACCTCATGAAAAAGGTATTTCTCCTGCCTCAACCACACGTGACATTGGGATGTCACTTTGTTTTAAATCAGCTCAGATTTAGACTGGAGTGGCACAGATGGTTTAGCCATCGCACTGGTAAGTATGCTAGGAGAAGAATATTGGCTGTCGGCATCAGTTGTGCTTATTTCACACCAATAAAAATACCTGTGATCATCCCAATGATCAGACATGTGGTGCAGGCAGAGGAACAGAGGCTACAATTAGGTAACAGATCCCAGCCTCTTTAGCTAAAATATTGGGCAGCTAGTGCTTAAATCAAGATGAAGTAACCTTTTTAGATGCTTCTTGTCCAAATCAGAATGATAACACCCAAAAAGACTGTGGCTTCTTCAGGGTCCCAGCCCCTCCTGCAGCATCCACACTGAACCCAGGAATAAAGTCTCTACACATCTCACAGGACACCTGGAACATGTCCTGTCTCACAGCTATGAAGAGATGTACAATAAAAACCTCCAGCCAGGGCTCTGAATCTATTCAAATAGCCCACACTACTCCAGTTCTCAATTTGCTAAAATCACAAGATCCAATAGAAGCGCTCTATCTTGGTACCTACTCCAAAAGAAATATACAAATAAAACAAAGTGAGAGAAAGAGAGAAGGAAAAGAAAGAAGACTAAGTGCATTGTGTCAACAAATTATATTTAACAGAGAAAAAGATACAAGTGGTTATAGCTTCATGTAAATTACTTCATGTAATTAAATCCTCTTCTCTAAATTACAGACCATTTAACTCTTCTTTTATAACAATGTAACCAATGACCACCAACAACCTTTTTTATCACATCTAATGCCCATGTAAGTTGTTAGCAATGAAATTTCCTTTTTATTTCTCCCTTTCAAAAGAAGCTGCTGTAATGAGATTCATTCACAGCTACTTAGAGACTGTCATCGAGAAGACAGGATAGCCTTTATTATTTGTTTCCCTTTATTCTGCTCCTCTCTGAGGCTGTATTTAAGCAAATGCTACCTAAAGTCCTTATCAGTCATCTACATGCAGGCAGAGAAGGTAAAGGCGACGAGCAAGAGTTTTAAAACATGGAGCTTATAACTGTTTTGATTCTCCACATGCATACAGCAGCACTTCCTAACACTACACCGGCGTGGCTGAACTATCTCCCTACCACTTGAATTTTCTGACCTCTCTTAGCTCTGAAACCACCAGGAACATCAGGTCAGGATTTGTTTGCAAGCCCCTGTTTGCCGGGGACCAGTCCTGCCCGATGGGAGCTTCCCCTGGCTTGGCCCCCGTGGGAATTGCCTCTGTGTGTGCCCAGTTCCAGAGCTCTGCTTGGCCAGGCTTCACTGGGGCTGCAGCTCCTGCATCTCTCCCATGGGAGCCCCTGAAGCCGCTGCAGCTCAGCTCCACTGCAGGCAGTGCAGAAAGCCCCAGCACAGGAAGCACTGGTAGCATCCCGTGCTTTCATCAGCCTGCTCTACAAATCTACTCCAATGTGTCCTGAAAGTGCCAGCAGCCACCTGGAGGCCTGAACCTCGCTGCTGCCCAGGTGCTGGGAAGTGGGAGAGGTGAGTGGAGATGGGAATTTTGGAGGAGAGGAAAAGCAGGGACAAAGGAGGCAGAAGCTAGTGCTGCAGGCAAAGCCTTGGGGTCTAGTTGTGAACTCAGCATAGTTGATGCTGAAATAGCAGCAGTCTGATCCCTAAATGCACAGCAGGGAGCAGAATGCATGTGGCAAAGCACTGCAGCACTGCATCCCCACAGCCCCGCAAGCCCTGCCTGCTCTGACACCCAGGAACAAACCCCCACTCAAGAAAAACCCATGGCAGTGAAATGCTGGCCAGGTGAGCCAGCCCTGCCTAACCCAGCACAGGCACACCAAGGAGCTGCACCCTGAAGTGGCTGAGCCTCTCAAAAAGAATCAGGAGAGCTCAGGAACAAGGGGGACACATGGAGCAGCAATGCTGGCAAAGGAGGGTCAGCTACAAAAGGGGAACCCACTGGGCCAGACAAGCAAGCATTTCACTGTTCAACTAAAAAGACAAAGCCGCATTCTCTTATATATCACACTTCCAGCAGCCAAAACAAGCTTTACATCGCTGTTCACAAAAAAAATTTGCAGTGTAGTAAAATCCAGCATATGCTTCTGTTTCATTCTTCACCATTAGTCTAAAAATAGTTGGACACCTCACAGTTCTAATAAGCATGACCCCTTCAATTTACGTTTCCCTGCCAGAACTGCAGAGGGGTTTGTAATACATTTTTTCTGGCTTAAGCAAAGGCCGCCTCCTGTCACAGTTCCCAGAGGGTTTATGGCACAGTTTTGCATTACTCCTGAAGCAGTGTGTTACAGAAATCTGTTATGGAAGCTGTGCTGTAGATCTCCAAAGGTGGCTACAATCCCATGATGAAGTTACCTGTGCCACAGCTATAATGGAGACTTTAATGGTGTCACATTGGTACAGCATTTTAAGTAAACTACACACACTGCAAAGTTCTCCCTCTGCTGCAGAGAGGGCTCTGCAGCCATTTCAAGAATCTCGATGAATTCTTGGATAAATTTAGCAAAAACAACATCATTTCTTTGTAATAGCAGGGTTTCATTTGGGAAATAAACATCCACTTTTTATTTACAAAGGATTTTTCCTCCTCCTGCCCCTGCTGTGTTATGCCCACTGCTCCCCTCCACTTTGATCCAGAAAACAGAATACCAAGTGCCTAACCAGGACTTAAAGCAGATTTTTAAATTAGTTCCTGACAGTGCAAACAGATTGCTATTGATTGAAAGGAGGCTGATTTTAGGCCTTGGATTAGCAAACCTAATGCCTGGATGCTGTGTTGCCCATTTCAGTACTTTGCACCGTTGCTCCCCAGTGGTTTCCCAGGCAGCTGTGGAGCCTCTGCAGCTGCAGATTAGCGTCAGAGAGCAGGGCAGGGCCATCTGTGGCTGCGCCTGCAGCCCTGCTCAGCCGGAACAAGGGCCTCCTCCCAAATCCCCGGGGCCAGGACCCTGCTCTGCACCCTCATTAGGAGCTTTGGAGCCAGCCAGGCTGTTCCCAAGTTCAGGGTTTGGGAAGGCTTTGCTGCAGCCCAGCACCTCAATGCACCAAGCCCGGTGACCTCCACCACCAGCCACGTCCTCCCTGGATGGAACCAAAGCACTGGGGGAAGCCAAACCATGGCTTTCCCTTCCAGACAGCCTGGCCAAAGCCTGGGACAGAGGCTTCACACAGGTAATGGCACCACAGCCTGGACAGAGGCTTCACACAGGTAATGGCACCACCTTATCAGCCTGCTCTCCCAGCCAACACAAATGCCTACTTAAAAAAGAGAATCGGTGCAAGAGCTTTCATGTCCAAATTGTACGTTCTTGTACTTACAAAGGGAGAAATGGATCCTGCTTTTTAGCAACATTTTGCTGATTAAAAGAAAATGGACTTTTTTCCTCTTGCTTTGTTGTTTAGTTTCAAAGACCGTTTAAATAACAATATCTGCTAACAAAAAGGGTAACATCAATTAGAAACAAAAAGAAACTAGTTTGTATAATTTCAGCGTTCAAAAGCAGTGAAATGCAAACACCAAAGCAGCACACACCAAACCAAACCAATCCCCAAAACCCACATTAAAGGCAACCTTTTTTCTTTCTCTTTTCCTGTTAGCTGACTGCCTAGAATTCATTGGGTTTTAGCAGCTTGAGATACTGAGGGTAACAGAATAAGTTACTGCTATATCTAGACGCTCTTAGACGCAATTCAGCTTCCAATTGCTGCATTATTAAGACATGGAAGAACAGGCACATCCATATCCTCTGGCTAAAGACAAAGACTCCAAAGGTTATTTTTCAGACTCACTCTCCTACATGGCTGCTGAATCTCAGCTAAGAAAAGGACATTTCAGTCTCTGAACTGTGCGCCACTAAGCACACATTGCCTTCAGCCCACCAGTGGCTTCAAATCCAAGCATGATAAATACTATTCATCATCATCGGAAAAATACAAGTAAAACTCAAGCAGCTACATGGTCCTATTGCCCAACCATCAGCACGAGCAATACGATGCCAAAGGAAATTTTCCACAGTATTTCATTAACCAGATGAGTTTCTAGACCGTTTCTCTCTGTCTTGGGAGACAGAGAGTACCACCACCACACACAAATGGGACCAAGGGTATGCAAATGGCTTGAAAAGGCGCTATCAATTTTCACCTAGACATCAGAAGAAACAACGTGCATCCTGGATGGAAAAAATGACTTAGTGGTATCACCTTTAGCTCAGATCAGCATTAACCCAGAGCACAGCCCTCCTGGGGGGCAGGGAGGGTGTTATATCCGTTAATGAATGTCGGATAACGAGATGATGAGCATCACAGAGAAACCACATGAATAGGTAATCAAACTTGTTAATGCAATTTAGCAGTTCCAGTCCAGCAAGAGCCACGGCAACACGATACATTAACCACCGACAGCACTCAGCAGTTTGGGGAAGGCTGGGGAGTGAATGAGACTTGGGAATCAGCTGTGCTTTCCCTCCCTCCAGAAAGCTCTGCTGAAGTCGCAGAGATGCCATGCCTCCAGAGCAACGACCGTGTTAACTCCCCTGCCCTCTCCTCCCAGGCTCCAAACCCAGCACTCTATTTATGAGCACTAAATACGTGCTACACCACCCTGTTCTCCTCAGCTTCTCTGAGACTCTCCCTCATCTCGGGTGATTTAAACAGTGGGTGAGAAAAGGAAGGAGGAGGTGTAAGACACTAATCTTCGTGACAAATGACTATTTGCAGAACACTGTGTTATTACAGCCGCATTTAACATCTAAATATATTCAACACGCTGTGATGCTCCCAAGCTGACTAAACAGAGAGCTTGAGGTTAAGCTAACTGGAAATACCAGCAACTCTTTCCTATTAGCCCCAACTCTTTTCAGAAAGTGGGCTGTGTACAGAAAGGGCAATGGGTCCTAAAGCCCAGGCAAAAAACAACCACAAAACCCCAACTGTTCTACATCCACAGTGCTCAGACATTCAGAGGAATAAGCAACTCCAAAAATGAAACCAGAAAAGAGAATGACAGCTCAGCTAAGGTTAATCAAAGACTGGCTCAAAGTTCAAAGTGTGACTCTCCACAAACTAGAAGAATGACATAGGACACATAAAGGAGCACTGGAACTAAGAGGTTTCATCTCATGTACCTCCTGCTTAATCTAATCAAATTATACATCTGAGCTTTTAAATCCCTTAAAGAAGTGATGGGCTGCCATCTCCACGGTCTGCAGTGTGGTGGGGATTCCTTTCCCCCAACCCCTGGGTTAGCTTTGGACATGGCCTTCTGAAAAGGCAATAACACAACTTGCAAGGAATGTTCCTGTGTTGGAAGCAGTTACAACCCTTCAGAGGGGCTGGATTTACTGCAGGTCACTCTGTCTGCACCAAAATACACAACAGCTTCCACCATTTCTCACTCCTCCACATACCTGATGACTGCAAGAGCTTTTTTTGATTCCCCACTGTAGAACAGCAGTTTTGAATCAGCACCTTTCCCTGTGTACATGTGTTGTAGCCCCAAACTCCGACAAGTCTTGGACAAAAGGACCTAGACTATTTGAAATGCCTTTTTCTCCCTCTGCTTTGTTACAGCAAAAGATGAATGTATTTGAATGGTTTTTATACAGGGCTGAGAGTAATAGGCTGGAAAGGACAGATTGGTTCTCGCAGCCCTCTCCCCATAGCCTGAGATACAGAACAACCAAATATTCAGGAGCAATAGCAATCTGGAAGCTTTGTCAAATGGAGTGAAGTATAAATCTAATTTTCTAAACAAAGCAGACAACCTGGCACTGAAATCAGCTTACCACTTCACACCTCTCTACAAGGATTAGCAGAATGCCATAATTATAATGCCCAATTTGATTTATTAGAGGAGGCTGCATAGAAAAGATGACAATTCAGTAGCATTGTGAAGAGAAGGGATGAGAGTAGAAGGAAAGCTTCAAATTGAACAGTAATTTCTAAGCAACATCTCAATATAATTAGCATTAATTACAGTAAGCTATCCAAATCATGTATAAACCTATGTTTAATAACCCTGAGATGCAAAAATCACTCCCCACATTCCAGGGAACTTAATATTACAGCCAATTTGTCTAGACAGCTTGGCAGGAAATGCCAAAATTCTAGGTGTTAACTTTGTGGTTCCTAAAAAGAAATAAAAATTATTGAACTTGTCTATATCATTTGCATAATGAGTTTGAACTAAGAATAGCCCAGTCTATGTAGCTTAGATTTTGCTGCTACTTTCATCAACCTTACAGACCTCCAAACTTGTCTGGTTTTCACAACTGCATCAGCTAGGATAATAGCAGGTATTTAAAAAACCTCCCTTTCCAACAAGAGAGGAGTTCTAAGTGTGACTTATTTAAAGAGGCACCATGTATTAATGAGTCACTCATCACAGGTTCTCTTTTATGCTCTTTGTGCAAGCTCCTCACTCTTTTTAGAGTTTGTTACTTATCCTTACAGATTAAAAGAAAAAAAAAAAACCACCAAAACTTAAACAACGGAAGTTGAATCCAGGTTTTTATGAATGCGGCAGCAAATCCACTACTTAATCACTGATGGCAGCCAAATACTACTCAGAAGAAATAAGTAAAAGCATCCTCATTTTTCAAAGCTGAAATACCAAAAAACTAAATATTTGGTAAACTAAGGCAGCAGAGTATGAGAGAAATCAGAATCTGCCAGTGCAACAGAATCTGCCGCCCCAGAGGCTTCTATGGAAGTGCCATGAAATCCCTACTGCACATAACAACGTGAAACTGAGCATTAAATTTCATGTAGAAGATGGCACTGTTAAGAACCTTTTCCTGCTGCAGGAAGAGGGAACCTCCCCACTGTCTCACACATCCACAGCTATGCAAATCCCTGCAATGCACTGGATTTCCTGCAGTGTAATTTTAGAACTGAAGAAACAACTTTCACCAGACCATGAGAATTTCTAACTTAAAATGTGATGAGGCCTTCTAAATCAATATGCTGAAATGCAAAAGAGTATGTGGAGAAGTAATAGCAGAGGGCTACATGACACAACCTTCACCATCTTTTAAATGTTAAAGTACTGCAAGTCTGAAAAAACATTTCCAGTAACTGAACAATTCAATCTTTGGCTGCCTGGCACACACACAGGATTAGTTTCACGGAACAGAAGGTGGCTTGAGTTAAACAGCTCTTTTTCTGCAGGAGGAATGAAGAATAAAACCCACTTTTTCATCTTAGCGTGTTTCTTAGCGCAGAAGCAGTGCTGGAAGGTCAAGTACACCGGTGTTCCCACTGGCTGCCGCTTGGCACCCCGTTAAGGACAACTGGGAAAGCGTCCACGGAGAGATGCTGCTGTGCCTGGGGATTGCCAAGCCATGAATGCACACTGAGTCACTAACAAATCTCCCCGCTGAGCAGCAGTTAAGTGATAAAGAGCCTGCCAGCCACAGCGCCTTTTCTTTGTCACCTGCCCCTCTGAACACACTGCGGCTCAGATGGAGTCTCTGGAATAATTCCCTCCAGCACGACAACTCTTCATTCATTAATGCTCTACCGCATTTTAGAACAGTACGGACTGCCCAGAGCACAACTCCCTGCAAAATGACTTTCCACTTCTAAAATACTCCAATAGTCTCTCATCCCCAACACTCTGTTTTGGGGGTAAGTGAAACTTGAGTCACGAGATGGACACAGAATTTTGCAACTTCCAGGTGTACATTGCCCAGCACAAATCCTCTAAAGGAGGTTATGATGTGATGGATGATTTCTATTCATGTTCAAGACCATAAGGGTCACAAATCTACCGTACAAATCACTGCACTGTCTCAAAGCTGCAGGACACAAGGGAGGTCTGCTCCTTCCTTCCTACATTACTTAGTACCCCCGGCTTCCACTTCAGCTTATGGAACCTGCTCTCAACACAGGATTTGTGCACCTGGCCACAAATCTTCTGAGAGGCATTGCTTCCACCAGCACAGGTTACCAGAGGAGCCACTGACATGGACCACCTCACCTACCAGCAAGGACAACACTTGACAGCGGCCAGCGCCACGGGAGTCGCTTCAGATGAGAAGTTTTCCCTACCTGTTTGGATAGCTTCAAGGGGAGTTTCTTCTTCATCCGTTCCTTGCCTCTCTCCGCCTCTCTCTCAGAGCTCCCCGCGTCATTGTTATGGCCATTTTCACTTGGCTCAGCAGATACACAGTTTTCAGATTCTCTAGGTTTCTTGCCTGGATGCCTCTCCCATTTCTCCTTCCGCTCCTGAGGCTTTAGTGACATGTCCTTCTGTAAAGGAGATTAAAAAAAGAGAATGGTAAGTTCTTTAAGCATTAAGCTGTATAAATATTGAATAAAAACACAAACAAGACAGTACGTATCTTCCAGAGATGATTTAAGATGACTAATTAGGCACGCACAATGCAAACAGTAATTTTAGATTAGATTAGATTATGATGAATATTCTCCAGGCTGTTTGATAAGTTTCAGTGATGCTGGAAATGGATATGAAAATGAGCTCACTTCAGATTAATTCAGAAACCATGCGTCAACAGCACATGAGCAAATCAGCATCCTGAAGGGAAGCCTTAAACTGTTCAACTGAAACAAAGGTGGCTTTTATTTTGTTTCTGATCTGAGAACCAAACGTCTGAGACCCCCCCTTGGGGCTGACAGTCTCTGATTCACAGCAGCATTCATATGGAGAAAGGCACTTCTAAAGCCCTACCACGAATTCCCTGAGCCAGAGGGAGATCAATGGGATCCAAACACACAACAGAGGTTGAACACTTCTAAGTGTTAAGTGCCTGCCCTGAACCAGGCTGTAACACACAATCTAAGCACAGTTTAAACGCAGGTATGTCATGTCATAATGATTAACACTGGAAGTGAGATCAGAGAAGGGAATTACTCCTGCTATCCCTGGCATCTCTGAGGACTGGGAGCTGAACTCCCAGTGCCAATGCACCAAACTCTCTCCACACACTGTGTGGGAAAGGGGTTGAAGAAATAATATGCCAAAGCACTGTGATATTGGGTCACTGCAGCTAGATACATTTTTCCCTTATGTCTTTTATTAACTGTTCAAGGATAAAAACTGAATTCTTATGGGAATGTTTTGCAGAGTATCTATTCCTTTTTTTTTTTTTTTTTTTTTAATGTGAGGTAAAAATAGATTAGGAAATAAAGCACTGCTTACTATGCCAAAATTCAGCCACAGATATTTTTCTAAAAGCCTCGCTTTTGACTCAAGCAGTTACATGACAGGTATTTGTATCTTACATGAATGGAGATCACAATGCAACTGCTCACATCAATGCACACACCTTCAGTGCTGCAAAAGAGCTCATGAAAATCATTAGCTCTCTAGTCTCTCAAAAACTGAAGCCCAACAAAAAAAAGAAAATTAGGAACTGGAATGAAATGCCCTGCTGATTGCTCCAGATTACTTCCTCCCCCTCTCCTTTAATTAGTGAACTGACTGCCTCAGTGTGCAACATGCTGATTCCACTCCAAATCACTCACTTGTTTAAAGTTACCCTTCCCTGGGAAGTGAGATGATGCACTGGCACGTTAGGGTCACAGACACATTGAAATTAGAACATAGGCAATAAAACACAGCTGTTTCCAGCCCAGGCTCCCAGACAATGAGCCAGCACCCAACCTCTGTACACGTGGCACAGGAGTCCTGTGGGGCTGGAGGCTCCTCTTAGAGCACACACAGATACAACCTAGTTGCAAAACCCCCAAAGAACCAACTATTCCACCAAAATTAAAATAATCAGCACTGTCTTGGAGGCACAGAACACACCAGAACACAGCTCAGCTTGGCAAGTTCATTACTAGGGAAATACCTGTCTGGCACTATTCTCCATGAATGATAAAGGAATATAAATCAGTGTTTAGCTGCTCAGTTTGATATTCAGGTTAAAGATAACACTTTAAAGCAGCAGTTCAAGATGCCAATTGAAGAAGGTCATATTGTGCTGTTCACTGGGAAGCTACTGAGATAAAAATCAAAATGCTAATCTTCAGTTACTAATCAGAACCTTGTCATGTGGAAATGATATCTGCTAACTGACATTCAGCAAAGCATTAGAAATAGGAATCACCATAAACTTGCACTTCTTCACAAAGCCAGATGTAGTCTGTGGTGTGACAGCAGGTGCAAGGGAGATGCTGCACGAGGTGACATGGACCACTGATGGGGGACAAAGGAGGTTGGGATAGGGGAATGCCACCACCTGAGAGCACCAGCAAATCGTGCACTCCTGGCTTGAGGGGCAATATTCACTTCGAGGGATGCCTTCAAAGCCAATAAATTACCATTTTGGTTTAAACTCCGTCTGTTTTCACATGGTGGTTTGGGCCTCTGTTAATGCTTTAGGAAAGTCTTCCCTTGTTACCCACAGCACATTCACTGCAGGTTTTCAGACGATTTCTTTCACCACAGAACTGCTCTGGAAATCTGTTTTTCTCTTTACTGAATCCTACAAAATTCCCTACTTTGAAATGCAGCTTTTCATCCCTATTTTGTCTGGAGATTTAAGGCTTGCCTCATCGCTGAGCTACTAGCAAAATTAATTCACGAAATACAGTTATAGCTGGATCAAAGCCAAAGAAATAATTCATTCACTTGCAGTGCCATCCAAGAATCCCAAGCACTTTCCAAACAGCCGTGAATTAAGCCCCAAGGCTGAGGCTGCTCCTGCCTCCAGCAGTGGACAGAGACCTGGGGCAGCCACAGGGACAAAGCCACGTTTGTGTGACAGGAAAACCTACTCCAGAGTCCCTTTTCTCCCTGCTTCAGCAGAGGACACAGCTCACAGGACTTTTTCCTGGGAAGGCAGGACACTGAACTCAGCATGTCCTTGCTGACAGAGGGTGACAGCAGGGTGCTCTCTAGGCTGCTAAATGCAGACCTCTGCAGCCTCAGGCAGAGAGCAGGAGGGGGCTAATGGGGTTTCTGTTCTTGCTTCCTTTGTTTCCTTTCTATTTGCTGTACTAAAAGAGCCTTCCTGTGACTGCTCTTTTACTAAAGTTTATGACCTCCAAGTTGGGGACCTCACTTAGCACGAGAGCTTGCTATTTTTGGATGTGCATCTGTGCCTGTGCACAGGCAATTGCTGGAAAATTTAAGCACGTCAAGGATATACAAAACATCACAAGAGTGGACATTTATTGATGCACCTTGACTGACTTCAATCGAGAAATCCCAGCCTGCAGGTGAGACTGGCCTCCTGACAAACTGCCCCACTGGAGCACTCCCCCCCCAGGCAGGCCCAGAGCAGCAGATATTTTCACCTTCTGCACATCAGGTAAAACCAGGAGATTCACACAGTGACAGTGAAGTCAGACCCCAAAGTCAGCAGGTCTTCAGCCTTGTGGTTTCTGCCCAACCCAGGAGCATGCAGACCTGACCAACTTTGCTGTCACAGCTCCAGCAATTCCCCTCTCCAGGGAAGGCTGGTGGATCCAGGCCCATTCTCTCCTCTCAGTTCAAGAAACAAGACTGCTAAATCTTGCTCCAGAATACAGAAAACTGTTCTGTTCTTTACTACTCATTGTTTCCAGGACTGTCTCTTACCTGTCCTCACTTCAGAATGTCTCTGACACCTTCCAGGGCAGGCTACAGCCTCTCCATCTGCAGCCCCTTGTCTGTCTGGGCTGCAGATGGAGTGCAGATGGTTCTAATTGGCTGCATGGTTGCAGATAAGGAAGAATTAGGCCTTTCTTCAGAGCCCCTTTCCTGGCAGTTACTCCACGAAACACACAGATTCTATCTGTCTATTTGTTTATTTGGATGTACAGACACCGAAGAACACTTCATCTGAAAATGGGACTGTGGTACCTCCTCCAGCTCCCCCTGGAATGCCTCGCGCACCAGCAGCTCTGAAGATTCACTGACAGAGACCCTGGCAAAGGCTGGCAACCCAAGTATGTAACCTAGGCTCTGCAACAGATTTTGGGAGTCCACAATAAAAACCCTCGTAATTTTTTTTTCCCCATCACTATGCAGCCCAAGCTAGTTATGCAATTGCACCTCTGCTTGCAGCAGATCTGGCAGGAACCCTTAATCATTCGGAAGAAAAGTAATTTTTCTTCTCTCACCAAGGCACAGCTGCAATCTCCAAAGACACCCAAGGCACACAGTGCTCAGTTTAAAAGTAAAGCTGGGAATAATGTGGGTGCACAGCTCTCAGCTCTGGAATGAAACTGTTCTTACCCATAAAATGCCACAGCAAGAGACTTCTGCACAATGGACTCCGCGTTTTCTGTTTGATCAGGAAATAGTGATCAGCCCTGGAGGAGCCTGGCACAAGCTCACATCCCACAGCATCCCCTGGCTAGAATTATCACTGCCTGTTTGCTCAGCCCAGCTCAAACTCTGCCTTAATCCTCTGAATTTACCCAGCTCTGAGATCTCAGAAAGTGTACAGGAGAAGGCTGTGGTTGTAAATACCTTTCACACACGGGGAACACTTAAAGAACCTGAGGAAAACATCCAAAACCCACATACAGCTAGATGAAAACCCTTGAGTATGCTGCTGGGACGCAGAGGGTAAAAATAACACCTACAGATAATAAAATAACTATCCTCAGCCCTCGAGCATCAGCTGGAAATGCAGCCCTGGTGCAAAATCATGTCCATCACAATCCCCCATCCCCAGGGCCCATCGGACAGCGCGAGGCTCAGCCAAGAATGGTTACACTCCATTCCTGCCACACTGCCTCTGCCAACTTCACAAGATTATACGGGCTGATTTCCCAGAAGGGAAACAGCCTCCAGCTTCTCTCTCCACAGCTCTTCGCTGCAGCACTTATTCCTTAAGTTGGGCAATGTGAAATATCCTACAGAACATGAAACAGGAGAAGGATCCACACAAAGGAAATAAACCCTGCTGCCTCTGAAACTGACCCTGCTTGTCCATGTTTCTGCCTCCAGCTTCTCTCAAAAAATTGCAATGGAAAAGCCCCTGAGGATCTGAGCACCATCTATCCTTATATCAACTTTATCGTGTAATTCGCAGTAGGGTTGTCAAACGTGTTTGTTTAATAGTTCAGGGAGAGCTCCTGGTTCAGAAAAGACCTGAAACAGATTTATTTTTAAGTAGGCTAATTTTTATATATTTCTATTGACCTGATACTCAGTGAACAGCACCACAGAAACAACTGCTGACAATGTTCTCGTGAGAAAGCACATTACAAATACAGACAGGACCATTACTAACACAAAACTACTGCCCATTTATTTGCATAAAGGAGATACAGGAGACAGCAATTCAAATAGATAATATTGGTGATATACATGAGAAATGTACTAAGTGAAAGACTAACTTTAATAGCATGGATTTGAAGACAAGTCTGTAAAGAGAGAGAAACCACTGCAAGAACAGAAGCAAGCACAAGAAGAGATGAATAGCCAACAGGCAAATGAAATTAGGTGAATAATAAACAAAGAGGAAAGGGATAAAAAAGGAGCACTGAAGGGCATCAGGTAGGACCACACCAAGGTGACTGAATTTGAACTCAGCAGGGTGAACAGGCAGCAAACACAGCTGGAGAGCTGGACAATGAGCAGAAGCTCTGCTCTGGGGAGCAGAGTTTGCTGGCAGTGAGGGCAGCCAGGGGCAGGTGTGTGCAAAGAGGGTCAGCCCACGTCTCAGCATTGTGGCTCCTTGCTGGAAGCCCCCCATGGCAGGAGGCCAGCCCAGGTTCACTCTCGCAGAGCCCAGGGCTCTGGAAGGCAGTGTGCTGGCATGTCCAGCCAGACGGCTCAATTTCCACTGATGGGAAGTTCTCACTTCTCCTGTAACATAACACACGCTTGTTTGTTTTACTTTCCAGCCCTCTCTTCTCCCCCACTGAGAACTTCATTGCAAACACAACTCAAGCCCCCCCAGCCTCGCAGCCAAAGACACTAAAGCTCCTTTAAAAGGCAGAAACAAGAGTCTAGATTTGAAGTGACTTTCTTGCTTTGACCCGACATTCAAGCAGCGCAATCAATATCAATTAAAATGATTGCAAATGAAATCCTTGCTTGTTTAACCTTGGACTGCAATTCTCCTTTCACAGCTGACATATTCCAGATGAGTTCGGGTCCTGCTTTTTAAAATGCATCACATTTGCTCTGACCCTGTCACATGCTCAGCTCAAGAATAAGATGACTTTTTGACAAGACAGATTTGGAAATGTTAAGACATTTGAAGCTGACACTGCTTCGCAGGTTTATGATACATGATTTAACTTAAAAATACAAGTGGATGAACCAAGAAACTTACTGTAATTGAAACGCTCAAATTTATTACCAGAGGCTACGTTCCTGTCACCTATGAATAGCTGAAGAGCAAGCTGCCATACTCTGCTGAACGCCCACTTGTTATATCTCCCAAGAATTAAGACCTTTGCTTCTAGGACCTCAAAGACACAGTAGACACAGTACCAAGCAGAGAAACCTTGGACAAATGTTACTTCAACAAAACATAGTCAAAAATTACAAAAAGGACAGTCAGTTCACTATTCTTTTATGTGATGAATATTGAAATGCATTTCAATCCACACTGAATTTACACAAGGCTTTGATTGCTCCTTTTGCTTGCACGAGACCTGAATAAATAATGATATAGTGCTGAGCAATAATTGTTTCTAAAAACTGGAGAGAAAGGGGGTGACACTGTTCCCTTCCTTTTCAATTACTCAAGGAAAAATCCAGTCCTCTCCCCCCTGAGCAGTAGGAAGTACCTGGAAAGCAAGTGTTTAATAGCCGTTTAGGGGACAATAAAAGCAAGAACACACACAGCAAACACCTTCACTTTAGCAAGAGGCTAAGGAAACCCGCAGGAACGCGAGCATAGGGTTGTCCATGTTTTTAGCGTAAGCCCTTCTCCACCATCACCCATGGGGGAGGTGGCAGATACACAAAATCTCCCGGCTGAAGCTGCACTCCAGAGCTCCACAGGCAGCCAGCCGTGACTTTATCCCTCTCCTCCAATTTCCTGCTGGGAGCCTGCGGGCACCTCACTGCAGAGAGCTGCACCCTGGCTGCCTACCCACAGACACCGCACAGCTATTAGCACTCCCACAGGTGCTTGCTGTCCATCAGAAAGGAAATGATCCCATTTTAAGCCATCAGTATTTCCTCCAGTGATGGCAGTAAATGCCCGACAGTGCTCACAGAATTACTGTCAGCGGAAAGTGTGTCAGAGAGCAAGGGAGCTTAAATGATTGAAGGGAAGCTGGGGCACCATTTTCAGGTGGATGAAATGAGGCATATTGCAACTGCAGGCTGCCCAGCTTTTACAGCCTGCAGGCGTGCTGAAAGGTGCTGCTGCCCTTGCACTGCCAGGCCACCCTGCCCAGCTTTCACTGCAGATAAAAAGTACATTTTGGCTGAAGCTGCTTTCAGCCAAGATTGGGAGCTCAGCCTGCCTGGTTTGTGTCGTGTACAAAGGAGCTGGGAAGAGCTTGTGCCTGTCAGACAGCTCCTTCTCCAGCTGATTTGATCGCTGCACTGCCAGGTGTGAATGCTGAGCACGTCCTTCCTGCAAACTCCCATCCTCCCAGGAGCTCCTTCCCAAGGGATCCATCAGGAATGGCAGCAGCACCACGCACTGCCCAGCATCCCACAAGTGACACACTATGCAAAAACATCCCCATCTTGAAGAATGTGACCTGAGGCCATCAATCTCAAACTTCCAAAGGTATCCAGCAAGTAAGCAAGCGACACAGGCACACACTCCAGGTCCAGTGTTTTGGGAAGACATTCCTCAAGTGTGCCAGTTTCCAAGGACACTGCTGAGCCCACCCTGCTGATGGCCAGCAAACACACTTATTCTGAACTCATTTCCCTCTGCCCAGATTATTCAAACAGGCACTCCTTGAATTCAAGCAGCTCCCACCAAGTGGCAGAATTAGGACCTGAAGAAGCGGCTCCTTCCCTAAAGCCAGATGTGGCCATTTCATACCTCATTTCCAATCTTCCAGGAAGGTAACACAACCCCCGGTCCCCAGCTGGCTCTAAGCTGCCAAAGGAAAAGGCACGAGGATCCTACCAGCACAAACTGGTAGCTGGATGCATTCATCATCACCAATTTTCAGCTAAACAAGTCGGAAAAAACCAGAAACACAATGTTGAGTAAAAACGCCCCCAGCCTATTTATTACTATAGACAGCAATGTTAAGAAATAGATCTCTTTAAAATTAAAAACAAAAGGAGAAGACCCAACTGCTTCTACCTCTGCTGAGGGGGATGTCATGCTTCCATGAGCTGGACTCTGTAAATGGAGTTGAGCCAAGCTGAGGCTGGGCAGATGGACTGGACACATGGCTCATTTACCAAGGCAGGACCTGAAATTGCTCTCCTCCATCTATAGTCCTGCAGTTAAGGTTTTGATCACAGTGTGAAATACACAACAACCACAGTATGATTGTACTGACTCCCATGTGAGTAGATTCATATTGAGACTGAAGAGATACAGCTATAACCTTAGGTAGCTTGGTCACGACTTCAAGATTTCTAAAGTAATTCAAGGCTTCCACATGCTAAATACCAAGTTTTTCTCTATTTTTTAGCATTCCACCACACGTTCACTTTATGGTGACATACTTTTAAAACACAGCCATGAAAAATGTACTGCTCTTAAGGCAGTAGCACCTACAGCATGAAAGCTCCAGACGAATCTCCCACACGGCGACAGCCTCGAACACATTCACTCCACCAGTAACTGCAGACGTTTCCAGACTCTGCTCCCAGCCTACACTCTTTATTCCCACCTTCCAGGAAGGGTGCCGTTCCCAATGCTGCTGCAGAAGAGAGGGGTGAACGCTCCTCAGCTCCAGCAGAGCAGGCTGTGAGCTCTGCAGTTTGACACAGCCTGCACAAAGCCAGCCAACACCGCGCCAAGAGAGACGAGCGCTCGCGAACTCGCTGCTGCCAACTCTGCTGTAGGGGCGAGAGTCTCCAGAAATAAAAACAGCCATATCCTGATCCCTGGGGCTGCGTTATAAATTAATTTATGTTTAAACACCATGACACTAGAGGCATTTTTTTACCAACTCCGCAGTTGCCCTCAGTGGTAGGCAACAATTTTCACTTCAGCTGTCATGAGCTCTAGAATGTGTATTCAATAATTAGTCCTCTGGTAGCTCTCTTCTGGCTGGGAAACAAATGACAAGAAATATAAATGGTTCAACAAGAAGAAATATGTAGAAGCCAGCCTCCTCCAGAAACAGCTGCCCATAGCACATTACTGCAACCTAAGGGGAAAGCTCTGAGCAGGATGACTTCCAGCAGGAGGGAGATGCCTCTCTAACTATCTAAATGTCACACGTGCTAATGAAAAGCCCAGGACATTGCATCTGTGCCACCCTGGCCACCCCTGCTCCTGCTCACGTGCTGCTGGAGAGATGCATTGTAGAGTGCAGGCCTGCAGCTGTCAGCGTGGCCAGCAGAGATGTTCTCCCACATCCAGGGGCTGAGCACACCACGTGCTCCTGAGCAACTCTTCCATAACCGGTTTGCTTGAACAAACAATGAGCAGCCACATGCTTCAATATATCCTTAGGGCTTCCCAGAACGGTTTCAAATAGTCTGATATCCGTGGCATTGGCAAAACGTTCATTTATATCCTAGGCAATTGCTGAGAAATGGGAAACATACACTATAGTAGCAGGCAATTTTAATGTATTCTATGTTACAAAACATTTTCAGTCAGAGAGCTCAAAGGTCATTAATAGATTTTCATATGTTTACAGACAGCAGCAATTTCAAGCTCTGTAATTTTAAAACTGCATGTCAGTCTCTCAACTTCCAGCTGTTATTTTAACATTAGATAATGAACACAATGCAAAGGTTACACAATCACTTGAACCAGCTTATGCAGTAGATCCAGTCACACAAATAATTATTAAATTCTAATTACACATATATTATCACTCCTATTAGAACAGCAGGGCAAATCCTCTTTTAAGAGAGACCAACAGTTTAGAAAAAGAGGCCAGCAAGGTTATGCTTTTAGATTTGCTCCTCTCTCTCTCCCCATCACCTAAAGCACTGCTGATTTACGAGTCTCAGAAACAACACCTTGTTAACACCTCACCAGTCAGGGCACATCCAGCCACCAGCTTCTATTTTGCTTAAGTCCTTTATAGATCCTAACACAGACATTGATGCCTACTTCAAATATTCATCCTTGAACAGAGGGACAAAAAGGCAATTAGTGGTTACCCAGTATCCTGTTTAAACGTGCTGTTTTTTCTTAATACAACTACTGAGAAGACATCCTCCAAAACTTAGAGATTTCTCCTAAGGAAAGTGTTGTTATCTAAGCTGAAGCTTTGCAAGACATCAGGGTCCCATAACACAGATTTTTATTTTACTGTAATTTTGGAGCAGATGAAATTATTGTAATCATCTCATCTGACTCTTTTATCATGCAGCCAACTGAGCAAGATCACCCAGCTGTTGTCTCAGGGAAATTTTGGATGTGCACTAGCAAACTATCTTCTTACCACATAAGAAAACCAGCAGATTATGTTTTGCTTATCTCCCTCTTTGCTCATCTCCCTCATTTTCTTCCCTCTCTATTCCCAGGCAGTGCAAAGCGTTACTCGCTCTGGTTTATTCCGCCCCAATCCAGCTGTCAGTCACACAGCATGTAACCTCAATGGGAATCGAGGAATCTCATCCCCAAGATTCAGCTTTGAAGCAGGACAGACCAGCAATGGCCCTTTGTGTGACTGAGGTCTCCTGCAGTGACAGCAACGCTACCCTGGCAAAGTGATGTCTCTCTAATCCCCAGTGCATCCTTAGCCAGCCGTGAATTTCACACTGGGAAATTCCAGGCTTTGACATTAAATAAATCCAGCTGAGATTTTCAAAGGATAAGAGATAGGAGTCCAATTCCATCACATTCCAACAGGAAGCCCTTAAGGTTTGGTTTATTTCCTTTTTAAGAAGGAAACCCATATTTCATTCTCATTTCCAGCCCGGTCTCCTCTGGGACGTGAAATTGAAAGCAAGAAACGGAGGGCAAGTGCAGTGCTAATGGGAAGAGAGACTTCTGAGAGACTGACAAACGACACCACCAGATCCTGGGTACATCAGCTTTCAACGAGCCATACAAGAAGGAACAGATAAATCAGCACATCCATTACTGCTCCTGAGAAAAAGGAGCCTCTGTACTTTGCCTGGTTAGTCTCACTTGCCACAAAGGAAGAAGTAACCGAGCAAACAACCAACAAGGACAGCAGATAATTAAAGCATAAAAGAACAATCCCAGCAAGCTACAGCAAGGAGAACATGTGCAGAATGGGAATGATGTGATCCACTCATCCAAGCATGTCAAATACAGCCTGGGGCAGGCAGAGCTGACAGGACAAGGACCCACTGCAGAGACAGAGCTGGGCAGAGCAGGTGCTGTCACTCACTCCACGCTCTCTCACCAAATCCAGAGCCACTGCTCCAAGTTTTCATCGGCTTTGACACTCTCTTTCCATCACGTTTAGAGGACCTCAGTCTTCTCCCAGCCAAGAAGTGCTAAGCTGTGTCTCTTTGGAACCATTTCCTCAATTCCCACGCTAAATTACAAGTTTCCCTTAATGCTTAGCTTTCAAATACAGAAACGTCTATCTGCACTTCCCAGACCCTAAACTGAAGGCTGGCTGGCTTGTAGGATTTTTTCTTCCTTGCTGGAACAAGACTTTGCCAGTCAGAGATTAGAGAAAGGAGCATTCATACAAAGTTTTCCATGTGCTGGTAGCCCTCAGCTTTGAAACACAATAGAGAATTAAAACATGATACAGAACAGCAACTTTCATCCCTGCTGACCCACTCAAATTAGTTAAGAGCACTTGAACATCCGATCCTTGTATGTCTCAGAGTTCAAGTTTGCCTCTCATTTACTGTTCACAGCACCTTGTCAACAGTAAACACCAAAGAGCGAGAAATACAGATGCAGCACACAGCATTTATTTGTTCAAACAGGCATAACCCTTTGGCAAGAATCAAAAAACCCCAGTCAGTGTGAGAAGGGTTAAGATGGAACAGATGCAACCAGAGACTCTGGGGAACAGCCTGTGTGGAAGCAGGGTTTCTTGTGATTACTTCTGTCTTGTAGTTCTTAATAACCCACATCACAGCTGACATCTCCACCGGCTCTCTGCTTCCTTATGTAGGTAACCAGAACCAGAAAAGCTGACATGGCAATTATATTGCACACACACACACACAGCCCAACAACCCTACAACAGCACAAGCAATGGAGAACAAGCACACCTCATGTGTGAGATCCTTGGTCTAAAAGTTGTTTTAAAAACTGCTCATAAAATCAGGTAAAAACTGCAGCACGGCCCAAACATGCAACGACACAAAGATCCTTCAAGACTACAAATAAAAGCATTTTGTAACTCCTGTTTGTTAATAAAGCTCTAATCTCCGCCACAGGTGTAACTCGGGGGACTCTTGGTGCCCAGGTGTTCCCACAGCACATCCCAGTGGATCAGCAGCACTTCAGGCATGGGGTGAGGACACCCCGGCCAGCGGAGCAGGGAGATGCTGGGGTGCAGCAGGCCACTGTCCCCTCTGCCAGCTCCACCCAGGGAGGCTGTGTTGCTGAGAGACAAAGTGACACGGGATGTCTGCAGAATCCTCTGGCTCTGCCCCCCAGTGCCCCAGTCCTGCTCCCAAACACGGCACCCAACGGGTCACAGCGTCCCTCCTGGAGCCTCTGATAATCTCGCTTTTGTGCGCCAAGCAGCTCTCGTCAAGGAATTCAGGGAGCCCTCCGATAGTAAAAACTGCTGATAAAAAGATAATATCAAGAGTACTCCACTCTAAAAAGCTGATAGGAGGGCACGAGGGGTAATTTCACACATCAGAACAGAAGTGCTCACTAAAGCAGAAAGGGGTTTAAAAACACAGGGGTTTTGAGGTATTTGTTTGCAGTGAAGGATCTGGATTTCCCAAGTTCCCCACTGTGACCGAGCAAAATTGTAAGCATTGCTTCTCAGGTTTCAGCAGAATCTGTAAAAGCAGGTGACCGAGACACCAGCACTCTTTTTGCAAAGATATCAGAGCCAAGTATATTCTTAAACCTTACAGATCCAGGCTGAAAATATAAAGGCTTTAAAAACCAGAAAGACCGGCTTCAGTGTGCACCCATCCCACAGAAGGCAGCAACCCAGGGAGTGCAGGGCCGTGTTAATTAACACCTGCTTAATGACACTTAATTCCCCATCTCCCTCTCTCAACACGACTCTCTTATTGATACAGATGGGGTTTGTGGCTTTCACATCCCATTAGCAAAAGTCTGCCTCTAGGAGGAAAAAAAAAAAAAAAAAAAAAAAGGCAGACCAAGGAGGTATGGGGAAGTTCTTCCATAATTTACAAATATCATCACAATTTGGCTTTTATCAAGCTTTTCTCATTAGCAATTCTTAAAGTGCAACACAAAAGGAATCAGCATTTTGACTTCTATTTTTACAGAATGAGAAATTAACAAATGCAAAGCAGCTCGCCCGAAATACAAACATCGGTTCTCTGGCACATCTACATCTCCCAGCTCCCAATCATACCGTGCTGCAGGAGAACCAACAGTCAAACACTGTCAAAATCTCCTTCTGGCACTGGGAAGGGTTTCATGGCGATGGTAGAGAGCAGATTTTTCTAGGACACACAGTATGTGCAAATGCAGATATTAGCTACAGAGCGGGCAACAGGTGGTATCTGTACAGCTTCAACCTTATATCCCTTCGAGTGTCTTAGATGAAATCAGCTTGAGAATAGCAAGGACAACATGATCAATATATTAAGTCAAGCTGTTTGTTACCAGAGGAGCTGAACTGGCAGCACTTCTTGGCTTTTGAAATATGACACATAACCTGGCCTTTCTAATGCGCTGCTTTGGATGGCACCCAAACCCAGCACCATCTGGCCAGCATGGGCATGTGTATACAAAGAGGACAGAAGAGACTCCTGGCTGACAGATAAAGTGACATATCAGTGCAGCAGCACAGACTCCAAATCTCTTCAGCCTTTGCAAAGCCAGCTCAGCACGCCACAAACACAGAGCCGGGTTAAGTGACTTCAGGGCAATAGAAGGGCTGAGAATTTCTCATGCAGATAAGACCAAGGTAAGCATTTGTTTTGTTTGTAGAAAACATTGCCAACAGTAAAAACAAACAAACCAACCAACTCCACAAAAAAAACCCCAAACAAAAATGCAAAATGTTTTTCCTGGGGTAGGCTTGAAGCAGAGGGCATCATATTTCTTTTCCTGACCCCAAACTAACCCATTAGTTTAAGAGCCCAATTTTTCCACCTCTGTTTTTACATTTACTCTTGTATGACGATCTCCTGGCATCACACAGCAGACAAAACCAACATGTTATTCCGTGGCTTAGAACTTGATAAAGATTGGCCTCCCAGCCATGGCACAGGCCACTCCATCCTCCTCTCCTGCTACCAGGATACAATGCACTAGATTCTTCCAGTTTCAGTTTCTAGCATTTCAGGGATGATTTGGCAGTAAGGAAGGGAGAATACTTAGGTAACAGCATGAACGGCAATCTGTTCCAGAGAACAAGTGGGATGTCTCATACCACATCTACCATCCAATTCTGCATTCACCTACACGGTTTTATGCAGCTGTGAACTCCACTGAGACAAGGAAAGTCACAGTGGTGGAGAAGAGAGAACAATCATGATCTTAGCTTATGCCGACTCAAAAAAACCCCAGGAATCACTGAGCAATCGGACCAAATGCCTATTTACAGTTCAGGAAAATAGAGACAACCTATCCACCTTCTGAAAACCCAGTATTTTCCACGGAGTAGTCAAACCTCACTTTGAGCTTGAGCTGTTTTCATTCATTCCCAGAGATCAGCTGCCTTTATGGAACAAGCCAATTATCCCTTCCTCAATTTTGCAGTGGTAACACTGCCAGCACAGCGCCTTCTCCCAGCTCCAGCCCCTAAAGCCTGGCCTCTGGTTTCAGGATCCAGCACTCGCCTCAAGCCTGAAACGTAACAAGCGGTTCCAGAGCCAAGGAACACGGGGACAGGGGCACGGAAAAGCGGCCGGGGGAACGGGGGCACGGAAAAGTGGCTGGGGGAACGGGGGCACGGAAAAGGGGCTGGGGGAACGGGGGCACGGAAAAGTGGCTGGGGGAACGGGGGCACGGAAAAGCGGCCGGGGGAACGGGGGCACGGAAAAGCGGCCGGGGGAACGGGGGCACGGAAAAGTGGCTGGGGGAACGGGGGCACGGAAAAGCGGCCGGGGGAACAGGGGCACGGAAAAGAGGCCGGGGGAACAGGGGCACGGAAAAGCGGCCGGGGGAACGGGGGCACGGAAAAGAGGCCGGGGGAACAGGGGCACGGAAAAGTGGCTGGGGGAACGGGGGCACGGAAAAGCGGCCCCCTGCTCCCACACGCAGCCCGGCCTGCTCATCGCTGTCCCCAGGCAAAGGCTTCACTTGGGCGACTTCCACCGGCTCTCAGCACACACTTGCAACTTCCCCTTATCTAATCTTACTTTCTGGTGCTTGACAGTATCGCAGGTCTGGCATTTAAAGCATTTGGAAGAAAACCAGCTTGCAGAAGCACCCAGGGAGATGAGAACGAAGGCGCTAATCGTCTCTGCCGGGCAGTGAGGAGCTGCTGGTGCAAGGGCCACAGTGGTGCTCCCATCCCTGCTGCCCATCCCAGCTGAGAATGACCTTGAGAAAGCCCTTTTCCCTCATCTGGGGCGATGGAGGCGCCCGTGGGACAATTCGGGGTTCCTTTACGGCTCCCTGCCGCCGCACACCAGCGCAAACGCGGGCAGCGGCCCAGGGAAGAGGCGCGGTGCGGTGCCGCGGTGCCCCCGGCAGCAGCAGCACTGCCGCCACGCAGGGACCAGGGCTCCGTGACCCCCGTCAGCAGAGTCACCCACAAGCTTCTCAACAAAGCACATCCCGAGCCTTCGTGTGATGAAGGCATGAAGAGACAGAAGACACGAAGAGGAACTGAAAAAGAAAGAATATGTCGATGGTTCCCCTAGCACACCAAAGTAATTAAAATTTTTAAAAAAGGCATTTTAAGAGGATGCAAGGGATGCACGAGGGGGAAAAAAAAAAATCCCCGAACTAAACAACTACAAAAACAACCCACAAAACCGATCACTAAGTCCTGTTCAGGTTTTACACTTCTAAAACTTGCTAAGTCAGGCTACTAATAAAAAAATGCACATAGAAAACTCATAATATATTAAAATCAGACACAAAGTCCCTTACTTGCATGATACCTTCTGTACTTTTAAACATCTAAACCAAGGCACTTCAGAAATAAAGGATTTTAAACCCCACCATTACCAACAAAGCACTAAATTCCCAGGACCCACTTTCACTTCTTGTTTCTGCAGAACCTCTAATTCTTCAGGGTTCTCCCATTCTTTGCCATACCTTCCTCAGCTGGTTCCCCTGTCCTTTGCTATTTGCTGCATTACAAACAGTTTGGAGGATTGGAAAGCACAGTATTTAACATTTTATAGAAACATCTGCCAACGGAGCTGCTAAACACTCTTGTAAGAGAGACAGAGATGTTTATTTAGACATGCTGCTGATGTTTCCTGTTGCATTTTGATCCTGAGGCATATGTAGTCCTTCCAAACAATTTAGCATGTACCGTGGAAGCACAGTTCTCAGAGAAGTGCAGCTGAAAGTAATTGAGACCGAAATTCCAGGCCCATCGAAGGAAAACCATTACCAAGGCTCCAGGCAGAACAAGCACCTGGCAGAAAGGCAGGCAGGAGGCATCAGGAGCAAACTTCAGGGCTTGGGCAGGACAATTGACTGTCTGGCTCAGGTGATGCTGGTCAGTACCACAGGGCTGCAAAGTGCAGTGAGCTCCTTGCAGAGCCCAGGACAGCAGCTGTGTGACAAAAGCTGCAAAACTCACACGCAGCATCAATGCACCCGGGGCACCGCCAGTGTCCTGGACTGGGTGCCACCGCCACCAGCAAGCCACTGGTCACCATGCTGAGCCATCCCTGGGCACTGCAAGGGTGTGTCCTTAACACACCTGTCCCTGTGACCTGGGTTAGATTTAATCACAGTGCCTGGGAGAGCTCTGACCTGACTGCCCCCTGCCCTTCTGCTGGAATTTACCACCCCGCAAGTACAGCTGACAGCACAGGGCTTATCCAGCCCACAGCCTCTGCAGTTCATAACCTGATGGATTACTGCAAACTATAAATTGATCACAGTTAAATCACCTTCAGCTGCCGCAGCAGAAGCCCACGGGGACAATGAATCTGTATCCCTCATCTCTCTGCCCTTGCTTCTTATGTATTAAAAGAGGAGTAACCTCTCATTACGAAGTTAAAATCATTATGTTGGGCTAGAGTTTTCAGACAGGCTGTGTAAGTATTTAAGGAAGAGAGTAGTTTATCCTACATTCACTGAAGAAAAAACCCTACAGTCGCAGCAATCTGAAGAAAAAGAGAATCCCAAACACTCTGCTTTTGACATCTGATCCCTAGAAGCAATGGATAATACTTTAAACAACAGATTATGAATCTGTGTATACAGAAAGGATTAATGCAGCCTGTTGGTTACAGAGAAGAAGGAAACTTAAAAAAAAAAGAGAACTGTAAATTCAAGCTAACCACACAAAAATTAAGGGTTTATTATGGGTTACAGATTTAAACAAGCAAGCAAAGTACTGTTGTGCACCAAAGGAAGAGGAAATAATCTACTCCAGCTGAATTTACTCACTCAAAAGGGTGGATTTCATTCTCCCCCCAAGGAACAAGTGGTTGATTTTACCTTGTATTTGAGCTGACAAAACAGTGAGGCAATAACATTTCATTGTTTTAAGACTCTCATAACTTCTTCATGGGGGAAAGCGGATCTTTGCCTGCAAAGATTGATCTAGCACAGTAATGGACATCCCATACACTGTCTTTTCTTCTGATGCACGTTTTAAGTTATTTGTGTAAATAACCATGCTGGTTGCTCCCATCTCACTTCCAGAGGAACCAAGGAAGAAAATAACCCCCCAAAACTGGAAAACTGTGAAAACTTGCATTTTCTGCAACTACTTTCACCAAAAACCAGCCCAGGAATTTTCTCTCACTTGAGCCTCCTTCAGCAGGGCCCATATTCTGCACGTATTTGTGTCGAGCATATTATTCCAATTAAAATAGAAATGGTACTGCTAGATCTAGCCATATGCTTATAATTACTCTGAAAGAAGTAGGGTTTTTTAATTCTTCTTCTGGGTCCAGAGGTTTTAAATTCTACATAAAGGTCAAATCATCTCATTCAGAAGTGATGAAGTTCCACCAGCGTCTGACTGAAAAAAAGGTCACCAAATCCAAATGCTCTCAATATTCTTTAAATAAACTCATAAGCCTTCACTCAAGTGTTAAGGGTATTTAAGGACACTACAGTAAAAATGTATATACTTTATTTCTACTCTTATCAGCCAGAGGTCGCATTAAGTGACTGGAAATCTGAATAAGAAACTCCTATCACTGCAACTTTTTCTAAGTTCCTTGCACCAAAAGGAACCAAAAAATCCTGATGCTCTGAATATGCCATGGTGACTTGTGAGTTTAATTAATGGAAAAAGATGCTGGGGGGGGCGGGGCGGGGCTGCTAAAAGAACAATAAACACAAGTCCATGTCTGAATCTCTTTATAACAGATTAAAAGGATTAACTAACAGCACCAATTCAGAGATGCATAGCAATAACTAAAGAGCAAACACTGTTTTAGAAGCAGCATATGCACTCACTTCATAACACCTGATGCACTTGCATTTCTATTAATCAGTTCACACGTACTTCTACGTTTTCCTTCTTCTGATCACAGAAACCCCCTTTAACAGACATGCCCAGAGCATAAATTATCTGCTAAATAAATGAACCATTACACATCCAAGCTCAAGAAACACAGGACTGAAATTTGTTCTGCCCAATAACTACAAGGAAAAATCTGAGTAGGTCAGTTCCTAAAGATCTCCAGCACACATCTGAAGTGAACCTTTGAGCCACAAAGACTTGCAAAGACTAAAGGCAGCAGGCACAAGTGGTGAGATCATAAACTAGTGATGCTTACAGGTTACAAATTAAATGTGACTGAACTTCTGATCAGTTTCAGAGCACTAGTGAACCAGACACAAAACTGCAACCTCCAGTTGCCAACAAGCGACTTCCAAAATCTGTTTTTCTTCTTCATTGCCCAGCACCAAGAGTCTGGACTCATACCACAGGGTTGATTTACAAAATGACAGGAATGAGGAGTCTTGGAATAGCTCTGTGCTCACCTCCCTTCAGCAGGGGTGGTTGTGTCACAGAATTTTTAACAAAGCCAGTCACAGCAACACATCCTCCCTTTCCTTGCTGCTCGATCCCCAGAATATTTAATTCTGGATCCTTCCATGATATGGAAGTATATAATTTGAGGCTGCATGTAGAGTCACACAGAGTTAATCCCAGCCTTTAGCCAAGGTAAAAATAAGTAAGTCAGTGGAAGGGAAGTACTGAGAAGAAGAGAATGTAGATATTGGAAATCAAGTTCATTTTTCAAACAGCTGGGCTAAGAATGTAATTCTTCTGAGGACAGTGAAGGAGTCTGATGCACACATCACCCTCCAGTCTTCATGCACTCTAAGGAAAAGAGATCTGGGCTCTCCAGCAAGTTTGCCCACACAGAAATCTGCTGCTGAGCAGCCAGAAATGCGGACCCCCCTGCAGGGACTGAGCACCCTTCACATCACATCTCCAACGGGAGGCATCAGTGCTCCCACAGCTTAAACTTTTCTTGTCCCTAAAGCTCTTTCTGGCATCAATTATTTTAGGCACAATTCAAATGCCTTCCTCTGAAATCAATTCCAAGCACTCAGAAGCAGAAAGCCCCAAGCAGGCTCTCAGGTAAGGCGCTCACTTGAAAGAGTGAGCAGAGGCACAAGGTACCTGCCAGCTGAATTATTTAGGAGCCATGTGCATGGGATTTTCAACCCAGCTTATTGCTGCTGGTGCAGCCCCTTCACCTTCAGGACAGATAACTCAGTGCTGGCCTCAGACTGACAAAGAAAGAGAAAGATGCCTTTGTGGTAGAACAGAATTCCTCTCACGTGGAAAAACTCATGAGCTGAAGGACAGAAATACAATACTGTATATATCAAACGAGAGGGCACAAACACCATGACAGGCTTGTAACGAGACTGATTTATTCCACAGCAAATTATTACTGTACCACCACTAACAGCTTCTTCCCCTTCCCCCCCCTTTTAATAATTCCTACCAAACCTGTTGCTTATAAAAACAAGTGGTGCAAAATTGTTCAGAGCTTCATCCAGACACATTTCCCCATTAAGCCATATTAAAACACATTCTCTAATTCAGCCTTTACTCAGGGAAGGTTTCTGACTGCCAGACGAGCCACACATTATTTGTATCACAGACAAAAATCCACTAAGAATTAGTCTAAAACCAAACTAATTTCCTCTGCAGGCTTGAGCCAA
The DNA here is from genome assembly GCF_015227805.2 of Hirundo rustica. Taxonomy (NCBI): domain Eukaryota; kingdom Metazoa; phylum Chordata; class Aves; order Passeriformes; family Hirundinidae; genus Hirundo; species Hirundo rustica. Next base: position 6,434,005 of record NC_053466.1, on the reverse strand, counting down.
GATTTGCATCAAAGTCTCCTGAGGCAAAAATCCTACAGCATTATAAAGCATCACTAGCTGCCTGTTTGCCTTCCTAGCATAGTTTCAGAGTTACTTGATATCTGTGTAACACCAAAAAATTAGTAGGATGTTTCAGACTCAAAAGACAAGAGCAAAGGGTTGCTTTGAAGGTCTATGAATTGAAAGTTTTGTACTGTTTGCATTCATCAGTGGATTTGTTATAAAACAAAGTCCTGAAATGAATTCATAATCATTTAATCACAGCAGCTTTGATTCACCTCTCAGTCACAAAACACAAAGGTATGTCACGATTCTGTACTTCCAGGACTTACAACACATTGAAATCCCTGGATAAGAGCTAACACCCTTTTATTTCGCTAACTGAACTAATAACTTCACTTAGAAAATAGTCACAAGAAAATGCAGTTTCACATCCCTGTGTATTGTGTTTACAGGAGCAAGGGCACTTGCCAATATTAGCAAGTCTTTTTTATTTTATTTGGGAGGTTAAAAACTACCCCGGATATACACTAGGTAATAAATTTTAATAACTTAATCACTCAATTTATAAATCTCATGTCTTCCCTTTACCCTATAAACTTCTGATGGGAGAACTGAACCATACACCATCAGACTACACATGAAATCAGCAGATAAATCAAACCCAGACCCACAGCTTGCAGAGATCCCACGTCAAGTCTTGTTCCTCGGGGCATTCTCTCTCTGAAAATTCGGCTTTTTTAATCTATCCTATTAGCTTAGGAGAGAAGGCCACCCCCAGCAACAAAATAAAGCTCAGCAGCAGAGGAACTCACTTAAATCAGGGAGATGTTTCAAATACTGCTGAGCAGCTCGGGGGAAAGGGCTGGGGCACAGACAGCCGGCAGGGAGGATGGCAGCAGCCAGGTGGGATGCACGGGACGGGGTGGCAAAGGAAAAAATCAAACAGCGGCGAGGGCCAAGGTCCCCCCTGCCATCCCAGCGCTTCCCAAGCTGTCAGTGACGAGGCTGCTGCTGTCACTCCCCCCTCCCTCGCTCCCTGCCATCAGACACTGATAGCACGCCTGTCACAGCCGTCGCGGAGCGGGAGGCAGAGATGACAAATCACAGGGAATACGTGTCAACACAATCAACTGGCCTGAAGACAGACAGCTGGTGCGCAAATTCCACCACAGACAGTATCGCTTGTGAAATCATTCCAAGGCATTTTTAGCAAGCGCAAGCTCTCAGCAACAGCCCCGGCTGCTAAAAATAGCCCGCTGGAGACTCGCTCCAGCATTAATAACAGCGCTGGCTAAATTTGAGTCATGACCCACTTGGTGGCATGTAAGCAAAACAAGCACGAGCCTCATAAAGAAGTGAGAGATTAGAGTGCTCAGAGCCCCAGCAATTTTAATGCACCTATGTTACAGTGTTTTCTCGACATCATCAATGTCAGTTGGTAATAGATTCCCCCAAAATCCTGGAGAGGGAGGGAGGTGGGCAGGATCCTCTTGAGTGAGGTCAAAACCAAAAATTGAGGTAACTCCCCAGCACAAATATCAGGATAGTTCAGTGCAAACCCTCCTCGCTGCAAACAAAATGGGACCAATACATCAAAGGTGCCAGGTGTCCCCATCTCTCCCATTTCAAAAGCTCCAACTGAGCATTCATCAGTTTACAAAATATAACTGCAATATCAGGGAAAAAACCAGCAAACACTGCTTGCCCAATGGTTCTGAATCTTGAGAAGCAGCAGCATGACAGGGGAAGAGAACCACTTCTCTCTGGTGTACGTACAGCTAACCTCAAAAATGCAGCTTTCCTAGCAAGGGCTGTAGCAGCATCTGCAAGTTGGGACTGTTCAAGATCTTTGAGAACAACATACAAAAACAGTAAGCGCACAGAGAACTCTTAAAACTCATACCTGGGCAACAGCTTTGTCTCCTCAGGTGTAAATTATCGCCCAAGACTGCTTTAAGAGAAAAATCTACTGCCTCAAAACTGCAGGTACACTGCTGCAGCACAGGCCACTAAGACTTGTCTGAATTCATCTCAGACCCAAACACAGTCTCTTGTTTAGAAAGGTTCAGTTCAGAGATATCCACGGATGGAGTCATCACAACCACTGGTAAACTGCTGCAGTCATTAATTATTCACCCCAGTAAAATTTTGCAGCTTATCTCTTGTCTAAAAGTATCAGTGTTAGAGCCTTCCAGCCACTGGATCTCCTTACAGTTTTGACTGCCAGACAGAAGAGCTCTCTATTATCAAATTTCTCTGCCCTGCACAGGCTGTTATAAATTGCAGTCATGTCATCCCTTGCCCTCCTACAATAAAACAGACAGAGCTCCTGGAGTCCCTCCCTGCCAAGCAGATTTTCTGAATCTTTAGCAGTCCTCACGACACTTCTCCTGAAGTTTCTCCAGTTTTAACCAACGTTCTTGAACTGCAAGCCTCAGGATGGAACACAGAATTCAGGTTACAGGAAAACAGAATCGTGTCTATGCCAAATATGGGGCTATAACCACCTTGGACCTACTCAGCTCTGTACTTCCCTATCTGCATTTTCAATCTTGGGCCCAGTTAGGCTGGGAAAACTCCAGTTCAGATGGTTATCTGCCTTGACACAGCAGCCTCTTTCAGGCCAGCCATTTCCCAGGAGACAGCTATCCCTCCTCCATCTCATTATAGCAGAAGGGCCCTCGTTTTGTCTCTAGAGTATGGCATTTTATTGCATAAGAACACACTGTTCACAGAGCGATCCCAGTCACTCAGGCCCTGCCTTATCTTGCACTCCACCTAATCTGCGTGTTATCTGAGAGCTTTATGAGTAATGGTTTTATTTTTTCTGCTCCAGGTCACTGATTAAAAGAAGTTAAATAATGCTATGCTGAGAACCTAGTACAAACATACCTTCTGGAAACTGCTTTTGTCTGCCCAGTTTTGAAACCTTCCAGTCGGACAGTTTGGAATGCAGCTCTCATGCTGCTTCTGTTCAATATCTGCATTAACAAATAACAAAGCTGGGACAAAACCCCTCAACTTCAAAATATACCGAACCAAGTACCTGGGGCTTTCAGATCCCTGAGAAAAACAGAGCTCCCAACTACCATGTAAATAGTTTACAGCTTGTTCGGTGCCCAGGAGCCCACACTCATCTACCCACGCTGTCCCTCTGGAGAGCACAGCGCGCCCGGGGTGTCACAAACCTGGGAGGAGCACTGGCAGCACACCCAGCAGAGGGAGGGAAAGCTCTGCTCCCAGAGGAAACTCCTCAGGGCTACGGAGGGTGGCCTTCTGAGATTAGAGAAACCAGGGCTGTGCCTCTGAAGCACAGAGCAGCTGGTCCCCTTAGCTCCTCCAATCCCAGCATGGGAGAATTAGGCTATCTCTAATGGGAGGAGATTTAAGAGCAGTAAGAACGAGGCTCTCCAGAGGAGCAGGAGGCTGGGCAAGACATGCCCCGTTCCTTGCACCGTGCCAGCAGCCCCAGCCAGAGCTCAGCCAGCTCCACCGTGAGCTCCCAGCCTCACCCACCCAGGCAGCTGCACAGCACAAACACACCCTGCAGCCCCACTTGAAGAAATGTAGATATTTTGAGCTTGCTGATCCATAACGTGACAAGTTATTTTATGGGGTTACTGCACAGCTTCTTCTAAATCCTAGAGAACTGGAACAGGAGGTCATCCAGACTAGATGGTGAGGTCTGGTGATGAAATGCACTCCCCTCCTCCCTCACCTCCACAAAATGATGTATCAGGAAACCAGCCAGCACCTCCACCTGCCACCAGCTAGGCTTCATATGCCCCATTTTGTGCTTAAAATAGATTTCTCTGTATCAAAATATCATAATTGCAAAGTCCTTCTGCTGCTCTGCAGGCTCTTAGAAAAGCCACAACCACAGCCAACATCATGTTTCTACTACCCCTGTCAGAGATTAAGTCCCTGACAGACAAGCAAGCATGAGAAAAGGGATGCAAGGAACACATCTCAATAATATCTGTTAAACACAGCTGAATCCTCCGAGTCTAAACCCCAAAATTCATCCTTGTGACAGCAGTGCCTGCGAGTGCTGTCCTCCCAGCACCACCACGCTTGCACAGTGCAGAAGTCAAGGCAAAGTTCTGCCATTTGTCTCTTACATTGCTGCTTGCTCTCAATCAAAGCCAATTCTATTCTTTAAGAAGTGCTCCTGATGGCATAAAATCACACCTTCCTTAATCCCTCAAATGACTCCGATCATGAGCCACTCCAAATCTAAGATCTGGAAGCCACATACTTCAAATGCTGCTAAAAAGCCAGTGCAAGGAAAAATGTGAAACATGTTTTTGCTGCCTCTGTGCGCCACAAAGAAAGACACCTACTTTCCACACTTTTAAAAGGATTTCCGGTTCACTGTGAAGTCTCGCCTCCACACAAAGACAGGGATGACTCAGGAGCAAGGCACATCCTTTGTCTTACTGGGGTTTGTCCTTTAATGAATCAGTAACACCAACAAAAACAAAAGCAACTTCACGCGCAAAATACTAAGGTTATGACTTTCTGGTCCTTGTCAGTGCTGAGATTCTGGACTAAGGATGAAGATAAAAGGCATAGAATTATATTTAAGTGCAAAGAAAACCTAAGATTAGCTGCAGAACACGTGTCTCTAAATCCCCACATCTAAAGCAATTAAATCCACGCTTAGGTTCCTCTTCCCACTTCCCAGAGAGCTGTAAAGATAGCCCTGGATAAACTTCCCAGGGGCTACAATCTGGAATTTCTCATAAGAACAGCATGATAAAGCTGGTAATGATAAATTCATGCAGAGGTGTAGGAAACCAACGTAGAATGGCAGTTTCATGGGCAACACTGCATATTACACAGCAGCGAGAGCCTGAATAGCACCTTATCCCCAGCACTGAGCACATCCTGAGGTTGAAGGAGGATGTTGCTTTTCCTTATACTTGGCAGGAACAGCCTGGAGTAAGGCAGGGAGCCTGGGCAGGCAGGGACTGGGAGCTCTCCTACAACATCCAGCCTGGAGAAGCTGACAGCTCCCTCCCATCAGCCCCACACAGCTCTGCGAGCAGCTCACCGGGGATTTGTCCTCCTTACCTTCTGCCCACCAAAGAAAGTACTTGGCAAATTTGGCCATGTCATTTTTCAGTGGCTTTCGTGTCACTAGAACTGACAAACCCCTTATCCTGCCTGGCAGGAACAACCACGAGGACTTCTTGAAGTGAGCCTGCAATGCAGATCGGGCAAAGCTCCTCCTGGTCTACTCCTTTAGCTGCAGTAACAGCTCTGAAAGTACCATAACTCCACGCCTTTCCCCATGCAAAGTTTTTGTTTAAACACTCCTGCAATCGTGAGTTGACTCATCTCTGCAAAATGAGGTTCTGATTATATTTATAAAAGGAATTATCACAAAAATTATATAAATGAACTTTCCCGATGCTTGCCAATGTTTTTAGCCACGTCAGTGTAAAGCCTTTATGTTGTCTAGCAAAAGCTGGCAGGTTAAACCCAACCTAGACTCTCGAGACTGCACAAATGACTGCTGCCACTCAAGCAGCCAAAGCATCAAAGCATTCTCTCTTAATCATTTAATACTTCAAGGCAAACAATTAATGTGCCTTATTTCCCTGCAAGTGTCTCCCTGAAACTCTGTTGGAATTTGGCCTAGTGTCATCATTTCATTTTCAATGACTCTTTCATTTCCATCAGCAACAGACTTCCCACTCCTCTCAATGTCTTGCCATTGGTCATTTGTTTCAAAACAAGAAAAAAAACTCACAAAAAACCCAGGTAAAGAGTCCCTCTCACCTCATACTACTTTACTGTGTAGATCCACAATAAACTGAAATCTGCACAAAAAAATTGAAAATTAGAGTGTATGGTGAGAGTAGTTATTATCCACATAGCATAGGGAAAACCTACAAATAGAAAACTTACTCTGAAGAGAAGCAAGTGAAGAGCATCACAAGCAGATCAAGTAGAGCTCAACCAAGAAATACAATATTTTCAAATTTTCAAAGAGAATTGGAGTGGCCATAAATATTTAGCTGATGAGGGCTTTAAATGGGATCTGTGCTCCTAACTTCTTCAAACTGCTAGGAAAAACAATAATCTCTGAACGTCAACAGTGCCAAAATCCTCAAGAATTTTATATTTGCCCTGCTTATGCAAACGCCAGAAATTCTTACAACCATCCATTCCCCTTGCTCATAAATATTTATCTAGCTGGAGCCAAGTGCATAAATGAACCTTCTATCCCGCTTATGGCTGTTCTCCCTTTAATCCTTAATCCCTTTGCACTATCTTTCTTGTCTCTAACCTGCAGAGGACTCTGACTGTTTGCATTTAATTCTTCTTACACATGCCCTGGAGCACAAATGGCTTGTCAGGTTAAAGATAAAGCAAACATGCACTGCCACCAGTAGAGTAACCAGCCTTTTTGATATCAGAACACCTGCGGCCAAGGCAGGCCAGGGAACAGAAGAACGAATTAATAAGTGATTTGGCTGAGATCTCCCCACTCAAACACACAGACTTTTCTAGGACAAACCTCTTGTCCACTACTCACACTCACCAATTCTGAAGCTGGCCCCCTTCCTCATTTTAATCTAATTCAGCAACCCCAGGGATGGCACAGCCAGAGATAAGCCTGAGAGATTATGTCTAAATTGCATCTTGAACAACTGTGCAGGCAGAGCAGAGAAAGGAAAGGTATAAAATCTGTAAGAGGTCAGCAGTGAGAGGCTTGAAGCCATCAAGAGATGAGAAGGACCAGGACAGTGTTTCATCAGCACAGGCAGAAAGGCCAAGGCAGGAGGAGCACTTGGAAGAAAGTATTTAGTATTGGAGAGGGTCAATGGAACAAAAAGACAAGGGTTTGTCAGAGTCAAGAGCTTTGGTTCCTGAACAAGTCCTTTCCATTCTCCTACTGATCAACATTTCCAACCACAAAGGCTTTCAACTTTTTGGAAGCTACACTTGAATTAGTCCTCAACTTTGAAACCAAAGGCACAAATGAAGCCCCAACAGTGATCCCCAATAACAACCACGTCTCATTAGCGCTGAGGACTTGAAAGCTGCTCACCTTCCTCCCTTCCTGCAAAGCCTTCCCTGCACTGTGAGCAATGACCCTGCCAGAGCTGCTGCAGCCTCTGGAGCCCTGACAGGCCACTGCCCCAGGACACTTGTGGGAAGGTGCTGCCAAAGAAGGAACTTGCCAAGGTTCTGCTCATGCTCACCCCTGGGACTGAGACACCACGGAATTTTTTAATAGGTCTTTCATTCTGTTGTTCTTTCCAATCAATTTGCTACTACTTTTCCTTCAAAACAGGAAAATTTAAGGTTTTGGAAAGTTTATCTAAGCATGCGAGTGCATCATCTGGCACACGAGGCATTTCAGGGCAAGGATAACATTACATAGATCATTGTGATGATCCTGCTGAAGCACAATGTTTCCATCCTGTTTCTATCCTGAAATGTCAGACTGGGGAAAAATGTATCAGATTTAGACATAATCTGGAAAATATTTATCATTATTTCTTTTAAAAATCTTCCTTTACATCAAAGCACACACACACCCCTGCAGCCACAGAGAACCATAGCCAAAACAAGATAAAAAGAGGAGAAAGTGATGGCCAAAAGAGAGTAAGTGAAACCCCTTTAACTGCAGAGGCTCCTAGACAGCAGGGCTGTATCTGCAAGCAACACATCCAGTCACAGTCTGAGAGCTCTCAAACAGAGATCTGGAGTAAAAGTACACTCTAGATTAACATTGTTTGTCTCAGCAGTAGTAAAAACAGGCTTTTGCCTGTTAGCAAGATTTTTGGCTATGCCCACTATTGTTTACTTGAATGGAAGGCTAAAGGGCTAACTGAAGCTTTTCTCCCTCTGTTGTGAGAATTTCAAATACTGTGGAAAAAGTATCACTCCATGAACAAACCTTGTGAATCAACAAATACAAACCATACTCCTTGAAAAACAAACAAAACCCCAGAAAACCAAACCTGATCTAAATATTTTCTTCCAGCGTTTCTCAGAAACTTCCCAACAAAGCACACAGCTGTCACTCAACATCTACTTACAAAAGTCTTTCTGAAGCCTTTTTGAAAATGCATCCATGTGCCTACATCCATTGTTATTTTACATGACTTCTTGGAAACCTTGAGTAAATAAATACGTGAAAATGCGTCTCCTTTTGGCAGTTCCTGGTGTTTGAGCCGTAACAGGAAGATGAAGCTGTGATGCACCTGCTAGCAGCTTGCAGGTAGGAACAGAGAGGTGATGCCCAGAACAGGTAAGGCAGAAGAGAGGCTCCAGGGAGCTCTGCAGACTGACAAATATGTGCTAGAGCAGAAGGGGGTTTGTTCTTCTGATTGCTGCAACAAACCCACTAAAGCTGCCAGAGGTGACCCAACACCTCTCTGCAGTGCCCAGACTTGAGACAACATCTAGGTAAAAACCTGCTGAGTTTTAAGTCACTCTTACCTAAATTTATGCTTTTGTTTGACTGCCGCTTCCTCTTTAAAGGTGCAGATTCAGGACTAGAGAAACTTATAGTGAGAAATGGCTCAGTAAAATCACCCTGAGCTTAGTGGATCAAGTCCTCTGCCATTACTGCGGTGCAGAGCCCCCAGAGCTGGAGGAGTTTATCACCACTGGGGAGCAAGAGCATCAAACCCTGCCTGAGGGCCAGGTCTGCAGGGCTGGCAGCCAAGAGCCAGCTTGGCTAAGCCCTGCCCAACACCTGAGACCACCAGCAGCACCCACTGCAGCGCAGGAATTGATTGGGAAGGCAGAAGCAGCAGGTGTATTTACAGAGGCAGGACCTGCACGGAGAGAGATTCGAAAAGTTGGTAACTTGGGAAAGAAAAACACCCCCAGAGAACTGGGACTTTGCAGAGGCATTTTTTCTTCTTTAATGCAGTGTTTGAAGTTACCTCTAACAAGCTCAAAACAAAGGACAGCCCAAACCTAATAATAAACCCTGACTTCACAAAATTAAGCAGCTGCTAAGTTCTCCAGCACTTCCTAAGTGGGTAAATACAAAGCACTAACTACTCTTTCCCTTATGCCTCAGACAGCACAGGAGTTTCCAAGAGTTTCAGCCTCCTCTTACATAGCCATGGCCCAAATTTGGGGCTTTTCTTTACATTTTTTGCTCCATATAGAAGTACTTTTTAAAATCACACATCCAGTAACCCGGCTGAGCATCTTTTCACTGACACTTCATTGCAGGCTGAAACAATCTGACGATGGTTACAAATTCACAGGACAAAGCATCAGCTGCTGCTTTAGCTACTCCCCAGACTGGTTATTAAAACTTCCAAAAGCTGAGAAGGCAAAGGTCCCAGGACACTGCCTGCCCACGGGAGCAGCCAGCCTTTATGCGTTTAAACACCGTGCTTTGCACTTCATGCCTCCACCAGCTGCTCTCATTTAGATGCAGGTCACATTCACACAGACTAGAAAGCACCACAGACCCGTACAAATTGCTAACATGGGAATTCAGGTCCTTGAAGCTCCTGCACTGCAGCCAATGAACAGTCTATAATTTCTCCATTAAATATTTAAACAATACTAACAATGCTGCTATTAATAAATAGAGTACCTTTCTCTTTTACTACAGGCTCCTGATGTCTGGGATAACAGCACTATAGATTTTTTTAATACTTATTTTAAACAGACTGAAAAATCTATAAAGTGGCCATAGAATAATGAAGTTCAGTCTTCTGAGGAGACATGAATTTTCTTGTCAGTCCACCAGTCGTACTTCATAGACGCTGACAACATTTCAGGAGTGGGGGAAGGAAATTTGGGGAAGAGCATCGGTTGAAACTGGTTTCCAATGGCAGATCAGAGAGCACACCAGGCAGCGGCAGAGAAACATATGTTTGAACCCAAGCCAAAAATCTGGCTTCCTTAAGAAGTGTAGGATGGCAAGCCTCTTGTAGCTGTAATATAGTAGGCTGAAAATTGGGGGTGGAAAAATTCCCTCTCCATGCAGAAGGCAAATTCTGTAACATCTACCTAACAGCACGTAATTTAGAACAGCTGAGATTTGGAGAAAGCCTTCAAAATGGCCCATTGAAGACAGTCAAAAGCTTCACACTTCATGCTTTGGTATTGCAATCTCTTCACTCACCATTGCTTTATGAGATATTTGGGGAAATGGTAAATAATACACTGGTATCAAAAACCTAAAGCACTTGGCAGAACAGACACCCCTACATTACTTGGTTGAGAGCTGTTAAATGCCTGTGCCTTTCCTACATTAACATTTCCATGGAATTAGGCACATGAAAATTGATGGTGATCAAAAGTTAATTACAGTGTTTATGTCAAAAATCAAAAGAGCAGAACGGTGACTTTTAGTTTGGGTGTTCCCTTCACCAAGCTCAGCTACTTCCAGCAAAAGAGACTCCCAGGGAATGGCATTTGCTCTTATCAGCAGGACTGATGGTCTGGTCTCTTCTGTTCTATCCACGGTTCATAGGAGGACTAATGGTACCAGCCTAGAGCTGGAAAGTATTTTTATGATAGCAGTCCTTCTGCTGTCACCAACAGAAACTCTGCGTGCACCCAAGTACCAGAACACTGCATGGTCAGAAAGATAATAAAAATAATATTCCAGGGGGAAAAAGGGAAGAAAAAGAAGGGGGGGAAAAAAACCAAACCAAAAAACAACACAAAAAAAAATCCCCACCAAACCAAATAAAACCACAGATCCAAGTTCCACTGTTTCAGATGGCACAAACTGCAGTTCCCCAGAGGGCCAATACAAACTTTGGCTGAGGTCACGTCCAACACCTGTAGACTTCATAAAAGCTACTGCTTGGCTTTTTCTGCTGCATGCCTTCCTCCACCTTGAAATACACCGTGCTGATTATCAGTTTTGTGCCATTTAATGAAAAGATACTCCAGCAATTGGCTCGCATAGCTGCTTAGACAGCAGCAAATACCATATTTGTGGAGTACAAGAGAGCAGAAAGACATCTGCTTGCTTGACTCCAGTAGGTACAAGTGGCTCATTCTGCAGGACACGCTTGTGCTTTCTCTGCCTGAGCCGCCTTGTCTCGGATGGCTGAACCCAATCCCTTCCCTTTTTGCATATCAAAGAGTCGATTTTAGCAGGATTGCCGGCGATGCTCAGAGGCTGCTGTCCAAGGCTTCTGAGATGCTCCTTGCACCTGCAGCTTACAAACTGTTTGCCACCACCACTGAACACAGGGAGCTTCTACAATCCACTTCCTTTCGCTGCTCACCAGCTTTTGTACAGCCACACCATTTCTAAAGGGACTTCAGAGCAAAAACACTCACAGTTCTTTTAAGAAAAAAAAAAAAAAAATACAAACCCCAGTGGATTACAGCCACCTCTCCAGTACTGAATCCAGCTGCAGCTGGCATGGTTTTTCATGGATTAACATTCCTAAAAATCTCCAACCACTGAGAGCCTGGAGCAAGCATCTCCTAGGTGGGAGGCAGTGTCCTGGGAGCCACTGCTGCTCCCTGCCAAGGATCACTGAGCAAGGGAAGGAGCCTCACAAGATGCTGGAGTGTTTCCCTGCCTGTACATTGCTGTTTCATCAGCCTGATCAACCCCAAATCCAAAGATTTGCTTTTTAAAATGTGTTCAGCTCGCTGGTACCTGGAAGCCGCTGCTTTGTGTTCCCTGAAGAACGAGCAGCCCTGATCGCTATCTACAGTTCAACGCTGCCCCAACAGCAGACAAATTATCTGGAGAGAAAGATCCTGTTTTCAGGTTAGCACTCATGGAAACAAGCAAAACGGAGAGAAAAGCAGAATTTTTATTTTTTTCTAGACAGTAAAGCTTTCCACAAAGTGTCAGCAGTTCTGGGTTTTCAGGCTGTTGGGGAAAAAAAAAAAAGGAAAAAAAAAAAAAACAAAAACCAAAACAAGCCAGCCTTAACCTGTTTTTTCATGGCCTCAGTGGAAACACACACACACAAAATGAGACCAGAACTAAGCTTGTCAGTGGTATTTCTCCATCCAAGGGATGACCAAGTCGAAGCCTGAAAATTTAAGTCTTCGTAAAGGGGAGTTTCCCAAAACTGCCGATTGTCCCTACTTCAAATGACAGCAGGTTTGACAAAGAAAACATTATTCTGCTTTAGTAGGCTGAGCTACTGCCAAAAATTAAGAGAAACCTTTTTTCTTAAATTAAAACTGTTTCCTTGCTGTTTGTCTGGAAGTTAAAGGGAATGCAAATACAAGACAGGAGAGGAGTAAGAGCGCTACTCTTTACTGGGAGAGTTTTTTCTTTATTTTTTTTTTTCTGGCATAAAGGCAATACCTTTTGGTACAAAATATAGGTGAACTGATTCTTAGAGGATGCCCCTCCCCATGAGCAGTGCAAGGAAAGATAATTTACTCCTCATATTTTGGGGGTGTTTTTCTTTTTAAACACGGTAATATTTCATCTGAATTTCAGCTTGCAAAGCTAATGTGCATGCTCAACTGCTGAATAATCCATGGATTTAAGTGTCCCTAAATACACAGTGAAAAGATGGATTACCCATTAGGATAAAATAATATACACAAGCCTCTAAATACACATGTACACTGTAATACACATTTTAAATAGTCTCTGTGTGTGAATTTAAATGATAATATGCATGCTAAAAAGTTTCAAAAGACATCTTTACAAAGAAGCCATTACCACTGTGTAAATAATACATCATTTAAAATAAATTTGCTGTACTCCCATGAAAGATTCCTTTTTGGTCAGCATAAAAAGAATAAAAGAAATGAACGCATATAAAATACAAATAGCACTGTGGGATCAGTTTCAATCTGTAGCAGAGAGCACATGTGAGGGCAAGGGGTTATTAAGTTCCTAACTCAGCATATTTCACATTCCTTCACTTCAGCCCTGAAATCTTGAAAAAAAAAATAAAGAATAAAAATAAAAATAGGGTCTTATTGATGAATAAAATAATGATTTACAGTCTTTGCAAAGTGTGGCCTCTTGCCAGTGGACATCTAAAGAATTTTCACATACATCCACTTCTCTACAGCACAAACTTGAGTTTGTCAGTCAGTTCTCATGGACTCTTGATAATTATCCACAGATTCTAGACCAAAAAGGCTAAAATGATCCTTCCAGACATGCATGGAAGAAACACCATCCTCACTGCTGCCTGGAAGGAACAAACCCCAGCAGTCTGGAGGAGGGGAGCTCTGACCTGGAGGGCTTGGGAAGGTGTGATGGTTGAGCGACAAGTTTTAGGAGGATTACAGAGCCATGCAAAACAGGCAAGTTTTAAACACGAATGATAAGGTTTAACAACTTTTTTAATTCCAATTTTCAATCAAGTCTGTTTGGTGTACACAATTTTGGCAAGTCTAAGTCTGATATAATATACTGGAATCTGCTACAAAAACTTACATTGCTGAGCACTGAGTAGGGAGGGAAACAAATCAGCTTTCTCCCTTTCGGGGATAGGACAGAGATGAAAACAGTGCCCTGGGTGAGAGAAATAGACAGAGCTGTTCCAACATGATCCTACCCAGCTCAGCTCCGGCATCAGAGGAACTTCTGCAGGGTTCAAAACTTCAGAATTGGTCCTAGGATCCTGACACAACCCCAATCAGAAGCGGCTTGTGCTTTTCCAAGTCAAGATGACCCTTGCCAGCAGATGTGCCCGTGCCAGCTGTTACTGCTGAAAGCTTCAGCCTGCAACTGGTTTGCTTCATTTTCCCAACTGCTCTTAAGTTAATTTTTTATTCTGCCTTTCTAAAAGCGATTTAAAGGAGAATAAAACCAATAGAACAGAGAAGAGCGGATATCCCTTCCAAGGGAAGCTACAGAGTGACAAACCCTTTGTTCTAAGAGCTCCCTATCACTATCTGCACTCTAAATCCTCTAGGAAACCCGCCAAGTCTCGCCTGTGCCCTGCACCCTCTCCACTCTCAGCTCCCACGGCCCATCCCCTCTGTCCCTCTACCAGAAATTCATCGCATTTCCCATCAGCTCAAGGCGGAATCAGGAGAAGCCCACTCGACCCAGGATCAGCTCTATTTGCCCAGTGTTCCCCAAAGGGCTGCAGCACCTGAGCTTGGTGAGGAAACTGCAGCAAAGGCCCTACTTCCATTGGTAACCAAGGCTGCCCTCCCTGCTGAACAGGCGAGACAGAGTCATCTGAACACACATTAACATCATTTGGCCTAATAGTTAGCAGTTGATTTTCTTTTTAGCTGACCCAGCCTGAGTGCTCAGCCAGAGGAAGCCCTGTGATCTCAAAAGGCAATGTTAAAAAGAAAAAAAAAAAAAAAAACCCCAACAAAAACACACCCAAAGACCCAGAAAATTTGGAGCGTGGCAACAGGAAAAACTGACGCGCAGTGTCTGCTCTGCAAATTATTTTCCACTTGACATTTCCCCCTGCCCCTCCCTGCAGTCTGTGCAGTTTGGGTTCTGGAGAAACCGGGGTCCCTGCAACCAAAGCCACCCAGACCAGGAAAGCACTTTATTCATAAAAAGCACGTATTTACAACCCTAAGCAAACCCTCTGCAAGAATGTATTTGCCCACACAGCGCTGCTGAGAGGCGCGGAAGAAAGCGATTTTAAGGGCTCTTTAAACTGGAACGCAGACGTATCAAAGGTGAGCTCAGGCTTTAGATTCAATAAGCTGCTGCTCCACTCTTCCCTCTCGACAGTTTGGCCTGAAACAATCCCAGGCAATTCCTCTAAGCCAAGCACGATTACTTTATAACACCGCGCTCCAAACTGATTACGGCTGAGGAAACTCAGGGCTTCACCCGGGGCTGCTTCCAGAGGGGAACAAGTCAGCTTGCAAGCTCTTGATCAGCACAGGTTTGGGTTGGTGCTGGGAGCATCCTCAGCATCTCCATCTCATTCTGGAGCTGAGCTGGGAACAAGCTGCTGTCCCAGGCTCGGCAGAAAGGCTGCGACTGCGGAATACAGGTCCCTGCCACACACGGGGCAAGCTGCAGCTGCTGCTGCCGGGGGAAAAGTGAAACCTCGCTTAGGAGTGAAAGGGCAAATGCAGAACAAGCAATTACAGGCGAGATTAGAAAGTAAAAGCTAAAACAGATGCCTTAAACCTTGGCCTACATTAGGTCACGAGCGCCAGCAATATTTTTTTTTTTTCCCCCCACTTAAAACCAACCTATCTTTGTTTATAAACAAAGTTCTAACATACATCATTCATACCCCACGTGATTCTAGCACTGTGACACCTCAAAAACAAAAGGTGACTCTTTTGGTAAAGTAACATTCCCCGGGAAATTAGCACTTTAATCTCGTTCTAGTTTCTTTCCTTTACTATTATTCATGCGTAATAACAATCTTGTGTAATTCAACTTCAAAAACAGTCAACAAAAAAACAAGACGCAACAAAAATTTGGTAAATTAAATCATTAAGGGAATTTCTAAATCTCTGTTCAATGAATCATGATAAATTTGGTTGTTTCTGTTCTTTGATTTTTTTTGTAAATAATAAGTCTTGTTTTTAGAGGTTTTTTTATTGTTCCTGTAATTTTTAATGCAGCAAAGCTTTGCACAGAAAATTCAAGCTCCTAAAGCATTCAAATTCCTGCTTAACCACAAAAAAACCCTGAAGTGCACGAGTCTCAATTCTTCCCACTGAGCACTGCCAGGACTGCAGCCTCCCCAGAGGTGTGTGAGAATGGGGATGACCCATCTGAGCCTTCTCATGGGAGACAGCTGCTGTTTCTTCTTAGGAAG
The DNA here is from genome assembly GCF_015227805.2 of Hirundo rustica. Classification (NCBI taxonomy): domain Eukaryota; kingdom Metazoa; phylum Chordata; class Aves; order Passeriformes; family Hirundinidae; genus Hirundo; species Hirundo rustica. Next base: position 6,418,295 of record NC_053466.1, on the reverse strand, counting down.
AAGCTCTGAAAAATCTGTATTCCCTCCTTCTACCTTAGCACGTGTCTTTGCAAGCAGAGCAGAAGAAAAGAGATATCACAGCGTCATCTTAGAGATGCCATATGGCCACTCCTGATTTCACTTTGGTCACCAGTTTGCATTAAGAGATGACACCAACATGCAGCATTTCAGCTACACTATGATTACTGCTGCAACCCTGGGAAGCACACGCTGCAATTGTGAAATTACTAAAAAAATGAGTAAGTGTGTGTGTGGGGGTGCCCAACGTCACACAACTTTCTACAAGCAGTAATCTATTAAAAATAAGTATTTTTGTGGTGCAAAACTCAAACAGTTTCTGCAGCCAGAACTGGTGAGTTGATAAAGGTAATAAATCATGAGCAGGATGAAACTTTAGCCTACAAGACAAAAACCATTCCCATTTTCCATGAGGACAGGAACTCGCAGGCCTTCCTCTGCAATCCTGACTGTTAATCAGCAACAGAAGAAAATCTCACTCCATATTCTACTGCTGGTTTTAGGCACCAAAGAATAATTGCTGGGTTTGCTTTTTTACAGCAACCATTTGTATGGATGCTTCCCTCTTTGGAGATGGAAAGCACATAAGAAACTCACTTGATTCAGAGCTTGTCGTGTGCTGCTTCCCTTTATCCCTGGAGTAACGTATTGTTTTTTTAAGCAAAGCAAACAGAGAGGATTTAGTAAAATACAATTTCTTTTGTTTTATTGCTCCATTAATTTTATTTATGCTCAAATATGCTGCTTTTATCAATTTGGTATGAGCGAGAGAGATGCATCAGGAGGAAGGAACATGACTGGACTTCGGAATGAGGCATTGGGCAGAACAGGAGCAGGAGACGCCTGAACCACCTCAGATATCAGTCATATTAATGCAGCACAGCCCTGATAGGTAGCAATTACAAGGTAATAGATAGCCCAAGCATTATTCAGAAATCTCCTGCAACCATATGTTTAGACCCCTGCCTTTACATCCCTTCCTGCAGATATACAGGCAAGCTATCATTATTTAGGAAACAAAAAACAACCCAAGCCTTCCTTAGCAGCGTATTTTGGATTTTCTAACCTGTGTCTCTTGAAAGTCTGCCACTGCAGAAAGTCACCTGTTTCCCCAGAGTTATTTCTTTATACTGATAATTTTTAATCACTCAACTGTGCCTCAGTCAGCAAAACAATAAATACTCTTTAGAAACTGTAACAATAACACCTCGATAAAACCTAATTGAAAATGAACAAAAAAAAATCCAGAATGAAACAAATACTCTTGCTAACTGAGCCCACTACACAGAACACTTCTGGGTCAACATCCCACCACAGAGTTTTTTCTTATGTGATACAAAAGACAAGCTGCTTTTTTTACAGCAGCATCCTTTACAGAGCGAATTGGATAGAAAAGGCAAAGCACTTGGCTACAAGAAATGAATGATGAAGGAGACCCTGCAAAAGGCCTTTCCTAATGACAAGATATTACTCCACAGGTTAATGAAAACCAAATACCAATTTAACACGCTAACCTTTGAGCAAATTGAGTTCAACTAATCAAGAGCCCTCCAAAAGGGTATTTTGAGCTAAGAGAAAAGACTGGAAAAATCATTTACATAAGATGGCTGGTAATGGTGCATTTAATGGCATTGGTGATAGGGAATTACACTAAGGAAATGAACATATCATGTATGACCTATTCCCTAAAGCATTAAATAGGACGTCTCCAAAGAGCCAAATCCTGCCCACTGGTAGTGAAGCACAGCTCCTGTTAACGAGGAAGGCAATAACAGGACACCCCCTTCTCAGAATTTGTGACAGAAATAATATCTACCATCAAACCCAGACTGGATAAAGGGTTCTCTACATCGATTTTGGTAACTAAAGGACAGTCCACCTCTGAACTGGAACTCCTCCAGCAGAGGATATTTATTACCCGTGATCTTGTATTCTTTATGGACCCTTTATGTAAGGAGGATGTGTAAGGAGGGTGTGACACCAATCTGAGTGCCTCTGGCTAAAGACTACTGGGTAAATAAATCCTCACTCCATTCTTAAAAGATTACCCTGACAAACATATTTGGGAAATATCCTGGGTTTGAGCAGGCTCACACACAGGGCTCTGCACGTACCTGCCTTCACCTTGTCCTTAAGCACCTTCTCAAGCTATTTTTGATGCCCATTTAGCATGGCTCAAGTGCAAGAAAACAAACCTCCCTGCTTCTTCTCTAAGACTGAAGGCAGTGCAATTCTTAGGCTCAAACACAAGAAAACAAACATCCTTCATCCCTCTCTAACATTAAAAGCAGTGCACTTACTAGAAATTCCTATAAACAGCTAAGCAAAAAGTGGTATTTATAGATTTTCTAACAAAAAACTAATTCCCATAAAGGTGAAAAGCTGTAGCTGGCTTCCCAACCTCTATGCACACATACAGGAATGGAATTAAGGGTTTCTCTCCTGTCCCCATCAAGTCTCATAGCCCCGAAAAACCAGATTTCAAAGTCGGCTTTGCACCACCACCTCCACATATTCTGAAAATTACTGGAAACAATCCAGCTAAGCACCACACCTGTGATTTATCACTCACCACTCACACCGTGGCAACTGCAAGCTACGTGTTCTTGTTTGTCAAACAAAACAGCATCAAATTACAAGGCTGGGAACGTGTCCAGCATCTCCTAACAATTCCAGGTCTTGATAGATCCAAGATGTTACATTACAATAAAATCGGGACGCATCTTTAGGAAAGGTACCTTAGAAGAATATTAAGCTCTGCAATATATTATTTTTTATAATATCAGATAGTGCAGCCCTTTTTGAGGAGGGCAGGGGGGCAGGCATTTCTCCCCTGAAGATTTCTAATACAGCAGGGAATAGCTGGCAGCTAACAAATGCTTGCTTTGGCAAAGCACATAACGCTGCTGGTTTGTACATTTGCTAATATTTTCAAACTCCTCAGGAATGACCTAACCCAGCTGGCACCTCTGGCCTTACTGCACAGTGCTCTTGTCTTCAAGCTCTGCCTGGCCAGACAAGTGCCCAGGGGAAGGACAAAGAGACTGTCACCTAGATGGACACTAAATCAACAGACTACAGGAAATAATCTGTACAAATATAAGGGAGGCAGCTCTAATTGAGCACATTAAGTAAGACAATGTGAGGCCTTTGCCCAGGAAAGCATCAGGGAACAATGGGCTCCAAACCCACAACAAAAGCACTGCAGACACTCCACCCAGCAGGAGTGGTGATCACGCTTCAGGGACACTCCCGGCTCACTAGATTAAAGCCTTTAATGAATTGGGTTGGTTTTTTTTTTCCATTTAAAAGATGTCATCTGCTGACTTTCACTTTGGAGAAGTCCTGAACTATTGTGACAGCCACCTAATGGATGCAGTTTAGTGCTTTCTTGAATTAGAGATATCCAGAGAAATCATCAAAAAAAAAAAAAAATACACCAGTCACAGGTACATTAAACTACTTAAATCATCTGCTTACATTTCAATGTATCATGCTGTAAGCTGATGAGTCAGACACCCTCCTCCCTTTCAGTTCAGCTAAAGTTGAAGTGCTGGCTGCACTGAAGGACTAACCTAAGACTTTTGGCTAACAGCTGCTCTTCCATCATTTCATTCTTCTCTTCATTACTCACTCCTGTCTCACTGCCTGAAAATAAGAATCACAATATGAGTCTAAAGTTTTCCAATATTGGGAACCATCACATTCCTTTGAAAAAAGAGGCCATGGAAATGTGCCTACAGTTAATAAAAGACCCAAATCTTTTGTGGAACTCTACCTTGCAGTTAAGGGATTCAATAATTAGAACATAATTACTGAGCCATATAATGTGTCAAATTATGGAGAAGGACTATGTGTAAAGCTACAGATAAAGAGAAGAATGAATAAATCTGGAGCCACATATAAAACCAATTAAACCGAAGTCCTTCCTTTCAGCATTCCTCTAACACTCTGGAGACCATCTCTGTACCCAGTACTAGTTTACATGCACAATTGCTGTGATAAAACTTTTACACTATATACACAGCATAAATCCCAGTAGTAAATAATTCAGTACAAGGAACGGCTGCAAAGAGGGACAGCTGGTGCTGACAACACTATCAGCATCTTTGCTACTACATGACACACAGCCAGTTATGAGTGGAGTACGATTATGAAGACAACACAAATTTCAGGTTAAGATTGGAGTTGTTAAAGGATTTCAGTCGTTAGTTGAATAGGAGCCAGCATCCTTTAAAACACTCTTCAAAATGAAACTACCTGTCTCCAAAATACACCGAGAAGGTCTTTGCATAGGAATTCAAGGCACGCAAACAGCACATCGAAAACACGTAGGGAAAGACAGTAGTCATCTTTGTTTGGTGTAAATCCTAAAACTCACTTATTGCAGAGAACCAACTTCCACTTAGGAATTCAGTCAAACTTATCCTATGGTACATGGAAGAGTCCAAGGGAGGGTACGAACCCACAAAGGCACACATCTGCTGTGCTGCAGAGCGGGCAGGGCTGGGGGTCACTACCACAGACACCTCCTGCACAGCTCAACAGCAGCTTCTCCCAAAAGCAGGTGTGTCCTGAAAGTCACAACGGGCCTCAGCACAGCAAGGACATCCAGGGAAGCTCAGCAGAAACAATAAAGGTATGATAAGAACAGGAGATTTAGAAACAGACCCAGAGGAAGTGCTTATTTCAGATTAAAAGCCATACACACATTTTAAGTCATCACCCCTTTGTTATTCTGATTTTTAATTTCATCCCAAAAGAGAGCCTTGGCTCCTGTACATACAGAATTAGAATTTTTTTATTGGATTTCCTTGCAAATGCGCCTCTATTTTTTCCTACTCCCCCAAAGTTCATTCAGTCACAAGAAGAAAATGTCACTTTTGCTATTTGATCATACACAGGCCAGTGCTTTTCCTCACCCAGTATAACAGCCACCAAGAGTTCTTGCAACTTCAAACAAAAACAGACCTCAGGCAGCTGCTTTTCTCTGCCCCTTCAACACGACAGTACCACTCCTGCCTTGATACAACTTCAGCAAGGCACCATCCTTCCTGAAACTGAAGGGGGGTGACCTCTAAGAACAGCATTATAATTCTGGAAGGCACAGATAAAAAATTAACAAAGGCGTTAAGTAAAGTACACTGAGAACACGGCTAGTGATAAATTAGGGATCCACTATCTAAATTAGTACCAATAATTACGTTCTCTTTCAAAGAAACTGAGGTGTAACAGACACTAATGTCATTTTTTCCTGTACAATAAAAAATATTGCTTTCTTTCAGTTAAAATAAGTCAAACTGTCTGACCAAGTCAGACTACGAATTGTAGCCACTGCAGAGAGCCTGAATGTAACACCAGGCCACCCTGCTCACATTGTGGCAAATTTAAATAAAGACAAATCCAGTCAATGTAATCTTTTAACGGAGCTGTGGGATTGGAAATCAATGGAAAAGGCTCCTAATCTCAGCACCTGACCCAGAGACCTAACAGCAGTATTTATCTAGCTTAAAGCAGGACCAAACAAGGTAAACATTGTCTAAAATATATGCATGCAAAATATAAAGTTTTATTTATATTACTACTTTTAAAAACAGATTAGTCAGTATTTAATATTTAGAGATTATTGACTGACATTTCAATTTGACAAAAGCTACAGCAAGCTCCCTGAAAACCTGCATCTGCCTTATCAAAACGCTGATCTAACAGCGATACAAAGTTTCAAAGGCAAATCCAAAGCGAGTAAACAAGAACTCACTTGTGCAATAAATGTCCAAGCCAGCCAGAAGAAAACAAAACCAAAAGGAAAGCGCTGGAAGCAAAGAGCTCCACCCTTCAGTCCCTACCAGAGGAGTGAAAATGTACCTCCATGTGTCACAGCAGCACTTAAATCTTCGCTGCTATGGAAAAACAAAAGCCATTTATAGAAGTGTTGAATTTAAAAGCTTTTTTTTTTTAATCTCTTGCTAAAGAGGTTTTTCAGTGCTTGCTCTGCTGACCACTGTCATCTTCCCACACTTGAAACCACCAGCACTGATTCTTGTTTTTGGAGACGAATTGCTTCTCCAGTACCCATGAACAGCTTGGGATGTGCTAGAAAATGCTGAATAGTTTCCAGTTACTTCTAAAGGACTTTAAAAAACTCATGAATCCAGGGCTATAAAAATGCACTTCTTATCATTCCGGTTAGAATATCATCAGAATATCATTTGCCTTTTTACAAGCCCAATTAGCCCCCAGATCCCTCCCATGTCTCCAGCTTTTTGTGGCTGCTATCAGAAACCATTATATTTAAACCTGACACAGTTGAGAAGGAACCAGAATGGCTGACTCTTTATAGTTATTAATATTGAATAAAGACATCAATACCTCAGCACCATATAGTTATTTAAGTTATCTGTTATCCTTATGCAGAAAGCAAATCTGCACTATGCCACAAGCGTATATATGATCCACTACATTGCTGCAGAAATTCACGAGACATTTAGGTATTTTACTTAATGTGAGAAAAGCAGTGTTACAAGCTAAAACAGTTAAATGTCTATTACACAACTTGTGCCATAATATAGTATCAAATTCAACAGCACTGAGCACACCCATCCAAGCTTGATTTATTGCAGCTAATTGCTAATTAGGGTTATTTTTGAAGCGCTGCTGTTTGCATTGCACCAGATTTGCACTTGGGGAGGAAACAGGACTTACAAGGTCAGAATGAAGTTTAAACATTTGTATACAGACTGTTTCCCTCCCTTTGGTATTGCTGAAAGGTCTCAGCAATCTGAAGACAGCAGTATTTACACATGTGATGTTATTAAAACTGGGCACTCCCAACTTCGTACAAAGCAGTTATTAACATGCAAAAATTCAAAGTAGGATTGCAATGGTTGCCCAGACAACTTTCTAATTAAATAATGGCGGTAATATCACTGTGCTTCCATGTACTACATTAAAAATTGAACAGTGCTTCACTAATAATGCATCGGCCATTTGCATAATCTAAAGACCCTGGCTGCCAGTATCAGCTACAGACCCTCACACCATTAACCACCAACACACACATCCCACGCCCCCTCCATGGCCAGCAATTCCAAAGATAAACACAGCAGTAATTCATGGGGGCTCCTGCTTCAAACTCCTGCCCATTCAGACCCCTTGCTGGTAGCAGGAGGATCCTCAAGATCAAAACTTGTCTGCTTCTTTTAGAAACCAAACCCCTCTGTAAACTCTCCTATCCCAAATTTGTGTACCAGCCTTTTCATTACCTAGCAAATTTCTGACTGGTGTTTTAGGCACCACAGGAGCGTGCCTGCAACCAAAATGCCATCACAGTACCTACAGCCCAAGCCCTGAGCCTGCTGTGCTGGATGGATTCCCCAGTGCTCCTGCAATGTCCCTGCCAGTACCCGACACAGCCACGTCCATCTGTACTGCAGGTGAGCTGTGCTGGGGCACAGAGCCAAGTGAAGAGGACTAATCCACCTTTCAAAACTCAACTACAGCTGTCAGTAACTATAAAAGTAGACTGGCAGAGTGCTACAAAATTTAATCCCTTGAAAAATAAAGCTTTGGTTCAGTTATGCTGGATACAGGACACCAACACACAGGCTGGATAGAATTAACTGACTATAGAAAATATGTAGGTTGAGTGACCTCTAATCAGGAAAACATGACATGCCTAGACTTACCAAAGGTTCCTCTTGAATTATAACCTCAGTTCAGATTTATTTTTATGATTTGCTATAACTCTTTCCAAATCTTCTCTAATCATTAGCTGTATCAGCAGTATGAGAGCCCTATGAAAAATAGCGCACTGTTATTTTTGGTTTCAAGAGACCAATTGCATTTCCAAATATACTGCTAGCATAATCCAACCAGGCTGTGGTTTCATAAATCCAGAGAGTTTTCCTGGCATATCATCCCAGAGCCAAAGACAGCTAGTAGAAAACCCCAGGGAACAGGGATTCACAGCTTTGACTTCATGAACTGCAGCACAGGGTCACGCTTAAACGCTGAAAGAAGAAACCAAACGTGGTTCTTCCTATGCCTGTACAAGGAGATGGTTCAGAGAGGGTGTTTTCAGGAAGAATTAACAATGTGAGTCTGTCCTGTGTCCCTGGAAATACATTCATATTTTGGCAGTATGCAGGAGCCTGAATGAAGGAGCTCACAAAGTCGAGCGCTATGGAGACAGGATGAGGACGCTTTTCCAGCCCCAAAAGACGTACATAAACTACAGCATCAGATCTTTCCTTAGTGTGGGTACATCGTTCCCAGTCGTGTCTTAATGGAAAATACACTTGCATCAGTAGACAGCTGCTTACAGAGCAGCTGTTCCTTCCTGTCCTCCACTTTGTTTTTAAAGGAAAGCTGCACTTCTCCTTCCTATCGTTCCCTGCCAGACTTGTGCAGGCACAAAGGGACTGCAGCACATGCCAAGGGTCAGAGCTCTTCAGCACCAGCAGACAGGAAGGGGCTGGATGCCACAGGAGCTGGTGTTTTCCTCTGCATTACACCACATACCATACACACACGCTGCTGTTTCGAGCAATCCTTTCCAGTCAACAGACACTCTCAGAACTCTAGAATACAGCAAATTCGGCCTCCCCACTGTTCACAAGATGTTTTGCATCAGTTACATCAGCTATTTCCAGTGTTGATCAGGATCTCAAGGCACAGAGATCCCCACACAACTCTGCAGCAGGCCAAGCCCCACACCTGGTCCTCACCACAACCAAAGCCCTGAGACAGCTTTGGACACACCACGGTCAGTGGGAGCTCAATCCTCTCCCTGAAACGCAAAGCATGGTTTCAGTCCACTCACAACATGGAGAAGAGTGACTCAGTGGATTCCTCAAAGGACTTACAAGGGGGTGGGATGGGGAGAGAAATACATTGTGAGAAAAAGATAGTCCCTCGACTCAAGGAAAAAAAAAAAACACCTTGTTTGGAACTTGGAAGGAAGTCTTAAAATGCATTCACTTCTGTTTACTCCACTCTGCTGCACAAGGTCATACAGCATCCAGAAGCATGGATCTTTTTTAAACCTTGTGGGCTTTGCTGCAACATAAATGTTCAGACTCAGAGCAATTACTTCTGACTGCACTAATGAGACAAGCATGCTGTTTCTGTACTATATATATACATTATACACAAATTTCATTTAACAACTATCTTGGCTGTGATGTAAACCCATCCCTACTTAATTTATGTTTGCAAACATTTGGACTGAAAATTAAAATTAATAGAAAGCTAAAATAAATAAAGGAGCTCCTGCTGCTCTGTGTGAATGTTCAAGAAAGCAAAGTGCAGAAACACTTCCCCCAAGCAGAGAGTTTGCAGATTCCTGATTACTGAACAGCCCTGTCAGACACCGCTGACTGACTTGGTGTGGGGGGTGACAGAACGGGTGCACAGAATAGAGGAATTTCCTCCTTTGATCGGGCAGTCGTCCCCTCTCCCTACAGAGTGGGGACTAATGCACGTAAATCCCTGGTTCATCAAGAAGTGAATAGACCTTTTGTCGCAGTCTATTACAGTTATAAAGATTCCGGCCACGCTTCTCTCTTACCACCACCATCCCCTCCACCAAAATGAAAGGTAGAGCTTAAAAACAGAGACAGATCAGGATTCAAAACACGCCGGAACAGCCCGGCTGCACCAAGACGAAGAGAAAAAAGCCTGCCAGCCCCCCTTTCAGGGCCTTACGACACCACTTTTGAGAAGTTCTGCTCAGGCAGCTGACATCCAGTTTTCATCTTCTACTGCAGATGTGCGGCTTTCCTGCACAATGGGCGCCTGCAGCCCTGGCGCTCCTCCAGGTCCCACTGTGTGACAGTAACAAAAGGCGAAGCTGGAAGCCCTCAGCTACAGCACAGCTCTAAATGATTTAGTGACCACAGCGTCCAGACCTTGGCAGCAGCTGCTGCTTTAAAGGGACATTACCCAAGGAGTCAGTAAACCACAGAGGCAGGCGGTTTTTCACACTAGATTTGAAGAGTTCTGTTCAAAACTGAAACGGTCGTGCCACGTCTCTTTAAAAATCCAAGGCAAAGAGCAGGGAGATGGGAGAGGACAGGCAGGGATTGTCACTGGAAGTTGTTAATGCAATATCACAAAGCTTAAAGACCGTCCCTTACAGCATCCTCCGCTGAAGGACTTCAAGGCACTCTGCTGGTGATGGCAACCTTCTATCTCCATAGCCATGTATTATCTTTCATTTGAGTTAGAAAAACAAATCTGTGAAATTAAACCAGCCACTAGTGACCAGGAAAACTTACACCCAGGATGACACTATATGGACATCTTTTCTCCTAGGAGTGTGGAGAAAATGATCTCTTTGAAGTCAACATCACATCACATTAGGAATTTTCATTTTCTTGGGTGCAGTTGCACACCACTATGATGCCACCAGAAGGGCTTTTGCAGAGAATCTTCCACTAAATGCACCTTGTGAAGATGAGGAATTTATGAGAACAGCATGCTCAGCACTGGGTATCAATGCATCCCACACCTCAACACATACTGCTCTTACAGAACCATACTGTCAAGTCCCCTGCAGAACCCCACGGCAGTTTTTGAGTGCCTATTCCAGAAGAACATGGACTAGAAGAGCTGGGTTGGTTTTTTTTTTTTTACAGGCTACAAGAGCCAAGCAAAACCACCAATCCCTTCAAGCCCTGTTAGCTATTTCACTTCCTCTCCAAGCAAGGGAACAGCTGAGCTTTTGCTACAAAATTTCTCGCATGTATTAGAGGATTAATGAAAGTGGCAGTGCCAGCTTCCAAAAACAGCCAGTGAACACAAGAAGTGCTGCGCTCAGCATTCAAGTCCTTCTGCCCATCATTTCTTTTCTACCCTCTGACAACAAAGAGTGGAGGCCCTGACACAAAGCGGGTCCTTGTTTAGTGCTGCAGACATGTCCTGACATCTTTCTCCAAGGGCTCCCTGAAGCCACCCCTGGGTAAAAGTCACCCTGTGGTCATGATCAAGGGCTGCAGCTCCAAACCTCTCTTGGAGCTCCAAAAACAAGTGATCCCAGCTAACTGCCAGAGCTCAGCTCCCCTGCTTTGAACCATCACAGTCTGTACTGTGAGTACAGCCTGTGGCAACCCTACAGGGCAATGGAGGGCAAACCACTAACCAAAAAAGTCACCAAGGGTCTGGTGGCAAAAGGGAATCAGCAGTCACCTGTGCTAAGCCCCATCAATAACTTAGTCCAAGAAATAAACATGTAAGTTCAAGTTAAAAAAAATAAATTACGTGAGCAGTAAGTACCGTGCAGCAAATACTCAAAATAATTTCTGTCAACAGAGCACTAATTAAGATGGATAAACCCTCCTTCCGCTAATCTTCCTCCTCCCTCCAAAGCAATTTAGTTGCCCACAGGGAAAAAAAATGTACAAGAAGAGACTGATAAAAGAGACAAATCAAAAAGGTGCACGTAGTTCTATATGCCAGAAGCAAGTAACAGCTCGGCTAGAGCTCTGCTGGAAGGGAAAAAGGTACAATTTTATATTTCTTTGTGGAGTCTGAAAGTAATTTTAAAAGGACCTTTTAAAGCCATCCTTCACCACCTGCAGTCAAGTGGTCATTAAAAAAGACACACTGTAATCAAAGCACCCACTAACTGCTGAGAAACACTATTAATCCACCAAGCAGCACTTCTCCATCCGTTTCCTCCGCAGCCATTCCGAGCCAGTGGAACAAAGCTCCGCTCGCTCGCGGGGAGTTTCAGCTCCTGTGAGAGCCGAGGTGTGGGAGGGAAGTCAGGACGTTCTGTGAGAACCCACAAACAACGGCAGATTTCACCGGGGCCAGGACGGCTCCTGTGGTTACACCTTGGGCCAGCTGCCTCCTCCCCAGAGTTTGGGTTGCTGTGACAGCAGTGCACGAACAGAGTTTGGTTCTGCATCTGAGCTCTGGCGGTTTTCAGTCCACAACGTTAAAGCGGTGTGTCTGTCGATGACTTTAATGTGCAGGGAAGGGAAAACCAGCAGGAGCTGTTACATGTTCTGTTGGCCTTTCCTGCTCAGAAGGGTGGGAGGGAGGGAGAAAATGCCTTTGCAAAACATATGGTTTGAGCAAGAAGGGGCAGGGAGTGCTCTGCTCTCCCAGCACACTGCTACACACCAGAAGACATCAGTGAGAGGCGGGCAGCACAGTAGCAAATCTGGTACCAGGAAATGTTGCACACTATCAAACACACAGAACAAAAGAATGATTTCCTGCTCCCCCAATGGAATATATTCTATGTAGCCTTATACTGCGGTCTAAAACACAACAGCTGCGTGTTCAGCCCAGACAACATCAGCTCAGTAGGAACAGAAATATTTTTTTCCACCTCTCTGTAATAAAGGTCAGATAAATGGGAGCAGCAAGACCAGGAGCACCAAGCTGGGAACCAAGAATCAATGCATCTTCCAGACTCCTGCTCGCCAGACACATCAGGAATGTAAGCAACCAAGAGCTGGAATGGGGGAAAGGGGAGGGAAAGGAGAGGGATTCCCAACAGTTTTTAAGTAGTAATTTGTCTTTTAACAGTTCTGGATGGGGTGCTGACTGACCACCTGAAGAGCTTTTCCCCTAAGCTTGGAGGGGGAATAGGAACAGTGCGAGAAATCCAGACAAAGGAAAAAATAAAAAACCTACATGAGGACCAGCAATTCTACCCTGCTAAAGAAAGTATCTTTTACGTTCCATAGGTGCCTGTGACTTCATACAACATGACTTCATACACATCCAGCCTGATGCTCTTAAGCAGCAGTGCTTTCAACAGTGCTAACAGCAGAAGTTACTCCCTACAAAACATGGGGCAGATCTCCCAGTTGTTCCAAAGGGCTGGGGCAGGAAAACACTGCTGGACCATTTGGATCACGGACACACTGCCTGCCTGCTGCCAGCCCCCACTGCTGTCTGATGGGCAGCCTGGAACAGCAGAGCCATCGCTGGCATTTCTGCACAATGTGGGGCAAGACACAGGTTTATCCGGGGTAATTTCACAGCATTCTCTTGCTGCATTTCCCGGTTGTTTTCCAGGTCCACTTTGTTATGCTGTAAAAGCATTACATGGCTGTGATCATGGTGACAAGACAAACCATGACGGTAGTGCAGTTAAAGGCAGCAGGCTCTGCGAAAGCAAGCAGACAGGTCTGCCTCGTTCTCAGCAGTCAGCTCCCAGTCTATGCTACCAAGAGACAAAATGGGTTTCTAGGGATGGGGTGCCAGGTACCTCATGCCTTGCCAGTGACTCAGTTACCTAGTATGGAAAAAAAACAACCAAAAAATCACCCAAAAAACTGCTATCTGCTTTGCATTATATTTACTCTTGTTTTGCAAATGCAAAACTGGTTCTGAGCCCCTTCATGTTTATATGGAGAAAAATAGAAAAGGCTTATTTTTAAGAGACTTTGAACTCTTTCAGTAAAAGGACTGTGACTGTTCCTGGTCCACAAAACTCTCAGATTTCCAGCATTTGCTAGGATCCAGCCTGACTGCAACAGCTTAAATCCAGCCTGGAACACATGCAGAGGCTCTCAACTCACCACCCACTCCCGGAGCTGAAAGGAGTGAGGACTCCAAAAGGTTGAACTGCAACAGGCAAATGTATTTTTAACAAATTCTGTTTCTATAAATATTACAAAGCTTTCTGCTCTTCCGAGGCTGCTCTGCTCCCAGTGCTGCTGACATTACGGTGACATTTAGGAGGCCTTCACGTTGCCTTACTGCCTTTCATATGCTGGTTTTGTTCAAGGGATCAGAGAGACATACGAAGACACAAGGGCCGCTTATTCAAACCCTGCTCACTCGCTGACCTGCTGCTCAGGAGCACAAAGGGGCTCTCCATGTCAAGTGTGCTGCCTGCCGCCGTCTCCAGCGCTCTGGAATGCATATAAATGCAAAGGACACTAACCCCGAGGTGCCACCAACAAGGCACAGGGGTGAAGGGATGGGGAATTCATTTCTGAAGCCGCATTAGTGCTTCACATAGTCCCAGCTGGTACTGCACCCTGTCCGCGCACCATAAATACTCTCCTTCATTTATTAATTCCTGCATTTGCCCTCTCCTCTCCTCTGTTTTCAAAGCTGTTTTCTCTGCATTCTCCCTCCTCCCCCTCCATTTCTTCACTTTCTTGCACTCTCTGGAGCCCGCTGCCAGCGCAGCATGAATGGCACCGAGCTGGCACTCGCCCCAGATGCTGACATCACCTCCTCTCCTGCCTCAGCCTCCAGATCCTGCACCTAAACCCCGAGCATCCAATGCCCCACTGCTGCCTCGCCAGCTGCCAGCTTCAGATGGAGCTCTGCTGGGATTAAAAAAAATCGGGTGGCTACACAGAGAGAGGAAAATATATACAAATATATATACACGTGTATAAGAAATACTTACACACACATGTATGTAAGAAGAGGGGTCTTCCCAAATCAAACAGAGACACTAACACTTGGGTTAGGACCCTTTAGATACCATTTCACAGACACTCCTGCCCAAATCACCCTACCCATAAGGTAAGAAATGACTCCAACATACCTGAACAGCTGCTAAGTGACCAATTACCAGGATCATATCTGCACGGTTTTTTTTAATGCTGCAACTGTTAAAAATCCGGCTAATAAAAGAAAGAGGCAAATAAATAAATATCAGAAACTCACTCAGTTATCTCCAGGATCAGCTGTTCAATCTTATTCAGGAATAAGATTGCCACTGGAATATCCAGTAACACTATAATTAAATTTAAGGCTACATTTTCTGCACATCACAAAAAATCTAGTATTGTGCATACACTGAACGGTTATCTTCTGGTTATTCTGAAAAGAAATTACAGGCGGATATTCAGGATGAAGAATCCATGTTCTCACTTAAGCGGGTGCTTAATTTTAGGGACAAAGAAAGCCCTTAAACAAACACAACAGATCCAGGACTTACTGTACTGTGTGTTCCATGGATTTTGTCTTATTTTACATAGGTATCTACTGTTTTCTTAATAGGAAACTTCAACAGACTTTCTTTTCCTTATTAGAGGGCATGAAAGCCTTGACAATGGCGGTGTTGCAGCTCCAACCGAATTCTCTCATCGTAGATAAAGAAAAAATAACATCTCATTTCACTTTGCACCAGCAAAAACGACTTGAAGACTTGTTGGAACACTTAACAAGATGTTTTTGGCCTCCTATGACATTTAACACAGGTATTGTCATGCTAAGAGGATTGTGATTCACAAGAACTGCACACTTGAATTGGATCATTCCACAAAAATTTCCATCTACCTTAGAAAATTGCCCATTGCTTTTTGCAATTCAAACCCTGAGCACAACTATAGTTATTTAACCTTTCATCAAAACCTGCGAATATCTGATAATAATACGTACAATCTATAAAGGCTTCAAGTCAACACTTTTTATAAGCAGATTTGTAAAGTAATAAATTTTCCATGACTTAACGATCGGCTTTGCCTATGAAAGCCAATGTTGTAATTCCCAATTGATTGTAGATGTTAATCTCGCAAGACTCTTGTTCTTATGCTGTGATTTATTAGCTGAATTAATGACAGATTGCACTGTTTAAAACAAGCCGCTGTTTTACACAATAACCCAGGAAGCTCCATCCAACTGAGTCACGGCAAGGATGGGAGGAGGGTGGTGTGCAAGGTGAAACAGCTCGCCATACCTGAGCCAATTTGTCTGATTGCCTTTGAAATGCAGCACTAATTGTTTAACAATTAACCCTACGACTGAACACCAGGAGAGCTGAATGGCAGCAGCTATTCAGGCTCTCTGCAGTTTGGGATTCACATCCAGTCTCTGCAATTCATTTACACTGAGGCATTTTGCTTTCTCATGGAAAAACAAGAGAAGATTTTCCCAACCCCCCCCTTGCCACACATTTCTTTGGGTATGAAGACATTGGAAAAGAAAAATCCCTTGTGCTTCCTATGTATGTTTGTGACCAGAAAAGGAAAACTACAGAATAAGGACAGAACCCATTCTTCAGGCCTTATCTCACTGCTACCACAAAGCGTGTGACATTATGTGTAATAAAAGTTAGACCCTTCTCTCTAGATCATTCATTCTCTACCTCTCCAGCAACAATTCTGGTGCGTAGAGAACGTGTCACAAACACGCTGGAAACAATGCAGGCAAACAGAGAGCCAGCACCGGAGTGGAAACAAGGACAGCTCCTCCGATAGCCTGAGCCCGCAGATTTTTCCAGTTGTGATGCTGTAACAAACTCAGACCTTATCCTGTCAGCTTTGCCATCGAGACCCAACACGGGAGACGAGAGTAGGAGCTATAAACTGAGGGGGACGTGACATGGGGACCAAATCCCATTATCTCGGCAAGTACTCAGAGCAATTTAATTCTGTTGCAGGAGCCCCACGCTCTGCAGTAAATGGCTTCCCCCTTCATCTGCCTGTCAGAAGCTCGCCTCAGAAGGGATCCCTGCGTTTTGTAACGAATTTGAACTTGCTTCTGTGCTTTTTCGCAAGTGCTGCGGTGACGGGAGGCACTTCCTGAGCCGCGGAATGCCAAGTGTTGCCAATTCCCATGGAGCCAGGGCTTGCAGCTCCAGCGCCTCGCTCGCTCTCCCCTGCCTGGCGAGAGCAGCAGCATATGCTGCTCTGCGGTGCGGCTTCGGAGGCGAGCAGGGAGTTAAAAACAAATAAGGAAAACCAAAAAAAGGAACCAAAAGGATGGAGCCTTGTGGGGTGGCTTTTGAACAGGTGTAACTCCCAGGCAGTCAGCTCAGAAGAGTCACCTCGAATCCCTGGGACCGCTGCTGTGAGCGGTTTTCCAAAACTGGCCCCAGCCATCTGCTGGTGGTCAAGCTCCATGATGTGGCAATCAATTACAGCTGTTATCTTGTCCTAGCTTTGACAGATGTTCCTCTCTTTCATTGTACAGTAATTACTAGTGAGCTGCCAGCAGGCTTCACACTTTAATTGTGGTGCTAATTTGAGACAAAGAGAGGAAAAAATAGGGAGAGACAGACAGGGAAAGGCAAAAGCTAAAACAGCTGTGGAAATTGGAGCACCCGTGCATTAAACATTTCTTTACAAACAAGAGGTGCAGGCAACCAGTTACCCCAATAAGCCTTTAAAAAAACAACACGAGCACCATCCAACCATACCATGGCCTGTGGTCCTGCTTCCTTTCACAGGGGGAAAGAGGGACACGTCCCTTTCCTTGCCAAACAGGCTGCGCTAAAAATACCTGCCAGCCTTCTGGCAAGGCAGGGCTTCACACTGCCACACAGCACGGTGCCAACCACCTCACCGGAGTGAAAACTGCATGGATGAAGACACGGGTGGAGTTTTGATTTGGGACGGGGAAGTGCGTGTTAAACCTTATTAGAGAACAAGGAATCTACTTAAATTACAACACAGATGAACTCCTACTGCAAAACACAAGCAAAAGCACTCCTTTGCCTTGCTAGGGAGCGAGAGTCACAGAGCACCTGCTCTGCAATCTGGTGCTCATGGAGAGCCTTCGGAGATGGGCAGGAGAGAACAAGTGCTGATGACACCAGGAGCCAGCAAGGTAGGAAACCTGGCGACTCACTCCTTACGTAACCCCAGGCTGTAAAGAGTCTTCAGAAAAGGGACGTGGTGAGGTTTATCCTTTTCTTCTTGGCTGGTTTAGATGCAGCACTTCAGTGCAATTTTTACGCCATATTTTGTCTTGGTTTCTGTACACTCCCTAATGATGCACACCCTGTTTCTGTGCACTCCCTAATGATGCACACCCCATACCCTCATGAAAGGGCTCTATGATGATCATAACCACATTCAAAGCCCCACAGTAAAACCCTCAACAGCTGCTTTTTAATGACAATAGTTTATGAAGTGCTTATTTCCTCTGTATAGACTGCAAGAGAATTCTTAAGGTGTTAAATATCAAAAGACTCTCTTTAAACAGGTTCCAGAAACCAAATATCAAACCTCCGGTGGAATTCTGAACAATAAGCAGAAAAATACTCAATTGCTAAAAGCAATTCTGCAGCAAGCTACAGACACCCTCCTACTGGATGTCCAAATCTAAATTAACTATTTTTTCTACAGTTTCATTCACAATGGACATATTTCTGCTGCTGAATATTTATTGAATCTTTCAGTAGCACTTAGGCTGTGGTTCTGTGATGTGTTTGGCAGTAACAGTGGCTTACAGCAGTTCCTGTCATGCTTTCTTCCCCTCCCTCTGCTGCCCACCCCATGCCCGGCCTCATGCCACTGGGTGCTCCCTGCTGCAAGTTGTGGCAGTACAGCTATTTCAACATCTATTCAGACCAGGAAATGGAGAATGGCAGAAGGAATTAACACCCTCACTCAACATGAAAAAAAAGGAGGGGGGGAAGAAACCATCTCGTGCTGGCACAACTGACACTCGGGTTTCACAGAACAGCTCACTGCCACCCCAGGATCAACCAGTTCCCTGAACTGGTGAAGGGGAGGGGAACCAAAGAGCTCCCACCAGTGTGGAAGAGCTCAGCCATCACAGGAACCTTCAGCTGGCACAGCACATCACGTGCGTAGGAATGAGAAACACAAAACCGCTCGGACCGGTATGACTGAGAACTCCTCCCCGTGCCCCCAGTTTAATTGGACACCATCAACTGCAGGCATCTGGACTGGAGCTCACATTTCCGTGAGCTCAGATCCACTGATGTTTTCTGTCCAGAAACCTGTTTGTTTTTATGTGTTCTCAGACTTTACATTTTGATGCCGCTCACTGACCTTTCCATTATCTTATTTTTCTGTTCTGGTCTGAAGGAGTGTTTGTTGATTTCATGTTTTATTATTACCTCGTTGTTGGGAGAACTTCTGAAATCAAATGGTTGGAAAAATGTGTGAGGTTTTGGTGGCTGCTGAACGCAACCAGCCTGCTCCTGCCAAAAATGGCAGTGTAAGTTAAGTGTCTGGGATCACCCCACAGCAGCTGTCAAGGGATGAGAGGGGAAGGGATAAAGCTGTACATTTTTAACATGTTTCTAACATTGTAAATAGCAGAAGTAGTGGTTTCACAGCAGCAGAACTATGTGGTTCACTGACCAATGATTTGAACTGGCTTCTCTGCAGGAACTACCATTTATCTGGATTACTGCTTTTTGAAAAGGGACTTTGGGACAGCGCTATAAACATCTGCCAGGCAGTGAGATGTTATGCAGATGGACAAGAAAAGTAGGTTGACCAAAACCCACTAGGGTCTTGCTACCTGATAAAGTCAAGTCAATGACTTGGAAAATAGTATCACAGGAAGCATAACTACCTGGAATAAGCTTCACAGTCTGCTTGCCAACTCATCTTACTCATCGACTTCTACATGTCCTAGAGGCAAACTGTCCTCTCCCTTTGTTTCACAGGACAAGTCCTCCTCTTAAGAGTCATATCTGAGGGCAAGTTTACACAACATGTTCCCTACCAAATGAAATTCTGGATCACATCCCCCGTTACCTTGCCAAATATGAGCAAATACCACCTTTAAATCTCCAAGTAACCCAACAAACCAATTGACCGTGATCCCACTATGTTTTCTCCTGGATATGTGTCCCATGACAGTGTTCTAGCCAAGCAGCCAGTGAGGATCTCTCAGAATCCCACTGCTGCCATTCTTGCCCAGGACACCACACCAGTACAGCAAGCACTACAAGTTCAATTGCACTGCACTCCCCACACGTATCCACCAAAAGAGAGACACATATTCCCCAGGAAGCAGATCTCTGGAGTCAGAGGGTGCTGACCTCTGAGCGCAGTCTCCACCAGAGAGGACTTGTTAAATGCAAGGCAATCTCTCTCAACTGTCCTCAATGCTAAATAGGCAATTACTATGCTGATTGATTGATTACAGTCCCCTGTCTAAATTATATCAGGAGAGAAGGCAAATCACTCAGAGAGCTAGAAAAACCACAGCCTAACTTCAGGCAAGTGCAGAGCAGGGTTTTTAGCAGTCTGGGTAACAGGCAAGCGGACTGGAGTCAAATCATTGCCCTGAGCAAACAGTCTTGAATGCCAAAGGATCCCCGAGCACAGAAAGGCTAGGCAGGGATTGCAAATCAGCCATGACCATGTCAGGCCGTGACCTTTTGTGGGAAATTAACTGGAAGGAAAAAACGCAAAGAAAAAAGGTCTCCTGAGCCTGATGATCCCCAAGCACCACAGACGTGCATCCATTCCCTCTGCTCACTGCTGTGGGAGCAGCCTCACTCCAACATGAGCCAGACCCCCTCCCTTCTCCTGGCTGCATTCCTTTTCTCCCTCCTATTTTTTCCACACTGTAGCAGTGGCTCCAGTATCTCTGTGGTTTCCTTCCATCAACTGTGGCCAGCAGCTGGCAGGCAGCTGTCACAGGTATGGCAGAGATGGTTCAAAACCTGTTCCCTTTTCCAGGAGGCATCACAACCTCCCAAACCCAGATGAGACCCCACCAATTCCCAGATAAACAGCCCTGCTGTGTCCCTGCCAGGACACAGAAGCCCTGTGGTTCAGTGTTCTCAGCAGCACCTGGCAGGGGCTCACCTCATACCCCCACCTACCACTTCTTTCAGCCTTCATTTCCCAGCACTGCTTCCCTCTCCTTGTCTCCTGCTGGCACATCCATGCTCCAAGTGTCATCCCCAAATATAACCCTAGCAGTTTTTCCTGACAAACTCCTTATACCATGTCAGACACTGCTCCAAGCTCACCTCCCACCCCTTGCTGCCCACTGCTGCCCTGGGCAGCTGAAGCAGGGCTGGGCACTGCCAGGACAGCAGCTGTGTGCCCAGGTGTTGTGCAGGAGCACTGGGGAGCCAAAGCCCCATTCAGCACTGCTGCTGATGGGCACAGGTGGGTCAGGCTGGGCCTTCAGCCTCCTCCCCAGCCCAAATGTGACCCAGAGCTGTGCAGAACCCACCCAGGGGAGCTGTGCTCCAGCCAAGGGCTGCTGGGCTCAGCTGAGGTTTTTCTACCACTTCAAACACGCCTGGTCCTGCTGGCTGTCTAACCAAGCTAACCAGACCAGTACAGCCCTCCAGCCACCGCCAAACACAAATGCTGAAGAAAGCCTGCTGTGAGAGCCAGTCTTTGGTGCCTTTCTACTAATCCTTTCTCATTCCAACACCAGCTCAGAGGGCAGTGACTCCCCTTCCCCAGCACCTGCCACGGCGCATCCCCCGCACAAGACCCCACAACAACCCATGCTGGCTTTTGAACCGTATCCATAGCAAGAACGAGTTTTCAATTCTTATTAAGGGCTCCCTCACATGCAGCAGGGAAGGCTGTTACAGCTGCTTCACCACGGGGCACTGCCATTGCCACTCCCCCCGGTGCCATGCAGCAGTGCCCACCCAGGGCTGGGGATGCTGCAGACAGCGATTATGGCCACAGCTCCCTAGGGACTGTTTTTGGGGGGAGAGAAGGGAGCAGTGGATGAACTCCAGCTGCCAAAACTTTTAATTCCTTCTCACAGGATCAAGGCTGAAATGTTTGAAACAGTTTCTTAACAAAAACAAAAGAGGTTGTTGAAAAGAATAACATTATGACAGCTGCTGGGAAAGTCACCAGTAGGTGAACACCAGGCACCTGCGATCCCGTCCCTGCACCACTGCTTACAGGAAGGAAGGGGTATTTATATCCTGAGCTGCAGTCTGCACCTTTTATTTACTTTCCCCTTTCTCCCAAAGCCAGCCTGGCTCAAGCTCACTGCTGTCCTGCTTCCAGCCTTCAGGATGGCTTTCACAAGTTGGAACAGGGGCAGGTTTGCCCGACACCGTGCTACGTTTGTACTTCAGCACTGACCATCCAGTGGCCACAGGAGACAGGCACAGAGAGGCTGACCTGCAGCCCTCACCTTGCACAAGCTCTGGCAGCAAACATGAGACAGATGACCTATTTAATTTCCTTTCAAGTACTGCTACGTGAACGGGAAGTTTGGTTGGATCAGGCAAACTTTGTGACATGAAGAACTCTTTCCTGCCAAAAACAAGTTATCAAGTGGAAGGTGTTTTCTTCAGAAATCCTCAGCCTCTTTTCAAGGCCAAAAGCTTTGCTGCACCTACATTTTAGGATAGACTTGCTGTAAAGTATACTCCCAAACAAAGTTTCCCCACAGAAGAGAAAACCAGCCTGTGCCTCATTACAAAAAATTAAACAGATTTTCAAATGAAATTAAGTTAATTATGTACACCTAATGACAGGTACGTGCTTTTAAAACAACAGATGTTGCACAGATGTAGTTCAAGGTAAAGATGATAACAAAAGCTCTCCCAGTGCTTCAGAAAATGTTTCCACAGAGCACCCTGCACTGCATCACCTGCACCTTTAACCAGCTGGCAAAGCTTGTTTCTCACCAGGTACAGCAAAGCCCCCTTGCCCACCCCATACACACCCCCTTGTTTATCTCTGTTTATCTGGGAGGTGGGAGCTGTTTGCTTTTTAAGAGTCAGCTTTGAGCTTTGACAGACTTCCAAAAGATAATGCCCTGATCACCCCCAGTGCCTCCAAGGTGATTCCACAAGCCTCTCCTGCCTCATCATCATCTAGCCTGGGCACAGAAAGCAGAACATGTCAGAAATCTCTGTCCTGTCTCGCATTTCCCCTTGGTCAAATATTTTTCAGGAAGTAGTTGATCTGGCCTGCAGGATATGAAAACCAAGGTCAACCACATCACTAGATGGCTGGTAAGAAAAGAAAATAATAGCATGTCTGAAAGGGGGCCAAGAGAATTAATTTGAAGGGGAAGTTATTTAGGATGAAGCTTTACAAAACGGGAAAAACAGCGCTATTATGTTTCACAAGACCATTGTCACAATGAAAGACGCTGTGGCACTAAGATACAGGCTAACAAGGGACATACACATTCCTAATAAACACATTTACATACTGTTGCATGTGGTAATTGCTTTTATTCTACAGTCACTGGCTACATTTCCAGATCCTTTGATTTCTGTCCAACACAAAAACCTAGCCTGCCCTCGCTCATGAATTTTGGAAGCCAGCATGAAAATATTCCAATATGCAGAATGGGAGCTTGTGCAAATGTGCCAGCAAAACGTAGCTCTGTGTGATCTGACGCATTATGAACATAATGCTTGCTTTTTTTTTTTATGCACAGGAGCACACGGTCACTTCATGAATCATAGGAGAAGAAAGAATAAAGAGAATAAAGTACTGGGTGAGAGTGCCTTAGAAGTCTGCAGTTTTAAAAAAGGATTTGAGGAACATCGTGACATTTTAACTCGCATTTGGCAAGATCAAGTTTGATTGCAGTTTATAGCAGCTCTCAGCAGTGCACTGGGAAAAACAGAGCCAACTGCTAGCAGGTGAAGAGGAGCAAAAGAAGAACATTTCAGGGCTGTAACTCTCCTCACTTTATCACAAGTCTTCTCTGCCCCCTCACTGATTTCCCTGCTCTGCCGGACTCAGTAAATGAACCGAGGGACCCAAGACTCTGATGGTGCAGCAGCTCTGGGCTCCTCACACCATCCTCACCCCACGGCACTCAGACACCCAAGCAGGGCCGGCAGCACCCCGTTTGGGAACGGCACGCTGCAACGCGTGCAGCCAGGAGCTCCATCCGCGCTCGGTCTCCCAGCCCGAGCGGAGCGAGTCTCTCGCCAGGCCCTGGCTGGAATGTGGCGCCTTTGCCTCCTTGCACGCAGCGCAGATGGCAGCATAGACGTGCCTGCTGGTGCAGGAAAGCTGTGCCAGTTCCCAGGAGGTGGCACGGAGGGAAGGCACCGGCACGGAAGGGTCACCAAGATCAGCGCTCGCTTCCCTGATCTCTGCCTCCTTCAGAGACTGCTGGAAAGGCTTGGGAGGAAAGGGGGGGTCTCCACTCCTGGATGCCACTATCCAAGTATTTAAAAGATCTCCCCATATATCATGTGTCCTGCTTGATGAATGATTTTTTTATCTCATCTCTGAACAGCCCTTTATCTATTACTCCTTTCCTTGTGCATTCCTGTTGATTTAATTAGTGCTCCTCTCAACGTTCTCCAAGGAAACCAATGGCTTTGGCGGTGACTGAAAGGTGCTGAGTAATTTGCACGATCATTTCCAGTTCAGATTCTTTGGAACGCTGCTATCAGTCAGCCTTGTTTTACAACAAATTAGCAAAGCACATGAAAGCGTTCAGCTATTCAGATGCACAGTCCAAATGTGCAATCAGAAAGAGATGATACCCTTCCTCCAGCACCACTTGTACTGCACTTCCTGCAGTCCTACACCACACTCCTGTTCCACCAGAACACAAATTAAGACTGCAGTGAAAATAAACAGAAAAGCTCCACAGATTTTTCTTTGTTGATCCTCCACAACATCTGCCAGAGCCAAACAGGAAGATCAGGCTTTGGTTTCAACTGAGGTACTACTAGAAGGCCTCCAGAGCCTGAAAAATCACACAAGGGAAAAAAAACCAGATTTTAAGGCAAATAAACGTGTCTTCATGAGATATTAAAAACCTTAGCAAAATAAAAATAAATGTACATGTAAACCAAACACCAGACATCATGTATTTCATCAGCTGTAGGCCCGCATGCCCAGGAGAAAAAACATATGCAATCCTATGGAATACCAGACTGGGTGTTCAGGCAAGGCAGTTGCTATTTGTGTCTCCATTCCCCTGCCTTTTCAGAAATGAAAGTTATCCTTTCTTTCTCTCTCTCCCCACTCCGAAACAAGTATTTCCCAACTCCCATCCCCCCTCCCCACTACCTGTAAAATGAAGAAAATTAAACCAAATCCTTAAAATGCCTCAACCCCCAGAGAAAAAGCACACACCTGTAAAAGCCAGGTATTATCATACAAAGTAAGCTTGTTTAGGCGCTCAAGGATTTATTTTTTTTTGTGCAGATATAGTCAGATATCAAAAGCAGTCTTGAGAGAGCCCTACACTGCACACACGCTGAATCTGTAAACTTTTCAGCCGCCATTTGCACATAAAAAAAAAAAGCATGTTTTAAAAATCCTTGAAGATCAAAGCACATCAGAACAGAGTTTTAGATAAAAGGAAAGATAACATGGTATAGAGATCCCTAGAGTCAGCCCAGCAGCTTTCACGACATTTTAGTCACATCTTTATTCCTTTCTACCTCAAAAACCCCAAAGGTCAATTTATTTAAATTGGCCAGAGATAAGCTGCAAAGTGAGAGAGACTAGAAGTAAATAGGGATTGACACACAGTGCACCTAAAAGATACATTTCAGAGAAAACACCTTTTCCTGTATTTGTCAAACACACTGTACACCTGAGGCATTAAATGCTACTTCAAGTAATTACCCAGGTGGGTTTGCAGAAGTCAGCTTGGGTGCAACAGCGACCAAGTGCTGCCTCCTTGCTCTGTGATAGTAGGTAAAATTGCTCACATGAACCAGAACTCTCATCTCCCACAGCCTTTCCTGAGACGCCAGTCTTCTGGACAGGCGGTGGAACAGAGCCTGAACTGGTTATGCCATGGGGCAGTGGTGGTGCATCAGCCCTGGGCTGGAACACGATGTACCATCTCTGAAGACATCAGGCAACGCAGGTTCCCTCGCTGAAAAACACTTAGAGGAACAGAGTGTTCTCTCCCTCACAAACTACATCCAAATCAAATCATTTGCCTTTGATTCTTTCCAAAATCTGGCTCTGGACCACCATCAGGAGAGAAAAATGCTCCCAATCCGTTAATTTACAACCCCACGTTCAAATTCAGTATCTTATGGACAGCTACAAACAATCAGTCAAACAACATTACTTTGCATTAATCCAACCACCGCTGACACTTGACAGCAGTGAACACATGATTTGTCTAATCTGTTTTAATAGAGAACGCTGTCAATTTACTAAAATTAGTTAATTGAGCTCTATAGAAAAGTATGACGTTCCTTAGAAATCTTCTGGAACTCAAACCTTCTGGATTCCTTACAATTAATTCTGCTGCACTGTAAGCAGCATTCTTACCTTAGGTCCAGTAAAATAAAGAGACTTGCCCTGATTTCCAACATATTTAGCTGAGACACAAAGGATACAACAGGAGAGTTCAGACATATAAACTGAAAGCCAGACACTCAATGGACCCATCAGCAGAGGATGCAGTATTTAAGAAAGCTATTTTAATACCTGATGGCCATTTTCAGCAGTTTTAAAACTTTTCTTTGGCTCTTTTTACAACCTGGGACCCAATTTGCTGAAAATTCCTCCTATGTAGATCAGCTTCCTCAAAGACACCACAATCTGACCACCTAAATAAAATGCATGTGTTTATGAACCATCTGTCACAGTCACAGGTCACTTCACAGTAGTGGTTAGGACTTTAGGAAGCAGATGCCTGATGGTCTAGAGAAGAGCTATTTAAATGGGGCTGGGGAAAGCCCAAGACAGGGCAGTAGGTACTATCTGTGCTCTATTTAGGATTGTGAGGCTTGGGGTACATGCAGCAGGAGAAATCTCTGTGCAGTTTGCAGAATGTATCATCATACCTGCTGTACCATAGCCATCTCCCGGCTGTTAGCCATCTTGCATTGTGTTGGGGTTTTTTTATTGCAGCAAGCAGTACTTAATTTTTACCAGATGTTCATTCATCAGTATCCCCAGAGGCTGCTTCAAACACATTCAGTTCTCCCTTAGCCTTTCCAAACTGATCAAGCCTATCAGAAACCCTTTGGTTCCTTCCAGCCTTGCTGCAAATCTGAAGCTGGAATGGATGAAAAGATGGTGGGGACAGCCCATCCCTTCCTGAGGGTACCTGAGCTGTGTCACTGCAGCAATCACCTGAGTCTCCCACTGCATTCATTTCCAGTTTGCAGCATTTTGATTAATTCTAGAAGAGTCTGTAAAGGGTAACTATGAACAACACAAGCCAATCACCAAGGGTCAGCTCTCCCCACCGGGACCAGCACCTCAGTGATTTCTTTTCAGTATATTTTTTTAAAGGAAACTCAAGAAGAAAAATGTTGAAAGCTACCATTTCTTCAGTAAAAGAATTGTCAAGAGGGCAGTTAAGCAGCCCCATGGGAGAGATGACAAAACACAGGCCATACAAACCTTTTTCCTCTCTCTTGCTTTAAAGGTAAAGTGGGTGAACACACAGTGTTTCTCTTGGAAGTAATACCAGTTGGCTCAAACTCTCCAAACACAAAATTACTGAGCTTGCTTGGGAAATGTATGCAAGTTGTACTATTACTTCAAATGCTTACAAGATGGCTGGGGTGCCGCTAGCCAAGTGTGTGGGTCATGTGGTGCTTTTATTTGCTAATGAACATTGAGGGTGGGTTGGCCCTGGGAACAAAAATCTGAGAAGAATCATAACTTGGCTCAGGGCATGCTCTGATAAATGCTGGGAACATGTATTTTAAAAGCCTGCTTGGAATAAAGCTTCCTCTCGTACCAGGAATTCAGGCAGAGCTTTTCCCCCAGTTACCACCCCTTTGAAACTGGGGTACAGTTTCTATCTGCAAGCTGATTTAAGACATCACACCTCACCAGCACACATGGAAAGAGGGATCTCTGCATTTCTCAGGAGGCAGGGGATGCATGAGAACACACAGGCTTTGTCCCAGGCAGGCATCATGGGACTGCCACAGCAACTGAGTAGCTCTGGTTAAGTCTGAAACCTCCACTCTGCTGCCCAGACCAGACACACAGGCATTCCACCCCACCCTGGACTGTCAGACCTACACATCTGTGCTGCTGAATTCACATTCTCACCCTCCAACTCCCATCATGTACCCTCCCCTCTTTCAATCTGTTTTTAACTGCAGAAGTTCACTTAAACAGAGACACTCTTGGCCTCAAACATATTTTATGTTTTTTCCCATTCCCACCTCTTGCCCTTTTCCCAGCAGAAATCACCCTCACGTGCAGTGTTTGCTCCATGTGAAGGAACATCCCACTCCCCAGGCTCGTCCCTTCCCACTGGGGCTTCAAATCACAGGTTTTTTGCTGCCCCTTGCACTGCAGCCAAGACTGAAGAGAGGAGGATCAAAGCAGCTGTGAATAAATAACACGAATAGTAATGGTGGTGTTATGAACATTCACTATTAATACATTTTATTTCTAAACCACCATGACAGTCCAGACCACCCTGCAAAAGATGAGGTACATCTGTTACACACTTTCTTCCCTCAAAGCAGCCCTAGAGGAGGTCATGGATTTGAGAGATTTGGATGGTGTCAGCAGACAGAAAATACCCCATTTTAGATAAACTCAGGTGAACATCCCAGTGGCTGGCCACTGCTTCAGCAGGTAGCAAAGTGAGGAGTCCAGGAAACAAAAAAGCTTCCTCCAAAGCACGGGGGTTATAAGTGCTCTCAGAACTGAGGAATACAGTGCTTAACAGCAAAAATTTAGGCTGGATATGCCGCTAGCCTAGTTTTGCTCCACTGCCATGCACAAATACACGATTCTGCTGTTGCATTTTCAGGACAAACTTAAACCACAAGCATTAACATTTCATAACCTTAAAATACTTCTGAAGGCCAAATGGGCATAAAAAGTGACGAGAGGCAGGAAAGCACTCTGGTGACAAGATAGATGATCTTAATGTCTCACTGCTCTTTCAGTAAAGTGTTAACCACAATCGCGTCTCAGCACCGTGGTGCACCCTGGATGCTCTCCTGGCTGCACCTCACAGCAGTGACCAGAGCAAAACCAGAGTGCTTGGGGACATGCTCGGCAAGTAATATGTGCATGTGTCAAAGAAGAAAATGGGTTCAAGACCAACCAGGTGGTTTCCTGCTGCCTGGCTGGGCTCGGAGCATGCCCAGGGTAAGCTCCGGAGTGGGATCTGCATGCCAGAGGTTCGGCTTCCGCTGCCGACTCCCAACGCTCGTGTCTCCCACGACTGATCACCCTGTGTGTGCAATTACAGGGCCAAGGAAAAGGGAGAGTTTGCATTTCCCTCCTCAGTGCCAGAAACTGCCTCCTCCACTAGGGATTCCAGAACCAGCACTTAATGGCCCTGGGTTCCTCACAAGTTACATCTGCGAAGGATGGGAGGAAGGACCTCCACTCTTGCCCTTGGAGCCCAGGCAGATCTGGGCTTCCAGGTCTCTTTCAGACACTCCTAAAAGGCACAAAACACAAACGAAAGCAAGAAACTTATATGGGTTTGACAGGAAAAATTACAATTAAGAAGTCAATGCATCTGCTGGCACTATGAGTCTTTCACTTAAACGTTTCCTCAAATAATTTATTCCTACCTAGTCTGTATTTTTTTCTGTTTGAATGAAGGCCCTAGGAATATGCAAATGTGTAAACTGTTGGGAAAAGCTGTGATGTTAGTCATCACCTTACACTTAATTTTATCGAAAGGCAAACTGACATTTAAAAATGAAATACATACAGGCAGAATAAATTAGATAGAAAATACCATAAACACTATTTAGACCAAACACTAATGGAAATGTTTTTCAACACAATTTTAAAGATAGCTCTGTTATAGAAAAGCAATTAAGCCATATCTTCCTTCTCTACAATAGAAAGTTAAAGACGGCTAAATTGATTTTTTCCTGAAGGCTTTTGATCCGTGACTCATCAGCCAGTTATCAATGGGGATGCTGAAGCACTTCACATGTCTGTACGACACGAAACCTTTTCTCAAGTACCAGAGACAAAAATCAAGGCCCACACAGCTCCAAGTTTTACAGAGCTTCAGGCCATAACTCCGTTCAACACAGACTTTTCTTGGCAGGTGAAAGGTATATTGGAAGACTTGACCCAGCCATGTGGTTCCACCCACTCAAACAAAGGCGGGATTTCTCAGTGACACAGTAACTAAGTGCAGTCTCCAGTGGGCAAACTCTGGAACCACTTAAAAATGGTTTGAGCTTAAGTGAACCTGTAGGTAGGAATTGAGCTAGTTTAGAATGCCCATGTCAGGAAAAGGATTTCTGTGTGTTCCTAAACCAGCTGCGTACATGTAACTTGGCCCACTAGAATGCAAAAATGCAAGGATTTATCCCTGAACGGTTACCAGCTACTAAGCAAGGAAAAAAAAAATGGGGGAAGTAGGGAGAAGTATTAAATTTCAGTAATTTGGTGTAACAGTTGATTCCAGTAACACAATTTTCTGTTTCTTTTTGACCAACAGGCTGTCACCAGAAGCAAAATGAAAAAAAATCTCTGACAAGAACAACACTGGAAACATCCATTAGACTTTTTTAAAATTGTGAATTCTGTTCACTGAAGTCTTAGCTGAACTCACAAAGTTCATGCTAAGAGACTAAGTCCTGTACTCTGTGGAAGTATCACTGTTGTGTCAATAAATGTTTGAAAATTATGTGACCTGAGATAAACTTTACATCACTGAATATTAGAAACAGTGAAGACTGAATCTACTTGTTCAGCACACACATGATTCTGCCTGTGCAAAAAATATTTCCCTGTTCTTTCAGAGCAGCCCATGGCCTGTGCTTATGGCCAGTTTAGTAGCTGCTTTTAATCATCTTTACCATTCTAACCAATCCTCACACTAATTCAAAGCACACTATATATTTTTCACTTCCTTTTTAAAGGGCTTCAAGTGGGATCTAGACAAGAATAGCTGTAACATAAAACAGATGCTTTAATGTTACTGATCTTTAATTTCTGTTTCTGAGTTTTCACTACCATGTAATTTTAAGGGCTAATTACGAAATTACTGTCTATGCTCAAAAGAATTCTCCTCCAAACCAACATGCAATCTCTCTTACCAACATCCAAGTCACCCACAGATATTTTAGCAGGGTTAACAGCCCCGTGTTGACCAGGCTTCTTGGCTAACCCTCACCCCTGCATTATCTCAGTCCCAAAAGCACGATGGCTTTGGGTAATTTTCAAGCACGAGAGCTGAGACAAAACAGATGCCAGCCTGTGTCAGTATTACAGTAAGCGTTATAACCCTAAACACAACGTAGCAATAATGCGGTAGATGACATTGGCTTGTCTTCTTGATGCTTGCATTTGAAGGAACCAAAACTAAATAAGAATCCTCCTTCTTGAAATTGAACTTGACAGCCTTCGTTTCCAGACTGGTCTGATCTTGCACTTTGTGGAGACACAGTTGGTGAGTTCATGCCGAGGGAGCCAGCAGTTCTAACTCACAGTGGGAAGGAGCAGAGAGAAAAACTCCGTTTTATTTTCAAAAAAGCTGGGATATAGAAAAGCTTAGAATGTGGTGGAGGGGACAAAAAAACTTGGCCTGCACCTTCACTTTGGGCTAAAAGATGGTTCATCCGACCTGTAGGCTCTTTCTCTGCTCTCAAATTCTCCATGCCCTGCCCCTGAGCTGTGATTCACTGAAGGCTTTACACCAAAATTTCTCAGCCTGCAGCTGCAGATGAATGATCCCGTGAGAAATGCTCAAAAATCAACCTCTTATGATTAGGGACATGTTTACTGCCCTTTTAGTCAACTTCTAGAACCAGTTTGTAATCATAGTCTCAGCTAACAGTTCTCACTGAAAACAGTTTTAACACCTCCGTTTTAACCAGTAAAACTAGACTTAGTCAGCCAAGCACTTGCTACCACAAACTTCACACTTCTGGCATTGAACCCTAGAGGCTCTTAATGCAGGTATAGCCCAAAGATAATAATTTGAAAGTGCAAAAACAAGGATTCTGTAGGGGTGCATTAGCAGCCTGCTGCTTGCATCCAGCTCCTTGACTATTGTGCTCCTTGGAGCCAATACACACTTGCCAATCCCACTAACCACATTCTATAAACCAATTGTTAGCAAAAGGAATCATAAACTGCATGCACGCACAAAGGACTCCACAGCTCTCACACACAGAAAAGAAACTCCAGTTTCTCTCACGCTATGTGAGCTTTATAGAACATTTCTACTGCACATGGAGTTTGCAAGGCAGGAGTGGGAAAGCACAGAGCTGTGCTCAGATCCATCTCTAACCACCTGGAGTCAAGGCTCCTAACATGTGTGATAGTGATCATTTTGACTAGGAACAGAACTGGGTTCCTCCCTGTGAGCATGGTGAGATACTGGAACAGGATGCCCAGAGAAGCTGTGGCTGCCCCACCCCTGAAGTGTTCAAGGCCAGGTTGGACAGGGTGGAGCGACCTGGTCTAGAGAAGATGTCCCCTGGCTGTGGCAGGGGGGGAAGAGGGGGTTTGGAATGAGATGATCTGTAAGGTCCCTACCAACCCAAACCACCCTATGATTCTAGAAATGCAACAAAGCCAGCCATTCTGAATGTCTGTGTAAGTAAAATCAACTTGTCACAAGCACCCTTATGGAGCAGAGCTCTGCAAAAATACAGATTCCTTGGTCAACCTCACTATAACATCTTCTTTTGGGATCTGTAATTACACTCCACCAGACCTGCATACAGTCACTGTCACACTCACGCTGCAAACCAGCTAGTTGTGCCAACAAAGATAAAGCTCACTTCCAGCCCTGGAGAGCTCTCACAAGTCCAGACTGATACAAGGGGGTGATGAGAGGAAAGATTTGAAAGCTCAAAAAGCAATTGAATTGAGAAATATACACACATTCCAGTCTCAGGATGTATAGCAACCCACATAAACATGTTTAGAAATTCAAACAAACACACAGAGGGAAGCAAAACTTACCCAGGTACAGTAAAGTGTCATAAAATGAGTAATGGTACCACTAAGACGCAATTGACAGCAAGACAACGACAAGCAAAATATATTACTTCATTTCATCTTTCCCTCATGCTCCCTCAATAAATCCAAAGCAGGGAAAGCAAGCTTTGAAAGCATGGATAGGTAACAGAGAACAATGGAAAAAAACCCAGCAGAATCAGAGGAAAACACACAACTAAGCAATGGAAATAAATTTCGCATTTATGTCTGCAAACCCACGATGGTGTGCACACTCTGCTTGCCCAAGAAAACACCAGCAGTGTATCCATCACTGCACTGCTGTGGATGTCCTCCCCAAATCCAGAGTGACACACCTCTGCAGCTGGGGAAGATGGACAGGCTTCCCCATGCTCACCGCACACAGCTAGTTATGGGATTAGGCTGAAAAAAAACCCTGAAGATAATCACAGGTATTTTCCAAGTTCATGCCCTAACTTGATCCATGTTGATTTACCCACACTCCCGTGTCTCAAGTTTCTTCTTGCCCTTTTCCCTGACAGGATTTTTACAATTACTGGTCAGCTTTTGCTACGTTAGAGCCCAAAATTATTTACCTTTTAAAGAGATCACAGAGCACCCCTTTCACAGCCCATCCCAGGGACCAGGCTGTCCAAGAGAGTTATCAGTGTGCTGCTCTATTATAACTCCATCACAACTTCAGGGAGCAGACAGCTGAGTTGGGAACACTGTCACCTGTCATAAGTCACGTAACAGTTTCAAACTTCTCTTTGCCACCCCGTTACTTGGACATGTTAAAAACGCTGCTCCTGCACATTCTGTTGTGTAGAATAGGGATGGTAAAAAAAAAAAAAACCAACCAACCCACTAAGCTTTCAATGGAAATTGTTTCAGCGGGTTTGGCACGCTATTCTTTTGAAAGGGTCACAAAACAAAGCTAATCCATTGATTTCAACTTCAATCTAAGTGGTTTCTGCAATAAACAAGTGCTGGTTGCAATTCACCGTGAATTGAAAAAAGTTAAGAAGTCCAAAAGGAAGGGACTACAGTGTCATTTACTTCCAGGTCATCCCAAGGGATGTACATTCTCAACTGCTTTGGAAAGAAGCAAAAAATAACAAGTATG
This sequence comes from Hirundo rustica, assembly GCF_015227805.2. Taxonomy (NCBI): domain Eukaryota; kingdom Metazoa; phylum Chordata; class Aves; order Passeriformes; family Hirundinidae; genus Hirundo; species Hirundo rustica. The sequence goes on along the minus strand of NC_053466.1, from coordinate 6,384,641 downwards.
TTTTCTAGGAGTAGTTAACTGAAAAGGTGTTTCTCTGTTTTCTTCCAAACTCTAGCAGCAAAAGGGAAAAAACCCAACCTTTTACCCACTCATCAATTTAATAGAATGTCAAAAACACACAGGATCACTTGAGCATGTGGATTTGACTCCACTATTATACCATATAATTTCAACAGCCTGTGGTTTTATTGTCCACAAAAAGCAATAACTTACTGAAGCGAAAACAACAGCGGTATTGCATTTGTGGTACAACACCACAACACCCTCATAACCTTAAAGCTAAAACTTGTTTGTATTTCTTCATGTGCAAAAGTCATCAAGGCTTTTTGGGACAATCTCTTTTTCTTTAAAAAAGTGAACAGCTGACAACACAGCTTTATATTTAACTAAAGAAAAATGAAAAGTTATCATACACGTTACAGGAATTGCTTTATCTCAAATGACTCAGCTGCAACCTGTCAGAGGCCAGCCAGCACCGATACTGCAGCATCAAAACCAGATTTCATTCCTTCCCTTCCCTGTGCCACGTATCGCTAATATTTATGGGCAGTCTGGTAATGGAGATTAGGCTATGACTTATCAGGCTGCAATAAGACATGTTAACACGGAATTATGGTCCTTTAGCATAACCAGTAATGATGGGTAATGTTATTTACCTGAAGAAAGAAACATCACTGTCACAGCTGCAGCTCATTCTACTGAGTGCAATTTAGTTCAATCATTTATAAATGCCTGCCTTGCTTATACTTTCCATTTTAATTTCCTTGTACTCCTTGTACTAAATCTCACCATATTTAGAAAGACAGTTTGGATGTCCTACATAATAACCTATGAAGGTAACAAAAAGGAAAGCCTGACACACTCTATTATTTTGCCAAAGTGAGTTCCATTAACCAGTCACGTCAAGTCAAGGCTCACCCTGCAAACAGAGCCCACACCTGAGGCACAGCCACGCCATGTTTGCAGAACAGATGGAGACACGATGAGTGTAAATAGCTCTAAGGTCACACTTCAGGTCCCCAACACTTTTTTTCCCCCTCTCTTCCCTCACCTTGACACAGCAAAACGATGTAGTGAAAGCTGCACGGTGTCCTGCAGAAGTACTCACAACCACACGCTCCATTTTGGACTTGCTCTGTCATCGCTTCAATCCTTAAGCTAAACTCAAGACCCCATGTCTTGCTCCTCTCTCATAAGAGCAGCTAAACACCATTAAAAGAAAAATCATCGCCCAGCAGATGTGAGAGCTGTTGAGGCAGCCTCCCCAGCCCTCCAGCATCTCCTCCCATCCCCCTGACGCAGGACGGCTTCCCTCACCTGGGCCTGATCTGCAAGACAAGAAAGTCATGGCAAATCACAGTGTAACAATTATGCTCCTAATAAGAATCACAATTCCTCTCCCTCCTGTAGATTTTTTCCTCTCAGGCAATGCCAGTGCTTTAGAAAATCCTACTTATGCTTACGTGGCAAGCACTGGGGGGCTGCCCCACAGCACTGCCGTGATGGAGATGTGCAAACCAGGTAAGCAGGCCAAAACAAATTCATAATTATCTGGCACGATTAATACAGCGATTCTACAAGCACCTCTAAAGAGTCTATTATATTCTGAGGTCCAGCATAGCAGGTTTCAAAGGAAGAACAGCTGGACAACAAGGAATTCTTACATTAAAAAAGCACCTTGACGATGAATAAAACGTGATAAAAACTCTAAAAAAAGTGCCAACTGGATTTTTCTTTAAGTTCCCTGGCCAATTTTGCCAGTGATTAACAAAAGTAGCCCTTCAGAAGCCTGCTCATTCACAAGCCCACTCATTTATTCTCTGTATGCATGATGTGATCTTGGCACGTATGTAGGCACTTGAAAAGAGATTATATTCATCCGCCAATATAGTTATGACTTTGCTAATATGTCTTTCCAGTCCAGGATATTTTTAAGCAATCTGAAGACTAATGAATCATGGTAAAGAAGAATGTTACTGGGCAGAATACATGAGGCATGAAAAAAGACTACAGACAGCCGAACAATTAATTTTCGATTACAATTAAGTGAGAACACTTTCTGAGAACATTTGCTCAGAGAAGACATCACCGGGACTGTCATCACAGCAACATCACTCAAACTAGGCAGGTTCCCACAAACAGAAAGTATCTGGTGATTTTCACAGACTAAGCAAGTTAATCTTGCATATAAAATATGAGCATGCAGAGAAGAAAACCTGATTCTTAAAACTGAATAAATTGCACACCTTAAAGCACAGACTGGATGTAAGTGTCTGAGCCTGAGCTGCTCATCCCATAGGCCTATTCTGCTAAAGCATAATTATCATCATACACCATCATCTCATGGGATTGCCCTGAAATGTTCTCAAAGTGGTTAGCAGAACTCTGGCTGTGCTAAATCATTTTCAAATTGGTGCTACTCTTACTGAGCAACTTATCATCTATTCAGAGAAGGGGAAAGTTAGATGGCTCTGTGTGACAATTCCCCATTTTACTTCAATTTATTTAATACAGGGAGAAAAGAAGAGGGGGATTCAAAAGCCAAGGAATTTTAAGGAAAACAAAAACTGGATTACACCCATGAGGTATTTAAAAAACAATACTGGATTTTAAGCTCAGAATTGCAACACTCAAAGAAAAGCAGGCTGGAATAGATCAGGAGAAAACCAGCTATGAGCCATTAAGTCCGAAGTAGCAAAGAAAGAAAAAGTGCACTCGAGACATTTTTAATAACTTTACAAGTATTAATCCCTATTAACTATTAATTACAGGGGTGAGGTTTTTTTGTGAAGTTCAGCATGGCATAAAATACTGCCCAACAAGCCTGCTTCTGGTGGGGGAAAGGAAGATTTGCATGCATGTGGTTTCTCTGCTTTTTCAATCCCCAGCCCCGATGAACACACCTGGTACAACAGGAGGAAAGGGAGACACAAGTGCTTCTGATTACAAGCCCAAGCAGAAGCAATAAGCTTTACAGAAAGGTACTGTTTTATCTGGAAATAAATTGTTAATAAACAAGAGAGCTGCTAACTCGAGGTGAGAGCTCTGCATTACCTACATTACAGGGCTGCACCCAGGCTTTACAAAATCATACGTGAAAGGAGAAACTCTCTTTAAGGACATGCCCACTGAAATCCTAATTTTACAAAATGGAGGGTAAAGATGCTCCTGAAAGAGAGGAGTAAATTCCCACAGGAGAAGGGACATTATAGGGGTTTTTAATTATTTTTACTGGAAGAGACTTTCAGCAACTGAGAGATTAATTCATCTGCTTTATGCATTCAATTTATTCACATACACATCATGTTTGTTCATTACACTGCTCTTTCAAACCATGCACATACACCCAGAATTCATTTGAAGCCTGAAACAGCCCACCTCTGAGCAGATGCAAGACTTGTAAAAGATTAATAGGCACAACAAGCAATCTCGGCTGCAGGGGGAAAAATATCCTAGTTAAATATTTCAGTGCCTTCATCAAACATCTGTCCTCTAGGCTGTGCTTGACAGAACAGCAAGGTAGCTGCTCACTGTGCTGGGTTTGTGGTGAGGTTTGGTGGTAGAGGGGCTGGGGTGCTGTAGGGGTGGTCCCTGTGAGAAGCTGGCAGAAGCTTCCCCCTTTTCCAGTGGAGCCAAGGTCAGCTGGCTCCAAGATGAACCCAGCACTGGCCAAAGCTGAGCCCATCAGTGACAGTGGCCTCTGGGATGAGGGATTTAAGAAGGGGAGAAAAAAAACCTGAGCAGGTTTTAAGATTTGTGCTTATTTCTCACTACCCTACTCTGATTTGACTGGTAATAAATTAAACTAATTTCCCAAGTCAAGCCTGGTTTTTCTGTGATGACAACTGGTGAGTGATCTCTCTTGTCCTTATCTCGACGCACAAATCTTTTGCTGTACCTTCTCTTCCCTGTCCAGCTGAGGAGGAAAGGGACAGAGCAGCTTTGGTGGACACCTGGCATCCTTAGAGAGTCAGCCCACCACACTCACAAAGATTAACAGACATCATCTGCTCAACCAAAATCAGCTTGTTGGTGGAGCTCCAGCCGAGCGCAGCATGCTGGAGTAACTCAGCATCCTGTTGTGAGCCTGTGAAAATCTTCCAGCGTCAGCTCCCTTCAAAATGCCTCCCTCAGAAGATAACAGCATGGGTGGGGTTTTATGTTAATACAAAATCAGCTGCTATAATACATGCACACCACACTGGGAGCCTGCTTCCTCAGGGTGGGAGGCAAAGGGAGGCACAAATCCAGAGCTGCCTCACTTCTTGTTCTAACAGCCATTTGTGAAGGCAGAAAACTGCAAGCAGCAGTAAGTCTCAGTGCCAGACAAACAAGGTTGCTTGGAAATGGCAGGAGCTTGTTTTTACTACCCTCTCTCCCAATGCTATAATATAGAAAGAATAGGTGAGTTTTGAAACACTTTGCACATGTTCCAATAAAAGGGAGATATGGAAGGACGTTGCTACGTAAGAGGGAGATGCTGCAGGTTGAACTTTACACATGAAGTGAGTAAAAAGGGATCATCACTCAAGCAGTTTACCTCTGTAAGAGGTTTCTGGGCACCACTGGCTGCCACTGCAGTTCATCCTTCCTCCCACCTGCAAGGATGCTTGCTCACACCATGCCCACCTGCCCTCAGCACAGCAATGCTCTCAAGCATCTCCTATCCTCACCACAGTGGGACTGCTCAGGACTACCTCATGCCCTAAAAATACTGACCAGCTCCTCAGGCAGGGTCCCTGGGCAATACCAACCCCACTGCACACAGAGGAAGGCTGTAGGGCAGCGAAGCATTTCTGGAGCATAGCCCATGGCAGCTCCATTCAAAACTCGACCTGGAATAAACCAGGAGCAAAATAAATAAAAGCCTAGGAAATGCTCTGACCTCTTCCACCTGAAAAACAATGTAGCACTGTGGGTGTCAAATCACCTCGGGACCTGACAGGCTGCCAGGACACCCTCAAAGGAATCACTAGGCACTCACCTCACCCGGCATGCCACAGAGCACCAGGGAAAAAGGTTAAACACTCTGCAATTCACCCCTAAATCCAGAGAGAGGTCACATCTGCACTGCTGGCCCAAGGACAGCCAGCTGCACCATCCTCCCCTCCAGCAACAAGTCACTGTCACCTCCACACACAAACATCTTCAGCTGCTACAAACCCCACGCACAATCAGGTCTTCAAAACAACCGTATTTTCCAAGTTTCTTTAAACACGTGTCACAAGCTCAACTGAGATCCCAGGCACCTGCCTGCGAGAAGCAAGGGAGTAAAAGGAGACACGAGGTACACAAGCACAGGAGAGCCATTGGAAATGCCAAGGGGGAGTCTTCCAAAGCAGCTTCTGCCCCCCAAGAATTGGTCCTACCAGCCAGAGAAATAAAAGGCTGTTAAAACTTGGCAGGACCCCTTATCCCTTCTCCAGCATCAAGTGACTTCTTGTGGCACCATGTGACGCTTCCAGCATCTGTCACTCAAAAGCTGCGCCGTGGCACAGCTGTGGCTTCAGAGGAACATTCCAAACCAAGGATTTCCAACATACACCTTCATCACCTGGTGCCTCTTCCCAAGCACAGCCTGAAGGGATTTCCTGAAGCCGAGAGCAGCACTGGAGTACAATTATCCTAACAGCAGCTTGCCTCCCAGAAGAGCGTACCTGCTTTCCAACAGGCACTAAAAATAATTTTCAGTGAGGAGCCCAATGAACGAGCTGCCTTTTTTCTTAAATGAGAGCAATGAAGTACTTAGAATGTGTAACATTTAATAATATTTAAAATATAGAGGCAATAGGCAGGCTTTAACAGCTCAGAGCTGCCATTAAAATTAATAGGGCTACCTACTAATTACCTCTGAGGATCAGACCATCGGGTGCCTTGAGGATTTGCACTCCTCCTATTAAGAACCCTGGCTTAATCTCTGTTTAGTCTTCCTCACCTATTTTTAAATAAGCATGCAACAATAATGCTTTTTTTTTTTTCTGAGCAGCTATATAATTTACACTGCCACCCACAAAACAAAGAACCCACCAGGCAGGACCACAAATGGTCACTCTAGCTGGACAAACAGCGAGTCAGTGAGCCAACAAGCCCCAGCACACCTGTGTCCGTGCAGAGAACAACAGTGACACTCAAGGCCCATGACTGCTGCCTCACAAGGACTCCTCCTGGAAGCTCAGCCTGTGTGAATACTCAAACATTGCTCCTGTCCTCCTGTGGGAAGCTTGAGAGTTCACGTCATTAACTTGGCACTGAACCCAGAGCCATTTCCTCAATGACACTGCTGAACACAGCAGGGCTGATCAGCAGGAGCAGCTCCAAAATGGGAAAAGGTGCAGCATGTTCATACAAAACAACTTGAAAACCACAGAAGGTCCCTCCCCAGACCTGACAAACCACACCACCAGCTCCAGAGCACGCCTGTTGAAGGGGGAGCCTCCCAGCACAGCACAAAGGGTGGTGGTGCCAGCCCTCAAACCCAACGAGCATCCCACAGCCAAAGCTCTGCACCTCCGAGGGGGGCAGGCAGCTCTCCCCCCTCTCTGGGAACTTCCAAATGAGGTTTCATACTTCACTCTCAGCAATTTCACTGAAAATTTAATTATATCTTTATCCAGTTAAGGTCTGGCACTTCATCTACGTAGAAGCCGTACGTCAAAACACCCTGCTGAAAGTTCCCCACAGAAATAGTATGCAAAATGGATTGCTTTCACGTCTGAGTGGCTCTCCTGTTCAGGACAGGGCTATCATGTTTTCCATAACTTGCTCAGTTTATTGTCTGCAGTCAAACAGCACTGCTAGCATTGTTACTGCCAAGTAAACCATGATATTATTATTCTCCTGAGAGTTAATCCACAACTCACTGAAGACAATGGAAAGCCGCCCCTTTGCTTCTACAGGCTGCACATCAGCTCGCTCAGCCACGCTGCTGGTTAAGTACACATTTACGACATGAAAGTCATCACTAACACCAGTCAGAGAGGGCAGACAGACACCCAGCCCCAAACACAGCTTTGTGCTGGTTCCCCAGCCCACCCATGGATTGCTGTCAGGCATGAAGATGATGAGATCCCTCTCTTCACAGCGCTCAGATTTGAATATTTTCAGCTCTCACACATCAAGCCAAGCCTCTCAACAAACTGAAGGTTATTTGCCAGGGCTGTCTCCAGCCTAGGGCAGCACAATCCAGCCCGGAGAGTGAGGATTCTGTACCCTTCTGGGGACCAAATGGCTCGGGCTGTTCCCAGGGGAGCACCACAGGCATTTAGCAGCATCACTGGATTCATTAATTAAAGCCTTTGTGCAGAGTCACAGGAGAGCAAAAAGAAAGCCTTCCAAGTTTTGCCACTGCTTCTCACTTCTGCCCTGCTAAGAGGCCACACCAGCACATTTTAATGCAGCAGGGAATAGGCACATTTCCATCTTGAACCTTTTCCTGGCCACGCCGCTCTCTTCAGAGCAGTTTTTTTTTCCTACAAACCATCTTAAAGCAGAAAAACACAAGCTTTCTCCTTCAAATACCAGCTGTCCCTCTATGTGAAATACACTTCCTTCTGTATTTTCCTATTATGTAAAAAAGGTGCAAGGAAATATTTATAAGGCAGCAGATTAAAGACTTATAAAGGGAAAACTTAATCGTCCCACGCAAAGCAAAGCCCATGAGACTTGATTCAGGGCATGGAAAGTTTAGAAAAATTCTTTAAAAGACAGAATATTTATATCAACAAGAGCATTCAGATTTACAGCAGCAGGAAGAAAAGAAGAGGGGAACAGTATGCAGCAATGCTTGGAATGGATATAAATCTGCCTGCTTCAAGAGCAATTTAAGCTCTGAACTTATATGTAACAGTTGGAAACTTTCTGTGTCAACACAGTCACTCCCCTTCCCTCAGTCGGTTTTATTTCTCCTTCAAACAACATGCAGCAGAGCTGTCCCTTCTCCCCAAGTCCCTGCAGATGCTCCTACCTGCCCTGGGGGACCCCAGCTCCAAGCCCTGTGCTGGCCCAGGACACCCCAGGCTCAGACCTGCAGCAGTTTCAGGCTGTGCCTGCCACCAGCACCACAGTGAACAGCACACGTACGTCCTACAAGGCTCTGTACCTGCAGATGCAACTTTCCAGAAAATTCAGCAGCGCTGCAATGAAAGGATCATTTTCAAAGCTTCAAAATCCAGGTGCTTAGAGTTAATTAAGTCCATTATTTAACTTCAAAGGGAAAAAATACATTAAAAAAATCAAAACGAAAATAATTTTCTTTCCACAGCTAAAGCGCTACAAAACCCATTTTATCTTTACATATCCACATCCTCTTTACAATGCTTTTTGAATGCTGGGCATGAAATCCTATTAATTTATAGGTAGTATTAAAGGCATCTGAATCTAATATTCAGATGGCCAAGTCTTTTTTTTCCCTTTTTGTATCTTAGCAGAAAGCAAAAGCTCCTCTCGTGAAATGTGCCCAGTGAAAACACAGCTAAGCAAGGCCAGCACCCATCTACCACTGGCCAGGATACTTAAACATCTATGACAGTGCTCCTTGAATCCTAAAAACTGACATCATCTCTGCCTTAACCACCTTCTTCCTTGTGCCATGCAGTGGATCATCCCCTGTTCCATGGAAGCCAAGCCACATCCCAGAACCTCCTCCAAGCTCCCTAACCAAGCAGTCCTGGTTTCCACATCACTCTGTGGCTCAGCTGCCCCATACCATGGATCAGCCCTTCCACTCTCCCAGGAAAACCTGAATCTTCCCCTCCCAGTCGAGCACCATGGCTGAATTCCCCTTATGGATCCTAAATTCCTGTATTAGCCAGTGACTGCATAATTATTGAGAGAAGATAGATGGGAGAAGGAATCCATGAATCTTTCATTTTCCTCAGGAAAATGAAAGAACGCTGCAGGCAAACTTTCCACTGATGTTTTAGTTGCTTCACTGAAAGCAACTGCGTGTTTTCTTCAGACAGTTGTTTTGCATGATTCATTGTGAGGCCATTAAAACAACTGTACTCTTGAATTTTAAGACTATTTGTGCTACCACACACAGCCATTCCCCCTCTCCTCAGCACCGACAGCCCTTTATTTTGCTTGTCTCTCAAAGATGAAAGAAAACAAGGTACAGGAGAAAAAGCACCCACACTGTCCCATCCATGAATCAGCCTGGCAGGATATAATTCTCACAAGGCAGGGAAGGGGGGGAAAATTCAGCTGCTGGCAAATTTTCAGCAGCCAATATTCCTTAGAAACATATAGATTTGATTAAAAACGTTTGTTTTCTGTCCAAATCTGGTAGGAGAAAATGAATGGTGCTCTTTGTTAGCCATCAATCTTCCCCACTTGTCCATGTGCCAGATGGCACCGCACTTCATAGGAGGAGGAACAATAAGCAAAGAGTCAGTTGTGCAGCAAGTTTGCTTATAATCATTTCATCTCAAACAAGCAAAAGGAGAATAAGGACGAAAATATGTAAAGAAGAATATCAACTCAGCATTCATTCACTTTATTTCCTTTTTTTATAACTAAACCCCCACTCTTGACAATGCTAATTATTGACATCTCTGAAATTGTTATTCCCCTCAATGGATTTTGCATTTTTACGAGAGTTTCAAATGGAGCGTGACCAACGTGTTATTAAACAGCAAAATGGAAATATTTGTAACATGCAAGGGCAACCTGACTCCTTTGGCACTGACAAATGCCCCTTCCCCAGCCCCAAGAGCTTCCCTGCTGCACAACTGAGACAGAAAAGAGGGTGGGACAGGAGCTTTGAGCAAGGACAGCAGCCAGAAACCCACCCCAGCCCCACCCTTTCCCTCAAAACCAAATCCAATTTCTGGTTTGGTTTGTCAAGGCAGCTGCTAAAAACAAACAACCAGCATCTTTCCCTTTCGAAGAGAGAACTTCACATGTAAGTCACCGAGCCGCCGAGGAGGAACCCCACGGTGCCATTTCACAGAGTCACACTTCAGAGCAGAGCTGCGCCTCGAGATTTGATACTGCTCAACAGCATCTGCTGGTATTGTGCCAATAGCATATGCTGGGAGCAGATATGGATTCCAATGCCAGCAACAATATATATTTTAAACCCAGCTACGGAACAACACAGCAAGGGGAGCAGCAAGGCCTCTCGAGTGCGAAGCAGAGCTGCGTGAACCCCCACAGCCAAACTCCAACCCCAAATTTAGCTGCGGGTCCGTGATTGATGGGGAAGCAGCGCCACGGAACAGCTACATCAGATCAGAGCTCCAGGAGTGCAGAGGGAGTGGAAAATGAAGGGGTCTGCCTGAGCACAGGCTGCAGGAGAGCGGGAGGTTCCCCAGCTCTCCCCACCAGGATGCACAGCTGCCTGCCTCTGCTGTTTGTAGAGCTGCAGAGCTCCATCCCCATTGCTCTCTAAAGACCTGCTGCAAAATGCCACCAAGGGGATGACAGAGGTGGTCAGCACACCGAGCCAGGGTTCAGAAACAGCTCAAGGCTTGCTGAACCAGCTCACAAGCGTGCAGAGATGTATTTTGGTACATTTTTAGGTATCACGAAGATGAGATATGCTGAACCAGGGGCTCTCACGTGTTTGCAAAGTGTTGGACATACACTTCATCACTATGAGGATTCCCTTCAGTCACCCGCATATTAAAGAAAAAAATTAAAATAAAATAAAGCCTTGAGAATTTTGGCCCTGGCAGATGAAATAATCCTAGGGGAAACATTATTGCCTCAGCTCTAACAGATCGGATTTAGACAGGGATTCATTCTTTTGGCTCTGCTGTTGACCTACTGCTTGAGCCTATTCATCTCCCCTCTGGACTTCTGTTTGCTCATCTGCAAAATGAGCAAGATACTAATCTCCTGTTCAAAGCATTTTAAAACTGTGGCTGGAATAGCTAAGTGCTGCCAGTGTGAAGAGTCGCATCACTCAATCTTTTTTCCAGCTGTTAAGTAGTTAATTGCTCGATCTGAAGGGATCAGATGGTTTCCTCCTCTAACCAGTCCTTTCTAGCAAACTGAGATCTTGACATAACGCTGAAAACATCTTGCAGAATTAATGGGTCTAATTTCTCTACCAAATGTATTCAATTCCTCATCTGACGGTTTGGTGAGGTAAAAAGCCAGGCAGGGAAAGAAGCTCTGGAAAAAAAAAAGTGGCTCCCCAAAAAAACCCAAAGAAACCTATAGAAACCAACTCATCTGGACACCAAAAAGCCAAGAGAAATTACAGCTGCCTAATACATTAAAGATAACAGCAATAGCCCCATGGTTACTGCATTATCCAGCACCAAACAATTTCATGCTCTGCAACTACATCATGAGGGAAAAAAAGTCACAGCGAGCCTTGGCAACATCTTAAGTGGAACAAAGTGAAAACCAGCCCGAGCTACAATACAGGAGCTGCTCCCGTTCAAAGTAACTTAATCTTCTAATACGGCTGTGTACTTTAAATGCACAGGAGGAAGGAGCTTTGAGGCATTATCTGCTGCAGGCAGAGGATCTGGGTTAAGAAATACTGGCTGCTGCTCAGCGTCAAGCATGGGCCCAGTCAGGGCTGCCAACAGCTGGAGAAAGTAAACTATATACTAAGGGTCAGCCTTTTGTGCTGTCTTGTACAGGTTAAAATAAACTGTTCTGATTGGTACAGACCCCAATTTCAGGGGTGCAAACTTTGAGCCAGCTACAGGGCTCGCTGCACAGGTGCACTCAGTAAAAACACATACAGACAGCACCGCTGGGTTTAAATGTCTTTTAAATGAAAAAGGCAGAACAGATGCAAGTGACAGAGGGAGGTTTTTAAGTCTTGTTGAAAACATTGGTAAGGGAGGCACAGGGAGATTAACCTGTGAAACATCAGAGCTGAGAAGTGTATTTAAGTCCCAATCTCATGCCTGTAATCAGCTCCTCTCTCAGTCTATTGAGTCTGAAACTGAGCACTGCTCAACACAGATCGTGAGAGAGATTTAGGTTCCCAAGATACCACCTCAATTTGCTGTCCTCACACCAACAAAGCAGCGGCATCTCAGGCTTTCACACCAGTTGCTAGCATTCCCACAAAGGAGAAACTTTTTTTTCTTTTAAACTAATTTACTTTTAATAAGCTCAGTTCCCATTTCAGTTTCTCTGCAAGATACAAAGTTATCACAGGAGGCCTGGTAAATTATGCACCTTTAAGGATAAGGTGAACTTCAGACTTAAAAAGAAAAATCTTGAACCAAGATAAAGCGCTTTGCTGAGCAGAACTGCTGAAGACATTTAGTGTTACAGTGGGACCCCTCCCTCCTCCTGGAGCGTGAAAAGGAAAGTATCAAAGAGTGACAAACAGAGAAGAAAGGGAGTGTGCCTATCAGGCTGTCAATCTGCCAATAAATCCCAGCGCTCTGTTAATGCCTTCAGTTCCCCGACACGTCTCACACTGTTTAAAGACACTGTGATGTGCGCTCTGAAGAATTCAAGGAGGTGGAAGCAAAGCCCAAGGCCTTTATGCTTAACTGCTGAGAAAGAAAAGGGAAGAGAAGAAAACCCTCAGCTACGAGGATTGAAGAGACTGCAGGGCTGAAGCGCACCGGCAGCCTCTCCCATTTATCACATGCCTCTATAATTTAGAGATTTGCACTTTATGCTGATGCCCAGCCTGATGTGGGAATATCTGTGCGGGGCACAGGCTGAGGGAGTCAGAATCACGCCTGCCTGCCCAGTATTCACCAGCTCCTGAAAAGAGACGTGGTGAAAAAAGCCACCCTTGGACCACAAATTAAAAAATCAGGTGTTGGTTTGTTTTTTTTTTTTTTTTCTTGAGTAAAACAAAGTGCATCAGAACCCAAAACACTGAGCCCGGGGGGTGAAATTCTGCCTCATCTAGCTGACAGAGCTTGAAGCTGGCTTCAAAAGCAGCACAGCCCATCAGAGCACATTTCCACCACAGCCACAGCGCAGCATTCCTGCTGTTCATCTTTATCACCACTGCTGGCTCCCAGTGCCCTGCCAGGTCGAGACCTTGCTGCCTTTTTTTGTTCCATGAGACTTTTCATACTTGTTCCTAAGGCTGAGCAGCCTGCTCCACAGTGAGCCAGGCACCTGGCTCTGCAGGGGTGGATTAATAACCACAACAGCATATTGGTAAGGCTGTCTGAATGAACCATGTGTCCCCAAACTCCAGCCCCTTGCATTTCCCATTTTAAATTTCTAAAATATTTCAGTTCGGTCTTTCACACCATATGTTAAGTACAGCACATGCTATATTTCTTAATTTCGTTATCCTTGCTTTTAAGAAACTACAGAAATATATCTGATTTTTAACTTTTTTCTTTTTTACGGATTTTTAAGTTGCACTTCTTTTTAGATAGTATTAATCTTATTTTTATTTTACTTCACATTTTTATTTGCTTTTCTTTTTAATCTTTTTACATTTTTTGACGCTGGTCATTGGCAGCCACCGTGTACAGCTCATGCTGTGGTTTCTGCCCACTGCAGTCAGCACTGCTGGAATGTTCTCCAGGTACAACCCAAGTTTTCCCATGGAAAGTCTCCAGAGCAAGAAAAGCCAGGCAGCAATCAAAGACCATTACTGCCAGACCCTTTGATATTTGCATGCTGTACCAAAGCCAAAGAACAATTCATATAGAAATACTCACCACCATGGGCTGTTTTTAAATTAAATTTTCAATTTATAAAGACACAGTGAGAATCTGAGATTTCTATTTTATGAAGTGTTTTTTTTTAAATCGTGGAAGCTGGGGAAGGGTGGGGAGAAGAAACCTCTCCATTTCAATAAGGATACAATTGTAACTGCCAGCAATGCATTGCATTTGTGTGATGAGTCTCAGAGCAACCCTTAACCACCCTGCCCTTCCCGACATTGATGGATTGTGTAATCCCAGGAAGGAAAATATAATTATGGAGACAGATGAACAGACACCCAAGAAACAGCATAAAAAGGTATTGCATAGCCATAAAAAGCAGTATTTCATATATAACATTATTAAAACTAAGGAAATGTTATCTAAGAAAGTGTTATCTGCGTAAAGACTCTTTGCCTATTTAAACTCAAAAGGCATAGATGGAATTTTGTTCCATATATGATCTATCCAGAATTTATTTATATAGTCATTTTAGAGCAGTATTTTAAGATACCTGTATCCTTTTGCAGACACACTATATGAACTTAAAAAAAACAAAAACACAACCAAACAAAAAAACCCCAACAACACCAAAAAAATAAACATAGCAAAGCTGTCAGAATTTCTCTTTCTTCCTAGCCAACCTCAGAACACCTTCTGCATTACCTCTCTGAATAGGTGATCAGGCTCTAATTTCCATGAGGACAGACAATGTCTTGGGAAAGCAGGAAATCCCAGGAGCACACAGCTCAGGCTGCAGACACTTCCCAAAGGTAATTCCTGAACTGATTTCTAAGTGATGGCACACATTCCTTGGCAAGGCAGAGCACAAATATTTCCTGCATGCATGAACTGCTGGGAGCCACCACCAGCCTGCTGCTGCTCACTGTGACCTCTATTCAGTTTGCCAACCTTTCATCCCAGACTGTGAGCGCTTTAAAACAGACAGTATTTGTTGCTCTTTTTCATTCCTTAACACAATAGGACTAATCCTTGTTCAACATTTAAGGGTGCTTCCAACAGGAATAATCTCCTCCTCAAAGCACAGTTGATTTTTACCTTAGCACTGGAGTTGTCCACTGTGAGTAGAAAACAAATTTCCATTTTCTTACTAAATAAATGGTCTATAAAGCTGAACTACAAAGTGCATTTTGTTGTCCACATTTTTAATAGCCTTTAATAACTTACAGGGTAAAAGACCACTGAAGAAGGAAAAAAAAAAAAAAAAAACCTTTAAATAAGAAGACCCAAGCAGCAAACCAACCAACATGCACGCATATCTTACGTACACAGCCTCCCCCTTCAAATCACTTAAGAAAAATGGTTTCTAGACAGATGGTGTTTTCCCTGCCTTGACTCCAGTTCAAACCTCCTTTTTGGAGAGACCAAGTTTTCCACTGAACTGCACATTATACACCAACAAAGAATAAATAGGCTAAATATAGCTTGCAGCCAAATCGCTGCAGTCTTGCAACGCAGCATATTCCGGAGTCCTTTGAGGACAGCCAGCATGCTGGCAATGCAGCCTGAACTATGTTTAGGTCCTCCACTTGATAAATCATTACCTCCACATCAGTCAGTGCCATCCCCTGCAGAGCCTCGTGAAGCACACTGCTCTCAAAAGCAGAAGCACCGGGATATGGAGCCAGCCCTCTGCAAGCTGCTGTCTCTTTTGTTGTGTTCTCCCAGGCAGCAGTGATTGAAATTTGTTATCCCACCACTGCTCTTCAGGGAGTTGCACGGAGTGGCTGGTAGGGCTCTGCACTGTCAGGGAATGCCCATCCTCTTTGGAGTACCCAGCCCAGTGATGCTGGGAAGAGCTGAAGGTGGGGAAGGCAGCTGCTGATGATTTCACCTCTCAAGGCATCTCAGAAGTGACAGCTGAGGCTGCCAGACACCAAGGATCAGCACTGCTGCTAAGAACTGAAGAAAAATCCCCAAACAACCACTACACACGCTCAGAAACGTTCAGGGAAATGCTGAGTATCCATGCTCTTTTTGTGATGCTCCCCAAGAGGTGTGCATTTCTTTCCTCTCCTCTTAGGAAGCACTGCTGAATTTGTGGTTTTCCAGCCTTGTCTGCCTTTTAAGTTTGTGGCAGCTTGTCTAAAGCCCAGGTCACGTTACACCACACAAAGCACAGCACTACTGCTCCACAACAGCAGACTGTGACATTCAGAGGTCTGGACCCCTCTTGGTCCTCTAAGGACCAAGGGTCATTGCTGTTTGCTGCTCTTTTTTTCTTCTGGAAGCAATTTGTTACCTGACCCACTGGGAGCTGCCTGACCCCAGGTGAGCTGCTGCCTGTCTACACATTTATTTATTTAGGTTTTATTTGGGCAGGCGAGCTCCCCGTCGCGGTGGCAACGCAGGAAACGCTTATTGTTTAACATGTTTACAAACAGCCCCTTCAGATCTCCCTTCCCTCTCTGTCCCCTGAGGTAATATGTATTGTAATAAATTCATAATTCACATTAGGATGATTTAAACAGCTTTGGAGTGGCATGTTTTAGTGCCTTGATTCAATTGTCTGCGTCTCACACTGACAGCCCTGCTCGCTGAAAGTCCCGGGCGGTGGGAACCGCTCCTGCCTGCAAACCGGGATAAACAAGCAGGGAGAGTCACACCTTCCAGGAGAGGAACCAGAAACAACCTCCTGCAAGCCCTTCACCAAGGAGATGGGATAAACACTGCTGTCTCACCCCAAGTGCATTGGTGCCATAATGTTTTCTGTTTGGGGCTTCTTTTGGGCAGTGATATCAAGGAGCAGCTTTTCATCACATTTATTATAAATATCCACCATCCAGGCAAAAAAAAAAAATCCTAGCAGGTTTATTACCACCAAGCCTCCTTCAATCCATACACCATCTTGCAAGATGTTTGTAAAGGAAAGAAGGTTGGGTTGCCACAAGGGAGGAGATAAAGCTCTTAGTCAGAGATTGGAAATGCCCAGGAGTCCCTCTCTTTGTTTAAGGATCTTGAGCAATGAAAATCCACTGACAAAACACCAGCACTTATGCTGTTGTCACAACACAAGGAAATTGTCCTACAATGTGACAGCAAAAGTTGGCTTTTCAATATTATAACGACTGCCTTGAAAGGTAAACAGCTGTATGTAAAAACATAATGGATCTTGGATAACTGCTTGGTGTTTTCACCTTGTACCAACCTCAAACCACTCTAAGTACTCACGAGCTCTTAGTCACTGCCTGCTTTCCCTACAGATGCAAGAATATGCAGATGAACAACAAAAAGAATAAAAATCAATGTCACAGCTTTGCTTTGATGTTTCTAAAACTGTAAAACTCAGTACACAGCCTTTCTGTATTCATGTTGCAACTTTTGTAAGCCATGCTGGTGGAAGTATCAAAGCATCAGCAATTACAGTTGTGACAAGAAAACCATTACAAAAGGGTCACACTGTGATTAAAGTGTATTCTGCTACTACAATCTGGATGCCTTTTTTTGTTGTTGTTTTTAATTAGGTGCACTCCAGTAAAGATTAAAAAAGTTTTGTTGTTTTTTTCTAGCACCCAACATAGAAGATGGTGTAAAGATTTATTCCATATTGTTGGACTCAATCTTGAAAGTCTTTTTCCACCCAAACTATGCTATGATACTGTGACACACTACCTGACAACACGATATCAACTGTGGATTACTGATACTTGGGGTTAGAAGTGATTTTTTTTTTCCTTTAATCAGCCAAAGGAATTCACTGCACCTTCATGAACACAAGGGACTGTCCCATGCTGAACCCAGCCTCAGGTACTGACTGACAAACAGAGGTTCATGTAGCAACAGCTCACCCTGGAATTACCATCCCTGGCTTTTCTAGCACCTGCACATGTTTCAGGGGTCCTGTTCTTCCCTGCGTTCACTTTCTTTTTGGCACATAGGACACACACACCATGTCCTAGCTGCAATTTCCCAGCCAAATGGAGATACTGCCTAGTGGTATTTGCTGTCTTTCCTACCCCAGAGGATTAACCATCTCTAATCAATTATCACCAGCACCCTTTTCTGTCTTGTCTGTATTCCTCAGTTTGATTCTGTTTCCAGGCTCAAATCCCAGCATCTGGTGTTATTATGTTTTACCCTATTTCTATTACCCTTCTGCTCTACTCCAGATCAAACTATAATTTTAAACAGCAATAGCAACAAAATTACTTACTGTACTGCAATCAGCCAACTACACAAAGATAAAACTAATCATTTAATAAGTCATCCTCGGGATTTTTTTCCATCTGTAGCAAAGGGCAGTAATACATGAGATCACCAATTAATCAGGGTCTAAGACATCTTCATCTTTGCCCCTCTCCTTTCAACGACTGAAGTGCTGTTTTCCGCTGTCTTGCATATTGCTTAATACACTTATTCTAAATCCAGCTGTCTACAAAATAATTTCAATTACAGAATTCCTCTTTTTGCTGTTATGACCCTCACAGAGTGGAAGCACATCACACTTGAAAACACGAAGACCTGACACCCTTGGATTCCATTAATGCTGAATAAAACACGGCCTCAGCTTTTTTTCTTCCCCCCTGGTTCCAGAGTCGAGCCTGGTAAACACAAGGGACTGCTCTGCCAGGGAAGCCATGCAGAGAAGTCTTTAGTACAGTGACAAACTTTTCATCCCTGCATCTCAGAAAATGCAAGAGCTTAATCAGGGTAGATACTGTATTTTAGCACAATCCTCCAAACCTCACCGCAGGCTGTCAAACCATATCAGTACAGATCTGTCTCGTAACTCATTTGGGATGCACTCCTCAAAAATTCAAACCTCAGAACATATGTACCCAGTGAGATAGAGCATAAAATAAATAAATAAAAAACCTACAGAAAAGTCAACAACAGTTTATAAAGAAGGATTATGGATGCAAAGAGATTTGCATCTGATATATAACCAAATCCCAGTGATCTGGATTAAAGCAGAAAAGCCTCCTTTAGATACCCAGAAAGTCAGGGGGGGAAAAAAAAGGAACAATTAAAAATTCTACAGGGGCATAATTTAGCCCCTAACGCAAAGCACAGTTTCATTACTCCAAAATGAAATTCAGTGGACATAATGCCTCCCAGAGTTTGAAGAAAGGTGCCTGGAATTGCCAGAAAATGAGAATCTGTTTATGCAAAGAAAATTAAGGAGATTATATGAGGTTGGGGAAAACGAATCGGCCACACAGCCCTTTCTCCTTCCACCTTCTGGCATCTTTCATTCCCAGAAAACCAAACCAGAGCACAGCAGAGCGTGGGGAAGAAATGGCCATAAATCATTCACACTGGAGCACTCCCCCACAAATTTCAGCTCTTCTCCAAAGCTGCATTTTAGCCAATTTCTTCACTGATAATTCAGATCTGGTCAAAGCACGAGGTGCCCAGGATTCACAGCCCCCAGAGCCCTTGGCTGGCAGCAGTGCCCAACCTGAGCTGAGCTCTGCTAAGGGGAACACCATGGCACTCCCCGCCATCAGCTCCTACAGCAAAGGGATGTTTTAATTAACACAGTGTCACGCAATGGGAGAAAAAGCATATTTCGACCTGGATTAGCATATGCTTCACTTAACAATAATCACCGCACTCACAAAGAGCCTGACAGCTGAAGGATACACTGTGCTGGGCCTAAACAAGTTTCTGATGTCAGCAAAAAAGGTATGAAATAAGAGAAAGATTGTCTTTAACTGACTTTAGAGCCTTTTAAATCATGTTGCTGTCCCCACATCCTATGGAGAAGAGCTCTTCTATCCAACTCCTGCGCTACAGACCAAGGCAAACCCTGACTTCCCTTCAATAAACTGTGTGTGCTCTGTGACAACTGGAGTTTTTTGTTTCCTAAGCAGAATAAAACTAGTTCCATCTGCACTGTAATGAAGAAAAGACTGCAGAGCTGGAATCCAAGGATGTCAATTGAGAATTTTTAAAGACACAAGGTCCTTCAAGCTCCTGCAGCCTCTCCAGTGCCTGAGGAGGGGTGAGCTGCACGGGGCAGCAGAAGCAAACCTGAGCAGCCCGAGCTCCAAATGCTCCCCTCTGTTTGTCCTAGTACTTGGCTACCAAACCACTCACAAGCACACACTGAACTTACAGAAAGGAAATACACTTATTTTCTGCTTGGCCAAATAGTGAATTAGAGAAGAAGTTAGAAGTTACTCGATAATGACAGCAACTAGCACAGTTCTTAATCACTCACAGTAAAGGGTAGCTAAGTAAGCATCTTAAACCAGGAAATTCCCAATTCCTTGCAAAAGAGGGAAAAAAGAAAAAAAAAGAATCAATCACCAGCTGTCATGGTATCCCATTGTTCAGTGCTGTTAGCATTAGGAAACAGTCACAGGGGATTAAGGCAGTGGAGAACGTGTAGTAGTTCCTGACTGCTAAGCAAATGCAGGCTGCCTGGTAACACATGGCACCGGGCTGTGATTAATCATTACGATGCGACAGAAGGCGAACCACTGCGAGATAATGTCAGCAGCTGAACTGTGCCCTGCCTCTAATGACAAGTTGCTTATCCTAACATGCTCCACATTTGTACGACTAAGAAAGCATCCCCAGCTTGCTCGGTGCCTTGTGACCCACGGCCAAAGACTGGAGGACGCAGCCAGGGTGAGGGGACAGGTGAAAGACTCGGAGCTCAATCCTTGCAGGTCTAAAAGCATCTTTGATGGCACCTGGTGTGGAGTTTCTCCAGGAAGCCACTGAAAACCATTGTCTTTCACACCCATATCACACCACTAAAGGGACTTCTCTGCATTTAGAGCAACAGTATTTTTCTACATAGACTGCAATTGGTGGCAGCTTGTGGTGAAAGCAAAGGTGATGGTTTTTATTTCTACTTTATATCAAGAAGGAACCTAAGCTTCAGAACCTCCAGGAACCAACATTAACAAAGCACCTTGCAAAACAACTTTCCCTGATACTCACTGAAACTAAAATCCAAGTGACCTCTGAAAACTGCAGGTGGTTTGATCTGTTTCCAGAACTGACTTTTTTGTTGTTTTATTTGGGTTTTAAGCACACGGAACAAGAAAAATTCAAAAGGTCTGCACCATCAGCAAGGGAAGGAAGGAAAACCTACTGCATCCCTCATCTTGCCCACTGCCATGGACCATTAGTGAAGTTCTACTCCGCATTAAACAGCATTTCAAGGGAACAATTATTTTAAAAGGGTATGGACAATAGCATTGATTGTTACAAGTTTGATTGATTAAACAGACAAATTGGCACAGTTTCTCCCTCCCTGCCTGCCATATGTTTCTTCTTAAACATCTGGCAAAGTCTTTGTTTTTCCTTGAGTAACCTAACAGGTGTTGAACCAAATCCTTAATGCTTCAGTTTTCCCCTTGGAAGCAGATGGGTAGAGGAGACACAAGAATATTGCATTTCTAACATCTCTCTTTCCTTCTCCTCTGTGGTGGCCTCACTAATAGCCTCAGTTTAAAAATAGCTGAGAGAATTTCAGATTCATCATTAAAGTGCTCTTTTGATGTGGAGAAGACTCTTTACATCGAGACAAGGAAGTCAGACCTCGCTCCATTGATGTATTTTCCCCTTTTCCTTCCCAAAGGATACAAAAAACTCACACTTTTGTATCAGCCCTTCATACTGCTGTCATTAAAAATGTTTCACATTCTGTCTCCCATCTGAAGGGGGTTATTTGTACCTTGTTCTTGGGTCTCTACAAGCCACAGCCTCTCTGCTGCTGGAAGTCACTGAGTGCTACAGTCAAGCTCTCACTTGAAGTCCTACCTTAGGCACCGCACCAAATTTGTAATTCAAGCTGAAAGCACAGAAATGCAGGTGCCTAACACCGAGAGGGCACTCTTTATTTTGAAAAA
The DNA here is from genome assembly GCF_015227805.2 of Hirundo rustica. Taxonomy (NCBI): domain Eukaryota; kingdom Metazoa; phylum Chordata; class Aves; order Passeriformes; family Hirundinidae; genus Hirundo; species Hirundo rustica. Next base: position 6,363,211 of record NC_053466.1, on the reverse strand, counting down.
ATGCAGCACCACTTTAGCTAATTAGGTCTTATCTGTTTAAAGCTACAGGATAGTTTGATAACAATTAGGAAGGACTCCCAACAGGCTGCTGGGATCAAAGGCCTTTTCTGCTACGACGTTTAACAAGGAAATTAACACTTTTGCCAAGTAATTTGCACATGCTGCCAAAGTTGTTTTAACTTGCTGTAATATTTTAGTTTTAAATATGTACCTGCAGAGATGATGCTTTAATTTAAGTGTTCTGTGTGCCAGCTATGGGCTCCCTACCACACCACCAGCTCCCATTTACTGCCGGAGGGGAGCTTTTACCAACAGGATAACTGAAGCGCGTGCTTCTAGTCACTTCAGGAGATTAAAAAAAGGAAACCAAGAGTTTGGAGGCAAAAATTCCCTCACCGTTCTCTTGTTCATGGAAACTAATATTTCCAAAAGACTACCTGTGGGATCTCAACCCTTAATGTCACAAGAATTAAAGAGAGCTGCGATGCCAAGATGCCACGCATGCTTGGAAAATTCCAACTGGACTCTGCAGATAGATTTATAATATTTGAGATTGGGGAGCAATCACGGCTCCAGAGCGCTGTAATGATGAATGGCTGAGGGACAGTGAATATAATGAGGGAAAACACAAATTGAACAGCTGTATTTAATAAAGAAACAATAGAACCATGCATAGCAGTTTTCCTTTCTTAATTCAGTGCAATATTTAAAGAGACATTCTGATACCCAGTAAATTATGCTCACATATCCTCTGCTAATGATGACTCTCTAATAAGATCAAGCTTCCAGCAGAGTTGGGTACTCGTCTCCTGGTTCCCCGGGATGCCAGGGCAGGGCTGAGCACCAGCACTCCCTGTTGGGCTCTGGTGTTCCTTAATTTGCATCACACTGCACCCTAACAGAGCCCTCCTGCTGTACCCTGAACCACGGGCATGCCACACCAATGCCCTTTGTGCTGCTAAACAAACTGCAGGATCCATCCTCGAGGGAAGGAAGCCTCTCCCCAGCTGCTGCTGCGCAGAGATGATTCATTCATTCAGCATTACTCAGCTCAGGTTAGCAGCCAAGAAGCCAGTTTATTGCGTGCACCAATGCAAAGCTGAAATTACATTTATTTCTCATAGTAAATCAAGAGCAGACCAAACTAAGAGAGACAACAGGACTGTGGCTAAAGCCAAGCAGTGAAATTTGGAGGATGGGGTACAGCCTGACACTGCTTTATTTCAATTTCCTTCAATAAGGAGTGCAGTGATGGCTTTCATTGCGTCATGATGACCACGGCTGAACACAACAGCCTTCACCATCACCTCACCCATGGCTACAGCATTGCCCACCCAGCTTTTGCACAGAGACCAGGCAGTCTAGACACAAAGGTTTCAGCTACCCATTGATTCTAACGAGACACTCGTCCTATTTCACTGAAACATTCCATCAGCAACCCTGTGGCACCAACAGCCCTGAGCCGGCAGCTCAGAGAGCAGGAGGGCAACTTCTGCAGCACATCAATTTAGAGAGAGAAGATGAAGTGCCATCCTTGGATCTGGAGGCAAAGGGAAAACTGTTTTTAAATCAGGAACCACTAAATACAGACTCTCACCATGCAAACGTACCACTTTCACGGACTAGACACTTGCAAAAGGCACTTTATTTTTACTAGCGCTTCTTTTGTTCTCTTTAGTAACTCAGCCACATCAGTCAGTGACCCACTGCAGCACTGAGCAAAAATACCCAGGTCATAGCAAGATGCCTGTGAGTCAGTGAGACACTCCCTGTGTCAGAACCCCGGGTGTGCTGGCTGGAGCTGCAGAGGTACAACCAGCACAGAACCACATCCTGCCCTGCAGCAAACCCCACCACACTGCCACAGCCCCTGCTGCCAGCAACCGGCTCTCAAAGCCACCTCCAACCCTTCAAAGAAAGCTTCAAGTTCTCTACCGCTTTTAATTAGAGCTCATAAAGAGCACCAGGTTCTCAAGTTTTTAATCACATAAGCTTTGTGAATTTATTAGCATGACAGCAGACAGCATCAGACAGCACGAGAAAAGGAATTAAGAGCGTTTGCAATCCTTTTGCTACTTCTGTTCAAATGTTGATCGTTACATGCCGAGAGACTCGAAGGGCTCAGCATCACCATGTTACAGGAGCCACTGTGCTCCCAAATCAAAGGCTAAAGGCTTAAATCAAAATCGGAGTGCTAGGTGCTATAAAAAGGCTGGGGAACAAAAAATAGCTTCTGACAAGTTCTAAGCAGATGCGGACAGCAAAGAATAAGGAGACATCAGTAGCTGTCACATATTTCTCATTTAATCTCAGACAAATTGTTTACTTTTTACCTCAATTTCCTATCTCTACAATCTAACTGATAACACTGACCGCAGTCAGAGCTCCCAAGCTCCAAGCCTCAGTCAATACACTCCATTTCTAAAAATGAAAAATAGCATTTCAGTCAAGCAGCTATTCATATTTCTAGATACAAAAGTATCTGCTGATTAGTCAGAGTAACACTGGAACTGTAAACCAGTGTTTCATTAGAAGAATTTTCTCCCTGAAGTTAATTATTAAACTGGACACACTATTCAGAAGTCATATTTTATTTCATAAGTAATATTTAATATTGCATATGAAGTGCAGGTACTTCCCCCAGTCTTTAACTACAGCAGCATCTCTGACAAAACCAGCGCACATCAATCTGCTGTTAGACTGGAAAAGCTTCATTCTAGATTTTGCTCAATACACACACCAGGAGACAGACTCAAATCACCAGAAACCTCACTCTTCAGATGGCTTGTTGGATTTCTGAGACTGAAGAGCTTTTTCTGGCTCATACATGTAGTAAGCAAAGCATAGCCAGGAAATTACTCACTTTTGAGGACAGGTCTTTTTTAACCCAAGCCAGAGAAGGTCTGGAGCTTTTTTTCAGATGACAAGCAATTAAAAACCAAACCAACCCTTCCCCAACAGTTGCAAGAAGCCAAGCCCGGAGTACAGTAACTGGAGCCAGTTTTGCAAAATACTTTCTGAAAAGTGGCAATTTGGCTATGTTCCCAATCTAAACTTTTCCCCCAGTGCTCACATGCAAACTGCAAGCACAGTGAGACAGGTGCCCCTCACCTTTGCAGAAAAAGGTTGCCTCCAACCCCTAGTACAGAGACTCTTAATTTAGTAAATTCACTCTACTTCAGAGAGTGAATTTACTACTTCTACTTTTCTCTCACTTCCCTCGGACAGTTCCCAACAGTTTCTGTGTTACAGGAAACATCTCCTGTAGCCCTTCAAAATTAAGGATGTTGTGCAGGTGTTAATTACTGGCACAGATGGCCAACACAGGTCCAGATAACACCACCCCAGGGCAGACACACACAGGTCACCTGCTGCAGTGGTCACAGGCTCTCCAGAGCCAAGACTAGGGTCAGCCAGAATAGGACAAAGGTTGTCCAAAGTCAGTTTGATTGACATTCCCCTTAAAAAACCTGGCTCAAAACCAATGTCAAAAATAGCTTGGATTAACACACCAGACCTGTTCAATCGGGTACTGATGGTACCAAAAAAGTCACCAGAAACATTGCTGAGAGTAAGACGATTAACTTCTGGGAAATAAATGTATTTCCTCAGAAGGCTCGTTCCCATTTCTAACAAAAATAATTCACAGGGTTAAGGAACACTCAGGTGCAGCCAAGTCTCACTGACTTCCCAAACCTACTGCCAGGGATAAAGGAATCAGATTCAGCAGCAGGATCTAGCAGCACAAGATTCTGAACCTCACCTTCAACTAACTGGGAAGCAGACTTCAAGAACAAAAAAGCAACTGGGGGCGGGGGGTGGAAATCCTTCTTCCCCTGCTGAGCACCTCTTCTTTCCTGGCTAACCAGAGCCACGAACATCCCAAACAGCTCAGACCCTTCCCTGCTGCCCTACTGCACCATTTGAGACAAGCGCCCTGTTACTGCTCCAAGAAATAAAAGGAAGTTTTGTGAGTATGTGGTGGCAGGCAATGCAGTAAAGTGAAAAGCTGTTGTGAGCCCTGGTGGAACCCTCAGCCTTCCCATTTGTGCCAGAAAAAGTAAGAGTTTAGACAAGCAGACTTGGCATGGTCATTAATCATGATCACCAGCAGAGCAGGTCCCACACCAGAGGGACAACCAGTAAGGCAGAAGGGGAATTTCACTTGGAAAGAAAGGGACTGCCCAGACCACAAAAGGCAAGCAAAGAGGTACAAGGCAACAGGAGTAATTGAAATACAAGTGTCAGGTGAAAAAGAAAGCTTGAAACACAAAGCCCAACAGAAAGTATTTAAAGCACATTTTGAGCAGGCAAGACCACAGAATTTTGCTTAAGGACTGCACACCGTGTTTTCTGCTCGACACAGAAACACACAGTGCATCCCTGCGCTTGACCTGCGCAGTATTACTTTAAAACTGTTCCCACCAGTTAATTCTACAGCCAAAATCTCACCAGCCAGTTCTAATCCTTTTAAATGGAGGGGGATTTCTGCTGATCTTCTATATCTAGGGATCAAATCAGCAATGCAGAAGCAGGAAGGGGGAAAAAATGAGTTTAGTTTGATTTAGCAGTGGGATATTTTGTATTGAGCAATGAAGTAAATGTGACATAGCTTTAAAGTAAAATCCATAATGCTCTTCTTCACTGCAAGCAACTTGGAAAGCCTCCTCTAAGCATTAATAGGAGCAAAAGGATCTTATTTTACAGACCTTTTCCTTTATGTTTTCCCAGCTCAGGCTTACGTGAGCTTAGGAAATCCCTGGTAGAGACTTGGATACAAGGTCTCATTTTCACACCATTTTTCACCTAGAAATGGTGCTAGAACATAAACCCATTCTGCTTCTACTTACAGTTCTGAACACCTCAGAAAGGGAAGCTCTGATACAAAGAACACAATGCTGCCTGCCCAGGACTGAGGCAGGCTGCAAAGGGGCAGCTTCCAGCACTGGCAGTGGGACTTTCATCGTGGATATTTTAGCTCCAGATGCACTAGAAACAACCCCAAGGCTCCCCCCTTAAGACACTTCCAGATCTGTCAGTAACTTCTAGAGTGACTGGGCTTTTTTTGCATGGATCTCCTGTGCACTGAAATGTCAAAATTGAAAATAATTGAGACCACATGAAATAAGTAGGATTTAATAACAACTGTCAAGAGAACAAAATTAATAGTCTTCCATTTCCACATTTCTGCAACGAAAACTTTAATTTCTGGAAGAGCAGAGCCTCCCTGGTGTATCTGATCTGCTTCATTAGTTGCCAGTTTGGAATCAATGCGATCAGCCCATGGCAGGTTCTGTTATTTAAAGACGTGAATCAACACAGCAGGCGATGGTCCTCATATGGCTACAAGAACTCCAAGATCCCAGACAAACTCTGAGATCCCAGGCACAGGAAAACACACATTAAGCTGCAACTCGACACACTTGTCTCGTGGGACATTCGGGTATTGCTCGTGACGCAAGCCCGGCTGCAGCTGGACTTTGCCCACTGACAGTTCAAAAGCCGACTGCCAAGTCACTCGTGAGGTTTATTGACACTGCACACTGGACTGAAGTCTGATTTAGAAACACTGCTCAGCAAGTTTGGGATACACTTTTAAGTAATTACACAAACAACCCCATAGACTCCATCTAAAATTCAGCTCCACAGTCCAAACTAGTCTTTTTTTTTTTAAAATGATGCAGTTCCAAGACTATGAGGACTTTGATGCATTTCAGCTGTGGGGGACACCCTGCCAACAAAGCACATCTGCCACTGATAAAAATAACAAAATGGAGCCTGGGTAAGGCCTACCTGTACTACTGATCAACATCCACTCATTCCTATCAAGTTAGACTATTAACAGCACCATCAATGCAATGATAAACTAAATACTTTTAACTGCTGTACTAGAAAGTTCACCAAACTGTGCAAGGACAGCTATTACACCAGAGCAGCCGAAGAAAGCCTTAGAAAACACACATATTGCTGTGCTACTCACTCTTGTGTGTTTCTCGCAACTAACCCAGCTTCATGCATCACCAAAATCACCCCCATGATTATTTCGGAAGCTCCCTATCCCCATTTGAGGGAACAGCACAGATACAAAGACCGCAAAAACACAGTGGAGCAAGGAGGGGACAGTGATGGGCTGAGTGAAGTCAAAGCTCGGAGCCATGGGGCCATCAGGGAGCTGCAATAACCAAAATTTCTGCTATTTGGCAGAAACAGGAACACTGAGGGCGTTATTCAGAAGCAGCAAACTTTCATGCACTTTACTGTGGTTGGAGTCAAGAGAGCTTGACAAGTCTAACCTTGGGAAAAAAGGCCACGTTCCTCACTGCTCTCCCCTCTAACCCCAGCTGTGAGAATCAGGAGCCATACAAGGGAAACAGGGATGTGCCCTCAGAGGCTGGGAATGGCACGTTGCAACATGAAGTTTTCCCTTCACTCAGCTCACACTGCAGACTGTCACACATAACATAAAACCACCTGAATTTGAAATCAATTTCTCATCCGCAGCTCTCCTCTGACATTTCAAATTCTTATTTTTTCATCGTGTGAGAAAGGCCAATAATTGCACGAGGGAAACTCCTCAGTTGTGGGCATGGCAGGGAAATCAATTGAAACGTTCTAGTTTCATTTGGGGGAAAAAAGGGTCATTCTGCTTTAACCACCTTAGCACAGGAGTGAATGCAGAAACCAAAGTAAACCCAGCAGGACAGACCACTGCCATTAGGATGTGCTGTCAGCACAACTGCAGCTACCATCCAAAGCACTCAAAACTGAAATTTCTTTTCTTGTAAAGAGGTTTGGTAGACACAAATCAACAAAGCATCACTTTCTGCATCCATAAGAAATTTTTTTCCATCTCTCAGACGAGTTCCCCCATCAGACTGATTCATATACAGTAAACCTAAACAGACTGAGGAATCATGCCTGGCAATTTCACTTCCTTCCCAGTTTCTATCCCTTATGATATTCTTACTTCACTAGAAATACCACGTCTCTCAGGCATGCTTCTACCAATTTAGCTTCTTCCCCATAAACTGCAGGCAATGAAGCACATTCACCCCCACCTGAAAGCAGAAACAGGCTGCAAGAGTTGCTGCTAGTGAGATTTTGTTTGCTTTATGGGCACACGTGTGTAACCAGGCCATAAACAAGAGATAAGGTTCGAACCTCTGGGAAGCCTTTCACATGGCTTTAGAAAACTACACACTGAGGACCTGAAGCACAACTCCTGCAGTTTGGGGTTAATCATCTTTCATTCCTTTTTGTCCATCACCTTTGCTGTGCAGAAGACCCTTGGGGCAGTGGAGTAAAACAGGACCTGGCACTAACCTCACTGCGATCTCCCACAGCAGCTAAATACTCCAGTACTTATTTATCCACTTAAATGTACATTTTGAGCCAGCATCTGCTTTAAGAGATATACACATATGTAAGTCAGCAGCAGGAAATTAGGTCTTCTGGGAGATCATTATCTCTTGGCGCTGGCAGAGAGAGGATCCCTTTGAGAAAAGCACCAGATCCTACAGCATTATGCCAAGCACTGGTGATGCACCTACAAGAAGCGCTTCATTCCACCTGCACAGCTGTGATGAGGGGTAAGTAATGCCTGCTGCCCCCAATCACATGTAAACACCTCCTCCTCCCCAGGCTGCAAACCCAGGACTCATCTGTGAGGAAACAGCTCCCTTCTCTCCCACTGCTTTGGATACAGGAACTGACTCATCCATAGGGGCGTTCTCTCCCCCCTTTTTTCTCATTCCAATGCAGCTATGAAAAACAGTAGTCTTCGTTTCAATATTTAATCATATGCTTCATTTAATAATGAGTCCAAGAATAATTTAATCCTGGCTATCAACATAAAAGATATTGTTCTTTTTGCTTGATTACATACTAAAATAAACCCCCCCCCCCACTCTCCAACTTCTCACAGGCCAGAGTTTTCCTCCTTCTAACTTATAACATAAACACAATTTACTTTATAGAGTTGATTACACCCACAACACCTTGACCTGCATTTGGAAAGGGACACGGGATGCTTCTCCCAGCAATTTCACCTGCCTAATTACAAATGCTGCCGTCTCCCTTGAATGAACAAACTCGCTTATGAAACAGAGAGGGAGCTGACATTTCATGGCACATCGCCTCGTGCTTCAGTGAAGAAAAACACATCACGTGCCACGGATTTCTGGAAGCATCACCACTCCCTTATGGTACATGATCTCTTGCCAGGAATAAATAGGACAGAGTCCAGCACTGGAATCACATAACATTTGGCTCGCACATCGTTTTTCTGTTACTGCGCATTATTATACCAAACGCGCTCTTCAGGTACTGGCCACTCTGGAAAAATCTCATTAGCTATGAAAAACCTGGTCTTAAGTATGAGGTGATTAATAACCTGCAATGTCTTGCTTAGATACCCAGTGAAAACTTGAAAAGAAGCCAAACCTCTGAAGAGGGCAAGTGCTTTTGCATATTACCTTTATGTGATTTAAATGATCCCCCAAAACGTGCTCCTTCGAGGAGAAAACCTGCCTGTTCTCTATACATTTGTTAATGCTTTGGGAATGATCCCCAAACATTTTGAGCATCTATAAAGCACAATAATGAAAATGCTTTTATTTTGCATTAAATATTTTAACAAAAAATTACTTCTATCTTGGCAATATTTATGCACTTAAACTCCCCGCTTCGTTTTTCCCTAAAGACCTTTAACTTAGCTCCTCCATCTTTTCCCATCTGAAACATTTCTGCTCAGTAATACACATGTGCACTCCCACTCTTACATCCTCCTTCCTCCTGTTTCTCATCGTGCATACTTCCTTTGGAAATATTAAGTAGGATTTATCACTTATTTCTGGAAAAAGAAAGCATTTAAGATTTGAATACAAGTCCTTCAGAGATAAAGCATCCCAGGTTAAATTTAATGATGTCCAGGGGAATACTATGCAAGTGATGAGCTGCCTGCTAATATGTCGGTGCTTTAGGGAAGAAAAATATCAATTAAATTTCATAGCATGCGACTACATACTGACCTTGAAAGCTATCTGTAACTTAGTTTAAACTTGCAAATTCAAAGTCTAAGTCAGAACTTCTGCCCTAATTGGTTTTAGTATCACTGAAGAAAGGCAGAGTCCTGTAGAGACTAGAGAAACACTACAAGAATCAACTGGGAGAAAAGAAGAATTCCCTCAAATCCTATTAAGTTTTTAACCATGACACGTGTGTGTGCATCTGGTCTCCCCCTACCAATCTTGGGTTCTGGCCATGGCTTCAAGAGATATTGATGGCTCTTTTCTCTTTCAGCTTTCTGATAATGCTAAAATAACCCAGTGATGGCCTGTGTCTGCCAGCTGCACAGCAGTGTCACCCCAGTACCTGAGCAGTTTATTACCAAGAGAACAACAATCCAGCAGCATGGACACAGCACATGGACAGCAAGGGCCACACAGGAGAAAGAAATCTGCTATTACCAACTGCTCCACCACTCAAAAGAAACCCAAAAGGAAATCTCTCACCTCCAACCAGACTTCATTTTAAAGCCTCTCCCCACAGCAGTGCCCTTTTCTAAGGAAGCTGCAATTCACACTGTGCCACATATTCCACTGCAATTCTAATGGCAGGGGGTTCTTTGGGAGGTTTTCAATTATTATTTTTATCTGTGTTAATCTAGCTTCTCAGTCTGAGATTTCACCATTGGGAAGAAATGACAGTAGAATATACACCTATCTTTCCCACTAGAGAGTTCAAGCAAAGAAAAAAAATCCCATATGTTTATTCAAAATAAATATACCTAATTTCATCAATATGTATAAGCTGCATTTCCAAGCCACCAAACAGAAAAAGGAAAAATAAGTAATTTTGTATTTACTGACTATGTTTAGAAAAGCCGAGCTCCTTCCAGCTACAATCCAACTCGCCTTCTATAGAAGTTTCCAGACCACAGGCAGCAACAGCCAGATGCAGTGCATGTGTTGTTGTTAAAGGACAGCCAAGCATGTCTTTTCACTGAAATTCTTCTGGACTTTGTATTGGTAACAAAAGACGTTGAAATTCCCCCAGTGTTCCTTGGAAGTTGAATCAAAATTTGTGATGCCTAAGCTGATGAAAGGGCACAATATTGAAACAGCACAACTCCTTCCCCCTCAGCTAACAGCACTTATTCTGGCCAGAAGGAGGTGGGAGCCATTTATTATACTGTGAGACTTAATGTGGTGACTCTTTTCAGGTGAGAGGCTCATTTACATAATGCCTAGCAGCTGGTCCGAACACCTGGTGTCAGAACACCAGGTCAAGTGAGCAGATAGAGCCATTAACCCTATCAGTTAACCCTTTTAAGGGGGGTTTTCTTCCCCTTGCAGCAAGTGGAATATAAAATCATGTACAATTAACAAGTTGTCCAAGTCAGCTCTGAAATCCAGAGCTCTCGGAGTTCCAGCTCAACTGATTTTAAAGTTAAAAAACATTAGAAAATAAAAGGGTTCTTCTGATCACAAACCCATTTATCTGTGACACTGCATGCCAGCTCAGCCTGTAGCTCAACAAACCTCTATCTGCAACTTTTCTAGCACCAGACTGTGGTGAATTCTGCAGCAGCCTGAGGCACCTGGGGCATCCACATCCCATCAGACCCACAGCTATATACACATAAATACACACACAGCTCTTTCCTCTGCTTTGAAACATCCTGCAGAAGCCAAAGCATGAACTCTTCCTGCAGAACAGCCTGGGCTCTGTGTAACATATGAGGTTCCTTCACCATGAAATTTGCTCTCAGACTTCTTAAAGTCTGAGTAATTATTTGAAGAGCAAAAGACAAATCAGACAGCTCCTAGCATCGTGTTAAGGATCCCAGGAGCAACAGAGCAGCTCTTTATTCATGGAGTGTGAGCACCAGGGCTCAGCTCAGAGGGAAGCCTGTGAGCAGACAGAGCAGGAACCCATTAGACTGAAAAGGAATGCCAGAAATCCGCATCAGAGGCTCAGGCAGATCCTCCTGGAGCACCACTCCAGTCCAGGCCCGGCTCCAGCAGCTCTCAGATGGCTGTATCTTCCCTAAGTCTCTGTGTAAATGGATAAAACGAGATGCTGAGGTTCAATGACACAGCCCAAAGGGAATTAAGGCCTGACACGTCCCTGCTTAGAGGGGATAGAAATAAGCCTGCAGAGAACTCTTACCTAGAGCAATGCCAACAGGCAAAGCTACCACACAGCTTTTGGGCTGCTGCAGCACTTTGGGAACAAGAATATTGAATGTGAGCAGGCCTGCCTGGTGCGGACATGGACACGAAGCAGGGCTCTCCTGCTGAGTCACGCTTTGCTCCCGGGGTATTTTCCCTGCATTGTTCAGGCTGGGGCCCTGGAACAGCAGGAACAGACTTATTGCCACACAGGTGTTCCTTCCACAAGTCCCTGGGGCAGCACATGAAGCCCAGCTTTGCTGAACCTCCAAGGTGAGGCTGCAACAGCTCCCACCTGGCCTGACATCGGCTGTAAAACAAGAGGGGAAAGTGAGAGATGGGGAGAGGAGGGGGATGCTAAGCACTGACAAGCCCAAGATAAGCTAAGTTTGTGGCAAAAATTTTTACAATATAGTATCTGATCAACTGGAGCTTTCACTTCAGGATTGTTTCCACTGCTTCTGGCTCAGGGAAGTAAGGTGGCTTTGCTACACTTCGTGGGCCATTAGCCTCCATGGAAAGTTCATTCCCTTATGCCCCCAAACTGGTATCAGGAGGGAATTTCACACCCTCGACAAGGGCCCATCAAATTGTGCATCAAAAACAAAAGCCCCCCTGCAGCAGGGATCCAGTAAATTACACCCAGGTTTTTTTACACAACTAGCTGTGTCTGGGATCAAACATTGGCATCTCAAAGGGGACATTTCTTTGGAGACTACTTAACCCTTGGAAGGGCTTTGGTCCAGGATATCCGGGCTGTCCTCAGCCTTAGAAGGCTGCTGGTACCAGCCTCAAGTATTTTTCCAGACTCTATGTAGCCCATGAGGGGAGGGATCCAGACCCTGCTCCTCAGCAACACTTAAGAAACCCTTTCACCTCAGCAATAAAACATTTAAAGTCTGGGTGCTTCTAAAACACATATTCAAGTTCCAACTCCCTTCCCTAATTTCCCCAATCACATTATCAGTTTTACCACAACAGGAAAAAAACCCCACAAAAAACAAAAACCCCTTTGAGCATTTCATAACTGGGTGGGGGTTTAGTATCACTAAAGCCTCTCACTGGTTTTCAATACAGCTTTATTTTAAGAAAGCATCTATTATATGAAGCTTGGGCTTTGGCAGGCAGAGCAGAAGCCTGGCCAGTGCAGAGAAGGAGGACAATACTCAAAGTGCACTATTATTGTGTCACTTTTTCATATTTCTTAATACCAACTTAGTGAAAAAGTTTACTACTTACTGGAAGTTACTTAGCATATGACTTCTACATTATTCTGCAGCCATGATACAGCCTCTCCCTTTCTATCCTCCTACACAGACTTAGTAGAAACGTTTTCTAGCAGTTTGTCTGAGCCAGCTATTTAGTTTTTGCTTGGCAATATTTTCAACTAGAGGCAGGTCCAGCCTCCAGGAAAACAAGCTGTGCAGCAAGAGGGTGGGACACAATCAAAGAACACATAATAAAGTAAATACTAAGTATGACCCATGAAAGGAAAAGAGATATGGTTTCCATAATATTGTAAATTAAAAGTCATTGACACTGATGTAAAACATGAAATTCCCTGTGCACTGTTTTTCATTCATTGGCAATAGAAGTGGAAGGCCAGAGCCAGAAAAAAGTACACTGTTGAAGGGCCAACACCAAACCCAGCCATGACCCAACATCAAAACAGCAGCCCAGGAGGATTAGATCCTCAACCCAGCTCATAAACCCTCCGCTAAGTCTTTGAGTAGGAAAAACCTCACAGCCTTTATACCTCTGCTGTACTCAGGGTTCAATGGACCTAAAGCAGCTCCTCCATCAACCAGGGTCCTGCTGGTATGGATGAAGAGATATTGCTGTGCATTTATTGATTAACTTCAACCCAGCATTTTCCAGTTCCCTGAGAATCAATTTATTATCATTGCTGAAAGCAATAAGGATAAAAAAGCTGGATGGGTACCTTTGATCTACACAGTTTTACCAGGCACCAGCAGCTAAAGCATTGCTGAGACTCTCCTTAAGACATTTTCCCCTCCTTGGAATTATTTTGCCATTCATTCAATAAAGCAGCAAAACAATTTCCTGACAAACTAGGAAATGACTTTTGGACCGAATTCAAGAACTTCAGAAAATATTAGAACCAGAGGTTTAACAGAAAGTGCTCGGACCCCACTGACCTTACAGACAAGTCAGACTGTCATTTCCTCAGCCGTCAAACCCAACCTGCTTAAAGACCGGTAGGAGGGAAATAATCCCCACCGTGAGTCACGTTCCACTGCCTTCCACCTCAGACACCTCCAAGTGCGAGCCTGAAGGAGGCACACGCACAAAAACCCTCATCCGCTAAGACCCTGCCGTAACACTTCGCTGCAGAAACAATGCAATTGGCAGAAAGTACGTTTAAAAGTCTGAGCTGTGCAGGGAGGCCTCCACGGAGTAGGTGGGCAGGGGAATCACACCACCAAGTTCAAGCTGCAATGGCAGACAAGTTCCTTCAGGTCCATGCCTACACCCTCCGTTTTGGAAGCAAGGGCAGGAACAGCAGCTCACCCACACAGGCTGCGGGCTCCTCAGGGGAGAAGCTGCCCTGTCTTCAGCAGCAAAGCAAACAAAGCTGCAGACAATAGCTGCACCTCCCTGCCTCAGCCTAACACCACCCGTGGGCAGCACAATGCCCTCCACAAACAGCTCGGGCAAAACCAAAGCTGGGCGAGCTCCTCGATTATTAATGGTCCCTATTGCTTCTCCAGAACACACACACCCACTGACACCAAGAGAAAATCCCAACAAAAAAACGAAACAAAACCCCCGAGAACCAAAGCGGGCAAAGCTTTATTTTACCTGCTGCAAATTAAAAACCACTCCTACTTATTCCAGCTCTAGCAGCTGACTCTCCATGTACTTTTGAGTCAGAGCAGTGCCCAGATAAAGCAGCGTATCAGCACTGCTCGGGGTTTAAGGCTGCCCGATTGTGAGGTTATTGTTTGGCTCCTGCGTAGCTGTCAGACACGTCCGTCTCCACAGCTACCACATGCAGGCCTCAAACCATGGAACCCGAGCAGGCTCGAGTTCATTGGGGTTCACTGCTCCGGGACTGGGATTCCTGCTAAAGGAATGGGGGAAGGTGCTCACAGAAAACACACAGCGTCACTGTGTTTTCCTGCCAACAAACTGCACCGTTTCTTAAGGTCTTAATTCCGCCCTGCAAAGGCCCAAGAGTGCTTTGAGCGGGGGCCAGCAGAAAGTCTCCCCTCTGCTCCAAGCAGCGGGTGAAGCTCGCTGAAGGGAAGGAAAAGTTTACACAGGCTCACTTATAGGACATAATATTGCAGTATGGTTTATTCCTCTTCAGAGAATAACTGCAATATACTGCAAATTGACTTTTTTTTTTTTTTTTTTTTTTTTTTTTTTTTTTAAGAAGGCAAACCACATTTAAAGCTGTCACTTCCTGAAGGCTGCACTATGGACGTTGTGCAGGAGGATGGGGAAACTCCTGACTCAGCCCAGACGAGAGATGGGATCTGGTACAACACACACGTGAGGAGAACAGGCTAAAGCAAATCCTTGTGTTCTCGTCTCACTAGCAAGGTTTATATCAGCAGCAGTGAAATGGGAGTCATTTCAACAATTTACCAGAAAATCTAGGAATTGCTCCAGGGTCTTGTAAATAAGAAATTAACTAAAAGCACAGCTGTACAGTTTTCTTGCAGATTTTCAGGGGTTGTGGCTAGTAAAATGTTAGTAGAATTAAAATTAAAAAATGGGTACAGTATTAGCCTTGATCTAGCAGAGAGCCACAGCATGTTTCCAAGTATTTCCCCCAACCTCCCATGGGACTTCCCGTTTCCTTAACTGTAAACATGTGAGAAGTCTCGGCACAACTGAACTAAAAGTAGTACATCTGCTTTCTCAACAGTTACATTTGCCTATTAAAATTTAAACTTGGTTCCTAAGTATGTGAATATTTGTGTGCCCGTCAGGAGCATTAGATTGCCTTGCAAGACCTTCTTTCTGGTGAGATGCTCCAGGAGGAACAAACGTAGCTGCTGGGAACTGCTCAGAAAATTGTTTTTTTCCAGAAATACACACCAACCATTTCTATCCAGAGATTCAATGTTTCCTTTATAGAGGAAATAACTCAAGATTCCCCTCCCTCCCAGTAGTAAAAGTCATTAGTTTCAATATTTAAATTCTCAAGCTGGTAGGACACATTTGAATTAAGTAAATCAACTCAATGAGCTGCTGTTACCTGGAAAACTCAACTCTGGGACAGGTATGTGCACTGAAGGAAACATATCAATAGATAATTTACTCTCCACCCTTCCTCCCCTCAGTTTACAACCAAAGCAGTTTAAATGCAATGTATGCATCAAACAAGTGTAGCTCTACCAACACCTATGTGACCATGATCAAGCAGGAGCCTCCAGGATTTAAAGGGTGTCATTCCTAATCTCAGGAAAAATGCACATCAGAATCCCAGCATGAAGCGGACACTGTATAAGCACTCAGGGTTCTGAAATCTCAGAACCTCTGCTGAAGATGAAATCTCAGCTGAGATCTCACCTGCACCAGCCACCAAGCCCACTTCAGCAGTGCAGTGCCCACCAAGTGACAAAAAGGAGATAATTTAAAACACCAGCTTGGTAGGAAGACGGTCATTACTGATTCTCACAGCTAGGGAGATAAAGAGAATAATTTGAGCCAAATACATCCTTAATTTTTCCCCCACTGAGATAAGATTACAATAGCCTTCCAATCTTTAGCTGCTCTCTTTTTGTGAGTTGCACATATGTGCTTTTTATTAGCCTTGGGCTTCACAATTAGATGGATTTTCAGTTACTTCCAGAAATGCTGCAGGATGACTGAGCTGCAGCTAATCTTTGCCTCTCACTAAATGGGAATACGAAAAATGCAGCAGGGCTCCCCAGCACTACAGCCAATGCATCTCAATTCTGCACTTCCACACAGAAATACAGTAATGCTGAATTTCACATCTGAACTATTACACAGGCACCAAAGAGGGAACCACAGCGTAAAGAGAAAACTAGTTATAATCATTGATTTGTAGGGAGGAGAAGGAAAAATAACACAGACATTGCCTGCCAGGAGATGACCAATTTTCCAATAGTTCTGCCACACAGAAACTCTGGAGATGTGAGCTTCCTTTTCTTCTTCTTCTTTTTTTTTTTTTCTTTTTAAGACTATTACAGCAAAACAGAAGATTACAGCTGCAACAAACTATCCCTTAACTCTAATTAGAAAGTATTTGTTGTCTGGATTTAGAACTTCCTGACTCGGTGTTAATGAACTGTAACACTGAAGCAAAAGGTATTAATAAACATGCCAGACAGTGGGTTAGATATCAGATCTCTGCTCCCAGTTCAGAGGATGCTCGTGGGGGAATTTTCTTCGCTGCTTCAATCCAGAAACTGTAAAACAGGGAATTCAAGTATTTAAAGTGGAAGAGTGAGGGGAACTATTTACCTTGCAAAATTTTATTTAAACATCTATTACATATTCTGTTTTGAGAGAAATAAGTTTCTTCTAATCTACAAACGAACACAAATTACATTTTGGGGTTTTTTTCCTCCTTGAAAGAAAACAAGCAATAGAGCAATTGACAGGAAAGAGAACACCGAACTTAGTTTTTAAAATGTTTGGGGTTTTTTTTGTTGATGCTTGTGTGTGGTTGGGTTTGTTTGCTTGTGTTTGAAAGGGGGATTGGTTGTCTTTTGTAGTGGAGTTGGTTTTTAGTGAGACTTTTATCTCCTTTTAAGATTCCAGAGAGAAGTAAACAAAAAGTGACTTTGAAAGTTACAGAGGCTGAGGGGCAGCAGCAGTAGAGGATACACAGAGGGAAAGGAAGGGGCTCTTTCCACCCACCAGCAAATATATTTTCCATGCTCGAGCAGATCTCCCTATTGTTTTGTAAGGAATTCCTCTATTTATCTTTCATCAGGGCCTTTCCCTTGTATCAAAAGCCTTCCCTCCTGCCCATGGCTGTGATCAAACCCCGGCATTACGCGACATGATCCCTTTAATACGCCGGGTGCGTGCTGATGGCAGACGTGCCAGCCTGGCCCTCCGCACACTCTCTGCGCCTCTGGGGCCACTGCAGCAGCTCCTGCCCCTCTGCCAAGGCTGCACTGGCCCAGGCTGGCTCTCCCTGGGAAGTCTTCTGTTGCACTGCTTTGAAACACAAGCGGCACTTTCTGTGCCAGGAGCAGCACAATCAGCATACTCAGACCCTCACCAAGGTGCAACCGCTACTGCCGGGTTTGCTGGAGATTATTTCACCACCCCAGCATCTTTCTCGAAGGGCACCCAGGGCCAGAGAAGTCCTCCAACCATCTATGCAAAAGGAAGAGAAGGGGAAGAAACGAGGAGAAAGAGAAAGGAAAACTCTTTACTGGTCACTGAATCCGAGCTGTAACCTGACCCTGGCTGCATCTTGCCACCAACAGCATTAACTACAAGCAGCTTCCATTCAGCAGCTCCTGCCAAAAATAAACAGTGCTGGCTTTCCTGGCTGCTTGCTTGGGTTTGCTCTCAATGTTTTTCTTCTTGCTTCTTCTGGCTAATTGGGATATGCTACGTTTCCTCCAAGTAGTTTCTTAGTTTGTTTCTACCCACTACATTACTAAAATTGGAGTCATTTCTCACAGTGCAGAATGAAAATAAAAGCTGTTTGATCGAAGATGGCCACAGCAGGCAGCCTGGCATTTTAGGGGAGAGATGGGAGGAGGGATAGAAGGGGTTAGAACAGGTACACAGCAACTGCTGAAGGTGGTGAGGATGCTCTAAAGGTGTCACACCAATACATTTATCTTCTGGAAAAAAACTCCAGCGACCAACAGCCCACACACTGGATCTGGTCTGATCTGCAGCAGGCAAAAGGATTTAATAACCACCATGGAAAAATAAGAATTAAGAAATACATGACCAGTGCTAACAGTGCTAAAGAGCATTTAGGAAACACCAACAATAAACCCAACTGATTTAAGCTTTTGGACAAGCTTGCTTATACAAAACCTCCTTTCTTGCTTTCCCTAGACCCAGCAATGCAAGCAAACAAAAGAGGAAAGAGCAGTTTTGTCAAGCTAAACAGCATGTTTCTGACCCAGCCACTGAAAAATAAGTTCAAAGGCCCTTTAAAACTCCTATTTTAATATGCTGTAAGTAGCACTCTCTGCCTTCTAATTTGTTCAGCTCTTTGAAACACCTAATTTCCTCTGCACTGTCACTGCACAGCACTGAAGCCTCGTGGAGCGCTGCCACTTGATTCAACACCAACAGTCACGTTTCAATAGGCAATTCCACTTGAAAGGTTATAAATGAAGAGAAAAAAGATGTCTTCAAACCAGAGAATGCAACGCAACACCATTTATTTATATCCAAGTCCTCCTTTCTGTTGCTGGCTACTGTAGGCAGGCACCAGAGAAGGGGAGCTTTAAAGCTCAATAATTAATTCTAAGTGGTTTTAAAATGGCTAGAGATTTAAGGTAGACAAGATGTAACACTGGAATTAGAGTCAAGCTGCGGTGCTCTTTGCTCTGCTCTGGAATGTACTGTTTACTCTGGCACCGCACAAAATACATAATTGATTTCTCAAGGAAAAGAAATGAGAAAAAACCAGCCCCATAAGCCTCATTATTCTATAAAACTAAAGTAAAAAGGTGTGTTCCAGGCCAAATCACAATTGTATTTCAGTAGGGTAGGAGAATTGGAACAGAAACATAATTTCATATTTATTAAAATTCATTTACTACAATTGCCATCAACAGGACCCCCAGGCTGCTAACAAGAACCTCCCTAGAGCCAGAAGTCAACTCCTACAAGCATATTCAGATTTAAAGAAAAATTATATTAAATATAAATTTAATAACATTACTTTGGAGAACATTTATCATTCCTGACTGTGGGGATTTTTTGGGTTGCGGGGATTTTTTTTTTTCCCCTTCCCAAACTTCCTCATTAAGATTTCGTGAAATTATAATGAAACTTGACAATAAACCACACGGTGCCTAAGTACACTCCCAAATTAGTCAGTTGGTAATTGTACCAGATACACAGGAACTATGTGTGTGTCCTCAGACAGCAAGTGCTGCTCTTCTTCCCAAAGCCAAGCAGGATTCCAGGGGGGGTCAGAACATCCCTGGGACACAGCAAAACACCAGGGGCAAGAAAGGAACTGTGCTGCTCATGGCTGGACAAAAAGAGCACTTTGGGGACTCACTGAACCCTCAAATCTGTTGGGGCACTCCAGACCCAGCAGAGGAAGGGCAGCTCATGAGGAAGGAGAGGGACTCAGCTGTGCTGCACCCCACAGACTGGCCCACAGGAAAGCTGGGAGCCAATGTCCTCTGCTTGCACACACTAAACAAGAAACAAGAAAAATCAGTGTTTGCTGCTCAGCTGAGCCTCACCAGGAAGTGAGCTGCAGCCTTCAAACATTCAAATAAGAAAAGGAAGATCTGTGAAAATGCAACCAAAGAAACACCACTGAAAACCCTACGACAGCAAATTAAAAACCAAACAAAACCCACAAATAAATGCAATTAGAGAGCAACTACAATGCTAGCAAAGGGGAGGGGTCATGAGGAGAGGGGCTTGTCACAGTCTTCATCTTTTTCATACGTTCAGGGGTAATAATTAAAGGCAGAACACAATGAGATCCAATTTGTCACACAACACCTGCAATCAGCTGAGCAAAAAAAACCCTACATAAATAAACTCCAATCCAAAAAACGCACTATTTTACTCATACATTGCAAAGTATACTTCATGATTGTTTAATTAAAGTCATTTTTAGCTTTGCATGGCTGCAATCACCAAACATTGTCTCCCTGTCAGCATTTGAGGGGCTAACATACTGTTGCCAACAATTAGCACAAATCTGGCTGACATTGTTTTCTCTAAAAATAAACCATGCATGTTAAGTAGCTTGAGAACAAACATGAAAACAAGATTTTAGGATAACATTTCTCTTCTCAGTGGAAACACAGTAGTGCAGGAAGACCAAGTAATCACTCTAGGATCTAGTCAAGCCACCACCACACCTTTGCTGCCGGCAAAGCACCACCAGGATATTTATTAGGGGTTCCGGACACCTGTGATTAACAATCCTTTCTCAACAGAGGGAAAACATTAAGACCAGTGTCTTGGCTAAAATTCCAATTTCCTTTCTTTACCAGCAATGGTCTGAGCATGGGCATCATGGCAACAGAAGAGCGTGCAAGGAAACAGCCTTTAAAGCTCTATTCTTTTGGAAAACCGACTTGTCTCTTAACCGGAGCCATCAAGAAGAACAACACTGCAACAACACCACAAGCATGCAAGTCACTGGGCTCGGGAAGGCAGCAGTTGTCTGAATTAGGAGCATCTGAGAAGCAAGCATTCAAACACTTCCAAGGGCAGCTTTGTTCACCACCCATCTTCAATTTCAGGACCCAGCAGTTCACCCACAGCACTCTCCACCCCAGATGTGGTTGCCCAACAAAGATGGTTAAACATGACTCAGAGAACAGGGATGACTCTAATTCTCCTGAAGAAATACTGTATTTAAATACAGACTGAAACTGCCCAAAAGGGAAGAAAACAGTTTCTTATTGTTGTTTACAGCCAGGACTGTTCAAACTACTGCACTAACAGAAATCATGAACCTACTCTGAGGACTAGAAGCAGATACATACTCCAGTTTTGAAGCCAACACATCTCCTTTCCTGTGCTCACACAACACATGGGCTAGAAGTAAAGGCGGCTTTGGGTGACAGAGCAATAGGCAGGGGTCTCATCCATACTCTGACTATTCCTTCTCATACTAAATTACACTATGCCATCACAAAATTAATGCTGGAGAACCCTTAACTAGACTGAAGAAGTTAACATATTCTACTCAGTGGACAGCAAGTCTATAACTGCTTATTTTATACCCTGTTCTCATCTCTGAAGGCTTTTATTCTCCAGAGCAAATTAATCAGGCAGCTTGTATTATATGTTCTTTCTCCAGGCCTGGCTCCTCTCGGCATCTCTATTGATCTTCACTCAGCAAGCCATTAGCAGGAGGTTTTGAAAATTTGCTGGTTTTACAGTTCCCAGAGAAAGCCAAGTCCAATTTAGGGGGATTGCCAGGTTCAGATTTGAGAGCTCAGTCCTTCAGGGGAAAGATCACCGTTTCTCAAAACACGTAGCAACACTCAAATCCTGTTCTGCCATTCACTCACATATGCCTGTGCTTCTACTGCTGAGTGCTGCTGTCTGCTGAAGGAAGGCTTTTTCAGATGGCCAAGGAGAACAGAATTCAGAGAGGACAAGTACCACATACCTACAGTCAGCAAATGAGCCAGGGATAAAACAGTCCATGAGACTGATGTGGAAAAAACAACAGGAGAAAGATACGGAGAGAGGGGTAGGAAGGTGACAACTTTTAATACATAACTGTAAGTTTTTAGACAAATTATTTTTCCCTTGGACTCCAAAAGGTCATCTCTTCAACATCCCTCCCTTGGGTTCCCATTTCCTCTCTAGTCCAACAAAGTCATACCGGTAAAGAAAATCGGTGCAACTGCAGTGTGTTTTTGCCACATTTTTTTGTCGTGTGTGCGAGATGACCTTTGTTCCTTCTCCTTTTGTGAGCTGTTTTCTCTAGACACGCCTGAAAGCAACCCAAACTAAACCCGATCACTTATCCTTCCTATTAAATATCATAGGAGGCCCTGCGTGAGTGCTGACCACAGCAGAGGCCATGCAGGCAGAGGGAAGGGCTGGCTGTCCCCAGGGCTCCCCGGCACCACGTGCGTGTGCACACTGCAATTCTGTTGTGCCAAGTCTCCAGCTGACTTTCACACTGTGCAGACATTATCCCCAGGCAAACAATGGTGCTCGTTCTCCCACCCGCTCTGCTGTACACCGTGTGTCCCCACGAATCCAGAGAGCACAAATGCCAGCCTGGGATAGCGTTCCCTGCTCACAGCCTTCACCCAAAGCCAGGCTCACTGCTCGACCCACGTAACACAAGCTGAGCCTGGCTGGGCATCCCCACACTCCTGGAGAGAGCAAAGTGGTGGAATGAGAAAAAAGAAGCTTCTGCAACAAAAGAAAGCCTCAATTTTAGACCTGAACTGGCCCAAAGTCCAGGGATGTAAAGATTTAAATCAACAATTAAATGTATTTTTAATTCTTTAACCTTAAAGATTTTTAGAATATCACACCAAAAACAACATGGGTGTGCAATACCAGTGCCAACTGCTCCTCTCTTTCCCCCATACAGCACTGTATTGCATCCCAGCACTGACTGCTGTTCTGAAGAGTGCATGATTTTAAAACACCAACTCAAATCTGAGGTTTAATTCCCTTACAGCTGCTGCAAGAGCAACAGGAGGGGCTGAGCTGTATAACCAAGCTGGCCAAGCCCAGCAGCACAGCCGTGCCCCCAGCTCACCTGACCTCATGGAAAAACTTCTTTGTAGCCACAAGAAACCAGGACACAGAGCCAGACTTGCTGCTAGCACTGAGCAACACACTGAAGTCAGATCTGCTCATCTACAGCCCAGCCCGAGGGACAGTGGCTGCAGGGCCACCAGGGACCTCTCCTCCCTCCTCGGCTTGCTGGACCTCACAGAGCTCCAGATGAACAACTGCCTGGCACTGTGCTGCTGCTGGGAAGGCTGGCCAGGAGCTTCCCTGGAGCTCCAGCACTCCAGGACCAGCTCCACTTCCACTTTTAGACTGCAGTCAGAATGTTTTATTCAGAAGGAACCAGGGGTGAGTCACTACAGCAAGCCACTGACCTCAGGGTGAAGGAGGCAATGGGTGTGGGGGGTCAAGCATGGCGAGCTCTCCATAATTTCAGTATTTACTCTAAATTGACTCCCTGCCCTGGTTTTCAGTCACAGCGGGTCCATGGGTGCCCCAGCACACCCAGGTGTCTCTGAAGCCTCACCAACCCCAGCAGCCTGGCCCTGGGGAGGCAGCAGCAGATGGAGGAAGCACAGCCCTGCCATTTCCTGCAGTTTGGTGGGGCACAGTCACCAGCCCACCAGCCCCAGTCTGGGGAGACAGTGCTGCAGCTCCTGCATGCGAGCCAGGAAATCCCAGCCACAGCTAAACTGTGTTTTTTCCAACCCTCCTGAGAGCGAAGGGCTCGGGCTGTGATGCAAGCCCGGATCGGTCTGGCCGTGCCGCGGGGGTGATGACTGGCCCTGGCTGGTCAGCTCTGGCCAGAGGCTGAGTGAAGTCACAACCAATTAATGTGGTTTAGAAACATCTCCACCCTGCACCTACCATCCCACTGAAAGGAGGAGACAAGAGAAATGAATAAAAAAGGAATGAAGAAATAAAAAGGCTAAGTGCACCCTGTGTTCCCACTGCATGCATTTCCTCCAGCAGTCACCACTGAGAAGGAAAGGGAGAATAAATCCCCTCCACAGGGGTATCCAAATTCACTTGACATGGGAGATAAATCTGTACCCAGGAGGAAATCAAGCTCCCTCCACTACAGACCCAATATAGATTGTGTAATGAGGTGCTTCCTTGCCCACACCACCACAAACACAAGCCGCCTGCATGCAGAAAAATAAGTATATATAGTTTCCTTTAGAAATCCACCACCCATATCACCTCCCCCTCACTTCAAGCAGTGAAAACAGCTTCTGTCCAACTGTCACGTGAGATTTAAGCAGAAATGACAAGAAAGGCAGCTTTGTGCAACTCTCCCTGCAATCTTCCCATCTATGAAGTACACGGAGAGATGGAGAAGTCAGCAAAATGCAGAGGAAAAAACCAAAATTGCCAAGTAACAATATACTGAACATAATACAATCCTGCCACTGACCCACAGACCAGCTACCTGCTTCTCCATATCTGGGTATTCTGCTGCTTTTTGCTGGAATTTGTTGAAAAGATATCAACAAAATAACAGGAATAGAGTCCCAAGGGAAGTTTTTCCCTGATGGTCCTCTGCCACTGCAAAATTCCCTCCTTAGGCAATGATCTGGAGCTCTGGCAGTCTAAAGGCAGTGCCCAAGCCCAGATTCACCCTGATTTCACACAAACACGTTAATACCATGCTATGGATGTAATTTTCTTGTAAAGGGATGCAGACCAGCCCTGGCAGCAGTCACTACAGCAGCTCCATGCATAACTCTCCTGGTTATCCCAGCTACAGCCCTGCTAATGTGGCTCTCTGCTCTTTTTAATGCAGCCTTTCACACATCTGCCTGAACTATGATTTGCTCATTATGCAAGATCTAATGCTTGTACTAGAACACCTCTCTTTGGGGTATTTAACCCCCATCACAGGTTAAACAGTGCACCAGTGTGAATTCTGGGGAAGCAAACGGCTCACAGTCTTCCTTATATGCATTACACAGTTTGGGTGGGTTTGGGGTTGGTTATTATTGTTTGTTTATTTGTTTTTAATTTTAGTTTAGATTTTGATCCACCATTGAAAAGCTTTCCAGGACACCTGCCCCAGTGGCCCACTATTATTAAAAGTCCCCTAAACAGGTATGAAAAGCCTTTGAGATTTTTCTGGCTCAAAACCACAAGGGAACAATCAATGGCACAAGATGATGAGCTGTGTTTGTGGAATGGGCTGGGAATGAAGAACAACCCACAGACACACATCCAGAAATATCTAAATGTACAGTCATGAGGAGAAATGATGTTTCAGTTTTTCATCTTTCCCTTTGTCGAAGATTAAATACCAGTTTTGAATCTTGTTGCCAAAAACCTTTAAGACAGTGGATCTATCAGAGAGAAGCGAAGAGACATCTCCAGTTATTAGTTATAAAATCGTATCTCAAGGCTACCAAGGCAATCTCCCTCTCTAAAACTCTTCATCATCCACACAAACCTCATCCACCTCCCCTATATTCACACAATACCCACAAGAGCGGAGGGGTGGGGGGGAACCAAGCAGGGCTGCTATTTGCACTTGGCAGAGCTCTGGAAGACGAGAAATCCCAAGGGCAGATGCAGGGGGAGGGCTCTGCTCTGGGCAGCTCTGCAGGGCGCTCTCACGTACCGCAGCAATCCCGGTGCGATTCCAGAGCCATCAATCCATGAGCCTTCTGCAGAACCAAGCAGGGGCAGGCAACAGCGGCTGGGAGAAGGGTGATCATCCAGAGCCACCCACTGCCTTGCCAGGCTGCTGTCTGCACTTTCCAGCTGATTAAGCCAAAGGATTGGGGAGAATTTCACAAACAAATCCTTAGAATATAGAAAAGGGAGGGAGAGGAGAGAACAGCAATGGCTGAAGGACGTTCAGCAGCGAAAGATGCTTTTTACTGTTCGAGTAACAAAAATTCACAGTCATTAAACAAGTGGAGAGAGGACCTTTTAGCAGGAACAGCTGAGAGACTGATTTGAGAATGAGAAAAAGACCATTTTCACAGAGTGAAAAGCTCTATGCCATGCAGCTATTTGTAGCTGGTAGAATACACTGGATTTCTTGCCTTTATCACCACAAACAAGAGGCTGTTTGTACTGTAAAGCTGCAAGTACCCGTGTCTGTTCCTTTATACTTCACCTCCCAATTTTATCATAAGCAAACATGCAGCTTACAGTTGCCTGTAAATTTCATCCTCAAACTCTTCAGAACAAAACACCGTGTTACTTTAATGTTAATGTACTCCCTATCAAAAAGATCCTGCTTGCAGGGTTTACAACTACTAAGCAGTAAAGTACCAGGAGATAAGTTATCCTTGTTTTACAGAAGAAACAGAGGGACAGAGATTAAATAACTTATCTAGACAGGGGGAAAAGTGACGTGCCCCAATTTTCAACTCTGATTTTTCCAGCTTTGCCCCAAGCTGTGCTGAAAGTACTTTGGAAGTGCTCTTGAGCAGCTACTGCAGAGAAAATTATTTGCAAAAATTAAATTTCACACCCAGTTTTAATAAAACTTACACCCTGATAATTCAATAAGCAGGATATGAAAAGACTCCCAAGTTTAAACAGCTCAGAGAATTTAAAGCTAGCTGCTTGGGCACCTGCAATTATTTTAATAGAAGCCTTTATACAAGACCAGGACACTTCACAGGTGCTGCTCTACTCAAAAAAAATACAAAGTGCCATGAGTGGTCAATCCAAAAGAACAGGCAAGAGAACGAGCAGGAGTCTACAAGCAACCTAAGACAGCTCCAAGAATTTTAAGCACATAGAGGAGAGAAAACACAATTGCTCACACATGGATGTGCACCCACATACACTTTATACTGATCTTTTACTAGCTGGGACATGATGGAAACCAGGCAACTCCTTCAGTTACCAGTGAAGTTGGGTAATGCCAGGCAGGTGGATACAGCTGCCTCCCTGGAACCTGCCTTCAGTTCAAAATGAAGCTGTCACAAGAAAATAAATATATAATTTCCTCAAAATACTTCTTACCATACAATCTTCAATCCCTAAATACTGAATGATTGACAAGGCATTGTTCCACAGATCCGTGAAAAGGTTACGTTTATAAAAACCTCTACCTCTCACCAAAAGAGGAAACGCTCAAGCAGATTAAATTTGGTGTAGCAAGAAACTTGCATACAGATTAGCCCATTTATTTATTATGATGTTGCAAGATACTGTTTTATTAGCTTAATTTGTCTTTAGCAGCACTGGAGACCAAGGTAACTACAGCTGCATTGCTGGAGCCTATAAAAAAAAAACCCAAAAACCCAGCTTTTGGAAAAGCATCTTATTCTTGTACTTGCAACTCAGTTCTGTTTGTTTTTAAAAAAAGCTGACTTATTTGAAGGAAATGAAGCTTCAAAAAGCTGGGTGGCTGTTGGCAAATATTTTATACCACTTCTCCACTTCAAAGACTGTTCATATCAGAGATTCTATGAAGTCCACAGCACGCTAAATTGACACAAATCCCTGACAGAAACCGAGCTTATGTGTAACCTACTAGCAAAATTCAGCTACCTGAATAATTAATAGTCTTCAAATTAAAACCCCACTTAGCTCTCTAGGTGTACAATATTAAATATACTATCATCTGTTAATTTTCAGCTTCAGATCAAAATCAGAGAGCAGCCATGGCAATTTGGCACCAGAGAGGACTGAGTTTTGACACCCCCTTCAGCGAGGCACCATTTCACTCCAGGTCACTCCGAGTTGCTTCAGTTCATTTTTCCTTCTTTTCTTCAGCTTTTTTTAAATGTTTCTCCTTTCACATCTCTTCTAAAATACACTGTAGCTCCAGTGAGTTCCCAGCCCTCAAACAATGTGTTCTCAAAAGGTGCAGCCGAGAATGCCAATACAAATGAAATCTGTGCCGCAGCTTCCGTGGAGCTGGGACCACTTTACATCGTCTTGTCTGATATTAAAAAAAAAAACCTACCAAGGTACAAGAGTGAGCCATCTTGTTTCTTTCAAGTCTGAAGAAGCTTTGAGAGCGAAAAAACAAAGCAGCTAACAGTAATGAGTTACACAGAACCCCTCATCCATGCATTTTGCTTCCAAGGGAGCAAGACGAAAACGCAACATCAGATCCACACGAAATTCTGCACCTAATCTGCAAACCAGTTACCATGACTGCACATGCAAATTGGTCAGATAAAAGCCAGTCAGAGGAATAATTGGCTATTTGGAGGTACAAAATGACTAATTTATCACAGCCACCACATAAGTGGGTTTTTTTCCTCCGCTTCATAATTGCGCCACTTAATTCTGCAAGACCAACCTGTATTTCAGACGCAATATGGTACAGCAAGTGCCTGAACAGGAGACCTCAGGCTCCATCCAGATCTCCACCACCGCTGTGACACAGGTCCAGACTTTCAGCTGTGCCCCACAGCTCCTGGCAGGAAGTCAAGGCACAACTTCTACAGGTGACTGTAAAAAACCACCCATGCCCAGCAGTCTTGAACACTTAGCAGGAATTGTGTAACCTCTGAAGAAGCCTGAGAAGCCACCAGTGCTGAAAACCCCAGCGTGGGCTGCATCTTTGTGGTGTCACCAACACCACTTGTGAGCCTGAACCTCCTGAACAGAGAACCTCCAACAACCAACCTTCGGCATCTTTTTCCTGATGCTGTTCAGACAGTGCTTTCTACTACTCGTTATTTGCACAACTCTCATTTTCCTGCCTAGCAAAAATTTAGCACAAATATCAAACCCCATCAGCACCCAGGCTTCTAGTAACTACAACCAACTACAGCTTCATTCTAGGTGCTCACAACTGAGGCAGGAGCAGAACACCATCATCTCTCCTCATCCAGGAGGTGATTTGGGCATCAGTGACAAATGATGTCTTTTACTGGCAAACACAGAGACCAGACATCTTCAATTTTAATGCCCCTTCTGCCTCCTAAGATACCAACTATTCCTGCTGGAAGTATTGTCATTTTCTTTTAATACCTTGTTCCTGGGGTATGAAATTAATTCAAGTAAGGCAGAATTGTAAAGAATACAGGAGGCAAAGCAGAACAGCTCTGTATTAAATCTGACACTACAATGCTTAGACTTCAAGGATGCCATGGCATCAAGCTTTCTAATAAACACTTAATCCAAGCAGGAAAGCCAGCCTTAAATATTCTCTCCTTTAGGCACAGAGCAAACAGATCAGTTGCTAGTAATTATCTGTTTTCCCTGTACTTCAGACACTACCATCTGTGAATTGGGCCTGATATCTTCACACAGTAATTGTGAAATCTTACATGGGAGCCGACACACCACTCATTCCTTCTGAGGTTTGTAACAAAACATCATCCTCTGCATATTTTCAGCCCAGTAAATCAGCATATCAGCCTCCTTCCTGCATAAAACTGTACCTCTCATACCAAATTAACTGCTGTAGATAGGATGCAAAACTATAAGGGAACATTTGTGCACGCAAAACTATAAGGGAAATCTGGGCAAAACGACAGTTCTCTGTTCAAAAGTAATTAATTATGAGATTACCAAGGCAAGTTTGTGGGGTTTTATGGTTAAATTGCAAGCCCACCTTCTCCTCACTGGAATTTGGTGGAACCAAGTGTTCTTTCTCCTGTAGCTGGGGCCAAGAAAGCCCCTGGCTCCAGACAGGTTTCTCCCCTGCTCTTCTGGCAGGTGCCTCCCCATCCCCTCGCTCCTGGCGTTCTCTGATGACTCCACGTGCGCTGCTGGAGATGGGATTTGGCGTGCACAAGCTCAGAAGGAAAAACCCCTCTGCCCAGATGTGCTAATCCCCTGTGGCAACCCACTTCACCACACATGACCTCCGATGGCAGGGCTTGACAAGGTCAATGACTGCTGTGCCACAGAGGTTACTTATGCTCACTGAAGTCTCCGATGTGCACAAGAGGGGCCCTCCCCCTCTTTTAGCGCAATTAAATGCTTTTTATTTAGAAATTTGCACAGTTTACGTGCAATTTTCTCCCCACACAAGCGAGCCCCATTAAAGCCATTTTCACACAGCAGAGCCAGCATTTAGCTGGGCTCAAACGCTGATCTTATCCTCCTGACACTTTCTTCAATCCCTCTGTGGGATTACAGCTGGGAAAATGACACTGATTAGAAGAGCTCCTTCTTCCCCCACTCCTTGGATTTAATGTCCAATACAGACTTCTCCTTAATACAACACATGCACAGGATACAGTACAGAAAGAAAAACAGGAGGAAAAAAAAAAGAACAGAAGGCTAAAAACGAGGAATTGTGTGAACAGAGCTACAAATGCCATTTACAGACTGAACTGCTTTTAACTTTCTGCCATCAAAAGGGTTAGATACCTCATCCACCCCCAGCAACCAGCCAAGCACACAAAAGCTTGTCTCTTCTTTCTCCCTGTCACATTGAAACTAATCACTGAAAATCAGGTAGAAACTGTGTTCTCAGAGCAATTAACTTCCAAGTGAGGTTTTATCTTCCCCAGTAATCCCTTTTACCCTCAGCCACTACCCATATATGACCAACTTCAGAAGCTTAACCAAGACCAGAGTCACTCCAGCACAACCATCATTTTACACTACCCATTTCAGCGGGCTTGGAAGGTGACCTAAAACACAGAAAGAACATGTAGCTGTAATCTTGCTCCAGAGGCTCAGGCCATATTTGCAGGGTTTCTTTAATCAATACACAGCTGCTCTGCATCCCTGCCTGCCCCTGTGCCAGAAGGGCATTTGTGTGGCTGTGCAGCGAGCCAGATCAGGGAACCGGGGAATTAGTTTTCCTGGCAGCATAAACTGGCACAAGGGAGGTAATCAGGACAAGCAGCCAGAGCAGGAAAGGACCATCCCCTTCAGCAAAAACACATACTTATGTCAGATTAAAGTGGTCACAGCCCCAGCTCCCTGCTCACTCTCCCCCTGTTTCTGCAAGCGTGGGAATTACCCAGCAGCGTGCAAGATCAAGTTGTTTCGCTTTGCAAAAGGGTGTCCATCTAAACACAGAGCTACTTTCACAGCTTGTTTCTTCTCTCACCGGTTTCTCCTCCCTTTAAAAGCAAAAAAAAAAAAAAAAAAAAAAAAACCCACCAAAAAAACCCCAGTTGAATAAAGGGATTTGGATGCCATCAGTCACCACGTTCCTGTTCCCGGGCAGGGAGCGAAGGCCATGGTGCTGGGCTGCAAGGGACTGAGCACAGCAGCCCTGGGCTCCTAAATGGAAGGGTGCTAACATTTTCCTCTGGCAAGGTAAACAAACCCGGCAGTACAAAGATTGAATGACTCCATGGAACAAAAGGGAAAATAAGGTCAAACCAGGGGAAAAAAAAGAAAAAAAAAAAAAAAAGAAAAGGAACAAGAAGCAAGTGAGATGAGAGAGATATGACAGATACAAACACACAGAGCAAAACCCCCAAGAGGCTGCTCGTTAGCTCTGAAGCCGAGCACATGGAAAAAGAGAAGAATTTACTTCTTCCTCTACTGGAATGTTTGCATAATTGTCACTTTCAATTCTACATAATTCCCTTTTCTACACATTTGTTTCGTGTCTAGGCCACCATGCATGAAATAAATCCCTGTCTCAGAGCACGGCCTGTCTGTGCGACTCAGGGTGCTAAGGAGATTGGGTTTCCTGTTTATTCCTGTATTACATTCCAAGAAGGTGTGAACAATGCTGTGTCAGACTTAAAATATCAACCAAACAGATATCTGCCTTGGCCAGGACAACTCTGCCCAGGCAAATTTTTCTAAAACCATAAGGCTAAGTGAGCGTGGTATTACTGCTGAAGCATTAATTAAATACCATTTTCCCCCTTCTCTCCTTGGGACAAACAAAGTGTGCCCAAACAAGCAGCGCCCAAATAATATTTCAGGCTTAAGTTTTAGGGTTGTTTCTTCCACCATCCCCAATTAAAATTACATGCACTCACTTTTGGGGTAGGTTCAATTTTCTTCATATTTAGTGCTGATACCCAGGTGCCCTACTAAAAAAGCTAAATTGTAAGTTCAGATATTGAAATATCAACACTAATTAGGTCTTTCAGACACACAGCTTTAGAGCTGTTTAGAAAATCTACATTAAAAAGAGCAGGGGCAAAGGATGAACTTTCAAAATTAAAAGGAGCAGCACTGGGTAATTAGGCAGCCAGATTCTCATTCTTTTTTTAACAATAGAGACAAACACCATTTTAGTGGCCATGGTCTAACGAGGACACTATATTATTTCTTTTTTGAAGCTAAAGGAAGTAGAAAACAAAGTTCAAATGCTGCTAAACAGAGGTAATATTTAAAGTTCATCCAACTTTAAAGCTTGGCAATGTATCATTAGAAGAGCAAGAAAGTCTAAAAACATTTCTGCACATCACAGCAAAGGTTTTACTTTGGAATTCCGCTGCAACCCAAATTCTGACCTTCTTGAAAAGAACCTGCAAAAAGACATTCCAAAGTTTCTAGTTTGGCAGCTGCCTGGGAAGGCAGAGCCAACGGGATGTCAATGCACCAGGTGGGAAAACCTCCACAGCCTATTTCTGTTCCTTTCACCAGCACGAGGAATACATTGCAAGGTACCAAAATTTACTCTTTTTGAAAAGGCTTGATCCCCATGAAGACACAAAGCCAGGTGATTTTTTTCCCCCTATGTTTTCTCACCTCCAGAAGAACACCAGTTAAAGTGCACTGCTGGGAGCCGTCACTCTCCCCAGGGAATACAGATTCCCATGGTGGGAAGGGACCCCCACACTCTCCCCACTTTCTGCTCCCTCACATCAAAATACCACTCTTACATCATGATTAATCTCCTCCTAACTCAAATTAAGTACTGGAACACTCCAATAAAATTGGTAAAAGAAGCTACACTTTCCATTTTGCCCCCATGTCTGTACTCTTATTGGCATGCTTTATGTGTCTGGCTTTATGCTTTAGGCACAGACTCATTATTCCCACAATATTCAGCAGAGACTCAGTGAATAATCACATTCTGCTTATGTTCAGAACATTGTAAAGGTAATACTGGGAAAAAACACCAGTGACTTCATCTGTTAAACATATATAAACAGGGAATGGGAATTTTAACACACACGTGCACAAAAGGAGGAAGATGTAAAAGAACAAGGAGAATTCATTTATTGCTTGAGACAAAAATCTATTCCCCCTCTTCAGTAGCTGCTCCTTTTTGCCCAGGTAAGTGCACTGAACAGTGAAAATCCACCTGCAGGTAACTAGCAGATAACCAGAAGTAAACAAAAAACAAACCAAGGAGCACCCCAAGGGAAGGCAAGCTTTATTTGCCTGCAGGGAACACCAGGAGCTGTCCCTTTACCAGCCCTGATGCTCACACACGCTCTGCATTACGGCATCTCACCACGCTGCCCAAGACCCCCCGGGTGCTGACCCCATCCCATGCCACAGGAGGACAGCAAACCAAGTTAATTTGATTTTGGGCGGCCAGTACAGCCTACTTAACACAGATAAACACTCACAGCTTATACTCTGTCCCTTCTTAGGTCAAATTAGTATCTTTGCAGGTCGTACCAACATTAGAAGTGTCATCAGACACGCCCCTGTTTGGGCTGCACAGCTCCATGCCGAAACTCCACCGAAAAGGTGCCACCAGGCGTGGTGTACGATTGCAGACAACAGATCAGCAAACAGCTATTTAGTAGCAGTCACACTTAGCTGACCTTCAGGCAGAAACTCAGTAACCTGATGATGATGACATTCCTGGCCCTGGATCCTCCGCAGCATTTATTTTGGCAGTGGTAAAGAAAATCCACGGATGTATTTTGAGCAGGAAGCGCTGCTCAGGAAAGCAGAGCCCTCGCTCCTGCCCAAGAGCCAGGCTTGGACAGCCTCCCCTGGAAACCCACACACGCCTGCTCCACCTGAGCAACACAGCACCTCACAACAGCCACAGGAAATTATATTCATAATCCAGTAGCATGGCCTCAGAGCTGCACACAGGAGCTACAGTGTTTAGAGACCAGCAGCTCAATAATTATATAACCCTGAGCATCTCCCAGGCAGAGAAGAACCAAGCAACACACTCAAGAGACTCCACAACCCATCTGTGTGTTTCCAGGACACAGTACAGCTGAAGGTGAGAAACTAAAGATGCTCTCTCTGGAAACAGCTTGCGTAAACTGTGGGGTTTTGTTGTTTTGTATTTTAAAGAAAAGAAAAAAGAAAAAAGAAAAAAGAAAAAAAAAGACCAACTTCAAAAATAATTCTTGAGAACCAAGCAAGAAAACAAACTGCATATAGCTGTTTGTCTGAGGTACCACCTGGGAGTTTACATTAGTTTGCACAGGCCCCCTTACAGCAGTTCCACAACCTCTGGTTTGGAAACAGCCTGTCCGACACCTGCCAAAACACAGAGTCATTTTCTAACCAGGGCAAATGAGCTTGATGTTAACATGGGGCTCCTCTATCCAACAGCTGCTAAAAAGAGCATCTTTCCTTGCAAAAAGCCTAAAAGCTGTAGAGGTGACTTAGTAACGAGCATGGGAACCTTTTCTGATTGAGTCCTGTAAGCGATTTTACCTGGCTGCAGCTAAAATTTCAATTTCCAAGTCACACTCCAAGTCCTGTGTGACTTAGCGACGTGGAAGAAAAGTCCTGTATGAGTATGCAAGAGCTGTGTGAAATCAAGTTACAGATCCTGTGCAGCCCAGAGGCTCCCACCTGTGTTCTATTACCCCTCTTCCCAACACAAACAGCACTGGAAGCACCAGAGCCCGTATCCACTTCCCACACACGTTACAGAGACCCTGCAGCTGCAGCCACCTCCACAGCCACGGGCAGGAGCTGGGACACAGCTCCACGCTGCCAGCGAGAACCCGCAGGGACAGGCTGAGGACAAACCCCCACCCGCTCCCCTCACTGCCAACCCCAGCCCAGGGGCTGCCCAGGGAGTGGGAACAGGGCTCCAAGAGAGTTATCAGTTTGTCTGAGGTAACCAACAACACTGCCATGTGCACACTGACACCAGTGCACAGAGCTCTGCAGAGTTTGATGGATGAGCTGATGGCAGGCAAGTTATAAAATCCATCTGGTTGGAAAACCATTGTCATTTTCAGCTAAAAATCGCACCAGCAAACTCGTATCACAACTTTGTACTATCCAGTGCCAAACTAGAACACCAGAGTAAGTGGTGGTGTTCTTTCCTGGGGAGATCTTGCAAAATGTTCAGTAACTCAACCCTAATTGCAGTACAACGGGGTTTTTTTCCCTTTTTTAAAAAAAAAAAAAAAATGCACCAAGTGTTTTAGTTAAGCCTGAGAAAAAATGGAAGGTGGTTTTTGCCTATCTTGCAACAAAACCTCTCTTGAGATACGTCTGTTCTGCATCAGGAGAGTTTCCTAGTAAATGCATGAACGAGTGCTGCTATGAGAAGCAAGACTGTAAATCCAGAGCATCAGAAGGACTAATGAAGCTTAGGGGAACTTAAGAAACCCGAAGTCAAGGCCTGCATTTTAGCCCTGAGAGGAGAACCAGAGCTCAGGAAAATCTCGGGCTGCATTTGCGCCATCAGCAGCGCCCAGAGCACGGCATGGCACTGCCCAGGACATGCCACAGAGAAAGGCTCTCACACACCTGGCGTGGGGCACAGCAGAAACATTTCCCAAGGAGTTTGTTCAAGGAGATTTTGACATCAGAGGCTCTCTCAGCACCTCCTGCACAAACGCGGCGCGCACGTCAGGTTTGAGACGGTTCCGTCACGTCACAGGGGTGACAGGAGTTTCCCTCAGTGGCACACCCAGCTCCCACCAGGTACCCCAGCAATGGCACAGCCAGGGTGACACAGGCAGTGATGAAAGGACTTGCCCAGAGCTCGGAGAGAGGAAACTTGTGGCAGAGTCAGAAAGAAAACCCCGTTATCTCAACTTCCGGACCCCTCTGCTTAACCGCCAGACCACAAAACACTTTTATTGTAGGATAACATTTCAACAAATAGCTATTTTCTCTCAGCAGAAAACCCACTTTGCAGTTTTACTTTTAAAAATCCATTTTTACTCCAACTCTGTAGGACTCCAAGCCAGCCCTGTGACTCGGCATAAACAATTTCTCCCTCCTTTGCATGCCCCAGTTTTATTAAGTAATCCCCATAAAAGCAATTACTGAGCTTTGGATTGAAAAATAACTAGGGAAAAAAAAAAAAAAAAAGGGGAGACAGCAAATTCTGCATATCTTCATTTGCCTACGGATTCCCTCCCTCCCCCTTTCTAAGGTTTTTGCCATGAGGTCTTTTATGTCTCTTTCAATAATCATATAATTATATGATTCCTAAAGCACACGCTGGCAACACTTCAGGGGATTTTAGTCATTACAGGTGACAAGACTTTTCTCTCATGTCTAACGCTCGCTAGGATTTCCTTCCACTTCGTTCACAGATAAGATGAAGAACCAGGTGACACCCAAGACACTCTCACAGACAGATTTTGGGGGAATCAGCCCTTTCCCTTCTCCATTACAGATGCAAGGAACTGAGCAGAACTGAACTGGAATGAACTTCAATCAGAATGAAGCACTTTTTCAATTAAGCAGCCCATCATTTTTCCCAGCCACCACATCCAACTATTTTAATGGCTTTCACATTTTTGCTTTAATTTTACAATCTGAAAGAAATGCCAAGGTTCCATCATGGACTGAGAATGCCGTAATTCCATTTCTTCCAATGGCTGCAAGTTATTAACAAGATGTCAAAACATCATAATTATTTTATATCAAGTTTGACTGATTCCATAAACATCTCTTAGCTGCACACCATCCAGAGTCTCACTCCCCCTGAGTGCAGGTATGTGCTCAGGCTAAATGGAGTTAAGAGGCTGCACATCCTCTTCCACAGAAGAGACATTTAAGAGCCACCAAAACATCAACAGCAATAATGCATTTTATTACCTGATGCACTTGATGTCATCGCAAGCTCAGAGACACTGCTTTCCTTGAAACTCTTAGGGGATTTTCGCTCATCTCTACAAATAAGAGCTCCCAGGAAAGAAGCTGCAGCTTCACTAAGCGACAGGAGGGGTTAAAGGAACAAGCTTGGTGTCCTTCAGCAGCCACCCAACAGCCAGCAGCTCTGAATTACCATTTGTTTCCCAGCTTGGGCTGCATGCTTCCTCCTAACTTGGGCATCTTGTCACTAAGTACAGGTTAGGTCAGGGACACCCTAGCATCAGAGTGAATCAATCTATATTTAAAATTGTGGGGGGGAAAAAAAGCAAAATACTGAACAATTACTGTCTTATTTTTACGAAGCTAGAAAGAACATCTGTTGAAGGGCAAGGTAGCACAATGATACCAAACCACGAACGGTACAAGCTTCACATTCAGACTACAGGCACAACTGCATCATGCACATGTATTTTCTGA
This sequence comes from Hirundo rustica, assembly GCF_015227805.2. Classification (NCBI taxonomy): domain Eukaryota; kingdom Metazoa; phylum Chordata; class Aves; order Passeriformes; family Hirundinidae; genus Hirundo; species Hirundo rustica. The sequence continues at coordinate 6,326,324 of NC_053466.1, read as the reverse complement.
ATTCCTCTCTGTGACAACCTGTGCAGAAGAGAGAGCAAGGCAGGCTGTGGGCAGAGGAGAGGAGCCCAAGCGCAGCTCCTTGCCCTGCCGACCGTGCACGGCAGCCCTCAAAATAGAACATTTAACTTCAAATTGCCACGTTTGTGTGGCACTATAGATAGCCAGCACAAGATTAGAAAAGCTTTGCTCTGAGCACAAAGGGAGAGACAGGAATGGTGCCATAAGCCCATGTTTTGCAGCCAGTGGCGCAGGGAAATAATTTTGATCCCTTCAATCCCCTTATCCATGCCAACCACTGACCTCGCAGACGCAACTTTTGTTCAAGTTCAGTCACTTTTTGGCTCGAAGCAAGACAGAGCTACAAAGGAAACACTCTCCATTCACTCTGGATCATCCAAGCGCTGCGCACGCAGCTGCCCCCGTGCTCCTGTTTAGCCAGGTAATTCAGCACTTCACATCCAGTCACTCGGTACAAAATAAGGAAGCTGCAAAGGGTGACTCTCACCTCTCTGCCTGACTCTGGGGCTCGGCACTGCTGGCCTGGCTGGTGCAGGTGGGAGCCCCAGAGCCGGTGCAGTTCGTACCTGCCCAGCTTTCACAACTCTCGCACCAGAGGAACTGGACCGACAACTACGCGCGGGTCGGTTTTGCCTGGGCGGCTCGGGAGCTGGTTAACCCTCGCCTCCATGTTAAATGTTTCTGGATTAAGAACCTAAAGACTGATTCTCCTTTCAGCATCAGAGCAGTACCCTTTATAGTTCATTAGTTTTGAAAAAGAGACTATTTCTCAAGGAGATGGACCAGGGCTGGTAACACTGTGCTAAAACTCTTCTCTCTGAAAAGCATGGCTGGAACAGTCACAGCCCCCGCTGTGATGAACACAGTAGAGCCAGGAGGTATTTAAACAGAAAGAGCCACTTCACCTACCTGAAACTCTTTTCTACATTTCCCATGATAAACTGGAGGCATTAAAGTGCAGTGAATTGGAAATTGTTCTCACTTAGAGCTGGATGTTCACCTACAACCGATACCAAGATGCACACCCTACGCACTGTATTTCAAATCTTTATTAAAAAAACCAACAAACTGCATCAAGCAGGAAACAGCGTTTCAGTTCTGCTGATACTGTTCTCTCTCAAGTACTTGCTGCAGCACCATACAAACTACACAATATTTCCACAACCTGTACCACCAGGAGAGAGCCCAGACACTGGAGAAGCTGAAGCAATAAGCACAATTTGACAATGCTCCACCCAGACAAGGTGCACACAAGTTTGGGATGTGTGTGCATGCAAAGCCTGACACAGAGGAGCAGCCTGCTGAGGCTGTGCCTGGAGAATTTTACACCTCACCTAAAAAAAACAGGGAAGCAAAAGGGGAAAAAACCAAACCACCCCAAAACATTTCTATCAATGTGTCTCCAGCCAGAACTGCATCTCTGTACTGAAATGAATTTTCTCACAAGTGCAGTTGCACGACCATCAGCCCTTCTGCAGAGCAAGCAGGGATCTACCAAAGAAACAACAAGAAACACCAGGCTGATCTCATCCTAACCAGCTCACTGCTATTTTCCCAGAAAGTAACATGGTGAGTCAGTCCCATTCTGAAAAATAACTGAGATATATGATAAAAAGTGCATCTTCTTAGCATACTGAGAGGACGGTAAAGTTTTCAGTTCTTACTAGGCATGAAGTCAAATGCACTACTGCAAGTAAACATTTATTACCTGAGTGAAGTGGAACACTAATTCTATTATATCCCTTTTATTTAAAAAAAAAAAAAATCTTACCTGTGCAATATACTTTTTTTTTTATATTAGAGATTTTAATTAATTTTAAAACTGAATATATCATATGAATTTCTCTGTGATGGTTGGTCTACTTGACATTTCAGCAAACTTCACCTCATGTTTTGCCCCAGGCTTCACAGTGCTCAAGAAAACCTGAGCTTTACCTTAGGAAACTATTTTGGAAAAATTGGTAGGCTATTAAGAGATCTTTCAAAACACCCAGATAGACAGAATCAGGGGCAATTTGAGTTAAAAATGAAACCTCAGGTAAGGATGAGGGTGACCCCTGATCTTGGTTGGGATTACCAAGCAATTTCCTCTCTCTAACACCCCTGCAGTCGCTTTATGTGCACTCAAGGTGCCCTGACCTTGGCCGTAGGGATGGCCCCAGGCAGGGGCTGTACTTGCCAAGCACCTCATCACTCTTTTAATCCTGACAGGTTCCACTGATGAGGCAGAGAATTCCCTATCCAGCAGAAGAGCTGGATCCTTCCTGACCACAGCCCACTCCTCAACCACGGTTTGCAGAGAACTTTGGCCCCCTCGCTGCTCTGCCTGAGCAGACACTTACAGGAGGCTTTCCAGAGCTCTCCCCTTCTGCTTTGATCACCTCCGATTCCTCAACAGCAACAAAGATACCTTCAGTACCTGCTTCAGACAAGATGCAAAAAAAAAAAAAAAAAAAAAAAAAAAAAAAAAAAAAAAAAAAAAAAAAAAAAAATCAACAGCTAGGAGAACAAATCAATGGAGACTAGGCAAGCCTTCAGGAAAACCAAAAGGCATTTAGAGCCTTTAGAGCATCATCCAGAAAATCATTAGCTTTCCTGGGGTTAAAAGCACATTTTAAGAGGAATAACTGGCCATCAGAAACACTAGCTTGATACACCGTCACTTGACAATTAAGTAGAAGGAAAAAAATACTTAAATATCTAGAAACTTGTTTTAAAACGTAAGGTAGCTATGGAAAAACCTAAGCTGCGAAGGAGACATAGAGATGGTGACAAATCAGGAGTTACATCGCTAGGTCAGTGGAGCTAGCACAAAACCTTTGGAACAGGAAGCTGCAGTTAAATACATTGGTTTTCTTATCAATGAGAGATCAGAGCAACAGTAACAGGACAGTGTACAGCACACATGTGAAAACAGCCTTATCAAGATGACAGCTGGAGAACTTATGGATTTTGTCCAGAAGTCTACTAGGAGCAATAGGCTTTCTAAATTCTGCTACACTGAGCACAAAGAGCAGAGAAAGGGCTGCGAGGCAGCACTGCCAGACCTCTGGGTACAAACAGTAAGAGTGGGTAAAGCATTAATCTCCTTGGGGCACAGCTGGGCCCCAGCTCAGCTTGTAAGGGCAGCACCTCCACTCCAACACCACGTGCACAGAGTCAAGGTCTGCCCCTTTTCAGCTCTGGGATCTGCTTCTACACAGCACATCACCCCACACACATCTGAGCACGGATTCTCCACAAGATTCTATAAACAGGTTAAACATTCCTCAAAAAAACCCCATACACGCACGCACACGCGCCCCTCAAGAAAGTTAAAATTTCCATTCAGAGCTCCAAAGCTTTGCTGGAATCTGTAAAAATGATAAACAACAGCCAAGAAGAAAACACAACCCCTTGTCTTCTCAACTACTTTGGGAGAACAATTGCTCTCAAAGATCGCATTCATTAACATTCTGATGAAGTTCCCTTTTAGCGCTGTTTTTCATACTTGAAAGGAACAGCTATGATCAGAGAGAGCCCTCAACTACCGACTCACTCATTTAGATTCTCTCGCTCTGATTCACCAATCACCTTCAAGAATAATTAGCAGCTTCATCTGAACGTAATGAATATACACACATGCTCACATCCATACCATTCATTTCGGAAGGCGGGGAGAAATCCCCCTTTCCTGACCCCTGCCACTGCAACCATCTCCTGGGCAGCGCCAGCACCTGATGGTTTTTCCAGTCTCACCGTCCCACTGACCACCAAGAGGTCAGAGCAAACTCCATTTCCAGGTTAACTCCAAAGTCCTGGTGAGCGGCTGGGTACTAAAAAAACCCAACCAAAACACCACTACACACACACGTCAGCCGCAACCTGCGTGAAACCTGAGCTGGATTTATACAGGAAGGTCCATGGGAAGGAAGGGAAAGGAGAAGTTTTAACTTCTTATCCGCACAAAGAGGCTGCTGTTTGTGTGTCTGTGGGGCTTGGGGTTTTTTTTTTCTTTTTTTACTTAATTTAAAATATCTATCTAAAATCAACTCAGTCTTTACTTGGAAGATGGTAGGATAGGAGATACATAAGTCAAGTCACAAGTACTGACGAAACAAGACACGATTTTCAGATGGTAACTGCCAAAGGAAATTGCCACATAAGTTAAAATCCAAAACGCTTAAAATTCACGCCAGAGAGCTGAAGGAGACCTCAAAGCCATCCCTCAGTATTAACCTTAATTGCTCATACTCCCAGGTCAACACAAAGGAAGAATACATATATTTATTCTAGAAAGCACCCTTTATTTACAGGAACACCAGCGGTGAGAATTTGCTTCAGTGGGGAAGGGGAATTCACAACATGGTGAGATACAAAGAAAAACAAACTAAAAACCACCTTACCTCTCCCAAATGATTCTACCATTAAGCTCTACCCAAACACTGAGAAATTTCATTTCAAAGGGGAAATCCAAGGCTTAGTTAGCCTATTAAACATAATCAGAGATCACTGCAGCATCAAGAAACAAACCAACCTAGAACACCACAATGGACTACCACACATGCAACAAAACTCCTTTCAGGATTAAAAAATTAAATAAAATACTTTCTTAGTTCAGTACTGTCCCTAGACCATATATTCACTTCTACACCCTTTCTTCCCCCTCATAAGCATAGAAGGTTTCAATTCTTATTTACTTTTTAAAAAAGCACTACAGCAGATTTTAAATCCTCTTAAAAACCCCAATGCACACCAAAACACAGATTTCCTCCAAAGCAGAAGAAAACCACCTGTTGCAGTCAAGTTCACCAGAGTACACAGCTCCACACCACACAAAATGACCTTGCCACTGCAGTCATTTACATGGGCATACACTGCTTTAAAGTACTTTTGCCTTAACCATCCCCTTCCCTTGCTGCTACATCACATCTGCCAGACATCACCCATGGTCCAAGGCAGTGCTGCAGGGAAAAATCCACACAATGTAGTGCTCCTCCTTCTTTCAAGTTTTACAGGGATTTAGTAAAAATGCACACCATCATTACATCCAAGAACACAGCCTCGAACATAACACACTTGGTTGGTGTGAAACAGGTGAATTCTGCTCACACTTTTCCCTCTGAGGTGTCAACCACCACGGTTGCAGAGGTGCACACGTGTTGTTTTCCAACATGTTGGTAAATATAGTATATATCAGGTAATTTCAAGTGGTGTTCTCTTACATGTTGGTAAATATAGCAGAAACCAGTCAATTTCAGGAAAGCGTTCTAGTACATGTTGGTAAATATAGTAGAAATAGGGTGATTTGAGGTGGTGCTCTCTGACATGTTGGTAAGCATGGTAGATATCAGTTAATTTCAGGAAGGTGTTCTTGTACATGTTTGTAAATATAGTAGAAATGGGTTAATTTCAGGTGGTACTGAAGTTTTTTGTAAGAATTTTAAAGTAAATCATTTTGTAAAGACTTTTTTTTTTTTTTTCCCTTTTAAAGAAAAACCAGAAGTACTTCCACAAACAGAAGCACCTTGGGGTGGCAGATATTTAAGGTCACTTTCTACCCTTGTATACCTTATTATCAAGGTTTGGGTGATTCAATAACAAGGCTCACCCCGTGTGAAAAGCCCAGAGTTTTCCCCATCAGCCTGGAGGGACTGCACTATCATTTGAATTCTATTTCCTGATAATGTGCTCATCATGGTAGAAAATTTCTGCAGGAAGATGAATTTTACTTTCTTCCCTGACAGCTCAGTAGAGACTCAGGGGTTTAATTGGACCTATCTGCTGGCGCATATTTGACTAAGAGCATACCCAAGAAAAAAAAAAAAAACAACAAGGTTATACAGACAGGTCTAGGGCTTGGTTTAGAGGCACACGAAAGCAGATTGCTCACTCATTATCAGTTCTGCATACACAAAGTAGCTGGCTTTCCTGTTAGGACAACACCCCACAAATGACACCGCAAAAAGCCAAAGAACAGCCATCACCAAGCGAACACAAACCTTCTTCCCTCTCCAGCACCTGCACACCCAGAGCTGCCCAGGGACCACCGGGCCAAATGTCCCTGCCGAGCAGAACCCCCGGCTCCCCCAGCAAGGGTCCTGACACCAGGGCAGATGGCCAAGGCCACCGCCGACACCTCCACGGGCACACAGGGACCCTCTCTGGGACTCTCAGGACTTGATCCCACAGGGAAAAAACTCCCAACAACCAGGGTGCCACCAGAGGCCCGCGTGGCAGGAGGGGTGGGCTGGGGAGCAGCAAAGCCCATGATCAAAATGGGACCTCACGCTCTGAGCCCAAGACATTAAAGAGCCCAGGGCTAATCCCAGTATTCATCAGCCCGTGCAGAACTCTTCACTACCGTAACACAGGTTCATAGATACGCAAGTGGCAGGAAATCCAAAGTAGGGAGAGCACCCAAAACTTTGCCCACGTTGGTGTGTCCAAGAAAGTGGGCAAAAGCACCAGGACTGCTCGTATTTACCGGGAATTCGAGTTATTACACCCAACAAGCAACTTGTGAGGTGCTTCCTCTCCACAACTCACTTCTTCCCCTTGTACACAAAACACAAATCAAAAGCCAAAGTCATAGTTTGTCAATGCCCCTCTGAAAATATTAAATTTCCTGCTCTGCTTAACTTAGCTCAGACAAGGCAGGCAGTATTTGCTCAGCAAATATTGTTTGTAATAAGTTAGACAAGCAATATTTTTTGCCAGCCTATTAACACCAGAAAAATATGTACAGTCAACAAGAGATGAAGAATTTGTTCAATTACTTCAAAAATGGGAATTACAACCGAGGGATTATTATCCATTTAAACATCTCTTTTCCACAAAATGTCAAACACTAGCCATTTGCTAACAATCTCCGGAGACAGATAAAGTAACATTTTGGCAATGCAAACACAAACTCCCGAGCTGGAGGAAGGGGGGAGTGGGAGGAAGGAGGGCGGGAGGGGGGAAGCTCCACCATTCACAACAATGCCGGACCATCCCAACACGCCAGGAATATTCTGCAGCCAATTAAAACCCCAAACAAACATTTGACTTGCCCGAAGTGATGGCGAACACCGGCCGGAGCCGGGCGGAGGAGGAGGGAAGGAGCAAGGAGAGGGGGGGGGTAGCAAGTTGCCAGCGGAGCCGCGATCACCGGGGCTGGCCCGGCACCCTCCTGACCGCAGCCCCGGGATCCCCCCGGGCTGACACCAGGATTAATGCACGTTAATTGCTATTTGCAAAATTCAGCAGCCTGAAAGCGCCGCGCTTCCTTTCTCAAATCCCTTTTTTTTTTTTTTTTTTTAAATTTTTTTTTCCCCTTTCCTTTTCCCTTCCAACCAACCCCCTCCCCACCCCCCCCAAGCCCCCGCCCCGCGGGAGGGCAGAGCCCCCCGGCCCCCGGCGCTCTTACCTCCAGCGCTTCCAGGGTGTTGAAGCTGGCGATGGCGAAGCCATCGATCAGATCCTCTTCCTGGGAGCTGGACTCGCGGCGGCGGCGGCGCGGGGGCCGAGCGGCGCGGGCGGCGGGCGGCGGGCCCCGCGGGGCGGTGCAGTTCTGGCCGCCGTTCTCCTTGCCGGGGCTCGGCTCCTTCTCGGAGCCCGAGGACGGGCTCTGGTTCCGCGGGTCGCGGGCCGCCGCCTCCCGCCGCCGCACGCGGTCCCGCTGCGACCTCGACCTCCGGCTCTGCCGGATTTTCCCATCCATCGCCGAAGAAGAAGCAAATTAAAAAAATTTAAAAATAATAATGATAATAATAATTAAAAAATTGGGGGGAAAAAATGAATAGGAGAAGGCCAGGCGCGAGGGGGGGGGGGGGCGGGTGGGTGGGAGTGGGGGGGGCGCGGGGGGAGAGAAAAGTCGCCCCCCTCCAACTCACCGCTGCCCCTCTCCAAACCCCGGAGCCCTTAAAAAATAAAAATAATAATTTTAAAAAAAAATCAACAACAACAACAACAAAAAAAATCCTGCTGTTCAGAGCCTCGGATCCAGGGCGATGATAATCCACAGAGCAAGGCTGGGTGGCGGTGGCGGTGGGGCGAGCGGCACACACACACAAAAAATATTAAATCCACGGAATGACCTTGACAAATTTCCACCCCCCGCCTCCCCCCACCCCCCAAAAAAAGCAACGACGGGAAGAGGAGGGGAGGAAAAAAAAAAAAAAAAAAAAAAAAGAGAGAGAGAAGGGGGGGAAGATTTATCTGGATCAGGACGAGGACACCTCGGATTCACTCGGCGCGGAGGAGAGAGGCAGATCCAGGAGGCTCGACCCAGCTCGGGATAATCCAGGCGCGGCGCCCCCTCCCCGGGGGCAGCGCCGCTCCGGGGCCCCGCTCCGGCCGCCGCGCACCGCCGGGGGGGCCGCCGCCGCCGCCGCCGCGCTCGCCGCCCAACTTTCTTGCCGCGGAACGAGCGAGACAATCCCTGGGCAGCCCCCGCCGCCGCCCGCCGCCGCCGCCGCCGCCCGCCGCCGCCGACCCCTCCTCGCCGGGCGCCGCCGGCGGCTCGCAGCCCCCCGCCGGCGCGGCGCGGCGCCCCCGCCGCCGCCGCCCGCTGCCGGATGGCGCTCGCCCGCCCGCCCCAGCCCGGCCGCCCGCGGCGCGGCGCAGCCCCGGCCCCCAGAAGCCGCTCAGTCGGCGCTGCCCGGATGCCGCCCCATTCTCCCCGAGCTGGGACGCGGCGCTAGCACCGCCCGGCCGGCCGCGCATGAGCAGGGCTGCCAGCTGCGCGTCATTCCCCGGCGCAGGCCCGGCCGTGCCCCCGGCCCCCCCCCTCCCCTTTCCTCCTCCTCCTTCCCGCCCCGCCGCCGCCTCGCCTCCCCTCCGCGCGGGCCGGGGGCGCCGGCGCCCGCCCGAGCCCCCGGGAAAAGTTTCCCCCGGCCCGGCTCCGGCCCCGCGGCCCCGCGGCCGCCCTGCCCCGGGACGCGCAGGGGGCAGCGCCGCGGGCCGGGATAGGGGATGGAGGGGCGAGCCGAGGGGATGGAGAGGGGAGCCGGGGACAGGGGACGAGCCGCGGCCAGCCGTGAGACCCGGGCTGAGCTGCGGGGTGGGCTGGGGGTCAAACCATGAGCCCGGGGTCGGAGGGTGAGCCGGGGACAGCGAACGAGGGACGGGACGGGTTGGGGATTAAACGCTGAACCGAGGGTCGGGCTGAGAGATCACTTGGGGGTTCAGGACAACTTGGGGAACACAGGAAGAGCTGAGAGACATGGAGAGAGCGGAGGGATGAGCTAGGGAGCAACCTGTGTGTCAAGGGACAAGTTAGGAAATGAGCTGGTGGTGAGAGTGCAGGACACCACACGGGAGCTGGGCAACCAGAGCTGTAGGTGGGACATGGAGCAGTGTGAGGGCACCGAGGGCTGAGACTCATGGAGATGGAAGCAGGAGACCCTGCTCATTAGCTCCTGCTCTCCATCCGTTCATCCTGTTGAGGTTTTATTCGGGCTCTGCAATGCGGGAGAGGACTGTTTCCGTTCTCGATTCCCTGCAGTTTCAGGCCCTCTCATCTCTCCAGGATCACCTGGCCAAAGGCTTGGTCCTCAGGCATTCCCTTGGGCCAGGGACTGGCTTGGTGGCCGACTGAGCAGCGGTGCAGTGCCCAGTCCCAAGGACGGCGCTGAGGAAGGTGTGCCTGGATCAGGGCTCCTGCACAGGGCTGTCCTACATATCGCAATGGTAGCAGGGCTTAATCCTCCTGTTATCATCTTTTATTGCACAAAGTCAGATATTGCAGCATGTTACCATCGCTTCTGGGTACTCCCTTCCTTGTGTGGGGCTGGCTTTCCTCTGTTGGACTGATTGGGTTTAATTCCTTCCTTCTTCAGCTGCTTTCACCTTCCCTGGGGGGTAGCCTTTAGTTCTGGTTGTGAGAGATGTTAGAAAAGTGTTGTGAAATAAAGCCTAAAGAAATCCATTGAGATTCATGTATTGTTGGTGTATAAGGGGAAAAAAATCCATGAAGGAAATTCAGAGTTAGTGGGAGCCGTGGAAGTGAGGGGAAAAAATCTCCTGCTACTTGTTCCCATTGTGTTCCAGTTCACTCATCACCAGGGATGGTGGTTTCCGCAGGCTGGTGATCCCAGGAGTGGCTGGTGGCAGTCTGGCAGCTGAGTGTCTAACACACTCATCGAGAATGTGGCCACTTCAGTGCCCATTTTCTCACCATTTTCTTATGTTCCTGATCTAATCGTAACAACGGAGCAGCCAAAAATCAACTCCCTTCCACCTGGTCCAAACAGGCTCCTTGAGAAAAGTTTCCGGTGTCTGGCAACAGCGTTGCCCTACCTTACTTGGACGAGCACTAAAATAAAGATCATCCTCTTAATATGTAGCATAGAAATGTCATTTAAATTTAAGCCATTTAAAACCAAAGGTAGAAATCCCATGTGTAGTGCAAAGCTTCTTAATGCAAATAGTCAGTCATGCATTGCATGCCTCAATCACACTCGTATCGGTGTCATTTGTGTCCTAATAAAATCCTATAATCTTTTGCGTGCCAATTAAAGAAGGAAGATGGCTAAATCTAGCTGCTTCCTTGGGTAATTACAGGCTAGTGGGGAGCCAGACAGTTATCTGGCCAGGGTTTTGCTGGACTGTGGATTTCCAAAGGGTATTGCCGTTCCTGTTTCATTAAGTGACTGTACAGTATTTTTTTTCAATGTATGGTATTTGAAAGACACAACCAAGATCCCAGAGATGGTTGTTAATTAAAGGTCTCAGTTTAGGTACACCTAGTTTAACAACGGATTGGGTTTAACAACTGCATTTGCTTCACCAGTATTTCAAGGGACACTCAAGAAACAAGACCTTACACTGAGTTCACTTAGTTATTTTTACACTAGTGTGTCTGTCCTTTTATTTACAAGGTAATTTCTATGTTGCTTATAAGTACATCATAAGGGCAAGGCATTAAAAAAGATAAACTGGGGCATTTTTAACAGTTTCTCTTGCTAGGACTCATCTCACTCCTGTTGTGCTATAGGCCCTCCATCATTAATATGCATTTCTAGTTCTCTTTTTTTCATTCACTTCCAAATTTGCTGACCAACAAGGACAGTGGAAATTGCCTGTAAAGTTCCTTTCTTTATTTCCTGTCAGCAGGGTCATCAAGATTCTCATCCCGTGCTTATGTACAGGAGTTTAATGTCACTGGGAACGTAAACCAAAGGTGCCTGCTGGGGCAAGTTGTGAATAACATTATTTTTTTCAATTAACTCCACAAAGTCAGCAGTGCTATGACTGTCCATAGTTATTCTCGTTTTTGTATGTGTATTTTTTCTTGTTGAAAGATGCAGCAGAAGGGTCATCCAAAGGAATTAACAAAATCAAACAGTCCACACGGGAAAGGATACCTCTGCTTGAAGCAGCGTCTCTGAATCAATCGTGCCTTTCCTTCCACCAAGGCAATTTCGTGTTTTCAATAGAAGGCAGACGTACAGTGGTTTTGTTTCCCCCCAGCATCAAATGGCATTCCACACAATGATATTCATCATGTTATAACTCTAGGTGAATGATAATGGATCAGAGGGAATGAAAACAGATGGATGTTAAAGCAGACAATTCCCTGCCACAAACCTGGGAGCCCTCCACTGCTGCCTAGTCCATTCATTCAGTGGATAATTGTATTAGACATTCCAACAATAGAGAGGCCTTCTTCATTAATCCTGAATTTACTGAAAAGGAGCTTTGCAGACCATAGCTCTTTCGGTGCTTAGACAACATCAGGCAAAATTTACCACAGGCTTAAATGTCTAAAAGTCATCTGGATAGAAACTAGCACAGAAAATTCCAAAAGCAAGAGGGATGGGCGAATGAGGCCAGGGGACAGGAGTCCAGCACTGCAGGTTGGCAGGGGATGTGAGTGCCTTTGCAGCAGAGCTGCAGCTCAGGTGATGCCGAGGAAATTTATTGAAAAGCTTTCCTGTGGCTGGAGTGCAGGCGCAGCTGAACTTATCAATACTGGACGTGGGTTTGAGCTGATTGTCCCTTTCCAGCCCCCCAGCTCGCCACATGAGCCAGTGGATGCCAATCCCTGCCATGTGATGGGGCACAACCGTTCCCTAACCCTGGTCTGCGTCAGGTGACTGGGGCCAAGCAATACAGATCAAGTCTCTTACCAGCTGTCCTGTGAGTCAGACCTTGATTACAATATTGACATTAACATTTTAATCACAGGCATGCTGCTGCGGATTTTAATGACAAACTTGCTCTGCCTTTGCCTTTTGAGGATCAGAAATTAGACCCTCGCTCATAGCTGGAGCCAGTGTGGCATCAGAGCAGCAGCAACCCCAGCAGTAAACATGGCACTGCTCTCACCACGAGCCTGCCCCTGGACATTAACCTTGCTGGCACCGAGCACCTCGCTGGAACAGGGACTTTGTTCTCAATTACTCTGTTCCTGTGTCTGGGGCAGTACTGGAAGTTATGAAGAAGGAGAAAGGCGGTGCTTTTTTATTCTCGGCAGCCTGAGGCAATGTGAAAATCCACCCAGTCCCTGTGTAACTATCATTTTCGATTCATAGGTACTTTAATCAGGGCAGAGTAATCCAGAGACATTTCCTTCATCCAGTGGAGGTGGAAGCAGGGTTGCTGTTATACTTTTTCTGCCCAGTGCCATCAGAGTGAGGTGAAGAAAATTCGATACAAATGAGAATCATGCCCCGAATCTGTGTTGTTCCTCTCACGCCAAACACGCTCCACGATCTGTTACAAATGCCGCAAGCTGAGTCTGCGAGGCTTTGCTTTGTTAAAGACTGTCATGTCCAAGGTGGAAGGACAACCAAAAGGTCACAATAAATAAACTGAATACAAAATTGCTTAAGGCAACAAAAGGAGACCACAGACTTTCATTACAGCTCTGACATGCACCAGGAGACACTTCAGGACGTTAAATAAGCTGGGGTTTGTGTCGATGGGCTTGGTTGTTTTCTGTTGTTTCTTTCCCTGCTACCCCAATATTTTGCCAAAACAATCAGGCCTTAACTGCTTGGTATCCCTTTCGCAAACATGGGCTGCCTTTATCACTTGCTTCATCGTGGTCATTTGCACTGAAAATACATAATCACTGTCAGAGTACAAAGAATCATTACGAATAATTAGTTACTTCCAATATGGCAAGTCAGTCTCATAAATCTTGAATATTTGGCTTTGGTTTTGGAAAGAGATTCCTTAATGGCTACACTTGTGAGACTCTGTTAATTGATATAAAATTGTATTCAAAATTAAATTTGTTTTAACAGATCTAAATCACCCCAATAAATCAGCTCCAGCCTATCTGCTCTGAGGGTTCAAGTACACATTTTTTTCTTTTTTTTTGCCTTTGGGAGAAACTGTGAGCTTCCAATCAACGCTCAGAGATCTGGATCTGACCCTCCCCTCATTGACTAATTGCTTCCATATGCTGACATGGGGTGATGATTTTTTTTTTTTTTTTTTAACTGGTCTGAGGAGTCATAAAGGAGGGATGGAAGGTGCAGCCCCTCTCCCCAGCCCAGCTGTAGCAGCTCTGGGGCTCTCAGCCTTCCTGCCAGGCAGGTGTGTTGGGAACAGGGGCTTCTGTCCGAATTCACCTCACAGCCAGGGTGGGAGGGAGGAATTGCCTGCCTCTGTTCCGAGTGAGCAAAGGAGAGGGGGTTTTAATAAGAAGGAAGGAGTTCAAGTCTATCTGTAACAGTCAGATATTGAGGATTTATGCTATTATAGGTAATCGCAGTGTGAATGGTTGTTCTTATGGTGCTTTTTTTCCTTCTTCAGGGAAACTGTCTTTTTCATCTGATATCATGGGTGCAAAAAGGTGAGAGTTAATAACAATAGCTTAATTTTACTTGACTGTATAGACTCTATTTAGCTCCTGAAATTGTTTCAGGACAGGATGTTATTATCTTTATCCTTGCTTTAAACCACAGAAATGGAGCTCGGGAGACAAAAGCCCAGTATTCCTCTCCCATAATGTCTTTAGTAGGCTGTATTCCTCACCTATGCAGCAGTGAGCCCAAACTGTGCTTCCTGTGATCCTGTGTGGTAAAAAATCTGTTGGAAGAGTTCCTCATTTGCATCCTGCCTGTTATCTTAAATATCTCTCTAATTTGTTTTATTTTTTCTTCTCCTCCCGAGATTCTTTCCTACCTACTTCATCTCAGCAGAACTTTCCCCACCCCTCTCTGGGTGTGTATTTCTGCCTGTCTGATTTCCCTGGGGTGGCAGCCACGGAACCCTCAGGGTGAGGGATGCTCGGTGCCCGGGGTTTGCGTGGGGAGGCTTTGGGGGGCTCGGAGCTCCTCTTGCCTCACCTGGGAAAACCCTGCAGAGCAGAGTGTCTGCTGTCAGGCCCTGCAGCACGGTGATCACCACCCAGTGCTGTGTCTTGCTTGGCTGGGGATGCCTAAATCCTGTTGGGCTCAGTCACCTGTTTAGTGATTCTTTTTCTTGCCTTCAGAGCATTGCAGACGCACACCTCGCCGTGCGGTGTGTCGCGGTGCAGGGTGCTTAGGGGCGAATAAAAGTGACAAACTTTCTAGTTTTATTGGGTGCAACTGCTGCAAGTGTTAAAAGGTTTCCTCGGGTAGAAGTTGCTTCTAAGTGTCTCGTAGGTAGTGCTCAATTTACTCTTAAATTTGTTAAAGCAATGCATTTCATTTTAATCCCACAGTGCACGTTGTTAATCAGCTAGCGCTACAAAGGAAAAAAATATTGAAAATTCCCAAATGAACAACAAAGAACCCTCACCCACCCACCTTGGGAAACCTGAAGGTTAAGACTGTAAGTATGATTTTGTGTCCTAAGCCTGGAAAGTGAGGGGAAAGCTAGTAATGACTGATCCAGAGAAGGTGTGTTTGGCAGTCTACAACTTGCAGACCTCTCCTAATAAAGGCTGGCAGGGTGTGCAAACGGAGCTTAACACATGGTCATGATAAACAGGTGCTGAAAGATTTCTGCAGCATTTCTTCCACTAATATTTTTGTCTCTTTAAAGCAATCATCAGGAAGTTGTGTCATCTTAATTCCAGAATCTGGGAGTAAGCGATTTACTAGTAGCTGTGTAACTTGTTAGCAAAGGCTTCCCTGCAGTGGGATTTTGGCTCTCTGTGTAGCAGCAGCAGGCTAAGCACTGAGGGAGGCTGGCAAAATCACAATGATGCATAATTTACACTGGGTCAAGTTACTGTTCGTGGCAAGTAGATGAGCTGGACAAGTGTTAAACAGGGCTTCACCTTCACTGCTGCCCATGCCTGTGATGGGAAATTTATTCCCGGAATGGATGAGGCTTAGCTAATTACTGCACAGTTGTATGTCCTGATGTCTTTGGGTCACCAGACCAACTTTGCACGGGCCAAATCAGAAGCTGATTCAGAGATAGAAGAATATAATAGCCAAAAGGATTGGCTTGACTGCCTGGGATCATTTTGCAAAGAGAAAGCTAGAAGTGGAAGTTAGATGAAAGGAAAATAGGAAAGATGGGAATGGCTCTGTTAGAGAGAGTGTGTAATAAGGACTGAAGTATCCTTAACACAGAGAATTTTTACAGGCACCTCATACTATTGCTAATCTTTTGTTGTCCTTTTTCTGATTCACTGATTTAATTTCACTTCTGCAAATGAAGCAAGGAGCCTCAATTTACTGAGGGGGCTGTGAGGGCCTTTGGAAAGGAATGTATTGAATTTCAGAAAGCATTTTACAAGAAGGTAGCCTGCCACAGTCTTGTGCTGTAGGACTTCCTTTGGAAGCATATATTTCTCCCCCATAAGTCTTTTGAACAGTTTTATACCACACATGTTTCAAGAGAATTAAATCAATAACAATCTGTACCTTTCTAACCTGAAATGCAAGCTCTGCACGGCAGGAGATCAAGCTATGCAATTAACTGTTGTCCTTTCAAAGGAATTCTGACAGATATTTATAGTTTACTGTATTCCATTTTCCTGCCATTGGAATCTAACAGTACAACAGAATGCAACTGACTGGAACTATGAAATAATTATAGCAATAACTATTTCCTTCTCTACTGGGGGAATCTTGTAAAGTGCTGCATGTGGGAACTGCTGATGTTCTTGCCCCTCAAAATCCGGTCCTCACCTTCAGTTTATCATGCATCCCTGGCTAAGTCACCCAAGAGAGGTTTTGTTCCATTACCTTCAGCTTTTTCTAAAGTCATGTTCTGAATCTCACGTTCATCTTGATGTGGAATGAATCAACACTGTAGAAATAAATGCACTTTAAAAAGCTTTCTATATTCGTGCATGGACAGGGTATGAAGTAGAAAGACCTCTCTGTAGTAAAATAAGTCATATCTTTGTGTGGGAGTTTGGAGCAGTCTATTAAGAGGAAACTATGCAATATTACAAGAAGTGAATAGATTGGCATTTGACTGCTAAGCACTTTGCAAATTTCGATATAAAGGCACTTATTTTATACCCTGAGCTGTCACTGTAACTTATGTGCTCGTGCTGGTGACTTAGTAGCATAATGACAGGCCATTGTTACTGAGCTAATTAGTTTTAAGCAATCTTTCCTAACAGTATGCTTGAGGATGGCATTCATTTGCTGCAAACTCATGAGAGGCTGATGCATCAGGAAAACAGTGATGCTGAATCTTTGACCCACCTCTCTTGCTGGCTCAGTGTGAGTGTCTTATCAGGGGACAGTTGCTGTGTTTGACATTTTAGGTGCCTCTTGCCTCTGGTAATACCCTCAGCTACTTAGCTTACAACTAAGGGCTGTGAACTTCCAGCTTTAGGGCTGTAAACCTGCAGAGCAATACTGTAGCTTCCAACATCTGGTGGGATCTAATCGTTGCTCTGCCACATGGCCTTCTTCTATCACTCTGGTTGAATGCCTGCAGATGCTTCCCAGGACTTTGCAAACCAGGATCAGATGCATCTGGGGAGCAGTGTGGTAGGGGATCGTGGTGTCATTTAAAAAAAAAAGAGAAGTTCAGGGTAGGATAAGTAGACATGGAAAAGTCTCTTCAAAGAAAGTATAGGAATTATTTTCCTAACAATGTTCACCAAGGTATAGTAAAGAAGTGTCCAGATGCCCTCCACCTCTATCCACGTGGACTGGGCATGAAGTTAATCACTCCTTCCAACATGAAAAGAACGAGAATAGGGAAGAGAAACTGTTCTCACTTTATTCTCACAGGTGGCACCAACAGCTTGTGGCTGTTGAGTAATACTGTATTGTGCAGCTGCCTTAGAAACTGGTGATACTGAGTCATTCCCAGGTAATAATTTTGTTTTGGAGTCCCCCCAACTTATATTAAGACCGGGTGGATAAGTGGTGGTATTGTAACAGGAGGTAAAAATTCAACAATCAGCCTCTCCCAAGTTTGCATTTCCTGGAACTGTTGTCATAAATGTGAAGTCCACTAGAAGGAAAGAAGTGAAGGAAATGGAGAATGTTGTCTAAACTAACCAGATCTGGGAGCTCCCCCTGTTTTTCCATAAGGGGCTCTGGAATGCAGCTGTCTGACCCTCTGGTGTAGTCAAGTCCAAGTCTGCACCCCAGCCTGTGTGACTCAGCTTCTGGAAGCTCACTGCTGTGCACAGAGGGCAGATTTGGGGTTTCTGCACAGGGAGCTGTTGTGTGCGTGCAGATCAATACCAGAGCTGAGAACTCTCCTCCTGAGAGGCCTGCAAACAACAGTACATTATTTATGTGCTCCTCTCCTGTTTCCCTGTGCCTTATGTAAATACTAATCAAGGTGAAATTGGACTCAGCCATGTCTAATTTTGACTTTGGTTTATTTTGGCAATATCCAAGCAGAAATCAATCTAATGGTCTTCTAGAGGGGTCCTGAGGTTTTGTAAGGCTTTGCATGGGTTTAAGGCAGAGTCCCTGTGTGGGACTGTTGGAATCCCAAGAGCTGGTGCTCTGTTGTTCCCAAGCCTTGCCCTCTCTTTTGCAGGAACAACAGGAATGTGAAAAATTCCATGTCCTGTCCAGCCACTGCCCTCTGACCACAGCTGATGTTACTCATTCTGATAAGCAGCAGCAGGTTTTATTCCATTTATCCAACACTTTGTTAGCTTTGCATCCTCTCCCCCACACCCCTGACTTTTTTGCTTTGTGTTCGTGACTCTGTGTGTGTTTTTATTCCAGTTCAGCTGGGAGCAGGGGATTTCTCTGGGAATGTTTCACAGTTTTCAATTTGCTTTGTGGTTTCAGCAGTCTAGTGTTGGCTATTTGTATTTACTCACTTACAGCACTGCTGTATTTTTTCACCTGTCTGTAGATCTGGGGGGAAAAGGTGCTTTACTGGCAGTGTTGCCAGCCAAAGTCTCTTGTTCCTCTGTGGTAAGAGCTGGGGCACTGCAAGGCTGCCGTGGTGTGCATGGGTGTGCCTGCTGAGCAGGGCAGCTATTAGTTCTGAGCATGATGATGGTTTCTGTGATGTGCATGACTTTCTCTGTTGGGAAATGAACTGTGAACACCTACTCATTTTTCATAGGCCAAATTACAGTGCTGTTTCAGCTCTCTGAATTGCCTACACCTCAAAAAGAACGTCCCAAGGATCCTTTAGTGCAATAGTAATGAAATAGCTGGGGCTGAGCAGCTCTTCTGTTAGCAGGAACCACCTCTATAAATTTAGCCATTTGCTTTCTGCCTGGCAGACTTCTGATGCACTTGATGTACTTCTTCACCCTTTTATTTTTTGCACTTGAGGTAGCCTTTGCGTGCTTGTTGCTCAGGCTTTAACTGTGATTAAACCAAAGGAAGAGGTTTTGGAGTGAGTGAAATTTTGCTTAGACTTCTGTGTCACTCTGAAAAGCTCAAAGATAGTAGCTTAGAGAAAACAAATTAAAGTAGACATTACTATTTTTTCTTGGGGGAAGGGGGAAAGTGTCACCAGTAGCATTGCTGCTAAAATAGATAATACAGATTCAGACCTTGGAAACAAAGGAACACCATTCTCAAAGAATTCTTTCCCAAGTTGGAATTCATATGCATCCACACTTGTACTTTTGGATGATCATTAAATTCTGTTTGTGCTTTCTAATCTGAGAGTTCCCCAGTGGTACTTAATAGCTCAAATATTTGTGCATGAGGTCCTTTAAATTTCCTTCTCTTCTAGTTTTGGGGTTGTTCCTGATTTGATCTAGCAGAAAGGAAAGAAAAAAAAAAAAGATGCTTAGTGGAGCTTTTAACTCTCAAGGTGTAGCAGTACATGGCCATTAATTGTTGTGGAGCAGAGCCCAGCAGATGGAGGGGACAGGGCCCTTGATGAAATGGGAGCTGTGCGATCTGTCTCATCAAGAACTGTCAGAGCTGTCTTCCCCCTCCAGGATGACCATGGAGAATTCATGTCAGTGCATTACCTTCTCCCAGGGAATCAGGTGTGTGTCTGCATACAAAGATGCCTTCGGTCTCTCTCTGATTGTCCTAACGTTACATCACAGCCTGTGCGTGTGCACAGCTGTCTTTTGTTGTCTTCAGAAAATAAAAATCCATTTTTCTTCAATGTTTTGAGGTTTGGACACTGTAGCCAAAACTGTGGAAGGTTTTCCTTAAAATCAAGCTTTCCAATGCAGCAGGACAGAAAGAATACTGCCAGACAGTCAATTTGAGCTTCAGAGCTGTGCTGGTACTTAGAAGTGCAATCCATCAGGCCCTCTGATCTACAAGTCTGGCTGAAATCTTGCAGCCGTCAGCATGACATTGCTCCCAGTCACATCAAGTGTGACGAATTGCTAATAGATGTTTTGAAAGGAGGACTTAAATTAGCTTCCCAAAATTCACCTCAAGAATACAGGATCTGTCTACAGCTTGGATGTTAAGGTGTGATTTTAGTCCATTTTGATAAATCGCTAGCACCTGTGGATTTTGTTTCTTCATTTCCACCCCTCCTCCCCACCCCCAAGCTGCAATTTTAACTTGTGTTTGGCTGGCTGTTAAACAATCCTGTGTTCTGCTAGAGCAGACAAGCTGTGTTGGCAGGTGACTAAGATCAGAAGGAAAGCTAGATACGTTTCTTTCTTCTTGGTGGCTGTGGCTTTCAGTTCAGAGCAAAGGCAGGCGTTTAAAAGCGTGTAATGGGGATGCTATAGGATGTGTGTAGGTCCCACGTCAGCTCCGATTAACTTCTTGTGCACGGAGTTCAAAGTAAAGTGCCACGTGATCAGCAGAATGAACTCAACCATTCGGTCATCCTGAGCAGGGAAAAAAGAGCACGTTCTGATTCTGGACTCCTCCTGAGAGGGCAGAGGATGTTCATAAAGTGCTTCCTCAAAGCAGAAAGAATTTGAGTCAGCATCTGCTGGGGGCAGAGCTCTTTGCTGAGGCAAAGTTGCTCAGCTTTATGAGGAGAAGCTGCCCCTGGAAAACCAATCAGGATGAAAAAGGTGATCCTCCAAAAAGTAGAATAAATATGGAAAAGCAAATTTCCAGAGAGGGTGGGTGTAGGGATTTAGCCGTGCTGCTGCAGTCGGTATGTTGCTCGTGTCCCAGGCTTGAGTTCCAGGCAAGTGTGCCCAAAAGTCCCAGTGTCCATTTTATGCCAGTCATTTCCTTGCCTCAGTTGTCCTTTCCCCCTCATTTGGATTGCCAGTTCAGCAGGGAGCAGCAGCAGGGGACAGTAGGACAGAGTGCTGGAACTCATTTTTAAGTACCTGTTTTATGCTTTGCGAGAGCAGCTGGAGAGAAGGGATAAATTACGATAAATTGCCAGTCTATGCAGAAAGGTGTTTGCATAAATTATTGGAGAGCCCACTTGAACTTGTTGAGCAGTGCTCCCACCAGCATTAAGAGGTCACTTAACCCTCTGTGCAGCCCTGCTGCGGAGCCCAGTCATGCATTGCAGAATTCAATGAGTTCCACCATTTTTCTTCTGAGCATTGCCCAGAACTGATGCAAAGTGACATCTGACAGCACAGGCAAAGCAGTGACAATGCTCTGAGACACTAATAATAGCTGTAGAGCTAGAGCAGTTTCCCTCTATCCTTATTTTTTATTAGATTCTCCCCCCCCTTTGGTGAGGAAATGTTGTCATCCCTGGCACAGTTTATCCTTGGAAACCACCTTTGCTGAGCCATTTAATCACAAGGCTGGCTGCACGGTGGAGTCAATGTGCTAGGAATGCTCCCACCATAATCTCCTTAAAGAACAGCTGATACCTCATTGAGAACTTTGAAAAAATAAAACCCGCATTCCTCTTGGGCGATCCTTGCCAGAAGTTAGGAGCAGTGAGGGGTGCTGATGGGGAGAGGCTGAATCATCTCTGGAACAGCGTGGCAGCAAACACCCCTAGAAAAGCAGGCTGCAAATCCTGTGCAGACTCCTTCTCTTCCCCCCTCCATTTCCTTTGTTACTAAGGAGATTTACATTGAAACAAGCTCTGCAGGAATCCTCAGGTTCCTTGCAAGGGGATCTTAATATTTCTACTCCTTTATAATTAGTGAAAGAGGGAGGATATTAGAAAGGCTTCCTGCGAGGGATTCTTGGGGCCAAGTTACAGTAAAAAGGGAAAAATTATGAGTAGCCCTCAAAACCTCAATTTTGTGGCTGTGGTCAATTTGATGGGAACCCAAAGGCAATCCCAGGGGCAGAGCAGTAATGTGAATTGCTTCACTAGGACAGAAGTAGATCAATCTTTGTTGTTTCTGTATTTTTGTTTCATCATCTCCTGTAGTTGTTTGTTCCTTGCACTCTTGTCTATTTCTGCAGGTTATTTATCTTCTTACCTATTTATCTGTTATTTCTCTTCTGTTTCACTGTTGGACTCAATGGTCTTAAAGACCTTTTCCAACCTAAACAGTTCTGTGGTTTGATAATATCTCCTTGCTGTACCAAAGTCAGCTGCAAAGGGCAAATGAGGTTCCAGGGTGCCCAGATTTATTTGGAGAGTCAGGTGTTTTTAACCAGTGCTCCGTGGATAGGGAAGGCAAGGGGCAGTAGTTTTTTTTTTTTTTTCCTCTGAGTGCTGGAATTACAGGAAGGAATAGATGCCTAAGGGGGAACTCAAGGAATAGTTTAGGCACCTAAATCCTGAAGGATAATCCTGACTGCTCCCGCCGACTTCTCTAAGCGGCTGAGCATCACCACCAAGAGGGTTCCTGAGGTACTTAGAGCTCTCCTCTGCACGTCTAGAGTTATCCAAGTCTTGTTGGTGCTGAACTGATCAAATCTGATCTCTCTCCTAAGCCCTGTCAAGATTAACAAGCCGGGCTTTCTGCTGCCTCCTGCGCGGCCGTGCCGGTGGCACAGGCAGAGCAGCCTGCAGCAAGGCTCTGCACCAGCAGCACACACAGCTGCTATTTACATTCCAAAGCAGGGGAAGAGTCAGGGACATCCTGCTGCTATAAAATAGCACTGAATATTAAATGGCAAGCAAGGAGCGTCTGTATGAGCAATGGGGGTTTGTCCAGTCCCGTGTGCTCCTCCACTGCAGCAATCTTGGCGGCATTTTCATTTTTGCTTTGCGATATCCTCATCTCTCCCATTTCCTGACATGCCTGTTGTCGTTTCCCTCTGCCTCTGACATCTTTATGCATCTCTGTTCCTGTTGTCTCCCCATAGCCCCTCCATTTAGCTGTGTCATAGCTCCTGCTTTCTCCTGTGGCCTCTGGCTACTGCTGGGAGGGATAAAACCCAGCGGCTCGAGGGTGTGGGTTGTTGGGAGCAGTATCTGTGCTGGGCAATGTGATATCCTGTGTGTGTCAGAGAAGTTCTGTGAAGAAGGGAGTGCTGAGCAGTTTTCCAGTGCCATCTGAGTCCACGTGGCCATGGGAGGTCTGGAGTTTCTTTAGAACTAAAGCTGTCTAAAGTAATTTTGATGCAGGGCATAAATTGACGGAATTTAGGGCATACGATGAGCAAGATGGAAAATGCTTTGAGCATGGAACTGTTGGGGATTATTCAGTGTGAAGGTGAATGGAAAGAAAGCACAGAGAAGAGAGGAATTGGTAGGCTCCTGTAAAAGAGCAGCTGAAATCCTAGAATGATAGTTGCCTCCCACCTCAGCCCCCATCTCATCTGCTGGTGTCTTAGTGCGTATTCAGCAAGCTAAACAGCATCAGGTCCTCTTTCACCTTGGCAGCACCACTGGTGATACTATTATACACCTCTATGGTTACTGATTCTTTTTTGCCAAGTGTTCCACACCAGTATATTTTTCCCACGTTGATTATGCAGGATCTTCTGACCTTTAGAAATATGGCACTTCTGACTGCTGCAGTGGAAACCCGCCTTCCCGTTTACACCTCTCCTCAATTCCCAGAGCATTGCTATAAAATACACTCTTTTTTTGTTTGTTTTTCCCCTTCCAATATATTATATTCTTGTAGATCTAACCCTCAGGAAATCAACATCTGGTACCAATAATTGTTCTTTAGCTGAGGTGGCTGAATCTCCTGCCTTACAGCAGTGAAGGTCTAGAATTCCTTCAACGTGGGGAGTCCATCAGGAGAGGCAGAAGCTTTCTGTGAGACGAGGACATTGGCACACTTCCCAGCACCTGTTGGTAGCACAAAGGGGTATGTTACAGGCTGGGCTGTGCAATCCCAGGGTAAAGAAACACCACGAGGCCATTAAACACCCACTTTAAATTGCACCTTTGCTCAAATCCCTCACCAAAGGCAGCAGCATCGCTGTGCAGTCCTGTGTTTGTGCTTTGCAATAGATTACATCCCCAGATGTATGAGCTCTCTGGAGACCAGAGGGGAAGGAATGTCATGCACACAATAGAGCTGGAAAAACCTTCTGTCTTAATGGTGTCCCATCAAATCTTATCTGATAACCTCTCCTTTTGAAAGTATGTGGAAAGCCAAAAATAAGAACAAAGCAAACCATAGACACAGACTTGCCCTGACCTGTCTTCTAGGCTCTATCTCTGTGGAGCTCTCCTTGCTTGCTCTACTTGTCTTGCTGTGACCTCTCTCTCTCATCTTGCTATCAAACTCACTTGCTGGTGAGAAGCTCCCCCTCCCTTCCTCCTTTCCCTTCTTTCCAGCCTCTCCTGTTTGTAGCAGCCTCCTCATGCTTGTCTGCCTTATCCACTTTGTCTTATATTTTCAGCAGAGATTAGAAATATCTTTTCTTCTGACTCTCAAAGTTCTGAATTCCTCTATCTTCCTGCCACTGCTTATCTTGCTGCTGTATTTTTAAGCTCTAATACACTCCAGGATATGGTTGTCATCAGGGACACTTGAACAAAGTAAAAGTAGTGTAGCAACCTTCCAAAATTCTCAGCAAAAGTGCTTTGACAAAAGCAGAAAGTTCAAGGCATAAAAATCTATATCTGTATTTTTTAGTTGTTGAATAGTGACAACATACGATAGCAGAATGATTTTGGAGAATGTTCACTGCATTCAACCTCTGCCTGAGATATCCACAGCTGCTTTTGTGGTAAAATAATCCATTCTGTTCTGACCCATCGTGTATTGTATCACTTCTCGTGCGAGGTCTCTGTGGTACTGGGAAGCTTGCAGTGGCTAATTACCAGCAGTGTGGAAGGGAAAGGATTTTGCTGTTAGCCCAGTCTGGGTGCACAGAGGAGATGTCCAAGCAGAAGGAGGAAGCACGGCTCGTAGCTGGTATCAGACCAGGGAAATGAGCTCTGACTTCCCCATCCCAGCTGACAGCAAAGTCTGTGGGCCACCCTTCCTCTCCTCTGGGGTTCCCTCCAAAGATGAGGTGTGAGATTCTTATCTATGTGCTCATTTTCAGTGAATCCCTTGAATGCTTTGAGCTTAATGAAAAGGCCCTGAAACACCTCAGTTTTCAGAGTCTGAAGAAGAGAAGTACCAGATCATACTGTCCTTCAGCTGAGGAGGCTGCAAACAGTTTGTCTTACAGGCTATTGAAAGTTTTACCCCAAAACCTTGGGCTGACACTCGTGTAGCTTTGGAAGCTCTTGCTGCGTATAGACTCAGGCACTTTCTATTTAAAACTTTCTGGTTGGTCCATAAGGTACCTTTGGGTGTTCTACCTCAAATGAGGGCCTGTCAGGCATGGTGGGGGTAGTAAATAACAATTTCTTTTCTTACTGCTGCCCACTTGGAATCGTGAGTTGCCGTATTCTGAACAAGATTATTTTCTTTCTCTTTGGTTTGCAGAATTATAGTTGCTCTGAAGACAGCTCTAAGATACATAGCTACTTTTTGAAGTAGCCCTTGCAGTCTCTGATGTTCATTTTCACGTCACAGTGCCCACAGCTGTTTTCAGGAACCCTGTCATTTTTTCTAGGACTGGGGCATTAGCAGTGTGCAGCACAGTGTCTCCACTCTAAGTTGTTTACAAGAGCATTTTACTGTCTCTCCCCTTTAGGTCTTGTGCTCGTTGTGGGTTCATCTCTCCCCTCATTTCAGGAGGCATTATTACCTTCTTTAGGGAAGCCAAATGCTTAAAAATGTGAAGCTTGGCTGTTAGAGAATGGCAATGAGGTTGTGGCCTCTGTGGTGTCTGGGCACCTAAAGAGCACTTCCCTTCCTCAGGGGTGGAGGATGCCCAGTGCCTGCTCCAAAACTGGCACTTCCTAACCCTGCAGCTCCCGTGAGACAGTTCAACAAATTGCTTCTAATGCTGTGTCTATCTACTTGGAAATTCTTTTTTTTTTTTTTTTTTTCCCTAACTGGTTTTATTTTAGGGATGGTAAGTTGTCCCCTCATAGCAGGGGAAAAAAAAATCAAAAGAAGAGGCACATGATTTTTGCTTCTTCTGAAATCATGGTTTTGTTATGCTGAATAGCTGCAAACTATTTGCATTACAATGCACTGTAAATGGGAGATGCCACCAGCTGAAGTGTAAACTGAGCAAAATGTGGGGAGCTCTCAGCACAACTGAGTTTAAATGGTTTGAGCTGAGTTTGGACAGAACTCCAAGGTGAGAACACAAGGTGCTGGGTTTTGGGTCTCTGATAAACCCTGTGATCAGCAAAAGTCCTTATCCTAAGACACCCAGATGATCTTAATTTTCAGTATAAGTAATGTAATGTGTGTGGTATAGGTGCCAAAACTGTCAGGCAAAGAGGATGGGAGGGAATATGAAACCCTGTAGAACAGGATTAGGCAGGATTAAAGTCTGAAATGATCATGCTGCACCAGGTGGCAGATATTGCCACAGCCAACTCAGTGAAACTCAGTGGGACACTTGACATTGCACATTTTCAAGCAGCAAGTCTTAAATCTATATATATATAGATATTCATGTGGAATCTTCTAAGCTCAGTCTGTTGGGAACAGGAACACAGCTTCAGGTGCTGGCTTAGGGGAATAAAACACAGGCTGCTGCCTTGCAGGGACAGATCTCTGCTAGGAAAATGGAAAGCAACTGAATGATGTATGTAATTATGTTTGTTTGGAGGGCTATGTAATTTCTACAAACCCACTGAGAATCCCTTAAACCTGAGATTAAAACTAGCTGTCGATATATTTTTAACAACAGTTGTCTATATATAATTATATGTACGTACATAGCAGTTGGTGTAATAGCTGCCAGTTCAACAGTCCAAAGCACATAAACACTTACCTTTATAAATTAAACCACATACTTAAGTGCTTTGCTGGTCAGGGAATTACTTAAGCATTTTGCTCAAATGTTGGGCTGAGTCAGGTCAGTATGAATTTGAGTTCTTCCCATCTCGCTGTTGGTGTGAAACTGCTCACCTCAGAGCTGACCAGTGTCAGAGGGGTGTTCCAGAGATGTTCTCGCATCAGCGTCGTGTGTCATCAGCTCTGTGTCCGTGCTGCTGGAGCTGTGGCAGTGTGGGAGGATCAGGATGCAGGGATCTGTGCGGCAGAGCTGGTTGCAGTCTGGAGCTCTTCACCCGCTGTTCTTCAGGCTTTGCATCAAACGGATCTTTGAACTGCGGCAGACTCCAACCCTGCCAGCCCCTAACCATGAGGTAACCGTTTGCTAGGCCCAATGTGAGTCATAGATGGGGAGGATATTTCTGGTTTCCAATTAAAAAGAAAGAAATGGCGAAGCTCACAATCATGAGCAAAAGGTCTCCATGCAGTAATGGGAACCAGCTGGTGTGGCAGGCCATTGCAGACTCAAATCTGTCTTTGTTCAAAACATGGCCCCACCATTATCACGGTTGGAAACAGTCCTTGGTGCTGACACAGTAATGACAGCTTCATGTTTTAGACACATCTAATGGCACTAAGTCCTGATCTTAGCCGGCATTTATCAAGATAAGTAAGCCAGGCAGGCAAGAGCATGGTGGGCTGACTGTACTCCGCTTGATAACGACGTGCGTGTTTCCTCTCTTGGAAGAATAATGAACAGAATATGACTGTCAAAATATTTCTCTCTGGAGAGATTCCAAAATAACTGACACTTACATGAGCTCAGTGCCATCAGCACTGTGAGCTTCCTCACAAACCTGGGAGAAGTGAAGCCGTGACCAAGAGATGTGAGAAAACAATTCTCCCAGGCTTTGAGGATAAATCCTCACAACTCCCCATAGTTCTCACTTGCAATTGGACTTCTCTTGGGAACAACTTCACTTGCATGGACACTGAATGAGATGGTCCTTTGAAAGGACAATCCTGGTGATTTCAATGAGGTTGGTTCTCATGTCGCATTGTCTTACACTCGCTTTATCTGGAATTTTCTCTAGAATGATCCAATCCAGCAGAGCATCAGGCCCGGCAAGTTCAACTTTATAATTCTGGGATTTTCCTCTCTGATCTGACTGGAAAATAGCTCAGCTAATGTCTTGTCTGCAGAATAGAGTGCGTGCACAGACTCATGCAGAGCTTAATGTGCTTGTCTGGTGCAGACAAGCCCCCTCTTCATCTCCTCACCTTTGAGAATTCAGGGGAGTACACCTCGCCAGCAAATGGTTGTTTTAGGGAGGATCCATTAAAAAGGCACATCTGGGAATTTGAAAGGCATCCCTGAGGCTGCTGGTGAGCTTCTGTCTAACCCAAAGAGGGCTGTGTTTGGAGTCAGCTGGCTCTGTGTTGGGCTGGGAGAGGGGCAATGCCCCGTGCCCTGGGATCGCTGCTGGCACGGAGCCGTGCACCGTAACGGTGGGGTTAGTGCCAGCAGTGCTGCAGCACAGGTCAGGGATGGAGTGTGGGCACAAAGGGCTCTCCCTGCACAGCAGGGCAGGTCATGCTGCTGATTAAACGTGTCCTGCCAAGCTGTCATAACGCTCTCCAGCCTGGGCAGCAGGGAATTAGGAGAGCAGGGTTTGCAAGACTTCATTAAGGTGAGGTTATTTGCTTTTAATTCTATCAGGTGTAGATTTGTCCCTGTTAAGCTGTGGCAAACTTGCTCTTTGCAGTCAGCAAAGGGCTGACGCTCATGCTGATGGAGTGACTCTTGTATTTTTGCTGACCTCTGTTCCTTGCTATTCACTGTAGTTTCCATGAATTTTCTGTATGGGCAGCCAAGAAAGTGTCTTTTAGCTGGGGTTACGGGGTGTGTGTTTGTGTGTGCCTGTCAACTCCTCAGTTGCCAGAATCCCCCTTTTCCCGAGTGTTTCAGGGTTGTCTGGGGGATGCTAAAAATGGCCAGGGCAGCAGTAAAATAATATTTATAGCTCTATGTGTTTGTGAAGGTGACTGTGGTTTTCTAGGTAAATAGATGCCAGATTATGCAAAATAGGGTGTATGCCCATCAAAATCCTCATGTCATGGGGGATATCTCCCACACAGTTCTGTAGAGTGCTTCTTTTTAAGTGCTGGTGGTAAAGCTGTGAGGCTACGTTAGGTTTTTTATAGCTTGCAAAGGTCCCTGATTGATTTTTCACACCTTTATTTCCACAGCAGTAAGGTTTTACATACTGAGATGTGGGGAGGGGAAAAAAAAATTTATAGGGTGTTGAATGTGTTTCAGAACCTAATCCTAAGTGTCTGTCCTTCAAAGGCTCTCAGCCTGGGGGTGGGTAAACTAACCAGATGAGAAGTGGAAAGTTTGCACATTCCCAAGTAAGGCATCACTTAATTTCCTCAAAGATGAGGTAATTTGAGTGAATTCCCTGATAAACCTGGCTCACACCAGCAGCAGAGCTTGGCCATGCCTTGCTGTTCCATCAGCTCAAACACCAGTTGCTGCTGCACTCCCTGAATTGTCATTTCACATTATTTCTCTGCACGGGCAGGGCAGCAATAAGGGGCTAATTGGGTGTGTGGGAGAAAGGATCTGGTGGTGTGGGTTTGGTCCTGATGCTCCTGCTGCCCAACCTCAGCCAGCTCCAGCTGTGCTGTTCTGCACTGTCCACTCAGGCTGGAAACCCTGCCAGCAGAATGGAAGAGAACACCTGGTGGGATACAAGCAACAGCTGTGACCTAGAACCCGCCCCAGGAATTGTCCTCACAGGTTAAATTTCAGAGATCTGCAAAGCCTCGGTGGAGTTTAATGGGCTGTAGGAGGTTTTGTCATTTGCGTAGCAGACGTCGTTATTGGGGATATTTCCTTCCACATCTCACAGCAGCCTGTTGGAAGACTGGAGTCCAGCCTGGCTCTCTCAGAGCTCCTGAGTAAACAAACAAGCATGCATCGTACTTAAAAAAACAGACTGGCAATTAAAAAAGACATCTTGCGTTGTGCAAACAGGAAGGGCTGTAAAACACACTTTGCAGGGAGTCGGTGCAAACGCATTCAGTCTGGTTTATAATCACAGCACAATGAAATACCCAGAACATAAATAGCAAGAAATCAATTTTCCTTAGAAAAAGTAAAATAAAGAACATTAAATGATCATTTGACTGGATAACTGCAGTTTACTTGGTGGTATAGCTGTCATCTTGCCTGTGCACAATAATGGAATTAATGCGGAGGGGGTACGGTTTAGATGTCTCCTTCTTTACAGTGACAATAACTCCCTTGTTTTCTCTAGTGAGTAGATGTTTATATTCTAATTTTGTCTCTGCAGGCTACACAGAGCCTTAAACTTGCAAAAGGGATTTGTGAGCAGCCTGCTTGTCAAGAACAAATACTAGTCAAAAGAAATGCGTGACTTATTGACCTCGGGTTCACTGAACCTTCATCTTGATGCTTCCGTACCACTAAGGAATCAGCTTCTCTGAAAATTAAAGTTCCCAGATTAGAATAGAAGCTTCAACAAAGGACCTGTGTGGCTTTACAAATACACATCGATTAGAGGACTTTGGAAGAGCTTTGTTAGAAAAGTGGAATTATGAAAAGCAAATGTTTGAGAGGTAAGAAACTGATTGAGGTCAAAGTTGATGAAAGCCAGACTTTGGAAAATATAGAATTTCTTATTTGCATTTTGGCTAAAAATCTTTACTCTTTGTCCTTACCTGTTATGTTATTCATTTGGAGATACAGTGACAGTGTCTGGCTGCCCTGTTCATCTTGTCAAGATGGTGATGTGCTGTGGGGAGAGGTGGTGACTTTCAGAAAGACTCTTCAGTGTGTGCCCAATATTTGTTTTGTGTTATCCAATTCAAATTAGTTTGTCGCATCTTCCAATATTTTTATACATTTACAGAAATATTTCAAATTCCAGCTCTTAAAGTCTGTGTTTAATAATTACAAAGCCATGACTTTTTTTTTTTTTCCTGTTCCTGAGGAAACATGTGTCAAGAAACCAGCCCAAAGATTTCTATGCAATGTTAGGGTTCTGGTCTTAACTTGTGCCCAAACTTTTTGCAGATTCAGGTCTGCACCAAGATGAGTCTTTATGCCAAGATGAAATTTATGAGAGATTAGTAGTTCCTATCCAGAACTATGCAGAGGAAGTGTGTTCTTCTGCTGCAGAACTGTGTATTTGTGCACATGTGTGACCATGATGTGGATGTGTTAAATACTTCTGTTACATGTGTACATATCCACAAAACCTGAGAGAATGCTGTTTAAAAGCATATATATAATAAAGTTGCATATGCTTTTCAAATGCTCAGGAAATATCGTCTGTGTGGATGGTAGTTAATTTTTAAAAATCAATTTACTGCATTAGTTCCAAGGTTTTAACCCCTATGTATTTTACCTGTTTAATTATAGCGATATTTATAGGATGCGAAAACTCAGAAAAATGAGAAAACTTGTTTTGCTTACCCCATAATCTGCAGTTTGCTTTGATGATAGTATGTCATAATTCCTCCTGGGTGCCAGTCAAAACAAAGACTTTGCCCTGTACACAAGCAGTTCTTGTTTGGATGGTTTTGGTATTTTGAAATGTGGAGTAAAATCCAAGACAGATTATTTCCCTTCCCATAGCTGCATAAGGATAAGGCTGAAAGTGTGAAGAATCTCCAGGCTTAAAGTAACAGAGGATTCAATCCCCTTAACACAGTGCCGCTGTGACGCTGGGCTGCACCGTGGATAGTTTGAAAGCAAAAGTAGGAGGGGGAAAAACCCTCAAAACCTTTCAAAATGTCAACTTTTTGCTGAAAGAGGATTCTTCAAATGCTGTTATCAATGAAACTAGATGGGAAAATATTTCTTTAATGTTTTCAAGCTTCAAAAGTTGGATTACATTTTAGAAGTACTTGCATTTTCAGCAAGAGGTTCATATTTGTTTTTTAACTACCTTACCCCTGTGACTTGAATTTACAGTGTGCTGGCTTTGTCCCGTTATCAGGAGTTTGTTGTAACGGTACTGATGAGTTACGTGACCTAAACTGCAGTTGTTGTACTTGCGTGCAATCGCTGGTATCTCTCTGGATAGAAGAAAGCTTCAATTTTACTACTGAAACTTTTGAAACTTAGATGACTGGACGAAACAAAGCACTCCATGAAATCATTTATCGCAAAACCTGACAGTCAATACTGTGAAATGCCATTTCCATGACTTGCTCACGACTCTGGTTCGCTGCTGGTGCTGATTACTGCCTGTCTTTATGTTCCTGCTGGAGGATCAGTTGTCTGAGCCTGAGATTATGCTCATGTTTAAAGACAAGCTCAAGGTTTCTGATTTGGGATATCAATTAGAAGGCAAGGAGGAGGGAAACGTGTTTAGCTGTGCAGTTGGAGGGCAGCCATTTGCTGTGTGCGTTCCCAAAGCAGTCCAGGGTCAGCGTGCCGGGACCAGCATGGGCTGGGAAGGGCTGCCAGGCCAGAGCCTTTATCCCATGCTCTTTCTCCTCTGCCTCACTGCAGCTTTCCTCAGCCTGCTGTTAAAGGTTCTCTGTCACACCTTGACAGTCAGGGGGTTCTTTTGTCCTTTCTTCTCTGGAAAACAGGAGTGATTTTTATTTTCTGATTTGGTTGAAAAGGCTTCATAGTCATCGGGATTAGTGATCCCCGTAGTGAGTCTGGTTTTGACATTACTGAACCTAAACCATCCAATCTCTTACTTTGCTCTTGAGTTCAGAAATCGCTGAGAATTAGCTTTTAGGCTGAGATTGTTTTACAGCCTTCTAGCAATCTGAACTGAGGTAATCCACCGTCTCAAGTAGAAGATAAGAAGAAGAACAGTGAATGGCCTCAGACAAGATGCACAATGAAGCTTCCAGCAATGTTCCTGAAGTGTCTTGGGAGAGTTGAGGGTGGGCACACAGAGAAACCAGCTGAAATTTGGACTGTGGTACCCAGGAACTGCAGTGGCTGTGAAGCTTGTAACCAACAAGCTGAGGTGAAAAAAGGTCAGGAAGAATCTTGCTGTTCCCAGTGTCTGTCAGTAAGTAATCATGCAGATAAAAATCACACCACACCCTCATCTCAACAAAAAATTTCTTTATCTATATATCCATATAACATTACAATACAAGCCTCAGGGCATCTCTTGTCCTTATCTAAACAAAAGTCTTCTCTGGAAACCTCAGTCATGCAAGTTATGGCATGAAATCACCCTTTCAGCAGAAAAATGGTAATTTTGCATCTGGAGTTAAAGGAGGACCGGCTTGGTGTGCAGAGCTATTATGTTTCTCAGATCCAATCACCCTCAGTAATTCAGGAGCAGCTCACAGATCAGTCTGTGGGGTTTTTGTTCAGTGCAGGTATGCATCCCACTGAACTGTACCTGGGTTTTTCTTGGGGTCCTGCTGACACAGGAGATCTGTGTAGTGTTATCTGCCTTCTCTGTGGAAGGCATAAGAAAAATTACAGACAGAAGGAATTAAATGTGAATGACATGGCAAACAGATGCAAACCCACAACACTGGATCATTGTGTTGTGAATTGAAGTGAGGAGGAAAAAAAAGGATTTTTCTAGGGAAAAGCATGAGTTTGCTTGTTTAATGTGATCATCAGCTGCCACTTTTTTGTTTTCCAGATTTGGTGCAGAGTAACAGATGTACCTTCCCTCTGGTGTGCTGGGTGACTCTTCTGCTTCTTGATCCCTGTTTGTGGCAAACACACAGATTAAAAGGAGGAGGAGGGAGCTGTGTGCCCTGCTTGAGCTCTGGGTAGGCTGTGGAGGATGCAGGTAGGCAAGCAGACACAACTGTCTCCTGGGAGGCAAATCTCTGTGTGAGAATCCTTTCCCAGACAGAGAAACCTCTGTGGGTTCCTCAGTGTGTGTAGCATTAACTCTCGCAGTTCACATTGAAAAGTATGTTAAAACAGTTCTTTAAAATAATTACACATAATCTTCCTTTTCTCTGTCTTCATACTTTAAAAATAATTTATTTGCCCTGATTAGTGCAGGTAAGACTCAGAACTGAGCCCAGCCTTCCTTTGGATAATCCTGCTCCCGGGTGGTTGTATTGTTCACCCCAGTCTGTGCCAGAGGCAGCTTAAAGCCTCCGTTTCCCCTTCCTGACACCCTTAAAATGAAGCCTGGAGCCTGTCCCCATGTGAGTGGTGGGATGCTGGGCAGGGGAAAGGGGCTGTGCCTGGGGGAGAGGGAGGAAAACCCTCCTGGCTGGCTGGGAAAGAGAAGGAAAACCCAGCACGACCTACGGGGTTGTGTTTATTATGAGTCTTGCTTCTTTCCCCTTCCTGGTACTCCTGCAGTGTGCATTGCTCCGTGGAAAAGATCCTGTAGCATCAGCTCCCTCCCTGCTCCAGACTGATGGTAACTGGTAAGCTTTGATTTCTTTCCTCAGTTATAGTGTCTCAGTGCAAAACTTCAAGATCGTTAAAACACTGCTGATTATAAAGAGCTGCACTTCCTGCTTGCAACATTATTTCTTGACATCGCTTCTGACTTGCCTTTTTTCTTGGAGAGGTGAAAAGCAGCCTTTTGTAGTTTTCCTCTTTAGACTTTAAATAATACTGTGTTGCTTCTGCTTTAGTTTTAAATGTTTGCTTTCCGTCTCACTGGGGACCTGGTCTCCCACCCCTTCCTACAGCCCCCAGATGCAATGGGGGTTTTGAAAGTGCTGTTTGTTCTTCTCACTTCACTGTTTATGATGCTGGGCAGTGATGCATTCAGATTATCACAGCACGGGTAAGATAATACCCAGTTCTTCACTTACATCCTCTTAGTGCACCTCAGAGAGCTCTCTTGCTTAGGTTACTCCGGGGAAAGTCAGTGACATACGGTCTTTTGATTTCAAATACGAATTTTCGTGTAGAGATTTAAAAGATACCCTAATTTATTTTGAAATGGCCTGTAATGTGCTGGGAGTTTTTTGATTGTTTTATTGGGCTGTGATTTTTCCATCTAGCTTCTCTTCTCAAAGCCTATCAAATGATCATGATTTACTTAGGACAGCTGTTAAAGGCTGGATGTCTGGGGAGCAAAGCAAGGGAGCTGCAATCCTGACGGGAATATTGAAGGAAAGCAATGAGACAGACTGTGATCTCCCAACAACAGGCCAATATGAGCCAAGCCTCACTGAAATCCCTCTAGCTTGCATGGCTTTGGCACAGAAATGTGCACCTCTCTAGAAATGCTGTGATTAACTGCTGCTAATAAACGCATCTATCTCAAGACCTCAAGACTTTTAGATCTATTGCTTTGATAGTTTTTTTTCTCCCCCAACAAGAACAAATCTGGAGCACAAACAGGAGCACTGACAGGATGCTGGGACCTGTTTGATTCCCCCACCCACAAATGCTGAGACATTTCTGTTTTCAGCTGTCACTATTAGTGTTTTCTCAGTTCTCCTCCCCTCCGCCCCCAGTTGGGGCCAGTGCTAAAGAGATTTTTTGATTCTTTCCCAGCAGTTGAAGCAAACGCTGCTGCATTTGAGCTGCTTCCTGCAGGACAGATTTACTCTCTGTGGTTACCCTGTGGTTGCCACATGTTAGTTACATTAAAGGCACTGCTCCCATATCTAATGAAACAGAAATCCATGAGATGTATAAAAACATTCTACTATTTTCAAGAACATTTCCTGTTCTTCCCTCTCTCCCCTCAATAATTTTATGAATATGGGCTCAGTCTGTTGGAAGGGAGCTTTTTGTTAAAATATATCCACCCTGTCTGGCTCTCAGCAGTTGCAATCACCAGGAGCATGGAGGTGATATTCTTGTTTAAAGAGAAATGATGGATATTTATCTATGAAACGTGAGCCAGTATCTAGGGTTCTTAATGGTTTGATGGCATTGCAAAAAGCTGTGAGTCAATACAAGTTTTACCTGTGCAAAGATTATTGAAATCTGTATGAAAAGGGACTTTTTGGGTTTGATACCATGGCCAGAGATGGCCAGATCTGCTCTGCTTGTACCTGAAGAACAAACTATAACCTGAATAGAGGGCTAGAAAAAATACTCAAGACAATTTCTAAGTGTGCTGACGCATCAGCCCTCACAAAGTGTTGAAGAAAATGTTTAAAACTTTAGCCACAAAACAAGCAGTGCTATCTTGGAGACTTGAAATGGTCTGTGCTTCTGCATTTTATAAGTTTTATTGTCATCATAATAGGAAGTCTAAGAGCAACACAGGGCAGGGAAAAAAAGTTGGCGTGATTTTGTTTTGTTTGGGTTTTTTTCCTGCTTATAATTTTTCAAGTGGATGGATCAACCCTGTGTAGGAGGGTTCAAATGACTGTGAGAGCTGGGAACTGGGGCTGGGAGTTCTGTTTCCCTCCAAGTGCTTGAACTCTCCATGGAGTCAGATCATTTCATATCTGGACACAATATAAGGTTTAGTCAGAGATGACAGCAACAGAACTTTTTTGTGAGTCATATTCTTAACCCTGCTCCAGACACAGGGCTCTTCCTTTTGCTGCATTAGTCTGTCTGTAGCTCCCTTGTCTTGCTCTTGGGTGTGTTGGTTATGGCTGGTTTGGGTTCTTTCAAAATCAGGTTATTTTTCCCTGTGCTTTCACTTCTTGTGGCGGTGGCGTTTTCAGCCATTGCGAGGATTTTTCTTAGCTCTGCAAGTTAGCCCTGTCCTGTGCCAAGCTCAAGCAGATTACTTCCAGTCCTGAAGGGAAAACTGTCTGGGAGGTTTCCCATGAAGAAGCTGATCTAATACCTTTGAGCTGGTAAAGATTTCTGAGCTTTGAAATGTGCCAGACTCTTCAGTACAAGTAACTCATGTCAATTCTGCAGCAAGGCAACAATAATTTAAAGAGAGGATGATATATGCAGCTCTGTGACCCAAGAGAAGCTCTTCTAGTAGTGGCTAGAGGTTTCTCTAATGAAATCCCAAACCCTGTGAGAGATCCCAGGCTTTGCTGCCAGCCTGAAACCTGAGTTAGGGTTTGGTAGGTCCATGAAACTTTCAAGAGAACTGTGGCCAGTTTTTGATTTCAGCTGAGTTTCACAGCGGTGCCATAGGTTCATTTAAATGCTGAATATGTGGAAATGAGCTCCTCTCCTTCCATGTGAATGTTAATTTAGTACACTTTGTTTAGCTGCGATGGCAACACAGTTTTTGGAAGCGTTCTGTGTGCATTAGTCATCAATATCTGAGCGATGTTTCTATTGTGCTCATCTGCCAATGGTCCTAAAAAGCATCAGCAATTCATCTATTCCAGCTGGGACAAGAAAGCCTGACAAACTGCAGTGCTGCATTGAAAAGCAACTAAAAATGGAATCATAGGGCATGTTTATTGTATTTTCATGACTGCAGCAGTCAGGGACTGATTTTCTAGCACACTGCAGCATTTGGGATTACCGCTGTGGGCTGTCCTGTTTCATCCCACGGGATGACTCAGTTGGAAGTCTCTGCAGCCCGTGTGGAGGATTGGTACTGAGGGGGACAGAGAGCTCTGTTTGAGTCCAGCTGCCTGGCATGGTGCTGCTTTTACTTGGACAGCCTGGGGCTAGGATGGCACTTCCCCATAAAGTTGAAGAGTTAGGGCTGAGACTTGCAGGTTCAAACAAAGAGGATTAAACTGGGAGGTTCAGCTGAGGTCCTGAGCTAGAACCTCATGAATCCAGGTTTGACTTCTGCTCTGAGAGCCTTCCCTGACCTTGTGCTCAAAGTGTTACCAGAGGTCTAGTTTCCATCCATAGGGTGAAGATGATGTTTCTCCATCTGCTGGTTCTTTGTTCCTCTAGTTAAATTGGTGAGTGAGGATGGGCCTTAATCAATGAAACAAGAGAGAGGTTTCACAAAGCTAACTTTAGCTGGCTAGGTTTTGGGGGGTTTTTTTAGTGTCTGTATCTAATAGGCTCTTCCAGAGGCTGAATCAGAGCTGCTAAAGGGCAATTCCTGCTCTGAATGCCTTGATTAAAGCTGCTCTTTATGAATCTCCCTTTTTCCTTCACACTTACACCAAATGCCATGTCCACCCGGGTTTGGAGTGCTATTACATTTTTGCCATCTGTTTTCAGTCACCTTAG
Organism: Hirundo rustica; assembly: GCF_015227805.2. Classification (NCBI taxonomy): domain Eukaryota; kingdom Metazoa; phylum Chordata; class Aves; order Passeriformes; family Hirundinidae; genus Hirundo; species Hirundo rustica. Next base: position 6,288,795 of record NC_053466.1, on the reverse strand, counting down.
AGAGAAGTATCTCTACCCCACTGCACAGCCTGTGCCTGTACTGATGCCTGTGCTGCTGATACTCAGGAGCACCTGCTCTCAGATGAGTTGATTTATCTGCAATTTATCAAGAGGAAAACAAGGCATGAGAAAATTCTGCAGAGCAGCGGTGCCCTGCGTCTCCTCCTGGCTGGAAGTGCCCTGGCTGGCTGCTCCATCACATGCTTGTGAGGAGGGAGACTGGGACTGGAAGGTTTTTAAGGACAGCAACATCTATTCAGAGCAAGAAGAGAAGGTGTGACCTTTTTCAAATGGTGAGCTTTGTCAGTGCTCCCATTGGGATTTTCCCCCAGGTGACTGCTTAAATGTCACTTGTGGTAAGCCAGGGCATTGGAAGCACTGCGAACTTCCCTTTCTCCTCCGTGAGGCAGCGCAGGGAGATTCTAATCAGCCACAAAACAGAGAACCTCCTATGCTCTCCTAAAGCTAAAAACATCAGAGAAGTGAATAGCAATGTATTTTTCATACCATCTCCGTTTTGCAGAAGCCACACTTCTTGAAGACGTCTGTTTCTTCAGCGATGAAAAAGCCCTCCTGTATAGCTACAATTAACACTGCAGCAATAACTCAGTGGCATGCATTCCTCGTGTTTATTGATTAGCAAACAAGCCCCCTGGGGTTTACACTGCTTCCAACATATTTGGTTCCAGCTGAATACCTGCAGTGTGCATTGATCTAAGCGTGTGATTTCTCCTGAATATCAGCCACCCTTTTGCACCAGCTCTACACGTGCTGGTGTAGCTGCGCTAAACAAGTGGCTGAGAATGAAAAATTGCGTGAAAAGCGAAAGGGCACCTGTTCCAGGCTCTGTTGACATCCATGGGCTCTCTCTGTCACGCTGAGGTTACACCTGCATAACTCACTTGGCTTCAATAGTGTGACTTCTGATTTGGATTTGCATGTATGAGAAGAAACTGAGGTCCCTCAGGGGCTCTGGCAGCTCAGGGCTTCAAAGAATCGGGTCCCTGCTGCGGAGAAGGACCAGATATCAAACAGATGCTTATTTCTTTACAGCTCTTGTTTTCTTTGTATGAGCTACAGATCATTGCACAGGCATTTCCAGTATAGGTGTGGCTGCAGTAATTACTGCTTATTCTTTTGAAGGAGCCCGTGCTTACAAAACACAGCAGGCTGGGAAAGCAGATGAACGTGCTGTCCAGAAGGGCCCAGTGTGGCCAGCTAAAGTTCAAAGATTAGGAAGAGAGGAATGAGTTGCTTGGCAAGGCAAGGGCTTCAGCGAAAGCTGTGCCTGGTGGGCTCTGGAAGGTGCAGGTGAGCACTGGCTTTGCAAGGGCTGTGCTCTGCTGAAAGGATAGCAAGGGGGCAGAGGGAGGCAAAGGGGGCAGATGGATTTGGAGAGGAAGATTGCAGGGAGAGAGTGGTGCTAGTGCTGGAGGAGTAACAGGCTGGATGTGTTTCAGCCTGTCATCTATTTTAAAGTTAATATTAAAGTACGAAATAGCATGTGGCAAGCAGGATGGAGGTACAGACAAGCTTTCAAATCAGCATTTAGGGGCAGGGTGATTCTGCATTTCTATTCATAGCTGCGTAGCAGAAAAAGCAGAGACTGAATGTGCAAGAGTGAGAAGAGCCTGATAAGCAAACGAGGGAGCTTTAATACACCAGGAATCGGGAATTTCTTCTTTCTGCTGCATGTAGTGTTGGCTCCTACCAACACGAAGGCTCCACACACACATCTGGCATGGCCTCTCCCTGAGTTTGCTAGGAAGGGTGATGCTGTGAGGGCCTGGCTGTGCTGCTCTGGATGTGAAGTGTGCTGGTTCTATTCACTGCAGAGCTGCTCCCTCAGGGTGCCCATGCTGGAGCTGCCCTTGCTGTAGCCCAGTGGGGATGAGACCTTCACCTCTCAAGTTCACTCCCAAACCTGCTTCTCTATAATCTAAAAAGTGTTCCTCTCCCTTTGCTCTTGGGGACGTGACCTGACCGTGGCTTTCTGCAAGGACATGAAGCAATGTCCTTTTTCCAAAAAGAAGGGTTTCTTAAAAAAATGCAGCCTTCCTTTATCTTGTGCTATGTTTTAATGAATGTTGCAGCAGCCATAGTGGAGAAGGCTGTGGCAGGACTGCAGATGAGTGTCTGAGGATGTTATTCTTGTTAAAAGTCAGGGCTGAGGCTTTGGTGGCAGGAGGCTTGGCTGCAGAAAGCGAGGAGGGCTTCACCCTGAGCTCGCTGAGCCCTGCTCACCCCGAGCAATCACAGCTGCTGCTTTGGGCTGTGCAGTAAGAAGCAGTCCCCAAGGTTCATTAGGCCCTCGCCTATTAAGGGCTTTAAAAACTCGGGTCAGGACCTTGAAACAGATCTGCAGGCTGGGAGTGAGCGGAGTATGTGCAGTATCCGTGCAGCAAGGGGAGCGTTTTGGTTCAGCTCCAAGTGGATCCGTGCCTGTGGGACAAACCCACCTGGAATTAATTGAAAGTGCTGGTGGCCACTTTTGGCAGAGAGGCAGGAGGCTGGGAACACGCTGCCCTCATCCCCCAGGCAGGCTGGGGGAGGTTTGTGCTGCCACTGCCCATGCTGTATGTGCTTTGTGAACTTTCATTTCAAGAGTTGTCAAGAAAAAGTCTTTGCCTGTAATAACAGACATGCTTTATTTTCTTGTAGTATGGTTGTGTGCGTTTGTTTTAGATGCAAGAAAGAGTTTTTTTGTACGATGAATATGGTAAAACACTGGAGAACATGGCCCAGATCGGTGGTGGATGCCCCATCCATGGAAACATTCAAAGTCAGGTTGGATGGGGCTCTGAGCAACCTGATCTCATTGAGGTCAGTGCAGAGGGATTGGACTACACGATCTCTAAAGGTCTAATCCAACACAAACTGTTGTGATTTATAATCACAACACAAATGCTGTGGTTTATTTTCACTCTAACTGTGCAGTCTCAACAAGAAGACACTACTAAGAATGACAACAGCTTCTTAAATATAAACATGGCTTCTCTGCTCTCAGGTACCTCCTTCCCCACAGGCCACGTGCATGGCAGAGTAATTGTGTGGAGTACAGGACTCTACTTGTTAAACCCACGGAGATGAAGCTCACCAGAAAACTCTCAGGTTTGGCCAGGATTTTTAGGTGAATTCCAAATGTCATTAGGAGGATTTATGGGCTTGTGTCTGATGAACAGTGTCCTTTGTTTCCTTTCTATATTTTGGCTGATGAATATGAAAGTATATCCAGCTGATGAGGCCACTGATATTTTAGTATATGGAAAAAAGTTAGGATGCTCTGAGTATTTATAAATGTAATCAAGGGGAATTATCCAGATATCCTGTGCCTGTGTCATTTGGGAAGTACAACTAAGTACAGGTGTAATAAAACCAATACATTCCAACATTGATTTTTGTTGGCCTCAGAATCCTGGAGGAGATGAGGGACATCCTGCTCCAGGAGTCACAGCTGGAAACTGAGTGGGACTGTAGCTGCAGGTCTGAGGAGTGTAAGGTGGAGATAGATGCTCTGGTCAATGTCTAAGAGGAATTGATGGTAACCTCCATTGGAAAAGTGGATTTAAGAATGAGAACTGACCTGTGCTACGATGCAAGTCCTGTTGCATTGTGTGTCTAGGTGAGAGGGAGTGATGTGGCAAAACCGCGTTTATCATGCCAGTGGCAGAAGAAGAAAGTTTCTTGGCTCCAGCTCTGTCAACAGACTGTTCATGGGCACGGGCAGGCTCTTCTGCCCCAGATTTTCAGTTCTTTCATCTATTCTCTCCTCCCAGCATCTCCTCTGGCTTCTTGCCAGGCTGTGCTATCCTGCAGGAGAACTTTGATTCACTGTTCCTCTGTGGAGCTGGGCCTTTCCTCTCTGCCCTGTGCTTTTGGCAGCTCCTGCAGAGCAGCCCTGGTACCATTGAACTTTCTGAGTGGGACAGAGATCTCTTGCCCCTGGTGCAGCCATTTCTTCACAGTGCTGATGCCCCTGTTTCAATTAGTGCAGTTTTATGGTGTTTGGATGAAATCTGAGGCTGCAGCTGGACCCTATTTCTTCTGTCTCCTTTGCAGCCCATAAGACATGGCTCCAAATGAAATCTCAGAAGTGAAGTTCCAGGTCCAAGAAGTAGGGTAATGATTTTTGGGTTTTTTCCCTCCTGTTTTGTGTTGTTCCACACAGGTATGGTGGCTTCCTCCTTGTAGCAAAGGAGGTAGAGGCTAAGTTCTTCAAGGAGAAATTCCAGTTTGGGATAGTGCAAATGAAAACACGATGTGTGTCCTTTTTCATTCAAATTACATACAAAAAATCGGTGATATGAGACATGAGCAAAGGCAGAAAGGAGCCTAGAGCCTTTAATCTTTAAAATCTATTTTACATGATTAAAAGGATCCTGCCTAGAGAAAAGCAAGACTGGCTATTTATATCTCCATTCTTCTCCCCACTGCTCCCCCTTTTTTTTTTTCCACAGAAAATACTGCACAGTCTTTCGCATCTGAAAGACCACGGCTGGCTGCCATTAATTTTAATGCTAAATCCTCATCAGCATTTCAAAATATTATGAAAATATCTAAGAAACTGTCTTCTAGTGGCTTGAAAATATCGCAGGCAGCAACCTAAATAATACTGTAAGTGCCCTGGTAAGTACAAGAGCACATGCTGGAAAGGAAAAGAGAAAAATAAAAGGCTTTAGACCACCAAGAAAACATCAGCTCTACAAAGCAGGCATAAATGGATTGCAGGATTTCATGGATGCTGAGAGTTCGAATTACGGGCTGAGCTACACCTCACTTACAGAAAATGTGGTTTTCTCTTTTAGGGAACGCATCAAATATTGAACGCTAGTATGCTTGTCTGTGGACAAGTACATAAATAACCTGACGTGGAGGGTTCTGTTTAGGCTGACAAATGCAATTAAGTGAATGGAATATGGCCAGGCCCCCCATATCAGTGCTCTGTTACACTGCATGGGTGAGGATGATGGATGTCAATTAAATTGAAATGAATGGTCATAGGTTAAACAAATGATGACTCTGATCAAAGCACTCCTCCTTCAGCAAGGCGTTCAATCTGTCCTAAGCTTAAATACATGGTTTTAAGTCCTGCTTAAAACTGAACTTAAGTAATTTCCTCCTTAGGGAAGGGCTGGACCATGGATTTTTTGGGTTATTTTTTTTTGTTTGGATTACCCATGTTGCCTAGTCCGTTATGCATATGCCAATTTCACAGGGCTTTAAGGACCTGCTACTCATTTGTATTTAAAGTGCTCGGGGAACTCTGTAAGGGTTGCAAAATCTCGTGCTATTTTTGCTTTCTTTGATGGTGCTTTCACTGAAGCACTGCCCTGCAATGTTGGCAGCAGAGGCCTGATGAGTGGCCCTTCTCCTGTGGTGGAAAGTGGGATGTTGCCAGTCGAAGATGATTATGCATACCATTAGTTTCCCTTTAGTGAGTATTTTTAAGTATTGCCACAACTTTCTGCTTTTGTAAGACTTAAAGCGGATTTTTTTATCCTTCTCCCTTTAAGAGGTTGCAAACCTATAGCCTCATTTTAATAATTATTAACATAAAAAAACCCCCAACCATGTAATATTTCAAGAACAGAGGGCTAATAAACCCTATTTTTTCCCAGTTTGCATAGGAACTGGGACAAGAACTCTCCAAGCAAATAGAGTCAAAATGTCTGCGACTGCTGGGAAATCCCAGGGCTCCCAGGGTGGGGAAAAGTGTGGAGTTCAAAACAAAGGCAAGGATAGGAAACTTCCTTCAGCTCCTGTGCTGCTTTCCCTCTCTTTGATTAGACATCAGGTTGAAGTATCATCAACAGCGTGAATTCTGAAGAATACAAGAGAATGCACTTCAGGTTACAAAGCCTGCCTTTTATTCAGGTATTAAAAAAAGAAGCCACTAGACTATTCTTGAAATAAATCACCGAGGGGGTTAGGCAGGGGCTGGAGGTGCACACACACTACATTTTTCATCGCCAGCTCCTCGTAGCCAAGGCGTGTTGTCAAGACCATCCTTGGAGAAGCACTTCCCTCTCTCCATGGTGACATCGTTAACGCTGATGGCTGGAACTGACCACAAAGCCCAGACCTTTAGTCCCCACCTGATCTTCCCCAGTGTTTATCCACTGCTGGCCTGACCACACAGCAGCCTAATGAGCATTACACTTGACAAATATTGTCATGCCTAAGCAGGAGATAGTGATTCTGCTAAGACAAGCAGCAAGCCTGGGGGCACGTCATGCTCAAATAGGAAAGTTGGGAATTAATATTAATTCTCTTCCGCTCACTAGGGGCCTGATCCAGATCCCTGATGTCGGTAAAGTCTTTCCACTGTGAGCTTTGCCGCCTTCCCATGAAGCAGCACTTCAAAACAAAATACAATCAAGGAGTATAATAATAAATTTGACAGTAATAGCAGATGGTGCAAGCTGTTTTTTATCTGGGATCAGGACTGTTCCAGTAGATGGACGAGGCACTGATTTGAGATGAAAAAACACAGGTCCTAATTCCTTCTAGATTTTACTGTCTGGAGTCTTGATTTATGTTGGATAGCATTCCAATTTTTATGTGCTAGAGCAGGACGTGGTGAGCAATTTAGAAGAAATGAGAACTTGTGATTCTCTTTGTCTGTTTGCCTGTCATGTAAAGCTCTGTGTGGCTTTTGTGTCCAGTCTGCTTTGGAAAAACTCTCCTCTCCCCACACCAAGGCTGCTCATAAATCCCTGGGAATTGTAGTACCTGTGCTGCTGGGTTGCCTTCCCCCTGCCACCTTATATTCATTTTTCTTGATTATAAACCGCATTAAATGTTTTAATGGCTTCTTGAGGTTTTCTTTCTAGATGCTATAGTTGATTTTTATTTTATATCATTTAAGATAGAGAGCAATTCTTCCAAAATTAATGAGATTTAAAGTTATGCTTGTGTCTAAATATCTCCTTGGTCTTTTTTTCTGGTGTCAAGGCCTCACTGTACCTTTTTTTTTTTTTTTTTGTCATAACTTGCCATGATTTACTCAACTGCTGCCTGCTTTTTAATCTATTTCTGACAGATCCCTTAGTATCAGGTAGAGTTGGATATTGCTGAAGCTTTGGGCTAAATTAACTAACTTTTCAGTAGAGCAGAAAACCGTGATGCTACGTTGAGGGGGTGGCCGTGGTGTCCCCAGCCTGCTGCTGGCTCTGCCGTGGGGGTGATTCCTTTTTGCTTTTCTCAGAGAGGTTCTGGCACTGACCCGCTGGACTTCCCCAGGTGCTGCCTGGGTCTGCCCTCCCCTCCCTGGCCCCGTGGGAGGGCAGATCTGAGAGCAGCAGTGCCTGACCGCGGGGTTTGGAGCCCCTGGGTGTGTGTCTGTCTCAGTGGTGGGGTTTGTCACCTCTCCTCTGGCTCTGAAGCGCACAACCACAACCTCGTGCTCTTGCCCAGCTCCTGTGTGTGCTGCCAGAGCCTGAGCTCAGGGTGCTCACCTGGGATTTTGGGCACCCTCAGCCAGTAGAGCTCCCTCCAGGCAGGGCAGCTCTGTGCTGGCTGCTGTAGGACAAAGCACTGCTGAGCATCCCTGTCACCAGGGCCCGTCGGGGTCAGCAGAAGGCAGCCAGCCCCTCTGGAGTGGAGGGAGCCACTGTGCCCCCAGACTGACGTGGGCTCCTTTGCAGCACTGTGCTGGTGACAGGAGCTGATTTACTGGGATGCACAGCCAGGGCCGAGTCAAACTGAGCCGGTTGAAGCACATGGATCTCAGATAGGTCAGGACTAAACGCAGCCTGGAGTCTTTTGCGTGCCACGGCTGCAGCTGCTCAGAAGCAGCATTTGAGGGCACAGTCCCAGGCACTCAGGCTGCCCTGGGTGTGCAGAGCTTCCCTGGCATCCCTGACTGTGTCCTCAGCCATTCTGCTCTGGGACAGATGCGATTCCTTGAATCAGGGTCTGATTTTGTGTTCAGAATATTTTGGGCTAAATAGAGGAAAAATAAATAGTTTATCACCGAAAAGAGCAAAGACTCCTTCTTTGCAGTGCTGGAAAGCAGGTGCAGGGAAGGCTTTTCACCAGCCTTGCTTCTTTCCCTGTGGGGGACGTGCTCGGTGCCCCCATCACCACCCCCAGATCCCTGGCACACGTGGCCAGGCCCTCCCAGCACACTCGGGGCGAGCAGTGTGCAGTAATTGAGCTGTGCATTGTCGCAGGACTGTCTTGATCCATGATGTTTGCTGTCAGCCAGATCCCAGTGGGAACTGCTGCAGACATGTCAATGTTCTGCTTCCTCTGCAGAGAGGCTCCAAGCTGCCAGGGAAGTTTTTATCTCAATATCACCTTGTTGCTTTCACCTGTGTGCTATTAAGCTGTTAATATATCAGGGGAAAAAAAAACTTCATCCAGGCAAGTGTATTAGGGATGCTTAAATGAGGTAGCAAAATATTATTGTTATTAAATGTTCCCACCAGATACTTGGGCAGCTTGTGTTGCAACTGCAAAGCTAACATTTCATTACAGCAAGATATATATTCATAATGGATTGCAATTTACCGAAATACACAGAGGGCCCCGGATTTGTCAGTGTGCATTTGCTCTGCAAGAAATGCATCTCACTAAAAACCAGATGTCAAAATTAACAGTGGAGCTTTTGCAGCGTAGGGAGGAGAGCTGACATTTCCGAGCTGGCATTCCAGCTGTGTTAACAGCATCAGGGGCTCTGTGTCCTTAAACACAATGTCTAGCACCAGAACTGCATTAATTTGTTCAAATTATAAGTGGTGGGAAATCACCTACGCTGTGTTGGTGGCAACAACCGCAATCAAGAGAGAGATCCCCTCCTACGCCCCAAATATTTTCTCCCTTCCATTCACTTGCCATGTTCCTGTCTAGCAAAATTGCAGGAGGGTGTAAAAATTATTTCAGTTCTGAGGAAATTGCTGGGGATCATTTTCAGGGTCAAGATCTGGAGAGGGATGAGGGAGACAGGTGTTTGAAAGCTCTTGTAAATGTCTGAGTAACTGTTCTGAAATGTAAATTATTGATTCATATCCTCCTGTTTTTTAATGTGCCTTATCTTCCCGGTAATTTAACCTACTTTCCAGAGTATTTTTATCTGTAGTTTTCTAGAACCTGTATTACCTATGTATTTTATCTCATCTCTTTCTCCTGTTCTTAGACGTTAGGTAGTGAGTCAGGGCACTGATTAGCTTGACTAATTTGTTGGCACAGTTTTCTGTCAGGGGAAAAAGGATGCACGTTTTTAAAAGTGAAGATAATTAACTGTTGGAACAACACAAGCACCAGTGCCTTCTTCAGTACTAGCAATAGTAATATCAGTATGTGTATTTTCCTAAGAAATGTCTCTGGTTTTCCACTGTCATTAATTTTTGGAAGCCCTAAGGCCTGTACTGTGTGGAAGATGGATGATCCTGATGGGCCAGCATGTTTCGGGACTTCCCAAACCTGCTGCTCGGGCACTGCGTTTAGTTCTGCTCCTTGCAGGAGAGGATGGGAGAAAGGATTTGGTCATGGGGACCACGGAGGAATGTGTACTGCGGAGCTGGAGATCTGCATCTCAGGCCACATCAGGCGGAGGACAATGAATCCCTTGTGAGCTGGTGGGAAATCTTGGCTCCTGGGGTCTCTAATCACTGATTGGAATGCGAATTGCGATCTCCCAGAGCCTCTGCTTGTACTGGCTGGAGCAGGGGCTGATACGGGATTCACCGGCTCCCTGGGGGCTGGAAGAGGGCATGTGCTCTCTGGGGACACGGCTGCGGGGTCCGGGGATCATCCCCTCCCTGCTGGGCTCAGCGGCTGGGCACGGCCCGGAGAGCGGCAAAAAGGGGCACAGCCCTGCGGGAGGGGCGCTCCTGGGGAGCTGAGACCGTGCTGCTCACAGGAGCTGTGCGTTACCTGTGGGCGCTCTCCTGGCCCCGGAGCACCCCCGGGAGGGGCCCCGCTGCTGGGCCGCGCTGCCCGGGGAGGCCGCGCTCCGGGCCGCGGACGGGAGGAGCGGAGCTCGCTCACCTGAGGACGGGGGGGAGACTCAATTTCCAGGCGAGATCGTATTTCCTCTTTAAAATCCAGACAGATAGAGGCGGCTGTTGACCCCAGCAGCATTACGTGACCTTATCTACCGCACGGATATTTTCCTGAGGTTTTCTATTAGGGAGGCAGGCCCGGGGCTCCGGGGGTGATGCTGAGGTTTGAACCCACCCACCCACACCGAGCAGAGGTGGCTGCTGGGGCACACGAGGTGCTCTGCATGGGTGAGGCAAAGGCAGCATCATGCAGAGGAAAACGGCTCCTTGAAGCCGGTGCAGAGATGCTCGGTAAATCCCTTGAGCGTGATCTCGAGCTTCTCTTGAAATGTTTTGCTGTAAGGGGGCCCAGCAGAGGAAAAAGTCCTTGGGCAAATCACAGCGTATAAATGCCTCTGGTGCGAGTGTAATTAAAACTACAGCCCTGCCACACGATGCAGTCAGCAATAAATAGGTTCCTGAATTGGAGAGAATCTCTGCTGTATTTCAGATGTGACTGTTTGAGTTACATGTGTAAAATGGCCTTTGAAATAGCAGCTGTGTCTGTGTTATCTCCTTCTGAGAGATAAGCAATTATGAGAATGTTATAATGATTTCTTTAAAAAAAATTTTGGTTTAAACAGCGATTGCTTCTCAGTGTGGGAGATATTTAAACATCAGTACCTTGAATTGATTAAAAAGAGCTGTACTGATAATGCAATTTTGTAGCTTGTGATTTGCACTGAGCAGTGCAATGAATCATGTTGAAAGGCTGGAGAGGAGGTGTCTGATGGGACCTTCACCACTTTGGTGGCTCTGAGGTGGCATGTTCATCTCACAGAGCAAGCTGCCCTTGCATCAAGTTCCTCATTAGTGCTGGTGTGTGTTCAGTGGCAGGTTGTTGTTCATTAACAGTGAATGTGGGAATACCTTGCCTTGCTGAAGGGCCTCTTAGGACAGCCACGTTTCTAAGGGACACTGCATTCCTCTGCACGTTGATGCCTTCCATATTTGAAGGATTTTAAATATCACACTCGTACAATTTGTCTTTTTTCTGACTGTTTATTAGTCAGAGCAATTACATGTATTTTTCAGACTTTCCTGAATGCAAAATAGATTCCTTCCACTTGGATAACTAACTGCTGGAAAAGAGTCTCCCAGCTACCAGATAGTATCACTGAATTCTTGGATCTCAGAAGAATTTGTATGTGCTCCTTGAATCACGAGGCAATTTATTTATTCAAGCCCTCTTGGAATCTGCTCTCTTGCAGCACGTAGCTCTGGTGCTGGGTTGTGAGTAAGGAGCAGAGAGATGCTCACTGTCTGAGTGTGTTCACATATCTCACGTGCAGTGGCAGGATGCTGTAAGCAGATAGAGCAGTTACCAAGGTGAGCTGGACTCTGTCACTCTGCTCTTTTGATTCCTTTTTGCTCTGTGTCGAAAAGCTCAAGCAACAACAACAACAACAAACAGCCAAAGGGGGGAGGGAGGGTGTTTCATTTCGCTGAGCTACACTCTCAGCATCATTAATTTCACTTCTGCTTGAGGTGACACTTAGGTCTAGGATCCTTCTGTACCCTGGCTCCTGCAATTAGTCTGCTACCTCCTCAATGGGGTCTCAACCATCTAAATCCTTGTCTTCAAGCAAGTACTGACAGCCCCCTCGTGTTAAGTTTTGTAAACACTAATTTGTGACATCTCCCGTGGCTTAAATCAAAGCACTCAAGTAAAAGTAATAATACCACTGCTAAAGTGAACGTTACAGAAGGAAATGCCTGTCACCTGACACTAAATGGATATGACACCCAGCATGTTTCAGCAGAGGCTCCTAATGAGGAGGCGCTGGGGAGCGACGCTGCGTGCGCAGCCCTGGCTGTCAGCTCCAGGGCCTGCTTGGCGCAAAGAGGGAGGACAGGGCTTCTTCCCAGCCTGTTTTGCGTTTTACTCAGGTAAAAGGAGGAGAGTGACCCGGCTCCTGCATGTCTTTGTGTGAATGGTAGCTGTGAGACCCACTGGTGCATCGGATTGCAGAGCGGTTTGTGCTTGGTGCTGGACAGTTAAGTGTCTCCCTGTCCTGTAAAATTTCCTTTAGTAACCAGGAGACACTATTACTTGGAGTTATGCTTAGACTATAGAGCTCTTTTCTATTTGTCATTTATTTATCTATTTTTCTCTTTTAAATCCAGCCTTTCAGTCTTTCTTCTATAATCACATTGTATAAATTGAACGCATCTTTCCCCCTTCTCCTTTGTAAATGTCCTGAACATTGGTGTTGTATTATATGAACTTTTCATGTCTGGCAATACTGGAAACAATAGGAACCCTCGAACTCAAAACTGTGTGTCACACTTGGTAATTTTCAAAGAAACTTCTGTGAGCCATTCATAGCACAACCATAATACAGACTTTCCAGCAGGTAGCCGAGCTGGTTGTACCCATCTGCTGTGTTTGAGCCTGTTGAAGGATAAAATAAACCTCTGCCAGCTCAGAAGAAGCCCGAGCAAACTGGGAAAACAGACAAGATTATCAGCAAGAGAAAGGTGCTGTGTAAATTCCTGTTCCATGTGGGGAGCAGGGAGCAGGGGGAAATGCCTGAGAGTGTTGTCTGTGCATGAACTCTGGGCTGGGAGGGGATGGGTGCCAGCACTGGGTGGTGGTGGAGCCCACTGGGTCTCACCAGCATGGAAACCTGACAGGTGCTCTTGTGCTGAGGGGTTCTGTCTTTTCCCACAGGCATTTTTCTGCAAGTGCACAATGCAGCGATGGTGTGGAGCACAGGACTGGAGTGACAGGGAGACAACGGAGGCGGGAGGAGAGGTGCTGCCCAGGAAGCAGTGTGTACAGCTCAGCTGGAGGTGAGAGCTGAAGGCAGGACTACAGAAACACCTCTGCACCTTCAGCGTAGGAGGAGGAGGTGGTGGTTTATCCTACGTGGCCCGGGAGTGCTCCTGCACCCCGCAGACACACCGCTGGCACTGAGCCACTGCAAGAGGTACCGGCTCTGGGCCTCGGGAGTTAATTCATGCTTCTCCTTCCCTAATTTATTCTTCTCCTTCCCCAGGCTGCCTGAGGGGTGCTGTGACACCCGGCGTGGGGAGGAAGCGGCTGTTCGTGGAGCTGGTGCCAGCACTCAGCCCCTGCAGCCCTGGCCTTGCTCTGTGCTGGGGGACCGGGGGCACAGGTGGCACTGGCAGCTCCTCTGCTGGATCCACAGCATCCCTCGGGCCAGCCCAACTGCACCAGTTCCCGTTGGAGAGGGGGTTTGGGCTGGCAGGGCAGCTCACGGGTCCAGGGGCCAGGCTCTGGCTCGGAGCTGGGCTGCAGAAGGCAGCAGTGCCCTGCACTGCCCAGCTCCTCCCCTTCCTAGTGCTCATTAGTCCTTTATTCATAAAAACATAGAATTAGGAAGGTTGGAATTAAACCTTTTCAGGCGCTCCCCTGACAAGAATGTTTCTAATGTCTTTTATTCTTTTATTTCTTTTCTAATTTAATTTAACTGGAAAAAGCATCTTTTTTTTTTTTTTTTTTTTTTTTTTTTTTTTTTTTTTCCTTTTCCCCTTCCCTATTTCTCTATCCCTTTATGATTAGGGGAACCCCCATCTAGTAAAGTCTGAATGCTTCTACCGTGGAAATATTTAGTACCAGCTCTGGCATATTTATGTTGGCTCCCTGATTAGACAATGTGCCAAGCTGTCCTTCGTGGCCTTAATTATCACAACTTCAGGCCAGCGTTGCCTGCTTACAGCATAATCCCACGGCCTAGAGTGAACCCTGAAAATGCTTAATTAAATGACATTCCACAACAGATTAAGGAGTCAGAAGCCCAAGATAAAGAAAAAGGGAGACTGTGACCATAAGATTGGCAGGTGTTCTTCCTTCTCAGGACAAAGCTCCTGACATGGACTGTTTCATTTTGAGCACATTAAAAAAAACCAACGTTTTTTGGTAACAGTTTGGGGTCTGCACTTGGCTCCTTGCATTTTCAGTGGACGGTGGTTCAGAGAGATCCTGCCTTGGGTTGCAGTTTGAATGGCACTGTGGACTCTCACTGATTTTTTATCAGCTGAGGATCTGCTCTGTGCTCAGGTCATTTGTTTTGCATACCTGGATGAAGCCCTTTTGCCAAAGTCAGTGGATGCCTTTGCAGTTCTGAAATCTAGGGTGAACACTGGGGTCAGACACCAAAATTGGTTGCTTTTTTAAAAAAACCCAACACCCCCCAAAAATTATATTAAAAACCCCCACCAAAATAAACCTTTTCCCCCATGCAAAATCTAGTGTGCAGTTCTTTGGAACAGACAGGATCAGTGTTGGAGAGCCCTGCGGGAGCCAAAGCCCACGTCTAACCACAGAAGATCAGCACACAAATACAAATGCTGAGATAACGTTACAGTGCACAGATTAGGGCTCAAATCTTCAGCAAATCTGCTCAGAGCGAGGAAATGACAGCACGTGGGGCACGTGCAGCACACTGAGCACGTCTCATTCAGAGGCCCATCAGTAAAGGCAGTTATTGCTATTATTGTGTTTTATCATATTATTCCTCAATTATTTGCTCCAGCAACTCTCTTGTCTTAGCCAAATAAACTGGCTGTGCAGAAGCTGACCTGATGTGATTTCTTCTTTGTGAAGGGAGTGGGTTGTGGTTGGGCGTCACGATGTTTCCAGGGCTTTGGTTTGTATGGTTTGTGTCCTTCTCCAGTTCTATAATATGATTTCAGCAATTAAACTACAGGAGCAGGGAGTGAATTAAATGTCCCTGCTCACACAGGGACCGTCCTTAGGGAAAACAAAATACAGAGGAGCTGAGCGAGGGTGGTCCCTGACTGGTGCCTGTGGTCAGGGGGAGGTGAGGCAACCCCAGCCTAAACCCCAGTGGGCACTTACTACCCACAGTACAAAATACATCCCATGTTTTGATTGGAGCCTTTGGGTGCACAGAAGCAAGGAATTTTTTTTATACTTGATAGCAGAAGCAAGGCACATTATTCCTAAACCCCATCAGCTAAGCCGTGCAAGGGACCGGAGCACATCATTTCCCTATCTCTGAAATGGAGGCTTTTTTGCTGAGCTGGGCTATTCAAGTGATGAATTTTTAGCATGAGGGAGGCCTCTTGCTGCAGCTCAGAGGCTGCATGTGCTTAACCCCTTACCCTGTGACTGGTCATGCTGGGGTGCAGAGCAGCAGCCTGGAGCATGTCCCAGCATCGAGCCAGCCCTGAGCCTGATCTGCTCTCCTCTGAGATGCTTTTACAGGGCCATCATCTGCCTGAATGCTCCACGACTTCACCCAGCACGGTGCATTTACCAACATTAACATTTATCACCTTCTCCGGCAGATTTCCTTTTTGCAAATGAAAAGTAGAAGAGTTTTAAGGAAGGGAGCGAAATCGGACAGCAAAAACCCCTTTTTAGGTATTCCATGGAGGAATAACCCAGGGCAGTATGTGAAGCAGAAGTATTTCTACTTACCTGGAGGTATTCTATACTTGGAGTCAACAAGACTGCACCAATTCCTGTTCAGAGCTTTATATGTGATAAAAAGCACCACCCCAGATTTGTTTTCTTTATTCTATGTTTACTGTCACTCTTCTAACTGAGAATTTGTCTTGTTCCAGTCTGAAGACACAGTTCTGCAGGTGTTAGAGCATCCTCAGGTTCTCCCATCACATCTCCAAGTCATCCAGCAACATGAAACTTTTGGATGCTTTACTCTCCAAGTGGGTGTAAGGTCAGAGTCCAAGGCTGGGGATTTTGCCCATTTTGGTCTTCACAAGGCTTCTCTGTGTGTGTGTGTGTACAAACTGGGACCCCCTCAGCTGCAAAAGAGCTTTGTGCAGGTGGAGCCCCAGCCTGAGCAGAGCCCAGCTGAAGACCTTCTTTGTGGCTGGAGCAATATAAAAGATTTTAGATCCAGTCTTCAGCCTTGAAAGTGTTTCTTTGAAGTTCCTGGGCCTTCACATGTCCTCCAGACTCTCATTTCATGTACTGGGTTTTTTTTAGTAGGTTTGTTTTGGTTTTTTTAAGATTTCAGGTAAGATTTCAACAAGCTGGGGATGTATCAAAGTATAAAATACTTTGCTTGAGTCTTAATCAATCCAAACTGTTCTCTTAAGAAAGGAAAAATAAAGGCTGTTAAAGCCGGCCAGACACAAGGCAGCAGATGTTTCTCTTTAGTGTCAGAGCAGCAATCTTTATTAAATACCAAAGAAAGCCCTGTAAATCCAGGAAGGCAGTTGAGTCTATGCTGAGGACACCTCTTCCTGAGGCCAAACAGCCTTTCCTGAATAATTTGTTTTTCCTGCTGATCTTTCAGCGGTGTTTCTGCGACATAAAAGCAAAAGGGAAAATGAATATTTAACTGTGGAAACAACCCAATAGTTTGAGCTTAAAAAGAGAAGGGAAAGAGCTGGGATTCTGCCATTCCTACCTGTGCTGACTCGTCCTTGGCACCAGGACTAAGGTGGGACCATCCCAGGGGACTCCTGGAGCTGGCCCAGGTGGAGCAGGGAGCTGGTTTGTCTGGTCACCACGCAGTTACTGGGCAGGCACATCTTCTCCCAAGAACATGTCTGGGGGAAAGCAAACAACTCGTTCCTGCTGCCTGGGAATGGCAGAGCGAGGTCTCTGCAGGATGGAGAGAGCTCTTTCTGTCTGGAGAGCACTGGCCGTAATGAGCCTGGTAGTTTTCATTAGCATTGCTAATGGCATCTCCCACTTTTAAGAAATAACAACAAGGTTTCATGAATTAATAAAAGGAAAATGGTGATTGACTGAACAAAGGGTGTGCCAGCCTGTGCAGCTGGTCTGCTTTAACTAGGTAATGTCCATAGATACGGCGTTAATTTAATTCTCAGTTGAAATACTCCAGAGGAAATGTCAGATCAATAAAGTAGGAAAGGGCAAAGATTTGCTAAGCCTGGCTGGCTTGTGTATGTTAACTACCATGAGATAGATATGGATAAATGCTGAACATTAAGGTGAGTAATCACAACTGTCTTGGGTGTCTGAAAAAATTTTCTGCATAAACGCTGTACAAAACAAACATGTTTCAGGCCAGAGGCTGGGTAACAGGTTGTTATTTCACACACAGCTCCGCAGTTAACATCCATGGGCTTGCTTTTTTTTTCTGGAAGACGACAAAAAGCCTCATTTCAAACACTGTCCATTCCTCCCTGGTGTGGTGCTGAGAGTCCCTGTGCCCATCCCTACCCAGGGTCCTGCACCAACGCATCTTCATCCCTGCATGCATGTGGGTACCAGCTCTAGCCCTTAGTGGTTTTAAATCCTGGTTTTATCTGAATTTTACCTTTTACCACACTGCTTCTGAGATTTCCACTGGACTGGGTGGCAAAGGTGTTCTAAAAGCAAATCCCATCTCTCCTTGTTAAGAAGCACTTCTGTAACCAGCAGCTGTGCTCAGTTGTGGTCATGGCTGGCATGCTCTCATTGCAATGAAACAAGAACAGACACCTTTCATGGCCTTTGGGCCTAAATCTCAACTATTTGACAGTTGCACAGTAATTTTTCCATGCAGTCTTGGCTGAACCACTCAGAAACCTTGAGGATCTATTTATTTGAATAACACTATCTCCTCCAGCGCTGAGAGCGAGGGCTCTCCCAGAACCCGTGTGTGTGTGTGTGTGTGGAGTTTATGGGAACACTGAGATTTCAGAATTGCCAAAACAAACAACAGGTGCCTGTGTTATTTTGCAAGTAGGAGCTGCTCAAATATCAGACTTTGGCAGAGAAGAGGCTTCCTTACCACACTGATCTTCTTACCCCAAAGGCCCCTGGGAACCTGGGTGGTGTATTTATGCTAAAGGATGCCGAGTTGGAAAATATTTTGAAATCACCTTTGATGAAGAAGTCTTTAAAGCGCCTTCCCAGCTACTTGTTAAGTCTGCTTCGTTTCTGCTTTCAACAACAGTATGGATCAGTATCAGGTTTAAGTACAACTGGAGACGGCACAGGGTGACTCAGAGAATCCCATAATAGCCTTTTTCCTAGGGGCTTGGCTTACCTTCTGCAGAGAGCTGAGCATGGGTGTAGCTACACTGAGGTCTGCACCAGTACAAACCTGTGGTTCACAAACAGGGTGGGATTGGCAGAAATGCTCACACCAGGGCAGGAAGCCCTCCTCCAGGAGCTGTGCAGGGATGTCCAGGCAGAGTTTGTCATGCTGGTGGCTAAAGATGGGTGTGCTGTGGGAGTGAGACTGTGCAGAGCCGTCCTGCAAGTGGGGCTTCTTCCCTTCTCCAGGGGATACAGTGCCAGCTGCTGGCTTTTTTGGGATCCAGTAAAACCAAGGCCCTCCAAAGAACCAGCCTCAGGAGCCACCCACTCAATATTTGCCTTATCGTGGCCCTGGTTTCCCAGCAAGGTGACAAAGGACAGGATCTGTGCCCTCAGGGGCAGGGAGCCCCTGCCTGGGCAGGACGTGTGCTGCTGCTTTGCAAAGAGCTGTGAGCAGCCCAGTGCCTCCATCCCCAGCGTCAGCCGGCCTCTCACTGGGGCTTTTCCCAGCTGGGTTTTAAAAGGAGGAAAGAAAAGAGCTGACAGAGCTGGAACTGCTTTAAGGTGGAACTGAAACAATAGCTTGTGGCTGTCTGAATCAGTTCCCTTGTTCTATGAATTTGACTCAGAGCTGAGTATTTCAGAGCCTCAGAAAGAAAAGACTTATTTCAATTTTGGTTCTAATAATGGGCAAAGGTCACAGCAGTTGGGAGGAGAGGGGAAATGAAAGGCATGGGCTTGGCTGTTTTCTCTGAACCAGCTTCACCCGTTCCTGGTTACGATCTCAGCAGGATAATAGCTGATCCTGAGCAAAGCCAAGAAATGAAATTAACACATGCAAAATTACATTACAGTCGTGTCAGGATCCTGCTGCCCGGCAGCGTGAGCGATGCGTCCTGGAGCACGTGGCAAGGACAGCCCAGGAGAGCTGATGGCTGGGAGCAGAGCACCTCGCTCTGCCAGGCACTGCCCATCCCTGCATCTCTGTGCGCTGGGGCAGCTGCAGCTCTGCCCTCGGGGCTGGAGGGATGCTCTGCCAGCACTGCACCCACGGCTCAGCCTTCTCTCAGCCCCTCACGGTGCTTTAGCATGCTGTAAATCCAGACCTGGAGCCTGCCAGGGAGCTCGGGGCTGATGCTTGAGCTTCTCCAGGGACTCGGCCAGCTTTCAAGAGCGGATCATAGCACACCATGAGAGCTGCCCGGGAGGAGCAGCCAGGACCCCTGGCCTTACGGAATAACCCAGCAGCAGGCACTTCCCTGGCTCTGACCACCCGGTCCAAACCTATCCTGAGGGGTGGATGCTCATCCCTCAAGGCTGGTGTGCCCCACAGCCTTCGCTGTGCTGGGCTGGGAGCACAGTGAGTGGCAGGAGCCCGGCAGGGCTGAGGAGATGATGGTGGGTGGCGAGGCAAACATCGGCTCTGAGGAGCCCTGGCCAGAATCGCCCACCTGCTCCTCCATTTCCAGCTCCGCGGGAGCCAGCAGCAGGGTCAGGCCTCACACGGCTCGTCCTGCTGCCGGTACCAGCAGCTGGGAGCTGCTGAAAATGTGCCAACACACCCACTCTGACCCCCGTGGCTCTGGTGTGAAGGCAGGTTTGCTCAGAGACGGGAGATTAATACAGCTATTCCCATGACGTGCTTAACGACATCATTTACTTCAGAGGCTCTTGGGACGGCGCTGACACTCGCTTCAGCAGCTGAAGTGTTTAATGTGTTCTCCAAGGCACTCTCTAAACACAGATAGAGCTGAGCGACACAAATGTATTTGCAGAATGTTTTAGGGTTAGCACGCTCCAGAGCCGCGCAATCGAATGATGCCGAGCGCCAGGGAACGGTTCTTTGAGAGGATCATGATTCAGCAAGAGGTCGTGATTATTAAATACATCACAAGGCTCCCTCTTGGTATTTTTCATACCTTGTTCTCAAAGTATTACTCATATAATTTTCCCTCTGAAAGTTATTACAGGTGACTCACCTTTAGCTCGAGTGAGCAAACATGACCGAGTGTTTATTCTCTTCACAGCTGAGCAATTTTAAGCCCAGATCCTGACCTTAAAAAAAAGTCCCCGAGTGAGGCTGGTGGGTAAGAGAGTACACCACTGGTCCCTGGAGCATCGTGACTCAGAGGCATATTTCTTATTAAAATGCTTCTGCTTTTAACTCGAGGCAGTCACATCTTGCTGACCGACATCCACAGTGAATTTCCCGTCCCACCCCGAGCAAGTGCTGGGCTGAGCTCCCACCAACTCCCCAGGCTCCTGCTGCTGCCAAAACATCATCAGCCTGCTGCTGTCCCACCCAAGTGCTGGAGGAAAATATGATAGGAAATGCCTATTTTCTTCCATAAACAATTAATATATGTCAGGATGGGTCCACTTGTTGCTCGGGGGGGAAATAAAAATGAGCATCCCTGGGGCAGGGGGAGAATGGGAGCAGGGGTTCAACTTCTCTCCATGGCTGCTGCCAGCTCCCCACTGCTGCCCCATCTGGAGGTTGCTTTGGGTGAGATTTTCTCTTTGGATTTTTTTTTTTTTTCCCCCCTCTTGGCACCTGAGATCAGCAATTTCATTTTGCAGTGACAGCTAAGGGAGGGCAGAGCGTGTGCTCCTGTCCTGCCTGTGAAAGCCTCTGTTGCCTGCTGTTAACCTGAGCAGTTTTGCAGGCTCTCAATGCTTTTGTCTCGAGTTTTGTTTCCAGTTTGGGTCTCACCACATGGTTTCCTGGCTGGCAGAATAATCTCTAAGCTTAGCAGGGAGAAGGCTTGTAGCGTGTCCAACGAGCAGGTGCGGGAAACCTCACACCCTGAGAGGGGAGCGCTTGCAAAGGACAGGAAAAAAAGGCAGAACAAAGGCTGGTGTCACAAAGGCTCCTCTGGGCTATTTGCAGAGAGAAAGGGACTTTGGCAGGGGACCAAGAACTCTGGGTCCCTGCATTGGTGTTACTGCAGCCAGGAGAGATAACGGGAGAGCAGCGACCGAGGCTGGGCTGGGCACATCGCCGCTCCTGCTCCAAGGATCACCCGGAGCCCTGGGACACAGAAACGTATCCTGAGCTCAAACCTGAGTGAAACTGACTGGGAGAAGGCTTAGGCCCTAAAGAACCGGCACCCTAAAATCATCTAAGCCCTGGAAATCTGGTTTAATTATTGGCTAATTGGCTGGGGTGTATCTCATTTGTAACAAATTAAGAGAGGAGGGTTGCGAGGCTGTGGTTGGTGGAAGCAGAGCTGGTTAACTCCTGGTTAAGCTGGCATAAGAAGCTGTTATCCTGGTTTTTAGGAGGAGGTTCTGTGGTGTGGTGATGCCTTATTTGGGTGTGTGTCCACAAGAGTTGGTGGATGTCACCTACAGGCTGTCACCCTCCAGGATTTCTTGCTCGTGGACGAGGCTTTGGAGATTGCCATGGTGCTTCATGGGCTGATGCCCTCAGGAAGACAGGAGTCAGGTAATGTGTGTTACATTTCAGGAGCTTTATAACCTGGGAAATTGCCTTTTGAGAGAGTTGGGGGGGAATAAAGCAGCATAGCTGTAATTCTCTGCGCCCTAAACTCTGAAAAAGCTGCTGTGGAGAGACTGAATATTTCTGTCAGGAAACTATCAGTAGCCTTAATCTCTCATTGCCTTCTTTTATAAAGATGATTTAAAAACATATTAGTGTTATCTTTGTGTAATATAGGAAGCAGCCATGTAATATTGTCTCTTTGAAAGTTGTGTTAGAGCTCACTATCTCTGCTCAAGTGGCTACAAGGTCAAATCCCAGCTGGTATCTCAGAGGAATTATAGAGCAGATGTTAAGTTGAGCCTCTGACTTGGGGTGTCCCTCCCTTGGCTGTGCCAGAGATGCTTGTGATAGCAGCTAACCAAATTAATTTGTCTGTGCTCCCCTCCTCCCTTGTGAAATTGGGATAACAGCAGTTTGTTATCTTGTAGATTCTGTGTTGATCAGCCCAGTAAAAGTTATGAGGGAGTGATGATGGGATGTGCACCAGAGCATGGGAGAAGATGAGGGGAAAAGGAATCGACAGGACTGAGCTTCGGGTTGAAATGCTGCAGTCTGGGGTTCCAAATCGGTAATCCTCTGGGAAAAACTGATTTAGTGGTTTCGGTGCTGCATCTCGTTGAGCAGAAATGTTTCGGTGAGGGTGCTGAAATGTAATTAGCAGAATAATTCCAGTTGAACTGGCTCTGCTACCAGCTCCCAGAGCCAGTTCCCTGTGCTGTGTGCTCTGGACATGCTGCTGGGAAGGTGCAGAGCCCTGAAGCTCCTACTCTACCTCCCTGCTCCCCAAATCAGGCAGTGTCAGTCCTTGGCACTGGGTGTGAAGCGTTGGCCTCATTTGCTAACAGCTTTGGTCCCTCCATATCTGAGACAGGATTATTAATATGCCTTTACCTCCCAGGATGACTGAGGTTAATTGAGATTTGTGAGCTGCTGAGAAGGTGCAGCAATGAGCAGGGCAGAAAGCGGAGGCAGCAAAAATGTTGGTATTTGAGGAAAGATTTTTAAAAACAAGTCTGGAAATCAATTCCTCTATTTTTCTAACTAGAAAATTTTAACAGTAATTATTGGGGGGAAAAAAAGTGTGCACTTTTAAACAAAACCCTCTGCTTTTACTCTAATCTGATGGCAAAGCAGATCAAACAGAACCCTTTCTGATAAGGTGATGTATTTGCCAGCTGTTTAAATGAGCACCTGCAAGCCTTACCTTCAATATTTGCCTTTAGAGATGGCAGAGGACAGCAGCTGCCAGTGCCCAGGAGCTCTGCAGACCTTGGGGAAGAGGCACAGAGCCTGAATGGAAATGGGAAACCCCATGAGTGTATGTGTACATTGAGCTAACTCCGTGGGAGCGGTGATAAAATCCCATGAAATGGGGTGTGCTGGCTTGGAGGATGCGCAGCCAGCTCCCAGGAGGCCAGAGGGACACAGGACACATTTGAAATGCCAGAGGGTGTTCCGTGAGGCTTTGGGGGAAGGTTCCTCCCCAGCAGGTCGGTGTCTCCCAGGCAGGGGTTATTCAGGATTGTTCCCCAGAGCTGCCCTTATGCTTCTCCTGACCCTCAGGTACCTTCAGTGAACCTGATGGTGAATTTCTGCTGCTTCAGCCCTAATCCTGGAAGAAGCCTGAGGTGGGCCTGGAGCACCCTTGGCTCTATCTGTTCTTCCCCATCTCAGGAGCAGGGCCCTCACCATGACTTTGTGGTTTGCTTGCTTAGCATGTTGGTTTTTTGGTTGTTTTTTTTTTAAGGAAAGAGGATGCTTTTGATTTGGAGCTCAGAAGCAGGTGTGCAAGTGCAAGGTTTGTGCCTGATAAATGGCACTGAGAACAGCATGGGGACAGAACAGTGTGTGCCTGAGCTGCTGCTGTCAGATCTGCTTGATATGTTCTTCAGGAGGGCGAGGGTAAGGATGAGTTTGCATACACCGGTACTTGTCTGCCTCTGGTTTGCTTTCTGTAAGAGAGAAGTGATGGGAGATGGAAAGGTAAAATGGAAACTGGGATGCTCGGAGCTTGTGCAATTCGAGTTCCAGTCTTTATGCCATAATCTAATGGAAACCAGCAGTGCAGGAGGTGCCAGCAGGAAATTCTTGTCCTGGCTCTGTTGCAGAGCCACTGCCTAGCTTTGATTGATGTTGCACTGCTTCATCCTCCTGCCTCTGCTCCCTCTGCAGTCTTGTGCCAGTTTCTGACCTCCTGCAGCTGTTTATGTGGGGAAAGAGAAATCCCCTCGTGCTCTGTGGAGGTTCCCATCACACCCCACCCTTCCCAGGGGTGAGGGTGCCCCTGTTCCCTCTCTGGTGATGTGCAGGAAACAGCAGAGTTTTGGAGTGCCCCTGGGCTCCAGGTGACTGATGGAAGGTTGTCCCCTGCCCCGGCAGTTTGGTTCTGTGTAGCTGTGCAGGGATCCTGGTGTGGCGCTCCTTGGTCACAAGCAGAACAAAGGTGGGACGAGCCCCTGGACATTTTGGGTCCCCTGTGAGTGCCTGGCTGGCCAAGCAGCACCACCTGCACCTGGGCTCGGGGCTCTTGGCACTGTGAGACATCAATCCTGGAGACCTTGAGACGGCTCAGCAAAGGGCTGCCACCACATCCCTGTGGATTTCCCTGGGGTGACGCAGTCGGGAGAGCACCGGGCTTTGTGGCAAGGACCGGTGTCAGCAGCAGCAGGGTCTGCAGGGCCGCCCAGCCAGCCTCAGCTCATCCCCATTTCCTCCTCTTCAGTAGCACAAAATGAATCCCTCAGAAGTGAAGTTAACTAAATAAACAAATATGGAGCTATTTATTTTCCATTGTCAAAGAAGCGCTGCGGGCTCAGGCGGGATTTTGTATTCGCTGTTCACATCTGCAGCCCTGCTGTGCTCGGGGTGGGGGAAAGACTATCCCTTTTATTTGCTCTGGCCTCGCCAGTAAATCAGACGGGAAGGATCCCACCCTGAAGCCAGCCCTCTCCAAACACTCTTCCCTTTCTCCCCGGCCTGAAGGGAGCGGAGCTGCACCATGCACATGGTAAACACTGTAAGAAAAACAAACGCTTTTTCCTCTCTGGGTGGGGGGGAAGAGAGAAGAAAAAGGCATTAGCAATGTCGTTTTTCCCTCCGAGCTAAAATAACACAGCAGTGAGAGCTAAGGATGCAGCTGTGGTTCAGAGGGGGTTTATTTTTATTTTTTTAATACACCACTGGGAGTTCAAACAACGTGTCAGTGATACGTTGCCTTTTGTAGAGAGCGGCTCTGTTGTCTCCACCCTCTTTGGGTTTCTTCTTCTTTCTTTTTTTTTTTTTTTTTTAATTTTCTTGAAGCATTTTAGTCACCCTGTTGAACACATAGCTCATCTGGATAAAAGCCTGTGCTGTGACATCCACAGCCTGCATCTGCAGAGTTGTTTGTTTCAATGCAATAAGTCTGGGAGAATTTATTGAACTGGCTTTGCCTCCCCCCCACCACCTCCCGTGTAAATTAATGAAATGCGTGTTCCGTGGCACTTGTTAAAAAGCAATAAATCCTCTCTTGCATTTATTGCTTGGAAGGTAAGGGAAAGAAGATGTGATTTAATCTTGAGGTAGGGTGGCTGGAGACACTGTGGTTCCCCTGTGCTCTGTCTCAAAGGTAAAGTGCTTTGTTTCAGCAGCCAGAGCAGCTTGAGGACCCAAAGATGCCCCTGGACCACGGTGGCCTGATCCTGTTGGCTGTCACACAGCTGAAGCCCCATCCCAGGTGCATTCCAATCCCACACATTCATCTGGAGGCATCACATCTCCACATAAATCCAGCCCCAGGCTCGTATTCCAGAAGCCGTGGAGCAGGGGGGCTTTTGTGGGCTAAGTGCCTCTTCATGTCTATAGGCAGCTCTGTACATCTTGACTCTTGGTGATTAGAGATGTTAGTCTGCACTTAACGGGGCCTGAGTATCTCTCAGTGCTTTGCAAATCCTGATTAAACAAACCTGAGTTAATGGCTTTTTGATTTTTTTTTTTTAATTTTTTTTTTTTAATCCTTATATTGCCAGGATGTGGTAAAGCTTCTTTCTTAACCTCTGGGTGTGCTGACTCAAGGGCAGTGCTGCAAACACAGCCAGGTGCCCTGGAGCTGACCACAGCTCCTGGCCACAGCACGAGGGCTGGGTGGCTCCTGTCCCTCCCTGCCAGGGCTTGGCCTGAGCTGCCTGGGCTGAGGTGGATGTGCAGTGACCTGAGCTGCTCCCTGTTCCCTGGGCTGGGAATGTCCCCAGTGCAGGGGAGAGGTGGGAGACATCCCTGAGTGTGGCAGCTCACACTAACAGAGGCTCCTTGGCGTCTCTGCTGAGAAAAAACAAACAAAAAAACCCCAACAACAGCCTGGGGAACTTCTCTGCATCCACCAGCCAAAAACTAACTAAAAAGCAAAGGAGAGCTCTCTCCTGCCGTCTGTCCGTGCTGCAGACAACACAGTCCAGGAGCAGGATGTGGGGGAGTGAGTGAAGTTTCTGAAAGCAAACTGCCTGCTTTTTCTTGCCTCCCTTTGCTCTCAGAACCAGTCCTAAAGGAGCAGAACTTGATATCCAGCACAAACAGGGCAGACAACTGGGGATACAAGCACCCTAAAGTCACCCCAGGACAGTGGGACACACCTGTGTGGGGAGAGGAGCAAGGCTGCTGGCCCCTTGTGCAGAGTGAATTTATAGTCAGATGGGAATTTTTACGTCTCTGAGAATGCTCAGCGGGTGGAGGGAGTAGGTGCAGGTTGGAGACAGGACAGGAGGGTAGGAAGGGGGATTTGTGACCACAAACACAACCTCTGCCTGTCCCGTGGCCTCTGCTGCGCCATCAGCCCAGATCACACTAAAATCAGGACAGAAAATCCCTCTGTCTGCCTGAACCTGACCACATTTCTTCTCTTAGTCTTGGGCTTCAGCTCCTTCCTGGCTGCTGGCCAGAGAGAAGTGCAGTTCCATGGGCTGTGCCTGAGGTGCCATTGGCAATATTGGACCTTCACAGTGGGAGAGGACACCAAAGTGATGGGAACACCAGCCCCCACAGCACCCTGAGCAAGCCCCAGCCCTTGGGTGGGACCTTGCTGTGAGGACACTGCAGGGAGGGTTACATGAACTTAACTCCTATCAGAAATGGAGAGAGGGAATGACTGGGAGGATGTGGTCAGCAGGCACTTAACGCTTCCTTTGAAACCACAAACCCCAAGATGCTTTTGTTTTTCTCTGGAATAATGCAAAACCAACTAGGCTTGTGGCATTTTCTGTGGCTCAAACGGATTTAAGGACGAGCTGCATATACCAAAAGTTCTGGTGAGGGGTTCAGATGCTGGGCTTGAAGGTGGTTTTTTTTTTTTTTTTTTTTTTGGAGCACTGCAGATGTTCCCCATTCCAGCTCCTCTTGTGGCACTGGGGAAAACAGAAACAGAGTGACCTGGGCAGAGCTTACTGAGCTCTCTTAGATGAGCTCAGAGTGGGTCCAGCAGAGTGGCAGGAGCCTTGCGCACACAGCGGATTCGACAGTGAAAATAGATTAATTTCTTATCGCTGCTTGCAGCACATTTTGCAACTGGGTTTTAAGTCCTCCTGTTGCGAGGTGCCCTTGGCACTTTACACACTGCAATGTGTGCTCCAAAGAGACCAGGCCAAAGGTCACCCTCTCCCCACCACCAATGCAGCTGCTCATTAAATGCATTAGCATTTGGCAGTGAGGATCCTCTTCAGCATCCTCAGCAGAAGCTTCTACAAACGGGGCCGTTGTGCCTAGAAGGGTCTCAGTTTTCTCTTTAGATCTGGTGATTTGGAAAAGTACTTGCCGACCACAGGAAGCATCTTAATTCACGTTTCCCTGCAGCTGAGCACCTACAGAAGGGATTTTCTCTCCTTCTCTGCATCGGAGAAGGCCTTAAATGGCCAAGTGAGCTGCATGCTGCCTTTCCCTGCCAGTGAGCCCCTGATAGCAATCACAGGCACGTGCTCAGCGTCCTCGATGGCGCGTTTGTCATCGCTCCTCACCGAGCCCTGGCTCTGCCTCTCAGCTGCAGCACTAAGCCTGATGACAGATGCCAGTCCTCCCAGCTCCGACTGTGCTCTCTGGAGTCGCTGGGATTTGTGTTTTGTCGGCTAAATAAGGATCTCAGTGCAGCGCTGGGGAAAGGCACTGGCTGCTCCCAGATGTGTTGGGTTCCAGTGGGAGGATGGGATTTGGTGCTCACTGTGGTTGGAGCAG
This sequence comes from Hirundo rustica, assembly GCF_015227805.2. Classification (NCBI taxonomy): domain Eukaryota; kingdom Metazoa; phylum Chordata; class Aves; order Passeriformes; family Hirundinidae; genus Hirundo; species Hirundo rustica. Next base: position 6,261,092 of record NC_053466.1, on the reverse strand, counting down.
TTAATGTGGAGATAGCATCGTGACACAGATACCATCCCTGGCCCAGGAGCTTGGGATGCAGGCATCCAACCCTGCCTGGCTCTGGGATCTGAGTGCCTGTCGCCCCTGGAGACCCCAGGCAGGACATCTCAGCAGGATTTTTCCCTCTTTAGGAATGCTCTACACCCAGCAGCAATATGTGAGAAGTGACATTTTCCTTTCTTATTTATTTACTCCAGGAAAAGACCCATTCCTTGTATTTTTATGGCACAGTGGAGGCTAATTTTTAGCCCCTGAGGCTTTAAGGCAAAATAAATAATAAAACCAGCAAAGGTTTATTTCTATTTCCAAAACATTCCTGCATTTGATTCCGCAACATAAGTATAACTCTTGATTCTTTCTATGAAACAAATTATTACCTGGTAACAGCAGGGAAAACCATTTCAAAATCTCTTCCAGCTATCCCAAAAATCACAGAGTTAGAGCCTGAAACTGAAGCCCCAAACCACTTCTGAGTGGCAGGTTTAAAAGCAGCTGAGGTGAGAAGATGCCTGAACATGCAAGTTTTGTAGGTGGATAAGCAGCAATGAAGTGTGGTGTTTGCTGCCTTCTGGAAGGCTTTTAGTGGGCTGGCTGATCCTGATCTCTGAGGTGATGAACAGGGATGGGAAAGGGTGCCTGCAGCTGCAGGGAAGGAGTGGGGACAAAGGAGGAGAAATAAATCAGCAGGGTTTGGAGACAGGAGGTGTGTAGCTCCTGAAGGGCTCTGCAGGTTACCTCTGCTGATCTGGCAGCGCTGTGTCATCATCCCGTGGCTGTACCCACCACAAACCCAGGGACAACCGAAACCTAGAGGTCTGGTTTTAAACCAAACAAACATCACTGGCCTGATACTTTCCCGCATTTTTCTCCAAGGTGTAAAAGAGCCCTGAAGGCAATAATTTTATGATATTGTGGGCAAAAAGCGTGGGATGAGGAGTCTGATTTCTTATTTTCACCTTTGCTATAGATGAATCAGAACTGTTCCAGCCCAACACCATTTGCTCCAAGAATCTCTAAGTTCTGAGCAAACTTTTGAGAGTTTCCCTCTGAAGCTCAAGCCTAAGATAGTCTATGTTGATTTCTCTATGATGTGTCAACTTTTTGGGTGCTGAGGCACAGGGTGACAGCACCTCACAGGGCCTGGCCTCCCTCCCCTTGGCCAGGATGGGTAACACCAAAAGTTTTCTCGGAGCCTTTCCCTGGCATCACATCTGATGGAGACCCTTGAGCTTGCACTTGACTAAACACAAAAGCCTGATCTCCTTTGAAGTCGGATCCCTCTGTGGTGTTGAGATTTACAGCCTGTCTGTGATGCTGTGATGTCATGGTGTGTGATGAAATCTCTGCTGGGCTCCCCTCAGCCTGTCCTGCACCCTCAGGTGTTCAGCCAGCAGGATGCTGCTGTGACAAACAGCACTGTCAAACCCCTCCTGGTGCTGCATTCCCTGACCTTGGTCACTTGGCTGGTGCTGCAACCTGAACTGCAGAGTCCAGTGCTGCTGGATTTATGGTGGGCACAGTGATCTGCAGTGCATGTGTCTTGTGGAGTAAATATTCCAGGGGGAGGAATAAAACATAGGTTTCTGAACTGGTTTTTTGTCTCCAGCAGCTTCAGTTTGCAATTTATTTTATTTTTTTTTTAAATGCAAAGATTGAGCTGCACGAATAAAATTAACTCTGAGGTTAATCTGGTTTTCTTTTGGTTTCCCCCATCTCTTTGGCTTTTGGAGTGAGGGAGAGCTGTATGTTTTGCCAAGAAGGATGGATGTTTGTCAGTGACGCTTCCAGTATCCTGTCCCTTGAGAGCCATTGATGACACTTGGGAATTGATGCCTTTGAACCCCGGGAATTAATGCCTCCCAGCTGTTCACAGCACAGATCAGTCCCTAGATTGCATGTTTTAACTAAATTGGTTACAAAGCAAATCTGTCTCGACTGGTGTGAGCCCCTTTGTGTGGACACTCCTAAATCAGTTTAAGAGTGGCTGGTATTGATTTTAACTTAATGTGGTTTGTTACTGAAGTAAGCCGGATCAATAGTGTTAAATAGGTGTCGTTTCTCGTGTTGACTATGCTATGGAAAACATGCATAGAAGAGATGAGCAGAAAGGGGAAAAACATTGAGTTTCTTCTTTTGTTGCTTCCCAGTGATCACTTATCAGTTTTTGTGGCCGCTTTGGGGATTTTCCTCCAAAAGATACCACTTTAAACAGCGCTCTTGAGGTGGCAATAAAGATTCCAAATCCACCTCAGCAGGGGATTTCTGGGAATGCAAAGCTTTGTTTCACTTATTTATCAAATTTGCCTTCGAGCCAGGCGCACATGCAAGAAACCAACACCTAAACTTTCCCAAAAGCTGCAGGGAGGATGCTCCATTATTCATTTAGTGCCTGGAGCTGTGTTTTGCCATAGAATTTCTGCATGGTCCTGGGAAAACCATGAGGAGCCTCCATCTCAATCACCCACAGGTACCGATGGCTGTGTGCAGCAAATACGAGATTCTCTTGCACTGATGAACTTGGCAGGAGAGCGCTGTGAAGGTTTGTGTTCAGGCTTACAGCCTGATCTCTGCCCTTGCTCTTAGGTGAGCCAGAGGAGCAGGAGCTGGGCTGTCCTCAGGAAAGATGGAGTGGAGGGTGGTGTAACAGGAATGAGCTGCCCTGTCTCCTCATTAGGACTCAGATTTTATGGAACCCACTGAGATCTTTGCCTTCCACCTCTCTGCAGGCAGCATTTAGCCCTTGCTGTCAGTGGCTTTTCCCCTCATGCATTATGCACAAGCCTTGCCTCCTCCCTGCCTTTGCAGCGCTGCTGGGCTCAGCGCTGTTAGCTCAGCCCTCCGAGTTCACTGCTCAATTTCATTTGTTGTAACTGCCAATGATGGATCCATGCTGACCATCAGAGCTTTGTGCTGAGTCCCTGATGGCCCCTTGTGGAACAAGAGCTCCCCTGTCCTGGGGGCTGAACGATGCCTGCAGTGCCCCAGGGCTGCTCCTGGGACACAGGGGCCAGGCTGGCTGTGACTTCACACCCCTCCTGCTCCCACAGCCCGTGCAGCAGGAGAAATCCAAATATCTGCATCGTTGCACCCTTTGACAGAACACCTCTGAACCTTTGGTTCACACTAGGTCTTGGACAGGTTTCCTTTTTCTCTCCCCCTCTTCCGAATCTCATCCCTGAAAGACACATGATGGAGATGCCTTCGCACACTCGGCTCATTGCCATGCACATTGCAGTCAAAATCCATTTTCATTCCAGAAACAAAAGGTCTGTCAACTCGTTTAACTGCTCAGAAAACACCAAACAAGAAATAAACCCCAATTAAGAATGAAGAGAGGGAAGAGGCTCAGTTTAACAGATTGTTTTGGTGAGTGGTTTCATCAGCTCCATTTGGGAGCTGTTGCTATGTGACCCTGTGGCCGGGCCAGGGCAGGTTTAGGGGCAGCCAGGGCAGGTTTAGGGGCAGCCAGGGCAGGTTTAGGGGCAGCCAGGGCAGGTTTAGGGGCAGCCAGGGCTGGTTTAGGGGCAGCCAGGGCAGGTTTAGGGGCAGCCAGGGCAGGCTCCTCTCCTGGGGGCTGTTCCTCGGAGCTCTGGGGGCAGTGCAGATGAGGATGTTCTGTCCCACAAGAGGCTGTGTCCCCAGACCCCAATTTCTCCTGCCAAGGGGTGAGAGCAGGAGCTGGGGCGTTGCTCTCTGACATGCCTTTGTCCCCCTGTGGGAGCTGGACCTGCTTGGGAGACTCTGCCCAGGGAGCAGCAGATGGAGGAGGCCACTGTCCCCACGGTTGGTGACCTTCCTGCAGGCAGCACCAGGCTGTTCCTGGGGGTGGCCCTGTGCTTGCAGGTTTCTCACAAGCTTTCCCCTGACTTTTCTCTTCCCCTCAAGAGATGACCAATTCAAACAACGCTTCTGCTTTCTGATGCATTAAGACTTGGAAATTTGCCATCCATCACAGCTGTGTGTTTGAGCCTGTGTGATTATTTTGGGAAGTGAACCATGGTGATTTGTGTGTATGTGCTTTATTGGCGAGCAGGATGTTCCCTATCTACCTCGCCCTGGCTGCCTGCATTTGCATTGGTTAATAAAATGTCTGATGTTCAATGACTTTCTGATGGGTGAACAAGATTTGGCATACAGGATGTAGTAGTTTTTTCACCAAGGCTAAAATTTCATCCTGGGAGACTGAACCCTCTGTGGCAGCCATACACAATCCATAATAACAGAAGCTTTTAACCCATCCGTAATTGCTTTCATATAGAAAATGATTGCTGTAAGTTAACTTCATAATTCTAAATCAGTGGCTCTCAGTAGGAGTTCAGATGCTTTAATTTGCCCTGAATTATCTTTAACTCACAGGCAGTTCATCTATGCTCTTTTCTGATTATGTTCCTTGTCACTCTGACCCAAACTTTGTCTGTTTAATTTTTCTCTCCTCTTTCTGAAATTAGACCCATTTCCAGTGATATTTCACCAGTGGGACGGATACTGAGTGGATGAGGTGCTCCCACCTGCAAACCAGCCCATGCTGTGAACCTGTCCTGTTTTACTGACGTGGTTGTGAGGGGCCCAGCTGGGGTCCTTCCCCTGGGCTGAAGGTGTGGGTACCTCCAAGAGAGTGGAGAGCACCCAAGCAGGGCCATCACAGTGATGGTTTCTGTGTTGGCTCATGCCATGGCTCCTGTTCTTTGGCTGTGAGAAGGGAAGGACATCGTGGCTGTCTCTGTGTGTACCCAGCACGTGGAGGTTTCCTGGGCACAGCGTTTGATGTACTGTGATGGCACACACAGCACAGATGTGGTGGCAATCTGGGGGTGCCTCCCTAATGAGGACAAACCTCCTGGCTGGGTTGTTTGGCAGTCCCAAAATGAGCAGGGTGGCCACTCCTCCCCTTATGGCAGCAGCCGGCTTGTGTGATTTTGAGTGACAGCAGATGAAGGGATTGCATTACGGCTTGTCTCTGGAACTGCACATCTGTGTCAGCTCCTTGCTAAATCAATAAACAGGATGCTGAAGGAAAAACACTTTCAGGCTTCTCATGTCTTTATGCATCAAACGGATTGGGCAATGAGAAACTCGGGTGATAGCAGGGGTTGTGGTGGGTCTGGGCTGGTGAACTTCTTGTCAAATCAAAGGTGAGGGCTGGGTCCTGGAAAGTGCTGGCAGGTTGTTCCCCCTGCCATGTGGAATCCTTCCCTGTGGTAGTTACTTTGCAATTTGGATAGAAATCTTCAACCTATAAGCCTATAGTACAGCATCAAGAAATGGAGAAAAATCACTTTGCATGTTCCAACAGACTAACAAATTACCTATGGAAATGCACTTGGGAATATTCCTCGGTAATTGGATTTCAGCTGTTGTTTCAGTATTTGCCCCCAGGCTGTGGAGGTAAAAGGACTCCACTGAAACGCTTTGAAATGTTCTCTGGCACCTACAGAATGTGTTTACCATTAAAAAGTGAAACCTGCAAGTCAGAACGCTACTAAGTGCAGTTTAAAAACAAAATTGCACCCCTGCAGCGTAGCTCAGGGTGCTGAAGCATCTGGTTTATCCAGACAGTCTCTACCCAGAAACATTCCTGTGACCTGAGTGGAGAAGTCGTGTCTGTGTCTTTTGCCAGGCTAAGGCAGGCACAGCTGTGTGGTGCAGCAGGGTGTAGAGCAGGAACCCTCGAACAATGGTTGATTTGAGCTGGGGAGTCCACAGAGCCTGGAGTTGGCTAAGAAACACCTAGGAGGCTTTGAAAGACGAGCTCTTCTAGTTTTGGTGTCTTTTGGATGCACTGGTCCTGCCGTGGAACCAAAGTGCTCCTACAGGCTTGAAGTACAGAGATTAGCAATAGCTCATTAAAGTTTCTGCACGGTGTGTGGTGAAGAGGAGATGTGCTCTTGGGACACTGACCCTGGATGTCTGGCACCTTTCTGTTTAAATGCTGGTGACATCTCCAGTCCTGGCCTTGATGCTGAAAACACAGATGAAACAGGGAGGAATAAGCTGCCAGTAACATCACAGGATGACCACTGAGTTTGAGATGGAAAAATACAAAGTGCCAGTAAGTTGGGTAGAATTGAGTCTGGATGCTGAGATTTTTTTTTTTTAATTTGGGCACAGAAGGGAAGCAAAGCCTTTTTCCTTGGTCATACATATCTCTTAAAGCTGAAAAGATGGTGGGGTTTTTAAATTTGTTTGTTTGTTTGCCTGTTTGGTCTGGGCTTTTTAGTTTGGTTTTTTTAAGTCGTGATCCCAGTGGTCCAAATTCTGATTCTCAGTGGCCACATGCTGCAGTTGTCTGCTCACACTGGACAGCACTCAATCTCTTCCAGTGGATGTATACTGGGGTAAAAAGGACTAGACTTGCACTTGAGGAGCTGTATGCACAGCTCCAAATCTAACCATGAGTTTAAAACACAGTATCCTGAAAAGATGCAGATTTTGAAGTGGGAGGGCTCCCTTGGGAATCTCTCTTCAGCAGTCACCTTCAACTTGTTTTGCACAAACACATTTCTAGGATTCTACAGAGTGATAAAACCCAAACATCCCTAGTGTGAAAAGTAGGTTTTTGGGTTTTTTTCACAAGGTTTTTGAGTGCAAAGCAGAAATTATTATGTGTGTGTTACGTGTGTTGAAGAGCAGGGAAATGGGATTCTTCTATTAAAATAGTGTTTAGACAGGTGACTTACAGAGCTGAATTACACACCTGGCTGTGGGTCAGCCATAAGCAGAGGCAACAGAAAAATCACCACCTTTCCCCCTAGATTTTTTTTTTTTTTTTGTCTGAAGACCTTGAAAGCTTCCCACCTCCATCTGAACTTTGCAGCTCTCCCTGCCCTTTGGCAGGAGCCGAAAGCAAACTTGGCCCCGCCAACCGCCCCGGTTGGTTCCGCGGGATCTGCGCGGAGGGAAATAAAGCTGCTCTGCCGACCGAGGCAACTAGTCCTGTGGGTTTATAAATGCTGCAATTGAGTGTTTTGACACGGCAGTCAGATATAGTTAATCTTTCCCTTGACCTGGCGGTGCCGGAGCGCGGGCTCAAACCGCTGGTTAAGCACGTCCGTCTCCTGTTGTAGCATTCGCGCTCCAGCGCCCCGGCTAATCAAGTGTAATATATCTCTGGGTAAAACACACACTCTGCTTTTCACAGCTATTTAAACAAAAAGCAGACCTCGGCGCATTAGTTACGTACACAAATCACAGAGGGTTGCGGTTCCCGCGGTTGGGAGAGGAGTTGGATGGGCTGGGCTTGTTCCGGGGAGGAGGTGTGGGAAAGGTGTGGGAAACGCTTGCTTCCATCTGCCCAAAAATGTAAAAAAAAACCAAACCCAACCCCACCTGGTGTTGTATCAAAGGCTTTGAGTCCTGATGGGGGGGATGGTTTTGTGTGTGGATATGGAAAATAGCTGTTTGGTGTCATCCCAAGGGTTGTGTGTCCTGCTGGGTGGATGGTTCTGGGCCCAGAGTCCCACACCAAGTTAGGAGAGGTGGGATTGGCTCTGGGTGAGATCAGGAGGATCTTGTACAGAGGTTGCACAGATTATCTGGTCTCAGTGCCTGGTATTGATAAGCCTTTCCTACAGCAAAGGCTAGCTCAGGAGACAGTCAAATTTGGGCAGGACAGTGAGTGACAAGGGTTAGAGGTATAGTATTTATTCAAATGGATGGGCTTTTCTCTCTGGCAGCACAGCTGGATCTGTAAAATGTGCTGTCCACAGAGGTCCGAGGATGACTCTGGTATCTCAAAGCAATCTTCCTTTGTGAATCCAGTAAGAGTCATTTGCTTTTGTTAGACTTATTCATCCCAGCTTTGACTGGAAGAAACTCAAGATGTTTTGACAAGAGGTATGCAAAGGGATGCTCTGTTTTTAAAAGCCTGTCACAGAGCATGTCCCTGTGCAAGGAAACCACAGGAACACTGATCACAAATGATGGTGTGGGATGGAGCTTGGAGGTCACTGAAGGGAACAGCATTTAGAGTTGGGCTGGTGTGGATGGCTTTGATGGCACCTGTGACTTTGGAAGGTGAGGCCAGGTGTTCACAGAACTTCCCATGGTAGCTCAGAAGACAACCAGGAAGGAATAAATCATGCAGGAGATTGGAAAAAAAAAAAAAAAAAGGCAAGAAGAAAAAATATATTTCATCATTGGTCCAAATCCTGGTTAGGTTTGCAAGTAAGGCATTTGTGCCAGCAGTGCACAAAGTAGTGTGTGACTTCTAGATTAAAGAGTTAAGTGATTTTTAAAGGTTTATAAACACTGGACTGGATGACCTCTTGATACTCCCATCAAACTTTATATTTTCCTGTGATACTTTGACAGTTTTCCCCCAAAGGATCCCAGATGCTTTCTCCTGTAATTTTCCTAGCCGCCTGTTTGATCTCCCTGGGATCTCAGCGCGGATTCATTGATGTGCCTCCGTTAAAATTCAACAAAGCTTCTGCTTGAGAACGCTGTTTTACAGAGTAGCTCATCCCGTTGGACATCGAAAAATCACACAGCTCAGGATAAAATACATCCCAACCCGCCGAAACCCTCGCACGCCGAAGCGCGAGGTTCCCCCGGGCAGTGCAGCGCGTAAGCCCCATATAAATGTCCGTGTGAAAATAAAACACTTAAATCTCCTTCTGAACCCCGGCTCTCCCAAGCCCATCGCGAAGCCAGCCTCGAGCGGAGGGAGCTGCGCGGTCCCCGGGGAGGCGGAGGTGAGGCTGAGCTTAGGAAAGCCTGGGGAGGTGAGAGCCAGCTCGTACCTGCAGCCGGGCTCGCCGGAGCTCATCGCCATTCAGGGCATGCCCAGGGAGCAGCTCCGCGGCGGTGTTAACCGTGCCGATAAATCTCGTGTAAAAACAACACTCCACCGCGCCGCTAAAGCTCCTTCCACCTGGGAACATCAAAGCCCGACACGAGCGCGGCTTGATGCTCGCAGCAGCTGCGGCTGCTCGGAGCGGCGGGCGGGGCTCTGGGGACACCCCCGGCTCTGGAAAGAGAGACAGGGGGTTCTTGGGGTCCCTTAGCAAGGGGCTGTCCCCATCACATTAACCCTCTGACCCCCAGTTTCTATAAAGATACCCAAAAGATGCTGAGTGGTGCTCCCAGGAAGAGGAGGCAGCCTGTAAATCGCTACAAGAAAACTGTTTTAGCAATAGGAAAAAAATTAATAAAGGGCATATTTTAAGTCTGTCTTCTATGCTGTGAAAGGTAATTGGATACCATTATAAAATCAAATAGCAGTGGATAGGAAAGCAGCCATGGAACTGGGTGCCTGCCTTGTGCAGGGTGATGCAGGATTGCAACCTGTGCCCGCATCTAAAGGCTCCAATGCCTTTTAAATTCATTTACTTCTCCTAAAGCTTTGAATTCAAAACAGCTTCAAAACAGAAGGTACCTGTTATTAAACTTTCTTTTTCCTATGGCTTGCAATAAGTTACTTCTGTTAAAAGAGATGGAAATTTCTGTTAGGGAAAAACCACCAGATCAAAGAATAATTTAGGTTGCAAGGGCCCTCCAGAGATCACCAAGTCCAAGCTTCTGCTGAAAGCAGGGCTGACCTCAAAGTTAGATTGGGTTGTGATTTAAATGTGACGACATTTATTAATATAGTGATAATTGTATAACACTTGAGTGTCAATTTATGTTCAGTCTGGCTGTTCTGAGTAAAGGGATAACTGGAGAAAATGGACTGTGATTTTTGAGGTCAATGTCTGGGAAATAATCTAACCATCACTGCCTTGGGATAAGTTTTTCCCAGCCTGGCACAAGCCAGCACCTGAAGGATGCTGTTCAGGGCAGGAGCCTGGGGCAGGTCTCAGATATGGATGTGGCCACTGGGACCGGAGGCTCCTGAGATTGTCCCCAAGCCCATCCCATGGGTGTCCCTGTGCCAGGTTCAGCTGTCCACACTGCCCCTGGCAAAGCAAGGGACGATCTTAATCTGTGCACTGCGACATCAGCCCCAGCTCTGCTGCATCCCCCTCCCAGACAGCAAAGAGGAGCTGAGGAAGAACAGAGAAAGTTTTAGTTCCGCAAATCCATAAATCATTTCATTTGATGATTATTTATGAACTAGATCAGAAGTTTATGGTAGTAGCTCTTAAGAAAGAGTTCCTGGCTGCCAAGCAGTTGGCATAGTTGTCCTCTGAGAACATTAAATATGCATTTGCACAGGTGACTGTGGCTTCTTCCATTAACCCTTTGTTTCCAGCTTTCAGCCATTTCTGCACTTTTCACACACAAGCATGTTAATACTTTGTAATCCTACCCTAGAGACCTCATTAGGAGTGCAGTGCCCTGTCTCTGAGGCATAGCACAGGTTGTTTGTGTTGTCTCCCACTCAGCAGTCCTGCCTTTCTATTCTGAAAACTTTTTTCCCTCAAACTATGTTTACTGCTTGGGGATGGAGACCTCTGCAGTGGGGCAGGACCAATGCAAGCTGCTGTTCTTTGCTACCAAGTAAGGCAGCAAAACATGACCCTCCTCTCAGCAGCTGTCCTTGCTGCTCCTGCCATCTCGGGAACGTTTTTCAAGATTTTTGCTGTGCTGATGCCAACAAGAGGCATCCTCCTCTGGTCTTTCTGCCAGAGAAGAGCCCTGCAGGCCTGCACACTCTCCCAGCTGCTTGGTGGGGATCCAGGAGCCACAATGCACGAGCTGAGTGTGAACACGAGGGGTTAATGTGGAATGCAAAAGGGCTGCAGGGTTCCTCTGCAGCTCCTGGGCAGGTTTGGCACTGTCACTTTGTGGTGTCACTTGACAGCTAAAGCAAATGCAAGCGATGTTGCAAAGAACAAATTAATTAGATTGGACAATAAGACTGGGGAACAACTTTACCTTGGAATAATCTGTTACAGGAAGGGAAAGTATTTAATTGCTGTCTTCTTGGCTTTTTGTTTAAAACCAGACACAGATTTCCAGCTCTTGTGTGGGAGTAGGCACCTTTTGGGTGTGCAGTAATGGTTTGGATAAGTGAGTATTTCCACTGCTGTGGAACTTGTTATTCAGCATGAACTGGGAAAAAAATTACTGGGTTCCTTTAGTACTTAAAAATTCTGTACCAAACTTCCCCAGTAACCTGGGAAGTTGGGTGGATCTGAGTAGCAAACTTGCCTGGGTGCCTGCCTTCCTGCCCATCTCCTGCTACAGAGCTCAGTACCAGCTGCTGGTTTGCACCTTTGACTTCAGTTGAACTTGACACTAAAGCTTCTGATTACCACAGAAAGTTTGGGAGATTTTCTTGCACTTAAGTCCAGTGGTCGTTCTTTTCTGGGACCATTTTGGTGGCTACAGAAAGACATTGCCAATTTCCAGTTCCTGTAGGAAAGTGGGCACACCCACCACTTCTGTGTCTTCTCCAGGTACAGCTCCCCAGCTATGCTGTGTTACCTCTCTCACAGCTGCAAACCCCTAAACAGACACAATGAAATACATCTGAAACCTAGAAATACTCTTCATTTCCTCCTTTTACCAAGAGCCTTGTTCTAATGTGCAATCTTTTGTGCAATGAGCTTTACTCTGTAGATCTACTAGTACGGGTTACAGCTCCAGTTTCCTTTAACATTGAATATTAGCATTTATTATTTATATAGTGCAAACAATGCACTAAGCTCAGTGGAACTGCCTTAGTTACAGATGATATAAACCCCCGATTGTTATTTTTGTGGCTTCATAAATCCAGAATTTCTGATGCTTCGGTGATCCACCTCTGACATATGGAATCTGCAATGCTCTGGCAGTATTTGTTAAAGGTGGGAAATTCAGCTGATGGATTTCAGGAAGACTGTACCTGAGCCACCCTGCCTGTAGGAATGGACTTGAATGACACAGCTGTAACACTCCCGTGTGTTTCTTGGGGATGAAGGATTAACAGATGATGGATTAGGCAAATTAATCTGTGGTTTGTCAGGACTACATTACACAAAGTTCAATTTAGTTTGATGGATTAATTATTTATTATTTATTATTTGCTGTTGTGTGTCAGTAAGTGGCCCTTCCTAACGTGATGATGTATGAGAGCAGCCCATGCCTGAGCTGCTGTATATAAAGGTCATCGTTTCTGTAATTAACCCCATTTTTCATGGACTTTTAATGCCGATACATTAATTTGTGCTGGTCTGGAATGTGACAAAGAAATGTGTTTCCTTGAGTTAGGTTTTCATCCGCTCCAAACCATGGGACTATGAGGGGAGTCTTTGGGGTACAAGCACAGCCATTCTTCAGGAGGTTGCCTGTAACTGAATTTCTCTGACCCAGCAATATGTTCAGGGAGACAGAGAGGACTTAGGTACTTGTAATGCCAGTTTTAAAAAGAAATACAAATCAGGGTGATAGAGCAGCATAAACCTGGCAGTGCGAGGTGGGGTTGGGACCAGAGCCACTCTTGAATTTTTCCAAGGCCTCGCATTGAACCATTGCAAACAGATCTTTGCAGCAGAACAGCATCCAGGGTGTACAGGCTGCAGGGCTGTGCAACAGCTATCTTTCAGTGGCCTTTCTAAAGTGTGATCCCATTTCCCACCCTCTGAGCTACCTGACTGCTCCTCTGCAGCCTGCTCATTCCTGCTGGGCTGAGTTTTCAGGATGTGCTTGGCGAGAGTGGTGTCTCTGCAAGGACAGCTCCTTGGATTGTGCCCAAGGCTTTGGAAACTGCTGCTCCCATCTCATAGCCAGCCTCAAACCCAGAGTGGAATCTTGGAGCTGAGGTCACTGGGCTGCTCCAGGTGGGGATATGCCCTTGCCTGGGTACCAGTAAGCAGGAAAATGCTCTTTTTTTCCTGCTGCAGGAATTGGGGCCAGCCTCTGGTGCAGCCCCATCTCCCCATCTGCCTGCAAGCGCAAGGAAGTGGCAGGGTCCTGCCTGCTCCTCACAGGCAGCAGCAGGTTCCCCTCTGAATTTCCCTGTTTTTGTGGCTTAAATTAGAACCTTGGGGCTGGCAGAGTGCCTGCTTAACGATACCATGGGCTAATCATTTACAGGAGAATGCAAAGGCAAAGAAGTGTGTTTTTAATCTTTACAAATGTATCTAGATAAGCCAGGAGACAGACTTATCTTTTGTATTATAAGAACGGAGGGTAAAAAAAATCCACGCTGAGGAACATTGCTGTAGAGTCCTTGGCCTTTTCTTCAGCCTTTGTCTTTTCCTCTGTATCTTGCGCTGTTGAATTAATGGGATATGAACTCTGAATACTTAAGTGATTTATTCATTTTAATTAGCTTCCTAATAGCTTCTGGACAGTGATGGAACATAATGTCGGGGACTGGGCTGTTTACCTCCCAAAGCTCAGGGCACTGTGAGGTTCCCTGTGCGCTGTTCCTGCCCTGCCTGAGATGCCGAGCAGCCTCTGGGACCGGAGGAGCTTTGGGCAGGCTGCACGGATGGAGGATGTGAGTGTGAGGGGCTGGAGAAACACCGCTGCGTGTGTTGGTGGCTGGGAGTGCCTCCTCCTCCTCTTGGCTGCCTCCCCATCGCCAGAGCTGAGCACGGGTGGGATGCCTTGGCTGCCTGGGGCTGAGCCGGTGGGAGGCTCTGGGTGCAGGAGTCACAGGTGGAGTGCTCTGGGTGCAGGAGTCACGGGTGGGATGCTCTGGGTGCAGGAATTGTGGGTGGGAGCTCTGGGTGCAGGAATCACGGGTGGGAGCTTGGGGTGCAGGAATCGTGGGTGGAGTGCTCTGGATGCGGGAATCACGGATGGGATGCTCTGGGTGCAGGAATCACGGGTGGGAGCTTGGGGCGCAGGAATCACGGGGGGGATGCTCTGTGTGTAGGAATCGTGGGTGGGATGCTCTGGGTGCAGGAATCACGGGTGGGAGCTCTGGGTGCAGGAATCATGGGGGGGATGCTCTGAGTGCAGGAATCATGGGTGGGATGCTCTGGGTGCAGGAATCACGGGTGGAGTGCTCTGGGTGCAGGAGTCACAGGTGGGATGCTCTGGGTGCAGGAATCGCGGGTGGGATGCTCGGTGGGTGCGTGCAGGGAGCAGCAGGGGCTCCTCGCCACCCGGTCACCTCCATCCACAGCGGGAAGAGCTCCCAGCAGATGGGCCTGTCTGGATTCTGACTGCATCCTCAGCAGGAAGCATACGGTGGGAGGCTGGGGACAGCGGGGTGAGGGAGCCAGCCGCGCTCCTCGCCTTCCGCTGCGCCCATGAAGCTGTGAATGGGAGGGAGCTCTGGAGCAGCCAAGGCTGGGGGCAGAGAGATTCGCACCGTTCCAGTTTACCGAAGCTGTGAAGGATGTGATAGATGAATCACTTCTGCAGCAGCCTGCTCTGCCTGAGATGTTAAGCCGCTCTGTACGCAGCGTGTACTTGAGGAAAAGATAGAAGGGATGTTCTCTGAATCAGGGGAGAGGCTGACGCACAGAGACATTTTCAGGGGAATCATTTACATATGCATTCCCTTTCTAAAAATATCAGTCACAGCGCTGCCTCTATTTTTGCATGCGAGGCTCTCCGGGCTGGTAGATGGATGGAACTGGGAATTTGCACTTACATGGACTCAAATACCAAAGGGCCATTGGGATGACAGCATGGGATGCCTTGTGCTCTGCTCAGGAGGCTGTGGAGCTAGCTGAGCTCCAGAGGGAGTGAAAATGGGTATGTTCAGGGTGACAGTGCCCCAGACATCATCCACGCGTGGTCTCATGAGGGTGGCCTGATGGACAAGGGTGGAAGTCAGTACTGTTCCCTTCTGGAGAAGGAAGATGGCACAACTGAGCAGAAGGGGCAGAGAAAAATGTAGGAATGCTTCATTTCCTTGATGGATGGCTAAGAGAGATGGTGGTGAAAGTGGCTGGCACACCACAGTGATTGTCCTGGAGGCTGGTGGGTAGACATGGAAGGCCCTTTCCCACCGGAGCTGCTCTTGGCCTGAGCCCCATGCTGAGGGAGAGGAGGGACGTCAAGGGTTTGCTCCGGCCCTGCTTCCTGGCATAGAGAGGAGAACTGAGTTTTCAGATGCTTTTGACATTGTCCTGCTCAGCTGTAGCAAAGTCAGAGATGAATTCCCTCTGACAGCACTGGGAACACATCTGGGTCTGCAGCGAGCTCAGCTGAAAACTGCGGGGCTTTCATCGTGGTGGGGGAAGGTTGACATGGGGCCACAGCACATCCTGCCATCCCTCCATCTGAAGGGCTCCTTTCCTGGGTGTCTGGGGACCCCAGCCAAGGAGTCTCAGTCTAAAGGGACAGGACTGTCCCTAATGTCCTTCCTGGGGACTGCAGGACACGAACACCCAGCTCCTGAGATCCTTAGGGCAGAACCTGTCTCTTGGCTTCGTAATAAATTAAGTGGCTCAGTAGAAACACACATTTATCTTGAGGTTCTATCGTGTAACATCCTACGGAAACAAAGTGGAGGAGTGCTTTGATGTCACTCCAACAGCCTTCTCCATCCCCGGGTCTCCCATCTGGAATTTACCTTAACCTTTGCCTTGGGCCTGTTAGGGACTGGTGAGTAAAGAGAGGGAAAGAAAAGGAGGAGGGGAAATCAAGGTACAAACTGGCCATTAATACATGTAAGCTGGAAAGAAAACAGGTAGTGCTGCCACCAGAGGTTTGAGTTTATGAAACAGCTGTGCAGCAACACTGTGTCCGAGGGGTTTTATGATGGAAGCTGATAAATTTATGGAGGAGATTATACAGTCCAGACTTTGTGTTAGCAGGGACCAGACTCTCTGAACAAACTGCTGGGAATTCTGTGAAGTCAGAGCTATGCTGACATAAAAACTGTCTTTGTAACCCTGAGCAAAACCCATCCTTGGCCACAGCTTCACTGCAGTGACTGACCTGAACCTGGGCTGATGCTCCCCTGCAGTCCTCAGCATCCTCCTCAAACTGGGCACACAGGGCTCTGACTATGGGGACAGAACACGCAAGGCTGCAGCTGAAACACCAGGGGGAAAAAAAAAAAAATTAAGTGTTTTTTTCTCTTTTTCTCAGTGGGTTTTGTTAGTACTCTCAGGAAGTCCCATTAACGCCCACTCACTCCAGTAAGACAAATCATTTTGCACCTTATTGTGTCTTCTATGAAAAGCTGGTACTGAGGAGGCAGTCTTGTGCTTCTTTGAAATCGTCTGTCAGAAAAAAACCCCATCACCCGGAACAAACAAACAACCGCACGATCCCCCAGCACGCCGAGATTGATTTGTAGCACTCTTCTCCCCCACCTTCCCTGTGCAGAAATGTTTTGGCAAGCCGTGAAAAATCAGAACCCTTTACTGTCAAGCGCAATCTATTTCTGAGGGAGCTGCACTGAGAGCTCCGGGTGGATAGGAGGGCTCTGCCAAGGAGCTGAACAATTCCCGTGGCAGGGATGCTTGTCCAGAAGAGCAAATGCAGCCGGGGAAGTGTTTTGCAGCCTGTGAGCGAGGACAGGAGAGGAGTGAGGAGAGCTCCGGGAAAGAGATGCCACACCAAATGTAATACAAGTGGGAGACAACCTGCCTACTCATTCATATCTAGTATTTCTCTAAGTGTTGCTGTTTTTCTGCATCCCGTTAAGCTTTTTGATTTGTTTCCATCTGTTCGGTATAGATCACTTCTGCAGTTTACTTAAAACACAAATACCCTTTATGAATCTCTACAGATGGTTTTCAAAGACTTATAGAAAGACAAAGATAAGATCAAGAAAATCTTGAGTGTTTGCCTCAGGGGAAAAAAATGGGACAGTCGCTTTGCCTTGCAGCTGCAAGCCACGTCAAATCAGACACTTTGATATGTTTCATTTTCTGTCTGAAGTCTACATCTGAAAGGCAGCCTGGCTTATTTCAGTCAATGCGCAATTTTGGTTAGTCGGGGCTCTTTCTCAGCTTCTAAAAAAGATGCTCATTTGCATCCTCGAACAAAGACAGCACTTTCCCCCCCTACATTCCGTGTGTCTTCGCCAAAAACTAATCATGCGGCAAAGCCTGCGTGGGTGTGTGTTTTTTTGAGTGGTTCTCTCCGGCCTCGCTGCTCAAGCTGCCGCAGGGATGGGTGCTCATCCTTTCCCGGAGAGCCTGGTCCGGCTCTCTCGTGTCTGTCCTGGTCCCCGGTAGCTCAGGCAGGACCCTCGGGTCAGGGCTGGGTTGTGCAGGTGCTGGTGCAGCACTGCAGGGATGCTCAGGGACCGTGCCCTGCATCCCCAGCCTGCAGGATGGGATGGGAAACGCTGGGAGCAGTGAAGGTGTAGCGGCAGGAAGAACACGCTGCTGGAGGACCACGCTCTGCTTGGGCACTTCCAGCTGCTCTTTGCGTTAACTTCTCCTCAGGCCAAGGCTGTAACCTCATTAACTCTGCTGGCCTCGCTGGGGATGCTAAAGCCTGTGTCTGCTTGTGGGTTTAAAACCCCAGTCATTTCCCACAGAGACCCCCTGAAGCAGGGTAACTGATAAATTTCTACTACTACACTATTCTGCTTTAGACTCCTTGCTTGGGAGGGAGGGAAACTCGCATTTCTTGTCTTTTCTTTTTAGCCCTGCTGGGTCCATCCCAAAGCCATTTGACATCAAAGGGACTCTGCCCCGGGGGTTCAATAGACACTGATGTGGGCTCTCCAAGATCGGCCAGAATCAAAATCCTCGCAGAAATCTGAGCATTTGCATTGCAGACAGGGAACAACCACGAAAAGAACACTCCACCTTAAATGCTCAGCATTTCTTAGAGCTGATTAAAAAAGAGCCAAACCACCAGCTTGTAGGAGACACACACGTTAGCACTGGACTTTATGTGCAGAGACAAGGTGTGTATTGTTTGCCCAATTAAAGAGATAAAACCTGTAGACCACAGTCAGCGAAATGAGCTGTGAAATGAGTGATGACTCGCTGAACAGGCAGGTGCATGCACAAAGGCGTATGCAAACTGTTCTACTTATCTAAAGACAGTTTTATTGCCTGATCATCAATTTACAGTACACTCCAGTTGCTCCTGAGCAGCCTTTGTGCTGGGTTCTCAGATAAACAGGAGAAGAACTAACATCCCCCGTGCTTTTCTCGCCTTCTGGAGCAGGAATGGTCATCAAGAGCAGAAAGGAGGTAAGAGATGGGAAGGCCGGGATTGTGCTTGGGGCAGCGTGGTGGCACCTGTGGCAGTGCCCAGCCCGGGGCTCATTCAGTGATGTTTGTGCTGCTGAGCGAGTTCCTCCCTCTCCACCGGGAGAAATGGATCCAGCCCCGAAATGTGGGGATGTGGAGGGGATGCCTCCTGTGCCCCTCAGTCGCAGACATAAGGAACTAAATTCGGGAGGATGAATGAGCAACTCAGCTGTTTTGTCTTGACCCCAGCAGAGATATTTGAGAGCAAAGTGTTTAAAACTTGCAACTCCTGTCCTGTATGGATCCAGCCAGCTTTGTGTAAACGTGTGCTTGTGACAAATGTTACTGGACAGAGGATTGCAAACCCGGTACTGAACTTGGATTCGGGGCAGTTTTGCTTTTTTGTGGGAGCTGCTCACCCCAGAGTTTTTTGTTTGGGGCTGTGAGTCCCCAGGAAAGGGAGATCTCCCATGTGTGCTGTGAGAGCAAGAGGTGGCATGAGCTAAAATGTTGAATTTAAACCTTGGTATGATAGAAATACCAGCAAGTTCTGTATAAATACGGGGACGTACTCAGTGTAGCTCAGTGTGATGTTAAAATGGTTCTGCAGGGAAGTCAGAAGACAAGAGTGCTGCCCTTGATCTTGAACACTGAATTTGCAAATGAAGAAGCTTCCTCTTTCCATCTTTCTTTGTAAGACAAAGACTGTATGCTTCCTACAGGAGTTTTACAACCATATAAATCAAGTCTTTTCCAATGCACATGGGGCTTAGAGATTTGGATTTGCCTCAAATGGATAACGTTATAGTTTGCACGAGAAGTGTGTGCTTCTAGAGATTAATAAGTCTCATAAGCTCATCTTTAACAAAAGATGAGTTTGGGTTCATTACTGAGCATTTACACCTGGAAATAACCATATTAGAGTATTTTGTGTCTAGGTAGCGAGTCTGAGAACCAAATAATTGTTGGAAAGTTTCAAACTGCTTGAATGGAGCATTCCATGATGAATAACGTCATCTGATGAAACTTCTCAAGAAATAAGAAACTTCTCAATAAACAACTTCGACTTGATTGTTAGCTGCTGAATTCACCACTCCTGATCTCGAGTAATAGAGACAGATGCTTTTTAACCAAGAGGTTCAGGAAATCCAGAGTTCATAAACCAACACATCTGGTGGCTGTGCTTGTGATGGATTTCACACTCCAGCCTGGCTTGCTGACATTCGTCTCCAAACAACATTCATTTCAAAAGCGAGGGTGAGAGCACGGCTGTGACAAATTGGTTATCAAATTAGACTCATTACAGGTTTTTTCCTTTTTTTAACACCCATTCTGTGAAATTTCCTTTTTTCAGTCTTTAGACTAAAGCTTCAGATCTAAGCCCTGCCAAACCTCCAAATTTTTTTTTCAGTTCTTCCCCCTCTCAATTTAAGGGAACGGTGGTTTCCTCCAGAAGAGAGCCTCGCCTTCAGCAGGGCAGCAGAGCTGCTGGGAGCAACTGCACTTCTGAGACAGGAGAAGAAAGAGGGATGATCAGCCCAGATGAAATTCCAGGGGTTTTGTCCTTTGGTTTGCTGAACAAAGTTTTATCATAGGACAAAGAAAGAAAGGATTCCTGGCCACTGCCTGTGAGGCTTTTTAAATGGTGTGGATCAGGCAGGAGTTATTTTAGACAGATGAGTGTGTGCAAGTGTGCCCACGTGCATAGTGCAGGGGAGGTCTCTGGAGACTGATACCCTAGGAAAGAGGGGAAATACCAAATATTCATTGTTGAGTTAATACCAGTGTTTAGTTGCTGTATGATGGAAAAGAGAAAGCGTTGTCGTTGCCCTCTGAAGGGCCCTGTAACATCCACCCACCTGCCCCTCGTATGCTCATCCCTGTGAGTGGGGGAACAGCCCCCAAGTCCCCTGAAATGTCCTTGCCTGGGCACACGGATGCAGGAGAACTCAGTGAGGCCTTAGTTAACTGAAATCTGTGGAAATGTGTCACAAGATGTGCCAAGTCTGTAGGAGGTCTCCTGTGACGTCCTTACGTGTCATTCCAGACAGAGCAGTGATTTTGAGAAGTTCACTCTGGGAAGGATTGACCTCATTATCCCAAGGTAACAGCTGCTAAAGCACATGGACTGTCACGACTCACTCCTGGTTTCCAACATGTCTCTCACGCTGCATGTTGTTTTTTGAGAGCAGAGGGAAGGATGGAGAGGAGGGAAGGCAAATGGGACTGAATGTGGTACAGCTGTGACAACAACAAATCCTGGCCCTGCTGAATGTGGGAACTGTCGCTGATGTGACACAGCCCACAGGTACATCCACAGCACTGACCTTGCACTTTCATTGTTATTTGCTAATTTTTTTCTTTAAATGTGTCCATATTCAAAAGAGTCGCTGCTTTTGATATGTCAAAGCTGCCATTAAAATTAAGAAAATCCAAGTCCCCCCACCTCTCCTCCTGCCTTGGCACGCACTCGCCTGTTATCCATACCCCGCACAAGAGCCTTTGAGACACTGACACGCGGTTGTTATTGCTCCTTCCTCGCCACTGCAGGGTTTTGATGAAGCTGAGTTACGACCACAGCTGCAAAATACCGTATGGTGTTGATGATGTGGGGATGTGGTTCCCATAATGAATTCAATTAGAGCCCGTGTTAAAATGCACGGAGCGCAGCGCCGCAGCCCCCACTGGTCTCAGCGCTCCCAGCAGCTGTGCGCTGTTGACTCCGTGCCCTTCCCCTTGGAGGGTCGCCTCACCTTGTCTGTGCTTGTTTCCATCTGGTTCCCACTGCAGTGGAAGTGGTGTAGCAAAGGATGCAGCCAGCGCAGACCGTGGGGAGGGGGAGAAGGACGGGGCCTTGCTGGGAGGATGGAGATGACCTTGTGTGGTGGGGAGGATGTTTGTGTTCTCGGCAGAGACAGATGAAGGGAGGTGCAGGAAGGGTTTGGGAGCAGGCAGCAGTAAGTGTTGGTGGCAAAATATTCATGCAGGGAGACAGTTTGTGAGCTGAGATTTTAATTTTTGCCTTTCTATTCCTGACCTTTGCTATAGGGAATTGAGCAGAAAGTCGTCAGTTCCTCCCTCCACGTGCAAGAACTCAGTTTTGCAATGTGTCCTTAGCTTTTAGGACCTCTGGGGAGTCCTTGCAGCAGTGTTTGAAACGAGTCCCTCATGCACAAAGTAATCAGGTTTTTCCAGTCACCTTTCAGAAAGCCCCTTTTGGTTCCCCGCTGAGTTGGGATGCTCTGCTGAGGGGCTGTGCCCCAGGAGGGAGAGAACAATAACAACACAACTGTTCTGTGATCACCCTCTCCTCCTTTACCATATGCACTTGTTCACCTGCTATAGGGGGACAACCAATCTTCAGGGGAAAAAAAAAGACTTAAAATCGAGTCCCACCACTGGAGCACAGGGATTTTGTAGCACAGCTAATAGATGGTGCTCGGGATACACATTCACTGTATCTGCAAAAGGGGGAATGTGTGGCATGTGTGTTTGTTTTTAAGGCAGCAATAACGTACCTTGAAAGAAATGTTTTAAAATGTTCCAAAAAACCGCCAGCTGCTTGCAATTTTGCTCAACTGCTAGAAATAAAATGCCAGTTGCATGGCACACTGCTGCAAGGAGTCAGCTCCTTCAAATGTCCTTCTGAGCCTTGGTGTCGGCTTATTCAGCACCACCCTCAGCTGAGAAATCTCGAACTTGAAAGATCACTTCCCCCCCTGTTACTGAACACCAGAATAACCTTTCACAGCATAAGCCTGCTCTCCCACGTATGAGCTCAGCCACTATTCCCTGTGCTCAGATTTTCTTGGAATTTCAGCTCTAACCTAAGTTCCTGGGTGATTTGTTGCAGGTCGCTTGGTATCTGTCTTGGAAATGTTTTGGTGAGATGCAGTTGGATGAAAGATTGCTGTTTTCAAAGCATTAGCTTCAGCTGACCCGCTGGAAGAGCTCATACTCCCAGTTTTGTTATTTTGCCTCCAGCAGTTTGCTTTATTGCAAGCTCTCAAAAAAATTCTCATCCCTAGGAAACATCTCCATTGGGTCAGACGGCGACTGAGCCTCATCCCAGGCGATACAGCAGGGCTGGGATTGCTCACACAGGAGGAATGTGGCCCTGGGAGCCCCCTGCCCCACCGCCACCAGCGCCCACCCGATGCGGGGAGCCTTCTGTGCCCAGGACGAAAGCAACAGGGTTTACCTGGGAGTGAGCTCTCCCTTTCTCTCACAGGAGCTGGGCAGGGCTTTGGGCTGGGCTCTAGGGCTGAGGTGACCTGCCTCCAGCAGCTTTTCCAGGGGATGATGCAATGACACCCCAGTTGTGCAAGAAGCAGCATTAGGTAGGCAAGGTCTCCATCACTCTGCTATGAAACAGGAACAGAGTTGTTTTTTTCAAAAGCTTTGAAGGTGACTGGACTTGCTAAAGTCCCTGGGTCACACACAAGTCCTGCTGCCAGCCCCAGGTGACCCTGGGCAAATTGATCTTGGTGTTTGACAGTTCAGGTCTCTACCTCAACCCCGGTTCTGCAGCGTGCTACAGGGATTCTCTCCTAAATCTTCTCATGTGAATAAGCAAGGTTAAAGTGGTTTAACGTGAGAATTTCTCACTTCAACAAATGCATTTCTTTCCCCTGGTCTGAATCATAGAGGGAAAAAAAAATTGTCAGCGTTTCAGCTACAAAGGATATAAAGCTGGTATTATACCTCGTAAAACAAGTGGTGCAAACCAGAGCCGTGTATAACGCTGAGTGGGCAACTCTGCAGCTGAAGTGCAATAGATTATCTCAAGCTCCAGCAGTCAGGACCATCAGTCATGAGGTTTCCAAGAAACTGAAGATTTAGATAGAGAAATGACTTGCAGAGAGAAACTCTGTGACTACGTCAGGAAAAAAAAAAAAAAATGCACATTTAGTCAGATCTGCTAACTAACATGGCCTGGACAGGCACCACACCTCTAAATTAAAGGGGTTTTTCCTTATCCTAAGTAACTAGATCTGTGTGGTTTATCTAAATTCCTGTCTTGCCTCCAAAGACTCTCTGAAGAATAATGAATGAGAAGCAAGTTAAGCCCAGGCTGTAAGCGGCTGCCTTACAGGATTCCCAGGGCTCTGGGGCCCTTGGCTGGCCACCCCCTCTCCTCTCCCCTTGCAGAGGCAGGCTGCTCGGCACAGCAGAGCAGAAGAAAGGCTTTCCCCTAACAATTAATTTGTGTGACAAGATGTGCTGGAGAGAAAAAAGCAGCAGAAGAAAGGAGTTTCCCTTTGTTGCTTGTTTATTCTCGAAACACGCTCTGCTCACCTGACACGTTTGCTGGCTTCGTTCTGGATCTAGTGCAAGACATTGGCACAGTCTCACTGCTGTGGTTAATTTTAAATGCAACAAAATCACGCCACAGTGCTTGACACATCTCTAAGAACAACATCATGACACTGTTGACACTGAATGTTTGCTAATGGCATCCGCTGCCAAACTCCGATGTAAAATGAGTGGGATAACAACAGCAGCATTTAAAAAACTTCATTCAAGGGAGCATTTAAAATTTTATCAGGTCTAACTGGCACGGTACATTTGCAAATGTGGGGAATATCCTGTTTCCTTTGCTTACTCACAAGCTTCCATGTGCAAGCCAAGTACAGCTCCATCCCCCGGGGCAGAGAAAACCCAGAGGTGCAGCAGCCGTCCAAACATCTGTCCTCGCAGCATGCGGTGTCTGGCTGGACTCCTGCAAGGACCAAGCTCCTGGTATTTCTAGTTCTGAAGAAAAGCTTCTTTATAGGCTCAGTAATGGCCCTAAAACAGTTGGGTGGATAAGTCAGAATGTAACCACTCCAGCTTTTCAGTCAATAAAATATAATATAATAAGATAAGATGAAATTCTAAGTTCTATAAATAGGTATGGCTGAGTTAATCATTAGCTAATGATCTGTTGGTGGGGATGTAAGCAGAAAAGAATTACTGGCTTTCCGTGTGATTGCTGTGAACATTTTTGTGTGTGGATGTAGTTATATTGGCTTAAATTTTATGCAAATGCAACTTCATTCACACTTTTGCTAACACAAGCTACTTTCCTAAAAAGTACTCTTATTTAAATATTTACACACAAAAAAAAAATCAGTGGGTTTTTATACACATCCTTAGTTTGGACACGGTAAGTCACTCATTTAGATTGTCAGGACTGGGTATGAACAGGGCTCCTATTTTTGGAGATGGTGAGAAAAGAATTGTAGGGAAAATACTTTTTTTGTACTGATGTTTCAAATCCTGCTCCCTCCCAGCAGGGAACTGCAGCAGAACTAATCAAAATGTTTGAGTCCCGATGGGCTTTCAGTATCTGTATGTCAATGGCATTTGAAATTTAAACATCGCCAATGTTGAAATTTTTATTTGGGGGAAGCTTTTAATCTTTTTAAAGTGGTTCTGCTCACAGAAAAAGGGTTTGCAGGTCTTTCAGTAGTCTGGGGCCAAAGCAGAAAGGAAATCTATTATTCTCTCTGTACAACCTGCAGTGGAAATCCTGAGTGGGGCTTTGCTGCACAACCTCAATTCAGTGATGATGATAATAAGTTCCTCCAGTTGTTAAGTACGGCTAATAAAGTTGAAAAACACCTTTTGAAAAATGATTAGGTAGATAATAAAGTATGTCAACTTGAAAATATGCATTCTTCATGTGATGACTGGAGATAGTTTATCACTTTATGAGTGACACATCCATTTATAAATATTTATTCTCTCCGGTGGTACTGATAAATCTTTTGAGCCTATAAGCCCATTGATACATACACAGTAATATCATTTGTCTTTCCAATGCATTTTATTTATTATTGACTAATTGCCTGCCAGATTGTAAATATGATAGGGGTGGCATTGTGCTTTGATTAACTGTATGTTAAAGTACCCAGAGGAATTTAGTTCTAGCTCTGAGCAAAGACATCCAAGGCAATAAATTGTATATTTTGAAATCAGCTATGCAGCATGGAGCTGCAGCACTAGTTAAACAAGCTGAGCAGAGGCATTTTCCAGAGCAGTTTATTTTGATTAATGGGTTCCCAAAAGCCTCTTGCTGCTGTTTACAATGGATTTGCTGTAATATTTACAATAAACTGGGGTAAGTCAAGAGAGTTTTAATGTACTCCGACAGGTTACTTGCACTTCACAAACCCAGGGCCAGGAGAAGGGTACAAAGTCAAACAGGTGAATGTTTCGTCCTCTTTTTGGCGCATGCGGGGATTTTTTTCCTTGTTCCTCCTCCTTCAACTCCACTCTCAGACATTTTCTTAGCCAAATGTTTAAAACTGGCTTAACACATCTTGAGCCATCTCTGTGATGACTGCAGATAATTTATCACATTAGATTTGACACAGCATTTATAAATATTTATTCTCTGTGGTGGCACTGATAAATGGGCTGAGCAGCGTCAGTAGAGGCTCGTGGAGCCTCTTCCCCCTGCCTGGTTCTCCTGGAGCAAAGGGCTCTGGCACCAGCACCCTCCTGGGCTGCAGGGAGCACAGCCAGGGCAGTGCTACCTCTGGATCAGCTCCATCAGAACACTCGGAATTAGGACACTCAGGACCTTGTTAACCAGCTGCTCTCAAGCGTCCCTCTAATGAAATTCAAGGTTTTCAAGCTGTCACAGCAGCAGCTTTGTGCTCTGGGCGGCTCTTGATGCCCACCACAAATACGCACGCTTGGCCCCCTCTTGGTTTTCGTCTCTTGAACTCATAAGGGACAAATGTCATTGTCCTGCTCAAATAAAAATCCCTCTGCGGTAGCTGGGTGCCTGAAACACAGCGCAAGGTGAGCGGTGTGTTAATGCTGGAGACGCCTGCCGGCGCTGCCAGCCCCTCCGCTCACCCCCTCCTCCCTAAAAATTGAACTAGCTTGTCAGGCTGCACTTATGCACCGTGTAATTTGACAGGAATTCTATTGTAATTAGCACCCGCTAATCACTGCCAGCCATGTTAGTTAGCTAATTGTACCTTGGGCATTCAAAACCCAAGCAAACCCAAACCTCGCACATAATTTTGTTGAAGCAGACGAAATAGCCAAACGTGTGTGTTCTTGTGAGGAGGAGATGGTGACGTGTCCTGGTGGCTCCTTCTGAATCCTGCAGGAACATCTCCCTTGGGGGCCTTCTGGACCCTCTCCACAGGTCCCATAACCTGGACCTGAGGGCAGGGTGTGCATGGTGCTCTGTAAGAGGGCAGCGAGAGGGGGAACTTTGCAGGAAGGGTGCAAGAAACCCCCAGGGTAAGAGAGCTCCAGAGGCAAAACTGAAAGCAGGAGCCCTTGACAGATGGGCCAGGTCAAGCAGGTATTTGGCATTCCCAACTAGGGGAAATGATGTTGCTCGGATTTTTTTTTTAAAATTCTGGTTTTAACACTTGCTTCTTTGCAGTTAAGGAAACAGGGAGTGCCATCACCCAGAGCTGTGCAGCAGCCTTTCCTCCATGGAGGCAGAATAACCTAACTCTCTTTGATTTCCATTATGCTTTCCAGTGGATCTGAGATGTAATTAATTAATTGATTTTTGCTGCCAGTCCCCTAATTAACACTAAATAAAAATTCATGCCAGGGTTAATAGCTTTAAAGGTTGGAGGAAGGAGCTTCTGGTGCTCAGGTCTGTTGCCCGTTGAGCAGTGCATTTGGGTTATATTCCCTGCCATGCTTTTAATTCCTAATCAATTGAAAGTTAATTTTGTTCTTAACTGAAAGGGAGCCAGAAATGGGTCACTGTTACACAACTGGTTTTGTTTTATGGCCTTACAGGGCAGTGTTCACAACAGTTATAGCACCGGTGGGCAAGCTGGGATAGCACGGCAAGGACGCGATCCTGGTGTGATAACAGTCCCCAAACCAGTGAGATTTATACCTTGTGCCCCCAGTGCTTCCCATAAATGCTGCACTCTTTGCTCTCTAGTGTACTGGAAAATTACCAGCACTTAGTATTTGTATGATGCTTCGAGGCTCTGAAGTGCTGGTGAATTTTATGTGTGGCCAGTGGAATTTTACTTACAAAAAGGTCAGGTTGTTTTTATCCATTATCTCTTACTAGGCAATAAAATTGAAAACTAGACAGAATCATTGAAAATATTGCTTTATGTGTTCATAAAATGAATTATCTGAACCATCTCATTTCCTCTCTAGAGGAGGAATGTTAAATTGCCTCAAAAGACCTCGAATGAACCTGGGAAAGGTGGGCTCCTGGATTTTGGTGGTCCATTAAACCCCTAAAAACATCTTCATGTAAGTGATGAGAAAAACTATAAACATTCTCTAGTTGTCTTAAAAAATGGAAGAGAAATAAGAATGAGATTTTCTATCTGACTGCTGCTTTCACTTTTATGCCCCTGTGGCTATTTGGCTCAACATCTTCCCTTCCCTGCAAGTACGTGGTGCAATCCTAAAGTGTATCAGGGAAATATTCAGAGCCAATATCATGAGCAGTGAAACACGGCCCTGTTTGACAAAAACGAGGTTTGATAAAAACCTCTGCAGGGTGGCTGTGAGATGGTGTATTTACATCCTTTTCTGTCAATGAAGAACTAGGTTTGTGGAGTGGGATTGAAGCAGTTCAGGTAGGAATGTGTATGTCCAAGGCAAATATCCTGTAATTAGAATTATTGTTCGTTGTATTTGGGCACTCCCCTGAGAACATCCATGTTCAACAGGGCTTTTCCTTCTCCTAGTTTTGGATAGCAGTAATGTCCTCCTGAAATATGGAAGTGTTTATCTTAATAATTTCCCTTCCATTTTCCACTGCCTTCTGTTGTCACTTGCCCTCATGCCACCACATGTGAGCAGCTGTGCAGCTGCTGGGCTGTACCTCAGTGCCCTCAAGGTGCCAGGGCTCCAATTGGTAACATGGAACAAGCAAGGGGGAAATTGAGCTAAAATCTCTGCTCTTGTCTCTTCTTTTTGTCTCTGTTTGGGCATTTGCAGCACTGAGCAGCCTGGAAAGAGAAAGGAGCAAAAAAAGGCAATTTCAAATAAGTGCATAAAATACATTTTTTTTTTTTTCCCCAGTCCATCCCTCCTAGACTTTAAATATTAGAGGTATTTTTTAAGCTACGAGGTGGTGCAAATTGCAAGGTGTTTGCCAGAGCATAGCATGCTCTGTCTGAGTTGGGATCACTATAGCTAATCCCCGAGCATTCAACTCTGATTTTATCTTTTTGTTATCAACTTTGTTCTTTGATCCAGCTGGAGTATCAGTTCCATTCTCTTCCTTTAATGATCTGCTGCTCATTTGCTTCTCTGCTCAAATCCTGTGCTCTGGATGCTGCCAGCCTTTAGCCCTGGCCACACTAATACATAATGCAGATGATAAAAGGCAGTGTAACAAAAAAGAGGTCCCAGGGAGAACACAAACCATGACAAAATAAGAAGGAAGCAGATGGTTAGGTATTAAACTGCAGTAATAAAATAACATCTGGCAGAATATCACACACACGCACTGATGCCCATCTGAGGAGTGCACTGATTTAAGTAATATGTTTCTCATTTTGGTGCAATTAACACCAAAATTTGCATAGCAAACGGTGGCAGAGCGCACGGAAACTTCTTTTGCAAAATGAAGTCCAAATATGTCTTTCCTGCAAGGAGATTGGGCATGGCAGATGCTGATGGATTTCTATAGTGTGGTGTAAAGCAATTAATGAGTCAGACCTCTCCTGGCCAGAGAACCCATTACTCTGTTTACATCCAGCCTGGCAGATGTACTTGTTTGCAGGGCTGGAAATTAAAAGATAAAGGGGCAATAAGACTTGACCACGTGAAACATCACTCCTCCCCGTGCTGTAGACAGGAGGCTGTAGGGACAAGGTAGATCCTTAAAACCCTGCAGAGGTCAACCTGGCTGCCTCAGTTCCTCTCCCAAGTTTCCCTCTATGCGAGCTAGGGAAAGAGAAAGCTTGGGGCTGCGTTTTTCAAAGGAAGTTGGAGGGAAGATGAAATCCTCCAGTGGTTTGACGAGCCACAGGCAGCACCAGCCACCCTGCAGGCAGGGAGGTGCTGCCTCACAAGCCCTGGCCTGCCCACAAAAGGAGCCCAGAGCCAGCCCAGCCTGATGAAAAAACGGTTAATTTGTGTTGCTGAGCACTTTGGGATGCTGAGGAAGGGGTGTGCTGGGAAAGCTGCTGGTGAGGGCACTGGGGAGCTGCAGGGTGGTCGGGACAGGGCTGCCATCAGTGCAGGGCTGGCTAGAGCTGTGCTCTCCTTGCCCATCAGCGCAGAATGGGGCTGTTCCATGGAGAAGCTCTTCACCAGCACCTCAGTGACCCAATGTACATGACTATTGTCACAGGGGGGTGGAGGGAGCTGTCGAGGGCTCCCAGAGGGACCCTCTGGCTGTAGACACCTACCCAGCCCTGGGGACACCTCAGCCACCTGCTCACCCCACACTCCATGGGGCAGGGGTTCAGAGATGGAGAGCTGCTGCATCTCCTGCGTGCTGGGAGCTGTGTCTGGGCACTTGGGGATTTTGCCTCGCTCCGCAGCAGGATGTGGAGTGTGACCCCTCCTGAGGGGCTCCTGCAGAAGGACACAGAACTGTCCCGTGGAAACACCTGATAAAGTCAGTGGTTCATTCATCAAAAGCCCCTGCAATTAACAGCAGGTTGCAGAGAGCAGATTGCCAGTGTGTGACAGAACAGATGCCCTGTGCTCTGCTCCAGCCAGGGGAGCGCTGGGGTTCCACTGCTGAGGGCTGGGCCACGCTGCAGCCTGGCATGTGCTTCAGCATAAATGACATTTCCTCCGGGAAATTTCCAGTCTAGCTTGGAATCAAAGCGGCTTTGTTTCTGAATTCCCTGGGAAGTAGAGTTCCGAGAGAGAAAATCATGGGAAGAGCTTAGCTTCCATCTACCTGCTCATCCCTAGCAGGAGGGAGGTGGGTGGCAAATGTTTATTCTCAGCTCTGCCATCCAGACAGATTTGACCCTCTGAGCTGGGCCTGGCTGCTGGAAAATGCCATACACTGGATTTTCTCAGTGTAATTGGCTTTTGTGATGCCCCAGCGTGCTGCAGGTGTCACAGCATCACCTGTCTTTGCAGGGCAGGCAGGCTGGCCAAACAGCAGCAGTATTCCAGGGAAGGGAAAGTGTATTCCTTTCTGTTTTGGTGTGTTCAGTGAAAGGCCTGATCTTGCTTCTTTTGAAAGCCATGACAATAGTCCCATTGATTTCCTTAGAAGAAAGGAGTGGGAACATGTCTAAAGTTCTTCTTCTTTCAACAAAGTGGAATAAAAGGGGCGCTTTCAACACACCTTTATTCCAATTCCTTCTGCCTTTTGTGTAGGGGTTATCTGCTGGAAGTCTGCATCGCCCCATGCACAGACAGATCCAGATTTTGACATGAGCCCTGAATGCTTTCACATTTTAAGTTAGATTGCAGTGGTTTACTTCCCGTCAGCGCAGCGTTTAGCTCATGTGGTGTCTGCTTTCCTATGACAATCTTTACAAGGAATAATAAGGATGCTTTCCTGGTAGCAGATCTAGGACAGTAACAGAAAAAGCTGAGGGGTGAAAGCTAGAGGGGTATTTGTGGGTGGAAAGAGTTATTTGTATTAACAGAAACATGAACTACCGCAGCACCTCTGAGGAATAAAAAAAGGCGGAATTTTGCAGTTTTAGGGACTGTGATGTGAATAGCAAGACTTTTGCAGCAGTTAATTATCTTGAAATCTGATTTCCAAAGGCAGCAGCCTTAATTTCATTTCTTCTTTGTTGGGGATCCCACGGGACTGTGAGCTTCAGTCTCCAATAAATCAGGAGAGCAACATGCACTGTGGGCTGACTCTCAGGCCGTCTGGGAATCTCTCTTTCCTCCTCACTGGGCTTTGGGTGGAGTCTTTAATTCTAAAATGGTTAGAATAGCCTTAATTCCTATTTCTAAGGAAGCAATGCTGCCAAACCCAGGAAATGAATGAGAGCCCAGCACTTTGCCTGCTCCTGCCCCCAGACCACCTCCTCCCTCCTCCAAGCTGCAGAGTCCTCGGGGACGTGGCAATTTGACCTCTGAGAACCAGTGTTCACAGGGTTTCGTGGTGCCAGGTATTCCCAAAACACCTGGCTGCACAGGCAGAGCAGGAGAACGAGCCAACATCCTTCCCAGAATAGCTCCAGCCAAATCTGTACAAGCGAATCCCTGACCCAGGGACCCCCAGAGTCAATGAGCTCTTTTGGCCGCTGAATCTCACACTGAGCACATAACCTTTACTTTTGCTGCCTTTCTGCTGGGTTTAACCATTCCACTGTAGTGTAAAATGGGGCTCTGATGGTGCCTGAGGAGCAGGTGGAGGGGTCAATGTGGAAACATTTGCAGAAAAACTGCCTGTTCCAGCTCGTTTTCCCAGCATTTCGCATTTCCCTGAGTTACCTTCTGAGGACTGTTTAATTTCCTATGTGATGCCTGTATTTTGCTTGCATTTCCCCTCTTCAGCCCCCCTCAATGATATTCTGGTGCCTGCCTTCTCAACAGTAATAATAGCTGCAATATATTTAATAGCTACCCACTGCCAGCCTCTCTCAGCCTTCTCCATGGATTCCCCAAGGTACCAGATGCATAATGCATTTCCCAGCTAGAAATCAGAGCTCGGCAGGATCTGCCCTCTCAGAAAAAAAACCTCCTTCCTGGCAGGTTCCCCAGCTCTGTGGGAATTAGCAGTGTGTGCAGAGGCACACAGAGGTGGTTTCCTTTCTCTGTTTGGGTGTGAAGTGCAAGGCTTGGAGCTACATCAGCCGCTGCAGACAAACAAGGTGCCCTGCACCCACAGCAGTGCCTGAATTGTGTCCTCCCTGCAGAGTCCCTGATGGGACAGGTCATCCTGTCCCCAGCCACCGGGCAGTGGAGCTGCAGGGATGGAGCTGGGTGATGGGAGGGAGATTTTGGTGTGAGAAACAGGAAAATGCAGAAAACAGAGCCTAATTGCAGAAAATCTGTGAAATATTCCCAGAACTAACACAGGCCCCGGTCTGACCAGCCTTGCACTCTATCCTAAAAAAGTTGCTGGATGTGACAGCTATGGGGGGGTTACATTCACCTTAAATTTTAACTTCATCGGGAAGAAGCAACTAATTTCATTATTTATTTGATTTTCTATACAAGCAAAGGATGCTTTAAAGCAATTTGCTTGTATGAATTCTTGCACCTCCTGGTGTCCTTCAGGACAGGCTTGTGTTCAGAGGAGAAACTAATCAAATGACTCGATGGAAGTTTAATTAAAAAAAAAAAAAAAAAAGCCATGGTAGAGCTGGGAAATGAACCCAGAAATGTGACTTTGAACTACATGAAACCAGTTGCACTACAGTAGGACGCTTGGTAGTTTTGCTTGGTTTTCAGCCACAGCTTTAAAGTTTGGCCAACAAAGTTAAAGAAGTCAGGAAGGGGGTAATTTTTATTCTTCAGATGAGAAGACTGAGAAATCTAAAAGCCTGATGCTCACAATAACTTATTATTGCTCTTTATTTGATGGAGTGACTCATATAGCACATAGCTTCAGGAGCAGGTTCGGGGAAAGCTAGAGCAGAAAACACAGCCAGCTGTAAAAAGCTAGCCATTTCCTACACAGCATCTACTTCAAAAGAATAAAATAGATGTCTTCTCTTTTCTGTCCAAAAAGTCACTGCAGAAGCAGCTTTCTTTTGTTATCTCCCAATAAATGTGTCTCTGTAATAGTGGAATTTACTGCTGGGGGTGTGCGTTTCTCACTGCTGCTTCCCCTTACAAAGGAGCTAATCTGTCTTGTGCTGGGAGAAGGCAAATGATGTCATGTTTCCTGTATTTCAGCCTCCTTTTCCAGCTGCTGCAGAAAGGCAGGGCTCGAGGTAAACATTTCACTCTGCAAGGGCAGAGCTGGAGCTGCTGCGTGTGCCTGGGCCGGGTGGGCGCTCCAGGAGCAGAGTGGTCGTGGCATTTCTGGGACCCCCACGCCAGCCTGCCTTGGCTTTTCCACCTCGGTGGGCAGCCCAAGCACCTGGGATGGACAGGAGGCAGCACTCCCATCCCCATGCCCTGCCTGGTGGGGCTGGAGCTCGGCAGGTCAGGGCACTCTGCCTCACACAGCCCCGTCCGTGCCCGAAGTTTGCCTGAACTAGCTCTCCTTCCAGCAAAAGAGCCCTTGACATTCATTAAGGCTAAATTCGCTCTCACATTTTAATCAATGAGATGGAAAAAATCAACAAAACAGGAATGCATAAGCAAGCCTGACTTCTTTTTTTTTTTTTTTCCTGTTTTGGTTTTTTTTTTTACCCTTTCTATCAGCAGTCTAACAAGCCCAGGATAACACCCGCCTGCGCGCCGGATTCGCCCAGGCAATTATCGCGGCTGCAGATTGAATAATTACGCGTGCAAAGGCCCGTCTGGTACCTGCCACCAGCAATGACTCAATCCGTGTGCAGGTGCATGTGCTGCCTCCTCCCTCCTGCTGCCCGGCCAGGGGAGCTGCTCTGCCCAGCACAGCCCTGCCCCGTGGCCCCAAGGAGGGCTGATGGGCACGCACGGTGCCCTCCCCCCCGAGGGGGACACGGAGCTCCTGGGACCCCTCTGTGCTGGGTGATGGCAGATTCTGCAGGTTTTCCACTAATCCCGCTCCAGAGGGGTGCAATCCAAAGCCTGGCTTTCCTCACTGACAACAGCCCTTCCTGTGTGGGTTTACCCCCAACAGCGCTGTCCCTTCCCCAGGATTGCTGCCTGCAGCCCCACGGCTCTGCTGCCTGCAGTTTTCCACCCTGTAATTCTGTCCTCTGCCCGTGCACCAGCAGAATATGACTTTCTTCGTATATTATACCTTGAGCGCAATACAAGAAAATAAAAATGAGTAACAGCTTGTTTCCCAGCCCTGGATGGAGCAAAAATTTTGATGAATGGGCAGACTACTTGCATGAAAAAGAGCATGAATAATTCGTAATGAATAATATTCAAGTGTTACCTTTTTTTTTCCGCTCATAAATTGCTTGCAAATTTTTTCCCCCCGCAAGCTGTTAGTCACCGGAGCAAATACAGAGCAGCTTGTGGGAAGCATTTGTTTTCTGCTGCTCTGAGCTGTGGTTAGATGTGCTGGTCACTCTGATGGATGGGGAAACTCATCCTGGCATGGTTCTTCAGGTGACACTTTGTGAATTCCAGAGCTTTGCGTGTATTTTTTTGTCACAAGGAATGGCAGATGCTGAAAAAGCTGTTTGTTTGCTACTGTTAGTAATTTATAAATTTTTGCTTCCACAGGTCTTAACCAATATTGGAGCTTGACAGAGACATGGGCTAAGAATGAATTATGTTATGAAAAATATAGGTAGATATTTATGCAGCTGGAGAGGCACAGTTCACCATTTCCCCCCATTTTCCTGGAGTTTTGCTGTTAAAAAATAACACCCCTATATTTATGGAGAAGTTTTTATGGAGGTGGAGGGTGAGGAAGGGAGCAATGGGGCATGGCTGAGGTATTCCTCATCTCTGGCACTACATTTCCTGGTTTTATTAATACAGCAGGCTGCCTCTCCTGACCTGCTCCCTCATGGAACCTCTGGGAGTTCAATTTCATCCTTCCGCCCCCTGCCTGTCCTCACGGCTGTGGAGGGACACATGATGTCCCCCAGAGGTAAGCCCTGTCTTTTCCATATTTTTAGCTTTCCTCCCACCAAGCCAGTGTGGGACAGGCTGTGGGGAGGTGGGAGATGTGTCCCCACTCTGTCCCCCTGTCCCTGTGCATCCCTGCCCTGTGCTGCCAGCTCCACCCAGAAGAATGACAGAGGTCAGCCCTGACCCGTGGGTGGTTATTTCCCTGTGAGCTGCATCTCACCTGACATTTTGCACTTTGAAATTCCAATGGTTCTGAAGGAAACCTGTGCACCCCTGTGTAACCCTGCCCTGGCCTGGCCTCCCTGGGTGAGCTGAGGCCAGGAGAGGGTAAGGGATGTGCCAGGGGTGGCAGTGTCCTGACCAAGCTGCCCTGCACCTTGCTCTGGGCATCACGTGGACACTGCAATCTAAGTTATTTTGGGTTCTCTCCCCCACCTCCCCCTTTTTCTAGTCCTTTTCCTCTGACTTAATCAGCTGAGATATTTTCCTGTTTTCTTTTTTTTCCTTGAACTCAAAGCCGTATGAAGGAATGACCTCTCTTCCATGCACATGATTGCATTTTAAACTTTAATAGCTTCCATACCCTTTTCCAGGAGGTGCTCTGCTCAGCTGAAGCTCTGTACATTGCACTCACATTCAGGGGGAAGATGATGGCAAAGTAAAATTTCTGTATCAGATCCCCTCCTGCATGATGGACGCTTCAAATTTAAGCTACACTTCTTTCCAAGCTGAACATATGTGAGATTTGGGTTCATCTGATAGAGTATTTATTGACATTGTGCAGCTGCAAAGAGATCTGGTTCGCCTACGAAAAATCGGAGCGTAATGTAATTAATGCTAATTAAGAGATATCTTAATAATGTGCAGTGATTTCTTAATAGATGCCAAGAGAATAGGCTTAAGGGGAGATAGGGAAACACACCCACAGACCTGCTTTTGCTCTGTCACAATCCCTCCTCTGAAGTGCAGAGGAATGTTTGGTTTCTGGGTGTGTGTGTCTGGCAGTGGAAACCCAAGCAGCCGAGATTACAACAGTGCTGCTTGTCCTAAACTGGATATGGGGTTTTTTGGATATTCCGAGTTCAATGACTGATTTCCTCTTAGCACCTCGTTACTGATCATGGTCTCTCTCGAAGTACAGGGACATGGCTTTGGATACACGAAGAATGACCTGGGAAGGGTGGTTTGCTGACATGGATCCCAGAACGGAGAAGTTAGAGCCCAAATTGCTTCCTGGTTGTGAGAAACGTGATTAGCTCCTGGGTGGATAGCTCTGCTATGAACTTTGATGTTATGAACTTTGATGTGACTGTAGCTGTTCAAAGTGGGAGGAAAGGATGTGTGAGAAGCCTGCAAAAATCAGAATAAGGGCTTTTAGCTTAGAGAGGTTGTCTTTTTCTCTCTTGGTGGACTTGTTTCTACTCAGAGGTAATTAACTCCATCTAGGACAGGGATGAACTGGAATCCAACTTGCAGTGGATAGAACACTGGAGAGGTGAGCTGGTCCCCACAAACCCCTCCAGATCACCTCTAAGAAGTAGCCGGCTTTGCTTCCAGCCCCAGCTGAGCTCAGCGGCATCCCAGCCCTCACCAGCAGCCCAGTGCTGCTTCTCCTTTTACAGCTGTTCCCTGATTACATCAGGCTCAGCCCCTTGGGTTTGCCTTTGATGTAAATCCAGCCGGGAGGGCGTGTTGGGGTGGGAAGCGAGGATATGAGCTGGAACCCCACCTTCCAGTGTGAAAGCCTAGCGCAGGGTTAGCGGCAGCAAGCGATTCTCTGTGACCTCCGCTTCCTGTGCCGTGAGAGTTTGCATTGTGCAGCCATGAATACATAATTCATTGCCACCCACCGGGGAAATGCCCTGCTAGCACGGCACAGACATCCTCAGCCCGGCACTGCGGGAGGAACGGAGGCGCGGATACGAGATTTAAAGACACATAGCCCTACAGGAGGGATGCGGGAGATGGATTCTGGGGGGAACGGAGCAATACGTCTGTTTGGATGGATTCTTTACAACTTTTTATTTTTATTTTTATTTTAATGCAAGCTTTCGACACTACTGATGGTTTTCCATCATTTCAAAGCACCTTTACCTCTTTTTCTCCTCTGCAAACCGGAAAGCAGAAGAGCTGAGTCACCCCTGGAGAAGACATTTCCCACCACAGATGTTCTGCCATGTGATCCTGGAATCTCTTGTTGCTGGAGGAGCTCCTGTGTCTCTCCCAGGCCTGGGTGAGGATGACATTCCTCCAGTGGCATTGCTCCAGCCAAGGCAAACTCCCTGCTCAGTGCTTGCTGCAGAACAAGTAAATCCTCTCTGTTTGGGAGCATCCCTGTCTGCACCGAGACCTTGCCTTTGCAAGGTGATAATGTGAAACACATCCTGCAACGTTTTGCAATGAAGATCTATTTGCATTTGTTATCTGGGAGCCGTCCATCATTTCTAGCACCGTGACTTCTGGGTGACTCTTCTGTGCTTCTCTCTGGCACTGCGTGCCAGCTTTGTGCCAATAATCTTGGATGACAGTTATGGAGGTCTGAATTCATCCCTCATTTCTGTTATATATTACCCTTGATTTAAAGCCACTTAAATATATATTGCCAGTGATATAAAGTCACTTAATTCTCTTGTTCCTCATCTGTAACATAATACTGCGTTTTTCTTCCCTGTCATCTTCCTGCTCTCTGTGGATCAGATGGTGGCTCAGGCAGGGCTCTCTGGGGTGCAGGTGTCTCAGAGACTCTTTGGAACCAATAAAGTATTTCAGGTGATTAACTTCTGGATTTGGAACTAAAGATATTTCAGCTTCCCCCAGTTCACTGCTAACCAGACTGAGATATTAATGAGATTTTCTGCAATATTTAAATCTCAATTTCTTGACTTCACTGGTTTTGTGAGAATTTTGGCTCCTGGGTTCTCTGGATTTATTTGTTTGTTTGATTATTTGTTTATTTATTTATTAAGAACATCACTAGCAACGGGGGGGGGGGGGGGGGGGTGGGGGGGGGGGGGGGAAGATCCTGAGAGAGATGTCCCCAGATGGCTGGAGTCTGCTATTTCTTCAAATATAAAGAAATTTGTGCTGATATTGTGACTTTTCCCGGGTTCAACTAGTCAGTCTTGTGCATGGGGATGGACCTGTGCAGAACCAGCACTGGAGCCAGGAGAGAAGCTGCTTTTCCTGTTCCAGCTTGCAGCGGAGAGTCCCTTGGAGCTGACACTGTCCACACAAAAACTGAGTCTCAGCAGTTTCCTTTGGACAGCCTGCTGCTGTAGAGTTTGTATCTTAATAAATATTTCTCTGTTGTTACCTGCTGCTGCAATGCATATATTGGGTATTAAGAAACTCCATCTGGGAAAAGTGATATATACATATTTAATGGAAGCATTTTAGAGCCCAGAAAAGCCCAATCTCTCTGTTCAGACATCCCTTTGTGTGTTCCAAAACTGCCACAAGAGTTAAAGTAAGTTATGTATGCGTGATCTCCTGTATTAAAGGAGTTACGTTCCTATCTTCCATTCTCAGCCTCTGCCTCCTCCTATTCAATTTACAGTCTAGACTCTTTAAAAATGCTTTGTTATAGGTTGGCCTTTTTTTTTTCCCCCTGTGGGGAAAGGGCACTTGTGAGACAATGCTCACAACTGGAGATTCCACAGGGTTGTTGCATGTT
This sequence comes from Hirundo rustica, assembly GCF_015227805.2. Taxonomy (NCBI): domain Eukaryota; kingdom Metazoa; phylum Chordata; class Aves; order Passeriformes; family Hirundinidae; genus Hirundo; species Hirundo rustica. The sequence continues at coordinate 6,222,830 of NC_053466.1, read as the reverse complement.
GGTGCACGATAACAGGAGAGGTTCCAGCAAGCCCCAATATGTAATAACTGCAAAGGCATAAATTGCATATGATTAAACCTTTGATGGTGGGCTGTTAGGAATTCCCAGTGCAGCGTGCCATGCTGCCTTTTACATCAGCCCTTACAAGAGCACTCCCAGACTCGTTGGCTCCAAGGGGTTAATTATACATTATGGATTAAAACAAGGAAGGATGCTCGTTAACACTCAAATCATGGCATGGCAACCCTGGGTGACTCCCTCACCGCTGCTGCCAATTTGCAACACTCACCTGGGGCAAGACAGGAAAAGCTTGTCATTTCTCACCCCTTCCACTCTCTTTCCCTCCTCCTTGCTGTTTCTTTTTATTTATTTTCTCTTTTTTTTCTGCCTGCAACATCAATTTGCTTGTCAGTGCAGGTGACAGGTGAAAAATCTACCTGATTATTGAAATTGTGAGGTCAAAAGCAATTGGATCCACCTGCCATGGATGGCAATTTACAGCCAGCCAATGCTGGCCCAGGCATGCAGGGATGAGGCGTGGGTGAGGCAGGGGAGTCCTGATGGAGTGATAAAGCAGGGGCTGATAAAGAGGGTCAGGGAAGGGGCTCTGGTTCCTTTCCTGGTGGTGGGGTGCCTCACCCCTTTGTTTTCAGCCCCAGCATGGGCTAGGGGATCTGGGTGGTGTTCTCTGAGGCACCAAGGAGCTGCTGGTTGTTCTCCCCTCCGTTTTTTCTTCTGACTCCAGAACCTTGAGTGCCTTTTATCTGCCAGAAACCAGCGTGGACATCAGAGAGGTGAGCTGAGATAATGTGCCTGTCTAAATGTCATGTATTAAGTGGAGGTGTAATGCCATGAGGAACACTTCAGGAACTTCTGAGCTCTCTCTTGTTGTAGAAAACTTTAACAAGCTAAGTTAACATCTATAAACCCAGGATGAAGTTATTCCTTCAGCAGTGTCAGACTCTGTATTTTAGTTTTTCTAAATAATAGCTGGAATAAAATGAAACTCTCTAGAAACTCTGCTCTCAGCTTCCTGTCCTGCTCTGGGTAAAACCCACCCCACTGTATGATCACAAATCTGAACTTGTGCTCTCTGTTTATCCTGATAAGCTTTCCTGCCTTCAGCCTGAAGGTACCAGCTTGTGTGAGTTAGTGAGGCTCTCTAAACCCTCACTCCAGCAGATTTGGTGCTGGGCAAATCTGGGATGCTCCACATGAAACTGGAGTTGAGAGATGTAGAAAACCTTGGTAACAAATACTGCATCCAAGGCTTTCCTTTCCTCTCCCTTAGAACGGTGTGGGATTTATCTGGAATTCTCCTGCCCAGGTCCTGGGGAGCCCCTCTGCTGTGAGTGTGTGGGAGGCTCTGAACAGGAGTGATTTTCCTTATGCAGTTTACAGAATGGCTCTGTATTGGTGTCTGTGCAGCTCCAGCAAGGACGAATCGAGTGCCAGTGTGTGAGGATCCCAGGGAATAGCTGAGGAGTGAGAATTAATCTTCTGGAAGTCAAGTTAATTGAGCAGTGATGGTGTTTCTGTGTCCACATCCCCATGCAGCAACTAATCCCTGCCAAAACCCTGGCAGAGCCTGTCTCACAGTGCTTTTACAGACTGAAGAAATGTTTGATGGCTAAAGGAAGGGGAAAAAATAAACAAACAAAAAGCCCCCGACTGGGGGACAACATACAGTAAATAAGACTTTGACCTTATCTGAATTATTTCTGTGCACTGAATCTAGCCAAGGACTCTTGAATAAAACAAACCTGAAGTTTCTAGGCCGAGTAGGTTTTGAGATATGGCTCCACGATAAATTGTTAGAGGAATATTTCAAAGGCTGAATTGCACCTCATTTTTCAAAGTCCCATATCTTAGAAACACCTTGTCTGATCTGCCACAGACTTTGTCAATAAACTAAACCCTGACTACTGATTGTGTATGCAAAGTGGTGAGCAGAAAAACCTGCATGAGTCTTCACTCTCATCTTAAACACCTCCCTTCCAGGATACATCCCCTCCTCCCCAAAATATTGGCAGAGATTTTGGGGTTAATTTAAAAAAAAAAAAAAAAAATCTGTAAATCCGGAAGTGGTTTAGTGCTGAATGGAAAGGCACAGAGCTTGCTGTTTTCAAGTTCTTAATTATGGGAACTTGGATAAATAGGAAGTTTGAAGTTAAGTACTTCAAGGTTTCTTTATTTTGTGCATGAACCCCAGGAAAGTAAAAGCAGAGCAGAGGAAAATGCGAGGGGCTTTGAGGCAGGAGCAATGAGTGAATCCAGGACTTAGTGCTTAGTGCCTTCCTCCATAACTGGTGCGGATCATTATTGATCTCTGAGCATTACGGCTCTCTGGCAAATGCATTCTTGGGAGAGAAGGGCTTGATAAATCTGTGCTTCTATTTCAGAGGTGTGGATAAACAATTTTTGTTTTTCTCTATTTGTACACTTGCAAAGACAAGCCTTTTCTAGAGTCTGCGTTTGGAACCATGAGGGAATTACTAATTTCATTGGCACCACTATCCAGTGGCAAGGGGAAAATGACCCTGTATTCCTAGTAATTTGTTGCACGATATTATAAAGATTCAAATTATTTAATCATTTATTAACAGACTAAAGAAACTTTGCATGTCTATGCTTATTATTTCTTTTAGCACTGCTTGCTTCTTAGCCTTCCTTTGGCTCCTAAGGAAATAGAGGAATCATGGATTTTATTTTTTTTACAGCTAGATCCTGCCTGGAGCCCCTCGGTTTTTCAGGGATAAAAATTTCAATTAAGGATCTTAAAATTAACAATTTCTCAGGCTTAGGTATATAATCCACATTCTCCTGTGTGACACTTCTAATAAATTTACAGAGAAATCATTGAGGAAATACCCATTTCACTGAAACATGAAGGAGGAATTTGGGATGTTCTCTTCTAAGATCTCAGTAATCTGTTAATATGTTTCAACTCAACATTTCTAAAGAAACAAAAGTAACTGAGTTGTGGAAGTGTTTTCATGTCCAATTATTTCAGCACTTGTGTTAACTTTCAAATTGAAATCCTATCCATCCTCATTATACAGATATAATCAATATCAGTAGTTTAGAAGTTAGGGAATATCTTCATTAATATCCCCTGTTAAGTGGGCTTTAAAAGCCACTGCATTATTATCTAGCTATTATTTTGTCACAGTATGAGATTTAAAAGTAATTTTTCAGTGTGTTTCTATGCCTTGCTAACACATACCAAGCAGATAAACACCTAAGAAATCAGTGAATAAACAAGCACCACTTGAAATGCTTTTTTTTTATCATTTTTTTCCCCCCAAGCTGCTGCCTAATAGCAGCACTTCTAAGAAGAGCCATCACTCTGTTTTTTATTTAAAATGTTATTTTCCATTTATCTATCTATTTATTTAATGTGTGTCTCCTTTTCTCCCAGCTGAAGCTGCTGGGGTAACCCTGCCGCTGCTGATCCTCTCAGTGGTGCTCTAGGTGTGCAGGTGGGACACAAATGCCAGTTGCTGCAGATGCTGTGGAGCAGGTCCAGGCTATAAAACCACACTGGTGTGCAATGGTTGTTCAGGAGCTGGGCTGAAATAAATGTGTTGGTGCTCAAGGCTCTCCTCTGTGCTGTTGAGGTCCAACTGTTGCAGGACTAGAAGTGAAAACCACGGGGGAGGATTGCTGGTGAGGGCTTTGAGCAGCACCCTGGGGTTTGCTGCTGCCACCCAAAACTCCTTCTGGTTCTCCTTGGGCTGCAGCAGCCACAGTGACCATATGTGGTAGCAGAGGGGACCGTGCTGGCAGGGTGCATCTGGAAACTTGTGTGGGAAACTGTCCTGCACTGCTGGTGAGATCCAAGCAAACCCTGATGGAGTGAGTGTGTGGTTTTCAGGGAAAGCTCTGCGTGAGTGGGGCTCCAGTGACGGCCCCATCCATCACAAGTCCCAGCTCTTATCTCTGCAGTGCATAAGAGATATGGTTTATGAAAAAGCTCTGGGTGATTATTTGTTTTTCTCCTCTGCATATGTGTCAGGAGTTGCTTGGAGCAAGCTTTGTGTCTGTTGGTGGCATGTGAAACAGTATCTTCCAGGAAACTTCAGAAATATTTTATGAAGTGTAGTAATAAAAATATCCATGTGGTACAGCCCATGCGAAATAACGCTTTTGGCTTGGAGCAGCGCATGCAGTTTCTGTAGCGCACAATGCTTCCACGAGAAACACTTGCAGATGGATTTCAGCTCCCTGTTATTTTAATATCCATTACTCCGCCCCAGCAAGCTTTCCTGGGGTGGGCGTAGCAGCAGTTATCTGTGGCAGACCCTTCCAGCTCGGGTCAGGGCTGGTCCTGCCAGGTTGCATCCAGCTCAGTGCTCCTGGCTCTGCTCCTGGAGATCCCCCAGCAGCTGATCCCATTAACTGGGGGTTGTGGGGTCCCTCTGCAGGGCTGGAGCTCTGGGGGCAGGGTGCTCCAGATGGGATGTGTAGGGCTGTGGGAAAACCACTCGGGGGTGGTGGGAAAATCCTGCAAGGGAAGCTTTGCTTCCTGGGAGGACTCTACCAGAGGGATGGTCTGGACCACCTCTGAAGAGGAAAAGATTAGAATACACTCAGGATGTATCAGCTAATTAATAGAGCTCAGATACGGGGTTTGCTTTGTAGCTTCTGCTGCCATGCCCTGTGAGGACTTTGCCACATGCTCAATAAGGATCTTCCTGTGGCAGCAAGCACCAGCTTCTTGTGCTGGTCTTTTGAGGTCTATGAGGTTTGACAGGATGTGAGCAAGGCTAATATGGCCAAAGGACAAACTGGGCAGTTGTTCAGGGTTGGCATTTCGAGATCTGATGAGGGATTGCATGCAAATTACCACTAATAAATGTTAATTACTGGGTGAGTGCATATTTTGCTTGATTCCTTTTTGGCAGCTTGTGCAACTGTGTTTTTATATACCTGCTACTTGAAACGTTTGATTTAAAAAATAATAATCCTCTGTAATTACAATGGCTTTATTAAAGGTTGCAGGGCTTATATGATCTCTGTAGTAAAACTTTATGAATTCTTCTATCTAGATCGTGATCTCCTGGCTCTTGCTCCGAAAGAGCAGTTCAGGGTTTGCTAACCACTCATGGATATATTTGCCAGCTTTTCTCAGCTTGGATCCCATGATTTCTAGTAACTGGGGATCATGAGGGCTGAATATTTTTGCCCAGGATGTTCGTGGGTGGAAGCCCAGTTGTCAGCTTGACTTAGTCTTGATGGTGACAGTGGAGGTGACTTCCCTCTGTACAGCTCAGCTTCCCGTGATTTGCCTCACGAGCAGCTGGGACGTCAGCTGAGTTTGAGGCAAACTGCAGTGGAGATTCCCCCTGGTCCTGGGCATGGCAAGGCAGCAAAGTGCATCCCCAAGACACAGAGGCAGCAAGGACCTGGTGCTGTGGGGAGCAGGAGGGGCACTGCGGTACCATAAGCTCTAGTGGGTGCCAGGGTGCTGCTTCCAGCTCTGCTTTCATGATTTTTGTGGCAAACCCAAGCCATGGCTCTGCTGTAAGAGCTGGGATGACTGAGCTGTCTCAGCTGGTCAGACAAGATGCCCCACAGTCCAAGTCCTTTTGTGCCCAGACTCAAAATGATGACGAGGTTTAGGTTACCCTTTGGGGTGCAGCGGCTGTACCCTCATCACCTCTGCATTCTGGGTGTGCAGGAGGGAAGTTCTGCCCCCAGAAAAGTTCTGCTCCCAGCACTGCCTCTTCTAAAAAACCTGTGCCCCAAACTTGCTGTTTTTCTGTTTAACTGTGTGACCTGAGAGCGCCCCAGCTGCGTTGGCTTAACCGGGCTTACTTTTGTGGTCTGTTTGAGCAGTTATGTTTCCTTCTCATAACTCATCTGGAGGAACATCTGACTTTGTGAAGCTCCCTGTGGTGAGCTCGTCCTAGGCAGCTCTGCAGACAGGTCATGCGTTGTGTTTGGCAGCCCTGGCAATGAGGAACATGCCAGGGACAGCAATTCAGAGCTCTTGTGCCCATTTCCACTGGAGCTACAATCACTGGCGCCGGGACAAGTTTCCTGTCCTGACTCATAGTTGCTGACTCATTTTTAATTTTATCTCCTTTTGAAGGGAAATGGCACTTGGTCTCAGGTTTCTTTTGTTTTTATTTTTGACGTATGGCAAGGTTTAATAGCTTTTGGTTCACGCTTTATTTTTGCTATTAACACTCTTCCAGTTTCAGGCTGGCTGCTGCAACAGCACAATTGCATGTTGGGCTCTGAGCTGGGTGACTTGTTGGAATAACTTTGGAGAGTTTTGATATAGCAGTTCCTGCCTGTCTTTCTTCATCTCTGGCCTATGATAGATAATCTGGGAAGATTTTTTTTTAATCTACAGAATGCATCCATCTCAAGTATGCATTCAAAGGACTTTTTTCTTTCCCCACAGCAGGAGCCTGTATATCCCTTATGGGCTTCTGTGCTTGTTAATCATACCAATGATTTTGTTTTTCTTTTGATTTTGCATTTTAGCAACACTGAGAACCTGTACGTAATTGCTCTTAAAATAATGACCCAACTCATGCACATGGTCTTCTACATGCTTTGATTTATGACAGCACTGATGGCCAATGGATTTCTCTGTTGCCAGTTGGGTGGGAGAAAGCAGCAAAGCCCTGCTCAGGTGAGTCTTGCCTGGTGATTTGGGGCGCTGTATTTCCATGATGCTGTGTTACTGCCAGGGGATACAGTGCTGGAACTCAGCGAGTGAGTGGAAACGCTTTCTTGGTTCAATGAACCCTGCATCAGGCACATAAAGCTCAGTCGCTCCAGGAAGCCACCACGGAATTTACCTCTGTAGCTCAACACGGTGTATTTTTCAAATGGCAGCCGTTTTCTTCTTTTTTGTTAGTGTTGGAGGCACTGAATTCTCACTCCCTTTGGGCTTGTAGCTGAGATAAGGTGTGTAGGTTTTACTGTTGCTCTCAGATAGCAGGTGAACTGCTCGAGATGCTTAAAACGGGAATATGCTAAGTATTCAGGAGTGGAGAGCCCTGAGCTCGAGGGGAAGCGCTTGGGAAGCGGAATAATTCAGCGAGTGGCAGAGCCAGAGGCTGAGCTGTGCCCCAGCTTTACCGCGGAGCCGTCTGCGGGCAGGGCGAGCAGGAGCGGTGCGAGCAGCAGACGGAGGGAAGCGCAGATGGCAACAGCCGAGGCGAGGGCAGGTGGGGGTGAGAGGACAGCCTGGCTCCTTCCCAAGGGACTTGGGTGCCTCCCAGACTACCCGAAATTGCTAAAAAGCCTGGCTTGGCTGCCAGCTTCCCTCCGCCTCGCTGCGGAGAGGGGGCTGGCGGCGGGTGCCGGAGCCCCGGGGTCAGGGTGCGAGCGGGATCGGCCCGTCCCTGCCGGGGAGCTGCCGCCGCCGATGGAGCGCTTCGCAGGGACCATCGCTGCGATTTGCACAGCGCCTGGCTCCCGGCCAGCAGCAGCAGCAGCTTTTCTTTCCTGGCTAATCGCTGATAAAACAGGAAGACCTTGATCATCCCTTTTGACATGAATAACGATGTTATCTCCTGTGATGTATGACCCAGAGCCAGATAACGTCCTCTGGCAGGCCTTTTTTCTCATGAGATGTAAAATACAATGATTATGTTACAAGGGGGAGATAAAGTGGCACAATCTTCACTAGTTCAAATAACTAATTGAAGCAGGAACCAGTGGAAATGGCTTCCTTTGTTCCCCAGCCATTGTTGATATAACAGTGCTTATAATGAAAGCTGAAACTGTTGCCCTCTTTTTTTTTTTTTTCTTTTTTTTTTTCTTCTCTCTTTTTTTTCCCTTTTCAACTCAAGTGCCTTCAGTTGTGTTTCCCCCTCCCTGTTTCCCTGGGGGAGCTGAGGACGGCAGTGATTTCTAGCAAGGGGTCCTGTTTTCCAGCAAGTCTTGTGTGTGAGTGTTAGGAGGATGAAATCAATAAGTAGCGCTCATTCTTTGTCTCCCTAGAGGACTTTTGAGAACAGAAAAATTGAGACTAGTGCTCTCTAAACCATAATTACACTTTTTTTATTTTATTTGCCTTTTTTTTTTTTTTTTTTTTGAAAGCAACAAACCTAATTACCTGGCAGGAATGGTGGCCAGGGATATATTGGTATTTCAGTGAGTGCGCAATGCTTACCACAATTGAGTTCAAATATTAAAAAAAAATAAACAAACAAAACAACCCAGCCCTAAAGCAGGCTGGTGCAAAAAGCAGGAGGGGTGAGAGCAGAGTTTCACACAGGGAGTGGTGCTGCACAGTTATGGTACACAATGATTAAAGGTGTTGGGAGGTTGTGGAGTTTGGTTTGATCACTGAAAAAGCTGTGATGCTTTTCCTCCCGGGGGGGGCAAATGAGCCTTTTTGAACCAAAACTGGCTTCAAATATGAAACAAGAATTCCTTGCTTTAAGGAGCCTGAACATAGTCCTTAAAATGATTTAGTAATGTCCACACCACACAGAGGCCAGCACTAAATATGAGCTTGCTGTCGAAGGCTAGGGGCTGTGGGTTTGCAGCTGTGGTGGGGGTTGCACTGCTGAGCAACAGGCTGTGCTCTGATGACTTGAAAACCTGCTCAGATGAAGTCAATAGAGATGTAGCCTATCATGTGGCAGAGAAACACAGAGAATTAAGAGACCTGCTCACATTCCCAGGTGACTGTACCAATTTCGTAGTGAAATTAGACTTCAGCTCTCACGATCCCATTACAGCGTCAAAGGTCTACCTGATGTCTCTCAGAATTGCTAAACTTTAATCTCATCAGCATTCATTTTATGGCACTTTTGGCAAAACATCTGACTTGTGTGATGTGCACTCATTCCAGCTCTTTGTCCTTGGATTGCAGAGGCTGCCAAGCCAGAAGATCTGCAGCTGGTTCTCCCTCCTTTCTTGGGTCTAGTCCTGTAAAGTTCAACTCCCACAAGCTCCCACAGCTGCAGAGCCCAATAACCTTGCCTTGAGACCAAACAGGTGAGGTGAAGGTCACTCTGAGCTATTGGAGTTGTCAGGGCTTTGCAAAGCATTTGAAGGACCCAGCTTTGTATTTTATTGACCATGAGATGGTTTGGGTTGGAAAGGACCTTAAAGATCACAGATTTCCAATGCCCTTGCCATGGGCAGGAACAGCTTCCACCAGCCCAGGAGCTGGAAGCTGCTCCCATCCAAGTTGTCCTTGGCCAATGGCTGATTACAGGTGCGGAAGTTTCAGATGTTACTTGGGTGCTGGGGAGATTTTGCCCATGGGTTATGTGTAGTAGTGGAGCCTTCCATCTGACAGCTGGAGTTGTGGCCTCTCTGGTGGGAGATATTTGTTAGGGCTGCACAAGGATGTTTTTACCTGCAGATTCCACCTTTCACTTGCTTCCAGATGACCCTCTTCAGGCTGTTTTTTTGGGTCAGTGTAGGGAGGACCCTGGCAGTGCAGCAGCAGCCCCCTGCCCCCCAGCATAAGCTGCTTTGGTGTCCATCAGCCTCCCTGCTGCAGAGATTGTGCTGTTTGCTGTCCTGAAGCAGATGCAGGGGAAAGGTCAAACACCGAGTGGGTTCAAAACCTGTTTGCAGCTGAAGTTGTGCTCCAAAAACGCTGCAGAAGCAGTGTGAGGAAGCTCAGAGCTGGGCACCTGGGTGCCATTTATGACTGAGCTACTGTGTGACCTTGAGCAGCTCCCTGCACCTCTGAGTCACAGCCCTGCCTCCCCAGCTGCCGAGTGGGATGGTAACACCTACCTCATTGGCAAGGGTATCATGTGGTGCAATTTTGCAACTAATTGAATGTAGGAAAAGAGTTTTTTCCCCTCGCATAAAGGCTGCACTGCAATGGTCTCCCCTCCCAATGCTTCCGTGCAGGCCGGGAGTGTGGCTGAACTCGTTGGCTTCTAGAGGGTACTTTGTTCCCTATAAGTGCAGGAGGAAATATTTGCAGAATTGGGACTCCTGTGAAAAGTTTTATGAGTTACCACATGGCCACTGTGCAAATCAATTACTGCAGTAGGTCTGTAATGAGACTAACCCACAAAACAGTTACTGATTCTACAGCAACTTGAGCAGTTGCCAAAAGCTGTGGCCAATAATTAGTGACGGCCTGACAGATCCAGGGGTTTCGGCACTGTTTGCTCAGTGCGTGGCTCACAACACAGCTGATCCTGGAGATGGCCCTGCTTCTGAGGTCAGATTAGCTGTTGTTTTTTAAAATATTTGGTGTGTGTCAGTCTTTTTTAGAAACCTGGTTTAAAACCTTTCAGGTGTAAGTATAAAGCTTAAAAGCTTTTCCACAGCTCCACCCTTAAGAATGGGTTTAATCCTTTTAACAAAGCTCTGATCTGACAGTTTATTTCGCTCTAGGCTTTAGCTTCAGTGGCTGCAGCCAAAACCTGACAAGTTCTTCTTGTTAATTCTGAATGTATTATCCAGTGACAAATGTATCTCCCACTTATATGTGACACTGAGAATGAAATGCATATGATCAAATTTCTTATAGCTGGAGTGGGGCTGGTTGTTAAGAACATCTCCATATCTTTGCAGTATGACAGTCAATCTAAACCCATTCTTTTTCAGCAGCATATCTCAGCCTAGTTTGGGATACTCATGATGGGTTGCAATCTGCTGCCATATTCTGCAAAGATTAAAGAAAGGCTAAAAATAAACCTGTCACTTTCCCTGGACACTTTCTTGTGAAATGTAGAGAGATACCTCACTAGAATGCAGAATAAATTCATATAGAATTTTTTATGCTGTGGTTTTTTTTTATGGACAGATGGAGTCAGTGTCGTTTCTGATTTCTCATTTCTAAATACAGTGGTGTTATGTACAGCCTTCCACCTGAAAGCTTGTCTTGGAAGCCAAAAGAGAATGAAATAGATTTTTACAATAAAGCCAAAAAAGTCCTTATTTCTTTTAAATTTGCCAATATACAGGATACATATAATGTATTTAATGAACTCCGCTCAGAAACTATTGGCATGATGATGAAATTTATTTTCTAGATCGTAGTCTGTCTCAGGAGGTCGGTGTTTTTCTTTCTAAAACCGATCTTTTGGTAGCATAGTAACACCTCAGGAGGAGGATGATGACTGGATGCCATGGACTGACAGCCAGATCCCTGCCCACACTCTGCGTGACCCTGTCCTGCACTTAATCTCCCTTAAGCAGATCTCCTCCTGCTGTACATCTTCTGTGTGTTTGACTGCACCCATAACCCTGCTGTTCTCACCCAGTCCTTGAGTTTCCTCGCTGTTCCTGTGTTTCCTGACCTGGTGATTGCCAAGGGTGCAAGGGATCAATCCCTTCTCAGTGTTTATCCGAAAGCAGCTGCATCTTTTGGGTGACTGCCCCATTTCCTCTTCCCCCAAAGCGTGCAAGGAGCTCTGTGGCTTTTGCAAGTCGACGCGCGAAGGAGAAACGCTGATGGCAGGATGTCTCTGGGCAGCGCTGGCCCGTGTCACCGCAGCCAGAACGCGCGCGTGACGGCGAAAGTCCATTTCCTGGTAAATTACCTCGGCCGTTTCTCTAAGAAAGGTGGAATTTTAATGAAAGCGCTTATTAATGGATGAGCCCAGAGGGAAGTGGGTTTGTGGTGAGGGCTGAACTTTATAGGGAAAGCTTTACCTCATAAAAGGCCACAAAAAGATGCTTACAGGCCTGAGCTGGGCCTGCTCGGGAACTGACTGCTTCTACAGGGGACAGTCTTCCTTTTCCCATAAAACATGCATTAAGGGTGCCAACTAAGTTGGTTCTCTTTTATATCAGTCACAAAAACAGTAGGAGGTTTAGTTCCTGTCAAATTTTATGAGCCATTTACAAGGAGGCCTTCCCCAAAGTATTTCACAGGCCAAATAAAAATAAATGGCACTGAAAGATTTTATAACACAATGCACGAACTGTTGTGGCAGTGGGAGAACATGTGCTGGAGACCTTGTCTCCTTCCCCTGTGCAGAGGAATTAAAATGGAATTTTAATTATTCTACCTTTAATAGGCTTTTTCATTTTTGAGCACTACTGTAGTCTCAGGATTGCCTTTGGGAGGGAGGGATTGTGACTTTATACAGAGATGAGAAAATGTGATACAGGTACAGTTTCATGGCCCTGCACAGAGATAAAGAAAACCACAGGAGGTGGGGAGGGATGACTTGCAGAGTTGAGAGTGCTGGTGTATCTGGGTTTGATGTCTGATCTTTGGGCATCCTGTCTGAGAGCTTGGAGGTGGGCAGAGGGGGAGACACGGGCACACGTGTGCCTGTGGGGCCCATAAGTCTGGGCTCTCTAAAACAACTTAGCTTAAACTGGGGATTTGGCTCATGGTGATGTGGCTGTGCTGCTGCTGGGGAGGTACTTCATCCTGTAACTTCATTTTTCTGGTCAACACAGGAGGACAAAGGGAGGGAGCCAATCTTCCTCGATGCTAGGTACAGATAAAATATTCAGAGAGGAACAGTGTGGCTTAGCTTACAGTGAGAATCCTGTTAACAGGAGTAGCTGCAGTTCCCAGTTTACAAGCTGCACTTCTGTCAGGGGAGGAAAGCATCACCTAAAAACTCATGTGGAGAGGGAGCAGCTCTGGGGAAGGTTTTTAATAGACACAGGCTGAGCAGTCTATGCTGCCAGGGCTGCTTCACAGCTCCCTCTCTGAACTGCTGAACTCTGCATCTCAGTGCTGAGTTTACCACACCAACAGCTTTATCGGAGGAGTGAAACAACAGCTTGCTTCCATGGGAAGGGAGAGGAGCAACCTACCCCTCAGCAATCAAATGGGCAGCAAGCAAAGATGCTCTTGAAAGGGTTTCTCTTCCCCTCTTGTGCGTGTGTTCTTGGCAGCTCTGCTCAGCAGAGGTCGGGGGTTCAGGCAGAAATGCAATCACACCACTGCTGCTTCAGATGGCACATCTGATAAAAGATTAACAGTCAAATCCCCTCGCTGGCCTTGCAATATGAGAACTGCTGTTGTTTTGTTAATTATTGTTCCCCATGAGGGTGGTCCAGCAGTGGAGCTGGGGCCCTGAGGGCATGTGGGATCTCCATCCTCAGGGATACGCAGGCTGACTTTGTGGTTGCTGCGGTGCTGTATCCGTTCTGGTTCAAAGTCGAGTTACCAAACAGGACAAGGCATTGAAACGAGCCCCTGAGGTAAACAGAGCTATAGATCAGTGATATCGATAATTCTGCATAACAATGACATTGTTTCCTCCTCCTCATATACCTGTGGCTTCAGGACTTTGAGTCAAAGCTTTAAGACAGGTTTACACTAATACAGAAGATCTGAATACTGTGAACACACAAGTATCCAATTACTTTCTAGTTTGGGTGTCAGGCTACAAGAAAAAAAATACCGACACAAAAAATATAACACAAAAGGCATTGTACTTGAGAACTGACTAACTAGATTAATTTAACTTTTAATTTGTGCTGGGTACCATCAAAGTAGCAAAAATGTTGTTAATCTTCTTGCTCTGAATAAGCTGTCTGCTAACAGGGAGGTGTGAGGGAGGGAGATGCCTATTAAATGCTTTTAATTAAGTGAAAAAAGTGTCAGTATTACCCAAGGAGAAAGTACTGCCTTTTATTCTCTCCCAAGTGGTGTCTGCTTGAAGACATGTGGCAACGCCCTGTCTGCCCGAGCCCTCCTCTGCTGGAGGAGTTCAGGGCTGTCGGTTCAGGGATGTTTGCAGCGGTGTTGGGGCACAGTGTGGTGTTAGCACTGCAGAGCTGCTTCATATTTGGGGCACTGGCTGGGTGCTGAACCCCAGGTGTGCTGCGGTCAGACAGCTGCTGCTGGGAAGGGCTCAGTGGTGCAGAGAACATCAGCAGCCTCTGAGCAGCGTCGAGGCAGGTGCCAGGTGTTCCCTCAGCTCCCTGCAGGTGCTGGGAGATGGAGATGTTTGTTATCCTGCTGCTGTTCTTTTTCCTGCTAAGCTCATCATCTCCCTGGCACCGACAGGCAGAAGAATGACATTTTCCGCTCTCCAAGCTAGCCAGTGTTAACAAATAGACAAGAATTTAGGGTTTTTCCTGCCATGCTCACACTGCCCCATCAATGAAAAGGGGCTGCATGCCTGTAAAAAGAATTAGAACCAAAACTGCAAGAAGTCACTGGGTGGGAAGTTGTCTTCCTCTTCCTCACTGCCTTTATATTTGTGGGAGAAGACTGATGGTTCTGCCTGGTTTTATAGCCCTGTCTGCATCTAACTCCCCTTGATTGCGATGTGTTTTGCTGAAAGCAGCCAAGTAACTCAAGGACCTTAATTTTGTCATCTTTACTCTCATGGTTAGCTTTGTAATTAAATTGAGTCCAACAGAGTAAAAAAAAAAACCAACAACAAACAAACAGAACAAAGAAAAAAGCAAACAAAATGCAACTCAAACCCAAACTGAGCCAACTCAGCCCTCCAAAAAAACAAACTGCTGCTTTTACATAGGAATTATTTTTAACTGTATTTTCATTTTGCTAGTGTCTGGCAAAACTAATTGCTTGTCAGTAAATTGCTAAAAAGTTGTTCTCTGCTGGCAGAATGAATTTACTTTACTTTTGTGTGTGTGCATTTAAAGAAAAACATTTAGAGAGAAAAGTTGCTGCTTTTAATGAAAAACATGTTGTTTTTTTTTTTTTTTTTTTTTTTTTTTTTTTTTTTTTTTTTTTTACTGAAGAAGTTTTTCTCACCACAAACATTTGTAAAATTTGAGAGCTCTTAATTGCTGAGCAAATTTATCAGGCTTAGGGTCTGCTCATGTGAGTGGAGGTCATAGGATCAGGTTTTTCAATGTGACTCATCTCTTCTGCCCACAGGAAGCAATACCTTTAAGGCTTGTGCCCAACTGGGCAAGATCTGAGTAGGGCTGTTTGTGCTGCTACCAAAAAAAAAAGAAAAAGACCCATGTTGGGAGTTAATGTGAGTTAATATAATCTCAGTAATCACTGAATTTATTGCCCAGGAAAACTTAAGGTCTTTCAGTCTCTCTGTTTGGCCAAAAGCTGAGCTCATGATTTGTGGACTTCGACAGGCAGGTGCTAATCACTCCCATCCAGCTGAGCCACAATTTGCTGGCCTCTTCTGTAAAACATTCCAGCTTTCCTCAGTGCCCTCTTGCATGTGCTGCTTTACAAGGAAACTGTAAATTACAATTAAACCAGCACACAGTATATTATTTTCTTAGCTGATAGTGGGTTGTTTTATGGGGGGAGCACATTAACGAGAGATGCCTGGGGACACGTCGTGTCCCACCCTTCTGTGCCTCAGGTTGTGCACAGATAGGAACATACAGCCCTCATTGATAATCAGGCTGCAAAGGGCTCTGTTGAGTAATTGCAGCATTAGTCTTCTCTAAATGAAGCTTCAAAGTAATTTCAGCTTTTCATAATTACAGAGCCAGCGGACTGTAACAATTTCCAAATGTTTTGGAGCTGATTTTTAAAGCTGATCTGAAACATGTAGTTAAGATAAGTCTCAGAGGCCCAGATGCTTTGTTTTTAAGTGAAAACCTGTTGGGGGAAATCCTCACTGATGCATGTAAGATTTACACTGACCACAAACCGACCTGGGTAGAGTGGCCCCCCCAAATGGGTTGGGGGAAAGAGGGAGAGAAGTGGCAGAGAGGCTACACAGACACAACCAGAGTTTTGATATTAGGACCATATTGACAATTTTGATACAAGCTTTACTAGAAAAATATAATTTCCCCCTTCCTTTTTATGCATCTCAGTGGATGATTTTGAAGCAGAGACCATTCCATTGACCAAAAGCACCTCATTTTTTTAGGCGGTTTGGATGGCTTCTGAGGTTTCTATGCTCCACATGTAAAGGAGAGCTTGTGGATCAAGGCTTCAGAGGTAGTGAAGTGCTTATAGCTGGTGATGAGTACCTTAAGGGCATTCTCAAAAGCACCTGGTCGAGTTGACTCATTCATTCTTGGTATTTGTGCATAAATAAATCTGAAAACTGGGCCAGAGGGACGCAGAGGGTGGCCCTCACCTCAGTTGTCTCGTGGTGACCTAGGCTTAATGCCTTTCCCAGTAAAGCTTTTCATGGCTGAATGTAAGGCTGGATAAATTCATGCACTTGACATTCATCCAATGAACAACCCTCAACTGCTTTTCAGGGATGTAAGGCTTCAATTACCACATCTAGGATTATAAAAAATAGATCATGATCTCCATTGTTTCTCAAACTGCCTGAAAACTGTAGGAAATATTCTGGGAGAGAGCTTAGGAGCCGTTAGAAGAATACCTGGAAAAGAAGGGGGGAAAAATGATGTAACTGATTCTGGCCTGGCAGCTATTTAAATTAAGAGTCTGACATGTGGTGTGGGGAGGGAACTGAGGAGGTTCCTGGCCAGCTCAAGGGAACGAGTTCAGGTTAAAAATCTTTGCATTGGAAATAAGACATAGGAGTGGGGCAAAGGAGTAACATGGAAATGGCAACTGAATGCAGAACTAAATAAAACTGGCAAAAAATTGTTTCCTTTCCATTTTGAGGATACCATAGCAGGGCAACGCTGTTGAGCTCTATTTCGCCGGCTTTGTGCATAATGCCTTGATAATCATGTGTGAAGTGCCTTTGTCTCCTTCTCTGTGAGTCTTCCTTGCCGAGTGCATCACCTTGAGACTGGAACTCAGGGATATCATCCTGCTTCTCTGTGTATATTTGTGGAAAGAAACTTTTATTGGAAACAAGAGTCTTATTTAAAATAGGAGAGAGAGCAAAGAATTTTTATCCTTTCATGAAGCTGATCCAAACCTTCAAAGTGTTTTGGTAATTGTGTTTATGGCTAAAAGATTGATTATTTAAGTCTGTGCTAGAGTACACTTTTTGGTATGAAGTAATGGCTCATGACAAACCAGTTCAGGAATGCTTTTGAGTTTTTCAGGAATTTTTTTAAGCTGGATGAGGAGTGGAGAGTGTGAGGCACTAAGTTTAGCATTTCAAAACATCTGGATCTGCTCTGTGGTTTATTTTTTAATGTGTTTTCCATGAGTCTAGTTAAACAACCACATGGCTTGATGGCAAAATGAATGCAAGTGTAGTGTTTGGAAAGGGACCCTGGATGAAAGTTCTCTTGCTAACTAGAGTCAAGTATATGCTCTTGTTTCTGGTTAGGCTGTGTGGATTCACAGAGAGCCCATCTTGGCTGCTGCTGTTCCCTTCCTCTGCCAAAAGCTGCTAAACATAAAGCAGGCGAAGGAAGTACTAAATTACAGAACACCTAATCTTTAGTCCTTTGTTTAATCTCAAATGAGTATCCCAGATCTCATAACTAGAAACGAGGCCAGCGCACAGGGCCAAGCACAAGATGCTCCAGAACCTACACTGGAGCAGAGGGTCTCCTGTGGCTGCAGGGGCAGAGGGGGATGATTCTGAAAATGGCTTTTTTAGCCTGTGCTGTCACAGTGCTGCTGAGATCTCTGCTTCTGATGGGCTGCCAACACACCAGCAAAGTGGAGCTAGTACTGGTCCCTCTTTAAATGCTATTAATTTGGGGCACATGGGAGGTTTTTGGGATTTTTTTTTTTGTTTGTTTGTTAGTATTAAAATAGATATGGTTGTATTGATGTGAAATTGTT
The DNA here is from genome assembly GCF_015227805.2 of Hirundo rustica. Classification (NCBI taxonomy): domain Eukaryota; kingdom Metazoa; phylum Chordata; class Aves; order Passeriformes; family Hirundinidae; genus Hirundo; species Hirundo rustica. The sequence continues at coordinate 6,205,279 of NC_053466.1, read as the reverse complement.
CATTGCTCATAGACACTGTCGGGTAAGGGCCGAACTTAGCTCTGCTTGCAAGTGATCTTGGTCCTTCCCCTTGAAATCCTTTTTCTCCCATTTATTTCCCCCCCCCTTTTCCCTCTTCCAAGCATGTGTTTTTCTTCTATTGCTGCTTTCATCTTGGCCCAAGTGCTATTGAGGCCCTGATGTTGCACTGGTGTCAGGAGAGTGGGGCTGGCTGAGGTACAACTGGGGGCAGCTCTTGAGGACTGTGGGGCTCATCTCCACAAGAAGTTTAGAGCCTTCCCTAAAAATCCCTGTCTCCCATTGCCGTTCTGTCCTAACAGTGACGTGCGGTGGCAGCAGGATGCAACAGAGGCAGTGCCGCTTTCTCCTGCAGACCTGTGAACACGTTAGAGGGTCTCAGTGCATCTCAGCATCCCTGCACTGGCTCTCTCTGAGGGTTTTGTTGACTCTCAACCCCACAGAGTTGGGCACAGGCCAGTGCAGGCTGAGGGTGGAGAGAGGCCCGTAGGCAAAAGGTTAATTTTAACTTCACAAGTTAAAGATAGGGGTTTTTTTGGTTTTATAGCATATGGCACTAAAAATTCTTGTTCTTCCGATATTATGACAATGAATTATCCTCTCTGTTCTTTTTGTGTGATGCTGTTCTCTTAATCATCTCTTGCATTTTATGCATATGCACACATGTGCAAAACCACTGCAAGTGCCTCTGTTGAAATCCTACCAGCTAAAAAGTGTGAGTTGCTGTTGGGTGCAACTTGGGTTTATTTGTATCTCGGTAAGACTTGTAGAGGTCATTCTGAAAATCCCGTATTTGCCCCAAAAGACTGGAAATTGTGTTGAATTGATCTGTAGAGAACTGATCCCTTGCAGAACATTTGCGAGAAGGATTGGGTGGCAGGGTATTTACCTGCGGCAAAGGGAAAAGATTAACTCCTCAGGAAGGAGAGGATGGAGCACCAAAGGAACAAAACAAAGGATATTGAGGGAGAGGTAGGGAGCAGAAGAGTAGAGACATTCATGTGTTGATAGCCTTAAAGAAGTGTTCTGAAGTATTTTCTGTGCTTCAGGGTTGCAGCCAGTCTACATGCCTGGAAAATAAAGGAAGTTGTTGTGCAGATGTAAAAAAGGACACTGGAGATGGAGCCAAGGATGGTGCATTTGTCTTCAGTGACTTGTACAGATTCTTGAGCTGAGGAGTAGAAGGGTTAACCACTCTGTGTATTAATGCCACAAAAAGCTTTTCAACCAGGAACATAAATTACTGAAGCTGCTATTCACAAAGACACATATGAGACATAAAACAACTGCCACAGCTTTTCACATGTCTTATTGTACTTCATCTCATGGTGATGGCTGGAGTGCTCTGGGACTACTTTTCAAAGTAGTCTCCTTTGTATCTCAAGAATACACAATGGCTCAGCCTTGACATCCATCTTCATATGTAAGGAGACTGATAGGTCACCAGTGACATAGCTGCAAACATGTTATCAAGCATCCTCTGATTGCTTCCAAGCAAGTGTTCTTGTCCTGAACAAGACAGACAGCATTTAGATGTTCCCTTCCTGATTATCTTACTTAGATTTTTATTTACTCTGAATTATGGCAAAAACAATCACTATTCACATTTTTCCACTTTGTGATTTGCAAGGAGTCAGTGTTTCCAGCGGCTGCTGGATTCGCTTATTCCCAGGAGAGCCCTACTCTGAAGTGAATATGCAGAAATCACAGTCCTAGAGAGCTGCTGAGGCCAGGTCTGGAGGGATAATACTCAGCAAATGAGATATTCATGCACTTCTGTCCTTTCTGTTCAGAAGCAGTCAGGTGCTGCCATGGTCTTTACCAAGCTGAACTGAACAAACAAGGAATCAACCTTGCTGGATCAGGAATTTTTGTTCCCTTCCCAGTTGCCATTTAGCCAGAGCAATCATCAGCTTGCCAGCCTTCTGCCTGTCTTGTGTTTATGGCTGGCAAGTTGCAAAGCTGGGGTGTGTGTATGCAAAACTGCTGACCATCAAGCTGGAAAATGGGTTCTGGGAAACCTTATGCCAAGAAGAAAAATATCTTAGTGAATTTAATATTTAGCACTCAGCTAAAAGGGCTCATACTTCTCCTCCTGCCTCTCAGCTGAAAAGAAGCCCAGTCTCCTGTAGAAAGTGAAGTTAAAAGGCAGGGCAGGGCTCCTGTTTGTGTTGTGGCAGACAGTTCTGTCTGCTTGGGTTTGTATCAACAGACACAAATTGTTGACTTCACCTCTGGGTGTTTATCTCCTCTGTGCAGGCTGTGTTTGCTCTTGTCTGCTCTGGGAGGGCTGGCAGGACCCGGGATGTGGAGCAGGTTGGGGATGGGGCAGGGATGGGGCTCTGTGGGTGCCATCTGGGGCAGAGCCCACACCTGCAGTGCTGGGCTGGGGGATGGGGAGTTAAGCAGGGAAGCACTTGTGTGTAAATATTTGCTTTCTCAGACCAGGAGCTCTGACAGAAACAGGCCTCAGAGCACATATAAACATCCAGCCCTCGTAGCTCTGAGGTTGGTTGGGTCCAGCAATGCCCAGTTGTGCTTGTACTAATATTAAATATAAGCAGTAGGGTTTTGCCAGCCTCATCCCTCAGGCGAGATCTGTTTTTTAACAGCTCTGCAGTGAACTGTCCTTCCCCCACATTTTTTTCTTTCTTTTTTTTTTTTTTTTTTCCGTTACCATAAAGTATAAATCAAAACTGGGGTTAGCCACAGTTAAGTGACCATGAAATGCTCAGAGCTAATCCTAAGGCTCTGGTCCTTTCAGGCATTAGCCCTGCTGTGACTCTGTAGCAATCTCTTCTAGCTCTGCAGTTTTCAAAATTACCTTACTCATGTCCAAACCCAGGATCAGAAGAGGTGCATTTACCCCCGCCATCAGTTCCCTCAGTCAGCTTCTGTGTATCTGCATGAACCAGAAACAAATCTCCCTCTTCCACCATTTCCCCCAAGTTCTCATTTCTCTGAAGTGTGCTAACACCTGCTGACACAGATACACATCCAACTTTTGGAGTCCACGAATGCAGCATTGAACTCCCAGCCCCAATGCTTGGATTCAGAGGAACCTTGTCTGGAGCATGGACAGATGACCTCTCCCTGCATTGCAGAATAAGCTTTTTATCTTTCATATATTATTTTCTGTCTTATGTGCTGATGTGGCTCATGCCACTTCACTCTTATGTGCTGACAACATTGCAAGGGTCAGTATGAAATCTGTGTTTGTCCTCATCCTGGAGAGATTACCTACCTGTTCACACTGGCAATGCATCTACTTGTACAGTTTTGGGTGGCAGAGCTGATTTTGTGGGTTTCTGCTCAGAGAGACCCAGTTTCTAGCAGACTTACCATGCCCTGCAATGCTCAGTGGTGAATTCTGCCTCTGTTTCTCCCAATATCTGACAAAACAATAAGTACAAAACAATGACTGAAAGCTCAGAGACTTTGCACTGCAGTGTTTGGGGGAGAAAACCCTTGGGAGATGTTTTTTGTCTTGATGCTGGGTGTGCTTTCACTCAAGTACAGAACCAGAGGATACAAAAAAATTATAAAATGTTGCTCTAGCTCTTGTTTGGAGTTTTGTGCTGCTGCCTGGAAGGAGTCTAAAGCTGAACAGTGTTGAGATGGGGCAGCACAGTGGGGGTATGGGATAGGGAAAGCTTTTTCAGTTCCACAGACCATTCAGATGCTCCCTCTCTGAAGGGGTGGCTGGTTCTCCAGGAGGATGATGAGGGAGCTTCTAAGAGGGCTACTGAGTTAATGATCACGTAGTTGTAAAAGCCAGGGAGCATTTCCACCATGCTGAGCACCGAGTTGAGGTGGCTTTTTTGGAACAGGCTCAGCTGGTAGCATGAGAACATGATGAAAATAAACAAGGTATTGTGTGGAGATTTGGTTAGGGAGTTGAAAGTCAATTCACCCACAATTCATCTGCTGCCTTTGTGACAGGCGAATAAAATAAAATACCTTGAGAAAAGAGCTTGAGGTCACTTTTTTTCCCCTGGTCTAAAGAGACTAAATCAGAAGACTGCACCTTTCATGGAAGGCAGTCAAGCTCTTTTTCATCAAACATTTGGATGTCAACATGAGCAGCTTGAGCCTATGTAAGATTATAGACTTTTTCACGTGTCAGTCAAAATATCCTGGGGAGAAAAATGTCACATTCTTCCTCTGTGTTACTGGCACTCATGTTTTGTAAAACACATAGCTCTTTATTTAAAATAGATCTGCAGATATAAAAGCTGAACAGAAAATATCAGGAAGTTGGCTGGTCTCTAGAAGAGATGCATGCTGAGAATGTAAAATTAATTTGCTGCATGTGAAAAATGCTGGCAGTGGGGACAGATGACAGGGAAGGTGTCTGAAAGAGAACAGCATGGGTATGTCTCCTCTGCCTTGCAAAGCAAAATAGTCCAGTTCTGTTCACAAAGGAGTCTTTCTGGGCTAAGCTGGTAACCTGATCTTTGTTCCTTTCACACTGGTTTACCCTTTTGCTAGTCTCTTTTCCAGCACAAAACACTTCTGTGTATCTTACATAAAGCAGAGACCAGGCAGAGGTCCTGGTTTGTGAAGGGCAGGTGCCTCCCTCAGTCAGTGAATGATATTGCTGGTCTCTCCAAGATGCTCAGGGCCCCTGGGTGACGTGTTTGTCCGTGTCTCCCCCCTAGAAGAACCGTTCTGACTTGGTTTGGAGATCCATCTTAAAAGAAGCAGAAAAAACCAGGATGTTCTTGGGGTGAATTACTTCTTCTTCCAGTTAAATAAACCAAAGCATCAACATTTTCCCACGTGTATGAGGAAACTGCATGAGGCGTTCAGGATCACAGCAGAACCAGCACTGGCCTTTCATCTCAACTCTGTGACATCTCTAGTGTTGTGTTCCTCTTGCACCCAACTGCAGCTGCCTCAGGTGAAGGACTCTGGTGGTGCAGGATTGCTTTCAGGACATGGTTTGACTGTGAAGAACCCTGGTGGTGCAAGATTGCTTTCAGGGCATGGTTTGACTGTTCAGCTCCGTGATATTTGGTGTGAGAAGATAAAGATGTGTCTGTATCTCTGTGGTGCTCAGCTGAATTTCACTTCTGGGTTTTTGCAGCAGGCCATAATTTTCCTGGTCTGCACCAGACTGACACGCAGAAAATGTGGACAGATAGGTGCTTGATTACCGGTTTGAGACAGGAACGAGTAAAGAAAAGTACATCCCTATTTTGTTTTCAGAGGATTTGAGGTGCATGCTACTGCCTACTTTCCACCATTAGTGCCTGTGGGGTCTAGCCTGGAGGAAAGGAACCAGGAGATCCAAACTATAGTTTCAGGATCCTTAAGGCTTCTGGGTTGAACTGAACATTGCTTCAAATTGATTGTTAAATCAGGGAGTGTGGGCGTAGCTCATTCCATTATAATCCCCACAAATTGCTTTGTAATCGAAAGCTTTTGTTCCAGTGTCAAGTGGTTAAGCACCAAGTAAGAAGATCTATTTTACAAGACTAGACAAGATCTGACAGACAGCGGAAACTTAACTTTCAACAAATATAACAATCAACATGAGAGAACCAAAAGGTCCTCATTAAGCACTGCTGTTCTTAATTAATTGGTCCTTCAGATTTACTTCTTTAAAGCTGCTAACAGCCTTAAGCCTTTCCTAGATTAATTACAAAAGACGAGCAAATCACAATAATGAGTTTAGCCTCAGGCTCTTGCCAGGCCTCTGACCTATGTGTGTAGGTTTGCTCCATGCTGGGTAGACCGGGGGAAGCAATTTGCCTTCTTGTCTTGTTTCTGAATCAGAATTTCTGGCAGGAAGTGGGGGTTTTTTATTATTTTCTTCAGTTGTTGGAAAGTGTAATTTTCCTTCCCCTGATAGATTCTTGTCACTTAGTTTAAAATGATCCCTCTGCTGTAACGACTCCCACTTGGGCTGGAAACCCTCCTTCACCAACAACAGCTCAGCCAGTGATGATGACTTTCAAGGCTTGTAATTCTTGGCTTATGAGGCTGCAGACTCGGGGAAGCATCATTAAAAATGAATCACGCTGCTCCCCCGGGGACGTGCCTGCTTCCCGGGATGCACGATCGTGTGGATCCATCACCCCTCCCCTGCTGCACAGGGCTGCTGAGGCAGCGGTGCCGCGTAGGGATGAATTGCACAGAGGAACACGGGTGTTGTACCTATTCATGTAGGCTTTTTGTGCGTGCCTGGAGGAGCAGAGCCGCGGCTGCACCGAGCAGCTGCTGCTCCTGAGGTGTCTTTCCTGGCCTGATCCATTCTTTTATCTGTAACTCAGGCTTTCGGGGCCATCCCCATTCCTGTGATCCTCCCGTTTCAACCATGGCTCACCGTGATTTGGATGGGTGGTCACAGTGTAATGGGAAAGTTTGCTTCCCGTGCCTCAGTTTCCCTACCTGTAGAACGGCACTGTACTTGGAGCTTAGCTACATGTCTTGACTTACTCATTCTGTAAATTGCTTTGAGATCTTAGGCTGATGAGGAGATAAGGGAAAATTATTGCAGTTTGTGCTCTTGATTAGATAATCATCTGCTTAATTTCCTGTGAGTTCAATGAGGCACCTAAGAATTATGCTAAACTGTGGTTTAAGAAGTGACATCATCCCAGTGCCGTACTGTTTGACAAAACTGACTGTAGCCATGGATAACCACTAAAAAATGCTGTTCTAAGACAATCTGCTGTGCCCCTCCACGGTGCCCTTCCCAGCAGTGAAATGAAGTGGGAGGTCCTGGGGTGAGGGCACCTGGTGCCTCCACAAGCCTCAGCCCAGAAGCAGAGCGAGCTTTGCTGCCAAGAGGAGAATCCACTGTAAAGATTCTTTCTAAGCACAGCAGTGCTGCCTTAGCACGATGTGCTGCTGGATGTTTTCTTCCTGAAAATAAAGGGAACATAAATTTTTCATTGAAGCTCTTCCCACCTACCTTACCCTGTGTCTTGCTGATGCTGGATGCAGGTTTAAAAGGTGTGGTTTTATTCATTTATTTTTTAATGCTCTTAAGGTTTCCTCTTGCAGACCAGAACAGTCACAGATGAGCTCCTCTGTGCTGAACTGCTGTGCATTGCTTTATTGCTACCTGGAAGCTGTAGAGTAGCATCAGCTCACTGCTGTGTCTCAGCTAATAAATCTGTGTTAGTTTTTTTGCTTAAAAAAAAAAAAAAAATCCCATCTGCTCTGGCAAAAGTGTACAAAACAGTGATTTTTTTACACCTTAAATCGTGAGTAGCTACACTGAGGTGAATCCTCATTCAGGAGGGGCTTTGCTCACCTCTAGGACAGTTGGTATCAGTAGTGCCACAGTCAGACATCAGGAGGGAGTCACAACTCTAGCTGGCTGCTTCCCCCTCCCCCTGGCTCCACAGTGAAAATCCTGGCCAACACAGTTAATCCATTTCCCTTTTATTGCTCTGACAAAAAAAGAAAAGGATCCTTATCTCTCTAAACTAGAAGTGGAATGGGAAGCAAGCAGAGGCCTTCCTCTTCCTTCTACTTATCATCTCTTTGTCCCTCTAAATTTGTCTCTGTCCCTGGACCTTAACCTCCCACTCCAAGGGCAGGACGGGGCAGGCTGATAAGCCCTCTCTGAAACCACTGGTATTGAAGCAATTATTCAGCAGCTGCAGCCCTTTGCAGCTGAGCAGAGATTGCCATCTCTGTTCATGGGAACACTGTCCTTGTGCCTCCCTAATGCATCCTGGCCTCCAGACCTTATTTATGGCACCTTCTGGCTGAGCTCCAAAGTGACGCAGCTTGGGGATCTTTACTGTGATTTCTTTGGACTCTGTCCTCAAAACCAAGGTAGTTGGGGTTTTTTTATTATAATTTTTGTCCCCCCTTCCCTATCTACAGCTGCTCGTGCTGAATTCTGTTCACGGGACAGCAGCACTCCTCACTCCAGAGAGCTGGTCCTGTGTGTTTGCTGTCCTTTGGGAATAAATGCAGTGTGACAGAGGCAGATGAACTCTGCTGAGAGCTGCTCTGCTACACATGTGCTAATACTGCCTTAGTTAGCAGGCTCCATTCATAGCTAATTTGAATGCACTTGGGGAAATGTGCCTGCAATATTTCTATGGTGTTTTTGCTTTTTAATTATCTATTTGTAGTTTCTAGGCAGAAATCATTGCAAAAAGCAGATTTTTGCATGTCGACTTTTATCAGCTTAGCCCAGAAGTGGGATGGGTCCCTGAGACTGCGAGTGCAACCTCAAATACTCGTATTCACCCTCACTTCAGAGTTGAAAAAAACCCCTTTTTGGGTGTTAGTTTCCTCTGCTTGGGCAGAAAAAAGCCCCATGGGACTATGAAACACTTCAGCAGAGAGTTTAAAAATATCAGTGTATGCAGCAGAGAGTCAAAAATCCACCAAAAACTTTTAAACCCAAAGCCCCCAGTGGTAACGATGGTGGTGGTCTGGCAATGTGCAACCGACAGAAAATAAAAATGGTTTTGGAGGATCTTTTTTTTAAAAAAAAAAGCAGCCTCCTGCTTTTATTTGCACCTGGCATTGCCTAGACCTGTGTCTCTCTCAGTGGTGCTTCTCCCCCAGACTCGTGGGAGCGTGGGATCGAGGAGGGGCTGGGGCAGGGCAGTGGGAGGATCAGGTCTTTTTTCTGAGTTATGGATTTAGCAATAAACAATAACGATTTCCCCTTTATATAAGCACCAGTAGGGGAAACAAAACAAACCCTTTGCCTCATTTCCTGTTGTGTTTTGAGGTTTTTTACCAACACTGAAAACCACAGTTCATTACGGGAAGTTTTAGTGGTCTGGGTCTGTCAGTGTTTTAAATCAGTACTTGGCATCAGCAAATGAGACACTTTTCCCTTGAAGTTGGAGGGGAGTTTCACTCTTTTATGTGTGTTTTGTTTGAGAAACGGTGTATTCGCACTTCTTGTTAAGTTCCTCATTTATAAGCACCGTGTAAAGCTGTGCTAACAAAACCCAGCTATGTTTTGAACAGTTTTCCTTCAAGCTGGATGAATAACACTTCACCATTAACCTGCTGCTTGCCGGGGGCTGGGGAGTGTGGTAGTCACTGGTCCGCTGTCAGCTCAGTTTAATATCATTGCCTCTTTGTAGATGAGTTTTCACCAGTGAACTTGTTATGGAGGGAGATATGATGTGAGTTTGGGATGCTGGTAAATTTTTATGGCGTGCGTAGGCTTATATCATCATCTGGGATATTGGGATGGTGTGTGAGGGGTTGTACACACTCATGGGTAATGGTGTGGTGCCTCCTCAAAACCCAGCAGGAGCTGGCAGGGAAATGAAACACAACTTTTTAGCTTTTGCTCCCCAGTTTCCATTCTTTAAAAGGCATAAGAGTGATGGTATTGATCTGATTTTGTGGAATATCCTGAGATGCTCAGATAAGAATAAGCACAGGAGTGGCAATGATGTCACAAGGTTCCCTGAATCAGTCCCTCATCATCTGTGCTTCTCTCTGGGCAGTCAGGCTTCAAGCTAAGCCAAGCCTCTGTCCCAGGCTCCTGTGAGAGCTGTGCACCGTGAGGAACCCTGATTTTATGGTGTTATGCATTTGAACTGGCCTGTTCCCAGCTGAATGCGCACAGCCTAGCAGAAGTCCACCAGGACTGACCCTGCTGTGCCTGGGAGGATCCAGGTGGGCTGTTGGCCATGCCAGCAGAGGAGTGCTGAGAGACTGTCCCGGTTTGTTAACTTCTGTGTGAGCCATACAGATGTGGAGGCAGCTCTTCAGCTACACCATCTCACTCCTCACATCAAGCACGGCCTCGGCAGAAGCTGTCTCTGGGTCAGAGCCTCCAGCAGTACCGAGCTGAGAGCTGTCTGGAGAAGATGAAAGCGAGTGTTGCCTCCCTGTCCCTTTGGAGGAGCAGGCTCTGGAGCGAGGGGGCTTTGCTGCTGTCCTGTCTCTCCATGGAGACTGTGTGAGCCCCCAGGGAATGTGCTCTAGTGCCACGGGTTAAGTGTTTTACAGTATGGGAGGCATAAAACAAATGGGCTGAGTGTTCCCATGTGCCACCAAGATCCAGTTAATTCAGTAGCACAGAGGGAACTGTGCTTTGGCACCTTCCCCACCTCCACCAGCTTCTCACAGAAGGGATTAACACAGGATTTAATTAATAAGGAGAGTGACTTGTGTTTTTGTTTTTGTTGTTTTTTTTTTTTTTTTTCCTTTAGCATGGTGTGTCCTCCCTGGACGTTGCCCTGTGCTGTTCAGGCTAATACCCCTTTATCTAGGCACAGGGAAAGCCACACTTGGCCCTGTGTAGCCATGGCATGTCAAGGTGTGGATACAGGCCCAGCAATCCCATCTCACCTCCTGGAAGGGATGTGGCCAGCCCACCGATGAGGAAGGCATCAAACAGGAGGAGGGAAAGGTCACGCTCTAAACCTCGTGCTTTCTGTGATACTTCTCTTTGATCCCTCTGCTTTAAAAGGGAATAATGCAAATTTATAACATCCCGCACCCCTTGAAGTCGCAACAGGCTAAAAAACCCCCCAAGTTTTCCAGCTGAAACTTGCATCGTCCTTGGCTTTGGTGCCAGATAACATGTTGCTATGCCACACACTGCCAAGGAATCTGAGTGCAGGGACACTAAAGATGCCACACAGAAGGCTCTGCGTGCTTGCTGTGTTTTTCCATAGCAACAAATACGCCTGATTACAGCACATTCATATGCTCTATATAATGAGTATCCCATAGGAAATTTATCACCGTGCATCCTGCATCATAATTAGAAATCAGACTGGGGCAACTGTAGCTAATTCCCCAGGCGTGGGATGTGTTTGGTGTGGAGAGGGCAGTGGGGAGCAGAGAGGGGAGGACGAGATGCAGCTCTGCTGAGTGCCCGGCCCTGATGCTTATTGCCAAATTTCACAGCTAATTCTGAAATATTTGTGCTCTCCCTCCTGGCAGTGTGTGTGTGAGTGAGGAGAGGTGTTTTGGAGGGTTTTCTTTTGTCTTGTTTAAAAATTAGAAAAAAGAAAACAACCCACCCAAACTTTCCAGCCTAATTTCTCTTCTGGTCCCTTCTGGCAGGGAAAAATTGAAACCAGCAGTGTTTAGAGTTTAGTTCCATAGGCAAAGTGTGTTCTCCTGAGGGGTTTCTGCTGCAGCTTGGTCCAATTGTTACTGCCATATCACTTACAAATATTCTTAACTACTTCAGACAAATTCACCCATGCTTTAATGAAAACTAAAATACGCAGGCAAAGCTTCAACAGGGAAAATTTAATAAAGAATTTTATTCACCTGATAAACCTAATCAATTTTCACCAAATGAGGCAACATTTGGCCTCAAGGCTAGGAGCTCACTGTGTGTGCAGTGTGTACATCCTTACAGGTTCAATGGACTTGGCTTTTGTGGCTAGTGCTGAGTTCAAAATGAAATGCTACCAGCAGGTCAAAAGCTGTTTTTGTAGCACAGCAATTGTGTTAGGTGTTCATACAGTTCAGGCGGTGATGATAGCTATTAAGGTATCTGCTTATATTTGCCATCAGCACTGCATTAAGGTTTTTTTCTGATATGATGAGATCTGTTCAGATTCAGGTAATGAAATTGTCTTTCTTCTCCATTAACCTGTGTCACTTCAGTTTATGAACAAATGCTGCCCTTGACTGTAGCCTGATCTGAGCCCACAGGCTTTCACCCTACCTCCAAGGACACAATTTGGTCACCATTGTTAAATAGCATACAAGGGGAGACACAAATATAAAGAATATTGGAGCCATATATAAATATATTCGTATTAATGATTACCTTTGTAGTTAAACCAACTGTCTTTGTACCCAGAGATAATTTTCTGAGGCCCCAATGAGCTCATGGTCAGAAGTGGGTAGGAAATCGTGCAGAGGAGGGATTTTCCACACTGAGATTTATCATGTTACATCACCTGCTGTTGCAGGGGTGTGTGGGAGTGAATCAGGTGCCCCAGTGAAGATGTCTTGTGACATTTTTGATGCTCTGCAGCATTTGAGACACGGCTATACTGCTGGAATCCAGGATGAAGGAGATCTGTGCCCATCACAACAGGCACAGTTCAATGTCAAAGTGGCAATAGATGCTTGTCAGCTACTTGAACTTCTCCTTTCTACACAGAAATAATGATCCTTATTCAATAAATCCAGTTCCATCCAGAGATGGATCCAGAGATGGAACTGACTTTACGCATGATACTTTCTATTTCAGTGAAATTATTTAGGATGGGCTCACAGAAGTTCATGAGGCTTCTAGTTCTTCCTATCTGTGCTAAAAAAAACCACAAGACAAACCCCATGCTGCCAGATTGAGCTGCATTTTGCCTGTGTAATGGCTCTAAGTGATGCAGTTACAGCCTTGTGAGAGTGTAATGTTTCAGACCACTGCTATGGAACAATGCACTGTGTGTGTGTGTGAAGCAATCACTGAGATTTCCCTCGTCTTAATTCCCCCCCCTCCCTACTCAGACACAGCCCAGGTTTGGATTTGGGGCATGCTAAGGGCAGCCTGCACCTGACCTTGTCAGCGACATGAAGATTGCTGTGGCCACTTTGCTATTTCATGGGTGTTGGAGGGCACGCAGAGCTCTCTTGTAGGCTGCTGTGACTCTCATTGCAGTTTTCATCTTGGAAATGACTGATTAACCTGGTGGTTTGAGGTAAAAGAAGCAGTGCTGGATTTCTGGGACTGGCATTGCAAATGCTCTGGTAAATGAGCTGTTTTTCATTTGCCATCAACTGGGTCTTTTAGCTTGGACTCGCTCTGCTGATAGACCAGTCCTATCACACCAAGCACAACGCTTTGCTCCCATATTCTCCAGTCTGGAACAAGGAAAATGCAGTAAGCCTCTTTATTCCTTTCCAGGAGAATGCCAACGTTTGCAACAGTCCCACAGCTCCACAGCATTAATGAAATCACTGGATGGTGTGCTATGAATTGAAGTGGCTGAAATACTGTTGTAACCTTTGAATTAAGGGCTGCTCATCACAGCCCAGAGGTGAGGCAGCTGGACAAATGGCCTGGCAGCCAGCCCAGATGCCCAGGGGGCACTTGCTGGGCACCAAATGGCTGTGTGTGCTCTTTGTCCAAATGTTCTGGCTGCAAAAAGCCCTGCTTCACAGTGCCTGTCCCTGAGGAAGCATTTTTCTGTCTCAGTAGAGGATGCTACAGCAGTTTCTGTGCCATTTGTTACCTGCTTGCTCCCTGAAGTGGCCAGATTAGGTAGAAGTGTGTTTCCATCAGGAGGAGAAGCTGCAGAGAGTGCTGATGTCTTATTTGGCAAGGGTGGAAAAGCAGGGGTTTTAGACAGGTTCTCAGGCAAGGGACGATGGTTACAAGTGGCTGTCATGTGGAGGGGAAGAGTAATTTCCACCCTCAGGTTGTTTCCTGTTGTGGAGGGGGGGCAACAGGCTCCCTTCTGTTTGATGTCAAATCTTGCTGTGATTTATTGTAGCTGTACATGTGTCTAAAAGCTCTTCTTTCCACGATGCTGTGAAACTGCAAGTAAATTTTTTTCATCTGGAGGGGGGGGTATTTTCTTGATTACAGACAACAGAAAGTCCATTCCTGTTGGTAGGCACACTTCCTGCCAAAGATCCAGGCAGTGAGACAGATCCCTGAGGGCTTTTCCAGGTTTGTGCTGCAACTTGATCTGCTGAACTTGCAGTGACCGAGGGATTATCATCCCTGGTGCTCCCTGGGTTGGGTTTTCCTCTGGAAGTCAGGTGTTGTTCTTCTCAATAAAGCATGGCCAGGGCAGGGTGCTGCAGTGGCATCCTGTGTTGGATCAGGGTAGCTGGGCTGACAGACCATATCCTTCAGCACTTATTGTAGTGCCCATCCGGGCAGCAGAGCGGGTTTTAAAGCCATCTACACATGAAACGAGCTGGGTGCAGCAAGAATAGATCAGAGCAGGAAAAGAGAGAGGAGTAAGGAGGAGGGAATGGGAAATGGGCTGATGTGTCTTTGGAGGGAGGAAAAGGAATGTGTAAAACAGACATAGGAGCAGTAGATCAAAGTGGCCCAGTGGGAAGAGGAGAAAGAGCACACTAGTTATTGCATGAACAAAAATATCATCATGGCTGAGACATGAAGGGAATGACAGGAGGAAAAGAACAGAGATTGGGAGTAAAAAGAAACATTTTCCTCTTAGAAAATAATAGAAGAGTAATAAAGAATAGGAGTGGGAGGTGAAAGGGAATTAGATGAAGAGGAGGAAGGCTAGAAATAAAGGCATTCTAAAATGGTGACTGTATGACCCCAGGGGAAGAGCAGCAGCTTGGAGATGTATCTTGAAATTCACTTTGGGTAGCACATCACGAAACTCAAGCTCAGGCAGGAGCTCTTTTCTTTTGGGAAAGAACAACCTGTGCCCAGTGAATGTCAGATTGGCATTGATGCAGGTGGGGGCTGAGAAGCGAGTCTGTGTCTGGAGCCGTGGAACAGCGTCTTGTTCAAGGGAAAGAAAAGAGCCCAGGGAAGCACAAACAGGCTGCTGTGGTTCAGTGAACCAGGCAACATGTGATGACATTTCCTTTAAAACCCTGCCTTGTGATGAGCTTGCTGTGGGGTAAGCCCAGGCGCTGGCAGCCCGCAGCAGCACAGCGCTGGCCGCACAGCACCCTGTGGGATGTGCCTGGGCTCCCTGCCTTCTCTAAAGCTCTCATACAGACTTGCAGCTCCTGCCTGGCTCTTCCTGCCTCTGGCTGCCTGCTCAGGGTGGCCAGAGCCTGCCCTTTTGGCAGCTGGAGCTGCTCCTCCTCGTGCTGCCCGTGTCCCGAGGGCTCTCGGGCTGGATGTGTCCCTCCTTCGTTATCCTCGGTGCCCACTGCTCAGTGGAGCAGTTTGCTTCCTCCCCAGCTGTGAGTGGCATTGTTAGTTCTTTGGCTCTAATAATCTTCATTTGAAGCTCTAATGGATATCCACACAGATAACATGCTAATTTATTAGTTCAGCTCAACTGGGCCGCAGGATGAAAAATGATTGCGGAAGACTTTTAATAAAATTCAAAGGGATTTTATAGGTCTCAAGCCACTTTTAAAATGCAAGAAAAAGCCAAGAGTATTACTTTGTTAACCCACATAATTCTATCCTGCCTAATGAGGTCTGGAGCTAATCTTCAGTGCTCTGCCCTGGGATCAGAATTATTGGAGCAGGTAAACACTGCTAAGTACCACACTGCATCTCCGTGTTGGGTTGCACTGCCACCGTGACTTTCTGTTCCTTCCCTTTTATGAACTTTTCATAAAGCTCAGAATAGAGATGATTATGTAAAAAACAAAGAGCTGGCTTCCTGTAGTGAGTGGCATGTAGCAGCCTCCTTTCCTCTCTTCTGCTGGGGTTGAGGCAGGGAAGGGAAGCACAGCGTCTTGGCTTGGGGGGGAGCACAAGTCTTGGTTTTCAGGCTGCTTTTCCAAAGGGATGTAGAGAGATCAGCCCATGACAGCCACCACTCAGCTGTGAAACTCATGCTACAAGCTCAGCTTAGGCAATGTAGTTCTTTTCCATGACAACTTCACATTTCTTACTGATTTTTGCAGAGCTATTTTGTGTTTGGTGGAGACAAAGGATGGGCTCTGAGAAATACAGGAGAGAAATGATCTGCTTAAACCTGTTCAGGAGAGCAAAATCTTCTAACCTGAATGAACAAGGACTGTTTATTCTCCCCTATATATTTTTTTTAAATTTATTTTTTTTCTGACAGAGGCAATCAATGCAGTTTGACAGAGTCCATGTTAGAGGACAGAAAATACAGAGCCAATTACTGGTAGACTGGTGACCCCACTTGATTCAGGGGAGTTACTCATCCACACCATCTCAGAACTTGCTTCCCATTTGAGAATCCTTAATAAACTCTGTCCCTGCCAGTAGTATTTCAGCTCAGACCTCGTCACTAAAACCAAACAAAGCATTAAAAGAGTCAGGCACGTCGAAGGTTCCACAAGCTGGCCATGCAGTTCCCCACACCTGGATTGGTTGTGAAGAAAAATATTTTGATCTGAGTTACAAACAAGGTAATTGAATGCCAGTTCTCAGAATGGTTTGGAGAAGTTTTTCTGGTTTCCAGAAAATTGCACTGTGTCACAGCAGGCTCCACTTTGCTGTTTTCACGAGGTGTACAATGCCATAACCGACCACAAAGCAAACCCATGTGAGTGTAGAGTTTGTCATTATGCTTACTAGTCTACTACAGCAGCATGTGTCCTGTGTTCAGGGCAGGTTTTGCTCAGATTTAGAACAATTATGACATTAGTAATCCTTCTCCTGAGTGTGTCAGCAGTGCTTGTCACAGCCATCAGCAAAGCCCAGTCACAGATGTGGTTTGGATGCTGGAGAGAGTTTTGTCCAACCAAGTGACCTCGTGATTCGCTCTGGTCCCATTACTCAGTGATTATAGTGTGACCTGGGAAATATTAGCCACAGTCACAGCAGAGGAGGTTAAGGTGACCACTTAGCAGGAAAATGTAGCTTTCAGGCTATAATCTGTTTACAAGCATTTAATTGCAGTAAATGAGCCAGGCAGAAGGTGAGGAGGATCTGAAACACAGAGGAATAATAAATTGACTCATGTTTATTTAAGCATTTATATCTTCTGAAGCTGAGCTTAGCCTGAGGATGCAAAGGGATTAAGGAATGCTTGCAAAGCCCCTTCTCTTCTGCATCCTACTTTTCCCCTATAATGCCAAATCTTCTGTCCCTTTCCAGTGGGATCTATGCACTTGTACGTATTTTTTTTTTATTAGAATATTCTCCCCTGTCATCTGCACTGTTCAGTCCTGTACATCTCACTCCCTGCCCCAGCCTATTCTTTATGTTTCAGTAAATACTACTCTTTCAAGCTGGTTGATTTTCCCCCATTTCCCTTTAATTTGAATGTAGAATTATCTATTTTCATGCCTGAATGTGTGAACTGGGTTGTATTACTTCAGGCCAGCTGAAAGCTGTACTTTCCAGAAGGGTTCAATTAATTAAACAAATCCCAACCCCAATTTCATTTTGACCTAAGTTCTAAAATGCTTGACATAAAATGGATCCTTTTCTGGGGTTTTCCTCTTGATGAATCCACATTTAATATTAAACTAAAATCTAAATTAGTTTTTTTTTTTTCCCCTTGCAAAATGTCAACATTTTCATTTTGAAAAATGTTGAAACAAAATGTTCTGACACCTTGGAAAATCCATCTCCTCCCATACCAATTTACCATCCCAAACCCTATCATTAATGTTTTATCCATGAAAATAACCTAATCAGCAGTTGTAGGAAAGCTTCATCTCCTTTTAGTTCCACTGCTCATGGGATTGCAGACCCACTCGCATTTTTGGATCGCCCCTTGGATGGAAGCCTGAGCTGGGTGCAGTGGGACATGACAAATGGGAGATGTGGCCTGGCAGGGGGTCACATCTGGCCTGGGGTGGCTCTTGCACCCCAGAGTGGTTGGTTTTGGATGAGTGTGTAAGAGCTTCACCTGCAGCATTGATGGGCAGCAAAGATGGGCTGCACCTGGGGCACAGGAGCCTGGCTTGGCTCGGTTTGGGGCCATCCTGCCTCCCTGGTGATGCTGCAGGGTTTCTCCAGCTCTGCTGTGGCCCCACCCTGTGCTGATGGTTTGTTTTCACCCTTGGCTGTTCCCAAGGTACCTGGGCTGCTCCTGCAGCTGCCCTGCCTTTTACCCCATGGGGCAAGAGCCTTTGTTTCTCTGAGCATGGCCCTGTTGCTCAAGTCCCAGAAGATGGTCTTGACCCAGTAACTGCAGGCCCACAGAAGTGTTTTACCTGCCCAGGTAAGGAAATACTGCTATCCTTGCTTTCTGGATGCAGAAAGGAAGCGTATTTTCCTAGTTCTTGCTGATTTTCAGCACTTTCCTTCATTTTTATGACTCATTATGGTTCTCATTTTCTGGTTATAGTCAAAGAATATGCTTTGGCCGTGATTCTCACATTCCCACAGCTGAAGAGCCCAGCATGGGCTGTGCTGCACTCTCCTGCCCCTCTCTCCAACCCAGGCTTCCCCCAAGGGCTCCTGCTGCTGCGCTGGGAGGGTGCCTGGCCGAGTCCCTCCTGCCCTGCTCAGGCATGCAGGGCACAGGGCAGCAGCTTGTTTTCCAGTGTCCTACTAGAGGTGTGTTGGCTGCCCAGCAAAGCCCAGTAACACCTCTGAAGCTGCAGGGACGTGTCCTGGGTTTCTCTGTTCAGCTCCAAGCCCCCGTTCGTGCCCACCGTGTGCGAGAAAAGCGGAGGGAGCAGCGAGCGCTGTCAGGCGTGTTAGTTATGGCCCCATCAGCCCTGTTTATGATCTCATGATTCAAATCCCTGGCGAGGGGAGCAGCGGTGCTGCTGGGCTTGTTTTAACAAGCTCTTGCAGGATGGCTGCTGGAGGCAGCTCCACCAGAGAGGCAAAAGCCTCGCGGTAGCGGCAGCTGTCGGGGGAGCGCGGCGAGGTGACCTGCCAGGTGTCTTGTTCCTGAGATTTATCCCAGACCTGGGCTGACTTCCTCCCTTGACATTGTCCCCTGTGGTTCATGCTGTCTCTGCAGCTGGGGATGAGGCTGGGAGGATGCACCACTGAGGAGATTTCCTTGTGGGCTGCAGTGTGGGGGTGGTTCACGCGTGGGGTGTGTGACACAAACTGCCAGGGCCAGCGCGCTGTGCCTCCTGGCACCCATAAAACGTGCATTAGGGTGTGTGTGTGCATGTCCTGCTTGTCTTCGTTAATCAGTCTGCAATAATTAACCATCACAACCTCCCAGACAGCCTGTGGGACATGACTCTGTTACATGTGCTCCATGTTGGCCAACCAGAGCTGGGAGTAGCACTATCCAGGGACGCAAAACATCAATCACTGCAGCCCGTTCCCCATGTCTGGTGTCTCAAGCCTGGGGACTGTTCCAACATCTTGAGTTATCCCAGTGTTTAGTTCGCTTTCTATTAAAGCTCAGGAAAAATTCCCATAGCTGCAACTGGACTTCCTCGTTTGACTTTCACTCTCTGAAGAACAGATAAATTTCATGGGATCTGCAGTGGAAAACTCAGCTGTGCCAAGAAATGTAGACAGCTTTGCAGGAGCAGACATTTCAAATTGCTGGGCTACAAACAACTTGGAGCAACTTGTAAAGCCATGTGAAATGAAAACAGTTTTCCAGTCAATCTGCAAGTGGAAAAAAAAAACAAAACAAAAAAACAAAACCCAAACAAAACATCCCAGTGTTAGAGGAACAGTTTTTTTGGCCTGGGCTGTGATTTCAGTGGGTTTAAGATGGTTTAAGTGGAGGCTCCCGGAAACTCTGTGCACTGTTTTGTACAGAGTTTGGTTCTTGTGCTGCTCCTTTGGTGCCCACTGTGTTCAGACAGAGCAGTGACCATCAGCCCCTGTGGGGTGGTTTCCTACCGAGGGCAGAGGTTGGGGAAAGCTTCTTCTGGAGCAAAGTAACTTTAATGTGTTCATGCAGGTTGGCGTGCTTGCCATATAGAAAGGATGGTGCTTATAAAGGCAATTGCCTGAGAAAGTGCAAAGTATGAATTCCAGACTGCTTTGACTGCTCCCTGCTTTACATCCTGTGGTGGAGCAGATGCTCCTCAAAAGCCCTGGGCCAGGCAGGTGCCCAGCTGTGCCTGCACTGCTGGCCTGGGTGCACAAATGGCTCCGGAATGACTGGCTGCTGGCTCCTGGGTGTTAAAGTCCAAACTTGAGGTCTGCAGTGTCAAAGGGCAGGGAAGTGAAACAAAAAACCAGAAGCTGAGGGAGTATTTTAAAGAAATGAGTGACTCTCTTATGATGCAAGGGGCCACGACCAGGCTGAAGGCAGTGCCGTGCTCTGATTTCCCTGATTCCAGGACGTGACTTCTTTCAGTTCCTTCTAGACACTTGAGAATAGGGAAGAGTGCAGAAGGGCTGTGGTGGGCCTCAAATTCACCTTCAGGAACAACTGCCTGGCCCAACCTGGTAGGAAGTGCCCCTCCTGGATGCAGCTGCCCTGCTGCCCAGCAGGCAGAAACTTTTCAAATTCAGAGAAAGTTTATCTGAACAGCAAAAGGCCCTGGGTAAAAAACAAACCAAACCAAACAAACCATATGTCAAAGCTGGGTGACAATTTTCCATTGCCTTACAAGGTGTGTGTGGGTGTAAGTGTCAGAGATAATTTCTGAGACTCAGTGAAGGTCATCTGAGCTTTAATGTGATTCTTCTGGTGGGGTTTGAATTCTTCTTGTGAGCAAAGTCCCACAGCTATACACGGGAAAACTCAGCTGTGTTGCCTGGCAGAGCATGGCTGTGGCTTTGTCTCCACATTTATGAAATAAAGGATATCCAAAGGCTGTGAAGGAAAACTGTGCAAGAATTGGGCCTTTTGTTATTTGAGTGTGTTTGAGAAAGGGAAGCAGTACTTTGCCCCTGTGTAGTAGAGCTTTTGAGGGTAGATATCTACCTGAAATAGGTAGAATATTATTTCATATCCTCAGATATCCCTGCAGAGAGGTAGCAGGAGCAGCCCTGTGAAGGACAAAATTTAGAGGTGTCATTTCTCTTAGCAGACATCCAGTTTGCCCTAAAGTATTTCCCCAGCATTTACATGAGCACTTTCCCCTTTATTTATTTGTTTGTTTGTTTATTGTCTGCCTAATGGTTTCAGCCTTATCACAAAGAATGATAGCAGCACATCACTGCAGGAGAGCTTGCAGTTGCCATTGCAGCCCCAAGTAAGTAGTAAATAGCTCACTCAGAAAAAAAATAAATGCTACTTTTATCAGTCTGTCCATGGCACCCATATGTCCAATTTGGGATTGATCAGTCATGCAGAAAAGCTAATAACACTGAGTATTCTGCTTTTAGATTCCATAGGCAGAGGCAGGTTATGTGACCTCTGTTTGCCCCGCAAGCCTGGTATCGGGCTGCTTCATCCATTGCCAAATTTTGTTTTAAGGAGGAAGCAGATGTGGAGCACAATGAAGGGAACTGGATAAAGAATTTCAGGCCTGGTTAAGAGAACCCTAAATGTGAGGAGATCCAGATTTAACCTTATACACCACAGGCTAGGCACAATTCCTCTTCACAGTCTCTGTGTCAGGCCTGAGGAAAAGAACAAACAATTCTGTCCTGGAGGAAATAAAGAAAAACAAAAATCCCAGAGTTTTTCTGTGCAAAGAGCTTTGTAAAAACGAGAAACTCTACAAGATTTGGCCCTGGCTTTTTTGACTGGAAGCTGAATGGTTAAATGGCTAAATAATCCCTACCTAGAGCCTTTGTTTCTTGATTTTACTAGAGAGAGAGGTTCAAACCTCCAGGTGTTTGTTGTTTGTAGCAAGGAGTTGTGGTTGGTCAGTGGTTTCTGTCTGCTGTTATGGTCAGGGACTTTCATGGTCCTGGGATGTTCAGAACCCTCTCATGTGTTTCTTGCTCATTCAATCTGCTCATGTGGATTTAGGGTATTTTTGAGCTCCGAACTGACATGTGAGTCAGGTGGGAATTTATGCTGTGGTGTTTAAAGAAAGAAAGAAAAACAACAACAAAAGAAACTCTGCTCTCAGCTCTGCTAGAAATTGAGGTAAATAACACACCTGTATCAGCAGTTTATTTGACAACATAACTACAGGTTGGTGACAACTGTTAAAAAAAAAAAAAGAGAAAAAAAGAGATCTTGGTTATACGTTAGCATCTTCAGGAATTAGAAGAAAAAAAACCAAACCAAAACAACAAAACAAACAAAAAAACCCAACTAGGAAAGCAGATATAGCCTGGATCTTTGCTAATATTCTGTAATGGCACAGGACTAAAATCTTCTGTCAAAGCACTTGAAACCCAGGATCTCATTGTTTTTGTTATAACAATATCCCAATGCTGAGAGTAGGAAAATCCAGAGTGACAGGTGCTTACAGCTCTACAAGAACCAGGGTGCTGCAGGAGGAGGAGACACAAAGGCACAAGGTGTGAGTTGAAAATATAAATGCTATTTCCAGCTGTAATAATCCCCTGGAATTTCACCATGTGCAGAGCAGTGCTTGGGGTTGATGGAGTTGCCCAGTAAATGGCCAGACTCTGACCTGGCCACGTGCTACCAAACCGTGGTGGAGAAGGAAACCAGACAGCCCAGTCTGCATTATAACAAGAGAGGTGTTGCTGGGTGCTGGCCTGCCCCTCCTTCAGGCTCAGGAAATCACTGCCAAAGGGAAGAGCAGCATGAGCCCTCTGGAGCTGGAATGGGCTCTGCTAGACGGAGCAGTTCTGTGGTGGAAAAAGCTGTGCTGGAGTTGTGGAGACCTCCCTGTGCAGAGAGGGAGCCCTGCCAGCACCTGGCTGTCCTATGCATCCATTTATAGACCTGAAATCCCAGTTTAATTCCATAAGGGTGAGTGCAAAGTATTTTCAGTTTACCCATTCTGGACAACTTTTTGCTGCTGAAGTAGATAGAAGTGCTTTGTAGAGGTTCATAATAGCTCTCAACCTAAGTGTTTCTATTGGATTCAAAGAGCTAATTATCCCTTTAAAATGCCTTTCCAAAATTGTTTTCAGACTTCTCCTCCACTGTGACTGAACCCAAATTTGAGTGTCTCATGTATTTTTAACAAGTGCCATAGGACACCTCAAAAAGAAACACCAGCCAAGAGCTGATGCCACAAAGATGTCACTATCAAAGGCAGCATCTCGGGACATTTAGAGCCTTTTTTGGCTGAGTATATTCTATTCTAGTAGTGTTTCCCTTAGACTTTGTTGGTTTGTTTTCCATTGGGCTAAACAGCTTGGATGTACCGAGGACCTGGCCTTTTTCATATGGAAAAGAAAGATTTAGCACAAAGATTTATCTTCATGAGCTAGGGGAAAATTTCCTTCTTTTTGATGGACCCAGCCCTTTAAAGCCTCTGAAAGGAAACCAAATATCTTTAATTCCCAGGAGGTATCTCAGAGGATCAGTGCTAAAACATTACTCTCTGAACTATTAGATACAGAGACCTCTGCATGACCCTTTGTGTCTCAGAGTCTCAAGGCTGTGGATTCTCCAGAAGAACCTATTTCTTCTACAACCAGAGGCTGAACAAGAGTGCACCGTTATAGAGGTTTAAATAAACCACATAAGGTCATCCTCTGCTTAAATCCTTGCAGCCAGGTCTGTAGATATTTTTGCTTTGTTCCTAGGCAAGCTCAGAGTCCCAGTGCCAAAGGGCAACATGTAAATTGTGCTGTTATTCTGAAGCATGCAAGGTAATAAATGGTGCTGTCAATTGTTTTCACTCAAGTGACAGATTTATTCTCTTCAAGATGAATGACCAGGAATGGCTATTATTGCAAAAAATTCACCGTGTATCATCTTGTGCCTGTTGTTTAACAAATAATGCTAAGTCTAATTGCCTTCCTCTGTGGCCAACAACCTACGAGTTAATGTTTTTTATTTTTTTTTATTGAAGACGTGTAATTTACCATTGCTTTTGATGTGCCATCTGATTGAATGTCTCTGTGAATCACATCTGCAATCTAGCACTGCATGTCCCAAAGGAATACCCCTTATCCCATTGTTTTCTCGTGAGCCGGGTAAAAACAGTCTTAATTTAGTTTTTCTTTTTTTTTTTAAACACAGACTATTAAGCTTCTGCTTCCCAATTTCTAGGTTGACATTCCTGCTCCTGGCAGATGCACTAATGTTTAATAAATCAGCTGCATGTGGGAATGTATGATGTTCTATAGTACTAGAAATAGTGGGTTTAAAGCTCAGTAGCACTTTTCCCAGAGTAAACATGGAATTAGCCTGGAATTTAATCTTGCAGTTCTGCCCAAAATCCCCTGGAATCCGACTGCAGCCTTTTTTGATAGCACCCTGTTTTTCAGCAAGAAAATTCTGCAGCTGATACACTTCAGGATAAAAACATTATTGCTTTTTAGAGATTTTTTAGTGATTCAGCAATGCCTGTCTTTCTACAAGTCTGTGTTCCTTTTTTTTTATTTTTTCCAGTCAACATTGCAATGTTTGTAATGTTTTAGGTTAGAAAATAGCATCTAAAACCATAAAGCTTACATAAAGCTTGCACTTCAACAACATATTCTAGAAAGAGCTGATGGCAGACAAATGTTGAAGTTAAGGCCTTGCTTCCCTGGAAAATAATTCAGCTTCACGTGCCAAAAAGAAGGTGATGGTGGGAGGAAAGATAAAACTTCTGTCAGCAAAACTCTTAATTTTTGTAGCTGTTGAGGTCTGTTGTGGTTGAGAATGCAGTGAAGTGGTCCCACAAAGGTCATCAGAGATGTGAAGAGGTGACAGAGGCAGCTTGTGGGGCATCCTCTGCCCCAGGCACTGCATTTCAAGATTCCCCTGTTACCAAGAACTATAGAAATGCAAGTTTTGTGCTGGTGTGATGGGCTGAATCAGACACATAGTGATTTATTCTAAAATTATTCAGAATGCTCATTATCATTGATCTCTCCTCCTCATGAAATGGCTGATACTGCTGGTTAAGGTATTTGTTGCTTTCAGTTGTGTTTTTATGACAGTATCAACCGGGATCAGTCATCCTGGTGTAAGTTTCAACAGTGTGACATTTCCATGCAGATAAATTTTTAGCCAATCCTTAAGGCCAGGGCTTTTATTTGCATTTCTTTATTACAATAATGCTCCACTAATGGGCTTTCTCAAGCAGCAGAAGCCAAGGGCTGGTTTGCCAGTAGATGGGTGTTAAGAAGGGTAAATGAGATGAGGAAATAAAAATAGGGGATACAGGTAGGACAGGAACTGTGACTTGCCTTGCAGGCATTCAGATGCCAGTGCAGGCATTGAGGACAGTCCCAGTTATCCTTGGGGCTGGGAGTGGAACCCAAAAGGTGAGGGGTGTCTGAAACCCCAGCACTGGGAGAGGGATCGCAGCATCCTGAGGGGCTCTGCTGGGGATGCTCTCTCAGCACGCTGTTATTCTCCAGTTAAACCAATTTGCCCACAAACCCCGAGCACAGATTGCTTTGTTCTGTTAAAACAAATATCCAGGAAATTCAGCTACAAACTTTAGCTATCACTTAGCTCTTATCGTGCTCTATTGCAATAACTATTTGATGACCTCAACAGAGGCCTTGAATCCAGTAATCGGTTCTTCAATTTTGCAACAAAATCCGTTCTTTTTTCTAAACAACTACAAGTAACAAGGGGTTGTCTTGGCCTTTTATCTGTTTTGACAAACGAGGGCCTAGACCTCCTCCTCTGCATGCTGATCTGCTCCTGCAGGGTCTGGGAGGAGGATGTGGCTTGGCTCTCCAGACTCCAGCCTCAGCTGCGACTCGCTGTCTCATGCAACTGCCTGCCAAAGCAAAGGAAGGAATTGCATTCCTTGCCTGAAAGGCAACAGAGGCTGGCTGGTTTTTATCAGGGCTGCCACCGAGAAGTTCGGCTGGTTGATTTGCACAGATAATTTCTAGCTCCTGCTTAACCTGAACAGGAGTGATTTGGAGAGTAAATCCGAGTGATTGACTCGAGGCGATGTTCACCCTGGTGCTCTATAGCCCCGAGAAGCCAACGATGCTGGTACCCTTTTGCTGCAGCTGTAAGCCTCTGGTGCGTGTGGAACGGGTTAAATTGCAGCCTGTGACTGCAAAGCATTTGTCTGAGGACTGGGACCGCTCTTATCTCTACAGTGAAATATTATCCCTTCATGGTTAACAACCAGCAGCAAACCTGCTCATTGTGGAAGCAGTTTGGCATAATTAGCCGGTTAAAGGAGTCTGCCTATTGATTAACTGAACTAAATGACCCATAATTAAGAGCCCAGCTGTGGAGCTAATCTGTTTGGTGGTGTTTCCCTTCCCCTCACAGGTTTGGAAGCTGCAGGTCTGTTGGCTGTTCGGGGATGGGCTGGTGAGGAGCCCATGTGGGTGGTACCCGAGCTGGTGCATCCCTGATGGGTTATAGGGGGCTGCTGGCACATTGCTCTCCTCTCTCAGACCACAGAGGTGCAGCAGGAGCCCTGCTGGCTCCAAGAGGCTTTGCTGCCCTTCTCAGGGCTCCCTGGAGCTGTCTGCTCCACATCACCTGGGATTTAAGGGGTCTTGGGGGAGGTGGCTCCATCCCTGCAAACGGCACATGGGCTGTTGTGAGAGGGTCCTGTGTGTTGGGAGGGATGAGAAAGACAAAGCTGGGGCTGAAGCTGTGGGGAAGCCATTTGTTTGGTTAGCCTGCAGTGTTATTTCCTTGCAAAAAAGTTGCCTGTTTTTAGTTGTAATTTGTGTCTAGCGTGATGCATAGTTTCTATAAAATGTATTCAGACTGGGGTTTAATTTGTGTAGTTTAGAGGAGCTCCTGTGTTTATACCTGAACATTACAGAATCTCTCATTACCCCCTTTGTAAAATGCTACTTTCTGCTCACACTTTTCCCCCTTGTGTCTTACTAAAGATTATGCCAAAACAAGTTCATTGCTTTACACTCCCTTTGATGCAATGCTATAAAAACAGGATCACACTTTCGTGGTGACACCAGCCAGCCTGCACAGCCTGAGCTGGTACCAAGCTGCACCAGGCCAGGGGATTGATAACACTAAGCTACAGTTTCAAATAATCACAAAGAAAACAATGGTTATTTTTTTTAAACTCAGTTCTTATCTGCCTCTTCTTCTCAATCAATCCTCCCCAAACCCACAAAAGTGGCAATCGGAACAGATTTGGTCTCGAGGAGTTTAAGGTTAAAGAACTTTTTAAGCACTTCCCTTTCCTCTGCTGGGCCCTCTGAAATAATCAGAAAATATTTTCACTGACTTTACTGGATGTTAGAATAGGTCCCCCAAATCCTCATCCTCTCCTGCATGGTGGAAAGCTTTTGGCTGTGTGTGTTTCTGGCACAGAAAGGAGATCCTTTCTCCATGCTATTTCCTTTAATCTCTAGAAGCTTTCAGCCATCTGCAGTGGAAGCTGCTGGTGACATTTTTCTTTGCTGGCATCCTCAACCTGAACCAGTGGAGGAGCAATTCAAGAAATAAAGACTTGGATCTTGGTTCTTGCTCTGGTCACACAAAAGACACACACACTGCTGATACTGTGGAGGTTGCTGTGCAAGGAACAGAGGTACCTGGTGAATGGGGTAGGGTGATACAGGTCCCCCCTCCTTTGGGCTGGGGACTTCGTGCTCCTTGCTTCATCTCTGTTCTGCTTCAGCTCTTCCTGGGTCCTCATGGCCCCCAGCCTGGGGAGGCATTTTCTAGGCACAGACCCTCCCTGTGCTGGATTGAGCTGGGTGTTTGGAAGCTGGACTCGTGTCACAGCTGTAGAGCACCTCTGTGTGAATCTGGCCCCAAAGGTATGATAATTGTGCAAGGAGTGTAGCTGGAGCTCTGGAAAAATGCTATACGCAGTTGCAGAAGAGCTTGTACTGAGGATAAAACCCTGCAGCTGCCTTCTAAACTTGATTTTATCCCATTCTGGCCTTTCCTCCTTCCTTTTGTACACCTTGCTATGAGGGAATAGTTAGTTACCTCCTATTAATATCTTGAGATGTTCATGCAATGTCTGAGCAGCAGAGCTGGCTCCTGCTGAGTATCTGACCATGATCCAGGAGATTGCTTTGATCCTGGTGGTGGGAAGCAGGGAGACAGCAGGCTATTTTCTTCTCTTAGCTGCAAGAAAGTCATGGTGCCACTCACATCACCTCACACCTCCAGCTGGAAATCCCTGGAGCAGCTCACACATTTGTCTACCTGTTAAGCCCTGTAGAAGGAAGTGAAATAACTCCCTGCAAAGATGCCAGAGATAGCCCAGAGCTGCATGAAATCTCACCAGGGTTCCCTTACATGAATAGGACCAAAGCCCTCCAGTGAGGGATCAGACCATGGGGGAGGCAGGGATCGCTGAAACGCCTGGGCTGGCTTTCTCCCAGCCATGAAGGCAGCCCTCAGTGTCATGTTGAGAAGACACGAGATGTCTCCTCTCCTCTTCTTGCTTCTTGCTATATTTGCTGCTTTTTAGAAGTTTGGATTTGGTCAGTGCCTCATAAGCACTTTTGCTTTGGCAGTGAGAGAGCAGCTGCTTCCAGGAGCTTGCAGAATCCCCAGCTAATCTTGAACTCGAAAGCTTCTATTATTTACATATATATGTAATTATTATTAGATTTATATATAATATCTGTTTATTTAATGTACATATTATTAAAGGGGCTCTGACTGTATCAGCAATCACTTCTTAGCAGATTGTGTTATGCTTCATGTGTCACCACAGAGGATGCAGATAATCTGAAAAGTGCCTTGCTTGCACACCAGAGCTTTAATAGCTATAACAAGACAATTAGTACATCGTTCCACTTGAACTTTAATGTAATAATTGGCAGTAAGTAATTCCCCTCTGATGTGATACACAGCCCGTGTTGTGAACAAATATCAGAGCAGCCCTGTGTAGGAAAGGGGAAATAAAAGTCACAGCTGCTGATCGTGACCAAGGGGGTGGATTTGGGGATGATGTTCCACGGTGATGGATGTGGTGTGGATGTTGGACATGGCCCAGGAGCACTGTGATGACTTCCACTGGATGTGACATCCTGATCTGCTGTGTGTCTGCATCTCTGGATGAGTGGGATGTATTGCACAGTGCCTCAGGGGAGGGGACACCTTTATCCCCAGGTGTGGTACTGAGAAGTGCAGAAGAGGCTTTTCTTTCATTCTCCCTGCCCACAGAGAGAATGACTTTGAAAAAAGGGACATTGGGATAGCAGAGATATTTTTGATGGTCAATGAATCAGAGCCTTGGCAGAGGCCAGGACATCCTGGAGTACAATAAGGACTGCCTCTTTCTCAGTGTGACCCCAAACACTTCTGAATTTCCAAACATGTTTCTGATCCTCTCTTGCACTGAGGTCAGTGGGGAAATACAGGCTGTAATGCAGCTTTGTGATTTTAAGTTTGGTGTAAATTGTGCCCTAATCCATCAGGTAAAAGCATTTGTTTGCCAAGATGGATCCAGTGGATGCCAGCAGATCGCTCCTTCTGTGCCCAGGACCTGAGCCCCACTGTGCCTGTGCCTGGTCCTGGCTTTCTGGAAAAAACACTGCTTGTGTCAGGAATGCTCTTCCAGGCTGCCCTAATGAGGTTCACATGAAAAGAAAAGGAAGGGGGAGGGAGGAAACAACTTAACCTATGTTGGATATGATCTCTCCTGTGATCACATCCTGTCTGATCCCCGCTTCTGGGTCTCTGAAGTGGAGGTGGTTGGTGTGTCTTTTCTAGAGCTGTGTTCAGTTCTGTGCAGTGCACGGGTACAAAAGGCTGCTTACTATGGGAGTATGTGACCTGGAGAAAACAGGAAATGACATTTGGGCAGTACTACACAAAATGGGTTTTCATTGACTCCATGTTTTTGAACAGAGTCATTTGCAGTATTTTCTAGGACCAGATGTGTAATTAATGATTTATCCTAGTTTTTGGCAGATTTTTATGATGTGGGCACCATGTAATGGTTTCCAACCAAGAAAGACAAGGAACGTGTCTCCTAAACTCCTGAGGTAATTGCCAAATATGGACCATGATAGGAGTCAGAGCTCCCCATGGGGTGGTTATTTGAGTCACATCACAGTAATGCTGACAGGAAGCAGGGTCCCCAGTGCTGGTATTGAGGCTGTAGCATGAGGGGTGACACTTCTGGAGCCCCTGCTCAGTGGGGAGTGGGGACAGTTTGCTCAGGTCACAATGAGGGGGAAGGGGTTGACATTTATGTGACAGGAGCTGGGGAATCTCAGGACTTCGCATCCACGTCTCTCATGAGGAGTTCTCTGCAGAGCTGATGCTAAGAACAAAATTCCTCCTTCAGCACAGGCAGGAGTGGATGGAGGGAGGGTCTGCAGTTGTCACAGCCCCTGGCAGGAACAGCACTGCAGTCCTGGGCAGAGCTGCAGTCCAGTGCATCTCCCCTGTGCCAGCACCGGCAGATGGAGGCTCTGGCTGCGCTCCTGCCTCAGAAAAACCCCAGTGATCCATTGAAATATTCCCAATCCAAGCAGGGCAGGACGCGCTGGGCTGGGCAGTGGGTCAGGGAGGGGACATCAGCTGTGACAGTGAGCAGGGGAATGGGAAGAGGAGCGCGTCGGGGGCTCCAGGCACTGCTCTCCTTCCACCCAAATTCCTTTGGCAGCTGGATCTCCTGCCGCTCCTGTTCATAAGAAGCAAATGACTTCTCAGATTTATTAGTTACCTCCAGGTGCAATTTATCAATCCCAGGCTGGGCCCTGCCCAGGCAGCTGGGGAGAAGCTTGTGTCTTTGATTAATGTGCTCTCCCCCACAATGGTGGCAGATTTCTTACTGGGGTTTAATTCTAACAGATTCTTAAAAATAACAAGAAGCATATTCAGTGAGCTGTTTAAGAGGATGCAGAGCTGAAGCACAGTTCATTCTCTAAAGCTTTGAAGTACTTACAGAAGGGGTTGAGGGGACCTTCATGGAAGCTGGGAGGGTAAAGGAGGAACTTTAAAGGAGAGTGAATTGGAATGGGTGGAAAAAAGGAACAATTACAACAGCTCATAGTGGAAACAGGAGACTGGGGGGTTTCAAAGCAGAAATGAAACAATGGGAGTGAGATCTCAATAAAAACAAGCAAAAAATGTTACAGACTGGGCTCTTGCAAACACAGGGGTTTCCTTTAGCTGATACAATTTTTGTGTCTGAAATTGTTGTGAAAGGGTTGAGGAACGTGAAGTGGGAAAAATCAGAAAAACTAGGAAGGTAAGAGGAAAATGGGAAGCCCCCAAACCATGGGCTGCAGTGTGGAAAACCTCAGAGGCTTCACTGTAGCTACTCCCCTAATGCATCAAGATGATGCCTTTTCCCATCTTTATTTTCTTCACCTTTTAGCCGCAGCTTAAAATGAAAACATTACATATAGATCTGCTTTTTGGAGACAGAGCCAACAAGAGCTCTTGATCCTTTGACCTTTTTTTCACAGATGGAAATTTATTAACTTTCCTCTCCTTTTCAACGATGCCAAAGCTGTTTTCTCGCAGTTCAGGGTCTGTGCTGAAAAGCAGTTTGCTGTTTTCCAGTGGGATGAGGATGCTGCTTCAGGCTGGTTTGGAAAAGCTCCAGCAGCATCATCTTGTCCCCTCTGCACCTGAGTTGGCTGCTGACAGCCCTCCTAGGTGCAGCAGCGTAGATTTCAGTGTGACAAAGTGTTTTCACACCCTTTGGTAAGGAGGAACATCATAACCCAGTTAAAGGGCAGGATGCTCCAAGCCTTCAATGCATATTTATACCTTCTATTTTAAGTATCTACTTTCAGATCTTTCTATATGGTCAGTGTAGGAAAAAAAAAAAAAAATCCACATCTCTGGAAGGTGACTCATGACACCTAAAATAAACTCCTCAGACATCCTCTCTCTGCACTAATTATAGCAGGAGGATGGAGATGTTTAGCACAGTTTTAGCACGTGAAGGTTGATGCTGCAGGAGAGAGCAGCAATGCCTGCTTTGTTTTCCCCGATGCTGGCAGTGAGTTGTGTGCAGGTTATCTGGTTTATGGCCTCCCTGTCCTGTTTCCCTTGGCTCCAGAGAAAGGTGTTGAAGCCCACGCAGGTACTCCCAGGCCTGTCCAGGCTGATGCTCTGCTCTGTTTCTGGCAATGCTGTGCATGGCAGAGGGACTGCGCTCACAATTCCCACCCAGGTCACACTGGGACTGCTGCAGGGTGCTGCAGGAAGTGGGATGAGATTCCTGCATCTCTCTCAGAAAAGCCCCTGGAGAGGAAACCCACTGTGGCCTCCCCCGGTGTCACGGCAGCTGTGGCAGAGCCAAGCCGGCTGTGAGAAGGGCACACAGCCACGGTAACACGTGGGAGTCACCCCGAGGCTTGGGGCCGCCGTTCACCCGCTTTCCCGGTGGGAAAAGAGCAAACCAGCGTGACCGTGGGTGAGCGTGGGGTGGGTTCGCCCCACCCCGTTCATCCTTCAGAGCAGGGCTGCCACGGCTCCGAGTGGCGCAGCCCCGAGTTTCTCCCTCCCCTCGCCCGCACTTTGCATAGCCATCTTTGGAGCCACAGCTGAAAATTAAGCCCAGAGTTGGCCATTTGTAAACCAAGCTGACAGGAAATTGCCGGCTTTGTGCCGAAGAAGTCATTACCTTAAGCTTTATTGCCGTGTGCAGAGTTTACTTGTGACAAAGTAAATGCGCAGAGATGTCTGTAAATAGGGCTGGGATATTGCTGCGTTAACAGCTCCCGGTAAGCCATCAATCAGCGGAGCAGTGTGCAAGGAGCCATTAAAAGCCACTGAGTCTCTCCCACACGCACAAGCGTCGGAGCTCTGCATCCCACTGCCAGGTTCTTCCCTGCCTGGGCAAAGCTCCCTTCTGCTTTGGGCTTCAGAGGATGCTTTGCAGCCTTGTCATCGGGGATGTGATGCCAGCTGGGAGCAGAGGGGACTGGGGAGTGAAGGACCCGCCTGGAAGAGCTCGACTGCATGAGGTGTGACCTTGGGTCCCTCTGCCACTTTGGCTGGAACAGCAGAGCCGGTGAGAGAGCCTGCTTTTGGGGTTTTGGTTCCGTCCATTAAGGTTGTGGCTGTGAAAGGGAGACAGCTTTGTTTCAGTAAGGCCAAGGTGAATCTCATTTCATTTAAATGAGGCAGCGAGGTGCCCCACTCCCACTGCTTGAGCTGCAGGAGAAGCTGTGCTGGGGGGAACAGATGTATTGAAAATAAGTTGGTGTGTGTCTAAATGATCTTGGTGGTGCCTTGAAGGAGCATCTCCCCTCCTGCCGCTGCTGCCCGGTCACTGGTGAGGAGATGCTGGCAAGCAGGCAGCTCTGGCTGTGCAGCGGCTGAGTTCTCCCACAGCTCACAGAGCTCTGGCAAGTGGGAAATGGGTATTTCTGCCTGATCTGTGTTTTCTCATGGTGGCCGACAGCCTGCCTTACTTGTCTGAGCACTTCAGGATATCTGGAACTTTTTACGTGTTCCTTCCCTCGGAGTCAGCCCCTGACTTCTGATGCCGTTTTGATTTTTGCCAAAATCGTGGCAGCCCAGTGCAAGCACACGTTTCTGGTCTTTCCTGGCTTCTGCCACTTGTGGGAGTGATAAAGTCAGACAGGGAATAAAATCTCATCTCTCGGGGGTCACCAGAGGGGCAGCCTGGAGGAATGTTCCAGGCATTGCTGTGCAGGGCTGGATCGTTGCAGCACTGCAAGGGGCAGCCACCGAAGAAGACAGAGCCCTGTGTGTTGCCTTTGTTGGGAGTGCCCCGGCTCTGTTTGGTGCTGAGGAAGGGGTTCGCCCCTCTCTCACTCTGCAGCTGCCCTTGTGCTGTGGGGCAGCCCCTTTGGCACACAGGGCACGGCACCCAGCTGTAACTCTGGGAGGATTCCCTGCACCCTGGGGCTCTGGGAGCAGGGCTGCTCTAACAGCCAGGCACCTGGCTCTGGCTGGGGAGTGAGCCATGGAGAGCTCGGCTCAGAGTGTGCAAATTTCCTGCTGACACAGAACTTTTCATCCGTGGCAACCCTGTGAGCCCAATTAGCGTGGCTGCCATGGTGCCAGCCTCGGAGCTGTGTCCCCCCGTGCAGCCTCTCTCTGCACGGCTCCCTGGCACCGGCCTGAGCTGGGGGATGTGGTGCCAGCAGCCTCCCACCCCCTCACCCCTTAGCAGAGAGGGAAGCAAGAGGGTTCTCTGGAGCCTCTGCGGAGCTGAGGGATCTCCTCCAGTTGGCAGAGCCCATAAGGAGCTTTGAGGAACCAAAGCAGAGCTGAGGCTCGGTGGCGCTGATAACCAGGTGACAGCACCCGACTTGCCCAGCTCTGCAGGGTGTGGGGAGAGCACCAGCAGCTCCTGACCCCACCCAGGGCAGGGACGTGGGCTGCCTGGTGCCAGCAGCGAGGGCTCGTGGTGCTCCCTGCCCAGGCTGGGCAGCAACGCTGCTTCCCTGGGAAATGCTGCCCAGGAAGGGTTGCCCTGGGGGCTGTGATGGCAGGAGCTGCTGGGGAACCTTCCCATCACACTCTTTAAATCAGAGCATGCTTACCTTTCCCTTCCAAAACTCAGTTCCATGGGAATAAGCAGCCTGATTTTACACATTTGAAACTGCAGTTGTGACATTAAAACAGAACTTATTTTTCAAATTTGAGGTGACTTTGTGTGCTGAAACTTCAACTGATTCTTACCTAAACTGCTTAGAGAATAACCCTGGTGCTCTATGGCTGCTGGATGAAACCAGTTTGCTCTGGAGTGGTGTGTCTGGGTTGCTGAGGAGGTTAGGGAAACTGTTCCCAGGGTTGAGGTCTGAGTGATCTGCAAAGACTCCTTCCCTTGAGGAATATCTAGTGCTGATTCTCAAGGCTGAGCTCACGTTGCAGCCTTTTGTTCCGTTGAAGTTACTCAAATCATCTCTCTCCTTTATGTGGATGTTTATTTTTGTGAACCTTTGAGGAACTGAATTGTCTCTGAGGCTGTTATCTCTCTGTCAAATTTGGCTGAAATTGCTCAATGAGTTCAAAGTTGTTGAGGGAGACACAGCCAGTGTGAATGTATGAGCCATAGGAAATCAGACTGACAGGCTAAAATGAGAAACACTTTTAAACTGTCAAAACAAAAAGTCTTCCCTGTGGTCTGGTCTGACTTGTCCAGATTATTGGTTCCTAAAACATCACAAGAACCTGCCAGCTACCTCCAACCCTGAGGAGCTTCTGAGAGCCTCACTTTGGAAAGCACAGCATTAACTGCTGACAGCAGAAAGGACCCTTGGGATTAGCAAGAGATTTGCCACCAGCTTTTCCTGTGGCCTCTCAAGTCTGGGAGAGTGGAAGCCCATGGTGAGATGCACATCTGTACCGCTACCAACCACCCCGAGAGGTGATGGCACGTCAGACTCGTTTGATTTCTGTTTCCTTTTGCCAAATGGCTTTAATTGAAAAGGGATCTGACGCCAGTTAATTAGATGTAGGGGCAGGTTAGAAAAATAGTTGCAATAATGAATCTGCTTTTACTGGTCCCTGCTGCTGCTCCAGGAGCGCTATCACAGCCATTCACAGGATGGTTAATCTTTCAGCAAGTGCTTTGAGCGTTTCGTGCAGGGAGCTACGCACCATCAAAAAGAATGAATGACCCTGTTTCTCTTCCCTATCGTGGCTATCAACCAGAGCTGTCTCTGGCAGAGCTTGTGGGTTGATTTCTGGTTGGACATTAGCAGCGGAATTCATCTGTCCAAATGTAGACATCTAATTGTGAATGTCTACATCTGAGTTACTTGTCTAGACTTGTTTATAGGAAAGAAATGGGCACCCCAAGGACATGAGTCATTGTATGCTAGAGTAAATGTCTAAAATAGGTCAGATGAATCATTCTGTAAATGGGCTCTTTTCTCTGCTGTGACTATAAAGGGAGCCCAGAGTCATCATGAGGGGGACAGAGATGCCTCTGAAGTACAGTGAGATGCATCCCAGCACAGACACATTTCTGGGTATGCACAGTCAGCTGCTCTCGTGTTTGGCCATCGTCCTTTGTCCTCTCCATCTTGCTCTTCCTTTATGAATTTACCTGTGGCTGAGATGCCATTTTATTCTTGTAGCTTCTACTGCGGGATAACTCCCAAGTACCTGCTTTTCCTTTCTCAGAGTCATCAGACTGGAGCCACCTTTGTTCCAAACCCGTGTCTGGGCCTGGAGCTCTGCTTTATCCTCTGGTGAGCCCCTCCTTTCCCACTGCACTGAAACACAGCCGGGGATCTGCTTTCCCTGCAGTCACTATGTTTGTTCCCTCTTCAGACTGTCCACAAGAGCTACCTGTGCACATCTCAGGTGCCCTTGTGTTCTCTAGGCCAGCACAACCTGCTCTGATTCACTCAAAATTTCCTTAAACTTCTGGTTAGCTGACAGAGTCCCTTCCCGGGCTTTTTCCATCTGTGCTGTATCTGCTTGGGGTGGGCACTGCCACCGGAGAGGGACTCACAGCAGCTCAGTGCCACCCCTGCTGAGATGAACTGCCAGAACTGATGGTGTTGGTATGCAATCGCTGCTGGGGGGTCAGGGTATCAGCCTCGAGCTCCTTCACAGATTTATTCCCATTTCATTTCTGTTTGCTGAACAAAAGAAATGTATAATACTTACAAATCCTTCCAAATAGGCTTGGAGCCCTAGTTCTAGATGTAGCATTATTTTAACAAAACCAGTTCCGTGCTGATAAATGGGATAGTGGGAGGAGGGAAAGAAACTATTTATAACACAGAGTGCAGGAGATGAGGGAGGGAAGAAAACTGAAGAGCGCAGATAAGATTTTTGCTGCAGGTGTTTTCTCAAGTTATGGCTTGGAGACAAAAGGAAACCCACAGACCATCCAGATAAGCCCATTAAGTTAGCAGAGCACTGTTTCATTACTCAGTAGTGTTATCTAGGCCCTCTGGCCTCAACAAAATCCCAGCTTTATTCTTTCCTCAAATACTATTTTATTAAAAAAATCCTCTCTGTGTGAGAGGACTTTTTAAAAAAGCGTATTTTAAAAAATATATTAGAACCTGGGAACTTTCAAATGCTGGCAAGCTGCACCCTTGTGTGAATGTGAATGGCACACGATGTACCTGCTGTCTCTTGCCTCACTGCTGCTGAGATTTTCCTTTTCTCAGCTGGGATCAAACCCTGGATCCACAGGTTTGGCTTTGACCAGGTGAGATTCGGCATTCGGAGCAGATGGGGGCTGAGGGATGTGGGACCAGATCAGGGGTGCTGTGAATGTTTGTGAGGAGAGAAGAAGTTGTTCTCTCTCCCAGGACTGAGCAATGAGGAGGTTGTGAGGCAGCACCCACTGCTCTGGGAAGCAGCTGGGATTGGGAGCAGTGGAGTGAGGGGCACCAGCCCTTCTGAGTGGGTTGGCTGAGTGTTTTAGAGGGGAACCCAGCTGATCTGC
Source organism: Hirundo rustica (assembly GCF_015227805.2). NCBI lineage: Eukaryota > Metazoa > Chordata > Aves > Passeriformes > Hirundinidae > Hirundo > Hirundo rustica. The sequence goes on along the minus strand of NC_053466.1, from coordinate 6,168,490 downwards.
CTGGCAGGGAAGTTAAATTATGTCCCAAAATACACATACTCCGAAGAACCAGGCACGCAGGAGCACTTGCTGGAGATGAAAGCCAATGGAACATGCAAACTGAAACCACAGTGAGCCTCTCTCTGCTCTGAAGCGTTTCCCACTAGGAAATTCCTGGCCACAGCAGCCTTTCTGTTTGCTCTGCAGAGCGTGGGCCATTTGAAGGTGGCTCTGAGGCAGGAGGTGCCCTGGGAGGGAGGCTGCTCCCTTCTCAGCACTCACTGCTAACAGTAAACAGAGTGCAGCTGACTCAGAGGTGCTTTCCCTTCCACCACAGAGGTTCAAGATGAGACCAACGTCAGCGAGGAGTTTTTGTCCTTGGCGTTCCTCTGACGGTGTTCAGTGCCCTGAGGAGTGGCCTGGTCCTGCCTGGTTCCCAGGAGGTGTCACCTGTGACACCTATGGTGTAGAAAGGGCTGTCCTGACACTGACCACACAGGCTGACATTTGCCTGCAGCACTGCTCAGTGTAAGGTCATTCCTTCCTCTAGATAATGATGCCTGAGAGGACAGAATGTCTCTGCTCTTACACCGTTCCACTCCTCTTAGTGTCTAACTCAGCTCTTCTGATACCTGACAGTCCCTCTGTGGTTTCTTCTCATATCCAGAGTTAACCTCACAGCTAAAGCGCAGCAAATCTCTTTAAATCCACTTGTTCCTGGAAGCTTTCTGCCTGCAATGATACCTGTGTGTGCCATTGTCCTGCAAATACAGAGTTAGAGATTTTCCCTGACGCTGAGAGATGTCATTACTAAAACCCAAGCAGATGGCAGAATGGGACTGAGGTGATATTATGGAGATTTTCCCAAGGTGTCATGTATTTTCTGCAATTACGAAACAGTCAAATGGCTCACATGAGGAGGCTACAAACCCTCCATCTTGGGAAGGCTTCTGAAAAAGTGAACGTTTTTCAGGGATGAGTTTGTTACCCAGACTTTCCCCGGGGAAGGAGATGAATTGTGTGGTTTCCTGAGGTCTAGTCCCAGGAAACCCAACCAAGAAACTTGCCAGATGCTGAAAGTGCATGTAAGGTTTAGCAACAGAGAGGAAATGCTCAAAGAAAAAAACATATCTCAGATTCAGAGCTGCTTTCTCAGCAGTACTGCTGAGTTTGATTAGAACAAATCCTGCCGCATTTGGCATTTGAAATGCTTGAGTAACAAATGATACCTACTTCTCAGGGCAGGAGGAAAGCAGAGTGCAGAAGAAATCAGCCTCCTTGGGGCAGAGCGCGTGGGAGTTTGCTTTGTGTTGTCTGACCCACACTGGGCCAAGTACAAACAACACTTGAAATTTGCTCCCGGCATTTAGAGATTGCTTAAAAACAAAAACGATATTAGATGGGGAGCAGGGGCTAGGCTCAATCTGATCCCAGGGTAATTTGCATTAACTGGTTCCCAATTCTTTCTTTAATATTGTTCTCCTGCCTAGCCTGTGTGTGCAGCTCTGCTGGAGGAGTGAGCAGCACAAGGCAGCAGAAGCTGAGCCAGGCAATAAAAGTGATGTGGCAGAGGGAAAGAGAGGAATGTTACAAACAATCCCTGTTTTGGCTGATAAAGGCATCCTCAGGAAGCTTGCAAGTTGTAGGAGTCTGTCATTTTGCCGAGCTGGGGAGAGGAATGGGAAAAAGAATATATATGCACAAAAAAGGCATTTCCCCATTTGATTCCATTTCCATAATATTCTAGTACTCGTTCTACCTCTGCACAAAGTGAGGCAGAGATCCAGGTCTCCTCATCCAGGTCTGCTGTTCCTTTGAGAGGGATGCAGAACGTGCAGTCTCCTCTTACTGTGGTCTCCAGCTGCGGAAACCTGACCTGGACTGAAGTGGGAGAAGAAGGAGGCTGCTGCAGCTACTGTAGCCTTATTTTCCACATGGTTGTGTTTGCCCAAAACGGGTGCCATGCTCTCAGAAGGATTCCCTTTCTGAACTTCTGAGGTTCTTTAACAGGCACAGACCGGCGTGCTCAGTGAAGTCACATCCTGCAGTGATTGCTCACCATGACCATGTGCTGCCACATCAAAAAGCCACCAGTGGAGCTCTCCATGCAGCCCACCGGTGCCAGGCAGGACCCTCGCTGCGTGGCGAGGCTGCTGTGCCAGGATGAGTGGTTTTCACCCACTCCGAACGCTGCGAGTGGCAGGAATCCCCGCACGCCATCGCACACGGAGGTCGGAGCAGCGCGCTGAGCGTTGAGCTCTCCGTATGTACGCGCCGGTGGCACCGCACCAGGCTGAATCCAGAACGATTAAATCTCCAGCCATGTCGGTTCCTTTCACAGAAAACGTTTCTCTCTGCTTGGCAGCGCTGTGATGCTGAGCCAGCCTCAGATCTGTCACTGCAGCACCTCTCTCTCTGCCTGAGACACCGCCAGGGTCCCCGAGCTCCCACTGCTGCTCGGGGAGGATGCACAGCAGTCTCCACATGGCTCACCTCAGCCTCCCTCGTCACCCGAGCGAGACAGAGGCGATTGGAAGGCAGGGAAGGAAATAACAAACTGTTGAGCACGTCGTAAATCCAAAGACATGGCAGCGACAGGGCTAAGCTCACTCATGCAGGAAATATTGTAAATGAAACCTCAGTGTTTGGATGCAGCATCTGCTGAGAAGGAAATCTCTTTTGGTAGCTTGCACCTGCTAGATAGAAAGAAAAGAAAGGGACCGGGTTTCTTAATTTTGCAGGAATCTATTTTTTTTCTTCAAAAGACAGCATATTTATAACTCTAGTAAAACTGCAAAATTGGTGTGTAAAAAAAATCCTACAAGAAGAAGAAATTGATTTCCAGATCTGATCAGAGGAAAGCTCTTAATCTTTGCTCCTCTTTTATAGAATTGCTGCCTGGACACCTCCTCTACGGGCCCTAATGCTTTTTCTGTCCATACTGAATGGAAGACTGTCAGGAAGGGGAAAGAATCTTATTCTCTCTTTCCCTGATTAAAAAATAAAAAAATAGAAAAAGATAAAGCTATTCAGATCAATTGTTCTCCTTTTTTCAGTGCTTCTCAGGTGACAGGAGAAAGTGAAGACTGTTGTAATCCCTTAACCAGGCATTTCACAACGGCAGTAGAGAGGACTCAGGTGGGTCCAGAGGTGCAGAGATATGAGCTGCTGATTTTTTTACAAATCAGTGCCTTTGCTTCTTAATGTGAACATGTAGCAGAGGGAATCTTACTTCATCTATAACTCAAAGGCCTTGGGGCTTTAAGTAGCAGCAGAAACAACTTCCAAGAAAGGCTCTGGAAGCATCTAGAGAGTCCCCTGTGATGGTACCCTGACTCACACAAAGCTTTGGTCTCCAAAGAAGCCTGAGAAGCTTGAAGCTTAAGGGAAAAACCCAAACAAGCAATTGGATCGGGTTTTGTTAGGATAAAACCAGGGACGTTTAACTTTGCAAATGGAGCGAATGCAAAGGAGCTGTTTCCACCTTCCCTGCCCACGGGTGGGTCTTTGCTCCCAGAACTGGCTGTTCCTCGGTGCCCCTCTGAGCTGCAACGGAGAGCTCCTGCTGGGAAAGGGGTGCCACGATGGCACACACAGGAGTAGGGTGTCTGCAAACTTGGCAGGAACCCTCCTCCTCAGACTGGCATGTGATCCAGGGGGTAGGCAGCATGAAAAGAAGGGAAACGAGCATCCAGGGTTGGTTGCTGTGGCTGTAGGTGAGTCAGCTGGGTGCAATGGTTGTGTCTCTGCCTCAGTCTCTGTCCCCTTGCCTCTGTCCTGGCACCAAGGTCTCACAGATGCCTCCAGCAGTGCCTCTGTGTTGTGGATACCTATTTGTTAATAAGGCTAGAAGCTTTGAAAGCTTTGAAAGGTCCTGTTTGACTTAATCCCTATTGATCACAGAGCCTTGATGTGAAGGAATTTTAAATTTCCAGCTGCTGACTGTTTAACAACTTCTGACTTCAAAAGCTCTAGGAGCCTTCTCCTTTTAAATACACTTTCCACTTAAGGAAAATATAGTCAGCCCCTCATTAATGTGTACTTCTCCCATAATTATACAAGTGTTTGTAGTGCAAACGCTCCGCTCTGTGCCATGTGCACGTTCCTCCTCCAGGAAATCAATAGGCAATAAGCGACATCCATTTCTGATCTTAACAGAAGTCATTTGCTGCAAGGGCAACTTTTACTCAGTTTGACAATGTAGATGTAAAATAGATGATCTTTAAAAACACCCAGGTCTCCTCAGCTAACAGCCCACTGTCCCCCAGTGAACTAGGGTGTATTTCCCAGTACCAGCTTGGCAGCTGGGAGGACACCACCACTGCTCCAAGCCACTGGCACCTCCTCCCTCCCAGCTGGAACTGCCTGGGGGCTGGTCCCCAGGCAAGCAGAGAGCTGCCAGTGGGGCCTCTCAAGCACCGAGGGTGACAGGCTGAGTTACAGCCCTGAGTGTGGGAGCATGAAGGAACCTGGAAATGATTATGGAGCATACGGGGGAGCCTGAGCAGTGGAGAGACTGCAGAAACCACGTTGATCCCTGGGGAGCTCAAACCATATAATTTACACAGGTCTACGCCTGAACTTACCTTTACAGTCATGCTCTTGAAAAAGAGTTTACTTAAAAGGGAGGGGATACATAAATCTCTGGGGCTGAAAGAGCAGCTGAGCAGAGCCGGGTTTATAGGCAGAGATTTGCATGCCTTCAAATTCACACAGCCTTTCTGGCTGGGATGGAGGCAGTGAGAGGCTGGAAAATCTGTCAGCTCTGTCCTGCACTGGTCTGAGCTCTGTGTGACCTCAGGGTGAGGTGATGCTCAATGGAAATCGATGTGAGCAGGTGTTAGTGCCTCCAGGAAACAGAGTTATTCTAGATGCAAATGCTTGGGGGATCTTGTGAAGGTTCTTGCATAAAACTGAGACTTGATACTTCTGAGGATTTTGGGGTTTTTCTGGTTTTGTCAAAAAAGAAAAGGAAAAAAATCTCCCTTCCCCATGGCTCTCCTTCCCAGACCATGAGGGCAGCTGAAGAAAGTGAACTAAACATACATGCAAAGCATAATGTTCACCTTCCAGCTTCTGAAACTGGTGGAGCAGGGTCCCAGACACAACAGCTTTCCTCACTGGCCAGTTCTGACTCACCCTCCTTCTGCAGAAGCCATGAGCCATAGTGAAACCCCGCCGTCTCAAACTGTTTACAAAGTATACAGGAAGGCACTCGTCCAACTAACCTAATGCTGCTTTTTGGTACTGAGACACATTCAGTTGCGCAGCCCGAGACAGAAAACCAAACTCCGTGGGTGGAGTGAACTGGGGAGCTGCACCGAGCTACCCCAAATTGCACTTTTCTTTGAAGGTGGCAGAGAAGACTGTCACTGAGCTGATACTCCATTTTTTCTCCCCTCTGATTATGCCATTTTCAGATCTATGTGACCAAAAGGCAGTGGCACACAGTCCCGAGGGTCTTTAACTCTGAAGCTGAATGCTGTGGTTCGGCATGAAATGATTGCTGCACTTGATTTCAGAGCTGCAGGAGAGGAGGCTTCTCTGCAATGTATGTGAGAGGGAGAAACCTTCCGGGGTGACACACTGGATTGTATCCTCAGTGTACGTGGGACAGGGAGCTCTAACACCCATGCCAAGCTGGCAGCTCAGTGACAGTCCCTGCAGGGACCAGGCTGTTTGTGTCTGTGGACCCTGGCCACGCACAGCTCCTGCACTGCTGCCGAGCAGCTCTGCCCTCAAGGTCAAGTGTTCTTCTATCATGCAGCATTTTAATTGCCTTTGGATATCTTTCAAAACTTGAGCTTGTGTCTTGATGAAACTTTTGACAGGCAGTGAATAACAGGAGCATTATTAATTCATGTCGGATGGGACTGAAGGGTTTCTTGTTTATCCTTCCAAAATGGTAAATGAAAGAATGGACTTTTTCTTTGACCTTGGTTTTGGTTTGTGCTGTAGATCCCCAAAGAAGAAAGCATCTCTGTAGAAAGTGTCTTATTAACAGAAAGCATTTGCAGCAGGAAGAACAATGTGTTCTGACCCAAACTTGCAGCTGTGGCCACCAGCTGTGACAGCCCTCTTGCTCCAGCTTTTTCTTTAGTGCATATTCAGAGGTAGCTTTAAAGAATGGAGAGGAGAGCGCAGGAGAGGCTGGCTTAGAAACAACCTGCTGCAGTCTGTAGAAAAACTTCTGGGTCTGTGAAGGGCTCCAGCAGCCCAGGGGATAACCTGACGCTTGGCTCCAGGGCCCTTGCAGGCGAGCCAGGGAATGCAGGGAAAATCTGGGTATCTGCTGAGTGGAGATGTATTTAGTAGCAGGAATGAAGTGTGTGCCTTCCAATGACATAAATTATATAAAGACTTTGGCCAGACTTTAGACATCCCACTGGAGATCATTACTGCTCTCTCCCTGTAACTTGGGGTCTTTCATACTTCAGTTTGATTTTTAGACATTGGGAAGCGTTCAGAGATCTTTGGCATGGGTCTTGTATGGCCATTTCCCAAGTAGCTGTCTGCTCCTCGGGCTTTCTGTGACTGCTGGGGGCTCGTGCCAGTTCTTGCAGCACTGTCCTCTGGAGCAAGGGCTGCAAAGACCATTTGGCACTGACCGCCTATGGGAATGCCTCACTGTCTGCTGGTGATTTGTCTGACCTGCTCCTCTGCTTTGTCCACACGCTGCTGACTCTCCCCTTGGGAGCTAATTCAGAGCAGGTATCAGGAAGTTCTGCTCTCCTGGGGTCTCTGTGCTGGTGGCCTGGCAGCTTGGGCTGAGAGGAAACAGTTGTCTGCACCCTTTGGACTGCAGCTGCTCCTTACAGGGTTTGGGTGTTGTTTTGTTTGTGAGCCAGTCCTCGAATGTTCTTAGAATAAAACATGATACAAATAAGTGAAAACACATTTGCCTCACCTCCACTCATATAAAACCTGTTGTGTATAGCTTTCTCTTACATAACCCCCCTGACTCCAAGAACAAATGTCCCTAATTTCTTCTGGATGATAGGCTTTGTAGAGATTTAAAAGGCAATTTCTCTCTCCTTCTCTTAGCTCTCACAAAGTATTACAATAAGGAACTGCAGTGACAGACAACACTTAAAGGCATGGTTTAGAAGTGATTCATCTGTGAAACACGGTGTAGCATATTTTATTGTATTTTAGCTAGTAAAAGCTGTGCCTTCTAGCTCAGCTCTGTCATGCTGCATGGTAAATTACACTGATAGGAATCCCAGCCACACAGTGCTGAAAATAAGTACCCTCTATCCAAGAGTTAATGTGGTAGATTTGTACTTAGACATGTATCCGTAAAATATTTAAGCTGCACGAGAAGGGCAGGTCTGTAGGAAGATATGATTACAGGATCACAGAAGTGCAGCAAGGGGCTTTGATATTTTAAGGTTAAAGACCAATCATTAGGCTTTGGTGGCTGACACTGCATGAGTGGAGGAAGGGAGCCCTTTGAGAAGCTGAGTGGGGAACAGCCTGGGTCTTGGATCTGCTGCCCCAGCTGGAAGGTTGGTGTTTTTACTGGTTCTGGGACCCTCTTATATCACTGTCTTATGGTAGGAAAAGAGAGCTCCAGGAACTGACTTCTTGTGGCAGCACATGCTTTGTGCTTGCTACTATCCAGGTGGAAGAGCACAGCTGATCAGGAGCTGATCTCAATTTTACAGCAGTACCTCATCATCCCAAGGCTCTGAGTGCCCTCCAAACACACACAGCAGTTTCACAAGCTCTTCAGCATATCTGGGCAGTGCTTTGTAGCCTCTTGGCACAAAGCAGTTCAGTCTGTAGTGCAACAGCCTTCAGGAAAGCAGAAAACCTGGGTCCTTATTGCACTGGGGTGCAATTATCTGGGTCCTTATTGCACTGGGGTGATTTGGTCCTGTAGAGAGAAACACACACCTCTGTACCGTGACTGCCAGCCTTGAACCTTCTGTACTCTTAAGTCTTATCTATTCTCATAGTGCTAGCAGTTTTCCAGCCAAATGGAGAGGAGGACATGTTCAGGTAGTACAGCACAAGGTAAAGTACTGGAAATTTTTTAATTGCTGATTCCTAAATCACACCCAGTCTAATCACACCCCAGTCTAAATAAGCTCCAATTCACTGAAGTGTTTTAGCAGCCTTCCCTTGACTTCACTGAGCTCTAAGCAGATGTTTAAACTTAAGTGCATGCTTGAGTTTTGCTGAATCATACAGCAATAAAATATGCAGGGCTGGTCTTTAATATAACCTCCTGATTCATGCGAAAACTACACATTTCCCGCAAAGCCTACTTCGAGTTAATTAATGAGCATTAAGGACTCACATTTTTCTAGCAAAGAAGGGCCCCAAGGGATCACAGCAATTTGTGTTCATACCCTGAACGATACCAGCACAATCTTCCCATGGAGACAGAGCCTGGAGCACTCCCTCTGTGATAACCAAGCACTTAGATTTGATGGATGGGTTTTGGCTGCCTCTGACACCCCCTGGGTCAGGCAGGAGGACCTGGCCTCTGACCCGTCCCTTTCATCCCCTCTGGCTGGAAGTGTGCCCACTGCATGGCTGATTTTGGGGGGGATGAGGGCAGTCTGCACCCTGGGAAAGCAAGGAGGGGAGTGGAGGGGCTGCCTTCTTGAATGTAAGTTCCTAACACTTCCTAAATCACACCAACTCCCCTTGCTGTTGTTACAGCCTTCCCCAAAGCTTGTCTGTGATCCGTGTCCACAAGACATGCCAGCCACAGGGAGGGAGCCCTGGCTGTAAATTTATTTTGGAGCAGGGTGAAATGAATCGGAGCAGCTGGGTGTGACACAGGGAGGCAGAGTGAGTGCCACTGGAGTCAGGGACTGCCAGCCCTACGGCAAAGCGTCCCAGCACCTCGTTAAGGTGGGACTCGAGCAGCCCCTGCCACAGGAGGGATGGGGGCACTCCTTCAGGACATAAAGACACAGATTCCCAAAGTGCCAGGAACAGAGCCGAGCTGAGTGCTGCAATGCAATTTTCTTGATGACCACTTGGTTAGTTTGGCAGCCGAGGATTTACAGAAATGGCCCTTGGTGGCTGTGAGCTGCACAGCTCAGTGCTTTCAGGGAAGGCACAGGGAGTTCCAGGCTGGGGAGATCTCCTCCATCAGCAGATCATCCGATGAGGCCCATCCCTATAGACTAAACAAGCTCCATCTTAGAACTACATAGGTTGGCTGAGGGGTTTTTTGTCCTGGATATTTACTCTCCACTCCTGCTCTCCCAGGCCTGTTCCAGAAGCTTACTCTGCTGGTGAGAAACTGTTTAATTTCCACTCAGACTTATGTCAACATTGCCTGGTAGCTATTTCCCTTCTCTCTATTTATCCTCCTAGAAATCATTGCTCAGCCCCATTCCCAGCCCTGTGTGGTCCTCCTTCAGCTGGAGAAGCAGGGGAAAAGGAGGAGATTGTTACGGGAAGCACTGGAGCAATAAAATCAGTGGTTGTGCGAAGATGTTTAGGATGGGTGAGCCCAGCAAGGACACACACTTGGAGTGGGGCTGGGGGACAGGGATGTCCCAGGGAAAGGAGTTGTCTGTCCTTAATGGGTGAGGGCAACTTATGCTTGGCCTCCAACCAACTGTTCTGGCAAAGGAGTTAAGGATGTTCCAAATGCCTGTAGTTATGAGGAGCAATAAGACAAGGTTGATCAGAAGGAGAATATTATGATATTTCATGAAGCACTTGAGCTGGACTTGAAACAGAGAAGTACGTTCATCAGTTGTCAGCTATTTGGCCTGAGCAATGACACATTTCACCCTCTTTGTCCCCATAGGTGAGAAAACAGGAAAATAATAGCCAGTCACCTCTCCCCAGGGTATTGGGAGGGTCAACGTCTGTAAAGGGTGTGGGCCATTTAAAGTAATAAAGAAATGCAAAGTATCATTATTATTAACCTTCCCGTGCCTCAGTTCCCCATTTGTAAACTCTCACCCAGCACATTCTGATTGATGTTTCCTCAGGGAGCTCTGCCCAAGGAGATCTCCGTTGGGGCTGAGCTCTCCAGCTGCTGCCACTTGTAAACATGGCCCACTTGTCAAAGATGCTGGGATGCGCTGAGATGGACCAGGTCAAAGTGTGAAACCGATGATCAGGGTCTTCACAGGGATTTATTTTTTGTTCTGTTACTGCTGAATTCTATTTGCTTTTGCAGTGCCCTTTTATTACTTGTCTTCCTTTTATTTTCCAGTTGGTTTCTTATATGAAGTTCAAAATAAACTTCTTGGAATATTAAGGAGTGCCTTGTAGAGGGTGTAATTTTACCCAATTTTACCCATCTCTGCAGTGACCTTTCCCATCCTTCAGGACAGCAGAAGTGAACCTCCTCTGTCAGCAGCACAATTTCAGGTACGTAACCATCTCTGAGCCACTGAGCTGGAAGTAAAAGAAATGCAAGGCAGGCTTCAGGAGATGCAGGCCGGGGGACAGAAAGCTGAGCAATGCCCCAGGCTTGTAGCTGCACGTTGAATTGCATTGTGCTGCTGAAAGGACGTGCAACTTTTCTCCTGCACATTTTCTAAGATATGACGTTACTGATCTTTGCAGTTGGTTCAAAGTGTGGGGAAAGGTTTTGTGGGTTTCAGGTCTGTTTGTTGATCTGCCTCATCTGAAGCCTGACTGCTCTCTTGCAGTGAAATGAGCCCTGTATCTGGCGAGCCGTGTGTCACTTCAGTTCTTCCCAAAACCTCCTTGCTGTCTTAATCTAGCGAAGTTGTTTTTCTTGAGCTTGGTTTGTTTGTCAAGCGAAGCATCATACATTGCCTGGAGCCAGGATGCAACCCTTGAAACCCAGTAGTTTACAAGTTGCTTCTTCGGGAAGCTCAATTTACTTGGGATGAGTTATTCTCAAGTAATATTTTCTTTCCTGTTTATTTTTTCTGACAGATCTTCTGCTTTCCCCATGCCCTGCCACATTAAACCATTTATGCACAAAGTAAGCAGTTTGGGTTTGCCCTTGTGACTTTCCTGGGACCAGTTGCTTATTCTTATCACGATTCTGCCAGCAAGTGCTTCAGCAAAAGAAATTGCAAACTGCCCACTTCAGCCACTACATTTCAGTGCAGTTACAAGTGAAATCACATCCTCCTTTTAGGTCAATGTTTGGATATACGAATGCTGAAAGCTCTCTGAGTTTCATCTTGTGAAATGCTGCAGTGTCCAGAGCAAGGTGCAAGTCGGAAGGAGACCACCCTCTGTTCAGAGGGAGCAGCCAGCTCTGCAGTGGTCTTTCCACAGAGGCTGATAAGGGTGGTGTCACCGCTGACAAAAACACAAGTTGTACTCAGCCAGGGAAGAAAAGCAAACCTCGAAATCCAACCAACTCATGGCTGAGTCTGCCCCCACTTTCCTTCTTCCATGGGCTCACAGTAACATTTATTTCTTCTTTTACAAGGGTGTTTGAAGCATTCACTGAACAATAGTTTCTGTTCGCTTTCGCAACACTAGAAATAACTGGAACACAGTGCTTGGTTTGTTTTTATTTCCTCTAGATTGCCATTTCCAAATGTCTCTTCAATCTATTATATCTTAATACTTAAGCAAATAATTAGTCATGGGACTATCTTTTTTTTTTTTTTTCTTGAAGGCGGTCCCTGTTAGTTCACAGCATGGAAACCAAGTGGGAAAATAATCTATGCAAATTACATGTGCTTTTCTGGTTGAATCACGTTCCCTTCACTCACGGTAATGAGTCACTTGGCATAAAGTGGACTGTTACTATGAACGGAGAAAGCACATCAGGGCTCTGCTTCTCAAGAATTATTTCCACTTGCTGCATCTCATTTTGGCTTAGAACCACAAGGGGTGAGACTCTGCTGTCAGCTTCTCTGTACCAAGGGACTCTAGTTCCTCGGATTTTCACTGGTCCCAGATCTTGCTGGTGCTGAGGGTGGTGCCCTATGGGCCGTCATCAAAGCTGTCTCACACAGTTCCTAAATACTGGCCACGGAGTCTTTTCCTGTAGTAATACTGAGACTAAGCCAACAAGTGGCTTCGGTGAAGAGGAAGGCAGAAGTGAGTCCCATCCCGTATGTGGTGTCTGAGAAGTGACTGCTCAAAATGCAGCCTGTCTGGCTGAGGGACTGACTCCTGCCAAGTCAGCTGCCATCTCAAAACTGGTCCTGCTTGTGTCCGACCTCAAGCAGGACAACCTAAATCAAATTATCACTCTGGAAGATGTTGTGTTTTTTCTTGTAGTTTTTCCTATATAGTAATTAACCCAATGACCAGATGGTGAGGTCTGGTGCTTAGACTGAAAACACGGGTGCCAGAGAGCTTGGATTTCCTGCTCTTGGCTTTATATAAGCACTGCAGCAAAAGCAGCTCCCATGGGCATGACATGTTACACCTCCTCTGACCTTACACAGGCTTACATTGCTTTTTCTTGACTAGAATACGTAATTCTTATTTATTTATTGTAATGGAAACAGACAACTGACACTGAAGTATTATGACACTGCTGATTGATAGTTGAATGACAAGCTGCAATGTCACTTTCTTAGAGGAATAACTATTCTGAATTACAAGGGTAGTGAATTGGAACACATCCTTTAGAAAGATGCCTAATCCCATTTTTAAAGCTCTGAGTGATGGTAAACCCACTATCTTGTCAAGTAAGGTCTTTAATTGCCCTCGCTGTGAGGACAGTGCATCTTATATCAAGTTTGGTTTTAATCTAATGGCATTGACTTGCCTTGTGACCTTGGAAGAGAAGGGATGGATCTGTTGTTCAAGGCTAAATTGATCCTGGAATTTATGTATTAATACACCTGCTGGAGAGGCTCCAGAGTTGTTTTGAACAGGTGAACTCTGAGAGGGGTTTCAAATTCAGTTCTTAATTTTTGTGTGGCCTTGCTGAGTATCGCTTTCCATTATCATTAGCCTGGGGTTTAAACTTTGTAAAGCAGCTGGCCTGGGCTTGGTCTGTGCAGTGGCAAGTAAGATACTGGACCAAGCTGTGACTCCTTTCTGCTTCCTGAGCTTTGGGAGGGGCAGTGGGGATGACCCTCTGTGTACTTGTGAAGCTGTGATGTCATGGTGAGCACCTGTAAACCCCAAAGAGAATAAATGCCGCCGTTATGGTTTCACTGCAGCACCACACTGGTTGGAATACCCAGTGAGAAGATGCAAGTACAGTCTGAGAGACAGCCCACGTGAACTGTCGCACATCTGTCATCAGAGTAGCATTTAATTAATTAGGAGATAAATGACGATCCCATTAGGAGTGTATTGAGACCAGTGAGAAATGTTCCAACGTTGAGAGAAATCACATAAAATAGCAGTCACTGAAATAGCTTCTCAGGTCTGCGCTGTTTTTGACGTGTTACTTAACATTGGGGAGCCCCTAAGCTTTAAACAAGCATCTCTCCACCCTGATCTAGACAAATTACTTTTGTGCCTTGATCTAAACAAACTCTGATCTCTTTGCTGCCATTGAACTCACCTTGTCTGAAACCTAATCTGACTACTTTATTCTACCTCTGTACTGGGAATTCACTCTATCATTAGCATTTCAATCTATTTAATTCACTGAGGGTCGCTGAGCAATGTAACTGAATCCATGCTAAGCTACCACTGGCAATTTAGCTGTCAGATAGTCTCACCTTCTATTTTTAGTTGCACTCAAATTCCTTGCTTAAGGGGGTGCACACTGAATTTCTGGATTAGCTTTCCCCTGACCCCTCTATTGTATCACTGCCAGTCATGTTTAGGTTAGTGCCCTGTTTACATTGTTCTGTTACACTAATTGCAGCTTGTCCAAGGTGTGGACAGTATTCTGGGAGACTTTGTTGACAAGCCAGTAACTCTGGGATTAAGCCCTCGCATTTAGAGCTGAGAGAAGCCTGTATTAGTGCAGTGAAGAAAGTCTTTGCTAGGGAGACTTGTTAAACTGCAGAGCCAAGACCTCCAGAATCTTGTAACCGAATTCTTTATGCTGGATGGGCAGCCTCATCTTTGGCTCTCCATAAGGTATTCCGTAGTGCCAGATGCTTACCCTTGGGTAGGGCAGGAGTAGCATTGCCAAGGTTCATACCTTCAGAGATAGGAGGTTAGGATAAGGCATGCAGCTGCACCATTTCTTTTCTAAAGAATTATTTCAAGCAGCTGTGCTCCCTGGCCTTCTGTGTCTTTTCAGTTATTTTCTCTTGCACAGATTCCACTACATCTTATTTTTATATTTATTTTCTCCTGGCACAGCTGCCTCCCCAAGCTCTGTGTTCTGATGACCTTCTTTGCAAGTACATATGCTGTGGTGTATATTTAGTTTTGAACCAGCTTATGGCTCTTCTTAGGTGTGATTCAGGGCAGGAAGCAATTTGTTCCTGTTAACAGAGCTGTGTACACATGCATGCTCTGCCTGTGGTAGTTACACTTTGGTTGCTTGTTGAACTTGCTTTAGCTCTGTATTCCAGTCACCTTGAAGTCTGATTTAAAAATTAAGTAATTAATGTGTTTATTAAGCTTTAAAGAAGTATCTCTCTACCCTGATCTAGACAAACTACTATTGAACTTCAGCCTAAACAAATTCTGGTCTCTTTGCTGCCCTTCCAAAGTACAATAAATGTGTGCATATGCAGAAAGCAGGCTTTATTGGGAGGAAAACAGTCAGGCTGGGCATTTAAGGTGTGAAATTCTTGATCTGTCCTGTAGCTTTGTGGTCACTTCACTTCTCTTACTTTCTTCAGGCTTCAGCTGCCACTCAGCCTCCGAGTCCTGACGTGAGAGACCCTCAGTGCATGCACCAGTGAGTCCTGCTGTGAGCTGGGCTGCCCCTGTGAGGCTCCTTTGGGGGCTGGTGCTCAGAGGTGAGTGATACCAGACTGCCCTGCTTCCTCTGGTTCCAGCTCTACCTGACACCAAATAAATATTTTCCTGTGCAAAGGCCAGTAATGAGCTGTGGCTGCTGCCTAGCAGGGTCATGGCTGGGGATGAAACTGGAATGTTCATTGGGAGCCTCAGTAATATCCAATTCAGATTGCTGATGAATACATCCTGACTTTGGGCACATACCTCCTGTTAATACTAATGGGAATGTCACACATGAATGCTGGAGAATATTGCCCATTATTTTTGGTCTCAGAGCTCTGAGCTGAGGGATTCCCAGAGAAAAATGGCCGTTTGCTGTACGTTGCAGGCTGCAATTCATTATATGCAGCGCTTGGTGACTGTTATTTACCTTACAGAACTGTAATGTGATAAGAAGTCTATGTAAGCCACTTAATGGTCTGTCTACCTTAAAGAAAATGTGTACCTGATCAGGCTCTGATTTATGCCACTTTCACCCCAGTGCAAGTCTATTGGCTCCACTGGTGTTACCCCTGATTTATGCTACTCTTCGTTGGACTTCATGAGTTTATGTACTTTATATGACTCATGTACACGAGGAGAAATGTAGTCTAATAAAATATCTGGCTGAGCATCGGAGCTGCAGGTTCTTTGCAGAACCGTTAACAGGAGTACAACAAAACCATGCTCTGCTCCTCTGCAGTGCGTATATATTTCAAGGGGTTATATCCCATATCTATAAAGATATAACTTAATGGTCTCATTTTTGACTAATGTGCTGCCTTGCTGGCACAGTGCAGAGTTAGAGCAAGGCAGCAGGCAGGGTAAACCTGTAGAATGAGAATAAGAACTTGAAACTTGACTGTGGGCTTTTTTTTTTTTTTTTACTTGGTAGCTCAAGTCCTTTGCCCAGAAACAAAGAATTTACCACAGATTGCGCCCCTTCACTCTGAAAACAACTGTTCTTATCTCAATCATCTTGCTTCATCAGCACTTATCCTCTGGCTTTGGGGTAGGAAAACAGTAATTTTATGATGTTTATATTGCAGTAACAGCCAGGACACGTAGTCTTAGATGCAGGACTCCTTGTTCTAAAAAATGTGTAAACAGACCAGGAAACTGCTCTCTGGCTCAGCGATCCTGTGCTCCTGTTAATGAGGGTTGCTCTGATCTCCATGGCAGCTTTTATCGCCTGGCCTTATCTGCAAGGAAAGTGATCATTCCTCTAATCTCTGGAGCTGGAGCATCAGTCTGAACTCTGGTGAAGTTGTTGGGGTGATATCCATTACCTCTGCTGGATTCCAGGTCAGCTCACCTTCTCTGGTACTCCTGGCTCCTGGTGGCCAGAGCTGACACCTGAGCCCGCCCTGTAGTTGATCCTTGTTTCCTTCACCATCTTTCCTTTTAAAGCTTGCCTGCTTTCCTGTTAAGCTCTCAGACACATTTTCATCTAATGAAGATGAGTGACAGGCACACTCAGGTGTAAAATACAGAAGCTGGGTGAATTTCTCAGGGAAAATGTCAAAAACTCTTTGAAATTAATTCTGTACTGCAGGGACAGCATGACACCTACTTAAACCTCAGAAAGGTCCATTTTGGAGACACTAGTAATCCTAAACTTGTTTCCTAGTCTGCACAGGTTTGTGGACAGCCTTTGCCAAGTGGTGTGATGGTAAACTGAGAAACCGTCAGATTTTGCTGCAGTTTTTCACCAACTCCACCAACTTGGTTCATTAAAAAAAAAAAAAAAAAAAAAAATTAGAGCTGCTAAGTTCTTAAAATGGAAAGTGCATCTTTCTTGGCATTGTAAAACAGCAAGCTGAAGGCTTGCTCTGCCTGTACATAGCTGTAATTTATATTTATGCTCTCATAAGGGGTCTGCTTGCCCTTGATGCATGTGCTTAAGTCCCATTAACATTAATAGGAGCTGAATGCAAGCAGGGAGGTTTAGCTAGAATATTAGGAAACATTTCTTCACTGAAAGGGTTGTTGGAACAGAATCAGAACAGGCTGACCAGGGAGGTGGTGGGGTCACCATCCCTGGAGGGATTGAGGAGATGTGTAGATCTGGTGCTTAAGGACATGGCTTAGTAGTGGCCCTGTCAGTGGGTTGGGCCAGATGATGTTTGTCAAGTCTTTTCCAACCTAAATGATTCTTTGCTGAATTCCCTAAATGCTGCCTTGAGTTCTAAAGCCTAGACTGCGTTGTTGCCTCTGCAGCTGATCAGTGCCTCACCACCCAGAGCTGCTCCCCTCCCCTCTGGCCACACAAGAGCCAAAGAAGGCTTTTTCCAGGGCAGGAGCCCTGCAGTCACCCTTGTGTTACGCAGGCTGGGGATGTGCACAGGGGTGGCTGCGGGGAGGTGTCCGGCTGCCTTGGAAAGGCACCACAGGAAGGACACTCATCAGGATGTTTTCTGCTTAGCTCACACTGTAATGAGCCCAAGCCCCTGGGTGGAGAAAAGAGAGGTGACAGGAGGAGATGGGGAGATGGGAGGGGAATGACTTGTTTCAGGCAACAAATCAGTTGCTAACTCTGATCCAAAGCCATTTGCATCAACGATGTTGGCCCACGGTGTGTTGGAAATATAAGGCACTCTGTCAGACAGCTGCCCAAGGGAATGCTAATTAGCTGCCAGGCAATTAATAATTAATCAGACTTTTGTTCATTGTGAAGACAGTGTTTTCTTTGGCAGCTTCATAGTGTTCTGAGTTTGCCTTGCTTTTCTTTCACAGGCTGATATCATCGTGCTGGAACCAGGCTTTGCGGCGACATGCTTCTCCCTCCCTCTGGCATCCAGCTCACCCTGGCCACATGTGCAGCCCAGGCCATGACCTCGGCCTTGGCTGGGCTCTGGCAGCCCATTTAACAGTCAGAGGCTGGAAAGGGAGTTGCTGCTGTGCTATTTTTAACCAGCTGGACAGTTAAATAATTCAGAGGCAGACACACACAGAGTGGTTTTGGCTGTGCCTGGGATCTGAGAGGGGAGAAGAGCATTGCATCGACCCTGCGGGGCTTGCTTGACCTTATCAAGCATGGGTTCTCAGATTCTTTAACGCAAAACAAAACAAACCCCAAACTTTCAGAAGTGAAATCCCTGCCTCACTGGTGTCAATGGGACTCCTGGCTCTGACTGCAATGGAGCCTGGATCACACTTAGCTGCAAGGCAAGAACTGTTCAGTATTCCTTGCTTTCTAATGCTGCACAACTCTTTTCCCATGACAATAAAACCCAGTTATGGGGATTAGAGTCCAGAATGGTAAGTGTCAGAATTCCCAGGGGAAAAAAGGATTACTTCTAAGAAATCTCTTTCAGAATAGGATATCCCATGTATGGCTACTCCCCCTGATTTTGGACTAAGAAGAGATGTGTAGAAAAATATTTTCTCCCATCTCTCCAGCCCAGTTCCCCATCCCAGCTGTCCTGTGGAGTGGTCCACAGCTCAGGGGAAAGCTGACCCTCTCAGGGATGCCAGGGAGAGCACAAGACCTGCCAGCAAACCTGCACCAGTGCAGAATTCCCACAAGGTCATAGCCTCCTTTGGGCATCCCCCTGCTCCAGTGTGGGGTCCTCCCCAGGCTACAGGAGAGTATCTACTCCACCATGGACCTTTATGGGCTACATGTGAACAGGTCATCATCCACCATGGTCATCATTCATTATGGGATGCAGGGGAATTTCTACTCTGGTGCCTGGAGCACCACCTCCCCCTTCACTGACCTTAGTGCCTACAGGGCTGCTTTTCTTGCTTCTTCCTCCAGCTGCAGTTGCACGGGCACTCCCACCCCACCAGCCCTTTTTAAATCTGTTATCTCGGAGGCTTTACCACCGATGCTGATGGGCTGGGCCTTGGCCAGCAGTGGGTCTGTCTTGGAGCCAGCTGGCTCTGACTCTGTCAGACATAGGGGAAGCTTCTGGCAGCTCCTCACCACCTCTGTAGCCCCCCTGGCATCAAAACCTTGTCACGCAAACCCAGTACACTTGTCCGTCAAATAAAAGGCACAAACTCAGTCTTTAGAGGCACGAGGGAATCCGCAGAGGAGCTCAACTTTGAAAGACAAATGTGCAGCAAACCAGGCTTCACTGATCCTGCTGTTAATAGGGCTGCTTGTTTCCTTTGATTCCTGTGTGTTAGCTCAGCTGTGTTTTGGGACTGAACAAGATCTTTCCACTAGTTCAGTTTCAAACACGTGGTAAATGACTCTGTGCCTGGAGCACCCAAGGTTCCCGGGTGGTCTCCGTGCAGAGACCAGAGCTGCTCCTGCTGCTGAGATCAGGCGAAACACAGCTCTCTGTTCCAGCATAACCAGCACCCGCCAGAGCCCGGCTGATGCCGGCAGGAGGAGGAGGAGGCTGCGAGTCCCTTGTGCATTCCACACTTAACGTTCTCCCCGTGTCCCCACGACCCAAATCGTCACGACATTTGCTTCACAGCGGAGGCGTGTGAAGTCTTGTTAAAAGAATGTGGCTTGTGATGATGCTCGGTGGCTCGAATGAATAATTTGTGGCCAGGGTGAGTCAAGGCAGTGTGGGCTGGCAGGCAGGAGCCGGGCAGAGGAGCCAGGGCTCAGCAGCACGTCCGGACAGCGTGTGCTGGGAGCACGGCGTGTTCGAAAGGCCAGCTGCGACCCGTGTGAGGCCTGCGTGTTCCTGAGAGCACATTAGGAGGATGCCAGCGAGGAAAAGGAATTTGGCCTCAGAGGTGCGCTTTTCTAGCCAAAAAGTATAGGCAAGTGGGTGGGAAGGATGGACATCCAGAGTTCACGTTTGCAAATGGAAGTGATAGTGCGCTTGGAAAATGTGACTCTGGGTTTAACACATCCCACTGCTTTTTTCTACAACTGAGAGATGCCTGTCTGTCCTTCCTTCTGAGCTTCAAGAAGACGTCCCCTTGGGAGGCAAAAGCCTTGCCTGTTTGACAATGCATGCAAAATAGGATGCTATGCCCTGTACAGTGCAGAAGTTCAATTTTCAGATAATACAGAATTGGGATGTCTTATCTAATACTGCTGGCAGGCTCTCCTGAGAGTGCACAGCAAAATTTACCTGCTTAGTATGGTGAATTTAAATCACCAGAGCCACACTGGCAAAACTCTCCTGTGCAGAACCTCATTCTGGTCTAAAGTCCTTGAGTAATTATTCTGTAATAAAGTCACTTAAATTTCAGAATAGAGTGTCCATGTGGAGAAGTTATACAGGCACAGCTATAACAGGATAATTATTTTGTTATAGCTATGTCAGTCAATTTCTCAAGGCGTCAGTCACATGGGAAAGTTGAAATTATGTATTTTTTACAGTCTACAGCAATTCTTTATTTTTTAATGTCCATTAGTGCTTGACTAATGCTGAATGATAGTGGAAATTCTCCAGAACAGAGACAGTGCTCAGAGTTTCCTCGTGGTTATCAAAGGAATTTGGATCTATTCTGGTAAAACTGATATGTAATGAATTGGCAGTGATTGAGGCTTTATAGCTGAATTGACTGGGAATTATGAAACCGCAGGTTACTAAATTGGACTGAAACAGCTGAAACTCAGAAATTTGTGAAGTCCCTATTTACGTATTGAATTCTCAAGATTTTTTTTAAGAGTACACGCAAAATCCAATCAAGATACAAAATACTCTTATTCCCACGCAGTGTTGGATGTTTCATATTTCAACACAGGACTTTATGACTAATCACACCAATTTTGGGGGTGTCTGAAGCACTTTAGTTCCTGAGTAAGTTGTTGTGAGGTCTACTCATTATGATTCATTATTAACTGTAGTGGAGATAGTCCTTTAGGATCAAACTACCTGTCAAAGGACAGTGGCATATATGAGCTTTCTATGGAGATATGCCAGAGCTAGCTTGAGTCTGGAGATTAAAGCATAGCAGGAATTAGGAGCCTGGCTCCCCTCAGAGCTGTCTGTTGAGATGCAAGATGGAGCAAACAGGTGCCAACTGAATTTGTTGCAGTCACATTTGAATCCGAGTTGAAGAGCTACCAGAACAGGGAAGGCCAAAAATCTCAGCGCACACGAATGCACTGTGTAGTTAGTTCCTGCATGCCAGGCTCGGCACACAGCAAGCTGCCTGGGGAGCTGGGGCTTCTGCACAGGGAAGCAGACCTGATGTGTGCTTAATAGAAAGCATGACTCAAAATGAAACCTGCCGATGGCTGTCAGCTGTCTTACAGCAAAATGTTACCTCATTACACGTATCACCTCTCCCTTCCTGGAAAAGGGGCTGGGTTTGAGGTGCAGGAGGCCAACGTGCACGTCCAAGTGGAGATGCCAGCTGGGAAGTATGCAAGGGCAAGGACAGAGCGTAGAGTGTAGAGCCACAGCTGAAGGCACAACTGGGGACGTGGATGGCTTCTTGGTCCATCCTGGGGCAAACCCATTTGTGCCAAGGATGCTCCTCTGTTACCCTCTCCCAGTATCACCGTGCCAGAAGGAAAGGGCTCTCCTAACTCAGCATCTCTTGTTGCCACACAAACCCTACTAGATCTGGTATGGTAAACTACCTCATTTTGATTTCAGTTTATCTCCATGCATTCACCTCTTTGGTTTTTTATCTGAATTTGGGTTTCTTAGGCTGGAGGGAGAAGCCCATTTTGCACAGGGCACAAGGATAAAACTAGGACATCTGTTTCCTGGGCTGCAACACAAAGGCTTAATCATGTTTTAGAATCACTGGAGTTATAAACTGATGGGGCATTTAAAATGTTATCTAGTTCCAAACATCAAATGTTCAAATTTTGCCTTAAGGGGACATTAGCTGATTATCAAATCACAATGAGATTCTTATAACTTTATTTTAATAAACAGTTTTCATAAATGTTAACATTTTAATGGATGATTACATTCATATTTAGCTAGCAGATGCATTCATGTTGATTGATGTTATTTCCGCGAGTACCAAAGGAATTAAATAATGACTTGTCACTTATGGCAAAGAGCTGCTCTAATATTTTTTAAATAAACGTCGTCATTTGCGGTGTTTGATCAGATGGCGATGCTGGGGTCGGCTGTGCATTCGGGGAGACTCCGAGCTGGCGGGCAGCACCCGACGGAGCGGGCAGCACCCTACAGCAACACCCCAAACACGGGGGGACCGCGGCCCGGCCCGGCCCGGCCCAGTGCGGTGCTCTGTCCCCCTCTGGTGGCCGCCCCGGGCCGCTGGCTGTGGGACCCGCTGCGGGGCTGTGCCGAGAGCCCCGGGCTGTGCGGGACCCGCTGCGGGGCTGTGCCCCGGGCTGTGCGGGACCCGCTGCGGGGCTGTGCCGAGAGCCCCGGGCTGTGCGGGACCCGCTGCGGGGCTGTGCCCCGGGCTGTGCGGGACCCGCTGCGGGGCTGTGCCGAGAGTCCCGGGCTGTGCGGGACCCGCTGCGGGGCTGTGCCCCGGGCTGTGCGGGACCCGCTGCGGGGCTGTGCCCCGGGCTGTGCGGGACCCGCTGCGGGGCTGTGCCGAGAGTCCCGGGCTGTGCGGGACCCGCTGCGGGCTGTGCCCCGGGCTGTGCGGGACCCGCTGCGGGGCTGTCCCCGAGCCCCGGGCCGCTGGCTGTGGGACCCGCTGCGGGGCTGTCCCCGAGCCCCGGGCTGTGCGGGACCCGCTGCGGGGCTGTCCCCGAGCCCCAGGCCGCTGGCTGTGGGACCTGCTGCGGGGCTGTCCCCGAGCCCTGGGCCGCTGGCTGTGGGACCGGGGCTGTGTCCGGGCCGGTTGCGGGGCTCCTGCCGCCCTCCGGGGTCGCCCAGCGCTCGGCACCGCCGGCTGCGGCCCCAAAAGCCGGGCGAGCGGCAAAGCCAAGGCACCTGTGGCCGGCGCCTCCTCGGCAGGGGTCGGGGAGCTGGGTGGGAGCTCCGTGGCAGGCATGTGTGCTCCTAATAAAGAACAGAGCTGGGGGCTCGCGTGGCTTTGCAGGGCAGCGGTGGCTGAAGCGCGGCGGCCCCAGAGCTCCCGCAGAGCTGCCGTGCCCAGCCGGTGTGGGAAGAAGGGGCACAGCGCCTTGCCGTGCGGGAGTTCCACGGCGGGGAAGGCGTGAAGAGCCCCAGAGACGGGCTTCCATTGTGATGAAGACATGCAGAACCCGTCCTATGCGGGTTCTATTGTGATGACACCTGCACAGCCCCACTGTGAGTTCTTTGGGACGCGGGTCGGCAGAGCCCGCTGCTGATGCCCACTAGGATGAAGATCATCAGAGCCCGCTGTGTGATCCCTGTTGGGGTGAAGGTCTGCAGAGCTCACTGTGTGATCCCTGTTGGGGTGAAGGTCTGCAGAGCCCGCTGTGTGATCCCTGTTGGCATGAAGGTCTGCAGAGCCCTCTGCATGATCCCTGTTGGGATGAAGGTCTGCAAGGCCCGTTGTGTGACCTCTGCTGGGACGGTCATCGGAGCCCTCTGTCTGATCCCCGCTGGGATGAAGGTCATCAGAGCCTGCTGTGTGATCCCCGGTGGGATGCAGCCTGCAGAGCTCCACCATGAGGTATGTGGTGTCTGGGCTGTTACTCTCAGCGCCCTAGGGAGTGCTGGAGGTTTTGCGGTGTGGTGCTGCATTAGCTGGGATGGTGGTGGATGAAGAGCTGTACTGGAGATGATCTCTTTTCAGGGTCAGTTCTTGATGGCTGACTTTTGGATGGCTCACCAGGAGAGCCTTTTGGTGTTTTAGCCTTCTGTATTTCCAGGAGATTGAGGGTTTTTTTTCAAGAGACCTGAAACAAACCTTTGATCCCCTGTAGTCCTTTTCGACCTTGGTGGCTCCTGTGTGCCTCCAGTGAGACAAGTGTCTGTGTCTTTAAAAGGCAGAATTAAGCAGGTGTGGTTTTTGCCTGCTTTCCAGAAGTAGTTATTAGGTTTGAGGGATCGGTTATCTGATCCAGCATGACAGATGGATGCAATGTTTTTGTCTAGGATGACTAAACCTATAGAGATTGCATAAATAACTTCAAGGTACATGTTCTGATTTCATTGTAACTGTGTTTATACAGGTAAGGTGTATGTATATACTTAAAAAAAAAAAAAAAAAAACCAAACCAAAAACAACAACCCAACAACAGAACCAACACAGAAAATCTCAGTGGTGATTCTCTGCCATGAATGGCTTGAAAACTTTGCCCTTTTTGCATCTGTGCCCTGATTTCTTTGAGTGACTCTCCCTAACATAGCTGTGAGTTCAGCCTGCTGTGCATGAAATATCTGAGACTTTCTGGAAGGCAGCTCCAAACTCATTCCAGCTTGTTGCCTGCAGAGATCCAGGAGCACTCTGAGTGCCAGCAGTGATGCTTGCTGTCCCAGCTGCCCTAGCTCAGGGTGGGAGGGTCATGCACGGGGTAGGATGGTCCTGTCCTTGGCTGGCAGAGCCTGGTATCTGGTACCCAGTTCTCTGCTGCACATAGCTAAAATGTCTGCTAAACCCTGTTAAAATGTCTGAAGTGGAAGATACAGCTTTGCATACACTATTTGGTAAGTGCTGGTTACATTGTGCTGGTTAGCAGCCTGGTTGTTTCCTGTGGGATTTTATTTTACCTCACTGTGGACCTATGTATCTTATGCTTTAAGTATTTGACTCCTGTCATGTATTGCTCTGCAGTTTCCTGTTGTGTATTGCTCTGCAGTTATGTCTTTCTCTGGTAATACACTGTGGCATTGGTGCTGCTCACTGAACTTGGGCACTATAGGTAGTGGCTGGATGTGAAGCTGTGTGCTTCTAAGGATTGGTGTCTGTTTGCCAGGGAAATTTCCTGGATCAGCAGGAAATCTCAGGCTGTTGTTGTCTGCTTTAATGAGCAAAGGTATCTGCTGGGACCCCTGCTGAAAGCAGCGGACCCTAAAGCGTGGCTCAACGATGAAATGCTCCTGGGAGAAACTGCAGCCATCCAGAGTCATTGGAGCAGTTCGTAATCTGCTGAAGATCCCATCTAATGCTGGCAGGATACATTTGCTGTGTGGCAACTGCATTTCTGCAGTGGGAGGAGTGTCTTGGGGGGGCTGAAATGTCCTAAAGAGGTTCCCAGGCTGATGTCTGGGACCAGCTTCTGCTGTTGCCTTTTTTTTTTGTAAACAACCACCTAAGCTGCTTGGAGGTTGAGTTGCATTGCACTTTGAGCTAGTTCATAAACAAATACCAGCTGAAATACAAAAAGGAATTTCTATCTGTTTATAAAATAGTTTGCCTGTGGGACTAGTTTCTATATAAACAGTTTTTACATAGATTCTTGCGATGTTGATGTCATAGGGCACCACCGAAGATCTTTACAAGGGGCATTTACAAGTCTTAACTGCTCATTTTAAATGACTGCTTTTAGTCATAAGGAAAGATAGGCTTTTTAACAGTTAATCAGGCTGTCAATGTGTTGTATGTGTTGTGGTTTGTATGTTTGGGTTTTGTTTGTTTTACCCTTGAATGACTGCCCAAAAACAACCAGTGATAATGGATGGGGAGAAGAACTGTTCAAGAGAGACTTGTTGGCCTCCCATGATTTCTAGCAGACATGGATATGGGCTTCCTTAGGTGGTGGACAGAGTGAACTTTATAACCAAGTTAACCAAAACAAAATGCAAACTAAACTACAGCCTTTTAAAGGAAATCCAGTACTTAAAAAAAAGAGACCAAAAAAAAAAAAAAAATCTCAACCGAAAGTCATGGATCCCATAGCGAAAAACAGTATGGTGAAGATAAAAACCTGGTGCTGCAATCTGCTGTGGACAAGAGCAGGGTGGACAATTTGGCTGTGCTTGTTCTGGTGTACTTTTGAGGGTAGCAGGTGCCATTTTGATCTCAGACTTTGTGAAAGCAAACGTTATTAAACAAATGCTGGCCTGTATTTCTCCCATGCAAAACGAGTCACGTTTTGGGCTCTCCAGAATGGACACATGGCAGATCTGTCTGTGCCTTGGAGCCATTTCTGATGGACGGTTTTATAAAAGCCAACTGCAGAACTCCAAACTATTTCCCACACACTTGAGAGGGATTAGCTAATGCTTCAGTGCCGTGCTTCAGTGATGAAGAACAATGTTGTCATATTGCTGGCAGAGTTAACTTTGGACTGGAAAATCCATTGAGCAAGGAGTGTTATTGGTTCCTGGCTCTGCTGTACCATTTATTGGGGGCTCTTAGGCAATGATTGGCCCTAAGAGGGGATCCCAAAAGGATTTGTACAGAATGGAGATACAGCTCCAGTCCTCAAGATCTCTTCTCGGCTTCTGGCTGGTCCTTATGATTCTGTCACAAAGTGGTCTGTGGCTGGAAAACTTGCACAAAGTGTGTGCAGACTTCTTACTAAGCAACACCTGCTTGACCACAGTGAGCTGCTTTGTGCTCGGCCCCGGCCTAAGGAAACTGAAAAAGTGAACCAGTTCCAGTCTTTGTACAAAGACTTACTACCCATGCTGAGCAGTAAGAGAAAGGAGGGCGGCATGAAAAGTGGCTGCTAAGCGCCCAGTCTTCTGGGAAGTGAATTTTGCGCAGAGAGGATACAGGAGGAGAGGAATTGCTGTCCTACACAGAAGCGCTTGTCAAGCAGAGCAGGGATGCTCCCCCTAATCCAGGGTGGTCTGCTCTCTGTGAAGCAGAGTGGTCCAGCTGACTCATGCCAGGTTCCTTCCACTTCTTATCATCTGTGAGTTGCTTTAACTCCATAGTTTGTGTCAGCTGTTTTTGACATATTTCATGCTGGGAACTCCTCAGCTCGTGGTGGCCAGAGGTTAACTCAGCTGAGAGCTGGCTTCCACTGAAATGTGCCTACTTTCTCAAGACTAGGTTTGTGCTTTTAACAGATGTCTAATTCTCTTTTCCCTCTAGGCCAGGGAGGTTAATTGGAGGAAAGTGACTGTACATTGGGCCCAAGAGCCTCCTACAGAGATACTTGGCACAAATAAATCAGCCTATTTTTGATGAATAACAAGGCCCCAAAGGCTCTAGTTCTTGCTGCCTGCACAAATTGCAGGTATAAATTTCACAGCTGATCACAGGGACTCCAGAATTCAATTAACTCTCAGCTCATTTAAAAAAAAATGCTGCCTGCCTATTTAATTATGAGTGTCACTGATACTACACATGCTGTTCAGGAAAACTCCAATTAATAAAGCATTGCATCATTAATATGAGTGACAGCATGAAGCCTGTGACTCTCTGAGGAGTCTGCCTTGACCCTCTGCAATGACAAACTTGGGATTTAATGGAAAGGGGAATCCTTTTCTTCAGGTTTGGGTGATGTTGAGGGAGCTCCATGCTTTGCAGGCTGTTCTGGATGCCCAGTTTTGTGGTTGGGATGTAATGTAGTGCTGGGAACTGATGACTTAGACCTTCTGGTACTTGGGTAAACTTCTAGGGTCTCTTACTGTGGGGATGGGGCTGCACAGAGACACATGGGGCAAAAATATGCAAGGATTTTTGGAAGGAAAATGCAAAGATTAACGTGTAAGGCACGGTGAGAAGAAGACAGCAACATTCTTCTTGCACTGCCTTTACCACATTAAAGTGCATTTCACTGCCAGGAAGGGTGTTAACCAAAGCTGTACAAATAACCACATCTCTGCAGAATGTTTCATTTTCAAGTGTTCTTGATTTAAATTTAGCTCAGTCTCAAAGATCTATCAATAAACAGACACGTTTCATTTTGACTTTCTAACGTGTCTTTCATTTTAAGCCCAAATTGATCTGATCTGGTTATTCCATGCCTCTGCCTGTGCCCATCCTGCTTCTCTCTTGATTTCATACCTTGCAGGCTGTGTTACTGAAAGTGGCCTCCAATTTTTCAGCTGCATCCTTCCACTTCAGGAGGGTATCTGTGCCAAATGGCTCTTAGCGCAACTGAAGTATCAGAATGATACACAGAAGGTACTTGGCCTGTCTCCCAAACTGTGTCCCTCCTTCCTTAGTCACTATGTGTGACCCACAAGGATTACAGACTGGCATTTTCTTTATTTGTTCTACAGATCATGTCCAGTTTGCTCTTGAGTTTTCTGGATAATACTGAATTCTGCTTTCTCTCTCTCTCTTTTTTGTTTGTTTGTTTGTTTGTTTCCTGAGCGGCTCTGTTCCTGACTATGGCAATTTTCTTTCCAGTAGTGGCAAAAACAATCTTGCTGCTCTAGCCCAGAGGCAGATGTCACCCCAGATTAGATGTCATGCCTCCATCTCTGCTCCAGTTCTTGCATCTTCCAGGGATTTCCACCAGTACATTTAGGAAATGTGTGTCCAGGTGCTGCTGCAAAAAGCTGGTGGTCACTTTGATTGCCTCAGCTTTCTCCAGTCCTTTCATAAACTGCTTGCCTTCATGCCCTGGTCTGTGTGCTGCTGTTCCCTCTTGTTGGCCAGAGCTGGAGCTTTCACTGCCTGTTTGCCACATTTAAGTAGAATGTCTTCACCATTTGTGTTCAGGCACGTGCTCATCCATTAAATATCTGCAGGGCCACCTCTCTTGTCCACAGTATTATCTTAAGACCAAAACCAAAAGAGAAGCTTTTCCACTCCGTCTCATTCCTCTGCATGTCTGGTCCATCTCCAGCAGCTACTTCAGTGCTAGAAGAGGGAGTGGGTGTTTTGTTTGAGTTTATTTTTGCACAGTGAGTGGCTGCACAAGCCCTAGAGCTGTTCAAGGGCTGTAGTTGGACCAGCATTTCTGACACTAGTGAGAGTTCAGATTTAAACCTATTCACTGCTATCCTAGGACTGCTCCTTTCATGCTACCCACTTTCATTTTTTTACTTGCTTTGTTCCCCTGTTGCTTCATCTTAAACTGAAATAATCTCTTTTCTGGGCTTGGAGATACCTGTCCTTCTCGTGCTTGTACAGCCTGAGGCTTAACAGGGCTCTTATTGATGGCATGAGGCCCTGGGCACTGCTAAAGCACAGCTTTAAGTTCAAACTCTGTTGCCTGCCCTCCCTGTGCAGTGCAAGCCTCCCCTGTCAGTAGGGCCGGTGCTTGGCTGTGACCAAACTCTCCTGGGACCCAGCTGAGCAAAGTGTGTGAAGTGACTGTAACCCACTTGAAACAGTAGGGCACAGTGGCAGCTGCTACAGCAACTTCCAGTTCTGCTGCTGCAGCTGTGCAAGCCCTGGAGAGCACTGACTCCCAACTTTCTCAGCTGGGACTTGGTGGCTGCAGCACAATGCTCACCTTGGAGAAAATGGGTGAGGGTCGATGGAGACAAGGAGATTGGATGCTTCTGGTGAGGTTCTTCTTGTTTTCATCCCCTTTGGAGGTCTTCACACAACTCCCTATTTTCTAATTACTGGCTTTCACCTGCAAAAGAAGGATATCCCTGTAAGCCTCATGAACTTTAAATGTGAATAGCAGGCATAACAGTACAGCAGCTGCCAGTGATTGAGGAGAATAGGGCTCAAGTCCTTGTTTTGACAGAAGTGTGATATTTAGGCTGCCTGTGGGAGGTTTTGTCAACTCTAGAACCTGTTCAAAACTGTTCTGCAAAGTTTTGATTGTTATGAAGTGAAACTACAATGAGTAAAAACATGTGGCCATGCTTCCTGACCAGCTGCAGCCGGGCATGGAGCTTGTTGCTATTTCTTGTCTTGTATGACTACAAGGCATTGACTTTCCTGCTGTTTGTCATCTTGGGGCTACCTGTGGGGGCATGAGAGCTGAGTAAAGGCTGGGAACCACTTTAATCTGTCCCTGGGACAGCACTGAGTTGGGCTGTGATGTTAATCCAGCCTCTCTGCACATCTGTCTTTCTGAAAGCATTGCTCACCTGCAGTGAAATGCCTGGTGATGCTGGGGGAAATGGAGACTGCAGCACAGAGATGTGCAGGTAACAGGACCTCCCCCTGAGAAAGGCTGAAACCCTCCAGAGCTCCTGCCTCAAGCTTTACTGGCTTTGAAGTTGGACTCGTGTGCCAACCTTGTGAAGGTGTCAACTTCATCCTGCAAGTAGATTTCCTACACTTAAAGGGCTCCTTCTGGCTTCTTCGAAGCACACAAACCCCACTGCAACTGAAGACGACCCCCACACTGGCTGCAGCTGTATCTGGCCCTGGCTGGTCTCATCTTTGCTGGTAAATGCAGCTGGGGATAAGGTTGCTCCCTCACCAGGGTACCAAGTCCTCCAGCCCCTTCGGGATGACCCTGAGCTGCCCTGTTCCCTGCATCCTGCATCTGTTAGCCTCAGGGCAGCTTGTTCACTTTGCAAGGCACAGCCCTTTTCTCAGCACAGCCCACAGGCAAAAGGCAGGACTTTTATTTGTCTGAGAGTAAAAAAAAAAAAAAGCTCTTTGTTCTCTGCATAATAAGCCTTGGCCCGAGGGAATTCAGAAGCCCACTTTTGGCACTCATTGTGGATTTTAGGTATCAGTGAGCTGCTGGTGCACCTCACTTTCTCAGTTTTGTTGAATATTAGGTGGGGATCCAGGGTTCTTCCCATCCATGAAGCTGCTGTGTGTTCCTCTTATGGAAGGAACACTCCCCATGCTGAAAGGGAGATGTGGCCACTCGAGACCTGCAGCCTCCTGTTTGGAGGACTTCCTTGTACAGCCTGCAGGATCATGTGGCTCAGCAGGGAATTGAGACGTGCAGCATCCTGGGGTTTGCCAGCTTGGGCTGCTGTAGAACATGACACTGTTCTCTGCACTGAGTAGAGTTAAGGGAACAACAGTGACACGTGATATATATCAAGAGCTGGTTGTACCCTTTAACAGGCTGGGAGGAGATTCATGCTCCACACCCAGATGCTTTTCTCCTTTGGTTTGATACTCTTTACACCCCTGGTGTAATCCAAATAACATTGGGTCTGATTACTATTGACTGAGTTCCACCAGAGCAACTCCTCTGTGACTACATGAATGACTACAGCTGATGAGCATTACAGCATAATAAGCTAGACTTGACCTAACCCCAGAAACCTGGGATTCTGCTTTGGTTTGGCATCAAATGCAGAGGCTGGTCTGAACCTGGAGGATGGGAATCCAAAGCATGTGCGTTCTGGCTTTCCTGGGGGGCTCCTAAAACTTCTGTCCTTTGCTGAGTCTGATCTCCAGGTATGTGCTTTTATTTTCAGCATTGTGTTTCAATCCCAGCCTGAAATCAGGATGTCTGAGTGACTGTAGTATGACCTCTGTGTTCCCTGAGTAGCTGCACACTTGGGTTTTGCATATATTTTTCTTTACATATCTGCTTGTTCTAATTAGGGTCCACCTCTAGATGAAATGAAACTGACTTGTGTACTTGCCCAGACTGTGAGGATTTGGGGTTTGAATTTGGATGAAGTGTGGTGCATTTCTCTTTAATGTCTCTGCAGCTCTGTGGTATCTGGCTTCAGCTGGGATCAATAGCAAAGGTGCCAAAATAAAGAAGGAGTGGCTGGGGTTGGGATTTCCCAAGCCTCACAAAGAAAATAAGAAAGTAAGAGGGCCTGTTGTTTGCTGGAGTGTTTTCTTACATCACTGTGTGACAATTTGCCTTGAGGGAATCCAGTGGTCCACATCAGCACAGAGCATCTTTTTCCTTCCAGCCCCTTTGGGAAGCTTTGTGAGGATAATCAGGGGACTTTATCTGAAGTATTAATCCCTGTCTTGGAGGCATTTGGCCTCCTAGATTAATTGCTGAGGAAGGCACACAGTAAGACTTATTTTTTTCCCCTTCTTCTTGTCTCTGGAGAGACAAGGAAATAGCCACTGAGTCCTTCTGCTTGGAAAGAGATGTCACCTGTTGAGGCTCCCAAGGAAGGTCCCAGCCCACAGAGATGTTGCTCAGGTGAAACCTAAATAACAGTTTAGGCATTTGAGAAACATGCATCGCTGCACCACTAGAATGATTGCCAACAAAATGTGCCATAATTTACCTGAAATTATGCTACATGTCTCTGAATTAAATTATGACAGCAGTCTTTGATGGGTAGGAAGCTCACTTTGTTCCATTGGTTGGTTGTAGTGCAGTGTTTAGAGTTATAAAGAGCTCTCAGCTTTTCCACTCCCTTTTTCCTGGGCTGTAAGCAGACTTCTCCTCCACCACCCTGGCTGTGCCTTGACTTGTGTTACATGAAGTGTGCTGTTTTGGGAAGGTGGGTTTGTGTGCTTGAGTCTCCTTGATGGACTAAATAAATGGAATTCATCATATTACTCTCTATTTTGCCTGTTTCTAGAGCTTGCTAAGCAGTCCATAAAGACTGCAAATAAACAAACTGTGTCAGGGCCTTATCTTGAACAAACTTGACTTTTTTTCCTTTGCAGAAATTTCATAGTGTAGTGTCAGCTTTGCAGGGGATGACAGAAACCAGGATCCCAAATTACCATGGCTTGTGGCTAATTCAAGTATTTCACTGTCAGCTGAAGTTAAATTTCCTCATATTCTAATTAGAAATCTTAGCTGGCTGGAAGGTGGGATGGTTTCACTGGAAGCACTGGCAGTGCACCTAAATAAGCAGATTTTATATCCTGCTGTTTTTCCCCTATAGAATGCTATTAGTTATTGTGCTAATATATGGGAATAGTGTCTTGCCCCTGCCAGCTGCAGAGGTGGGAAGCTGGCTAATGCTGCAGGCTTTGGAGCTGGGGGCTGCTGGGCTTTGGGGCTCAGCCTGGTTCAGCGTTCTCACTTGTGAGAAATTGGAGCAAGTTAACGTCCCATGTTTGAAATGACTCTTTGTGTTAAATACACTGATTCAGGAATATCTGGTACTATGGGATATGAAATGGAGGTGATGTCCTCCTTATTTGTCTCCAGCTTTTCTCCTCTGCAGGCTTTTGCTTTTCTGTTCAAAAAGGAAAGTGAACTTTGCCATGTGTAACCAGAAATACTGGTTCAGCATGAGTTACTGGGTCTTACCAGACTCTTTGGTTTTCTCACTCCAAGTCCAAGAGGTTGACCTTTCTTATAGAAATCTCAGCTTGCATTATTTTGACAGATTCAATCCTATAGATGACCTTTTGTGATCCAATTTAGGTGCTCTAGTCCTCAAATTCAGTGACCAGTATCTTGATTTGGTGGTCATATAATTTTTTTTGTTCTTCCCACGACATCTCCTCGCAGGTGGAGGACAACTATGCAACCTTTAAAGGTGTATTAACTACTGCAAGACCTTTGAAAAGATTGTATCAAATCAAATTTCATGTGT
The DNA here is from genome assembly GCF_015227805.2 of Hirundo rustica. Classification (NCBI taxonomy): domain Eukaryota; kingdom Metazoa; phylum Chordata; class Aves; order Passeriformes; family Hirundinidae; genus Hirundo; species Hirundo rustica. The sequence continues at coordinate 6,135,668 of NC_053466.1, read as the reverse complement.
TGCTTTGCTTAAGGAAGGCTGTTCACCCACACAGAGATACTCATGTGAAGGAATGGGTGCTTGTAGGAGAAGCAGCAAGTCTCTGTAAGTCACCCAACAGCAAAGCTGAGGTGAAAACACCATCTGGGAATGATGGGTGTTTCTGCCAGACAAGGTAAAATGAATATCTCATTGAATGACACAATATCTGGCTCAATCATGCTGGTGGTGTTGCAAGCATATTCTTGAAAGCTGGCCTTGGCACTGCTTGCTATTGCCTTACCAACATGACTTGGTGTGCTCTGGCTCTTGGCGCTGCTGCTGGAAATAGGGTGGAATAATGCTGCAGAGCAAATCTTTTATAGCACCGTAAATATAGAAGGTGGAAAGGTCTTTAAATGTCGGATTGAACTTGTCTGGAACAGTCATGAAATTCTGCTTGGAGCCAGAGCAGGGTAAATAGCCTAGGTGTCCCTTTTTTCCCCTCATTCGTATGTATTTCTGGAGGGAAGAATAATTCACAAATCTTTCAGACTAAACAAAACTCTTTGACCTCTTGTTATAGCCTTTCTTCTCCCCTTTTTTTAAAAAAAACCTAACAGTTTGGCTATGCAATAATTCACAAAAGCTTTTCGCCTTGCCAAAATTGTACACTCCACCCCTTGCTCCCCCCAGATTCACTCTGCTCCATTTAGTAGAGTTTGTTGGCAAAGATAAATTGACTTCATGCTGTGGAGAATATTTGTTTCTTAATAGAAGATGGAGCAGAAGTGGAATTGTGCTGGTTGTGTATATTTTGCCTTCTCAAGATTAGCCCCAAGCAATTATCTGACTATGGACTGTGCCAGAAAAACACAACAGAACAATTTTAGCAGTGCCAATGAAAACTCCAGAATGCGCTGCACTCAAGAGTGTAATTTTAGATTCTGTTTTCAAGTAGTATTTCTGTGACATCATTGACTTTAGGAAAAATAATACCCCAAGGCTTGTTTTACAAACAGGATGGAGCTTTATGATTTGGCAGCTTTCCGTAGGCAGAAAGACAAACGTTCATCACTTACAAACTCCTGTATGACAACGGGCTTTGCTTCCTATCAGCAGTTAAAAGTAATGAGAAAAAGTAAAAACTGATGTGGAAAGGGAGTTGGTAGGCACCCGCCTGCTGCCCTGAGGGCAGGGATGCTCAGATCACCTCCAGCAGAACCTGAGCTCTGTCAAGATTTGTTCTGGGAGTGAGAGCACTTCTGGCTAAATCCAGTGTGTAGAGTTGCCCCGGGCAAGATTTGGGAAATACAGTTGTCTCTGCTCTGGTCTCAGTTCATGACATCGACGTACTCAGATCTGGTGTCAGGGTGGGAGGGCTCTGCTGGTCCCCTGAGCAGGCTCCAGCTGCCTCCTGGGAGCTCTGTCATTCACGTGCAGCCTGTTTGGTGTGTGCTTGAGATATTGGGATGTTGTGCTGACACTCCCCGTGTGCCTCAGCCAGAGCTCTGCCATCAGGAAATGCTTTGAATTTCTTCACCACTGCTTTTCAGAGTTCTCTGTGGCTTGTAGGACTGGTAGGGGACCCCCAAGTAACTGTCTGGTCCTTTTTTCAGACTGTGTGCACTTGGGCAATTGTTTGTAGACCTCCAAAGCTGAGGTGCCATGGCATCTCTTATTCACAAATTTGGTTCTTTCTGGTAGAAAGGGTTTTCTTCATTCTAATTCATATTTTCCATTCTGTGTTTTTAAGTCCATCACTTCTGTGTTCTGCACGTGCATTTGCAAATAGGAAAAGGATTTTGCAGCCTGCAAAAGTCACTCTGTGTTTGACCCTTATTGGCCTTTCCATTCTTCCCCTCCCCATTCTCATTCTTCCCTGAATAGTCTTTGTGCTATCTTCTCCTTTTCCTTCTTTTCTCTTGCAGGTAGATATTTTAGAAAGCTCTCAAGTATCTGCACTAGATACTTCCAGGCAAATTCAAAGTGAGTTGGCCTTTTACATACTGGAAGGTTCTGTAAGCTCAATGGGTGCCTTCAAGTCAGTGAAATAACTTGTTTCCCTTCAATAAAGATTTTCTTATGGAAACAAAACAACAATAAAAAAAGGGTTCTTTGGCCCTCAGGGCAAACTATACTGCAGCTTTCCTTCACCCTGTGCTTCCCAGCACATGCAAGTGGAGAACAGGTTATGGTCACTGGGATGAATCAGTTGTGGCTTGAAGGCAAAGTGATGACACCGGCTCTGTCGGCAGCCGGTTGATCCAGCGTTCTCTCAGGAATTCAACAAGTTCATAAAATCAGTCAGATTGCACACAAATTTCTTTCACAATCAGCACCAGTGACCAACTCCAGTGGAGTTACTCCCAGGGGATGTTGGTGCATCTGGCACAGGATGGATCTTCTGTTGCTCGACCGCAATCCTGTTTGGCAAGTTTGGGCACAGCAGCCATGATCCGAATGAGTAGGCTCTTTGTTTGCTGGGGTGGGGAGATGTAAGGCATCAGGTTGCCTCTGACTGTGTGAACTAATAGCTCTGTTCCAGAAAAACACGTGTAGCTCATGCTGATTTCCATGAAAGTGAGTAATTTACTATGAGCATGAACCCTGTCAGAGAGGGGCTGCATCTTCCCCTGAATGTGTGCAACGTCCAAAAATCTTGGGCACATTTATAATATAAATAACAGATCCTCATAGTCCCATCAGCTCCTAGACTCCCTAGGGGAGCTTTGCATTCTTCTGTAAATATGAGCTTTGTGGGAGAAGTCTGATGCTACACAAGCACGTGAGAATTTCCTTCCCAGTTGGCATGAAAAGACTATAAATCTGTGGAGACACAAGCCCTTCCCCCTAGCCCTTCCTATAAAATTAATGGGTGTTCAGTTAAGCCAAAACAAAGAGTGGTTTCCCTCAGGCAAAGTTGTCTTTAAAAAAAAAAAAAAAAAAGTGTTTTAGCATACAGATAGAAAACCTTGTTTAAATCCATGTTTAATAATGCAGTAAGTGTCCAGGGAAAGGAATTGTATTTCTTGTCCTGCTTTGGGCTTTCAGCTTCCTGGGAGTAAAGGTTGGAAAATAAACAAGAGCTGATGCTAATGGAGATTAAGGGTGACCTTGGCCTGTGGGGTGACTTGCATGACCCTGTAGGGATTGAGTTGTTGGATAATGGAGCCTTTCAGACTACCTCTGTCAGGCAGGGAGGTCAGATGTGTCACTTTGACTGCAGTTTTTCTCTCTCCTCGCTCCCTACCTCCATATTGTAGAGATGTTTTAAGGGACAGTCAAGGAGACCTAAGAACAGAAAGTCATTAAAATTTCAGTTCTCCTCTAAAGTCCCTTTGGATGAAGTGGTGGCAGCTGCCAGCATGGCAGTGTCTTTTTTTTTCTGGTCAGCTCCTGAAGAAGGTGATGGGAGGGTGGGGAGGTAACCACCTGCTCTGCCCCTCCCTGACAGCAGATAGGTGGCATTGTCTCAAACTCATCTGGCTTTGAAACCTTCCTATCACTAAATTCTGGAGGAGAAAGCTGTGCATGATTCTTCCTTTCTACTGTACCTGGTTTTATATTCCTCAGAGTCTCAGAAGAAATCAAAAGATACAGATCTCACAGGTTAGAAACCAGATGAGGCTGATAGCCCTCAGTACAAAAAAAGCAATTGAAGAATATTTTAAGTTTGTATCAGGGCTTGGCAAACGAGTCAATGACGGCTGTCTCCAGCATTGGTAGCAATGTGAAGCCTGCAAAATACAACCCACGCTGGGAGCTGAGATGCGAAATGCCTCCAAGCATATCTGGATATTGAAATGATGGCAGTTGTGAGCCGTTTCTTATGGTGTGGGTTTATGTTTAATATCACAAGGAAATTTTTAAGCCTTTGTGTAAATTTTGTTTGGTTTTGGAATATTCAGGCTTAAGTGAATGTTCTGATGGAAAGGGGTTTTATTTATTTACTCATTTTGGATAGGTGAAATAATGCCTTCCAGGGCTTCAGATACTGCTCAATAATTTATAGCAATCTAGAGGTACAAACAATTTCCTAATAGAACTAAAGGCAGCTTGAGGGCAGGTGGGAGCACGGTGAATGAGGAGGTAACTGCACCCAGAGGATCAGAGGCACAGCTGCATTTTGTGCTTGGTAATGCTCCAGGGATGTGATTATCTTTCGATAACAGAACTCCTGTGTGCCTTTCTGCCTGGCAAGGGTTGGGGAGGTGCTGGAATAGTCTTCAGTGAGCACGTTTCCCTGCAGAGGATCCTTTTGAAAGCATTTGGGAACCTGAAACAGCTTTTTATTGTCTGGAGCTGTGGACAGGAGAGGTCTCAGTTCTGGAAAGCCCAGTCTGTGACCCTGCTGCCCCTGCTGTGTGGGTGGGAGAGCACCACCATGGGGGGCTGCCCCATTCTCTTCCCTTCTCCCTTTTCTCCTGGTTATGACTGGAGCAGCTCGTCTGTGGTGCCTGGAGCCAGACAACTCCATTTTCTTATATGGTTGCCCTTGGGCCATTTCAATTCAAAACCCTTCTCTAGGTAGAGCGTGTGTGATGATTTTCTGCTCTTTCCCTCTCTCTCCATTTGCTCAGCAGCTGCTCTAAATGCAGCTCGCTGCTGGAAGTAGTTGCTGAGAGCAACGTGATACAGCCAGGGTTTCATTTTTGCTGCTGTAACCTTCTGTACCCTGCTATTGATGGAGTTTTGATGTGTTTGACTCCAAGTATGGGATTCTTCACCTTCAGGCACCAGTTCTGCTGGATCCCAAATGTGCTAATGCTCATTTACAGCAACATCAATTGGCACATTGCAAGGGAGCTTTGATCCTACAGCAAGGGCTTATCTGCTAAATGACTGCAAGGGTGTTAGTGTCCCTAAGGGTTAGGCTCAGCATATGTTTGCACAGGAAAAGGGCAGCTATCTGAAAGTGTTTTTCAGCGTTTTCTTGGGTAGGTTAAGAAGGGAGACAGTATTACACACTGCTTTTGGAAGAAAAGGAAACCCTTAAGCTCTCAATCTGTAACCCAAGGTTACAGATCCCTTTTTAGACAGTTCTGCTCACGATCCTGGGAGAGGAAGCAAGGGGTAAGGTTGTCTGCCCAATTTTTCTTTTTTGTCATCCTCTCGCAGTGAGTTTTTGCGCTAGCCTGCAGACAGAGGGAAGAGCTGGGTGGGTGGTGATGAAACAATCATCACTTAAAACTATTTGCTGATAATGAGTCACTCTTCATGGAGCCCCAATCTGTTCTCCCTTCTGTCAAATACGAGTGCAGCAAGTCTGCCTGCTTTGCTGAAGAGTTTTACTGGTTTGGGTTTTTGTTTTTTTCCCCTGAAGGATGGATTCTAGCAGGAGAATTTGGCGAGAAGGATGAAAGAATGCAATGTGTTTGTGGATGAATATTAATAAAGAGGTTTCTTTTTGTGCCAAAACTGAGGGTAAGCCTTCTAGCAGCTCAGATGAGGAGCTGGGAGGGTTATTTGCAGTCTGTAGGCTCCCTCTTCTCTCTGGCACAAGTCTTGCCAAATCCCCATGGCTGTTACTCCTCAGCTGAAAGTGGAGTTTAATACAGAACCTTCAGCTCAGGTGGTGAAGCACAGGGTTTCTCCTGCTGATGGGATGGTATTCAAAAAGAACTAAGAAAATGATTGAAGATAAGCCTAGGGATGACCGAGCATAAAATAAAATAAAGCCTGCATGATCCCAACAGGCCCCCAGGCCTTGCCTTCTCTTGCAGTTCCGTTTGCAATGATTTATAGTCGATATCTTGGCAAATGCCAGCCAGTGTGTTAAGAGCTGTCTGGCTTGTGTTGTGTGAGGGTGGCTGTGATGTCTTCCCTGATACGGTTCCTGCTATAATAGACAAGTCCTGTCATTTCAATGAAAATTCAATTTTCTTCAACAAGGTGTAACAGAAAGTTTATTGAACTATTGATAATGGAGAATGCAGTAGATACATGTCCCAGAGCTCAAATACTGTAAGAGATTAAAGAATACATTGCATGTTTATCACTGTCAAATCCAGTTAAGGCTTTAATTACAAATAGAAAGAATTGGCCATTCAAGATGGGAAGTTATGATCAAGGAAGGGCTAAGCATACGTTCTGGATTAGATTGGACTGAAAAGAGACTGAATTCAAGGGAATTAAGAGAGTTTGGCTTTTCTTCCCAGAATTACATGGGCTTTTGCTGTAGACTCAGGCATAAGTTTTGTTCAGTGACCTGTCAAGTGAGTTGGGGGCTGGCAGTGAAGTGGGCCTGTGCCACATGCTGAAATCATCTCTAGGAGGTCTGGGACCTTCTTCCAATGTGTGAATGCATTGTTGTTTAGTGCCAGAAGGATACACAGCTCTGCATCTGCCCTGTCACAAATCCAGTGAAACCTTCCACCAGCATATTTTACTGCTTTTCAGCTCATCCTGATTGTAGTGAGCCCGCTTCAAACACAATAATCCTTCTTGCAGATCAGATATACAGTAATCCTCCTTTACAAGCGGGAGCACAATGGGCCTCTGCCGTCAGACATGATGTAATCCTGCTGCATCAGATAGAGAATTTCTTCCCTGTACCATATGAAACACTCTCCTCTGTCTTCTTACACCAGACTCTGCAGTCTTTTCACATCAGGTGATTTTCACATCCATGCACTGTGGTTCTTCTTTAAGGCTCTAAGCCATAAATTCCCATATTTCCTTGTCATGCTCTGCTACAGCACAGACATTGCTGGGAATGGTAGCAATGGGTAAAATGGGAATTTCTACATTGCATGTGATGTGTTGTTTTGAGTAGGGACTTCTATCTTCTGCTTGTGCAGGACCTAGAGCAGTTAGAGGCAACGAACCCTGGGTGTTAGGGGAATGTACAAACCAGCTGACTGTAGGCTCTTTTGCTTGCAGTTCCCTGCACTGTACAGGCCTCTTAAAAACTGTGAAGTTCACCTTCGAGCTCTGCTAAAAACAGGTGCTGTGGTTTTACCTCAGACACAGCGCAAATGGAGCAGCTGGCAGCTCCTCCAGCTGCACCTCCTCCTGGTAGCTCAGGTTTGTTTTCCCTGTCTTCCACAGACTGTTTTTTAATAATTCTTCTGCTGAGAATGATACAGGAGAGTAGTCTTTTGCATGCATGTTCTCTTTAACCTTTCTGTAATCCTTCTTGTGGGTCCTGAGCATTGCAAATCCTCTTCTCTTCAAGTACAGACTCTGCTAGTTTCTTGGCTGGAGAGGGGAGAAGAGGGAGATGCTGTCATGTGGAAGGAAAGGATGTATTCTATCGCTCTCTTAATCCTCCAGTCAGTTAGAAAGCAGCTACACATCCTGCCTGATTGAATACCTGCCTCGTAATTCAATCTCGGAGTTCCGCTGCCATTCATAAATAGATTACACTGCTGTGCTGCAGGGCTGAACCAGGGTTTGTGTATTTCACCAGGCAATCCATGGCAGGGGGGTTTTCCCTCTGCTATGGGGAGGCGAAGCAGCTGAGTTGGGGTGTTAGAGGGCAAGGATTGTCAACTTTCTTGGCTTTGGGGCCTGCACACCCAAATATTCCCTTTATGTGGCTTGGAGCCACACAGATATTTAGATATGGATAATGAGATGGCTGCTGTCTTTATCAGCTTTTAATGTGCCTTGTTAAGTAGGTGTTTAGTGGCTGGCACAGTTCTGACCCTCTGCTTCCCCAGATAGGAGTGCACAGTGCAAAGTGGCTCAACTCCTGTGCTCTTCTGCCTTGACCATCCTGTGCCATGTCCATCAACACTGGCTGGCACTTCTTTGGTAGCATCAACACTCACTTCTGGCCTAGTGGGACAGAGAGTAATGGATGTGGCTTTCTCACACATGGACAAGCTCCACTTCAGATTGTGTGTTGCCACTTTGGGAGACAGAGTGATCCGTGCAAAGCGCGCGTCTCTGTAACCGGAGAGAATGCAATTCAGAGCTGATAAGTAATAATCAGACAGGCTGAGCAACCAAGGAAACTTCCCAGGGTTTTTCTGGGATCAGAGCCATGAAATGGAGTTTGTTTGTGGACTCCTTTCACATTTGCAGGATCTTGTGCTGTTCTAGGGCCATGGCACAATGGATGTGGGGAACTCAACAGGGGAAGATGGTTATGTGGTGCTGTCTTTGTCTCTTGGGTTATAAAGTGGGAGATGCTCATTCCTGGAACCACCACAGAAACTGGGTGGTTCCTTCTCAAGAAAATTCTTCCATGGTGTCTTTGTGAGCAGAGTGAATGGTCTCGCTGCAGTGTAATTTTTTTTCTGCTCTTTTTCTTTTCATTAAATGATATATATTCTCATGGAGGCTCTAAAATAAATTGTTGTTGCAGAAGCACCTTTTAAAACTTGTCAGCTGTGGGCTTTTTCCCCAGTACCTTTGCCTCTTAGGACCATAAATGGCTTCCTAAAGCAGGAAAAAACCATTATTAATTACACTGCCTAATGAACTCATTTGGCTTTCTGCCCAGCTTCCAAAAACAGCAGTAGCACCAGGCTGGATACTGTTGTCTCACTGTAATTATGTTTATATGGAAAGTTAATTTTTGTTTTCATAAATTGATTTGAGGCTTCTGGAAGCTATTTGGAGATAATTAACTTTGCCCACACAGACCTATATAAGGGCGTTTGTTTACAAGGTAGCGCTCGGTGCTGGAGCATGGAGGTAGGTTCCTGGGATCATCTGGAAATATTCAGTTAGCAGCTCAGGGCAGCTGTTTTCAGACTCGATTCCCTCATTTTGGGCAGCAATAGCAGGCAAACACCACAGCCTTGAGATTTTTCATGCCGGTAACAACCCTCAGGGTGGACCTGCAGTCCCTCGCCGCAATCCAAAGGAGCGCAATCCAAATCGTTCAAACGCTGCAAAACCCGGTGTCGGAATCACAAACTCCCTCAGCGTGAACGACAAACGTGACAGTCCCAAATGGAAAAGGCCTGGGAGGAATGAGACCAGACCTCCACAAATAAGCAGTTGTGAGGCAAAAGCTCCCATATATCTTTTCTAATGGTGAGGATGGAGAACAGGCAGCAGCAGCGCCAGGTGATTTAATGGGGCCTTCACCAGCAGGATGCACGATGTGATCCTGCAGAAGTGACTTATTTGTTCAGTCATAGGTGTGTGTCTTTGGGTTTCTAGCCCCTGCAGTGAACTCTTCCTTCAAATCAATTCATTAATGAGCTAATTTATTATGCATGGAGATCCATTAGAGAAATGTGTAATAACCTCAGGATGCAGAGCCCTGCTCCCAGCACACGGCTACTGAAGAACAAAAGAGGGAGGAAAAAGCAAGGGCTCCTTGGCAGCTCTGAGACTGTTTAGGAGCTCTTGTCTGACCCCTTTAAAGTGCAGGGGAATACATAAAGCACTCTGGATCGTGTCTAATAAAGAAGTGGATGGCTTGGCTGAGTGGAGCAGCTTGTGTAGGTCAGTGCCCAGGGTGTTCCTTTTAAAGCTGCATTTTTAAAGTTCCCGTGTCAGTGCACCGTGGGCTTTCTTCTTGAAGAAAAAAACTCAGAGGCCTGAAAATGTACTAATTTCTTACTTCACACTTCAAAACCATGGACAAAGCTGCATCAGAAGGCCTTCAGGGCAGGTTGGTGTAAGATGTGTCTCTGCTTTAGGGAAGCTGGATGGTATTTAGAATTCATAATTTTCATAATTCATAATCCTTCTACAGAGGATGCAGTCTGTTCTGGTCTGTTTTGCTTGTAACAAAGAACAACTTTTCTCAGCCCATGCAGAAGACTGATGTCCACACTGTAGCCAGACTTGCCAGCAAGCCCATAAATTCCAGCTTTTCCTGTTTGAGTCTTTGCGTTCCTGTCTCTTGAGCAAATCCCCAGGGTCAGTGTTTTGCAAGTTTTATCTAGTGCGTCGATCAGGATGAGGAAATTTCTACAGATTGAAGGTCAGCATGCTGGAACAACAGCCCTGAGTGAGAGCAGAGAAAAAAGGAACTTCCAGAAGATGCTTATGGTGTTTCATCTGGTAATCCTATTGTTGTAAAAGAAGAAGCAAAGCAAAGTGTTAATAGAGATGTTACAGATTTCCTAAGGTTGTTCTCCATCTTCCTGCTCTTCCATTTCCCCCACTTCCCCTCTTATGCAACAGCAGGGTTATAAATTTATTCCTGATTTGCTACTGCATTTTCTGTCAGTTAGACTTAGAGTCCAACCTCTTTTAACCTATATCTATGACTCTGAGAAAAAAAGAGTATTTTTCTGTAGAGGAAACTTGCCCTTTTCCTTTTATTGATGGATGTTCAGGACCCTGCTGGCCAGCCCTCTTCTCAAATTCTGTCCTGGGACTAACCAGCACCTTGAAAGATGTGGCAATTCAAGGCTGACAGCAGCTAAAATGGAATTTCCTTTTGGATCCCGTGGTTTGGACACCAGATGGTGAAATGGGTCGAGTACACATGTGCACTTAAAGCACTAATGTTAAAACAAAAATCCTGGAAGCAGGTGTGGATGAAAGGCTGTGAATTGGAGGGGCCTGCTCCTTCCTCCTCCATCTGCTGAGCTTTCCCAATGATAGGTGAAGGGTTTACCTTTCATCTCTCCAGTTATTTGCTTCTGTATTTTATGGAGACTGTTTATTGTGCACTACAGGCTGCTCCATAGCTGTGTTCCCATGCCAACCATCCTGCAATATGGTGTACATGCTCAGTGAAACAAAGCAACTTTAATCCTCAACCTTTGGATGTCTCCTGCCCATCGGGGCCAAGCCTCCAAAGAGGAACCCTGCTGCTTTCAAAGTGGAGCTCCAGGTTCCAGTTAATTGGGCCCAGTCATTAAAGGAAATTCAGTTTATGTCTGCTGGGACTGTGAAGGGAGTAGATTTTTTAATAGCAAATATCTACACTGTGTATTGGTTGTCCTCAGGTTAAAAAAAGAAAAAAAAAAAAGACAATCTCTCAGCAGAGAAGAAATAATTCTAATTGCTTGCCATTGGCAGAATGGCTGCCGTGCTCTTTAGAAGCCGTATTTATATCCTGTAAGAACTAGCTCATTAGCTCTATTGCTCACACAGATAATCAACAACATAATTAATAATTATTTATATGACACGTATGGCAGAGGGCTTGGGATCACACAACAAACATCATTTCCTTACGATCACTCAGGCATTTCTAACTGTGGGTTTGGTTTCTTTTCCTTTTTTCTGTCTGTTCTTGACTTTCTGTGGCTTTTTGTGCCTATTTTTAATGTCTGGCACAGGTTTTTTTTGTTAACTTCCCACCAAGTGTGTTCTTCCCTATTATAAACATCTTTTGATCCACAAAGTTCAAGTGACAGAACTTTGTCACCCTTGCAGAGCAACCTGGATTGGCACGAACAGCCATAGCTCTGTTGACTTCAGTTGCATTATTTGTCCTGATTCATGAGCTGGTCCCTGTCTGCTCTTGGATGTCAAAACCCAGGATTTCTCTTGGTCAAGAACTCCACCTGTTCTGCATTTTCCCAGGCCAAAGCAGGGCTGTGGGATGCTTTGTTTGGGCTACACCCAGGATGTCTGTCCTGGGGAGGACTTCTGAGCAGAGCATTCAGATATTTTCTCCTTGGTGTGATTTTTATCTATTTTAACCAAAGATTTTATTCTCAGACAAAGCCAATGTTCTGCTAGGTTTCCCTGGCAGTGCTTTGACTGACACTATGCAGGGCAGCTCCCATATCCTGACCTGTGGGGTGACCCACGGGGCAGCTTTCCTTGTGTTTTGCTAATTCTTGCAGCTGCTGGCATCAAGGGTGATGTGCATCAGAAACCCTGCAGTCACATCCCATACAGGGCCCCTCTCTCTGCAGTGCTGTCAGCCTGAGCTGTGTCAGGGCAGCAGGGACAGCACAAGTGAGCCTCGTTCCTTACCCAGCACAGCAGAGAAGCTCCAGGGAAGAGGTGGAAATCTGCTGTGAGCTGAGCACTTGGCACAAGCTGACGCTAAGAAAGGTGAGGGGACTCACTGGGAGATGAGGAGAGCAGGGAATCAGGGAGCACCACTGTGATGGGACATTTGTAAGGTGTAGCTCACGCTGTAGAGACTCATTTCTTATGAGCTTTGGAGAGCAGGTCACGTGTCAAAATGCATTTGGGAAATTTGAAGATGTGTTTTGGATGGGGAGAGAGGGGGAAGAAGCTGGTGTCTGACTGGGGATGTTGTTCCTGTGCTCGAGGAAAGGTGTTCTTGCACAGAGGATCCTTGTACTGAAGGAGCAGAGGAAGAGAGTGCTCCTGAATAGGATTTCAGAAGACAGGAGATCCTAAAGCAGGTTCCTGCTGCGTGAAGCTGCCAAAAGGGAAAGAGGTGTGCCCTGCTGATGGCACCTGCTTGCTGTGGGGAGGCCACTCTTGCTCTTTCTCCTCTCTGGATGCCTGTCTGTGGAGCTGGGAGCTCAACGTGCCTTTGCCATATCTGCAAGCCTCAGCCCGAGGCTTGGAAACTGTTTGCTGGCACCATGTGTTGCTAAGCAGATGGGCCTCTGCGTTTGTACCCGCTCAAGTTTTTCAGAGAGGGTGGCTTTGGTGTGGCATTTCAGTTATTGTTGCCAGCACAGAAAAAAAAACAGAAGGAAAAGCATCTCCAGTTCTTTACCACCTGCTTCGCCTTCCTCTTTGTGGCCCCTATCCAACACCTAAGTAGGTGCTTGCCCACAAAATGCTCTGGGAGGAAAATGAGAGAGCGAAAAAAGCCCCACCCAGGCTGATTGCAAGATGCAACAGGTGAAATTCTGTTGTGAGGAAATACCAGAGAAATCTTACCTAAGCATGCTAAAAATACACGAGGGTGGGGCAGCTGAGTTACTAGAGGGGAGACTTGAACTACTGAAGGAGCCTGTGAATGCTTTGAGTGTGACTTGCCGAGGCATTTGCTGATCTCTTTCTCTGAGGGCAGGTGCCAGCTGTGTGTGTAGGTGATGGCAGCACTGTGGCACATGCCATCCAGTCCCTGCCCACAGGGCTGGGCGCTGCAGGCAGGCAGCTGGCTGGATTTTCCCTGCCATTTTCCTTCTTCCTAGCAGGGCGAGGGTTCAGTCTGTTTCCGTGTTCTGAGTTTTGTAACGAATGACATGTCTGGTGTTTTTTTGGTTAACCACAAGGGTTCCATTTGAAGTGTGATGCAGCAGTGAAGCTGCAACCGGTCTGTGCTGCCCCGTCCTTCTTGAATGGAGTGAAAGAGTTAAGAACAATGCTTCAGAGTTAAAATATAAAAAAATATCCAAATTGTTTTGAGAATTCTTACCTTCCCTCGTTAAGTTTTTCACTTCCTTGGTATTTGTGGCTTCTCCCCCTTGGTTAAGGGGATTATTGCTCCTGAAAAATGCATTTTGACAGATTGCCTAGGCCTCATTGGCCCATCGGATACAAGCTGACTCGTTTCTCTCCATCCCAGAGAGTGATCCATCTCTCTTACCCATTGATTTTTCTGTCCTTGTGTCTTGAGATTTATGGAAGTAGATGTATCAAAGCACAGATTCTGTTCCCAAACCTTTGAAAGATCAAAGTGGTTAGTATTTCACATCTTCAGCACCTTCTTCTCCCTCTATTCAGTAAAGAAACCATTATGTGTTAAAAATATGTAACGACAGATTTCTTCATCACCCAAAGGCTCTATGTACCAAAACAAGTATTTGTTGCTTTTTTTGTGTGTCCATCCACCCCTTGCCGTGGCAGTTAACACAATTCCATGGTTTGTGAGCTAACAGGCACTGAGCATATGGGAGAATTGTGAGTTACATAATTTTACTTTTTTTTTTTTGAATGTAATTTTTTTTTTACCAGATCTCTAGCTGATGAAGAAAGAGACATATTGGGAAAGAAGGTGTGGGTGAAACAAGGACAACATTATCCTTGTGCTTGGCCACATGGGTTGGTTTGTTTTTTGGAACACCCTCTCTTGCAGATGATCTGCCCATAAGTATCTGTTGCGCTTTTTGGTGATATTTTCTCCTCAGCATTGTTTTTCCCTGCCTCTAACACAAAAATATAATGATTTTTTGTGTGTGTGTGTGTGTGCATGTGACCACATTAGGCACTTGGATCTTTTCTTCCTGAGGGGGAAGAACAAGATATCTTCTCCCTCCTCCTTTGTTGTGTCTACTTCTGATTATAGCACTAGGGTGGAGATTTTTTTTTTGCTGTGTTGATGAACAGGACTCCCGTGTCACTACAGATGTTGCCAAGAAAGAGGCTGATTTAAGATATATTTTAGAATGTAAGCTCTGCCTGAGAAGTACCACTATATTTCTGCAGCCTCTGGGAAATTTAGCTGCTGCGTTGCTGCCAGAGGGGTGAATGCACACCCTTTATCTGATCACCACTTCACCCTTCCTCAGTCCTTCATGGCAGCATCCAGTGAACACACTGTGCACAGCTGATGTCTGATATGTTCTGTGGGAAAGCTGGATGATGCATTGCATTGTTCAGCAAAACCAGTTGGTGTGTTTATTGCGAATGTTTGGAGAAACAAAATCAATAACGTTTATGGAACACTCCTGTCTTCCACTTCAGCCTCTCCCTTGTAGCTGTGGATGCCTTTCCTGAAATGAGTAATGAAATGGATTTAATTGTACACTGTGATGGTCACAGGACAGCAGCTCCAAAGCTGTTTTGATCACCCCAATGTACCGTAAATACTCCGGCAATTTTCACTTGCAAATGAGCATAAGTTAGCACGGTGTCTTGTTTGTAAATGAGCACAAATAGCTGTGCTGGGTACATATTTTTACTGTCAAGATTATTATCCCTCTGAAGGCATCAAGCTCTTGTTGCAGCTGTTTTACTGTGTATTCTGCAGAAAAGGTCCCTGGCTGAGCTGCCACTGAGGTCCCCTGAGTTGTGCTGCTACTGAATCACAGTGTGGCTTTTTTTACTTTTGTGTGTGTGTTATATTACACGACTCAAAAAGATTCTCTGCCTGTGTCACTTTGGGCTTGCAGGGATGAGTTGGCAAGTGGCTGCAGTTCTCGCTGTCCTGCACAGAGAGGGCCACGCTGGGCTCTTGCAGTTCATCTCTGCTGTGACAGAGAGCAAATGGTGAATTATTTTTTCTTTCCCCATGAGGGAGTGCACATCCAGTATTATTCAATGGAAGTCCCTTTACTTAAAAAAAAAAAATTATTAGAAATTTGTGTCAATCTCAATTATGTCTTTATCACTGTAGATAGTGAGGAGTTGATGTTCAGGTCATAGTTTACTAAGTGGAATCTTTTCTCTAAACTAAATAAATCACTAATCTGGACTAATTTTTTTTTCAATGACCTGTAATAAAGTAAAACTCCTTCATAGATGGTAATAATGTGAAACTCCTTCATAAATGAGCTAATAGGTTGGTGTAGGTCAGTGATGCAGACCTGTGAGGAATCTCAGCCTGCCCATCAGTTTGCTTTCTTTGGTTTGTTCAGACGTGTTCTGTGTACCACAACCTGAAACCCACTGTGTAGATCACCCTGGGTTCCAATGACAGGTCAGGAAAGGCAAGGGATGAAATCAGATTACAAATATTCTTGGCAGTCCTCTCAGCTCTTTAAAGAGATTGCTGCTTGTCTCTTTACTACTCATTTTGTCTTCTGCTGCCGACTGCAGTGTAGGAGCATCTGATTATTATAGAAAAGATGTGGGATTATCGTACTGAAGCAACTAAAACAGTGAAACTTGTTCTTGGCATGATCCAAAGCCTGTTAAAGCTGGTAACAATCCCTGATTTCATTGCTCAGCCTTTCCTAACTCTGTCCTCCATATGAAACACTGTGTTGGAACATCTAAAGAGTCTAGTGGGTGCGTGTAAAGAGCCACAGGCTAAACAAGTCTGTGCAGTATTTACCAGAGGCACTGAAGCTCCTTGTGGAATTTTAGTGCAGTCAACCGGGCAGGAAGCAGCGTTCTTCCCTCGATTTGGACTGTGCACTGTCCTGTGCTTCAGCCACTGGGGACTGCTGCTGGGATGAGGGCAGCAGTGCAGCATCACAGGCATATGGGATATGCTGCACACCTGAGTCTGGGGAGGCCCAGGCAAAATGTCCTGCTTGTAGTGCAGACAATTTCTGGACTGCCTGACTGGAGGAGCTGTGGTCAGGGGCTGGGTAGCAGTCCTGTGACTGGTGAGGCTGGAGGAGAGCTGGAATGCTTTCCCTGATTGCAGGCTGCAGCACAGAATGAAGGGACTGTGTGGGAGAGAGAGCTCTGCGTCCTGTCTCTGCAGTCTCACCCCGAAGCTGTGATGGGAAATCCTACAGCCAATTAAGGACATTTTCCTTAGCAATGTCCTTAATCACTTCCCAGAATACTACTTTTTTCCTTCCCTTTCTCTTCACACTGAGGAGGTAGCTTTCTTCTAAGTGGGTTATGCTGAGAGTTTGTCCCATCTGACTCAGCTCTATCCCCTACTTGGTCTGTTCTGAGTCAGTCCCTTCCTAGGAATGCTGTGATCACTGTTACTGGTAGAGACCTTTAACTCCAGCTGGACAAAGCTGGCAGCTTTGGAGTCATGTTGTCAGGACTGTGAATACAGCAGAGTGGGAACCTGTGCCAGGCATTGGGATCTGCCCAGCGGTGCCAGCGAGGAGCTCAGCATGCCTGGGAACACCTGTTTGAGCTGCATGGAGAGCCCTTACAGACAGCCCTTCCTGCTGCTGCTGGGTGTCCCAGCTCAGGGTGTGTCTGTGCAGCTCGGTGGCCCCTGGTGGCCCTGAAGGCGCAGGTCTGCACAGCACTGGAAGGGCCATCTCTGCAGAGCTGTTGTGAGAGAGAGGTCAGTGGGACCAAAAATAATACTTGAGGCTGTGTGTGTGACAAGCTAAACCAGCCTATGCTCATATTTGCTGATTTAGCCGCAGCACTCGGGGTGACTTCTTGTGCTCCTGCACCATCTGTGGAAGGACAGGCTGAGCTGGGACAAAGCCAAGCGGCACAGTCAGCCTGTCCTCGCTGCTGTGGGCCACCAAGGTGAGTTTGTCCTGGATCAGCACAATGAGGAGAGGAGGGCTGAAGTAACAAAATCTCTAAAGAGCTACCTTGCCCGGCGGGGAACTGAGCGGTCCTTGGCATTATTTTGTACAAAATACTGATCATGACAGCTCTTGACTGCATGGGAATTTCAGAAGCCTCTGGGGATTTTGTGTGAACATCTGTTTTTGGTAAAGCAGCTCCTTCTAAGAGAACAGCCATGCAAACAAGCTATCCCTGAGTGTGTAGGATT
Source organism: Hirundo rustica (assembly GCF_015227805.2). Lineage (NCBI taxonomy): Eukaryota > Metazoa > Chordata > Aves > Passeriformes > Hirundinidae > Hirundo > Hirundo rustica. The sequence goes on along the minus strand of NC_053466.1, from coordinate 6,118,531 downwards.
ACACTGCTTTAGCTGCATTTACCAGGTAAAATTCTCTGTTCTGTGTGGATACTGGCGAACTCTTCTGAGACATTTCTTTGCTGCAGTCTTTGTTCTTCCATGGATCTGCTGCCTCCTGCTAGCCTTAGCTGCCTGACAGGTTACAGGCTGTCACTTTAGCATTTCCCTAATAAAGATGTTCTTTGCCTGTTTGCTCATGGGTCTTCCCTGCCACTCCAGAGGTTTAAAAGAAAGAATGAGTTCAGGTTAAATTACATTAATGTGCAAATATGTACTGATTTCATCTACAGAACACTCTTACAGCTCCCTCCATAAAGCTGTACAAACAGCAGTAATCCTTCCCTCCCTGGACCCCATCAGTCACCAACATTCTTGCTCTGAGATTGTGAACTTTCTGTGACACTGGAAAGTCTTGCTTGTGGGTGTGTAATGCTCTTACTGGTGCTGCAGAGATACGTGTAAGGTGCTGGAAAAAAAAAAAAAAAAATCTCATTCCTTGTTTCCCAGGCTTGCCCTCATCTTCTCACTGAACAACATCAGCTCTGGGGTTTGGTGTCCGCTCCTTCACTCCAGGTATCCCATGTGCAGGGAGGAGGGCAGAGGCTCTGGTGATGAACAAGGCAGAGCCCAGTTCAGCTGATGAGATGTTCTTTGATAGACAGCTTTCATGTCATAAAAGGCTTTTGACATGTAGGAAAGGAGGAACACCTCAAGGACACCACTGTAACCTGACTTTCCCACTGAGGTGTTCTGAAGCTGGGAGCAGCAGGCTAATTTACAACAGCTCTCTTTCCCTGTGCTGTTCACCGGCTGGCAGGGAACCCCTCCGCTCCTCCTGGCAACACACACCGTGCAGGTACATTAAAACCAGGCTTGTGCAGAAGCAGGAACAGGTCCTTACTGAATGTGCCTTAAGAACAAGGTTCTGTCTAAGGTTTATAGCAAATATGGCTTTCCTGAAATACAAGCCTGTGTGGAAAATAGGGAGATGAATGGAGATGATCAGAAAGTACCTCCCTTTTGGTGTGGAAGCTGCTAAGGCTGTGCTTGCCAAGGACTTGCTGTTGATCTCTGCAAAATCTGTTATGCCCTGGAGGCCTTTCATGTGTCTGTTTAATATTGCAATTACACTTGTGTCTTTGCAGGTGAAGGCCAAGGGCTTGTTACACTGAACTTAATTATATTAGTACATGATTTCTCTTCTCTGAGCCTTCTTTAAAGATGACTGTGTATTTCATCCTTGGTGCCTGAGGAAAAGGACTGTCTGCTAAAGATGTTTTTAATGATGGGGATGAACAGTTCTTTAACAAGATGGGACCTTCCTTGCTGAGACACCAAAACTGGTGACAGATGTTGGTGGGTACCATCTCGGCTTTAGCTTAGGCACCCAAGTCAGGGAAATGAGCTTTGTAGACTTTGAGTTGTGGTGTCTTCTTGGAAGGTCCTGTTCTCTGGCTTGCTTTCCTCTTGTGCACGTGTTTGCAAGCCAGTGCAGTGCTAAATCCCCATAGAGGGAGAGCTGTAGGTGGGGATCACCTGAAGCCTAAGCTGTGTGGAATCCAGGATGAGGTATTTGTTTAAGCATCTCTGCTGTATCTCTCATGACCTTTGACTTGCTTGGTGCTGTGTGTGACCCTGGTGGGTAAGAAAAGCCACTTAGTAAAGAAGTGCATTTCTGGATAGCAGCAGGAAGATTTCCTCACAGTTTGGCTCTTGTATCTCTGCACTGTCTTGTAAGCTGGATAAAAGCCTTGGAGGAATGATTGTCTGAACAAGATTGAATCTGGAAGAGAGGCTCATGGATCCCAGGAAGAAACTGGCTGTCAGAATGTAGTATTGACTTGAAGAAAGCAAGTCCTTGGAGGCACTATTGACTGTCATTACTGATGTAGTGGAGACTGCCTAAAGTGCCATTTCTTGAGAGTGGCATCATTTTTTTGCTGTACTTTTTTTCTTTTCTCATCTCCTCCTTTTTGCTTTTGAAGAGGGTTGGCAGAAAAGCAACATGAGCACGTGTCATGAGAGAACTGACAGTACATGCTGAGCAGGAGCCTGCTGAGGGACTTGTTTTGAAACAAAGGGCTGAGAGGGGGTCCTGAGGGACTGGTTCCCTTCAGTGCATACCAGCCTGGAACTGTAAGGGTTCTCTTTGCAGAGAACAAACTCTCCCCTGGACTCACGCAAAGGCAGCTGTCTTGCAGCAGGAGCTGTGAAGCTTTTTCTTCCTCCTGCCTATATTAGACTTTGCCCTCAAAAGTGGGGCTTCCATTTAGGAGATGCAGCGCCAGGTCACAGACAACTTGGGACAAACCTGGCGTCTGTGGTAGAAAATGTAGAGGGAGGAGGGTGAAGGATCTCAATATTATTTTAAGACTTGGCAGAAATAGCCCTAGGGAAAGTGAATACAGCTGCTCCCCTCCTGTTGCTCTCTGGTATTCCTCCACTTGCTCTCTCAATGCTGAGCCTAAAACAATAGGGGGAAGAGCTCATGGCTGTTTGGGAATGCTGGCTGTTCCCAACTCTTACAGTTAGGCTGGGCAGAGCAGCACTAATTGAAACAATGCTGTCCCAGCCAAGGGGCCATCTTGGTGTTTGGGATGGAAATTTCAAAGCCACTTGATGGACATGTGCTTTTTCTTTTTAGTGGTTTTTGTTTGTTTGTTTGTTTTTTCTTCTCTCCAAGGAGGCCCATCCACATTTCTTTGGTGGCGTGCAAAATGTGAGTTTTAAATTCTCTGGCTTTAGTGATGCATTTCCTGAATTTTAAAAATCCCTCTCTGCAAAAGTTAGTATTTGTGCTTAGGGTTCTGTTTCCATTTGTCTGCTTTCAGACAACTCAACAACTGCTTCAGAACATAATAACTTCGGGCTGTGCATTCCACAAAGCTGTATCCAAAAAGTCCTTGAGACGCACGTGGACATCTATTGAAGCCACACAGCAAAATTCCAGTTTCTCTACTTTCCTAATGGCACTTTATCCTGAGGATAAAGAAAGGGATAATGTAATAGGCTTCCTTGCATTTAACTTTGTACTAAATAAGTTCTAAAGTCCTTCACCCCTTAATGAGGTGTCTTTGGGAACTGAATACCCTATTAGTAGCCTACTGACCTCTTCTGGTGTCCTCATCTAATATTGGGGTAGGATGGCAATACCCAGTCAGCTACAAGCAATCTGTGCACACTGATAATTATTCTCAGGATGTTAGACAAAACCAGACATGCTCTATTCCCAAAGCAGCGTGGGAGGGATGGGAAAGGGTTGCTGCCCAGGCTGCTGGAGACAGTGGGTAGTGTGAGGATGAAAAGGCAGGAGAGGCTGAGAAAGGGTGATGCAACCTCCCAGCTCGTATCACAGATCCTCACTCTGGCTGGCATTGCTCCCAAGGGGCTCTGCCCCAGGGGGGTGTCTGGCATTGCGGGGTGTCCTAGCTGAGTGTCTGGCTTTTCTCCCTCAAGGACACACTGGCTGGGGACTGAAGTGACTCAGTGTTTGGATGTCTGGACATGGTTTCAGGCAGAGGATTTGCTGCGTTGTCTATGACTGAGGAGGTTTTGGATAACCCTACTATCCAAGTGTCTGGTTAAGGCTGAGGTGTAGGTAGTACTTGTTTTGTTCATCTAAGGAGGTGAAGGAAGCATTTTGAGGAGGCTGTTAAAATCACATTCTTGATTTGAGATGCTTTTTCTTCCCTTTTCTTTTTCCAAAAGGAAGATGCTTTTTTGGAAGTGATTTTATGCTTATCCTTGAAACCTCTCTTCCCTTTATTTCCCCATCTGGATGCTGTTAGGCTTTACATCCTCTTCCCTGTGACTCAGCATGCCTCTGTGGCCTCAGCCCCCGAGGCTCTGCTCCAGGGCTCTCTTGGAAGCACCATCCCCTGCAGAGTGTGGCTTCCTGGCTGCTGCAATTTGGCTTGGGAAACTGGGTCTCACCAACTTCAGCAACTCTATCTTATCTCCAAGGTACCTCTCAAGGTTTTAACTCAAAGCCTTGGAAATGGTGTGGCATCCACATTATCTACAGCCATGGCAGCTGAGATCAGCTGGAAAGTTTAGCTGGACAGCATTAAAAAAAAAAAAAAGTGCAAAACTATTTTGGTCCTAATGAGAAATGCTGGGGAAAAAAAAGAATTGAGGAATATGTGTTAAAAACTTCCCCTGCTTGTGGCCTGTCTGGGAGTCAGGGAGGTATTCAGTCAGCAGGCTGTTGGGTCTCAGGTTCTCCTGCTCCCTGCCAGGGGCTGTAGTCACCAGCCCAAGCTGAGCAGGGGTGGGTGGCTCTGTGGGACAGGAAACCAGGGCATCCAAGTCAAAAGGGGTTTGCCAAGGTCAGAGGATGGGTTAGTGGCAGAAGTTCACCTGAGTCATCTGGAGCCCTTTTTCTGGAGGAGGTGGACTCAGTTCCAGAGGTGTCAGAAAGCAGACAGCATCTCGTGGTGCCTCAGTCCTGGCCCTGGAGGCAAAGAGGAGGCTGAGGCTTTGTGCCCAGCTGAGGAGGAGCTGCTGAACATGTTTTAACAGCGCCCTGATACAAGGCACTAGATTCCCAGGGAATTTTGCCAGAATCCTGGCAGGGACTGAAGGTAGGAGTGAAAGTAGGGATGGGATTGTTTAAAAGAGCTCTGCCGTTGCCTTCTGGAGAAGGTCACCAAAGGTGGGTGAAGTGGACATTTGTAGGAATTGGATACTTGACTCCCCTTTGTGTCTGAAAAACGTCCATCCTGGATTCATTTTTCCCCTGAAGGGGAAAGCTATGTGCTAGACTGTCCCATTACACTGCAGCAGACACGGAGATCTAGTTAATTTAAGTGCCTCTTACCTCAGCTGAAACATATTTGCAATTGGAATACCATTCCTGCTCACTGAGCAGAGTCCTGGAAGCCACAAGCTTTTGTGTGAGAGATCCAATTAAAATACAAAAAGAGAGATGAGGTGAGTAAAGCTCTCCCCACAAATTCCGGGAGGGATTTCCTGCATGAGGCCAGCCTTGACCTTGAGCATTCCCAAGTCCTTTCCCTAGGATGCTGACCCAGTATTCATAAATCATTTGAAGCATGAAGTGATCTTTTTATTTAATAAATAATAAAAAAAGTAATTGGATTGACATAAATTAAAGCTGAGTTAACCTGTCTGGAATAATTGGATTGGTAATAATGGGCAGCAGTGTGGATTGAAGTAGGTCACAGTTTAACCCGGAGGCCTGCAGAGGCTATTTTTTTTTCCTACCCCTCCCCTCCCTTGCCTTTTTTTTTTCTCTCTTTCCCCCTCTGAGAGCACAAAGAAATGTGATGGGAGGCAGATAACCAGTGTGTGCCATGTGCGTGGGGCTGCTCATATCTGGGAAATCGCTTTAGGGGAACTCCAGTTCCAAACTTGGATGTTCCTGAGAATAATGTTCCCTGGTTCATTACTGGGAAGTGACAGACAACTGTGACAGAAGCTGTATTGTACATGGTTGCAGTGATACATCATTTCACAGGGATTAATCCTCCATCCTTTCCATACTGTCCTTACATACCATTGATATGGAAAAGGCTGGGGGAGCTGCTCTTGAATCAGGGCTTTCCAGTGACAATGAAATGTGTAATTCACTGGGGTTTGGGGTTGCTCTCTTCTATTATTAGCATATCTGTAAATGCCCCCCTAGGTATTCCATGTGTTTAAGTCTGACTGGATTCTTGTGTCCTTGAGTGACAGCAACAGTGATAAATAACCATAGTGTTGAATAAAATCAGGAATTTTTGACTCAAAGTAGCTTAAAGCTATTTTACATTGCTCTGCTCCTGACTTGAGACCTTCAGCACTCTTTACTGTCTAGAAATGATGAGTACTGCTGAAGTGCATCCAAAAGGAGTGATTCCTCCGACCCCTTGAAAAATATCCCAGGCTTGGGAAGTAACTCTAGGATATTGCTTCAAAGCAGTTGCATGGTCCTCTCCCAAGACCTTGATTGGAAGCATTGCTGCATTTGACACCATATCCTTCACTCCAGTGAAATCCAAATCCACCAAGGCACAGATGTTATGCTAAGCACATGAGAAATCTCGTCTCCATTGGGATAAAAACATTTCCAAAGGAACCACTTCCCTCAGAGTGGCAAGAGGCCAAGAGCACCACTCAGGCAGTTGAAAAATGAGCTGTGTAGAAATCCTCTTGAGATGAAACCCTCCTCTGATCCTGAAGCAAGCAGGATATTGAGAATATGTGCTAAGGAAAGGTTCATGTCCCTGTGGCATGCCCTGGGGAAGGCTGGAGAAGTGGACATGCTGCAAACCGTGCTGGAGATGTGGAGCCAAGCAGGGATGAGGAGGCAGTACAGAGATACCAGCCCTCCTTTCTCACCTGGGCCATTCGGGTCTTGTTTGCTTTGTTCTGTAAGAAACTGATGATGGTTCTGTAGTTGCAATAGTTGCTTTGTTAGGTGAAGTTAATGGGACTGTGTTCAGTTCTTATGGCCAAATCCTGCTGCCTTTCCAAAATTGCCTAAATAGTTCAGACTGTTACGTTAAAACCACTTGCTGCAAATGGCTTATTTGGAACAGTGGTGTAAAACGTGTCCTTAGCCACGCTTTATCACCTGCTTGGCAGGGAAAATAGGTTTTGAAGAATTACACTTGCCACTCTAGAGCTTTCCTCTGTGGCCCCACCCTGATGCTGCTGGGCTCAGTGGTAAAATTCCCTTTGTGTTTTCGGTGGGATGCTTGGTACAAGCAACAGTTTTCTGTGAGCAGGCAAGTGCATCCATGGCAGGGAGCAGGCTGAGCAAGGGCTGCCTGTCCGTGCTGTGCTGGGGCTGCCCCTCACTGCCCCATGGCACTCTGTGTGAGCAGCTCCTGGGCAAGGATCAGCAGTCCTGTGCCCTTCCAGGACAAGGGAGGGCTGAGGGAAAGGGAACGCTTCCGAGTCACCATCTGCTCAGAGTGGTCCAGCTAGATGCTTTTCTTTGCCTAGAGCTGATGATAAAGTCACAGCATGGTCTTAAATAATTAGGAGATGCCTGGCTTTGGAGCAGAGAGTCACTTCTTTCCCCGCTGACCTTGGCTGATTAGCAAATATTTGGTATTATTTGTAGAATCCTATCAAAGCAGCCCAGAGGTATTCATCTGCTTAAAAGCCTCTGGGAGATCTCTCTCCCCCATGGGGGTACTGCCCATCCTGGCTCTTCAAAGCAGGTTTTTTGATTAGCTGACGGGAGATGCGTGTTTAAGATCTTGTGGGTTTTTGATGCTTTTTTTTTTTTTCCTCCCCACCCCCTTTCAAAGAAGGGAGAAACTTAACATCACACTAGTCCCTTTGTGGCAGTTTGGAAGTTAAATTTACCAGGACCATTATCTTTAACAGCTGCTGCTGTCTGACAGATTGAGTTTATAGTCGGTCTTATAGGCACTAAAATCACTTTTATCCTTGTGGGTCCAATTTCAGAGCTATTCAATTTATTATCTCTAACAGCTTAACAGCTGTTCTCCCCACTCCCTCGTACCCCTCTGCCCCTCACTCCCTCTGGCTCCCCAAAGCTCAGACCTAAGGGTCACCCCTTAATCCTGGAGGCAGGAGCAGGGATGTGCTCTTCCAGCAGCACCTGGAGCTTTACAGGAGACAGGCATTCTCCGCTGATGGAGGAGGGCCCTGCTCTGGCAGTTTTTCCCAAGTGGAGCACCAAGCCTTGGCCACGGCAGTCTCACAAGAGCTGTTCCTTTTCCAGCACCTCGGCAGAGGAATCTCCCAGTCTGTGCTTCAATTCCCTCTCAAGCAGAGGTGTTGAAGCTTTGTCTCTTCAACTGGTGAGGCCACTGTGCACCTTGGCAGCAATTAGTCAGCTGTGTTAATGGGCCAAAGGGAGGCCTGTTCTTGCTGCAATTACTCCCTGCGTGGCACACGTTTCCCCTTCCACCTTTCCCACCCGCCCCATCCCCTCATTTTTCTCGCCGCTCTGCAGAAGCATTGATTTATTGTGTGAGTAGACACTGTGATGATGAGATATATTGTGAAAAATTGCTGAAAATTAGTAGCGAGAATTCTAAGATGGATTTCCCTTATTTCCCTGTAATGGTGGTACATGATCTATTACACCTTGGCTGGGGCTAAGTTTCCCTGAAGTTAATGGGAGGCTTCCTGTTGACACATGTAGTCTTCGGATCAGACCTGTGGAGCTTTGGCACTTGTCAAGCGATAGCAAAATCTCAGCAAGTCTTGTGGCACAAAGGAGACTATTCAGACCTGCCAATGAGTGTCTGTTTCATTCTTTTCATCTTCTCCTCGGTTCTATTCAAGTTCTTATGCTGCTCTTGTTCCAGTGGTGCCCGAGTGCCCTCCAATGGTGCTAATGCTCCCACAAAGAGATAATAATGATACCCGGCTGCTTCAGAGAGTCCCTTTCTGCTCTGCTTCATTTCCCTTCCACCTTGCAGACAGTCTGATTATACCCCGTGGCTATTCCTACTCTCTTGTCAGCTTCAGAAAGGAAGAAAGAAGTCATTAGAAACCAACGAAAATGTTAATTGTATCATAAATCTCTGAACAGAGCAGCATTTCAACAGTTTATTCTGATTTGGGTGTGTGGCACTGCAGCTAAATCTGCTTTTCTTTTTCCTGTAAGTCACTGAAAAACTCAGAAAATATGGAGGAGACAGCCTTGTCTGCCAGAGCCGTTTGCAACATCTGATAGGGCTGTACGGTCTCTGCATTTAAGCCTCAGACCTAATTTAGAAGTGATACTTAAAGAAGTACAGAAAAAAATCTGTATGGTTTTTCTTTTCATTGGGCTGAAATAAGTGTTTGCATGATCTTTTTCGGTGTGTGTTTCAAGAATGGCTTTGAAGGCTTATGGGACTGAGAGCACATCCAGCACAGTAGCCTCTTTTCAGGAGAGTTGGGCTGATGCATCTTCCTAGCAGAGGAAAGGTATCAGTAACAGTGTGACCGTGTGGCCACAGGAATCACCCATTGTGCCAAGGAAACTGCAGAACTGGAGTTAAAAACAGAGCTCTGTAATTCTAGCAAGGAGAGGCTGGACTTGGAAGAAAGGCTCAGAGCAGAGGGTGCTGCCAGCTCTCCTTGCGGAGGCTGCTGGAGCAGGTCATGGAAACAAGCTGGTGACCTTGGAGAGACCTTAATGGTGTAGGGGGTGTAACTGGGGGTGTATTCCAGGGCAATCACTGAAGTGATTTCAAATGGATCAAACGGGTAAGTGCGATCCTGCCCAAGCTCAGGGAGCGCTCTTTGCTGCCAGCAGTGGGATTATGCAAGTAGAGGATGCCTTTCCTTCAGGCCAGCGTCCATGCAGAGCTCCCGCCCGTGCTGGGACTGTCCTTCCCAGGTGTGGCTGCACTGAGGAGTCCCATATTCAGCCTGTGCTGCCCTAACTGAAGCAAATTACCACTGATTGATAGCTTCAACGCAGCCCTGGCAGAGCCAGGAGGATCTCAGGCTCAGGAGAGGCACACACCCTGCAGGCAGCCCGAGGATGGGGACTGCAGGGTCCGTGGAGAGGCACGGCCGCTGCTTTGCCTTCCCCGACAGGTTCTGATAAGCTCAGGTCCAGCTGTTCTCCACCATGTGCACAGGTCTATGGATGTGCTTTGTGCTTTCCATCCTTTTTACTTTTCTCCCCATTTCAATCCAGTTTGGCTGTGGCCAGTCCCTGGTAGACGGGAGGGAGGGAAGAGGAGGGTTAATCCAATCCTTTTATCTTGCCCTTTGTCTAATTAAAACCACAACAAATGGCACAGTTTAGGTTTAAATGTAATTGTGTTTAATGAAACATTAAGGGCAATTAAAGGAGTTACCGTGGCAGCCTCTCTATACCCTCCAGGGTTATAATGGCCTGATGAAGTGCTCTTACTGGCTCTCTTGGCAGGGGGCTGTTAATTGCGTTAGAAACTGATAGTGGTTTTCTTTTAATACTCAACTTTCTCTGGGTATCCATCTCGCAGGCGTTTGCTTGTGATCAGCCTCTGGTAGTTGGGAGCAGCACATGGGCACGGTGGCTGTCCAGGGGGATGGATGGGGCACTGGGGCTGCTGAGGCATCTCTTCCCCTTGGCTGAGCCCCTGAACCTTGGTCTGGACAGTCACTGGAGGCACCCATTGAAGCTCTGAGGCCTGAGTGAGGCCTGAGTTCCCTTCCTGGCCTAATATGATGCTGGCTTTATTGTTCATGGGAGACAATGCTTTAGTTTGTGGTTTTTTTGTGGTGTTTGTTTGTTTGTTTGTTTGTTTTTTTTTTTTTTTTTTTTTTTTTTTTTTTTTTTTTTTTTTTTTTTTTTTTTGCTTGGGAAAGGTTGTCCTGATAATAGTCAAGTTAGTTTGAGAGTTGTCAGCAAAAGGGAAAACATATTGTGCAAACTGAGATGATTCATGCTGGTAAATATTATATAGTTACTATCAATCTCAGACTTTTAAAAGAAGCACCTAGAGGTCATTGCTGGAGATTTCACAAACACAAAAAATTTGGCACCCTCCTCCTTAAGCTGCTGCCTGAATTTAAAGCCAGTTCCTCCCATTTTAAGACTTTGACTCATGCCTGACTCATGCTGTTTTTAAAAATACAGATGGGAGTTGGCAAGAGTGGGATAAACTGAGGCATGGAGGGAGAGCAAAGGCAGCACCAGCACTGCCACTGAGGTCAGGCTTCCCCCACACCATCCCCAAAGGTAACCCAGAGGGAACCAGGAGCAGAGCCGGGAACAGGATGCCCAGCTCTAATCACTTTCCTGCATCTTGAAGAAATAAGCACTGCCAGGGCAGGAAAATAAATACCAGTTTAAGAAAATGGTGCTGTAGGTAGACAGCAAATAGTCCCCTTGTGGAAGAAGTGGGGCAGACCGGGCTCTTTCTTTGTTTCTGCTGCTTCTGTGTATAGAAACTGGGGCTTGAAAACAAGGTTAGCTGCTGCCTCCTGAACACGGGGCAGGTTTGACAGCAGCTTTGTGGCAGCAAGGCTGCCTTCACATCCCTGACAGGATGACTGCTCTGTAAATCTTAGTAAAAGATGTCACAGCAACACATGTCCCCCAGAGACTGGGAGGGGAAGGGAATGATATATGAGCGAAAGCCGTCCCTAGAGTCCTGCCATCTATTTCTCAAGTCTTAAGAAAATGCTGCCACTCTGCTGCCTCCATTTAGCTCAAATAAATATGGAGGGAAACTTCTAAAATAAGATGCCTTTAAGTATTTTTTAAGGCAGAGGTTATTTTTTAACACAAAAGATTTTTTCCCCCCCTCTCCTCAGCTCATTTTCCAGTTGCTTTCATAAATAAATAACTTAATGCACCTCCTTGTCTCCACCTGCTTCCTGCCCCATTCAGCGGGTGCTTCCTGAGGCCGTGGGGAGAGCCAGGCAGTTATCTCAGCCTCCAGCAGCTCCTTGGGATCCTCCAGCCTTTCCACAGCCTGAGGGGGAACAGATGGACCCTTATCTCCATCTTGCAGCCCAGGAGCCAAAGCCTGTGGAGATCTGGGACTAACTCATGCTCACTCAGGAAACCTGTGGTTGATCAGGAGCTAAATCCTGTTCACTTTTTTGGTGGGGTAGGGAATTGTGACTTGGACATGACAACAACAACAACTGTATTTTTGGGTGGTGGCTTCCCATACAGCCACTGTGGAGGTTTGTTTTTCTGGGCTGTGTTTGTGTGGCAGTGTGTACCTCAGGTGACAGGTGCCTGTGGCTTGTGATGCTGCAACACAGCTCTTGGTGAGCTGAGCGTGCTGTGGTGAGGAGCTCTCAGTAACTTGCCCTGGTGCTCAGTGGTGGGATCCAAGCAGAGGACCCCCTTCCTCTTCCCTGGTGTTGTGATAACCCAGGAGGTACATTTGGCGCTGGCAGTGCTTTTCACTGAAAGGGGTTTTCCCCCCCAAATCCAAAAGTATTCTGAAAGTGTTTCTACCTGAGAATTCTGTTATTTTTTTGCCAGACTTTTTGACAGCTCAGTGCCCAGACTTGGTATCACCTGTGCCTACTTGTCCCTAGTGGAGGAAATCAAGGAAAACAAAAGTGTTAATCTGAAGCTTTCCTACCATGGCCCTTGGGGTGCTGTTGGGTAGGTCTGCCCATGCCTTGAGGAGATGTTTTGCATAGCAATATGAAGAGTTTTTCTCCTGTTCCCCCATCCTTTCATGCTTGAAGAGCTCTGTGGCAGCAGGAAATTGTCTCTAAGGTGGATTGATCTTGCCCTTCATTTCACAGGGATTAAGGGCCTCTCCTTGGTCTGGGATGAACTCCCTTGCTCCCAGGGAAGCTGCAGGGACTGCTGTTTCACTGTGATTATTATTCTTTTTCTTCCCCCATTTGTGGATCCAGAAGGCTGTTCCACAAACCCCTCACCCTTTGTGCTCCAAGATCCATCCCTCAGTCCACCTCTCCTCGCTTTTCCTTGGAGCAGTGCTCTCCTGATGATACTGGCCTGTAGAACAGTGGGCACGTGAAAAAGGGATAGGGAGGATAAATTAGATCATCCCCACTCTGGGTACATTGATCCTCATCATCTCCACTGCCTCATCTCTGGCCATACACCATTTCTTCTCTGCTGCTGAAGCGGTGCTGCGGGAACAGGGACAGGGCATTCACGCTGCTTAAGTAAAACATAATGATTTAAGTTTTATTTAATTTAAACAATAAAATGGCCATTAAACAAGTTATGCATTGACCACCTTACCATGCCCTCTAGTGCTAATCCTGATTAAGTGTCTTTATTACTTGGCTCAGTTGGCCTTTTTTAAATGACAACGAAACACTTGCTAGCATGAGTGCAAACTCTTTCCCTCTTGGCAATTATCTCCCTTCCTACTGAGTTTTTCAGGAGGAAGGAGAGGGGGAGAGGGAAGGAGAAGGGAGAGCGGGTTGGCCAGGGGAGAAATCCAGCAGCACCTCATCCGTTTATCACACAGATATGCCATAGTGGAGGCTTAATGGAGATTTAAATAATTCAGAGCACTCAGCCCCGCTAAAGCTGTATAATGAGCCTTCTGCACCGTGAGCCACTGCTCGGCTGAGCATGCGAGCAGGGAGGTCGTGTGGTTTTTCCATGCATAATTAAAGGGATAAAAGGGGATTTAGAGCAACAGTGTTACAATGAAGCATGCGGACAGAGGCTTCACTTTTATTTAACTTGGAAATGCCAAACTGTTTTTGACTTGCAGAATAAGCTTCCCTCTTTCCTTTTTTCTTTTTTTTTTTTTTAATATATAGAAAAAACGTATTTATATATATATTTCTCCCGTTCCTCACTGACCTGCCGCTGCTCTACTCTGTCCCTTGTGCATGGGGTTGTCTCTGAAGAGGATTCACAGTGATTCTTGTTTCACACTGGGACAGCAGCTCTCAGCTCTGCGGCTATTCCAGGTGGAACAAGCAGGCATGAGCTGAGAAGCCTTTTCCAGCATGTTTCATGTTCCCTTTGTTTCTGCCAAAGGGAATGGCTCCAGATGAAGAGAAGGAAAATGGGAAGAATACTGGGGGTCACTTTAACTGTGTGATTTACCATTTTCTACCATGTTGTTTACAAAACCTGGGGCAAAATGTGCTGCTTGGATGATTGGGTCTGAGACAACTTGGTTGTTCTTGGGTTTTATTGCTCCTTTCTGCATCTTTACTCTGTTCTTTCAGGAGCAACCAATCTTCCCAGCCCCTGAGATGCTTTGTGGGGCACTTGGGTACCTGTCTGCTGCACAGCTGGGCCAGGAATGTTTCTCACGCTGCCCTTCATCAGCTTGCTGTATCTGATCTGCCCCTCAGCCCGTGCTGTTGACAGAAGGAGAAAATGGCTTTGCATTATCCTCCTCCAAGGGAAAGGAAGAGGATGTTTCTGTGCTGAAGGTTGCTATCAACCATGTCTCAAAAACTGTGCAGGGCTGTGGTGGTGGTGGTGATAATTAATGTCTTTCATTAACCCCTTATCAATGGCACCATCTGCTGTGGGAGAGCTTCTCACAGCAAACAGGTCCAGTTTCATCACAGCTCTTCCCAGCTTGAATGAGTCTCCCTGCACTTCTCCCTGTGGAGTGGAGGCAAACTGGAGACAGCTCCAGTGGTCTGGAGGATCCTGAGAAGGCTGGGGAAGGGCAAGCATAAACTCATCTGTAGTAAGATGTTGCCCCAGGTGACCAAGGAAGGTGAGCTCACTTTGGCATGCCTGCAAAATGAAGTTTATGTTGTGGGTGGAGGTTAAAGGGACTGTAAGAACCTTCAGGCTACTAAAGCAAAGGTTGAGAGGGGTTCCTGCTGCTGCTTGTACATAAGGTGGAGGAACCATTCTTGCAGGTCAAGATCAAGACAAAACACGGAGTGGTGAGTGCCCATTGGGAGTGGTGAAGTCTAAAAACCCAACTGGTTTTAAGGATACATGTGATAACTTGCAGAAAGGGATTCTGTGATGTTTCCACCTGCAGGGTACATGGATCATTAAATCAGGAGGTCCTTTCTGCCCTTTGATCCTTAATAACCCCTATGCCCAGGGCTGTGGCAGGTACTGCAGCAGCTCAAGGCTGACTCCCTGCCCAGGTGTGCCTGTGTTTCTCAGGTCACCCTTGCCTTCACCACTGTCCCCAGGCAGAGCTTCAGAGCTGCTCGTCACTGTGATGTACAGCCAGGAGCACAAGCTGCTGCCACACTTAATCCCTAGAATTAATTCATTATTTTCCTTTAGATAAAGAAAACAAGAAGGAATCTGTGGCCACTGCATTCACCTTAATGGCATGTGTCTGTCAGTTATTTGTTGCTGGGTGGGAAGCCCGGGCCCCTGTGACATCCTGCACGGTCACTGTAATGGAAACATCCATCTTGTCTCCCTCAATGCACACTCTCCATTTAGGAATTTCGAAAACACTTCTGTCAAATATCACTCTCTGCACAATCCTGTTAGCAGGGCTGATGAATGGAGTCTCAAATTAAGACTGATCCCTCTGATAACCACAGTGCTGTAGGAGAGTCATCTGCTCAGTCAGAGCTATTTATTATATTTGATTAGCTGGGATGGCAATCTTCACAACCCACTGTAAATTCTATTAGGGACACTCTGAGGCCCAGAAATGCAAATTAGACTTCCCAACACACATATGCATACATATCGCCTCTCTTTGCAAATGGGTAATTTCCTCACATTTATTTCAACGTTGTTACAAGAGAGATGTTGATTGCCTTCCCTTTGCCAGGAGGGAAGGGAGAGGAATGAGGGGGACACTGCTGGGTGGTCAGACAGCCCCAAGTTCTCTTTACTCTTCATTGTGAGACCTCGCGTGGCAGCAGCTCCAGCAGATACG
Source organism: Hirundo rustica (assembly GCF_015227805.2). Lineage (NCBI taxonomy): Eukaryota > Metazoa > Chordata > Aves > Passeriformes > Hirundinidae > Hirundo > Hirundo rustica. Next base: position 6,103,274 of record NC_053466.1, on the reverse strand, counting down.
TTTTGTGAGCCCATGGCTTTCTACCTGCCAGCTCTCACTAGCCCATATGCTACAGGCATCCCCATCCAAACAGGTGCTCAGGAGCACAAGTCTGTACAGTGCTGGAGAAACCTCGTGGGAGACTGGCCTGTGGTGAAGCTGTAAAGACAGGGCAGGCCCTCCACTCTCTTTTGTTTCTCCTTTATTTGATCCAGACAGGCCCCAGGCAGCTCCAGCTGTCAGGTTGGAAGCTCAGGGCTGGCTCTCCCCTGGCACAGCAGTGGCCGTGGGAGCAGGACAGGGTAGGTTTGCTGAAAAGCTCTATTAATAATCAGTGGTCAGGTGTTCTGGGGCCTGTGCACAAAAGGCACATTTTAATCAGATTGTTTTTGTGGATGGTGTTGGTGCAGATCACTGAGGTGCCTTTGACTCCAGTGGAGTTGATATCAGGTGTGTCCTTTCAGGAAAGGAAGGCTCTGTCCCTTGGGCAGCTCACAGAATAGTGCATCCACAAGTTACATGTGTTTGTGGTGATTAATTCCACCAATAACTGAAAGAATTTATTAAGGGCAAGCAAAGAAAAGGCTATTTGGGAGCTAACAAGCAGCGCTGTTTGTGGTTTGCTTTCTTCTTCTGGTCATATTTTTAGAATAATTTTCATAATGGCTTATTAATGTCTGCATTACATAATCATTTACTAATACACATTATGTTGTAGTGTACTATTCATTGATCTAAGGGTTAGGTTCATCAAAACTGGTTATTCTGTGAATAATAGGTTTTTAATGGATCCTTTTCTTAAAGGGTGACCAAACCTCTTAAAGAATAAGACTGACATAAAATCTGATATTTATCTTTTCCCCACCTTAAGTTCTTATACCTGTTTGGTAGGATGCTTACAACATCTGTGTCCTTTGATGTGCTTCCCATTGTGTATGTTTCCCTAGGATTTTTATTAGGACGAGCTGCTGCGATGCTGCATAGCTAAAAGAAAATCCTTATAGAGCTGGAGGTACCTGGCAGTGTATTTGAATCTTCTTAAGTGGTTAAAAAAAATAATTCCCAACACAGTGAATGAAAATCTTATCTGGGCATGATAAGGATCCCTTGGTCCCTGTAATATAATGTAGTTTGTTTCTTCCAGCCTCACAAATGCTTTTGTTATCTTTGCTTTGATTTTTTTTCTTCTCCCCTCTGTATTGCTTTGATTCTTTTCCCCCTTCCCTTTTCTCTTTCATCACTGTTGCTTGTAAATCCTTCCCTTGGTAGAGATTAGAGTAGGAATGAGTGATAGATGCTGTCAGTAACAGGAGCTAATTTTACCCCTGATAATGGCTCTGTGGTTTGTACAGACTTCGCTGTGTCGATGCAGACATGCACCTGGGGGCCCATCCTGTCTGTGCCCTGCTGGGCTCTGGGGGCTGAGCTCTGTCCTGACAAAGCCTCATACTGGGAAGAGTCTCTGCCAGTGCTTCTCACCAGTGAAGAATTCCCTCCAAGCTCACAGATAAACAGCCATTTTTGGGTTTTTCATGAAGAGTGTTTCACCTTCTGCGCGAGAGTGTGAATGTGCTTGGAGTGGGAGAGGGAGTCTGGACTGGGTTCAGCCCCACGTCTGGGGAGAGGATTTCCCAGGCACCCACACAGCTCTCGGCCCAGCAGGGAGGATTTTGGGATGTCATGGGCAGGTACCAAGGCGATGGCACTGGAAACTCATGTAGTAACACCACCAAGCATTGCTCAGGGTGGCACTACTCACTGCTGAGACCTCCTTTTGCAGTTAGCACCTGCACATTGCCACCGTGGCGTGGTGCCAGCCCTCCTCAAACACTGAGGAGTTCAGAGGCACTGCTGTGCCAGCCTTGTCTGCCCAACAGGGTGGCCCAGTGCCCTATGGATGAGCTCCTTCCTGCTGCTGCTTCGTGCTCATCTTGTGCTACCAGCAGGGAGGGAGTGCCAGGCCATGGGTGACAGGAGGTGCCACAGCTCACAGGTCAGGAGGGACCACAGCTAGGAAGGAAGAGGGCTGCAGCAGTCCTCAGCTTTGCTCTCAGGTAGACAATGGGGAGAAAACACTGCTGGACTGGGTTCCCAGTGCTCTTGACCTGCTCTTCCCTGGTCATGCCCTTCATGGAGGGTGGTGGTGAATTTGGCTCCGCTCTTTCCCTACATTAAGTCAACTCTCGGCAGTTCACGTGTCCTGGTGTTCTTACAAGGGACTGAGTTCTGGGAGGGGATTTGCACCGCAGATGAAAGATGGCTGAAAGGATGTTGGAAGTCTGAAGAAGTCTTGAAGAACAGCTGTCACAGCCAGACTCCAATGCAGATGGCTGTGCTCTGCTCATTTAAAATTGCAGCTGCGGTTCCCATGAGGGTAATTCCCTCCTCTGGCCTAAACTGGTGAGTTTGATTGTGGGTCATGTTCCAGCCCCAGATGGGTCGCAGTGATCTTGGTTAACTGCTTGTCCTTGGATAAGGGCTGAGAGAAATCTTTGCTTTATTTGGTGTGACAGAGTCACATCAAGCCTTTGCACTTTTTAATACCAGTAGTAGTGACCGAACAGATGCAGTAAGGCAGCTCGCTGTGGTGCTGTCCCCTCCTTGCTGCTTCTGAAGCAGAGCCAGGCCATCCCTTTATTTTGAAGTATTTCAGGTGTAGCAAGGTCTGTTCTTCCTGAAGCTGTTACTGGTTAGAGAGGTGGAGGAAGGATAATGGTACAGAGCTGTGACACAGCTGTTCCAGCCCTGTTCCAATATGGGCTGGGAGCAGCTGACGGCCTCTGATTGCTGGTGTTTTTCTTAATTATGGTTGGAGATAAACAGGGGGTGGATAGAGAGCAGATGCCATCTGTGAGGCCAAATCTTCTGCTCCTTGCAGGGCTTGTGGTAAGGAGAGCTCTGCTATGAAACACTTTGTGCCTGTCGGGAGTGTTTGAGTGTTAATTCAGTGTGGTTTTGCTGCCTTTTGATGGGGTAATGATAATCTGTAATTACAGGGTAGTTTCTTGTTAATAACTGCTTCAGTCATTTCTCCCTCCTGCCTTCCCCACCAGTTTCTTTTCTTCTTCAACTCAGGATGATATTACTCATAGAGTTATATGTATTTATTTTGTCTAATGGAAATACATGCAGTGGTACGTAAATTAGGTGCAGGACCTGAATGCTGTGAAGGGTTGGTCACTGGGACAGGCATCATTCACCCCTGCAGTGTGGAGTCCAGTGGTGGCTGTGGGAGAGGAGCTGCAGGTATTTTCCAAGCTCCTGGTCTTAGCAACGGCTCTCCTCACCCCTCTGGAGAACCACCAAAGGAAAGTGGGTTTGTGCACCTTTTGGTCTTATTGTGGTTGCTTTGGACCCAAAATTAGAACCACAGAATCATTTATGTAAGATCACCAAGTCTCACTGCTAACCTAGCACTGCCAAGTCTTTCCTTAAGGGAAATCCAGTTTTTGACCTCTTTGGCAATGCCGGCTCTTTTCTCCTGTGTAATGTTCTTTCCTTCATCTCCTTTTTTTTTTTTTTTTTTTTTTTTTTTTTAATGTCATCTTTGCATTTTCAATCATATTTTCACAGTGAGCTGAAAAGGAAATCAAGAATCTGCCAAAACATTCATCATCTCTTTTCTTTTCAAAATAGCGTTAGAAGTCAGGCCCATTTCAGGGCCTGTGCATTGAAAATTACGCAACCCGGAGCTGAGAAATTGAAAAGTACTGGGAACATTGGTTTAAATTTTTAACCAAATTCCTGTCAGCTGCATTTGTTCCTTTTATATATTTTCCTTCTATTAATATTCTAGTGAATGGCTTTACAAGAAACAATGAATTTTAAACAAAGCATGGAGAACTTTTCCAGAGAATGAATTTCAAGTCATAAATGTGCATATTCTCGCTGGGCTCTGAGAGAAACCGCCCTCTGCAGAACAGAGACGTGACATTGATTCCCACATCCAAAGTCAGCCAGAATCTCCTGTATTTTGAATACACCCAGCAAACAGCTTAGGAGAAGATGGTATCCTCTTCTTTTGCACCAGTAAAACCAAAAGAGAAGTGGAGACAGAGTTCATTGAATCATTTCTGGGAAAGAGACTTTCATGTAACCAATTTTTGTCAGGAAAAAAACCCCAATATCCTGACAGATTCTGAAAGGGCTTTCTGTTTAGGAGGAGATGGTAGGGTGTCTATCTTGTGAGGTCCTAGGTGACTTATGAAGCTAAAAACACGTTGTCTTCAGAGGTGCTCTGCACCTGCAGCTCCTCCTGGAGTCGGTGTGAATCAGGCTGGTGGCACAGACTCTGCTGTCATCTTGAGGGATCTTCTTTTTTTGCTTCTTTCTGGTTGTCTCCTGATGAACTTGGGAGTGTGTGGTTAGATTTTTCTGCTTGGTTTTCATTTCCTTTCTGTAGAGGAACAGTTTGTGGGTTCTACATCCTGCCTCTTCACCGCAGGTTTGTAACAGATTGGTGTGGGGAGCCAGCATCCCCAAAGGCAGGACTGAGAGAGCCTGAGGCTGCTGTGCTGGTCCTGGCACAGATGTGTTCCAGCCATCATCCAGGCTTTATTAATTTCCAAACATCCCTGAAGACAATTGTGTTTCCCTAAGGCAGGAGGTGTCCGAAAGGGTTGAGGGTACAGCTCGGAGATGAGACTTGTTAGGGAAGGAGAGCTGCTGAAAGTCATCTCCTGCAGCAGGAGGGTTGAGGTCACCTGCTGGGAGGCAGGGCACTGGGGCATCCTTCCCCAGAGCTCTGTGCCCTCTGCCTGAGCTGGAGACAAAAATAAGATGCCATTAGCAGAACCATGACCTTCACGAGTACAAACTCACATAGACGCAGCCCATGGGATCCAGGGTGAAAGGGTGATGAGGAGAAGCAATTCCATCCTGACACAATAACAAATGTGAGAGGCTCAGTGCCAGTATTCCGGTGCATGAGTTCACCCTGGGAACTTGCAGTCCACTTGAGTTTTCTCTCAGGATCACTCACGGTGGTCTGAGGTGCCTCTCCTGAGGCTGTGGGGTGGTTGACATTCACTGTTCAGCTCTCCCGTGGAAGAGGCTGTGGGTGAACAGTCCAGATACTTCGCCAGGGTCCTCTGCGGGTCTCTGGGCTGCAGAAGGTGCAGGTTTAACCTCCACCACCCATTGCCTTCCCAGGTTGCTCTTGTCTTCTTGAAAGCAGGCACTGCTGCTAAGGAGAGAGGCAAAAGTTGTGTGCCAGGAGACCTTTCCTCTGCTTGTTGTGAATCTGTGTGAAACCAACTCTTTCTGGGCAACCTCCCCCCTTCCTTTTGAAGCCCAGCCTGCCTCCTGCTGAGCCAGCCAGGACCAAATGCTCCATCCCCCCTGCCAGCAGCAGCAACCTGTGCTGATGTGATGCAGGTCCCACGCTGCTGCTCCACCGCCGTTCCATCTGATTTGCTGGGAGTCTCCCTGCTTTGAAGGCAGCCGTTGTGTTATCGTGTTAGAAGGTAATTAAATAGACCCCAATTCTTCTAATTACTGCTCTGTCCTCGGTACCTGCCTGCATACAGGGGTGAAGTGAAGGGTATGGAAATAATCACTGACAGATCACAGCTGGAAACCCGTGGCACCTTGGATAAACACTGAAGCGAAGGCACGGCGCGCAGCCCGGGCGGCTCGGCTCTGCAATTACTGTGAAATCTGTCTGAAGAGATTGGGGCATGGAATTGGAAAATGCGGCAGGCTCTCTCCTCCAGAGAGCAGGATGTAACAAGAGGCTGGGTGGTGGTGAGGAGAGGTGTATCTGATACACAGAACGGGTTTTGTTGCTGTTGGCAGAATCTTCAGACAGAGGCAAGGTGAAATAAGCAGGTTAGTGAGATGCACCTCACTGGACAAGGGCAGCAAGGTGAAGGAACACTGAGATCTGGCAGATTATTTGAGATACAGGTCACCATCACATCCCTCGTCATGGTTGTGCTGACAGGGCTCTGATGCTGGGAAGGTGGATGAGCTATGGGTTGGGTGTCTTGGTGCTTGCTCTGCCTGGAGACCAGAGCTAGAATTAGACAGGAGTGACGCCAGATTCTCTCATGTGCCACCCTTTATGCCAGGTGGTATGAGGTGATAAAAGCATCTTTGGCTTGCACCTGTGCAGATGTTCCTCACATAAGGTGAAAATGTTGTTGCCTTTGAAGTTGTTGGAGGTTTTCCTCCTAAAAGTCAGGGAGAGGGGCTTCTTTGACAGTCCAGCTCCTGGTGAGGTGTTCCAAGGTGTTGGATCATAGAGAGTTGATTTGGCAAGGCACAAATGCTCCTGAAATGGTCTTGCTGCATACAACAGTGTGTTGCTTCTTGTCTCATATTTATGCTGCAGTCTTCAGAAGATCATCAGCTGCTGGTATCCGAATGCATTGCTATGGCAGGGCTGGTGGAGGTGGAATAAACGTTTCAAAGATATGACCAGCAGCATCTTCCTGGAGACTAAGGCTTGGTTGTTTGAGAGCCAATTCTGCTTTATTACCTTTCCTTTTATCTGCCATTCTGGTTCTAAAAAGGTCTCCTAATGCCTCATGGGGTTAATAAACCAGGAGTGGAGGCAGGAGACTTAATTTTGATTCCTGTGCGATTTATGGGCTGGGGAAGTTGCTGCTTGCCAGGCGTCCGGAAGGCAGCAGAGGAAATAGTGCCAGCAAAGGGCTGCATGCAGCTCGTCTGCTCTGCTCTGCTCATGGCACCAGCCTCAGGGGAGTCTGAACATGTGTCTGTGGTGGTTAGAGAAGCAAAGAGACAGCAAAGATGGGACTGTTTTCCCCCCACTTACCTGTTGTTTCTTACAGAGGATCAGGCCCTGATAAATACCCCTCTAATCTGTTACCCTCTTGGTAAAGCTCTTTTCTCCTCTGGAAGATGGAAAGGCCTTTTTTTGAGCTCTGGGGCTCATGGAGTTAAAAACAGGACAATAACTGAGAGCCAGTTGTGCTGGAATGGGCAATGAGGGCAGCTTTAGCTCCTGAGCCTGCTGCCCAGCCTTGTCTGCACAGCTCAGGTGGCCCAGGTCAAGGGCAGGAATCAGCTCCAGCTCTCAGCTCTGGACTGATACCAAAGCCTGGGAGGGGTGGTACCAGCCTGGCTGCTGCTGGGCAGAGCTGCTGGTGTTCATGGATTGTGCTGGCAAAGGAGTGCTCTTTTCTGTGAGATGCTGATCTGCTTCCAGTGTTTCACAGGAGATGCTTCCTTCCCTGGGCTGCAGTCATATTGCCCTTTATTCTTCTGGGATTGGCATTACTCATGTCCTCAGAATCCACTTCCAGACAAAGCACATGGGGCACTTTTGCAGGAAATTGTTGTGTTTTTTGACTTGTTGTTTGCCGTGTTGATCGTATTCTCTCCAGTGTTGCATGCTTGAGGCGAGTGAAGCACGGTATCTGAGCCTGAGGGGAAGACATCAAGGACAGGGTTGTCATTCCCGTGGGAAGTCAGCTGGATACTGTGCCTTGGAATCCTGCTAATCTTAATGGTCTCTGTGGGTTTAACCAGAGCTGATGAGATTAGGGCTCGTGCAGATCGTGTTGCTGTGTGCATAGCAGGCGCTTCCTTCACAAACCACCCCTGCTTTTTGAACCTGCACCCACCCCAGTGCATGGTCCTCGAGGGGCCTGCTGTCTTGGTGAAGGTTCTTCCTCCTTCAGAGGGCCTTCTGGGATCAGGGTGAAGAATTCTGAAGCTTGAAGAGTCATGAAAGCAAACCCTATTTCTCTCTCCTAATGGAGGCCACATTTTTTTAAATAAAGCCCTTTTTGGAGCAGCACTTCTGGTTCAAATCATTTGGCGTTACACCGATAACTATGGCAAGAAAAGGAATCCTGCATTTTTTTCTTTGCCACCACACCCCTCCCTGATTTTCAGTCTGAAGGAAACAGCCTGATTGATGACAGTGTCACAGACTAGCTAGGACCCTAGAGGTGACCATGAGTATCGTGGCACTATTGAAAGAATTTCACAGCATGGAAATAGCATGGAGACTACAGACAGAAAATAGCTTTAGCCTGTCTGACCCCTCACCCCCTGTCTAATTTTCATGGGTATTATTTACTGCTGCAAAATACTACGTGCTTAAGTTATAAGCTGATTTTAAATCAAGGCAATTCCATGGCCATCTGTGGAACTACATCAATTTACACCTGCTGGCGATCTCAGCCGGTGTTGCTACATCTTCTTGGGTTCCATAAAAAATTACTTTTTCAGCAGCTGACTTGTTAGCTAAAGAAGCAGCAATGATCTTTTAACAACGCTATTAGGCTGTTCGATGCAGCATTTTCATTGATCAATGTCCTTAATGTGGCAGAAGGATGGCCCCATTTTTCCATTACTTCTGTGCATCCAGCCTGGCCAGCCAAGCACTTTGGTGTGTGGCAAGCACTCCTGCTTACCAAAACCTGCTGTTATGCTACAGGCCGGTGTGTCCATGGCAATTGTGGGTCGAGGGTGGAGATTTCCAGTTGTGACTGCATTTCTGCTGGAGCACAGAAGTAAAAGCAGCCATGGTGTGCTGACCCACCCAAAAGGGGAAGGAGGTGCTTCCTTCCTCACACATGGTAACCCTTTTGTTTCTGCTGTCTCAAAACAGACAGGGATGAAGAGTGCTTTAGGATGGGGAGAGAGGCATTTGCAATAATGTTCCCTTGCCTCACCAGTGAAATGGAAAAATGTTTGGAATAAGTAAAGAAAATGAGAGTTTTAATCATTTTGGGCTGCTGTTTCAGAAGTGATCAGTTTTCAGCAGACAGATTGTTTATCCTGTCTGGGCCTCCATTTACACACCAGCTAAATGAGTTTAATAATGGCTCCAGCAAGGCCTTTATGACACTATGATGTTCTCCAAGAGCTTTGAGGTCTTCCTATGAACACACAGCATGGGAATGAAGTGCTGCTGCCTTACAGCTGCTAAGCCACTTCTGCATTTGGCTCCAAGGACTCTCAATTATTTCAAGATGCTGAGATGGGAATGTGTTCTACTTCAGTGCAGTGCACGTGGACATCAAATATCCTCTTGTGTCAGAGCAAGAGGTTGTAGACAGCAAGTGTCTCTGAAAGGAAGGACTGCCTATCCTCTCCAGGTACAAATCCCAGGGAAGCAGCTCTGTGCTTTGGGTTAGAAGCCGTGATTTGAGAGTAATGAGGCCTTCCACATTGGCCATGCATTGTGGTGATGCTGAATTTAATGGATTCCTTGGGGTCTTTGCACTCTTTCTGCAAACATTTCCTCCTCAGCCAGACATTTAGAAAGCATGTTTCCTCCGCCCCTTTCCTGCTCTGCAAGCATGATTTTTATATGGATTTGATGGGTTTTGCTTAATGGTTTCTTCATGCTGTTTAAAGGATTTATGTGCCATGGGTTACTGCACGTTAGTGTTGTCATGGATTTGTACCAAAAGGGTTTTTGTTCTCAGCCCTGGACTTTAGGAAGCCTCTGAGTAGCTCTCAGTTGGTCTCTTATATCTTGTTGGTGAACAAGCTCTTCTGACCCCTTCAGCCCTGATGTCAGACCCAAAAGTAACAGCACCTTACGGTGATGCTGGGGTCCTGTTGTGGGCAGCATGTCCTTAGGTGGGGGCTTAACTCTCCAGTTACTGAAATGCTGGCAGCCAGCAGTGATTGCAGGGAACCAGGTGACTTAGGAAAGTGAATGTGTTCTTACCAGGTACAGCAGCCCAGTCCTTGAGGCCTCAACCTGTGGTAACATGCCCTTTCTCAAGCAGAGAGATATTGGCTGCCCGCTTGCCAGCACATCCTGCAACACTGGCAGACTCCATCTGTTTTTCTTCTCTTCATACTCATCTTGTTCTTTTTCCTCTCCTCCCAAATTTTCATCTCTCTGCAGGGAAAGCATTAACTGGTGTGAGAAGTGCTGTGATACTCCAAAGGGTGTTCTTCCTTTCATTGCCCTGCCTCAATGCAGAGGAACATTTGCCTGCAGGTTGGGCAGTGATGTGCAGACCCGTTAAGATTTGTCTGTTAGCTCATGACAGCACTTTAAGCTGTTTCTTCATGTAGAAAAGGAATGCTGAGTGCTGGAGGGACTGAGGCAAAAGCAGTGAACCCAAAAGTTACGGATAGCTTTCAGAAAAGCTCGTATCTATAGGAGTCATCCATGGTCTCCTTGCCTCCGGCAGCAGAGCTGAGATTCTCTTTCCCGTGCCACCTGCTGACAGATGCAAATGGCAACTGTGTAGAAATAGCCTGGGGAATAGAAATTTTGTATTTCTGCTCCAGGTCTTGCAGAAAAGCTTTTGGATGGTGATCAGGGATTAGCTACCCTTATCACCCATCTGTCCTTAGTGCAATAACAAATCAGAACCTTGCTCTGACCAACCTTGTTCGTAAACTGCAGGACTGGCACTGCTCTGTAGCGGGACAGCCCCTGGGATCCAGATGAAGATGATCTGTTGGGAAGATGATTGTTGTTCTTGGTGCTAGAGATAAGAGTCTGAGCCACTTCAGAGAGATCCTGTTAGATCCTGTCTTCTCCCCCTCAGTCGTCTGGGATATATGTGGAGATGGGATTTACTTTGCAGTTGTGAGAACTGTTAGAGAACCTCTGCTACAGCTTGTAGTCTTGGGTAAATCAGAAGGCAAATGTCCCTGTTTCCTTGGTGACTCAGTTATTGGTACTGGAAGGCAAAGCAGGAGCAGGTTAAGTGACAGACCTGCCCCTGTCTTCCTGGAGCCACGCCCATGTCCTGAGTGTGGCACCATCTCTTGTCAGCTGATGATCGTGAGGAGAAGTGGCTTGCTCCAATGATAAATCCCAATCCGTGTCTTTTGGGTTATTTGATTTTTAAATTAAAGGATATAAGACTATATCTCCATATTTACATCTACTATTCCTCTTCACCTGCTCTGCAGAGGAACCCCGTGAAATTGGTTCCTCTTCTCCCAGTTCTTGGTCGTTCATGGTCTGATTTTGCAGCCTGGCTTAGTTAGAAGGTCTGGAGATGTGCCATGAAATCAGGAGCCCCTCTGAAGCCAGAGACTGACCAGGGCTGTGCAAATGGATGGAAAAAGGCTTGCAAAGTGGAGACAGTTTCTAGACAAAGGCGGCATGCCGTAATCCCTGAAGAGTAAATGGAAAACAGATTACGTTTGTTCTCAGATCTGTTCAATAATGGAGCAGCAGGCAGCTGCTGGCCTGCCTCCCCCGGGTCCCTGGCAGGAGCAGACAGCCACTGCATTATTAATTGTCTGCCGCTGGCAGTCCAGCGGGACGCAGCAGGGCTTCTGGAGAGGAGCCTGGTGCTTTGGGAAGCAGCCCCTTCCTCCTGCCTCCAGGGCTCTTTTAATAAATGGGTCTCTTCCCCGGAAAACTCTTCCTCATATCATGGTGTCCACGTGGCTGTGGTCACAAGCACCAAGCAGGGAGTTCAGCCAGGGTTCTTCATTTACTGTGGCATCGGGTGCCACAGCCCACAGTGAAAGGGACTCTGCCTCAGAGAGCAGCTGCACAAAGCCGAGGCTGTAGCTTCGTCCTGTGTGGGGGAAACTGAGGCACAGTTATGCTGTCACACAGACACAAGGATCATGGATGTGCAACAGACATCTTCTCATAGTATTCCTTCTTGTTAGAGCTTGTCCTGGCTGTTGGGAGGAAGTCTGGGAATGGTCACTGTCGCTGTTTTTTTAGCAGGGATGCACCAAGTCCCCTTTTTTTTCCTCACTGTTCCAGTTTTAGACTGGAAAGTGTTTCCCTGCCCATGGCTCCAAGCCTCCGCCAGCCAATAATTGGCCTAAAGAGCTCTTTTTGGGGCCACTCCTTTCCCTCTTGTCACCAAGCTCTTCTGCTTCGTCTTTTGCTCCCATGCCTAAAATTTAGTCAATAACTTTGGCTGCACAGGTGATTCTTGGTCTGACCTGCAATGTGGATGTTTCTTGGGTGAAGATCAATTTATTTCAAATCTCCAGTCTGTAAAGAACATTAATTGCTTTATCTGTTTATCTTGAAACAATCCCTGCTGATCTTCTAGCCAAGGAGTGTGACTTGGCTTCTGCCCCAACCTTGTTTTAACCAAGCACATAAGTCACACAGGGGAGTCACAGACCCCAACATAAGCTTAATTATTGCACTGAAAGTCAAAACACCCATTTGGCGACTTTCACATTGCTCCCCCCAAAAAAGAAAAAGCTTTAGTAGGAGGCATGACAAACAGCACAATGAAAAATTGTTGTAGAAACGGGGAGTGTTTGGCTTTTTCTTTTCTTGTGTCCCTTTTTGCTTACGCACAGTCCCTGAGCTGATAGCAGCAGTCTATTTGTGTGAGGAATTCTTAATTTCCCTTCCACAAAATTTCATTTGCTAGTGCTTTATTTTTGTTATTTGTACTTTTTCAATATAATATCGCCTCACAGTGGCTTGCTTGATAATTTTTGCATGAAATGCTGGAAGGTGCCTCCCGTGAAAGCTGGCCTTCTTTCAAGAAACTGCCTTGTTCTGGTCTTTCTGTTTGTTTTGTTTAGGTTTCTTTTAAAGTGAAACCAACAAAAGAAAATGTTATCTTTTCCTCTAGCACTTGGTGTAATTGGAATGTTGCTGTGCTCATAGTAGGGATGTGGACTGCCTTGGATTGGAACTATACCCACGTGTATTTTTGACTGCTTTTCACCTAAGCAGTAGCTCACATTTAGAAAACCACCCATGGATTTTTTCCAGCTGGAAAAAAAAAAGTAGTTTTCTTCCTCTGTCATTTTAAATTGAGAATGTTTTCCCTCTGGACAGGGATTTTCTTTCATCATTGTGCTCCTCTCTCATCATGAAGTGACAGAACATATCCTGCTGCCTTTAGCAGAACTGCAGCCAGAGGGGAATCTGTTGGGAGCAGGTATCCATGGGGAGAGGATTACACCAAAGAAAGACAGGGGAGACCAAGTTATTGATGCCACCCCAGACTCAGAGGGGCAGTGTTTTGTCACCTGCAGTGTCTGGGGGTTAAACCCCAAGGTGCAGGACACATCCCAGCAAAACAGGACAGGCCAATAGCCATATGTCCTTGAACACCTACAGCAGGTGTTGTGGCAGCCTGAGGAGAAAATCACACGGAGGCGACTCAGCACTCCAAACCTCAGGAATCTGGGAGTTGCCAGGCAAGATTCTAATTGCTCTTTATTTTTGTAAGCGGGCTTTTTTCCTCATTTCCTTGGGTTTTTTTTCCCCTTTTCCTCCGGTCTGCCATCAGTCTCTTGTGTCAGCAGCTTCCCTGCAATGGAGGGGGAGGCACAGTCAGGCTCTTTCGCTGGAAGGGGGAAGGAGGATCACTGACACCACAGGGATGCTTGAGTGCTTGAAAGGGGTGTGCAAACCCATGAATGTCCCTGAACCTGAAGGCTGGATGATCCATACCCCTTTTTATTCTTTACTGGAAGGATGCAGAGTACAGAAGTAGAAGTCAGAGCAGTTATACCCCCTGAACAAAAACAATCTGCTGTTCCGATAAGCACTACATAAATGATATGATAAGAAAACAAGGGCCACTCATTATTTTCAGATCTGCTCCCACCCTGCATAGATTACTGGGCCCAAGCAGGGACTTTTTATGAGCAAAAGAGATTTTTACACAGCTTCCAGTCAACCCAGTGATGGGGAAGGGAAGAAGGAAGCAGCTCAAACGCTCAGCATACTGCTTTGCATCTCCAGGGAGAAAGAGTTAAATGGAGATGTGAGGGCTTGCCTTGCTTCACAAGGAAATAGTCTCTTTTATGTGTATCTTGCCTGTGTTGATATTTGAAAGCTATTTTGGGCCACAACAGCAAATTTAATCCACAGTTTGTTCTCTCTCCAAAGTATTGTACCGTAAAAACTCAGATCAATTTTGACAGCTCCAACTATTTAGATTGGAGAGGAAAGCCAAACAATGAATCACTCTGAATATTTACAGTTGAATTCATCCCAGGGTACCTGTACCCACCTCACTGAAATGAAAGCAATATCTGAGAGATGAGCAAAGGCTTGGAGGCTCCCAGCTGTTTTCCCAGCTTGCTTGGAGTGGTGTATCCAGGGCTGGGATGTGAGGGGCAGTCCAGGGTTAATGTTGCAGAGGGGCTGATGAGTTCAGAGTGGTCCACACGTTCTCTTTGGGAGGCTTGGGGATTTATGCTGCCCTTGATCTGCTGAGAGTCAGGGCCCTTGAACCAGAGTAAATATAGCTTTCTCACTTCCCTGGAGCTGGCTGAAAACGTGGGAAAGTTGTGTTCACAAAAAATTATACAGTAGTCAATTTTCAACGGCCCACAGGAAAAAAAAGTCACAACGAAAAAAACCCTCACAGTAAGTTATTGAATGAATTCTCTTGAATATCTTACCGTGTTATAGCCTGTGGCTATGACTTCATATGCAGCAATCAGTGTTCAATTCTCAGCTTGGTCCTGTCTTCCTCTGGTCTTTACCTAAGGTGCTCCATTTCCCTCCTGTCTCAGCTGGAAAATCTCTTTTCAGGTTTTTGCCTGTTGCCCATCACTGCAACCTCTTCCCCATTAAATTGATGGCAATTGCAAAGTCCTTTGCAGCTTTTATGGGCTTCATAATACTTCCTCACAGGGAACTCAAGAGTCTATATTGGCTATCACTGTCATCCTCTGAAATATTGCTGTCATTCACATACGTAATGTCCCCAGTCCCAGAGGGGCTGCAGCCACCGTGCTAACTACAAATAAGTGCAGGGATTGCTTTGCTGTTAAAATGCAGCTGTGTCCTGAGTGTAGAGAAGGAGCTGCATGGCCGAGTTACCAGCAAACAGCTTTTTGCTCGTTTCTTGGAGGAGGTGACCAGCTATTGGTCAGAGATGGGAGAAGCAATTCCTTTCACAGGCTTTCTACCCCTAGTGAGAGCAGGATATAGCTGATTTTTGGCCAGGCTCTCAGGGCTGTATTAGGTGTTGTGATTTGCTATGTGAATTTTTTCCCCTCCTCATTTTTCTGCTTCTGTTTCCTCTCCCTGACTGTCCCCGTGTGAGCCTCTTTGGAATTCCCTCTGTTTGTGTCCATCAGTGTCTCAGAGTGTGGCCCTCTGAGGTCCCTGACACCCGAGTACTTCTAAGCTCTGGCTTGAAACAGTCGTGTAAGATCTTTCCAACTTGTCTCCTGTGTGGCTGAAGGCACATCTGACCCCAGAGCAGGCATCATAATGGTTAAACTGTGAACAGACAGACTGGGAGATGGACAACAGTGGCAAAGCTCCTGGTGTGCTTTTCCCTCAATCCAGTGCCTGCCTGCAAATGCCATGGATAGCACAGGCAGGACAAGGGGGAGTGGAGCACTGGAAGGGAGAGTGAGAGTGGCAGCTCAGATGAAAGGAAAGGTGGGGGGGAATCCCTGAAAGCATGAGTGAATTACTGCTCGGCTTATTCTGCACTCTTTACGTGGGGAGAGGGACTTGTTTGACTTCCTGGTGTTGGTGGTTTACAGGAGCTCAAGTCTCACCTCCGCTCTAAAGTGCCAGAAGGGAGACATATACACATTACCAGGAAATCATAAAAAGTGCCAATAAAGGTCCTGTGTCTCACACATTGTGGGGGGGAGCGAGGGGAAACATCGATGCTCTGTGGGCTGAACAGGGCTGAAGGTGTTTGGATGGGAAATAGGCAGGGTGTGATCCCACTCTGCAGCCAGAGGGTCTGTGGCAGTGCCAGCTGGAGGGTCAGGCTCGTTGGCACCAGTATTAGGGATGTTGGGAGTGGATGTTGCACGGGTGAATCCCTCCCTGGGGAGGGAATGCCTCATGCCAACCTCTGTGCCACTGACAGCTGAGTGTGGGGGCACTGGGAGATGCAGCCTTTGTTTCTCCTCTTTTTCATGCTTGGAGCATCCCCTCTCCTTCTAACAGGGTCGGGATGGTGATGAGAGAGCTTCTTGTCTGTCACAGCCTCAGCAAAAAACAGCAAGTGAGCCTGGGACTCGATGGCAGAAGCTGGTCCCCTTTTACCTTTCCACGGCTGCATTCATGGGGGTCTCATGAGCTTTCCTGTGCCCCCCCAAAGGCAGCTGCAGAGAGGCAGAGAAGGGACAGAGCTATCACTGTTCCTGGAGCCTTCCAGGCAGCACTGAAACCTGCACGTGCCATCAGCAAAGGGCTAATGGCCTGGAGCAGAGCAGGACGGGAGCAGTCCTGTGGATGGATGTCCCCATGTCACAGTGCCTCGCAATCTCAGTGTGCCAGGCAGCTACTCTGGGCAGTGCTCACTGATGCTGGCATCGCATCCAGGGAAGAGCCCTGCTGTGTGGAGAGTAAACAAAATGCTTAATTTACAGCCACTGATTTATCGTGCTGTTTGCTGAAATGATATTACAGTTGGCTGCAAACTGCTTTTCATCCTCTGATGGTGAGCTCCCATCACGACCGTGCTGCAGAAGCTTTTGCTGCCCACCGAGAGCGATGCCAGCAGGAGGCTGGGAAATGCCAGCTGCAGCTGGACAGCAGGGGTCACAGCCTCAGCTGGCACAAGCCGAGGTAGCACTGCACCAGCTGGCATTTGCCCACGCCTGGCGTGCTGCACTGGAGGGATCTGGTCCTTGCACTAGCACAATACCCTTGTGGGCTGTGGACTGAGAAAATTCAGTTTAACTCCTTTCTGTTGACGGGTATTGAAGGAAAAGAATTATCCTAAATGCAAAGGAACCTGGAGGAAAAAGCATTTCTTTTGTTCAGTAGAGATTCTCTTTTTAAGGTTCATGGAGGGACCTGCTTTGTCCATGCCTGTTTCTTGTTCTGTATTTCCAATTTAGCCTATCATTGAGGGAGGAACTCCATGGGCAGTGTTTTTTGTTTCTAGTGCCCTCATCACTGTGGAATCCTAAATCTCTCGTCCACACTTGTGCATACAAATTAAATAAAGAGGAAAACCAACCCACTGTGTGTGGCTGGTGATCAAAGGTAGGGAGCTTGCAGCCCAACAGGCATTTAAAACAACAATTGAAATTCTCATTGATTTTTTTATCATTGCTGGCTGAGCCTGCCAGCTCTCTGGAAAGCTGTGGTCTGTGTATTACATTTACTGTGGCTCCATTTGTGACAGCTTCTTGGAGAGAGACAGGGAACTTGTGGGGCAAACACTGGATGGTGGCCAGAGGAAGGCAAAACTCACCAGGAACATGCTACAACTCATTCAGTGCAATCGTAGCGGCAGAAAAACCATGGTGGTGGGAGAAAAGCTTGCTGAGGTTGGTGATGAGAGATGACTTGGCAAACAAAGTCCAATTTGGAGGCTGTTTCTTCTCTCTCTCCCTGCGTGGGCATTGCCCAGGTGTGTGGATCTCTGAAACATGCTCTTTTGTAATGTAACGGATTTGCCTTGAATGGCTCTTTTGTGGGATACCTTGGAGGAAAATGGCATTATCCTTTGAAGCACTCAAGGCTGGATTGCTCGGGGGAAGCCCTTGAGTTGCAGCTGCACTCACTGAGCATCCTCCAGGCAGGTGGGCAGAGGCTGTCCTCGTGTGAGTGGACCTGGGGGGCTGGCCACTCAGAGCCCCCTGCCACAGTGCAAACTGGTGACAGCTCTGTGCCAACAACCCCAGCCCAGGGGTAACTGTGTTCTGCTGCCTTTTTAAGGGTCTGGTAAAACTGGGCTTCACCCAGGCACTGATGGAGAATAACACCTGAGCATCAGGGCGTCCTTGGTGAATGGAGGGGGCTGGAGGGCAGGCAGACCCTTCCCTTGCTGCCTGCGCCTTCCCTGCACAGCCTGCACGCTGTGCTGAACCCACGTGTGGATGGATTTTTCACCGGGGCAGGATGCTACCTTGGCATTTAGTCCTGCAAACCTCAACTAGATAAATTACCTCATTGCCTGTCCCCGTGGGTCGCTGCGCAGGGGAGCAGAGAGGCAGCAAATGTCTCCTTGCCTGTCAGAAAGGGCTGCTGTGA
Organism: Hirundo rustica; assembly: GCF_015227805.2. Taxonomy (NCBI): domain Eukaryota; kingdom Metazoa; phylum Chordata; class Aves; order Passeriformes; family Hirundinidae; genus Hirundo; species Hirundo rustica. The sequence continues at coordinate 6,085,426 of NC_053466.1, read as the reverse complement.
GCCAGCGCCAGCAGGACTCCACAAAGCTGCTGTCCCTTCCATGCCTTTCCCTCCCTGGGAGGCAGGTTCATTAGGTGGAGAAGCTTTGTGGCAGCAGGGAGCCTGGCTGCTGTGGTGAGAGGATTGCCTGGCACTCAGCTGCGCCGTGCAGGCTGCTGCTCTTAAATCTCTGCCCTGTTAAACGGGATTGGCTTGTCTGAGAGCAGGCAAAATGCCCTCCTAGCACATGGGCATTAGTGAGAGAGGCTGAGGCTGCCAAGACATCATTGCTGATCATTAAGTGTGTTTATAAAGGCAAGGCCAGGAGCCAGGCAGGCCCTGCTGATCCAGCCCTGCTGCTGCAGCAGAGCCAGTGGCAGGGGATGTAGCCAGGGTACTTCTTCCTCCAGCTAGATTAATTTATAAACTAAAAAAGCCTGATGTGAGTCAGGTCTGAGCACTGGCTCTGCTGGCAGCATTCCTCACTGAGCTCCTGGAGAGTGCTGGCCATCACCAGAGCAGGGACAAGGTCCTGGTGTCCTCACGTGGCACAAGGCTGCACTCACAGCATCAGCGCCATGGCACAGGGCAGCAGAGAGGTGCCTTCAGCCAGTGCAGAGATCCTCTGCCTACCCACTGTGGTGTGCAAAGTTATTCTTACCTCTTTGCAAAAAGGCAGAGAAAAGCACTTGTTTCCCTCTGTGCCTGGCAGTGGAAATGAAGAGCTCCTTGGTGAGGAGGTAGCGTGGCTCTGCGCTAACATCTGCGAGTGATGGATGGCACTCGCAGAAAAGGTGTCACAACCCATCACATGCCTGAATCGTGACAACAAAGGGGCTGTTCTTCCATGCCTGTCTTCTCTGCTCTGGCAGTGCTTGCACACATCGTTCCTGGGGTTGAGATCATTCATGCTGGAATAACTTGGAAAGCATCAGCGTACCACTGGGATTTAAACTTCTCTTTCTCTGCAGCCTTAAAAGGAAGGAGCCAAAGGCAGGATACACAAACTGATGAAAATTACTGATTTTATTCACTATTTTTACCAAACTTTTTTTCCCCAGAATAAAATTGTATCTGGGTGATTTAATAATTTTGAAGTATTCTGGGCGGGGATGCAGAGCTGAAATGCAGGCAGCACTCAGTGCTTTAGAGAACTGAGCTGTATTTCTGGTGTCTAGGGACTGGTTTAGGATTGTAACTTTAGCTGATTAGACAACTGGCTCCGACACATTGCTCCTACCTCATTTTCTTCACATTTTTCATAGCATTTTTTTTTTTTTTTTTTCTGCAAGCAATGTAACGTAAGCAGGTTATATTCTGCTGGTTTCTATGAAGTGAACCTGCAGAAATGAGGCTGGAGCACAGTGATCTTTCCCCATCCCCACCTGAGCAGTCAAAGGGGACAGATTTGCTGTACTTAGTGCACTTGGGGACAGAATGGGCCCGAACATCTTTCCTGGCAAAGACAATTTCTTCTGGTAGAACCTTGTGGAATGCCAGGATCTAACTAAAGCTTCAGATCTCCTAATTTGCGTTAAGAGCAATAGAAAAAATAAACTCAGAGACTGGCGTTGCCTTAGGCTGAGCTGGATGGTAGAATCTGGGCAAGTGGGCTAGCTAGTCAGGAGCCCAAGGCAGGTGACCAGCCCAACTTCACGGGCTCCCAGCCCAAACCCAAACCGTCTTTTCCTCATTCCTCTTGCATGTGCTGTGTTTTTTCACTGCCTCCACTGCTGAGCTGTGTTAAATGCTGCTGCTGCAGAGTGAATGGCTTGGCCTCTGCAGGGGGCAGGTAAAATATATGTTCTTCAAGAGATTCTCGCTGCCAGCCACCTTCCCTGAAGGTGGACATTTGTTATTATCCCAGGAAGGTGAAGGATGTGCTGCTGCGGGATGTAATTCACCCCAGCAGAAGCCTCCTGCCAGAGCCCTCATCCCTTTGCTTTGGCAGAGGAACAAGCACAATCCTTGCTGTAAATAAGGAGGCTGAACCCTCAGCCTCTTCTGGGTGGCATGGAAACAGGGCAGTGCCCCTTTTGTGCTGGCATTGGCTGGGGTGACAGGAACCAGGGGTGTGCCTCGAGCTGCCTGGCATGGCTGGTTCTCAGAGCCACCCCTGCTGTCACTGGAGCAGGGACTTGTCAGATGATGGCAACTGAAAACCTTAGGGGCAGGTTTCATTGGGATGATTTTTCCTGTATGTCTGAATTGTATTTTAAAGTATGGCTTAAGTGAATAACTAACGTCAGCACTCTTGGTCCATGATAATCTCTGTGTCTGCTTGATCAGTGGATAGAAAAACAATTAACTAGGAGATAATTTCCCTTTTTATTTTTTTTTTTTTCTTTCCCAAAAGTATGGGCCTGTAGATTATCCTGGCTCTCTCAAGGGCAAGCAGTTTCTCACGTCCTTGAGAGTAAATGCCAAACTGCTCAGGCTTGGCTGCAGCGTTGGCTTTATTTGCCAAGGACTTCAGAGCATGCCTGAAGAACAGAGCAAGAGGGAAGAGGGAAAACAGACAAGTAATTCTGACACACTTTAGTATTCCTGGCGGTGCTGCTGCCATCAGCTGTTCTATCAGCTTTCACAGCCCATGTTATAATTAAGATCTGTCAACACTGATAAAAGGAAGAACATTCAGTCAACTAATTAAGTATCGCTTTAATACTCTAATATTTAAATTCAGGTTCCTAAATCAGCAGAATAATAAAATGTTTTATGTCTGCTTAAATGGCAAGGGAACAGAATGTGAATATCTCAATAGTGGATTTAATTATCAATTTGCCTTACCCCATGGAGCAGAGGAGGTCTCGGTGCCGGTGCAGCGGAACCAGGGTCCCTGGCAGCTGTGGGAGGAGAGAGCAGAGCAGGCTGGAGAGCAATCCCTGAGCTGCAAGGAGCTGGGGAACCCCTGCAGCATGGCTGGGGTGGCCAGGGCTTTGAACCAACCTGGCTGGGATGCAGGTGTTTAACTGTAGTGTTGAGAGATGTCCTTCCCAAACGTGCCATGGCTGGTGATGGCTCTGCACGCTGAGGAGGAGGCAGCGAGGCACAGACACGGATCAGGGCATCAGGGGAGCATCTGGAGTTGGGATGCTTTGGTGTATTGTCCGTGGCTCAGATATGTGAAAAGAGCTGAGCGGGGAGCAGGTATTAAGTTGAGCAAATGCTTCAGCAAGCCTGGCTTCAATATTACCTTTCCTTTGTCCTTTTTGTGTTAGCTTGCCGTGAATATTTTAGTGAGCACGTTTACTGGCAGGAGTGTGTTCATGTGGAAGGGAAATATTTGTTCAATTAATCTCCAAGAGGACTGCAAACTGAGATATTTGAAGTATTTGCAGTAGAAACTCGATGGTGACTGCTGCACTCATCCTGGCAAGGAACACAAGGCAGCCAAGCAGCTCATGAGCACCATTAAAGTGAGCAGGGGAATCGGGGTTGTAGGGAGGGGGCTGCTGCTAACGATGGCTCAGGTCGGGTGGGAAGCTCTGCCAGGTAAGGATACAGGGCCTGGGGTTCTTTTAAGTTGCTCTCAGAAATTACATGGGATGGAAAAAGGCTTGGGGGAAAAAAAAAAAAAAATCAATTTGGAAAATCCAGCTCTGTTCACACATAATTTGCAAACTGGAAAAGAGGTGAAATTCATCAAGGAAATGAATCGTTACAAATGATTTGTTCAGCTGTTGTAGGGAGACGATTTATGAATATTGATCTCTTTGTAATTGTGAATAACTCCCTGTGGAAGCTGTGTGCTGTAGAAGTGTTGGGTATCTGAAATCAACTGAGAAAGTGCATTTTTTTTAATATTGCAGTTACTCCAAAAGGCTTTAGTCAAGATTGCAGCCTCCTTGTGCTGTTATTTGTAGAGGTTACTGTAGGAACGAGTGCTTGGCCAAAGAGTTGTCAGAAAATACCCTGACTTCCATTTTCCAACGGGGCCCCTGGAATACAAAACGACTTGCCCAAGGTCAATTAAAGTCTGTAGCAGACTTTGGAAAAGAATCATATTTTATTTTGGTTTGCTTTGGTTTGTGGGAAACAGTCCCAGAGCAGGAACTATTGGCATGTCTGCTGCAGAAACCCAGCTTTGCAAAACTGAGGCTTTTTATCAGAGTGCTTGAGTTTTGAGGAGGTGGTGTGAAATCCTGTGTAATTCCCTTGCTCTGCAGGAAATGGAGGGTGGGTCACCCCCAACAGGCAGCTCAGCTGCCAGGGAAGGGTGGGAAGGGTGGGAAGGTGGGATGGGTGCATCTCACCCAGAGGGTAGGCATGGGCACCTGCAGGAGTTATTTTGCACCGAGCAGCGAAGGAGAAAGCATCTCTGGAGCAGAAATGCCACAAGGGATTCACAGCACAGCACGGGTGTGCAGCTCGAGGGCTGTTACTCTTCCTCCTCCTGGAAGCTTCATTTCACAATTATTCTGTGGGTGCCCTTACTCCGTGGTTCTGGCACAGTGCTTCATAGCAGGTGATTTTCTGTTGTGCTGCTCAATCCTGAGCACGCCTCTTGCTAAGTGAAAAGGGATGACCAGCAAAAACAGGGATTATTTGTTTTAAAATAGAGAAATGTGGCAATTTCATACCCTGCAGTTCCTTCCTGACAACTCATCCTCCCGCATCACATTGCAGTGAGTGACAGCAACCAGAGGCTATTCATAAGGGTGGCATCTCCACATGTAATAATCATAATTACATGAAATAATAACTATCTAAAGGGCAGCACAGTGAGTGACAAGCCAGAGAATATACCTTGACACCTGCCAAAGATACACTAAACACACAGAGAAATTTTCCCCAGGATCCTGTCACTTTGTCAACTAAGAGAACCAGCCAGAGTTAATAAAATTACTCCAACAAAGTCGTGCAGGGTTTTTTCCCTTGCTGTCAGAGCCTCAGGTTCACAGGTTCACAGAATCATTGAGAAGCCTGCTCTAGGTCTGGCAATGATCTAGTCATTACTATTTCTGGCTGTAATTAATTGGAGAAGTTTCTCTACATGGAGTTTAATCTGATAATTATTAAAGATAATAATTGATAAAGTGCAGGTGGCAGCAGGCTTGAGGGACCTGGCTGAAAAAACCCAAAACCTGGAAAGGTTTGACATTTCCTTTGCTACCATTGCTTCTGATATTTAATTCTACCTGTGTGTAGGGGCTAGACCCTGGGATGTGGAGTCCTGAGTGGCAGCTGATAACACGTAACAGACTTTATCCTGAGGTGCAGCAGCAGGTGATCTCATATTGGGCAGTTTCTAATCCTTTGTGTAAAGCAAACATGGAAATTGTTGGGACAGACCCCCTTCCCTGACAAAATGGTTATGGAAAGGCAGGAAGGGGGGATAGGAGCGGGAAAGGTATGAGTGTAGATAAAAAGATAAAACGTCAACCACTCCAACGAGAGTTGAGGGTATTGTGTGTCCCCCACAGGACCTGATTTTTTAAAAATCATCTGCAAGTTATCCCAGTCAAAATGAAACAAAACCTGATAGCTGAGTGCTGGCCTTCCTGCCCAGGCTCCCCAGCTTGTGCTGTGGGTGGGTTTGGAACAGATATTCCCAATCACAAAAAGCTAACAGGAGTCATAACCCTGGAGGTGGGACTGTGCTTTCCTTCCAGAGCGTGGGGAGCACCGCAGGAATGGAAGATGCAGGGCTACTTTTTGCAAGGCTCGTTATAATTAGATTATGTGCATTCCGAGTGTCTCTTTGGTGCTGTTCTTAGACACTTAAATAACAATTAGAACTGGTGGCAGGGCTATTTTTGTTCCCTGTGCTTGTGAGATGTGTGTTTGACCGCGTGTTATATTGCCTGAAAAGGCCCCTCGTTTCCTTGGTTTCCTGTGTGCCCAAGCTCGGCCTGCTTTTAGGTACAAAGGGGAGCAGCAGTGTCCATGCACCCCCAAGAGAGAGGCACCTGTGTCCCTAACGTGGGTGTCAGACATCACAGCTGTGAAACAGCACACGGGATGAAGTTCATGCGAGAGGTTTATTTATACTCCTGGCGGGATGCACCGGTGGTTTCCATGGGAATGGGAAGGGCTGCACAGTAGGACGGCTGCTCTTATTGCACATGATAGAGAGCTAATGGGGAGGGCTGCAGCCTCCCTGTGCCCTCATTAATCCAGCCCCCCGCCAGCTTCCCAGCTCTCCAGACCCTGCACCAGCCCTGATGGGCAGGTCATGGGGCGGGAGGCGAGAGGTGCAATTTTTAGGAAACAAATGCACGTTCCCGTGGCAGGGAAGGGGTAAAAATAAATTTTCTATGCATCCTTTTTAGGGGTTATTATTTTGGAGGGTAGAGGCGAGGAGGGTTTATTTGTTTAGTTTTCTTCCCACAATGAAAAGCAGAAGTGCAAGGGGAGTTTGCTTCCTTATCTCTGGGTCTTGCTGCTGTGTGGCTGCTCAGAAAACCAGGGGGAGAGCACAGGTGAATTTGGCATCGGCTGCCATGTGCTGGTGGAAGTTGTTTGTCCTCTAGAGGAGCAGCTGCTGGCCAAATCCTGCTCCTGGGCCACATTCCCTGCAGACATTTCCCAAGCCTGCAGCACAATCTGCCCCGTGCCTGGTTTTGCAGGGAAAGCTTCCTAGAGGGAAGAAGTGGTCCTAGGTGGCCACAGGCTGTTCCTGCATCCCTCCTCTAAATGCAATGGTTGTAACGCCTCCCCTCTTGGTCACCTTGGAGCGTTTGGAGGAGAGCATAAAATTCCCTCTTCCTTGCAGTCAGACACCATCCCACAGCTCAGGCTGGGTCCAGGGAGGGGTTGGGGTGGCTGCACCTCACCCACCCAAGGGCAGCAGCCCTCTGGACATGGGGGAGCTGCAACCTCAGTTTTCCTTGGAGAGCCCTGGGGGGCTCCCACGCTTAGCATCCCCGAGATGGTGTCAGCCAGAAAAAAAATCTCAATTACACCCCATTTTCTCCGAGGGCAGGGATTTGTGGGAGTGTGTCCTGGAGCCTCTGAGTGCCATCTGCTGGGCGAGGGGCTTTGGTCTGGGGGGCTGTGGCTGCAGAGAAAACATCCACGGGGAAACTGAGATTGGCAGGGAGAGGCCAAGGGCTGTTAATAATACGGTAGGTAGGGGAAAGCAGAGGATAGAACACACCAAAAATTGCATTCAGACAACATAGATGACAGTTATTTTGATTTGTAAATGTCTACCTAGTTGGAAAAGCTGCCATAAATAATACCCAGCTGTCAGGCTGTGTGCTCAGGCGTGGTACTGATGGGGGGCTATATTTTTCTCAGTGTACGTACAGGATAAACACACACTCTGCCTGCACATGTTTGTCATTGAGAAATCCCTGCTGCACCTGCCGTGTTCAGTCACTTGAGTCTTCAGAGGCAGCGCGTTGTTGAATTTAATTTTTTTTTCCTTATATAATTTTCCTTCTTGTCCCTCGTCTAAGGCAAGAAAATCCCTCTTCCCACGGCTCTGCTTCTGTTGTAACACAAATTGGCTGCTGGGTTTGGCTTTGCTGGAGCAGGTGGCAGTCTCTGGGTACCCAGCGCTGCACTGCACCACGCGTTTCTTCTCCCCAGGCTGGGGAAGCACAGAAACCTGAGCCATTTCCTGGGAGGTACTCGGCTCCTGCCAAGATTTCACCTGTTTTTTGGATAAACAGAGCACTTCAGGGCTATCAATATTTATGGATTAATGTGTTTGGAGGCCGAGAGGGAGCGTTTATCATTATCCACTCTGCCCAGCCTGTGCCTGCCACCAGTGCCTGGAGGCAGTGCAAACAAAGCCTTACTTGCTGTCGATCTCGGCTGCAGTTTGGGGTATTGGGATCAATTCCTTGATTGGAGCAGGAACCAGCAACAAGGACAAGTGTTTCCTTGGTGAGGTTCGCCTGAATTTAAGGTTGCTGGCCCTTGATGTGATGAAGGCAAGCTGCCTCCCTCCAGGAGCTGCCCACACCAGCACCACAACCACCCATCAAACACGGCTCAGAGCTGCCAGCTTTTTGCCCAGGGAGCAGCAACAGCTTGCCACCAAAACAAGGCTTCTGTCCAACAGCATCAAAGGGTTCCTGAAAGTGCCTCCTGAAGGTGCTGGTCAGTGAGCTGGATTTATGTTCAGGTAGTTGGTGGGAAGGAAGAGAGAGTGAGGAGGATTTTTGCTTTTCCCCATCAGCTCTGAAAATGACTCAGGAACAAGCCCAGCACCCTGAGAGAGTCACCTTAGCTCAGCTGTGTCCTGCATTTAGAATCTCATAAATAAATAGCTGAAAAGTCACCTGAAGGTTTGGGAAACCTTTGGGGGCAGCCCTGGATCGGTTTATAGCTTCCTGTCAAGAGCCAGTGAGAGTCATGGCTCTGTGTGGCTTTGCTTGGATATTTGACTGAATTCTGCTTTGCATTCTGGGCTCAGACAGATTTGCAAGAGAAATCAGGGGGAGACAAAGTCGGCAGCTTGAACTGAGCACAATGTTCACATACCCTGGGGAAGCGAAGCTTCTGGGTGTTTTGCACAGCTGTGACCTCCGGACTTAGAAGGAAATTTCCCTGAAGAAAATGCACAAATCCTCTAACAGTCACTTCATTCTAGGTGCAAACTGCTACATCCTGAAAATGCATATTGAGTTGTGGTTGTGTTGTGTTCTGTGCCCTGTTTCAGCTGGCCAGCCCTCCTGGGATCACCAAGCAGGATTTGCTGTTAAATCAGTGTCTTTGTATTTCCTCTGCCCCGTGACTGATGTGTCTCATCGTGTCACAGCACTATATATAGCTTCTCCCTACCGGCCGATGGAGTGGCTGCTTCTGGCCGTGTCACCTCAGGTCGGATTAATTAACCCTGACATCATCCATTTTCATGGACAGAGATCCCATCCCCTGCTGCTTGTCAACAGAAGCAGCTTAGGGGTGAGTGCAGGCGGGAGGCGGTGGGGAGGCTGTGTAAACACCATCGCTCTGCGCCGAGCCAAGGCCTTTCCAGTGCCTACTTAAAAGAGCAGAAGCCAACTTTTCATCTCCTTGTTTTTCTTAGGGCTTAGCAAGGAACCAGTAAGTTTGCAGCGGCTCTGATTACAAATATTTGCTCTTTTCTTTGGCCCCCGATGACTCTGCTGTTGGCTTGGTGACAGCGTTTATCCAGTGCCGGTGCTCCGGCACTTGGCCGCGCTCTCCCAGGGCCAAGCTGTGCCTTGTAGGAACAACCAGGCTGGGATTTCCTTTGGAGGGGCTGTTTTGGGTGCAGGGTCAGCCAGGGAACAGGGGCTGAGGAGCCTGGAGCAGCTCCAACCTTCGGCTCTGACAGGCAGCAATTGCTCTCCCAAGCCTTCTGCAAGGGTTAAGGCCACAGGGCAGCACAAGGGGCAGCTCCGGCTCTGGAACACGCCTTTGTCAGTGGGATCCCTCCCATGCAGCTGGGGTCTGCAGCGCTGCTGCTGCCCCTCCTGGGTCACCATTGTTCAAACTCGTGCTGCTCATCTGTACTGGCATTTCTCTCTCTTCTGAGAGCAAAAGAAAATCTGTGCGGTTGCAGGGGGAGCTCAGGCAGCTGGGGCTGGGGTTTCAGTCTGGGTTTGTTTGCTGAGTTGGCCCTGGCTTGCCTGGGTGACAGTGGGGATAACTCCTGTAACTGACCCTGCTCTGGCATTACTGAACTGTGGCTTCAGACTTTCAAAAATAAGCTGTTTTGATTTATTTTATTTTATTTTGAGCTCTTACTAATGGAAGCACAAGTGCTCGCATTTTATTAGAAAATACTGCTGAAGGATGGCGGGGAGAGAGAGCATGAGAGATTAAGTCTACTCATGGACTGGATCAGAGTATGATATTTTGTCTCCCACTGTGCTACCAGCTGTATTAGACGAAAATGTCAGAAATCCTGCAGCAGGCAATTACAGCCCGGTGTGGGCTGCTGCTGCCTGACCTCGGGTAGCCTGTGCTGGGTTTCTCTCCTGAAACAAGGAGTCTTTCTCCCAAAGCTCTTTGCCTTATGCTGCCTCATTAAAAGTCTGCAGTGCCTTCGTGTCCCTCAGTATGACCCGTGGAAAAGCTGGGGATGGTGGGAAGAAGGAGAGAGCTAAGCAGTGGTACTCTGCTGGCCCTTGGAGAGCGCTCCCCTTACTGTGCCTCACCAGCATCTTCCTTTTCCTCAGACTGCTGCACGTGAGATTTATTCCTCCAGCCTCCACGGTATGCATTAGCTCTGCATTTTTTTGGCTGGAATATCATTTTGCTACTTCATGCTAATATTTTGTGAACTTCACCAGGCCTGGTGTTTTTCTTCGATTTCTCTTTGCAACGCTTTCCATTCTGGAATGATCTGAACTTAATTCATGTGCCATTTGCTCTGTGCTCTACTTTCAGCACATTAATAAAAATAATTTAAATTGTATTAGGCTCCAGACAAATCCCTGTAGTATCCCCTGAGTATCTCCCTTCAAACTTATCCATTTCTGGTCCTTGTTTTTCCTTTGTTCCTTGCCCTTAAGGCAGCTTTATACGGGGATGGAGATTTGTGTAGCTGAGCCAAACTGGAAGCTGATGAGTAATAAGAAATTGCTCTGCATTTTTGAAGTGAGGAGTAGAGTAAAATAGCTTAAAATAAAAACAGCCACAAGGAGAGGGGATGGCTCATGCAGCTGCTCAGTACCAGAGGTATCAGTCCAACACAGTTCTGTCCTTTTCTTTTGCTGGCTCCATGCCCACGTGGCCCTGCAGGAGGGCAGGGAACCACTGAGCATGTGCTACCACCCACCCCGAGTGTGGAGAAGTGTATTTTTTCAATCAGCATGTTTTCTTTATTTTTACAATGTACTTCACGGCAAACTATTACACCTAATTTGTTCTGGATTACTGCACAAACACATCCAGATACCACTTGTCACCTTGGGAATAGCAGATGATGCACAAAGAACCAGCAGCAGGCTGCTCGGGCTGAAGGGCCCCGTGCTTGTACGTTTTGTCTTCTTTTTGCTTCTAAGTGCAATTCGCAGAATAAAACCACACAGATTTTAAGCAAGCACTTCCTTGCACAGATCTGTTTTGGTTTAAAACATTAAGTGTGTTCCTTTAGCGGATCAACATTATTTTGCTGCTCTTCTGATGCAGTGCCAATAGTGTTTATTATTTTAGCTGAAATTATTTCCTCAGCAGATTTGCTTTTGAAAGGACACTGCTCTCTGAATATCTTGTTTAAACCTAAGCTCATCTAGCTACTGTTCTCTTCTGGTAGATATCTTACAGATAGAGAGCAATGTTATTGGAAGGCAAATGCTCATTTCCAAGCCATCTTAGAAGTACATCAAAATCTGTATGAATGAGGGCTTGAAGCAAATGAACTTTAAAACCCTGGGTTTGATTATCTCAGAGAATCCCTGCTGAAACTAATAAGGCAGCATCATGCAAAAAACATTCCAGGCTCAATGTTACCAAATATTAATTATTGTTATCTCTTCACTAGCTGATAGCAGTGGCTGCAGCCCTGCAATTTAGCTTTCCATCAGAAAGAATAGCATTGGAACACAACTGAAAAATAAAGCTCAGTATAAACATACCAGACCTGAAACAAAAGCTGCCTTGGTGCCCTGTGGTTCCTTGCCCAAACCACAGCCTGGTGTGCTTGTGCTTTAAAGTGGCTTTAAACCCACCCAGGGAGCGAACTGCTGCTGCTCCCCTTGTAGGACCTTCCCTTGGGCTGCTGGGGGTGAGGAGAGGCCAGAGGGTGGGCGACTGCAAAGTTTGAGGTGTTTTTTCAAGTCTACCATGTGCATCTCGGATGGCTTTGTACAACAGTGACATCTGCTGATACCCATCAATATTTACTGTTTCACTCTGCTTTCTAAGAGGGTGGAGTTAAAGTCTGCAAATTCCTTATTGCTTGAGAAGTAAGTTGGAGCAAAGCATTTGTCTGGGCTGCTCCTGGCAGACAGCTTTCCCTGTTTTTGGCTTGGGAACGTGGGTGATTCTTGGGCAAAGGCCATAGCAGCTGGTAACATATCTTTCCTCTTCCCTAACTCGATGTGGACTTGCCTTGCTGCTTGGTTTGCACAGGCAGTGTGACCTGGGGAAAAGGAGGTATTTCCACCAAATGGTGGTGGAGAATGTTTACTGACCCATCTGTCCTCTTCTGGAGGTCTGTGTGCCACAGAGGTGTATATTTCCTCTTTTCCTCCTTCCTTGCCAGTATTTGTGCAAATTAAAATAGTTTTTTAAAAAAGGTTCCTATGGGTTGATTCAAAGATGTGAATTACATCACAAGGAGAGAAATCAGGTTATTCTCTCCTTCAAGCAATTCTAAGTGGTGTCTGGACCACCTCCCAGGATCAGTGCTTACCCTGAACACTTGATGCCTGCTGTTGCATCTCTTGAACAAAGAGAGAGCTGTGCTCCTCAGGGCAGGGACTGGGGACTCCCCTGTGCTGCATCAAGCACTTAAATGATGCTTAACAAGGACTAATAAGAAAAACGATGGTTTGGATGTGCACACATGGGGGACAGCAGGAGAGGTCTGTGGCGAGGTTGAACTCAATTTCTTTATTATTAGATATTATACATTCACAATAAGCAGCCCTGGTGTGATTATTCCAAGCCTATTTCTTTCCAAAGAACTAAATCACCCCTTGGAGAGCAATAGGAAGATAATGTTTTCACACCATTAGTCAGATGCTAAAATACCAACGCAGTTTTTCTTTCCCCTGGTAACATAAAACTAGAAACAACAATTAAACAGAAAGGTAACACCTTGTGTGCTGCTCAAGGAGGGTTTGGTTTTTGGTTTTTTGGTGGTTTTTTTTTTTTTTTCTTTTTTTTTTTTTTTTTTTTTTTTTTTTTTCTTTTTTTTTTGCTATAGGTGAAAGCTGCAACCACTGTATGTTTGTTCCCAGAAAGTCCTGATCCTTCAAAGGAATCTAGTTATGGTTGGACTCCTCACAGGGATTTCCTGTAGAGGCTTTTCAGTGAATTTTCAGCAAGGACCAGAAACCTTCAGGCTCGCTTGGGGGGAAAAACTGCTGCATCCCTCTTCCAAGAAACTCCTCATTTATGACATTTATGAGAAGTCTGTCCTGCTGTGAGCTCTTGAGCATCCCCTTGGCTCCAGTTTCTCACTGGCCCCAGTTCAGCTTTCCTGAGCTGGGGTCAAGGTGCTTAGGCAGGGCTGCTCTAAAGAACTCGCACCCCCTGGGTCCTTCTGCCATCTGCAGCAGGGAGAGACAGCGACTTTTTGTACAAGGAACCCTTGTACCTGGGTTTTCTTGGGAGCCTCCAGGAGCTGCTGCTGCTCCTGGTCCTGTCCCACAGCCTGTGCATCCCTGTATTTCATCTCTAAACCCACTGCTATGCTGGAAACCAAAAGTTCCCTCATAGTCCCTCAGGGATCCTTATTGACTTTTATGGTCTTTAAAAGACCTCTGCATGGATTTGTAATCATTCTACGTGTACGCCGAGAAACACTAACATAACTGGTAATTAATTTGTTTTAATTGTTTTTATATAATCCCCGCGAGCGACCTCATGTTTTGTTTTGCATCTGTTATGTTTCTGACTCAAATTTTAATGCCTTAATGGGAACGGTGCCAACTGCTGTTACTCTGAGCTATGAGCAATCTCCTGGCACACTTCCAGTCCTTTATTGTGGAACTAACTATACAGCACTGTAATTTAACTAGTAAAATGTGGCAAATCACTATTATTAATAACAATAAATCTATTTCTGCAGGTTGACAGCATTAAAATAACAAATTATTCTGCAAGGAAAGCTGGTAATTTTGGGTGCTTTCCACTGTGATCATTGCAGAAGTGTAATATCCATTATTAAGAGCCTTTTGGTGTCTCATGAAGGAGCTGTTTGCACATGACAGTGCATCACGGTTCTTACTACGGGGGAGGATACAGAGGCCTCGACCACGGCTATTTCAGCAATTCATCATTTTAATTTAAATGTTAATGGCAGGACGGGGCAGGTTAGGGAAAATTGCTTGCCTCCCCTGCTTACCATTCCCCTTTTTTAAATAACCTTGTCTCATTCAGTTAGTCAAACCTTAAAGCCCAAGATCTTAATTTCTGCTCCTCTCTTCCCTTCACTCTCTCCTACTCTCTCCATTCCTGACTCCAGCCCCCCGAGGTTTAGCTGTGTGCTTGGTTTGGGCAAGGTTTCCAGTGTGAGGGCAGTGCCCAGCAGATGTTGGTGGGGCAGGCAGTATGGTGAGCTTAAACAGGAGATAAAATACTGTGGAAATGGATACCTGCCTCATAAGCTGCGGGCACCAAAGTCCTCTTGTAGAGTCTATTTGCAAAGTTACCGTTTGTCCGAGAATTTGTAACGCACCCAGGGGTTTTCTTCACTTTCTGATTATTATTTCAGGATGGTTTTTATCCAAACCACATCAGGTAATGGAGAGGTTGTTGCTGGCCATTGCCTCAGCCAGGCCCTTTGCTCATTTGTAGAAAGCTTCCAGCTGTCATTAATGAAGAGGGAGTGGGAGACAGGAGAGCCTGTTGCTGCTTTCTGCCAGCTGATGAACGTTCACTTGCTCTGGGAGCTCTCCCAGCCTAAGTGGGCAGGTGTCCACAGGGGCTGGAGCTGTGCTGGAGACCTGCCCAGTGTCTTCTGCAGTCTGTCATCTGCTGTCAGCTGCTCTCTAGGTGATAGCAATGAACTCCTCTGCAGCTTCAGCACGGGTTACTGTTAGTGGGAAACACGGGTGAGCTGTAACTCGCAGCTCTTTAAAATCCAGCCCCAGGCAGGGCAGCATATGCTCAGAGCAGCGTCAAGAAGAAAGGGGGCAAGGGAAAAGGTCAGTGAGAATAAATATGTGATGCGGAGAAAACTGGATACAGAAAAATAGGAAGGGAATAGAAACAAAAAATATTTGTGGGGAGTGAAATTTTGAAGACGCATAAGAAGTTGGTCGATAGAGCTACTAGAAATGTCAAGAGCAGGGAATCAGGGGAGAGAGCAGGATCCAGAATCTGATCACCAGATGTTTCCCTCTGCACCATGAGTGTGGAGCCAGAGTGCTTGGAAATCTCAGGTGAGCAGGAAAGTGGTCCAGCTAGTGAAGTGGTGTCTGAACAGAGCAGTAGTGAGTGTGAAGAAGGAGCTGAGACACTTGAAAATCTGCTCCTTGGTGCAGCTGCAGAAGTCTCGATGGGGTGGTCTGCAGAGAGCTGCCGTGTTCCTGCTTAACTCCTGGCGTGTGAAAGAAGTGGCGTAGAGCTGCTGCAGCAGGGGATTGCTGCAGTGCTTTGGTCAGTGGTTTTCCTTATTTTTCTAGTTTCACTTTTTCAGGGGGAACGAGGAAGTGGGGAGACTGGCAATCATCTGACTGTTGGCGCTCGTTAAAGGTGGAGGGGATTCATCTCCTCACCCAGCTGGCAGGATGGAGCCTGCCTGCTCCCCCACTGTTGGGATATCCACGTTAGGGTATCTGTGTCTGGATGGGGGCTCCCCTCGCAGAGCCCAGCCCCGCAGGCTCCTCGGGCGGTCACTGTGAGTGCTCAGTCCATTTTCTCAGAGGTTAAAGCCTCTCCTGGTACCCGAGTGCCTGTGCAGGGTTTAATCCCCAGCTGTCTGCAGCCAGGGCACCCGTGGTGCCACGCAGAGCTGTTCGCAGAGGGGCAGCCCCTGGGAGCACTGGCAGTGCAGTGGGGCTCCGAGCTGTCATCCAGCCTAAAATGAGATAATTCTAGCTTAGTTCTACACCAGCTGCTGCTCTCCCGGGCAGCTCCAAGGGTGGCAGTAGGAACAGGTTTCTGAAGGGAGTCGTGGTCTCTCATTCTGCTTAAAAATAAAAATTAAATCCTAGCTTATTCTCTGTTATTTTTGTTCTTTGCATCCTACCCTTTGCTTTCCGCCAAAGATCCTGTGGCACTTGACCAGCAAGAGGAAGGCACTTGACCCTTCTGAGTGTTTTCATCCTGTTGATTTGCAAAGCAGCCAAATTCTTGGTCCAGCCTGTCGGGCAGTGCTGACATCCCCAAGCCTTGCTCCACCACTGGAGCATTCTGTTTGGAGCTCTACGTTTTCTTGTAAGTTTAGTTTTTGTTGCAAGTGATCTGAACAAAAAAGATATTGAAAATTGTCCTTTATTAGAAGCTGCTCTGAGAGTGCAGAACATGGTCATAAACAGACACAGAGCACGAATGTGCAGGGGTGAGAAATGAACCACTGATCTGCACTTGTCTGGGAGTAGCCGTGGGTTGAAGCAGCCTAGTTGAAAGTGGAGGGGTGAGATTGCAATCAAAGTGATTAAAGGCTGGACTCTTTCATCTACAGATGCTTGAATAACTTTCCATTACTTTAAATTGGGTTGCAAATGAACATCCCCTTTGATCTATAATGGAACTTTCCAATCAGTGAGGCCTGAGCTCAAAACATGAAAAGCAGTTTACATTGATGAGAGCGGTAGGAAAGATCTGAACCCTGAAGAACAACCTGCTCCAGCAGTGCTGGAGATAAAAGTGGAGGTGGCTCTTGGGGAGGGAGGCAGGAGGGTCAGAGGAGTGACCTGGATTGCCCAAGGGCAGCGACACCACCGTGGTTATTCCAGCTCTGAATGACCCTCATTGCAGGGTTAAATCACTAGTGAGAGGGTCTTAGCCAGCCTCCTAATTTGAATAACGAGATCATTTGGGGTGGAGAGAATGACTATTTAGTGGGTGGGGTCAGAACATTGGGTGGGTGTTTACTGCTCCTGTTTTCATTAAGGAACTACTCGTGCAGAACCGAAATAGGAAAAAAGGAACCTATTTCTGCAGATGCTGACATTATATTGACTTTATTGAAAAACAGCCAAGTACCTAAATAGTGTGGTTTATTTTATTGGTTGGTTCCTATCTAGATCATATTCTATATCAGATTTGACAGGTCTGCTTCTTGGCCTAAGTTACTTAACAGCATCTCTTTATTACTGAGTTCCCAGCTTTTGTTGGGCTGTCTCACAGCCAGGGTGTTATCTAGAGTATGGAATTCGATTTATTTCTGTGCTGGCATGTCCAGAAGAATCCACGTAAAGAAAACAAACTGCACGTCTCCTTCACGGGAGATCTTGGCTGCTATTTCTCTACCCACTAAAAGCTTTATCACCCAGCCTTGTTATTACCATACTAAACGGAACACTTCAGAGCTTAGCGGCTTAACAAGATAAAAACATGCTTTGTGGTTAATGTGGTTACTGCAGGCATGCACCGGGGCCGGGAGGGGAGCTGCTCCCTTCCTGCTGGGGCCGGGAAATGCCTGGCCTGATACAGCCCTGAAAACAGGCAATTCCAGAGGGATATTGCAGCTTTATCGGGCCAGGGAAGTGTCCCCTCCTCCCCTGTGCCATTTGTGTCCCAACCAGAACCGGGGCTGTTCCTGTGATTCTCTCTCTAGTCGGTGCTGTTGAGTGCAGGGCTGATTTCCAGTTCACAGGGACAGACTGGGATTCCCCTCCTGATACCCACTCTTGAAAATAACCCACAAGGTCTTTTTCCCGTCTGAGTAGCGGTTGTCTTGTGCTGTCTGAAATGAGCAAATCTTGGAAACTTCCCCATATGACTTGCTTTTTGGCAAGTTGTGACTTTGGGTACAAGGTGAAGGGAGCTGTCTGCGTCCCCTATTGCTACGATGTCATGTGTACTTAATTTCTGGTATTTCCTCCTCCCAGAGAGCCAGTTTTATTTCTCAGGATAACATCAAAACACACACATTCTCCTGAAATACTTCTGAAGTAAATTTGCAAGTGTAACTCTAGGAACCTTTTCATGTACCTTCCAGAATTTCTCAGTGTCTCTTGGATTTTTTTAAAGCATAAAAAGACAATAATTAGACAAATCTGCAGATGATGCCCGAAATCAGCTTTCTATCTTAAACCCAAAAAGCAGGACACCTTATGTTTTGTCTCTTCTGGTGCCGTTTGATTCAGTGTTGAGGAGGAATCTGATTTTTCTTAAAAGAGCACAGTCAGTCCTTCTTCCTCCTTCCCAAAACTTCCTGGACCTGGCTCTCCCATGAGATCTTTTTCAACCTCCCTTGTCTTTTTATTGTTGTTGCTGTTAATTTTCCACTTTTATTGCCTCCTTTGTCATCCCTACACTTTGTACTCTCATTTTTTGTGCTGAAGGATGAGCTGTCCTCCCACAGTGCAAACAAATTTACTATGCTGAGGCTCTTTGCATAGACAAGGACCCATTTTTAACCAAATGTTTTGTAAGCATAAAGAATATTCATTTTCCAGGACACTGCTAACAAGGACATTTTTGTGGTTGTCATTGCTTAGTGACTTCATATCAACTGGAATTTCTGTGAGCCCAAAGAGAGTCCAGACTGTTCATGGACTGCACAGCGTTGCTGCTCTGCTCTTGCTATCCCTTCTCAGCCTGGATCCAGGACAAGCAAAATTCCTGAGCACGAGGATGGGAGGGGTGGTGACAAACTGTGTCACATTGTGCAGTGACCTCATTTCATGCAGATACACCAACACCTTCCTTTACCAGCTCTGGGATCAAACGCTGTTGCTCCTGCTGACAGCTGCAGTGAGCTAAATATTATACAGAAGTGTTGTTTAAGTGTTTGAATTAATACTTGGAGCTGCCGTTCAGTTTGCTGTGGAACATGTTTTTCGTGCACACAGCACGCGATAAAAAAAGCAGGTCAGCAGTTCTGGAGCACGGTTCCATCCCAGTGGTCAGGGCAATCTTTCACTCACCAGATGCCCAGGCTCATTCCTAAAGGTTCCATTGTGGAAGAAGTAACGACCAATTAACAAATATTATTGATGTTTACAGAGAAGGCAGTGTGTGTGCCCTAAGCATCAGGAGCAGATGTGGCAGGTAGGAGGAAAGGAATGTTGATGAGCAACCTCTTGAATCTTCTGCCTTGTAACCTGTCTAGGAGCTTCAGCTAAATTTGATTAGTGCAGCCATTAATCACCTATTAGTGCTTTTGATGACACTCCCTTACATAAACAGTTTATAAAGTGTATTCAGGTGTTTCATTATAGCCCCCATGCAGTGCCACGATCCTCTTCAGCCCTTGGTGGGCTGGCTCAGGCTCTGTGTGATGGCCAGAGCTGCAGCCCAGTCCCTCAGGTGGCTACAGGACGGCACTGTACCGTGTGGGAGATCCTTGGAATTATCCTGTGTTACATGTCAGGCTGCCTCTCTGTTCACTCACATTTGTACAGCTGATGTGTTTAGAGCCTTGGGGTCCTAAAAACTCTGTTTGCTAAGTTATGAAGACATCTGCCTGCACAATGATGAGCCAGTTTGAGTGGGAGCACCCATTCTCATTCTGGGAGCTCCATAGCCCCCATTCCTTCCCAGGGCTGTGGGTGAGGAAGGGGTGAAGTGCTGATGTCCCTCAAACCTGCCCATAACCTTTCTCCAGCACCCACAGCTCTGCAGACCTGCTCCAGGCCTGGTGGCGTCACACATGAGGAGTAGGAGTAGTCTGGGGAGGGACACACTCTGCTCATGGCTTGGGGCTCCAAAATCCACATTTACAGGTGAAACCTGCCAGAGACATGCTCACCTCATCAATATCTCCAGTTCATGCCTTATGGAAATTGTTTGCAATGCAGAAGGGCTTAAACAGCTGAAAAGATCTGAGTTTTGTGCACAATGTACACTTTGCTTTGCCTATGCTGATAGCGATGTATCATATTTTAATTAAATAAGTGTGGAATGCAAATTGTAATACCGGTTGATTTGCAATATTTATGTAAGCCTCACATTTTGTAAGTATTTGAATTTCTGATTAGTTTTGCTTTGGACATATTTTTCTATATACTCAATGAAATTTGTCTCATTGGTTGAAAACAGAGCTGGTCTCTGTCTGCATTTAGCTGTAGAAAAATTATTTTGGTCCCCGTGGAACACGTTGCAGAGAATGTGATGCAGCAGTCAGATGCTCACACAGGGTAGCATCCCAGTTAATCATGCAGGAGGGTCTTTGGCTGGGCACTGGCCTGAGGTTCAATTATCCAACTATTTGAGACCTTAACTCTGTCCCTTGTGCCAAAATTTCCATTTCAGGGTGCAGTCAGCTCATTAGGCTAAGCCAAGTGTGACTGTAAATTCTGTGACTGATCTGAGCCCACCCCAGCCTCCACCCCCTGCCCACTCCAGGAGCCCCTCAAGGCACCCTCTTTCCCTGTGCTTCACTCCCAGCTCACTCAGAGCCTGCAGGAGTGAGCAGCGTGATGTATTCAGATGGCGTTGAAGGTCTGGAAGTGCTTGGTGGGGTGTCAAAAGGAGTTTTGAGTCAGAATTTCAGTATTTAATAAGGCAGATTTCTCAGGACAGGGGGAAAAAAAAAAAAAAAAAAAAAAGGCAGCCAAAAATAATACCGTGAAATAATTGCTATCTCTGGAAGTTTCAATTATCAGTCAAAATATCCTGAAATCAAAACCTTACTGACATTCAGCCTCAATTATATAAAAACCATTGGGGATATGGAATATGTTCATATAAATGAGGTCTCTGATAACTGAGGGAATTTTCAATGTACTTAATGGATGTCAAGAGACTTGACCCTGTTTTGAATACCAAGGAGTTTTGGATAATTGAAGTTTGGATAATCTAGGCTGAACTGTAGAATTTAGCAAATTAAGATAACGTTGAGAATCTGTGTGAGTTAATTTTAGTTCTGACAAATGAAACGAGTTTAACTAGCTTGGAGACTGGAGGCAGCAGACAACACTGGTGTGCCACAAGCTCACGTGCAGCCTCAACGCTCTCCTGCCCGGCCCCTGGAAGGATCTGTGGGCACAGGTGAAGGGTGGTTTAATCCCTCTGGGCTGAGCTTAGCACACGCTGTCAGGAGGGCTTTGGGTTGGTACGAGCATGGCTTCTGTGATGAGGATTTGTGTCTGCTTGGAAGTGAGCAGAGCTCTAAACGCCAGCAGAGCAGGGGGTGTGCAGGGGCTGTTGGTGATGGTTTGGCTGATGAGACCCCAGTGCAAGGCAGAGAAGTGCAGTCCTCCCAGCAGTGCTGTCTGACGCACCCAGTGCACACATCCTCTCCCTCTCCCTCTCCCTCTCCCTCTCCCTCTCCCTCTCCCTCTCCCTCTCCTTCTCCCTCTCCCTCTCCCTCTCCCTCTCCCTCTCCTCCTCATGCATATTTTAGATTAATATTTTAATGTATTTCTAGCTTTCCAGGAAGGGGGAGGAATGAATTATTCAGAATGAATTACAGTGGTTTAAGGATATAAGAGCTGTAAGGTTTGTGGGGAAACAGACCGTCCTGCATTAAATCAGCTGACAGCACTTACCCAGCTCTGATAAGCTGGCAGAAATGTCTTTATCTGACAGGTCTGAATAGACTCAGTGCCTGGAAGTTTATTTTCTCCTGTCTTGTCTTAACAAGAAGCAGTACCTCCTTCTCCTTAACACCTTTGGCTTGAGTACTAGACCCTGGGATATTTCAAGAGAGAACTGCCTGGGGGCAGCAGGGATATCCATGAAGTGACAGTCCAGGAACTCCTGGGAGCTGTTACTGATTTCTTGCTTAGCTGCAGCTCTTGAGCAAGGCAGTTGAGATCAGTAGGAGTTGCCCCCTAAACTTTTTAGCAATCTTGGTCTGAAATGTGCCTTCAGCTGTAATGTTGAGGTGTTAATTCTGCCTTTACTGGCTGTAGAGGGAAAGACGTTAGACAGTGTGTATAGAGAGTACTTGAATGAGGATTATATGAGAGGCAATGGAGGAATCTTGGACAGAGGCATGCATTAAGTATTTGGCCAGTACATTGTGGATCACAAAACCTCAGCTTTCAAAAATATATTCTCATTTTTAATAGAAGCCCTTTTGGCAATAGGAGGGTGGTGACAGCGTGGGAAGCAGTTGTTCTTTGTGAAACCTTTTCACTTTCCACAGGCTCCATGTGCCTGCAGGAGTGTTTATCAGAGTGCAGAACTGCTACACAGCATCACTGAAGGGTGCTCTGCAAGTGCTCTGTGCTGGTTTTATTACACTGGCAGCTGGAAACCCCAGATCACCTGGGTCTCCACTGTGCTGGGCTATGTGTAACCCCGGTCACCTTAAAAAAAACCCCGAAAATAAATGAAAGGATTGTCCTCTTTTATAGATGGGAATGGAATCTGTGGTGCTGTCAAGTGACACACATAAGGTTAAACAAGAAACTGTAGAGAAAATTATCCTCCCCAGCTCACCTCTAGGGCTTTGAACTCGTTACTGTCCTCTCTTGGATCTCAATTCGAAACCCACTGCATCAGAGTGGATGGAAAATTAGCCAAGAAGGTTAATCCTACACTGAAGGAGCAAAATTGCTCAGTTATGGAGAGACTGAAAGATAAGACACAGCAAAACTTCAAACAAGTGCTCTGGAGGATACAATCCAGATACCAGAGACTTGTTGGAGAACTGATAGGAGAGCAGAGTGTGTCAAAGCACAGAGGGGAAACACCAGGGGTAGTTCAGATCAAATGTCAGGGGGGCTGCTTTAAAGAAGAAAAGTAGAAATAAAAGAAGCTGCATTAATCTGTAGGGGTGTGATAGCTGGAGAGATATTCTCACCCTTACAGCTTTATTAGAGATAGCTTTCCTTTCAGCATAGACAACACTGGAAAAAAAAAAAAAAAAAAAAAAAAAGAGACCAGACAATGTCAGCTCTCTTCTACTGCAAAATTACCATGCAGAGAACCACAGGGAAAATGCCTGAGACCGCAAACTATAAACAAGCCGAGCCACTGTCAGGCTCAAAAATCAATGTTTTTTTAAAGTGTATGTTAAAACCAACTTTGTTTACTTAATTGCAATAGAACATTGTATTTTCCTTAAGAGAAAATTGAGAAAACCTGGAGGGTGATTCAGTGGTTTGCAATAAACAAACACAAATGTGAAATCGAACGCTACCCAAATTACAAAAGCTGAGTACATGAAGCACCCCCAGTGCAGACTTGTCACTCGAGTGCCAACTGTCAAGGGTTGGATACTTTTCATAAAGCATAGTTTTAGCCTTTATCTTAATGTCAGTACTTTGTTATGATTGACCTTCTTCTGGCTGGAAGGCCACTTAAACGAAACAATGCTATTCTGTTCTGAAGAGGGTGAATAGAGAAAGCATTGTTACTTGGTAAAATGCCTTTGGACTGAGTCCCAGATGGGAAGGAAGTGCTGTAATTACTGTACTCAATACACAGCACTGTAGGGGCACGTAAGGCAACCGGTCTGCAGCAGGCGAGGAGCAATCCTACACCTCTGCTGGCTGGGAGGCTCCACTAACTGAGCAGTTTTCATATTACAATTTTATTTGTTCTGCTTAAGCAAAAAAGTCTGCACTTGATCACTGGAAATTAAAGATTCAAAGCAGGCTCCCTAAGCAAATAGGAGAAAAGACTTAAGAGCCTGCTCATCCCCCAGTGCTTGTTTGGCAATGGTGAGCACAGTCAAGCTAGGCTGGTTTATGTTCTTCTGTACCTGTGGAGGGTTATCCATATTCTGTTCCAAATCCCACAGATTTTGCTTGTGATTACAACTCCATTAAATATAGTCTGTGCTGTGAAACGTGTCTGGTCCCAATGCTAGAATCTCTGCTTTGGAACTTGTCACAAAGTAACATATAAATGGCATTTTAACATATGTATTTATCATGATACGCATTTCCCTGAACACTCTTTTTATGAAATAGCACAGGAAGCGCATTCATTACAAATCTTTGCAGTGTTGTGATGAGAGACTTCTCTTTTAAGTGGAAAATGAACTCAGCTACGCTATTGTCATTCAGTTTTATCTTAAAAGCATCTCAGCAGACAAGTGGGGAAGGTGAATTATTCCAGCTGCTCTATCTACTACTTGTGAGAGATGCTCTTTGCCATGCACAGCTCAGTCTTAATAGAAATGGGCAAAGGAGATGGGAGGAATTACTACTGCTATTTTACAGAGGGGGAGCACAGACACACAATTGCTCACAGTCGTTTGGGAGGCTTGACATAACCAGGAACTGAATGCAGCCTCCAGAGATGCAATCCAGGTGCTTTCCTGCCCGGGAAACACCTAAAACATGCCTTTGCCTTGTTTTACTGGGCTTGTACCCATTGAAAAGCTAAAACAGTCTTCTCTTTAGCCACATACTTAGGTTTTTTGGTACTCTGGTTGGTATTTTTGCTCCTGTTTTTTTCCAGCCCTGTGATGCCTTATACTGGTGTGCTTGAGCTGCCTGATGGATTGGGCAGTTCTTTTGGTCATATGCATTAACATTTATCTTATGTTAGCACCAGGGTCTAGCTATCCCTTGAAAAAATATAGAAGGTGCTTTGTAACCCTCACCTGTCCCTGGAATCAAGTGTATCCCCTGGCTCTGTAAGTTATTCACACTCTTCTGGGTGGAAATTTGAAACAAAACCTGGAGGGGCTTTGCCCTGTTTTTATGTGAAGTACAGCTTGAATGGGTTAACTGCAAAAAGGGCTTCCCAACCAAAACACTTTTTAATTTAATTGCAAAAAAGCGTTGGGAACTCATGAACACCTACAGCCCTTCCTAGGGAAAAAAGCCAAAGTGGTCACAACTCAGCTCAGGAGAAAACTATTCTGCCATGTGTGACATCTTCTGCCCTTTCTTATGCTGAATGCTTCGGCCTTTGCAGACGAAAATCATAGCTTCCTCATTAGAAAAAGAAAAAAGATAAAAAAGAAAAAAAACCCCTCCCTAATTCCCCTTTGTTTTTCAGGCAACTTTATCCTCTAGAAGTAACATGGAAAACTGGAAAATGCCATGTTTTGAATGGACATTTCGTTTCAGTGGGAAAGAGGCAGCTCCAGCAGTTTTCTGGATCTTTGATGTGTTTTTGAATGGCATCCAAAGTTTGGGTCAAGAGAGACAGGAAGCCAGATGGGGACATTTCTGTATTTTCTGAGTCAAATTGCTTCCCATGCTGTAAGGAGTTTTAGTCTCTGGAGGACCCAGCTGTGATGGAGTTGGAGCTTTTAATTCCTGTGATGCTGACAGATCTCCCAGGCGCTGTGATGAAGACAGGCTCTTGCCTGGAGGAGGAGGCAGTGCTATCCTGTGCGTTTGGAGGGGAGTTCAGGCCTGGAAAACTTGTGTGAAGACAAATGTGTGGTCCAGCAGGAGTGAAGGGTTTGGTGCCATGTGCAGGAAGATGTATGTTTTCATGCATATGGTGATTATTTGAGGCAATCACTGGCTTAGTGCTTAGCTTTCCTTGGGGACTGTTTTTTCATGATATCTGGTATTTTCCAAAGGCCTGTGCGCTTAGACAGAGGAGCTGGAAGTCAGCCATGGTGATCAAAATGAAATGGAAAAAGATGCAGGGTTTTCAGATTTATTTTTTTAGGATACTTATTTAAGCGTAGCAGTTCCACAGAGGTCATCACTGATGTGCATGGAGGCATTTTAGCAGGGAAGTATTCTACCAGCATGGCTGTGCTTTATTGCTGGGGGGATTATTATTAGATTAGGGAGGAGATTGCAGCTGAGGGAGGGGGCAGTTCGGTGAGATCTGGAATTTGGATAGATCTGAAGGGGACAACTCATTGCTTGAATTGCTGCTGGTAATGAAATCGCTCTTGACAAGTCAGAGGGAGCTGCTGGCCCCCCGTGTGCTGAGGTATCTACAGTGCTCAGATTGCTCTCAGAGGAACTGAGGAAAATCCAAAAGGCTTAATTGTTTTTGCAGAGGCTGCAGGTGGGTTAAACTTGTGCAGAAAGGATGCTTCTAACAGCGATGCTGGGGGCATTCAACACTTCACTGGCAAATCCTGTCAGCCAAAACGAAGATGAAATTCATTGAAAGCACTACAGAGAGTGAGGATTTGGTGCATTTCATGCCTGTCCTTTGCATTTCCATGGTGGGTGGCTTGCTGCCAGCTCTGCTCCCAGCAGGTCCTGCTTCCCCTGGGCTGGCCCAGCACGGGCAGCTCCCTGTGCCTCTGGCTTTTGGGCTTTGGTGAGCCCAAGTGCTGCACTGGGGTGGTGCCAAGGTGGGCCTGCTGTGGGTGGGAGGAGCAGCCAAAGACTCTTCTCCTTCAGGTGCTGAGGGTTCTGGCAAAAATCTTCAGAATTCAGAGATCTGAAAGCACCAATTCTGTGAAAACTTAGCAGAGCTTTGGGACACCACCTCCTGCTCCCTGACTGTGACTTGTGAGGGGTTTGAGCTCTCAGAGCAGGGTGGATCCTCAGGGAAACAGGCTAACACTGCCCCATGGCCAGCGCTGGAGCAGTGGGCAGCAGATTTCCAGGTGCCTTCTTGGAGGGAGAGCCAGGCAGAGCTCTGGGTGACCTGCTCCAGCCCAAGGCACAGGATTCGCCATTCACGTTCCAGGCAGGGCAAGAAGCTGAAGGGTTGAGTCCCACAACTTGCAAAATATTCTATCTCTTGCTAACAGATTCTCATGCAAAAAAAAAGATGAGGTTTTAATTACTGCCCCCTCTTTCCATACTGGCCTCTTACAAGCAGCAGACTCCTTTCAAATGGAGAGCATTGCAGTGTGAATATTTTTTTTTCCTTCTCTTTTTCCCCCCCTAACCTACTTTAACTAATTTTCAGGATGCTGGCAATTGACATGCATTATTTATACTGCTGCAAACCTTGTATTTGGGATGAGAAATCCTACTGTCAGGCTTCCTGCTTCTAATAAGCATTCCTTTCACTGCATTATCTCCTCGCACAGCCCAGGGCTGCTCTTGCCAGGGACCCAGCTGGTGTTACTCGATGACTTTGTGGCGTGGGGAGCCTGCCTGGTGCAGTGGATCTGCTGGCTCGTGTGCTGCTCATCAGCACAGACACAGGCTCCTGCTCCAGCAGAGGGAGGGGGTGAGGCAGAAACCACCGAGGGATTGAGTGACAGAAGTCCTGATTTTCCCTGACCTGCTGTCTTGTGTTGCGACTCGAACCTGTGCAATCTGAATTTAAAATGCTTCCATCTTCCTCCCCTGCTACCCAGTCTGGATGAAAACAGAAGGTGAAACAGGAGGACAGCCAGTGCAGCCCCTGGAACAAAATGCTTTGAGGTTCTCAAATCTGTCTCTGTCACACTGGATCAGTTGCCAGGGCCTGTGCCGCCACCTCTTTTTGTTCATTTGAAAGATAACTCATTCCTTAACAGCTGAAATGGCTTCTGACAAACCTCCCCTTTGAAAATTGTGCTCAAGGACACTGCTCTTCCACTGTTTGCACAGTCAAAATATTCTGGGGAGGATTTTTCCCCCCTCTCTTTTATCTGAGGCAGCATAATAAAATACCTTAGATAAACAAATTTATTCTTGGAGGGATGTTTATTAGGCGCTGGCAATCCCTATGATAAATAATTTCTCTGGGAGGAAAAAAACACAACAACAACAAAAAAACCCCCTAAATAGAAAGTAGGCCAAGGAAATGATGTGAGTGCAGGGGATAAGGCAGGGAGTGGAGGATGCAGAGGCTCCTGTCAGCTCTGGGGTCTCAGATGCTCCCGCAGTGCCATCTGCAGGGAAGCCCATGGACAGGGGGCACAGGGCCTGGGGCAGGAGCAGGGTTCCCATATTTGCATGCTCATTTCCTGAGCATTTGGAAAAGCAGGGACAGCCAGTGGCACCAAATCCCACCGTGGGAGAGAGTTTACAGACACCTGGTAGAGAGTCACACACAGCTTGGGCTGCACATCACCAGCTGGGGGAGTGATGCAGGAAACCAAGCAATAGTGTGTGAGAATTGCTGATCTTTTAGTGCAGAAACCACAGACAGGTTTCAAGGTGGGATGGATGGAGGGAAATGGTTCATGTCAGATTGAGACTGATACTTTTTGTTTTCAGTTTTTCCAGTGAAATTTAAACCGCAAAACTTTCATTTCAGGTCAACCTAGAATGTCGATCAGGTCAAAAATGAAGCAGTTTTATTTTGTTTTGGGGTTATTTATCTACTGCTTTTCCTCTTAATTTAGGTGACTTCTAGTGTGAGGGAAAAGCAAAACAAAACAAAACAAAAAAAACACTTCAAACTGAGAAGCCAGAAAGCTTCTTTTTGAAAATATCACAGAATCACAGAATATTCTGGGTTGGAAGAGGCCCACAATGATCACCCAGTCCAGCTCTTCTATGAATGGCCCATAAGAACCCATGACCTTGGCATTATTAGCACCATGCTTTAACCAGCTGAGCTGACTTCAGGGATACATTTCATCCTTCCCAAAATGAGACCTTTGATTTTAACAGTCTTGTCCTGAAATATGCAGCATGTTGAACTCTCCTTTTTTAGATTTCATTCCTAGGAACAACCTCACAGCCCCTCACCCTCTTTGCTAACAGCAACAACCATCCCCTAACTTCATCAGCCATTCAGTTTTATCTCTTTACAAATGGGTTTCTCAGTAATTCTGTGTCAAACCTCTGTTTGCTTGAATGAATCCAACATTTTACTGGTAACGAAGTGAGTTATAAAGTGAAATAGCCCAGATAATGTGAAGAAGTGTGTGGCAGTCCCCCTGAGACTTGGTCCTTCATTGTGCCTTCCCACAGCCCCTCTTTCCCCAAGAGCTGCCCACACCAGTTCCTCCGTGAGTTGATGTGCAGTAAAACCCAGCCCTCGTGTACCAGGGCTGCACAAGGGTGGGATGCTCTGATTGTGGGAGGAAATTGGGTGAATTATTTCTTCTTTGAGAAGCGACTCTGCTAAATGTTTGCTGATATTTGCTGATACCTGATATTTGCTGCACAGCAGAGGTCAGCTCTGGCCACAGAACGTGGCTGTGCTCCAGGGAACATGAGAGGTGAAGAAGGTCCTTTCAGTTTCGCTGTTAATGACTGATCTGGAGGTTTCTGTGTAGTCTGTGGTTAGAGGGAGCTCCAAGCAGGTGTTCTGGCATAGAAGAGATTGGTTAGTTTTGATAGAGAAGCTGTGAACTCCAGAAAGGCTCAGCTGAGCAGAAGCATGGCAGCACTAGGACTCTGCATTTTGGGATTTTCAGAAAGGCTGAAGGGTTACCAAAATCCCACTGACTGGTTAAAGCTATGCCTAAGTTTAAAGTACAAAAGGGAACTGGCTTTGGCCAGAGGGAGAATGCAGCTTTTCAAGAAAAGAAGATGAAGTCAGAATGCTTCTGAGTGAAACAGGAACACGGACTGACTTGTGAGCAGCTTTCAAATGCAGAGCAATTTGCTTTATGCAGACGGTATCTGGGGTTTCCCATCGGTCAGGCTGGCACAGGTCCTCAGTGAAGGTGCAGTAGCAGCTCCTGCTGGTGAGCAGGCACCAGCTCAGGAGGCAGCTCGGGCTGTTGAAGTGTTGCTGGTGATGGCAGCGCTTTTGGAAGAGAGCTCTCTGCCTCCATGTGTATGAGCAGCAGTGGGAGGCTCTTCTTGCTGCTGAGAGACTGCAGGCAATCTTAGTTCTGGGAGTGCTTTGAACCTTCAGGTATTGAGGTGGAGAGGCAAAGGAGAGAATCAGAAATGGAAGATTTAATTCTTGAAGCCTGTCTGTATTTTTTTACATAAATTCTGCTCTGCATCCAGACGTGTAAGGCACAGGCAACAAAAATCCCTACTTCTGCTGTAGGCAGAGCAGAGGATAAATATATATGGATGAATAAACAAGGCAAGTAATCCAATCTCATTGCTAGTATTCAGTTCCTGCACTGTTGCTCTAGGCAACCAGCTTGAGTGGGGATATTGTCTATAACCTTAAAAACTGATTATAGGCTACTTCACTGCCTCATACGGTCTTAAAGAGGATTAGAAGAGAGTGTAAAGCTGGCTTAGGCACTATGTTAACAAAGCCTCAAAGGCATCTGCAGATTTCCTTGTTCATGAAGTGATTAACTTATTTAGTAACTGTGAAAAAATGTGCACATTCGGGGAGCCAGGCTGGTAATAATTAAGAGATGTAACTGCGCCGCCGTGAGCCGCGCTCGGGCTGACAACTGTCTGTTTCACAGCACACATGCAGCTGCCTTTCCACGCTGTGGGGCTGCTTTGGGCTCAGGCTCACACGGGTTTCCCCCGTGGTTTTTCAGTGGAGGAGGAGGAATGTGCACAGTGGAGAGGAGGAGAGCCCCGCTGGTGCCTTTCACAGCTCTGCGGGGCTGTCCTGTGTCCTGACAGGCTGTGTTTGGGTTCTGCCTTACCTGTACCCATGGAGGAAGCACACACCAGCACTTTGCTTCCTCCTCCAGCTGCTTTTAAACTAAAGAATAAGGATGACACTGAAAAACGACGCCCTTATCCTCAGCTGGAGCGTGCCGGTTGCGGCAAACACCAGGCATCCACAGCCAAGGTGTCAGGCGATTGTAAGTGCAAGGTGAAGCCAATCCTGGTTTTGCTTCCTCACAGTTTGACAGCAAATTCTTTTTTTTGATGATAATCAAGGCAGCAAACCCAGCAGAGAGGGCTGTGAAGGGCCCCCAGCTCAGAGGATGCCCGACTGGATCTCTCACCAGGGTTGGGTGTCGCAAGTGCCGAGCGCCCTGTCTCTGACAAATGAAGCTTTCTAAGACTGGAAACACACAAAAATGTTTGGTACAGGGGGATAGCTTGGCTTGTATCCACCCTGAAGTGGTTTGAAGTAATGACAAAACCAGGCCTTTGATTTCAGTGTGTTTTCCCTTTGTGAAGATCCTCAGGCATCACAAAGATGAACAGGAGATCTGAAAGCACAGATAAACATCATCACCAGCGTGTGGTGGGTCTGACGTGGTTCCTTCATTTTTGTCAGGCCCAGTCTGGATGTAAGAACTCTTCTATTCATGCACATTTCACCTAATGCTTCCAATTCTCATTTTTT
This sequence comes from Hirundo rustica, assembly GCF_015227805.2. NCBI lineage: Eukaryota > Metazoa > Chordata > Aves > Passeriformes > Hirundinidae > Hirundo > Hirundo rustica. Next base: position 6,054,784 of record NC_053466.1, on the reverse strand, counting down.
CCCCTGCGTCAATGTGTTGCTATTTAGTGAGGTGATTTCATAAATTCCTACAGAACTTCCAGGAAATTCTGCGTTAATAATGAAAAAAAAAAAAAAAAAAGAGAGAGAGAGAGGAGATAAGAGAATACCCTGTGTCTGTATAACACGCTGTGGTTAAAACTCCAGCTCTTTAGTATCCCAGGCTTACACATGTGTAAAGTGACAGAGGGAAGAGAATTATGTCTTTATGCCTTTAGGTGGGAAAGCAGACACACTGAAGGAGTATCATAAGAACAGTTTCAAATCAGGAATTATTTAAAGAAAGGGCATTTAATGCCGCATATTGAATCATATATGGGAAGGTCCAAGAGGTTTATTAATAGTCCTCAAGATTTCTCCTTGTGGATGGAGATATGTTTTGATCTCAGAGGAGTGGAATGGCATTTTGTGTCTTCCATCTCTCCTCTTCTTTTCCTGTCATTGCTTCAACCTCAGATAATGGATGGGATTTTCAAAGTCACACAGCCTTGACCTGTTTGCTTTGTCACCAAACTCAGCTCAAAAGCTGAAAATTCTGCCTGTGTTTCTATTTCTGGCTCTCCCAGGAGAGGGGGATTCATGAGAGTGAGTGGAAAGAACTATTGGTTTAAGGAAAACAATTACAGACCTGTGCATGCTTCCCCACTTAGCTTCTCCCAGGAAAATAGGTCCTTTCAAATGCCGCTCTTGTGTTAACAGCTCTTCTGAATCTGTCATTGTAGCTACCTGTGTTTCATTCAGCATCTTAGGAAGAGACCCAAATAGCATCTCATGGATGAAGAATGTCCATTTTAACCTCTGCAAGTGTCAATTGTTCTAAATCTGTATGCAGTACTTGGCATCAGGGCTTACTTACAGTTATTGACAGCATCCCTTGGTGCACTTGAAAATACATTCTTGATACATGTTGGCTGGAAAACAGCTGAGGTATTTAGTCGTTGTTCCAGTCCTTTTGCTTTTCCTTCCTCTCCTCTTTCTTGAACCACTGTGCATTAACAGTTTTCCTATAATGATGTAATTTTATCCACTTTCTATCCTACCAGGAATACTGAATATGTTTAGTGGCTCCCAGGGTGTGGCACAAACTCATCTGGATTTATTGATCCTCATCTTTAAAACCCCTGTGGTAGGCAAAGTGTCAGATTTTTCTATCTTGTTTCACAGGAGATGTATTTTTGTGCAACAAAGAGCAGTCTGCTCCTTTCACACGTGTCTGGACAATGTCAAAAGGCAGTTTCTGTTTTGATTTGGTCTAAGAGGTGATGAGGCCAAGAGAGATTTCATCTCTCATGATCTGCTTGTGTAAGTCATTTCTCTGAAGTTAATTGGGTTAGGATGCTGCTGGCAGTGTGTCCTGGCATGGGAGCTGGTGGGAGGAATGCTCACATCAGGCAAGATCCTCCACATGTCACCTGAGGAAGTGGCCTCACACAGAATCTCTGGATTTCCACTGATGTGCTGCTCAGCACAGTGAGAAAGCTGCCAGGGGTCCTTAGTGTTTCATCATGGGAGTCCTGGAATAACACTTTAGGCCTGGTTCAAAGCCACATTTTTAATGAATAAGTAATCTGCTCTCTTCCCCTCTTTCTGAACTGTTAGCTCCTCAATACATGATGAGAAGAGGCAGGGAGGTTGTTTCTCTTGCAGCTGGAGGGCCGACCAGTGGATCCAGGGAGGAAGTTGAATATGTCACCAGCCACTTGAGCAGGGAGAGAGACCCTGCTCCTTCCCTTTGAGGAAAACAGATGTGCTCCTTTCACCTGTGAGAACACCACTGTGCATCACCTCATCCCATGCTCCTCCTGAGGCTCATTTATGCTGAGTTTTGAAGCCATTCCATGGCTGAAACTCAACCAGCCCTCCATGCTCTCCTTCAGCTGTGGATGGAGCTGTGGGGGGAACTGGATACCCTCCAAAACAAACCCATTCTCATGGTCCAGCCAGGCTGCAGCCGCTGTGGTGGGGAGGGGGAATGTTAAACACAGTGAGCTGGGGTTTGATTGAGCACTACCAGCTCCTCTTTGGGGCTGAGCTGGTGCTCCCCAGGTACAGCCATCGATCCCTGCCTGGCACAGCATGTGGGAAATTCTTCCTTTGCTGCTGTGCAAAATCTCTCTTATGAACACAGAGTGAATTCCTGTACTTTCCTTGAATGTTCCGTGGGAAGGAGCCGCAACAGGAATATTTAGGTGCTGTGTTCTCTTCTAGCCATACTTTCACCTCATGTGCATGCTCTGTCTATTCAGTATTACTGGAAATTTTTATATTAGCTCGCTTGTGAGCTGTGGCAGCTCCCCAAGGGAACAAGTTATTTCTGTAGCTGGGGTGTGCTTTGTGGCTGTGTTCAGTAGCATTGAGAACCAGATTCTTCAGGCTGGGAGAGTTGCCCATCCTCTGTGAGCAGGTAGAAAAATCTACTTTTGTGCCCCAGGTGTGTGGGGAAGGAGGTCTGGATTTTTTCCTTCTGTAACAGGCTTTTCACGTGTCATTGGGCAAGTCATTCAATCTCCCTTCACAACATTTCTCCACTCTGCAGTGTCTATGACAACCCTTATCTGTTTTTGTCAGCTAAGAACATGTTCCTTAGGACAGGGGATTTCTTCCTATGTTTATGTGTAGTTGTGTCATAATTAGGGTCTCTGGGTACAGCCTTGATTCCCACTATAACATCACCAAATTATACTTGAATAAATTACACATCATGGATATTAAATGCTCAGCTCAGTTTCAGTGCAAAATAAAAAGCTCAAATGACGGTAACTTAAACTGGCAATAAAATCGCCAGCATTACACCCGTAAATACTTAATTTGCAAATGTTTAGAGAATTAGGCACCTGCTATAAATCTTTATTGTGGGCTTTGCACCCTGTTGGCAATCGGTGAGCTATATCTCACTTCATTATGCATGAATGTCTAATTTTCCAAAAGCATAAACGTGGCCTCCAAGGGCAAGCACATTAATAGCGTTCGAACGAACCAATTTGTTTCCTCCCCAACATGTTTATCTCCCAGCTCTTGGTTGCCAGTGCCAGTGGAAAGGTTAATGGCTTGCAGCTCCCTGGCAAATGATGCACTGGTTTAACCTCTGCCAGGGCTGGATTTTTCATTGTCTTTAGCCCTCAGCGTGTTGAAAGTTAACAGCTGCACCCCGTGTGCTGGCTGGGATGGAAGAGGGGCTTCTTTAAACTATTGCACGTGTCCAGGATTAAATGGATTCCTGTTTCCCTCTTGCTCGTCGTGGCCCTGATTCATGGGGAGCACGATGCTCTGGGAGCACTTGTGCCTGCTTCAGCAGAGCCTTTGTGCCATCTGAAACACACAAAGAGCCACCGGAGCAGCTGGGTCTGGTCACCTGCCAAGAGTCAGGCAGCTTTGAGCTGAATTCGTGCACAGCATTCCCAAATGGAAATACCTGGGCAGGCATGAAAGGAATATACAGCCTGAAAGGTAATACAGGCTAATGAAACATTGGATGTGATTTCAGTGCTGTCAGAACCACTGGGTATCATAAGTTTATGTTGAAGTTTGCCTGTTTCAACATTAACAAGGCTCGGTCTTGATAGACAGGGGGCCAAACCACAAAGGGGAAAAAATAATTATGAATTTTGCTCAATTCAGATGAGAAATCAAATGAAATGTGCATTTTTCTTCATGTGAAGGGGTCTCAGACCTAAGCACTACTGAAATTTGTTTTCAGCCTCTCTAAAAATTAAATTCTTTAGGTGCTTAAATCCATCTGAGAGCGTGGCATTTTCAAGGCAACCTGAGTGAAGCAGGGGCAGAGCCGTGCTCAAGAGTAATGCACCTCCTCAGGCACTCAAATTTAAAAACTACAGCCCAATTAGAAATGCTCCTATTATTACTATTATTTGCTATGAAACAGCCGTCATTGGAGGCTCAGTACAGCTTTGTGTTGGGTACTATGAATACACTATGAGTACTATGAAGAAGAAAAAAAAAAACAACCTGAAGGCACTTAAAAATCTCTGCCTGCGAGACAATGAATAGATGTAACTGGCTGGGAAGCCAGAGGTGGTGGGAAATAGCTGTGGAACATTTCCTCAAGTCTGAAAAGAATCCACTCTCATCTAAATCTGGACTCTGAGCTATTACATGGAGTAAAGTAGCATTAAGTAGGCAGGAATGGCTGTCTTGGAGCAGAAGGAATATTTATTTCTAAGCTTGAGTAATAATTACCATGGTGAAGTCAATGAGTTTAAAAGGAAATAATTAGGCCAGAATTACAGGGGTGGGATGAAAAGCCAAACCATGCAAGCTCCCTTTTTCTCCACTAACCTCTCCCTTTCTTTCCCTGTTGTCCACTTGCTGCGTTTCCCTGGAATTCCAGTGAGAATTTAAGTGTATCTAAACGTAGCCTTTCCCCTGGGAGAGGGAGCGGATCTGTCATCAGGGATCTGTCAGAGTCAGTAACATTTCCCCCCGCAGCCCCGGGCCGTGCCTCAAGATCCAGCATTTCTGTCTGAATTATCAGCTAATGCTCTGACAAATTGCCTGCGATTTTCTTTTTTTCTCCCTGAGTGGATGTGCCTGGTCTGCAGATTAGGTAAACACGGCCGGGCTCCGGCTGATGATTTCCAGCCAGGCTTTTCTGTCAGGCCTGGGCTGGACGCAGCCAGCTCGGCTCTGGGGCTCTGCCAGCCACAGACCTGTCCTGGGAGATAGCCACTCACCCTGCCAGCAAGAAATGATGGAGTTGGGAGGTCAGGACCTGCCAGAGACTTGGGGTAACAGGGCTGCGGGCGAGGCTGTACGAAAAGGGGTGAGCTGTGGCAGGAGCCGTGTCGCTAATTTGGGCGGCACTGCCGGGTTTGTTCCTCTGGCAGGAGGAACCAGCTACTGGTGGCTTAGTCCTTAGACACTGAGGTCATCAAAAGTGCCATGGGCGTGATTTTGTACTTGTAAAACGACATCGTCTCGGTGAGGAAAAGCTATGGAAAGAGCCACAAGATTCCAGCGCCTCTTGGATGAAGGAAACCATCACCATCGCCTGCCTCTGCGCCCGGCGTGTGAGATCCAAGCATCCCTGTGTGTGCCTGCTGTAGAAGTGATTTTCCTTGGAGCATGAGCTGGTTTTTAAGTGCTGTTGGTGCAGTGGCAGCCTGAAGTACTGATCATGAAGTAAGATCATGAATGAGGGAGAGGCAGGAGAAATTCTCGTCTGAGTTGTCATCGTCAGGATTTACATTCGCTGTTGAGAGTCACTTCTCTGTCACTCAGGTGGATGCACATTCCCTCCCTGGCCTTTTCCCGATCCTTCTGTTCGTATACAAATTCCAGACATCATCAACACCCTTTTCTCCCGCCTGGAGCAGCCACCCATCCCCTCTGCAAAGGGCTTTCCAGTGCATTTCAAAATCCAGCTGCAAACACGCTTTGCCCAGCCCTTCCCCTTGCTAGTTATTAACATGATATTATTGGCTCTGCTGTGAAAATATTTGGGAATTGATCAATTCTGCAATCTTCCTTTAGGATGAGAGTTCTGCTCCCTGCCTTTCCAAATTTCAATCTTTTAGAGGACACTGGAGTAGTAGAAGCACTTTGGGATATATGACATTTTCTACTGCCTTCTCTAGGAGTGGATCTAAAGGAAAATTAAACCTCTGGGAGGACAAGACTTGTGGGACTTGAGACACACTATAAAGTCACCAAGGTGCTTGACAGATGAGCAGTGGCACCAACTAGAAATATTCCTGTATAGTTCTAGGAAGCCAAATAACCAAAAGGTAGAGATATTTATGATCTTTCTCAGATGTCCACATAAACATGCACAGAAGCCAGGAAAAGAATGCCGTTCTGGATTCTTTCTGAGGAATATCAGGCTGGGAATTCTGCTCTTTTATTGCAGGCACTGCAAAGATTTAAAGAGGGAGGGGTTAAAGAGGAAGGAGAGACAAAGGCCTTTGCAATCTAGAGTGTTAGTCATAGGTCATTAAAATGAAGATACCTGTCAGCAGTGTTTGATAATCAATGGATAATACACAAATGAAATTGTTGAAATGGAAAATAATTGCACAACTACCCTTCCTTTGTAAAAAACTTTTTTTTTTTTTGCCTGAAATGCTGAATGTTCTATCTGTAACATTTGAAGTGCCCAGAATGAAATCTTTGTCCTTTTCACATAGCAGTGTGTGCTGAGGCACAGAGATAAAATCTTTAATGTCATGGAAGATAGATTGCATTTTCGATAGGCTGGAGATTTGGTAGTTAATAGACACTGCAAAGGCCACCTGAACGGATGAAGGGGAATGATTGGGTCGTTCATTTTGAGAGGCCCTGTGTGTGTGTCCGAGGTTTTTCTAAATATAGAAATAGTGGATGGCTTGGGCCAGAGCCTTCTGTGCCACAGGGAAGCTGCATCCTTCATGAACCCCATCCAGGGGCACTGGTGGTGGGTGGGCCACTGCGGTGGGAGAAAGTCAACTCAACTCAACTCAACTCTGAGTTGAGTTGTGTTTTTTTTTTTTTTTACCTCTGAAGAAAATACTGCTTTTTGCTTGGCTAGAATGTCCAATTATCCCTGATCCAGAGGCAGACAGAGGTGCTTGGATGAGGATGGGAATAGCAGGTGTTGGGAAGCTGGGCTGTTGCTGTCCCCAAATCCAAGCATAGACCAAGAGGGATGACACAGGACCAGTAGCCAGCCTTTCGGGTAGACAAGCCTGAAGAAAAGGGAGTTGTGAATACATAAAAGAAATATTTTCTTGATTCTGCTACCTACTTTCACATTAAGTTAGTGCAGACAGGATGGCAATAAAGAATTTGCCAAGTGCTATTTCTCTTGCCATTAAAGTTTCATGAAAAAGTTCCACAGACAGGTCTTGCTCCTATTTATAGGCATCTTCCTTGCCTTCAACATTATTATTAAACTCTTTTGTTATAGAAAGCTAGTCTGAAAATGAGCTGGCCTGGTAAATAAAACACTTGCTTTTGCCAGGATACTCATCTCTGCAGAACAATATACCCAGGAATATTTTCCTCATATGTTTTTGTCAACATGTTATTGCATATGCCTATTTAAGCAGTTTTAATACATTCCCAGAGCACTTGCTTTTCCTGTCGATTTGAGGTGAAGTCATGAGCAGGCAGCACTGCACAGTTCCTGACCCCAAAATCCAGGAGGAACATGCAAGGGGGAGAAGGGGAGTTTACTCCCCGCACATTCATAGGCAGCCAAGTATCTGCTTGGGGTATTGTGCCCCAATTGTTCCTCCACTTCTGAGAGTCAACCTACAGTCTTCACTAGAATGAAACATGCGACCAAAAAAAAAATGCTTCAAATGCTTGTTAATTATTTTGTTAAACAGGTTTTTCTGCTCTGTATTATTAGCAAGGCAAATTAAAGCAGGGGTCTGTGATGCCCAGAAAACATCGGCTCAACAAAAATTAAATACTAAACCCAAAAGCTCCCCTCTGTGGCTTGTTTTCATCCAGCTGTGCCTCTTTCAGGATGCCTCTGCTCCCCCAAGGCGTACCCAGGACTGTTGTAGAAAATCTGTCTGTAACAAGAGTGAAAAAATCCCCATGTGGAAAATCCCAGTAATTCTGAGTACCTGGAACCCTAATTTCTGTACTCTTCTGAAAGTTTTTCCACAAACGTGCATGAAAATGTCTCTTTAGCCAAGTCTGTAGTCCTTAAAAGACAGGCATCTATCAGCTCATCCACCTTTTTTACCAGGAAAGCTTTTTGGAGACTTCTGAGTACAGAATCATTAAGAGGTTTTGATATTTTTCTGTTTATAATACACATTTAGTAGCTCCCTCCAAGATGTTTGAAAACAAAATTCTTTCTCTCTTTGCTTATTGAGCTCTTTCCTTATCTGGCAAAGGGTGGATGGTCTACCCCCGATTCCCTCCCAGCAGCTTCAGGAAGCCTGATGGAGTGTGTTGATTCTGGAGTTTCTGGCATGGAACCAGATGCAGTAGATAAGGTATCTTATCTCCCAGGGGAGGATATAAACAGCCTGACTGCAGGGCATGCTCTGCTAGGGTGGGAGCTGGGCAGGAGTGGCTTTTCTCTGCAGGTTTAGTGTTTAAATCTGTGTTACTCCTATTCTCTTCCAAACCCGTGTGTTTCAGAGATGAGACATGAATTTACACAGACCCATCCTACAGTGCCCACGTTGGCAAGGCCTTGCCCTGGGTACTGCCTGATGGTTTGCTGGGTTGGATCTGGGAAGTGGCGATGCTGCTTTGCAAAACTTCAGTGAATTAATGTTCCGTGTAAAAACAGCGTTTTCTTAATAGAATAAAGTGTGTGAGGATGTGAGGAGCTCAAACTTGGCACCAGAGAGATCCAAAGGAAGGAACTCTGCGTCTCACCTGGAAGTATTTCTGGATTTACAGCTTTTCACAGCCCCCTCTGCTCGATGGGATGAGGCAAGAACCAAAGAGCAACTCGCTCTGTTCTGCAATAGCTCGATTACTGCAGCAAGTGCACTTCCAGATGTGGGCAGAGCAAAGTTACAACCATTAGAGTCATAAAAAGAGCCCGTGACAGCATCTAATCTAAATCAGATTGTGAAAGATCAATCAGTGATTGTCCCTGTCATCAGTGATAACATTGCCTCACTCGCAGTCGCTTTGATGCCAGGGATAATCTTGACATAAGAACTGCAGATCTGAATTCAAATGGGGGAATCAAGAGGTTATTTCCTGCTTGATTTTCCCCCTCAATCTGTGCCATGGATATGTTTATTAGAAATTTGTTCCTAGCCAACTCAGAACTCCCAATAACCCACGCTGCTGTGCTCTGTGCCCCATGCTGGCAGTTAGCTTTTAGGAAGTTCACCAGCCAAGCTGAGAAAGTTAAAACAACCACAAAAAACCCACATCAGAGATACTCGGGCTGTCTGCCCACAGTGGCCCAGCCTCCCTGTCAGAAAGCAGCCCCTTTCCAGGCCTTTTGCTGCTCTCTTGTCCTGAGTCCAGGCTGCAGCACCAGCACCCTGGGCACCCTCCACAGCCCCTCACACCCGGCTGGGCTCTCCTGGGGTGCCAGTCCCCTGGCTCAGCTGGGCACCAGCTGCCAGCAGCATCCTCAGGGGGTCCCCAAAGAGAAAACAGGGAGTATAGAGCCGCACGCACAAAAAAGTAACCACGTGCCTGTGCTGTTGTTTATACATTTAGATACTGTGATTAAATTACATACATAATGCATAGTGTTTGTAATACATTATTAATAATAATAATACTGTCTTGTGTTATTCGGCTAGAAGAGACATGCTCTGAGTGATGGTTCATTGGTCTATTCACACACAATTTTCATACATCTCTAAAGATTACCATTTTAACAGCTTTCTGTATGGATACTGCCAGGCAGTTACATTTAACAGTGCATAAATCTAATTCCCTCCGCACTCAATTTTCTCAGGCAGCAGAATCAATTTGAATCTGTCAGGATTTTATTCTAAAGTCTATTAATGCCTCCTGCCTTTTTCTGTATTTCCTCTCTCTCTCTCTCACTTAACAATCTCAGTCTTTCATGAATTCATTCAGCTGCAGAAAAAGATGCCCCACTGATACAAACACTCTTTTATCTCTTTACAACAGAAACCTAATTAGGTGTGAAGGAGACACAAGAAAGGTCACAATTAGCCCTCCGGCAATAAAGGTTAGCAGTTGTAAAATCGTATAATAATGCTGTTGAACTTTGTTATTATCAATAATGACGGCCTTTGACAAGGTCAGGTTCATTATTCTTAGCAGCTATCACCGAGCTGCTGAACATCACTTAACATCCCACCTCAGCAGCCCCATCCCTTCCCCTGCCCCCTCCTGCCACAGGACCTCTCACACCTCATGTGGCAGCTCGACCCTTTGGGCACATTTCAAGACTTGCTTTAATATTTTTTGTATTGAGCTGCGCCGAAGGATCCCTCGCCGAGCCTTTTAATTATTAGTTAAAATATCGCCTGTGGGTTTGATTTTGATTTTTTTTTTTTTTTTTTTCCCCTCTGTGCATGGGTGGAATGATTCTGCCTAATTAAGAACTTAAATGGAGATGGTAACAAGAAAGCAATAGGAAATGTGTCCTGGTAATAGCATTTTGGAACAGAGGAGAGACAATTACACGCTTTGCCATTAAAAGCCAATGGATCTCTGACATCTTCAGATAGTTGATTTTTGGGTTGCTTTTATGTTGCAAAGGGCTTCCCAGGAACCTGACTCCACCAGAAATGTTTCTTTTTAGTAGGGCTCTTGAAGAAGCAGGATGAGCATGCCTTCAATGTTTCACCTATTTGTTGAGCTTTTAAGGGTCAGGAATCATAATTAACCTTTATTTTCCAGTTCACCTGGAATTTGAACAAATAATCAGTGATATGTAAGTTGGGAAACTCCTGTCCTAGGCTACTCCTAGACGCAGTGGAGGGACAAAATGAGGCAGAGAGCAGCAATTCAGATCTCAGATGGGCTGAATTCAGATCTCAGATGGGCTGAGCCACCCTTGGAAGCTGCCTCTCTCTTTCCCTGTCCTTGAGGGAGTTTTGAATAACTACACTTTTAACTCAGACACCTTGGGAAAATACTAATGCTTAACTGTAAGTGTAAAGCTTGAATTGCAAAGTAAAACCAAAATACGAGTATTAAGGGTAAAGGGCCAGAAATACGAAATATTTGATCTACATATTAAAAAAGAAGTCACAGATGAGCATGGATGTGTAGTTCTCTCACTTTTACCAGTTCTCAAGGCAGATTCTTGTCTTCTCAAGTCAGTGTTTTGTACCATGCTGCCTCCTGCTCGGTCTCCAGATGATGCTGCATTGGACCTTTACTGCCATTAAACCATATCTCATCAGGTATTAAAAAAAATAAATTAAAAATGCTGCACCTAACCAGTCAGCAGCAAAAATATCAATCAACTAGGATATTCTTGAGATGATTCATGCTTTATATAGAGGCCTGGGTTCTGGCACAGACAATTGCACAGTTTCAAAAGTTTGCATGAGCAGCGAGCTCAAGTACAGAAGCAGAACAGCGTTTGTGCTGCCCACAAACTCCAGGGTTTGTGCAGTGCTTGACAGGGAAAAACACGTGCTGAGAACAGTCCTTAATTCATGGCTCAAGGCTGGAGTTCACAGAGCATTTTCAGCGAGTGCAGACACAGATCACTGGGCTCCTTAAGGATGTTCTCCACAGTTGTCGTGCTTCATTGCCTCCCTGCTCCCCAGTGCCCGCTGCGAGCTGCCCTCAGCTGGCTCTGCTCCTCTGGGTTCTGCTGACTGACACCAGGGGAGGCTCTGCCTGGCTGAACACCGCACACGAAAAAAGAAAAGTGTAGGAAAAGCGGATAACAGAGGCCAAAGCTGCTGAATAACTCAAACGAATGCCAACATCTGTCCTGTTACTGAGTTTCACAAAGGAATTAACAGCTGCCAGGAAAACACAGAAATTTATATTGCTTGGATATTAGATTTGGTAACATGGTTCCTGATACTTTTAACTTCCAGTTCTGAGGAGAGCAGAATGTTGCACCCACCCCAAGCTCACTAAGTCTAATCTCAGGACAAGAATCCTGCTGCCTCCTCAGACATCCCTGTCAGCTGTACCTTACCCACCGCTGCACCCTCCTGCCCTCCTCTCCCTGGCAGAGCATAGGAAATCTTCCAGAAAGGACATGTTACAGCAGAAAAATGTGACTTTTATTTGTTAAGTGGTTCAGCTCTAGGAGGAAGATTAAGCTCTTTAGCTTCCCTGTTGTCCTCACTGGGCATTTATCTTGCTAATGTTTCTGTATTGCTATTACTACCCAGTTGGTAGGAGATTCTATTTGCATAAGGCAGCAGATTTTTTTTTTTTATTATTTATAAAGCCAAGGATGTGTCCTTGTACTTCAGCAAGCAGTTTATTGGCTAATTGTCTTTAAATGTCAATTTTATCAAAATATTGACTGGAAAAATTCTTGCGCTTCCATCGTATCCTATAGCTATATCTAATCTCAGCTTCATCCAGCCAGTGCAATATGTTGCTTGCCAGACTAGAAAATGATGTATGAGCCATCTGGGCAATGGGCCCAACCCTGGGCAAGATTAGTGCTTCAATTAGCTGCTGATAGCGTTCCATTAGAATATTGGTTTCAAAGAGCACTAAACAAGAATGTTGTGCTTTGATTTTCAGATTTAATTACTTCCATCAGGGCTATAAATGAACTCATTAGTCTTAGTGGCTCTAAAACCTAGAGACAATGGAGTGTTATTGCTATTGTTCTTGCAATTGGGCTGTGCAAACACTGCTTTCCAGAGGCTCTCAGGAATGGCCATCAACCTTCCCTCCCTCCCTCCCTCCCTAGCAGGGCTGACCTTGTGGAGCTGCTCTGGAATCAGCTCTGGTCATCTCTGGGGGGATCCAGGGGGATCCAGGGCCTGCTCTAAATGGTAGCTTTGTTTGAAGACTCATTACACACTGAGAAAGGTGCTATGGAGTAAACTCACACCTTGGCACTGCTTGGCTGTTTTTTATTTTCAAAGCTATTTTTGTGTTCTCGGTTTCTTTCTCTGTTTTGTTGTAAGGTTGGCCAGAGCTTCTAAGATTTCTTGAGGCTTTTTTTTGTTTGTTTGTTTGTTTTTTAATCCACTCCATCAGGATTTCATGACACCTTTCTCCCTAATTTTGCAGAATTTTTTCTCTTTTTGTTTAATTTTATGGCCTTTGTCTTTTCCTCTCAACCTAAGCAAACAGTGCACTGTGTTCCACAAACACTAGGTTTTTCTTTGAACATTATTCTGGCCCTGTTCCTCCTGAAAGAGAAGGGAAAAAGTGAATGGAGAAGGGGAATGCAGGTGCTGATAGTCAATCCCAGTGCCTGGAAGCCCCTGAGCTGAGCAGTTTGTTCCAGGTGAAGAGAAACTGTCCCGAGAAACTCAGGCTGTTGCTGCAGTCAGCATTGCTTTGGGCAAGACCAGAAGGTCCCAAAGTCCTTACAAACTAACTTGTACAATAATTGTGTGAGGAAAAGGGCAAAATGAACCATCAGCTCTGATGGGAAGGGGCAGTGCAGGATCACCGAATCAGAACCTTGGTATTTATTGATATTAACTCCCCCAATGCAGTGGTGCCATTGGTTCAGCAGTACACGATGTTGTTTATTAAAACCTTCAGCTTTGCAGAGCTTTCTTTAATCTGAGGTGAATTTAACTTAGTCAAAGTCCCTTTGTTTTTTTTGGGTTTCATTCTGCAGAGGAAGGATGCCATGTGTAAATAAAGGATATGATGCTCTGCACCACTGACTTTTATTAAATTAAAGCTGTAATCAGTACAGTATGTCTTAACCATAATATTAATGTGGCTAAACCAGTAAATGCTCTCGTGTTTAAAGCCCAACACCTGCTTTCTATTAGCATCTGGATAGTTATTTGATTTTTCATTTTTCATTTCAATAGAAAATTCTTTGATGAAATCCATAACTCAGCTGTAATTTTTAGTTCCCAACCCCGCATAAATCCCAGAATATGATTGGAAAAGCCTACTCTCACATCTTAAATAAGTGTCTCCTAAAGTTTGCCAGACTGTTGTGATAATGTTGGGGGTTCAGGAAAGTGGGTAAAAATGTTGACTCCTTTGACATCACTCAGAATTTTGCTCTTGGCTTCAAGCAAGCACATCCTTTGCAATTCAGAGCAGTGGACATCCGTCCTTTCAAGACTTCTGCTGGTCACACACCTCTTCCCCCTCTTTTGCTGGGAATCTGCAGCGGGAATGTCAACATCCACAGGGCTTGGAGGCAAAGTGAAGAAGGGAACAGCAGCTGGGGCAAACGGAGCTGTGCTGCTTGTGGGGCACAGAGGTGAGGGCATGGGGAGGGGTGGATGCCAGGCTGGGCAGTGCAGCAGCCTCCTCTCAGTCTCAGCTCCTCCCTCACCTGACTGGGGACGTGAGCCAGCCCATGGAGAGGGAAAGAAAATATCCCTGCCTAGTCTGCTCGAGGGCAAAGCCCGTGGTGGAGTCAGTTGGAGTCTGGATGTGTACTTGGGTAATTTTTTTTTCCCATCTGAGTGCTTTCAATGCCATTCTCAGTAGTTCTGGAGCCATTCTCAAGTGTTTAAAAATAGAACAAAGCCTCTCTCTGTCTCCCTTCTTTCGTTTCCCATCTTCAGGGGAGCAGTCTGCTGGATGTGTTTGCTTTTCTGGTTCTGCTGTGCTGGAGAGATGGGAAGAATGAGGGTGAGGAGTCTTGCTCCACGGTCACTGTTTTGTCTAGTCAAATTTCTGTTCTCTAGTGCCAACTCCTGTAAAAGCTGAACTACTTCTATTTTAAAGACTATTTGGGCTAGAGAAAATCAGGCAGATTATACACAGTTGTCAGAGTTTCTGTCAGCAGATGAAAGCAAGAATCTCTGTTGGCTTCTGGCAAGTATTTCTGACTCAGTCCCGTTCTGCTGCTGCTTTCCTGTGTCCCCTGCCCCAGCAGTGCTCCTGAAGTCAAACCTCACAAATTTCTCCTCTCCCACCGTGGCCATGCCCTGGGGTAGTGGTGCAGAAGTACAGAACAGCCACACTGGGGTGGCAGGAGGGATTTGTTTTGCTCCTGACCCCAAGCCTGATGGGTTCTTGCAGCTGGCTGGAGCTGACAGCAAATTTCAGACCTGGCACACACCTCGCAGAAGGGAGACGCTGTGTCAGCAGTGTTTAAAGTGTGATCCTGCCAAGAACGGGACGGGACCATGGCCACAATGCAAACACCCCTGACCTGTGGTGGTGGCAGGACAGGTCTCCTTCCCATCACTCTGCTCAGCCCAGCTGCTAATCCTGGCCTTGCAGGAGGCCACAAGTTGAACTGAGTGAATGAATTAGCAGAGCTCCTGTGTAGCTCATCCAACACCTCAGATTTCGTGTTACCAACCCGAGGCCGGGGCAGCATTACCCTAAAAACCCTGTAATAAATTAGAACAGACCCAAATTCTAACGGGCCATCACGTTTGAGATCCAGATTGCCCAAACAGCTCTGGCTCTCAGTTTGTCGCAGACCGTGCGAGACTGAGGAATAACACCAGATGCTGGGAATGGGAGATTTCTCCCCTGCAGGCTGTTGTCTCCAGCCAGCAGCTGCTGCTCCCGGTCACGTTCAGCCCCAGGGCTGGGCTGGGCTGTGCCCCCAGCACAGAGGCTCCCAGGCCTCTCCGTGAAATCACTCAGGAGCTCCTGTTTCCTAATGACAATACAGCAGTGGTTTATTTGAAGGCTGAGCCAACGCTGTATCAAAGCCAAATATGTCTGGCTTGGCACCACGAGCTCGCACCGGAGCCAAGCAGCTGGAGCAGACTGTACATGTATTTAAAGAGAACAAAAACAGAGAGACTCTTGAGTTATCTCCTCCAAGAGGTCAACCAGAGTGCCAGATTGTGGTGCCAGGTTTTGCATCAGGCTTTCTCTGATCTATCCCTGTACACCTACAGGCCCAGCTCCCATGCTGAGGCTTGATTCTCCTTTAATTTCCCACCTCTTCCTGGCTTTCCTCTTGCAGTCTGCTAGTTGCAGGAATTGCAGCACTGTTGGTATTTTGCCCCTTCACTCACCCTTTTTCTCCTTGGGGACAGGGCCAGTTCACGTTCTTTGCAATCCACACCACCACAACGAAAAGCACTCTAGGGTTTTCTGGATGGGCTGTCTCTAAGCTGTGTCCCTCTGAGCACTAAGGGTGGAGGTGACCTTTGCCATCACACAAAGAAGCAGCAATAAGTCTTTGGCTTCAGGATTCCTGTCCTAATGCGTGAGTCAGGGGTCTGCTGCTGCTCCAATACCTCCTCTAAATCATGGCTTAGGGGATAACTGATGGTTATTGAGGCTGTGGCTGCCCCAGCTGACTGCAGTGGGAGAGGCTGTGTCTAAACGATCATAAAAAGGATTGCTTTCATTCAGGGTGTAATTCATCACTAATTTTAATCCCTCTTCCTTGAACTAAAATGTGTTCAGATGCTGGACAAGATGGATCCTCTTCCCCCTGGGCTTCAGAAATGCTTCAGGTCTGTCTGAACCATGGACTGAGAATGAGAATCACACTGGATCACAAGATACAAACTCATGGCAGACCTTTTCTTGTCTAATTAACGATTCTACCCATGCTATTAAATCCACGTGTGCTCAGAGCTCACCACAAATGAGAAATCTGGAAACCCATTTTCAAAGCATTTTCCATTATGCAGTAGCAGGAGATGTACCATGGTTTTCCAGTAAATTGGTTGGTAAATTGTTTTCTCCCTCCATTTTATTGTTATAACACAAAAATTTTAAGTTTAGGTCTCTCTAGTTTGGGTTGATTTGAATTTTTTTGGTTTTATTTTTTTTTGTGATGGGGGGGATTTGTTTGCTTATTTTTGATCCCGTCCATTACTTTGAATGCAGGGAAGTAAAACAGATGAATGTATTCGACCTGCAAACAACTGCATGAATAAAGGGCAAAAAGTAAATCTTGGAGAAATCCTGGTGGCAAGGTAAATTGTCACGTCCAGTGGTCATTCATAATCTTGCTTCAGCATGTGAGTGCTGAAACTGCCCTTGATTTCATCCAAAAATGTCTTGGGGAAGTGCTCAGCTGCTGACTCATTCCTTGCCCTGAAATCCCCAGGGAACTGCGGTGCAACCCAGTTAAGGTCATTACCTCTGACCAGTTTCTGTGCTCTTGGGGTTGCCTGTGAGATTCACAGCCCTTGAAATGAGAAATCTGAGACCTTTACATAAAATGTTTGTTCAAGACTCTTTATAAATGAGGGAATGTGATTGAATTGGACCCCCAGCGAGGGTGGGCTGATTTCAGTGGCACTGCGTTAATTTTGCATCAGATGAAGCCTTCACTCTGCTCTGCTGCTGGAAAGCTGCATAGGGAGGGAAGGATGGAGGGTGGGTTTGGGGAGCACCTCATGGGGTTATCCCCAGTGTTTGTAAAGCCTGAGCTGTTGGAATGATCCTGTGTAATCCTTGCTTTGCTCCGGCACTTGTGTTCAAACTGGGTCCTGTGATGGTTTGTGTCAGCCCAGGCTTTTTAACAAATTCCCAGCAAATCATCTGTGTGGAGAGAGCGAGCTCTGGGGCTGTGGCTGAACCCACATCTCTGGCTCTGCTCCTCCTGAAGCAGGGTCTTGAGATTGTCACTTTGGAAAATTAATGGAAATGTCACCAGCCCCATGGTGCTGAGGAGGTGAAATACCCTATCAAGGTTCCTTATTGTGGCATCGGGGGGCTTTTAATGATCACATAGATCTGCACTGGGAAATACAGGAAGAACGTGTTTAGTGGGTGTTGGGGCTATTATCTAAATATGGGTAGCATTGTGTGTATTATCTCTGTTTGTTTAGCCAAAGTAAGATGGGCATTAACATTCTGTTTCAGTCTTAATTAGTGGCTGATAAAAGCACAAGGTGATACTTAACAGTCTTGACAGTGTAATTCATCTGAAATTTCCTAATAATATGGTTACAGCAGTCTTGGAAGGGCTAATTTAATGACTTTCACACGTTTAAGGTTTGGTACCCACAATATCCAATATGTTGGTTGCTTAGGAGACAAAATTAAACAAAGCTGAACACATTCATTTCCTCCTTTTTTACCGCACAGAGGATTAACTTATTGCAATATTTTTCTCTATTAAATGCCTAAGCTTTAGGTGTTTAAACAAATGGAAAAAAAACCCCAAAAAACCACCAAAACAAACAAACAAAAAAACCCCCAAAAAACTAAACCCAACCTAACAATGCAGATCCCCTATTAAATCAGCAGATGGCTCCTAGAGCCAAATTAGGGACCTTTGATAGAACCATAAAAAGCTGTACTTTATACAGTGCACATGTTCGGAGTTGGCAGTGTTAAATGAGACCTCCATGCAATCTGCTCTGAGAAATAGCCTGACTGGCACTGACCCCTTCCTTTGTATAATTCAACGCTGTGCCATCAATTGCAATTGCACAGACGTCTCTGCAATTTAGCAGACCTTGTAAGGACTGACTTTCCCAATATTTGTTTAAGATGAACTGTATAAACTTGTTATTAGTAGTCTGCCAGAGTAAGGGAGATAACAGTGTTTGCATTAGGCTACAGAAAACACAGCACCTGGGCAAGGTGCACCCAGCCTGTTCCCAGCAAATGCTCTTGTTTCAGGCTCTGCTGCTGATCCTGATGAAGGCAAAAGTCAAGTTCCCAGCAGCATGTCAGAGCAAGATCGTGCCTGTTCTATGTTGGGCAGAGGCTCTGAGCTTGTATGGCTGAGTAATTAAGTGTAAAAAATTTTAAAAAGTCTCTGAATTCACCTGAGCAACTCAGGCAACAGAAGGAGGCTGCAGCGGGGTCTGGTTGATCTCATTTCAGGTTTATGTCTGTACAGCCCTTCTGGTTTCACCCACAGATCCTGGCACTGCTCATCCCCCTGGTCAGCCCTGGCTTCCCCTCTCCCCATATGCTCTGAAATGGGGGGGGGAATCCCAGTGTCCACCCCAGTGACCGCTGCAGCTCGGAGCTCCAGCCTGGAATTATTTGCAGAACTCTCAAATTGTCTCTGAGTTTCCAAACCTAATCTCAGTTCAAGGAAGGAGAGAAAACATTCCCATTATTGAAATCACATTGGTTGTTGCAGTTGATGAGAACAAAAAGCCTGTTTTTTCCTCCTGCACAGAAAGACTGGGATAGGGAGGAGTGAGGAAAAAGCCCTGGAAGAGCAAGGCTGGTGGTAGTAAATATATGGGCACTATTTCATTTTTCATTGAGTTTGTCTTTCCTTTCCTTGCTATCTCTTCCTCCCCACAGTATCTCTGCATTGATTTTTCACTCTGACTGTTTATAAATGTTTATAAAGCATTTAGGGAGCCTAGGGAAAGAAAGGTTTCCAAGTACTTAGTAGAGGAAGAACTTAAACACTGGGCTGCTGTACTCCTGCTGACGCTGGGCAGTATTTCAAGCAGCCAGAGCCCTGCTCTGGGATGTGGTGCTGCTTGGTTGGGGATGGCTAAAGCAGGCAAATCTTAGCTCAGCCTGTGTGCAGCCACTGGTGCTGAGAGCAGGAGGGCTTGGAACAGCACTGCCATTTACAACCTGAGAAAAACCAACGCAGCATCAGGTGATAAAGGAAACACATTATCCACATTTACTGTTTGCTTTGGGCAATGAACTTTTTCTTACATGAAAGATTAAATGACCTTCTTGTCTTCCTACCCTCTGAGTGAAATCTTGATGAAATAGGAATGGAGATGTTAGGCCAATAAATGCATTTATTGATACTATCATGCTGTTCATTAGAGACATGAAACAGATCAGGATCTTCATGTAACTCACAGGAAAGACACCAGAATTCATCTCCCAGGCATCCCCATGTTTCTGATACCTGGGATATTAGTACAGCTGCTTTCACGGTAACATTTCTCTCTGCTACTTTGTGTGTATTTCTAATTCCATATCCACTGTGGCAACCATTCAACACCCACATTCTTAATGCTGTAAGAAAATTGCATTTGTGAAGGTGGAAATTGTCTCTGCCTGGCACAGGTGCAGGAAGTTCCACAAAGTGCTGGAGGAGCTGGGTCATCTGTTGTGCGTCAAGCACTAGTTGCATTGTTGACAATTAAATACTTGACTGTTTCAGCTTCATCCAATTAGTCCTTGGTTGGACCAACAGCTCATAAGGGGTTCCTGCCTCTCCTTTCTGTTTGCTGGTGCTACCCTGGGATGTGCTTACCTGGGCCCTCTGCTTATGGATTTTACTGGGGCAGGAATCGGGAATACAGCTCGGTATTCTGTGTTGGAGTTGAGTGGAGTGAAGGACTGTGACTTCAAGTTCCTCCTGTTCCCCTGAGCCTGCTTGGAGTGTGCTCCCTTACTGGAGATGCTCAGCACGACCAGAGCTGGGTAAGTTATAATATGAGAGGCAAAGTGCTGTCAGTGTGTTTTGAACTTTAACCAGTGGGGTATTTTGGAGGGGCTGAGGTTGTCTTAACAAGGCAATGAAATCTACATCAGTTTCCTTCTGTTGCTCTGTGTTGAACGCTCGTTTTTAATTTATTTTTATTGAGGATTCATTTTTAGCCAAGTGTTACTTGCCTAACTTCTGTTGAACCCTCTGCTTTCATGTTCTGAAGTGCCAGTCTTTAAGGCACTGTGTTTTATTGGAGGCCTGGATGCTGGAGGTGCCCAGATAATTACACCAGGAAAAGCACAACTTCTGAGCCACGGTGGATGATTGTATGCCACGGATCTGCTCACAACTGTTCTGTGGAGGAAGCTGGCAGGGTTAGCATCTGCCATAAAGCAATTTTCTAAAGGAAGCTCTTTTTTTCTTCTGCAGCTGAAATGTTTTGCATGAAGGTGTCTATTTCAAAGATGTTTTGACAGCAAACTTTGGAAAGGAGTGTTTGTTTTGACTCCTTTGTTTTGTTTGAGCTGTTTATTTAGTGTTTCAGTGAAGTGGTTGCTTGTTTCTAAACAGAAGCATTTTGAAATTTCTGTTCTGCAGAATGACTTGAGATTTTAAGATTTTGTTCTAATTCAGAGTAGCAGCAACCTTGGAAGTGTCAGGGTACCCAGTAGGTTTAGGATTCATCCACCACCAGGTAGGATATGGCATCATTTTGTGTAAACTTTGTAATTGCTTCTGCTCTCTGTAGGTCTTTAGCTTGGGACTCAGTTGTGAGATTCTGGTGGCAGAATGCCTGCAGAAAGACTCTTCTGGCCTGAGATTTGCATGGGTTTAGTTATTCATGTAGTTAAGAGCTTCTCTTTCGAAAGAACAAGGTCAACACCCAAAGGATTTTGATAGAGTTGTGCTGGGAGAGGAGACAGCTGCACAGGCACGGACTGAGCCCGGGGTGGGTTACATTCAGTTCAGGGTGTTCTCCTGTTTTCTGCTCTTTTCTCAGAGCACCTAGCACTGTCACTGTGCAGAAGTCCCTCTTTTCATGACAGAAATGACACATTTGGTGGGTGTTCTGGTGGGTGGGGTTGGGAAAGCCCTGCTGGCAGGAGGCAGACACGAGGCTGCTGTCTCAGACCACCAACCCGGGACATTCAGGGCTCCTGAATGGCTGGATGTGGCCCCTCTGAGACCCCAGGTGTTCCTTAGGCTTTCACATCTTTACCCTATTTTGATAAACCAGTAAAGCTCGGAATTATTTTGATTTAGACAGTCCAAAACTTGAAAACAGCTAGACTTACGCGGTCAATAAACCAAAACTGTCTCTTCAGCGCTGCACTGACAAGGCTCAGAAGAAAGACACACAGAGAACCTCTCCACTAATATTAAACTGATTTGGCCATTTTTATTCTATAAAGGAGGCTGGTTATGAGATTTAAAAAGACTCATATATCATGCTGCCTCATTAATTTTCCATTTGGGCTCAGCTGTCAGAGGATACCATATTAAACTGCTGCCTGGAGTAGTCTTCGGTGGCAGAGAAATGATGTTTGATACCCTTTGCATTTCACACAGTCTGTATAAAAGGTCTTCTTGATTTGCCATCCCTATTATTTTCTGTCAGAGAGCCCTGCACAGCCTCTCCAAAATAATATCACCTCTCCAAAACCCTGAAGGTCTATTTGTGGTTTCCATGGTGACAAAATGACCCATAATATTCTTTGACTACTTCAGTAAATGAAGGACACAACTGGGCCTTTGAAGAATAATAGATTTTTTTCTGTTTCTTAAGAAAAGATGTGCTTGTGAGCTCAAAGAGGGGAGGGGGGAAAAGGATGAAAAAGACATTAAGGGAAGAGATTTGCCTTGTAACTCAAAGGACTTGCTGCAAGTGTAGCAGACAGCACTTGTTGAAAAATAGACCTTGAGCCATCTGGTACCAAAACAGGAGTGGGATATAGCCCTTGTGATGACTGAGATGAAGGAGCTTGTGCTGTAACTCATTTTTACAATAGCTCTGCTGCTTAATTCCAAAATCTGTGACACGCAGAGCCAGGCGCTGCAGGTGCAAGTGTGTGGTTAAAACATTTTCTTCCAGGAACCATCAAACCCCTGCTCTGTGCTGTGTGGGAAGGAGGATGGGATTTTCCAGCAGAGCCGGCCTGGGGGGACAAGTGGGTGGGAAGGAAGCAGCGAGGCTTTTCTCAGGGTGTCTGTAGGGCTTGTGGGAAGGCCAGGTTTGCAGTTGGAACTCTGTTAATGAGCTACCCTCACGGCAGAGCCCGGGCTGGGAGCGCTGAGCAAAGGCACTGAGCAGAGCTTGAGCTGCTGCTGCTCCCTCCCACCACGGAGGGACTGTCCAGGCTGCTTTGCCCGCTCCCTCTCTGGGCTGGGAAGCATCCCTTGCTGCATGATGAACTGCCAGGAATGTGTCCCACGGCTGCTTTGCATAAAACCAGTAAGAGATCTGTAAACTTCCCAGTGCTGGGAGAGCATTCACAGCGTGCTCTGGCAGAAGGGTTTTAAACAAAGCCACACCTTGCAGGGGAGGAAATTGAGACAGCAAGCAGGTAACTGAGCTCAGCAGAGCCCTGCAGAACCTTTGTGGGTACGTGGGGAGGACAATGCCAGGCTGGTTGTTCCTCCCCCGAGGTACTTCGGGATAATTCTCTTTGCTTAGATGAGCTGTAATTCACTTTTCTTCGGCACACGGTCCCAGCTGCCCAGTGATGCTGTCCGTGACCATTGGCTGCTGGGCCAGAACTGCTGGGTCTGGCTGGGTCACATCAGCTCACACACGAGGAGAAAGGGTGCTTCAAGTGCCCCAGGGTAATAACTGAGATTCCACTGCTGGAGCAGGCACTTCCAGGTGGTTCAGGTTAGCCTGGGTAGGTAAAATCCAAACAGCTGCATCGCCTGAGCGCTGAGGGGGCTGCACTGCAAAGCAGAGAAGTTCAGGATGATCCCAGGAGCCTGTCAGCAATTCCTGCTTCTGGAGTTAGTGAGCTTTTCTTGTGTTTTCTTTTGTGGGTGTATTCTAGCACTTTACCTCCCAGTTCTGGAAGAAACAGGGAAGTAAAAGTGATGACCAAAACTTGAAATTTAATTCCAGAATGTCCTGGTGTTTTGCAGATGTCCTTGAGATGACTTTAACAGCTCTTCCCACCTCTGAGTATGCTAGTGGTGCATGAGGGGACCAAAGTCTGCTGTAATGAGTTACTCACTATTTATCCCATATTTTGGTGGGGTTTCTTTAGATTGTGTATGTTTTTTGGCCTGAAAATAACAACCTTAAAAAGCCCTAACCAAACGAAAACATTTGCATGACTGCTTGCTTAATACAGGACTGTAATTGAGGCAACTTAATATAAACAAAGGAAGAAACGAGAGCAAGATTAAGCCAATAACTAGTCTAAAACCACATTTACCACCAACCTTGAAAATCTGAGGCAAAATCTTGCCTGGTTCCTCTGTTCCTCAGATGTGCATGCCTTTGGCAAGGATGATTAAAGTCTGTGCTGCTTCCCCTCTAATGTGAACAAAGCCCTTCAGAGCCCTTTCCCAGTTTCCTTTTAGCATCGTGTTTGGCTTCCTTTGGGACTGACCTTTTACTGCCCACAGCCCACCTCCATCCTGTTAGAGGGCCTGC
Source organism: Hirundo rustica (assembly GCF_015227805.2). Classification (NCBI taxonomy): domain Eukaryota; kingdom Metazoa; phylum Chordata; class Aves; order Passeriformes; family Hirundinidae; genus Hirundo; species Hirundo rustica. Next base: position 6,031,274 of record NC_053466.1, on the reverse strand, counting down.
AGAGAGTTACTAAGTTAAACATCATAAATCCCACTATAAATGATTACACAGAGCTTTTCACTAACAATCTTCTGTGGGGATATCAAGCTTGATAGAAGCATAAATCATTTAAAGAACATCTGCCTAATGAGGGGTAATCTGGAACTGCTTCCCTGAGCTTGAACGTACCAAGGGGAAAAAAAAATAAAATTGTAGGGAATTGGCCTCTTTTAGCTGGTGCCTGCTGGATGCAGGTTGGTTTCTGTTGTCACAACTGGCTTTGCTGGCCACGTGGAACTTGCCCACATTCCCTGGCAGGGACATTTGCTTTGCCTGCAGCCCGTGGCACCAAGAATGAGGGATGTGAGCTCGGTTTAGTGCTTGTTGTTGTAAAGAGGGACCAATAATGTGTCCAGACACAAAGTTCTACAGAGGCTGATGGGTCAAAGGGGAAACCCAAGCAAGGTGGCTTAGAGGCAACCGGAGCAAGGGCATGCTGCGGTGTGGGAGCTCTGTTCTGTGAAATGGCAGCAGAACTGGGGAGCTGAGAGCAGCAGCCATGATTTAGGAGGTGAGCAGAGGATGCAGATGGACTCACCTTGCCAGGGCCTTGCTTGAAACGCTGTGGCAGGACACGTGACGTCTGTGATGGGAACATGGGAGGGTGCTGAACACAGGGCTCATCACCAGTGCAATGGCTGGATTTGCCAGGCAAAGAGCAAGCTGAATTTGAAGGAGACAGTCTAATAAAGGTAAGGATCAAATAGTGACTAATAGATCAGGAAATTGTTGGTAAATAGAAGGGTTGAGCTTCCAAGGGAGCCTGATGCATTCCCTAGGATCCACCACGAACCAAGGCTAACAAGTCTGTTTGCAGATAATCCTCCAGGCAGAGAATGAACTTGGCACTGGAGAGGCTCTGTCTGTTCATTAGGTGTGATGGGAAGAGTTTGAGTTTCCCGTTGACAGCCACAGCTAAGCCAGCCTGTGACTTTGACCATCTGAGAGACACCTGACTGCCAAACTGATGATGGAAGGCCTATGGGGTGAGGAGCAGCACATGGAAGCCTTTCCATTTAAAATCACTGGATGATCAGGAAAGGTGTAAATAAACACCAGCAGTAACCTTGGAATGCAGTTGAATCACTCCTGCTGTGTAAATTTGACTGCCAGATGCTCATGGCAAGTCTTCATACCATGGTTTAGAGATGCTGCCGCCTGATGATAGATTTAACAGACATAACTAGCCAAAAGCAGGATAATTTTTTTTTTTTTTTCCAAATTGAAGTTCTTGTCACACAGAAGTGGTCATGAGATTTCAGGAAATCCATTATTCCACTGCATAAATAAACTTGCTGGATGTGTGAGTCGTCGGTCACCTCGCGGTGGGGTCATTGCTGGGTGTTAGTGCTCTCCCTGACCTGCCTTGGATCTCCCCACTGTGGTTAGAACTGAGACAGGGAGGGTCAGGAATAGTTCAGTCTTCTCCTTGTGATGTTGAGGATGAAGTCAATAGGAAGTAAATATTATTGACTGCTGTTTTCATTCAAAAATCAAGATTCATTGAGGTGAGTCTGAGGTCAGTTAGAAGCTCTCAGGGGGACGAGACCAATAAATCACAACACTGGATAAAACAATATTTGTAAAGCAGCTAATTTTGGATATTGAATGTTATTTGATCTAGTGGGGTATTTTTTTAATTTTTTTTTTTTTTTAATTATCCTGTTAACCAGCTTGGTAGGTTGTACCATTTAAAAAGACTAGGTAGTCAGGTAGTAGGGCTAATTAATCTTGGATGACATACTTCCCTGGGTGGAGCTCTTTCTCTACATGAACCTTACCTGGGTGTAATTGGGTTCTCTTTATGAAACTGCTTTGTGGACTGTGAGCATTTGCAAGTAGTGCACATGTCCATGAGATAAGATTTATTTTGTGGAAGGAGGCACAAACAGAGATGGAGGGGGTAGTGCTTAAAGCACAATCTTTGAGTATGAGTCCTTTATAGCATCTTTTAAATTTAACTGAACCAGACAATGAGTTGGACAGTATTCTCACTAGAGATTTGACAATTTCTTTTGGAGAGAGTTTGCTTTTCTCCTAAATGTGTGTTCACGGCCTTGACCGATGTGGCTGGGAGCTGTGTTCATCTCTCAGGCCAAAACAGGGCAATTTAATTAGATTGTCAGCTGCTCTGAATAGCTGCTGCTCCACAGAAGTCAGTGGAGTAAAGCCAGGTTACACCAGCTGAGAGCGTGGCCATCATTTTTCCTGAGTCACATTTCGAACCCTTGCTGTGCTCTCAGATTGCTGAGCCCGAGCCAGGCTCGGGAGCTGCAGGGCAGGATTGTCAGCAGCATCCAGCCTTGGCCTCACTCCACAGCCTGGGCAGCAAAGGGCCGTTTGCTGTGTTCCTGCACCCAGCCCCGGGCTCCAGTGGGTTGGATTCAATTAGGCTGCTGCTGGAATGCCCAGGAGCTGCTCCTCCTCCACTGGAGCGCCGAAATCAGCGGGGCTGGGCTCAGCTGCTCGTTCTGCCCACGAAAGGAGGGTGAGCAGCGGCAGGGAAAGCCTTCTCCTTTGTGTCAGAGCATTTCCTGCCCTACCTGGGGATGGCTGTCAAGAGGCAGCAAGTGCCAAAGGAGTGGCAATGTCCCCTGGCTGCTGTCCCCATGTCCTGTGGTGTTTCCATGGCCCTGCCAGGTGCTGCCAGAGCTCCGGGGCGTGCACAGACCCATCTGTGGGCACAGAGCAGGCATTCAGCGCCTGGGTTGCTATTAAAGAGCATTTCAGCCCTTCTGCAGATGGTCAGCTGCCAGCTCTGCCTTGTGTCCGTGTGGGAGAGCGGTGCAGGCTGCCTTTGTGGCTGGGAGCCACGCTCTCAGAACAGATATTTTGCTTCTAGGACTGCGGGGTCTTTTTTCTTTTTGCCTTTTTTTCAGCCAGGAGTTGCTTAGGGTTTGGATTTGTTGTTGCCAGTCACTCAAAGCAGGAAGGCCAAACAATGGCTGGCCTCTGGTTGGCTCTCTCTGAGGCTTTTGCTGCAGGATTGCCAAATCCAGCAGGGATTTCAGAGGAGGAAATAATTATCTGTTCACTCCTTCCTCAAATCTGCCTCCTACTCCAGCGTTAGAGAGCATCTAGAAGGAGCTGCCAGGGCAGCTGCCATGCCAAGTACAGCATTCCCCAGTGGGGCCATCCTCCAGGAGCAGGCTCCAGCCCGTGATGGGAATTAGGGCCAGAGATAAGGTGGCTGTGTTGACTGACAACACCGCTCTTCTTCCAGCTGCCTAAATGGCATCTCCTCCCTTATCCTATGTGCATGACCCTTCCTCTCACCCAAAGCATGATGTGGCTTTTACCTTTCCCCCCGCCCCGTGCTTTTATCGGCTGGAGGTGCCAGCACAGCTTGGCCCCTGGCTCGGTGCCACCAGCTCTGTGTGACACAGGGTGGCAGCCTGCCAGCCCCTTCATGCCTCTTGCAGCCCGAAATCCCAGTGGGAAAATTCCAGTGGCTACTTCAGTGGGAAAGGGAGCGGCTCCTCTGCGGCTGGGAGGGGATGGCAGTGCCTGGAAGCACCTTCGGGCTCCGAGGGGTTGGTGGAAAACTCAGCCTGCAGTAATATGGAACACGCCAGCCTGGGAGCTGGTGTGTGCAGCTGAAATCCCAGCGAGCTTATCTGGGAGTGGGACCCTCAAATACTCTGCTGCACGAGCTCACCTGAGAGTGTTTTGTGGGTCAAAGTTTGTATTCATTTAAATCTTGTGAATTCCGGAGTTTTGTATTTGTTTCATTATTATTTTCCAGTGTTTCAGATTAAGGGTTAACGTTTGATGAAAGCTTTAGAACAACAAAAGATTTACCATTGTTTTTATGTTGCTTAATTCTGTATGAGCTGTGGCCATTAAAAAACCCCAAACAAACAAAAATGAAACAGGGAAAGCCATGAGATAAAAAATACATTTAAGATGCTTTTTCTCTGCTGTAATTGCTAAACCTTCTGACCTGAGGTTGGATCTTGGAGTGAGTCAGGGCACAGTTTCAGCAAATTTTTGCTTGAGGTGTTGTGTTCCTCACTCCAGCAGTTTGGTTCATTTTAGGCTATGACCAGCCTTGTTCTGCCACAGTTCGAATCTCTGGGACACCTGCTGCAGGACAAGTGTGTTGGGTTTGGGCCCTGCTCTGACTCGAGCAGGGCTCAGTAAACCTAGGAAAGGGCCAAGAGTCTCCTCCTAGGAAAGAAATAACAAAAAAGAATATCACCAAGGGCTGTAAAATCCTAAGTGAAACAAGAAAACCGAATAGGGAGTGACCGTGCATGTACTCTTTTAGGATGTGATTTAAGGGGCATTTAATGGCCTGAATTAAAAAGTCCGTCCTTCCTCACACAGTGTGCTGACACTGCCACTGGGGTGGGAAGTGCTGAGTTTTTGTGTGTCAAAAAGCAATTGGGTGAATTGAAGGAAAAAAATGTCTATTGAGAGCTATTAAATGTAAAAGCTTTCATCAGCTGTGGCCACAGCATGGGCTCCCAGCACAGGCACACAGTTAACAGGTTCCAGCAAAAGGGGCTCTGGGGACTGCTCTGATCACCTCAACTGACTTCATGTATCTCTCAGAGCCCTGAGAAATATTTCCAGTGCTAACCTACATATTGTACCAGCGCCCCTGCTCCCTTTGCTGCCTGCAGAAAGGTCAAAGATAATGATTAAAAATAAATAAATAACCCAGGAAAACCCCCACTGCTTCCCTCTCAGGTCGCTCAGGCTTGAAATAAATCATCTTTCTATTTCTGAAGGCACAGATGACTTAAGCCAAATTGCATTCGGAGCCATTATCCACACACTTATTTATGCTGTCGTGTCTTGTGCTAACACTTCGTGAAATATTTATTTGCTCCTGGTCTCCCGCAGCTTAGCTCTGGATTCATGAGGCTCCCGTGTTATGTCTCTATTCTGTGCAGCTGCATTCTGTCAAGGAAGGAGGAAATGAAGACTCCAATCTGTGTTTTACATTATAAAAATATATTGCACATCACCGCAGGTAATTCCATTCGACAGGTGGGTGCTTTGTTTGCACGTGTCAGGCACGTGGGTTGTGTGACTAAAATGAGTGTGTAGTCACCAAACCTTATTGTCTGATGATGAGCAGTTCTTCTGAATTTGCTTCCCAAGCCTGCCCTTGTGCTTGCTCTGCAGGTCCCAGGGAACTTGCAGGAAAAATTTTTGAGGGGAACAGGGCAAATCCTAAAAAACAACACATGGTTTTAGAGGGTCAGGAGATGAGGTAATTACAGCTGTAAGTTTCTGTCTGTGTGAAATACTGTCAGTACCTTTATCTCTAACTTTGTGGAGATAAAGGTATTGAGCATCCGAAGTGGCTTCCCCAGGCACAGTGCCAGCCTCCCTTCCCTCCTCCTGGAGGGGACATGGGCTGTGGCAGTGCTCTCCGCAGCTCCCCTGCAGACTGCGGGCCTGGGAAGATGAAATCTGTCTGCTGGGCTTCCCTCCCCTTCTCAGAAGCACTGGTGTGAGTGTCTGCTGGAATCTCTGCAAGAAGATTGACCGTGTTTGCTGTGGTGGCATCAGGGGCAGCAGCTGATTGAAGATACTGAGGTGCAGCTCTGACAGCTGGCTGAGGCAGCAGAAATCTGCTGGAGAGGAGCTGTCCTGTTTCCAACTCCCAGCTAAAATCCAGGCCAGCAGTGACTGGCTGTCACTTGTGTTGGGTTGTCAATGATGAGTGCAGAATGTGCTAACAATCCTCAGTCCAGCTATGGACAAGTTTATTCAGTCCGAGAGCCAGTGGCAGAGCTGCCAGAGACTGAGCCAACACTGAGTGTAAACTGCCTGCATCTTTAGGAATGGCGTCTAAATCGTGTCAGGCTTGTGGCACACCATTGTACCATGTTGATTTTGGTGTTGTAAAATCAAACTCGCCACTGGAAAACCTTTTGCAGTCTAAATCCAGTTTTAGATAGATATATTTTTATATGTATATATGGGGGGAAGGAGCTGCTAAGCGGCTGTTGCTGCTTCTTGGTGAATTACCCCGACAAGCTCCTTCTGGTGTTAGCTTTAAGTGACATTTGCTGTGTAAATGACACTGACATTCAAGCTGAGATGTTGGCTCTGGCAGCAGCTCGCTGGTTCCTCCCTGGGTGCCCTGGAGAAGAGCCTGCAGCCAGGAGCTGCTGCTGCCAGCAGGTGCTGCTGGGGCTGTTTGGGGAGGAGTTCTTGTGAAAGGAGTGAGCCTTGTTCTCGCTTTGGTGCTTTTTTCCTTCCTGAATTAATATCTGTGTGTCCACAGCCAGTGACAGGCAGTGAGTGCTGCTCTTGTGTGCAGCACAGCACCAGGGGTGTGCTGGCCTTATTTACCAAACACCTTTGGCTAAACGTGGAGCCAGGGTCCTTGTGTCGTGTTTAAACAATTGATCACCTGAGGAATGGGATAACAGATCAGAGCTACCAAAAATTGCTGCACTGTGTGTGTGCACTGATCCTCTAAGGCATCAGAAATTTGTCTTAGGCAATGCACGGCTTTGCTGGAAGAAACTGGCATTTATTTATTTATTTTTAACCAGAGGACAAGCTTTAAAAGCTGCAAGCAGAGCTTTTCAAAGGACAAGTGGGAGTTAGTTGCCTAATTCACACTGACTTTTGGGGGGATCTGGCTGCTGAGCTGCTCTTTATGCCTTTCAGAATCTCCCCTTGGTCCACATAATCTCTCTGTAACCCCTTTTTAATTAGCTTGTCTTTCTGGAAGAAGAGACCAAGAAGTCACATTTAAAGATTATTGCTCTGTCTAGCAGCTGCTAGAATAGCTCAGTTAATGCTGCAAAATCTTACTGCAGGTCCCAGCAGTGTGTCTGCTCTGCCTCCCCATTCTCATTTGGCCAGGGGATGTAAACTGCCCCCAAACTGTTCTCCAAATCCATTTCCAGCCTGTGCTAGTCTGTGCTGTAGCACCAGCTGGCCATTTATCCAGAGAGCCTGGCTTTGAATCTCTTGGCAGAGCAAAATATTTGAAAGGGAGAGAAATGAAAGACTGGGGGTGCTTCAAAAAATGAATGCCAAGAGCATGTGTATGCCAAGCAGGAGATAATGGTGCTACCTTTGCTGTCCCAGGCTCTCCATCTGCAGTTCATGCCACAGCCTCACTCCTGCTGTTTGGGATGAAGAGGAAAATGTCAGTCCTGCAGGCAGCATTTGAAGATGCAGCCTTAAAGCTGCATAGAAAAAAAAAAAATCAAAGTCTTCATAATGGCAAATCAGGCTTCTCCAATGAATTTGGGATGGGGACAAGGAGAGTTTTTTGAAGCTTCTTGATTTGTTTTTACATCTGTAATAACAGATTCAACTCTGGTTTTGTATAATGGATCATAAACATTGAAGGTGGGAGTCTGATGAATTTGGATGCTTGAGGGAAAATATACAGTACTGTCATGAGGAGCCAATTCCCTAAAGCAGATGGGGGAAAGTGGTCCCAGGGGCTGGGGGAGGCTGAGAAAGGAGGGACTGATAAACTGATGGCTGGGAAAAATCCTGGATATTTCACATTGCTGATAAACTGATGGCTGGGAAAAATCCTGGATATTTCACATTGCTGATAAACTGATGGCTGGGAAAAATCCTGGACATTTCACATTGCAGAGGAAAAGCTGGTTTTTGTGTCCTGAAGTTTTAAGCTTCATGTCCTTACTTGCTGGTGTAATTGCCAGCAGAGGCAGCTTGGTCAGTCCATGTAAGATCAAACCCTACAGTGGTTAACGCTTACTATAGCACAGCTATAATATGGGTCACCACAAAATGATACTTTTTAGTTCTTCCAGTATAAAAATATTGAAGAGGAGGCTTGGCTTTGTCAACGACTACCCCAGAGACCCTTCAGCCTAAACTGGCTACTGTCAAGCTGCTCTAAGGGGAAAATAAACTCTCCTATATCCTTGCTCTCAGCAAGTCCTTTAAAACATCACCACATCCTAAGCACATGAGCTAGAAAAACAGCTGCCTGCTCCACTCCTTCTCTGCCTGATGAGGTTAATAATAACTTTGAATGCATATGTACAGCATTAGCTTTCATGGTAACATGCATAATTCAAATCCCCTAAAGAACAGTAGAGCTTTGAGGAAGCAAACTTCCTTAATGTACTGGGCAAGGATCCAGCTTTTACCAGCTGTTGAGGGTTGATGTACAATTTTTGGTTAAGTGAATAATTTATCACGGATATTATCTGTAGTGTATCACATCCCGACAGTTTGTAGGCCTGTGCATATGGCTCTTGAGATGCCACAACACTGCCATATGCTTCATGGCCCATTACCACTCGCTCCCTTAAGATGTTTTCCCCAATGTTAAGCGTGTTAGAACTGCAGTGGGACCACTGGCTCGGTGCAAAGCCTGGCTGGGTTTCTCCCCACCAGCCTCCCTGTATTTAAACAAAAATTAAAAAGGAAAGAAGGACTGTTCAGACTCTCCCCAGCCTTGTCATTTTAAATAAGCTGCCTGCTGCTTCATGATACAGATGTGCATTATAAATTCTGCAGAACACCTGTCCTGAGCTCATCCCCAGCTACCCCCTGCAACATGGTTGTGTTGTGCTGTTACAAATCTATTTATTGTAGCTCCAGCCGACTGTCTGCATAAATCAAGGCTGCTTTAATCAGGCAGTGAGGCTGCTCTGCCCCTGGTACTCACAGCACCAAAACAGAACTGGGATGTGCTGGCAGCCTCCGAGAGAGGCACGGAATGCTGTGTCCCGAATTCCAACTGCAGATGTCCTATTTCTTGGTCAGGAGAAGGAATGCTGAAGCTGAAGGACTTCATGGTTTATGTAGCTGCTACAGTGCAGGAAGGGGGAAAACATCTGGGTTGTTTGTCAAGTTGATTGCTTATATAGGAAGCAGCTTCCTATGATAAAAAAGACTGAGTCAAGACTGAGAGCAAGCAGCTGCTGAGCTGTAATTATAGCTGGGTGTCCATCATGAGCACGGCTGCAGCTTCCTCAGCTACGGAATGTGCTGGGTTTGAGTTTGGTGCCTTCATGTCCAGAGAAATATCTTTGTTCAGTTCATCTTGAACGTCTTTGTGGTGCTACTGCTCAGTGGCCACCAGGCTCCCCATGGCTGTGACTTGCAATAAGTGAAATAACCCCTGCATGAGTTGTTCACTTCTGAATGTGCCTTGGGAGAATAAATGCTAGAATGGGATCTTTCATGGATGCGGGATGGAGTCTTTCAAATTCAATGTTACACATGGTTTTCCCTCAGTAAAAAACCTGCTCTTTCTAAACAAATTGCATTTTTAGATCTGTTTATTACCCTGCGGTTGTTTTACTGTGTAAATATTGTCCTCAGCTTTCTCTTGTGAGCCTGTTGCTTGTGTGCATTGCTCTTTTTTCCTCTTTCCTGGCTAGATTTGAATTTTTATATTTAAAATATTTTTCTTTTCTTAGTGAGAGTATTGGTCTTTAGATCATCAATTCCCCGTGCTTAAACTTGAGAGATACTGTGGGAAGTGGAACAGGAGATGGGCGTTGTGATGGCCAGCACAAATGTGATGTGTTTCAGGTGACAGGAGCACATCTGCTCTTTTGCACTCTCTGGCAAAGGGAGCTCTCCTTTCTCTGCCCATCAGTGGGAGGAAGGCAGCCTATCCCATGTACGCTGGTTATTGCACTCTGTTCAGGGAGATTCAGGGAGGGCTGTGGCCAGTGAACTCCTTCCTGGCTGCAGAAGGCAAAAGGCTCCCAGAGGAGCTGGCACTGGGGACAGCTCTGTGCCCCTCTCCCTGAAAGAACAGGATGCAGGTAAATTGCAAGGTGCGGGGCTGGGTTAATGCTGCCAGGATGGAAAGCTGTGCTTCACTGAGATGTGGCCATGCCAAAGCTGCTGCCTGGGCCGAGGGGAGGCTGTGCTTTGTGCAGCAGTGACCTTTCCTGGCTGGGATCAGCTCGGAGGGCACAGCGCTGCCTGCCTGAGAGCACTCGCTGCTAGCTAAGGAATGTTTATCCAGTGTTTTGATTAATCAACCTTGAAAAAGGGTCAGAGGGATTTACTCAAGCATCTAAGTAACCTTCACAGCAAAATAATATAAACCCCTGTGTGTTAAGGGGCTGTCTATAGCCCTGGCCTTGGAATAATGATGTCTGGAGTCTTGAGCTTTTACAGCGCCACGCTCGGATTCTGAGCCCAAAACATTTCTTGTTTCTGAATGCACACCAGTTCTGTCATGCTGTTCACTATGGCCATGTGTAAGTACCTTTCCTGAGGAGTCCTGGTGCTGGAAATCTGAGAATTTTTTCCTCAAATTCCCTTTGATCCTGGGGTCCTGTCCTGGTCTGCTTGCTGTGCTCTGTTCCCTCTGCAATCCTGCTCCTCTCTTACCCTGCTGCTTAATGCCTCTCAATTCCACCCCTCATGTTGTTCCCCCCTCACAAGTGGAAATTAGAAGCATTTTAAAATGTGGTTAGTTGTGCATATCGTCTCCATCAGAGGACCTTCAGAAGCATTATTTCATTTACACCTCCAGCTTTGGCAAATAGGAGATGACCAAAAAAACCCCTGCAAATAAATAGAGCCTCCCCACAATAAAGCACTGCTTTCCTCTGTTTTTAGAGGGATTAAACAATGCTGAGGATAAGATCAATATTTAAACAAGAAGTTCTTGAAGCCTGTGTTCCTTTTAAAAAGATCATATACTGGTCTGAATTATGAGCAGACCAGTTCCTGTCTCATACTGGAGGAATTTGGCATGTGTCTTCTCCCATAAACATGAAGCCAAATATATTCTTGTGGAACTATCATATTAAATTAAGATGTAAATCACGGCAAGGTCTTCATCCTTTGTAGCAACTGGCATAACAACTAGAGGAAAAAATAAAACCCAAACAATTGTTTCAACTGAAAGTCCAAGAATGACATCTAGCGGCACCATGTGAGACTTGTGGGATAATCGTATGTGAGAACAGTTAAATGCATTGTGAGGGTTTTCCTTGACGGTTCTCACGCTAAAGATCCAACTCTCGATTTTCAATCGCTGCCACCTACCCATTTAAAAAAATACTGCAGGCTGAGTGCTTGTTCTTCAGGTTTGTTTCGTTGCTGCTGGTTTTGGGGATGATAACTTCAGATTAGTTGAGGCTGTGATAAACTTAAAACACTTTTTTCCTCTGTGGCTAAATGAATGCCTGTACACCACAAATCTAAACTAATACTTGTAGTTGCTTTAGCTTCTTTGGGTCGAGGTGTGAGTAAAGTCGATGTCTGTGAGATTTCCAGCACCAGATTTATCTGATGAGAGCAGTAATAGGAGACAGAAGAGCTCTTACCTAGAGGAAAGAGAAGAAAAATGCCTTCTGTGACTGCATTCATAGATTTAAACTAAAAAAGGTGAAATTTCAAGTAAAGCTTCTTTTTTTTTTTTTTTCCTTTTTTTTTTTTTTTTTTTTAAGGCATCAGTGCATCATTTTAGGTCATGAGAGCCAATTATTTGGCAAAAGGCAGAACTCAGAGGATGGAGTGTTCTGGTCTTCTCTGTGCAGAGTGGAGAATTTAATGCTCTGACAGCATGTCTGACCTTCCTTGCATCTTAAAATCCCACAGGATCTGATGGGGATTGTATAACATACCCATCATAGCAAACTTGGTGATCCCAATGTGGCACAGCTCATCTTGGCTGTTTAATTTGTGTTGTGCCTGTCTGCTTTGGAACGAAGCCTCCACCTTTTCTTGTGCTGCTCCAGTGGTAATTGTAGCTCTGTCCTCTGCTGGGAATGGAGACTTCGCACTCTCGTTAGGAATTGATTTCACTCCCTCCCTTAGAAACAGAAAATGGATTTTAGCTGCTTGCTTTAAACTCAGAGCACATACCTGGCTATAACACCACATAATGAGGTAAATAGTTGCTGCATAAATGCTCTGGTTCCCTTTATTAAGAGAGACTTTAACTTGACACAAGTGGGGCCCTTTTATCTTTTTACCCAGCAGGCAGCAAATGAAGTGGGTTAATATCTCTGGAGGAGGGGTAAACTGTGTTATAAAGGGAAATTTTGCTGAGGAGATAAAACTGAAAGAGGGACTGGAGAACAATAAGAATGGGAATGTGGAAGAAAAGGGCCACAACTCAAAACTAGGCAGATGTCTTGACAGCAGAGGCTCAGCTTTAAAACAGGAACTTGGTGCAGCACATCAGAGGCTGAGAAGTGTTGTAACTCCCACAGGACACTCCCAGTCCTGGCTCTGCCCCTGAGAGGGATTACAAAAGAAGGACAAAAATATAAAACTGTAGTAAAAATTCATTGCTTTGCTAATGCTTCCCTCAGCTAAGACAGGAGGCAGCTCCATTGCTGAGCATCCTCTGGAAGAAAGGTCCGGTGCCTAGTGGCCTAAAGGCAGGGCCTGGTGACGATATTGTCTTAGGAACAGGGTTGGAGAAGGGCTGATGGTGATGAGCAAACGCAATAACATCTGGATGCAGACCTAAACACTGTAATTCAGGAGTATTTGCAACCCTTGGTGGTTTTACTGTTCTCTCCCAAGAGAGAATTTAGTGATGGATTAGTGTCACTAGAAGTTCCTTGCTCTGGCTTTATTAGGGAGATTTACTCTGAAGAGGGCAGTAGTACTAATAGGTGATCTTTAAGGTTGGTGTACTGTGGCAGCTTTAATTAGGAAAAAACCTCTAGGTATGTGTGCCAATGATTTTCCTGCCTGAACTCTTCACCCTTATTCAAAATGAGTCTTTCCATTGATTGCAAAAGTGAAATATCTGATACTCAGTAGATGAGGGTGTGATGGACACGACTCAGTTACTGAAAATCTGTCCTGACTGATTGTCTGGAGGTCCAGAGGGAGCTGGTGTCTGTCCTGGGTGGTGATGCAGGGGATGAGGAGTCACTCTGTCGCTGGGTCTGCCCAGGGGGCTCAGAGCTTGGACCCCCGGGAGCAGGGTGTCCCGGAGCAGCAGGAGTTGGTGGGAGCGCTCTCTCGGATGCCCACTAGATGACGGTGCTGTCTCACAGACTCTCTGTGCTGGGACTCGGCTCCTCCACGGGGTCATCTCGCCGCTCCCACCGTGGGCATGGCCAGGCTCTGCTGGAGGACAAGCAGAAATCATCACCTTTACCCTCCTTAAGGTTCTTGCTTGGTTTTTATTTTCCTCTCTGAACTGAGAGGCAGTTTTCACATCGGAGTTGAAATCATTCACTCTGTTTAATTTGGGATATTATTCCTGCATCACTTAGGAGAAATGAGAAGAACAAAGCTGTGCCACGAGTGCTGAGGATGCGTTTTGGGTGCCTTCGCTGAGTCTCAGTATTGGTGGTTACACCAGATGTTTGAACCATGAGAACCTGTTTGGAATAATATGCAATGTCCTCTGCAAATACAGATGTTTAGTACACAGCTCTTTGTGGTGGCCCTCTATCATCTCATTTGGTGGTTGAATATGAGCCAAGGTGCCCCTTGTTCATTGTTGCTTGTCAGCAACTCATTGCAACAAAGATTTGGTTTTGGTTGAGTTTTGGTTTGCTTTTTTTTCCTATTTGGGTCGCTGTATCTCTGGGAGCAATCTCCTAAAGGCTCTCATCCCTTTGTAGCAGGATGTCCAGTGTTGTCTCTTCCCTCACCAGCATCAGTGTGGTTATGGTCAGGATGCCCTCACTGTTGCAGGAAAAACAATAGTCCAGAATAAGACTCCTGTTGATCTTGAGACCTCTAAATCCCTTGGCAGTGCTGCGGGGCTCTGGATGTGTTAATTCAATTTACAGCCACGATAAGGCAGCAGCAAGTGGTAAGAGGGCTGTAAAGTAATCTTTGTATAAGTGAGTCTTTGCAGAGACTGCAGAATTTTGGCAGGGTTTACTCAGGAGACTCTAATTTTTTTAGTCATTAGTATTAATTAGGAAGGATGTGCTGCATTTCATATCTTGGTGTTTCCTCTCCCTGATACCCTCCCCACCAGGCTGGATAGCACACTGATTAGCGTGGAATGATGAAATGGAAGCTGGAGCAGAATGGTCCTTCCAGGGTATCCGCTGGCAGGACTTCCCCTCAGTGCCAGCCAGATGGACTGAGTGGATATTGCAGCCCAGGCTCGTAAACAAACTCGGCTCCATCTGGCTGGGAGATGGATTTCATTCCCAGTGATGTAATTCTCACACCAAGCCCCCTCCCTGTGATCCATCTTTCCCTCACGTGTGCTCGCCCTGTTCGTTCGCTGGCTGGTGAGTGGAGGGGTTTGCTGCGCCACTGGAGAGCCCAGTGCTGCCCCTGCTCCTCCTGGAGCCTCCTCTGGTGGTCACATCCTCACAGGTGCTGTGCAAGAGCCTCGGAACCCGCCTGCACCAAAATCCCTCAAATGAGTAAAAATACAATGTTTAATGTTGGAAGATGCTGAAGTTCAAGGGAACCAAGTTAAAGGAGATTCACCCCGATATGTATGAACAGAGTGGGCAGTGGGAATGAGCCTGGAGTTAGAGTCTGCACAGTTAGCTTTCCAGCAGTATTGCCATCACTCTAAAGGGATGATTTCCATTCAGAGGCGGAAAAGCCACTTTTTTTCAGCACAGCTGATCCTGGCTATGTTGGCTGCCTCCTTAAGGGCTTATACTCACATCTCTTATTTCATACAACCTTTTCTTTATCTCTTAAAAAAAAAAATAAAATTACTCCCTCCAGCATTAAATATTTACCTCTTTTTCAGCCGAGAGCACAATTTGGGCATGCTGGAACTCGTGTCAAATTTCTAAATGGCCACTGGTGAAGCAGTTCTGGCATTAAAACAAAATGCCTTGCATCTGTTTGTGGCTATCTGTAATCTTTTAATTATCTGGCTAACATATTGCATGGGAGCGAGCTGGTCTGCCCGGGGCAAGGTTAAAGATTATTTGGTGTTCCATCTTTAAACAACAGATTCCAAAAAGGAGAGCCCAAAATGCCCTGTTGTGACCTCAGCTTCTCAGCTCGTGTGCTGGATATATCTGTTTGTACTGATGCTGCCCTGGTCTAACTCAGCATACCTCTAATGAAATGCCATATACATTATTTAAGGTTGATTTTAATTAAAGCCAGACCTCTGAAAGGCAGAAGTCATATGTATTGTGTTAGCTGGATGGAAGGCACTTGTGGATTCATTGCTGTCTTGTGCTCAATACCTTTTAGCTCAACTCAGCCCCCAGCTGCATCATCTTGTGAAAAAATAATGTGATGAAATTCTTGTTAAATTTGCTTCTAAGCTCATATTCCTTCTGAAGTCAGCAGAAGCTCTGTCCCTGCTCTCAGCATCCTGGTGGCTCTCTGGTTTTCCTGTGGCACTGGCAGTGATGTGGCTGGAGCAGGGTCCTTTGCTTCCCTCTGCGTTCTGCAATGTGACGTTGGCAGAGGTGAGAGATCGCAGGACATCCATGCAGGCTTCTCTCGCAGTGCTCCCCTGTGGTGGCACCGTTTGTTCAGCTCTTTGGACCCCTGTGAAGTTCCGAGGCAGCTGCAGGAATGGGAACAGGGCTGGGATTGTCTGTGCACTGAGGGAGCAGCTCCTCACCCGCTGCTGCGTGGCGGTTCCCTTCCCATTGCAGCAGGGGAAGTGTTCACAGTGACCTGACAGAATCAATCACTGTGTTTGAAGGAGTAATATATATATATTTATATAACACAGGGAAAAGCATTTCAGTTCAAAGCTTGGCATAAATAATACATTAGGTTTTCTGCCTAAGCTGTGCTTTACCATCATGCTGAGACACAAATGTAAGGGGGGGAACCTATTATACAGAGCTCAGCAGGCTTCCATCTTGTTACTTATACATAAACTGAGGGTAGGTTGCCCCTCTGTTCGCATTATGAGGTGATTAGCATGTTGTTTAACATCAATTATGCATGTTCCATGTTTACAGGCATGTTAAATTATGCAAGCTGTAGTCTTTAGACTTTTTATTTAATTTGTTGGGGGAGGGGGGAGGAAAAACAACAGCAAAACAAACCTTTTAGTTTGATTGCCTTCCCTCCCTTTCCTATTTACACCCTGGATTTTACATCTGAGCAATGTCAGTGAGAGAGATGCCCCCCCATCACTTTCTGTCATCCCCCATCTCCTGGGGACACACAGCCTGGCACAGAGGCTGCTGCTGTTGCAGGAGGTCTTTGGGAAATGGATCTTGTGGCAAAGTAAAGACACTTGGGCTGCAGGTTCTGTCTCTGCTTTACAGTAAAAGGAAAGATTAAATATGAGCATAGGTGGATGCAGAAATGCTCGGTTAAGAGCACTTGCCTTGAATGCCAGGCACAGGCTGGATCTTGTCCTTTGCAGGGCAGTTCAGTTCTTTGTTTTGAAGCAGGGAATACTTGAGCCTAAATAGGGTCTCAAGCACTTGAACCCTGTGCTGTGTCTAATGACAGTTTCAGTACTTCCAGGAGAACTTTTCTACAGGTACCCATTGAAAAGTGTCTTCCCTGACTCTTTGACCTCACTCTGCTTCCATCTGGTGAAGTGGGCACCTGACCCTTCCTCCAAGTACATGGGTGCTTTTCAGCTGTGATGTGTGTTTCCCTGCTGATTAAATTATATTTGCTGGTCATCCTGGTGTTTCACCTGCAGGGACAGGAATGCTCACTTCCCAGAAAAACAGGCTGGTCGGCAAACTCTCTGAGGAAATGGGTTTTCTTTTCAGCTCTTTACTCCAACTGAGAGAGGCTTTCAACTTGTGGAAAGACAAGTTTGGAAAGGGCTGGGGGTGGGGGTTAATGCAGTGTCTGAAAGAATCCACCTTCCATGGCTTCCCACAGTGATAAGGCACAAAATACTTCCCTGCACAGCTTTAAGACTTGAAATAAAAATCAGAAGCTACAGCAATGGTGTGCTGTAAGAAAAGAGCAGGGGGGCCTGAAGGCATGCTGGAGGTCATAGGTCCCTGCAACAGCAGCAGCTTTGTGAGGTGAAATTCCCAGCTGAGGACCTAAGTAGAGAAACACATCCTCTGTTATGAAAAATCACCAATGGACAGGAAAAGACACAAAATCTGGTGAGGTGTTTTAACCCTTGGCTTGCCTGCAGAATGAATCAGCTGGGAATGAATCCTGTGTCCTGCTTTGTGATGTTGGGGTGCTCATGGGCGATGGCTCTGAGAAACGAGAGCTTTATGTACCCTCTTTTTAAACCCTAGCCAGAAACATGGCGAGCACAGTGCTGTGAGGATGTGATGGCGTGGTTATAGGCACAGAGCCCTGCCTGTAGGACTGGTAGTTGGAGCAGAAAATACCTGCTGCTACAGTCTTCAGCTGACCTGAGTCCCCAAAGCCATCCCAGGAACACTAAAATAAGCTGTGGGTTTGCATCCTGTGCTTTTTGCAATAATAAAGCAGCCCTTGCAACCTCATCTTGCTCCTGAGGCTTTGTGCAGTCACGGAGCTGCTGCCCACTCCTCACAGCAAGGCTGGTTTCAAACCCTGACACCAGGGACATGTCAATATGAGGCTCTTGGTTGGTGCTATGGACACTTATTTTTTTTTTTTTTTTCTTTTCAAAGAGGTGGAGAATCCATTTTCTTCAGGGACAAACCCGGTTAGGACTGACCTTTATTAAGTTGTGTCAGATGCAGGTACTGATATCAGGCAGGAGGGTTGGACAGTGCAGTGATTCCTCAGTCAGTATTTCAATGTCACAGGTTTCTGGCAAACAGATGGGAAGGAATGTGATGCTAACAACCTGCTTTACTATCAGCATAAAATCCACAATAGGAATGGGTCAGAAATTGAGTCCTAATGCACACAAAGAGCTTGTAATCTCAAAATCTGTGTAGCACCAGGGAGAGAGCTGCAGGCTGTGATTCACTAAGGAGAAGCTCTGGTGTCCAGCATGATTCATCGTGGTCACAGGTATGAAACAGGGAGCAGGAGCAGCAGTGAAGCAGATTCAGAATCTCATTTTCCTGACAGGCTGCATGTACATGCTGTGCACTCAGCAAACATACACCTGTCCAGGTAATAGCTAGAGAGAGATACACACAACATGCACACGCATCTCAGAAACAGATGGGGAGGCTCATAAAGTAAATTTATGGAAAGGCAAGATTAAGCTGGAGAGGCAACAAAATGCTCCAGGACTTAAATGAGAAATATACCTTGGCAACGGGACAGTGCTTGGAAAAAACAGAAAAATCAATTGTTGTTTAGCTGCAGCAGAGGATATGGATCATTTAGCAAGGGCTGGTAGAAAATATCCCAAGAACAGTAACAGAGCTTCCAAGGAGCTCAAAGAAACCAGTTATTGCATGAGTTACAGTTCCCAGGGATGTGCACCACCTGCCCTGGTGTGCAGAGGGCAAGCCTGCTGAACCAGATTGGACAGGGACTAGAATACATCAGAGTTTGTTGTACCAAGTGAGAGGCAAACAGTGAGGCATCTCTGAGGACCTGGAGATCTGGGATCCTGGAGTTTGTGTTGTATCCCCCATATTTTTCAAATGATTTCAAATATGAAACAGCTTTTTGAGGGAAAAAGTCTTATTTTATGAGAGCTATATCTTCTGTGACATCTATTAGATCTAAGGCAATTAGTGATAATTCCAGTGTATTGAGCAGAGTTTGGAGGTCTGCTGATACATATTTATTTTTCAGAGGAAGTGTGGGTTGAAGTGATTTGAAGTTGTGATCTATACCAATAATTAACAGCTTACCTGCATGATGTCCCTTTACATGCATTTCATAGTGGCTCTTTATCCTTTATTGTGTTTATGATGATTTGAACCTCTTTGCCCTAACAGGGTTGTGAGGGATTTTGTGGGTTTTAGGCACTGTAGGACTGTGCAGGGTCTTTGTTACTCGACAACACTTTAGTGCTGCTGTAGAAGCAAACAGGAGCAGTAATGATGCAGAATTACTCTTGTGAATTACCCCCACAGATACATGTCAGTCTTGCTTGTGTGTCAGATACGTGTGTGCAAACCGAATAACGAAGGACAAGAAATGTTAGAGACTTCCACGCTGCTCTGAGAAAAACACATCTTGAATTAGAGCCAGGCATTTGTGAAGAAAAGAAAAAAAAAAAAACCAAAACCATGAGTGTGTGCCTTTGATAAGCAGCAAATTCTGTATTCCTTGACTGCGTTTGTTTATTTGGAAATTTTTATCTGTGAAACAGCAAAACATCAGTAATGGCCCAGCCTCTGCTTAATGTGAAATGGTTCAAATACTAAAACTCTGTTTTCAGTTTGCTCCCTGAGAGTGTTGTGCTGCTCTCGAGTCCCTTCAGTTCCTCACTCCTGCCTCAGCTGACAGAAGTCAGTTCTTCAGTCCCTTTTCATGCATTTGCTTTTGACCAGAGCACTGCAGGACATCCTCCAACTCCCTCTCCTCAGTGACTCGTGAGTCTGTGTTCTCACTCTCTTACATTTCTATCAAATACTGTTGATGCTGATTGTTTTACAGCACTGGGCTATTTACAGCAATGTTTTGCTAGCAACAAATTCCTGAAGAAGGAGCACATCCAGGCAAAGATTTGCCTGACCCAGGTTATAAATCAAAAATAGGCTTATTAAATTGCTTAATATCTTTTCTGCCCTTGGCACATGTTATACACATGAATAATTAAGGATTAGTTCAAATTCATGGTATACAAAGCCCTCTAGAAGCTGTGGTGTTTTGTGACTGTCTTTTATCACAATGTGAAAGAAAATTTTTTTTTTTTTTGAGTCCCAAGCTGAAAAGAAAACCAGAATCTTACAGATACAACTGATCTCTGAGGTGCAAATGCTATGGATTCTGGGACAAGAGGTTTTTGATCTGATATTTAAATTTATAGTTATAAGAATGTTTTAGCCTGGTTTTTAATATAGTTGCTGGTTTGGTTTCAAATGCTAAAATTCAGGATTCACCCATGTATGAAGGTATATGTAATCATGTAAGAATGTACATGTGCCTGTGTGTCTGTAGGGTCACGTGAGAATGTCCCTCGTGTTTCTGGAGCACCCTGACAACTACAGCACTAAACATAGTGAGAGCTTGCTTTGATTTTATTTCCAGTGTCTGCATAATGTACTCTGAGGGTTTATATTTTCATGGTGCATATCCTACTTTGCTGCCCCTTTCCCCAAGCATTTAACCTCTCAGATTCTTTATCAGTAAGACTTTGTTCCTGGCTCATCTACCTTTGCTCAAAGGCACCTCTGCTCTGAGAAAAACCTCTCAATAAAGTGAGAAGAGAATGAGTTAGATTTAGGTATTACAGAGTGCAAAAGGTGCTTTGGAGCAATAAATGTCTGGGATTTTTTTTTTTTTTTTTTTGGATCTCGTGTTTTCTAATGGCCATTTACCAAATGTCCTTGCACTCAGTCCAGACTTTTTAAATCACCTTTGCCTAATATGTAGTTTATGGTTACAAGCTTGTGGGCTTTTCAAGTATTTTTCAATAATTATTGGTGGAACTAAGGGGGAAGATGAGATAAAGAAACAGGGCACAATCAGAGGGTTGCATGAGTAAGTGTTGGGAACGTACGGCTGAGAATCATGGCTCAAAGTTCTCAAGAATGAATGAAATCTGTCTTGTCTCTTTGGGACTTAAATGGGACTGTATTTGAAGATGCAGCTGCAGTGATACTCTGTGAGCTTTTTCAGGTGTGTGTGTGTGATGAATCCTCATTCAGGACAGGATTTGTGAGAAGAGTATGGGGTCACTGTAGTATAGATCAGTATAAACGGCTGCTGGCTCCTGTTTATCCCTACCTAATTCAGTGTAAAATGCATTTTCTCCTGCTTGATCAGTCCTGTTTAACCTTTCCTGTATAGCACATGTGGAACAGTGTAATAAATAGTGAAAAGTTCTCTAGGCTAGGGATGAGCAAAGATCCCTTTGGGGGACTCATCCCTACAACAGCATTTTGCTTTTGCTGTGAAGTACAAGTACTGCTGCTGTCTAAGACTTCATGGAAATGGGACTCAGGAAATTTTAGAGAGGCTGTTTGTGCTTGTGGATTACAGGAAATTCTGCCTCTCTGTGTATTGCCATGTTCCTGTGTCCAACTCTTGAGCGGCTCCCCTGTATGGGTGCTAGAAAGGAAGCAAAACCTGTGTTTTAATTTTTTAAAGGTATCCCAAAACTTAGGTGATTTCTCTGTAAAAAGCATATAAAATTGCAAGTGATAGAACAACAAAACTAAGTCTGAAGAATTCTTGATGAAAACATGGGAGAGTCGATCTACAAATGCAATATTTCTGACTTTTTCCATAAAGAGCAGAATAGTCCACTGAGTTCCTGTTTTAGAACTTCCTTCCATTTTCTGTTCTTTCTCTAGGTAAGTGTCATCTGCATCGTGCAGCAGTGCACTTTGCCTCCCAGTGGATTGTCCTTAGGCAAGACAAACTTTAATTGTCTCATTTTTGAGCCACATACACTGTAGCCTCGCTCCCCGCTGTAAAATGGCTCCTAGCTCAGCTTTGCACATCAGCATCTCCTTGCTCTTCTGATGTCCTTGGCATCTGCTGCTGATTCCTCAAGACAATGTCAAAAAGAAAACCATGCCTTGCTTGTGGAGTGTCTTTTGTTTGTTTTGTGTGTGCTGCTGACGCTGTTATTCCTGAGAAGTGCCCGGAGTCTTGTGTGGGCACTGGAGTGCTCGTGAAATGTGCCCGTTGTGATCCGATCAGACCCGCTCAGGTTTTGTGCCGCTCCGGTGTCTGAATCCTCACCGGGGGAGCTGCGTGTGTCACTGTGACACACCGCTTTGGCACTGATAGAAAACAGTGTGAATTATGGCAGAAAAAACCCAGTTAGCGCCTTAGTGACTCTGACCTTTGTGGTTTGGTGGCCTGAGGAGACGGCAGCAGCACTTGTGCAGGTATCTCAGCAGTCATCGCAATTTTCCTTTCCCTTTTTCTTCGGGAGAGAGGGAAGGGGAATCTGAGGCCATTTGAAAAATGAAGCCTGTAGAAGAAACAAACAAACTGCCTGCTCTGGTATTAGAGTCATCAATCTTGGTCAGGCATTATTGCCAAAGGAGAACTAGGCTGGAGAAATATGCCTGTCAGTGTTCAATCATTACGTCCATTAGATACTGGTTGGCATTGATACATATTAAATAAAGGACTGTGAGTTGTAGCTGCTCCGGTTTTCTGTGTGTGGAACACCCAATTCAGTGATAACAGGCTGAAAATGCTCTCAGCAGCTCATTTATTTATGTGTATGTGGAAAGGGGGGGTTGGCAGCTGGGCAGACTTTAACACTGTAAAGAAGAAATTTGGTTATGTGCCAGGAGATCTGGTTATGTGCCAGTAGTCACAATCAACAGCTTCTAAAGGATTCAGCTCAGGAAGACTGAAGGCATGGAGCTGGGGCCAGTTGAAGCATTTGCAAAGTGACAGGAGAAATACTTTTATATATATATATAGGAGAGAAATAGTGATGATCCTTGTTGCCCTAGGAGTCAGAGGAAGGCTTAGAAACTTAAAGGAGGGAGTTGACAGCTATTGATAAATCTCCATAGGAATAACACCTGTAGATTTGATCTTGAGGGGAGTGATGCCACAGGTGGAGTGGGAGGGAGGATCAGATTGGGCTGGGTAAGAGAAGAATTAAGTTCATGGGCTCAGCTCTCTTTTGCTCTGAAGCTCCTGCAGCAATAGGGACAAACTGTGCCGGCAGTTGCTGCTGTGTGGTGATACAGGACAGCGTGGAGGGGCCAGCACAGACTGGAGAAAAGTCTTCAAGCTCAATTGAAGGCTCATGGGATGGACTTGGTTTCCTACCAACAAAGCAAATTTTACAACATGGTGACTGCTCCAGAGAGGTCTTTCTGGCATCTGCATTGTAGCTGTTTTAGGAATAAGCACACAGACATAGGAGCCTGTGCCCACAGAATTGCCTCCCTTGCACGGAACATAGCTCACATTGGTGATAGATGTAGCAAAGGTGACCTGCTTCCTTCTCAGCGTGTTTCAAGGCTTTAAAAGTGCAGTATTACCTTTCAAAAGCTTTCCATAGCTTCCTTGATGCTGCAGCTCCGGTGATAGAAATCCTTGGCTAGAGAAAGGCAAAGGTC
The DNA here is from genome assembly GCF_015227805.2 of Hirundo rustica. Classification (NCBI taxonomy): domain Eukaryota; kingdom Metazoa; phylum Chordata; class Aves; order Passeriformes; family Hirundinidae; genus Hirundo; species Hirundo rustica. The sequence continues at coordinate 6,008,274 of NC_053466.1, read as the reverse complement.
TGAGCACAGCTGTTTCTTTGCACAGAACAGACTGAAAACGCTGTAGTTAAAAAGCAGAATTTTCCTTTTGAAAAATGGAAGAAAACATTTCTGAAGCCCTGATCGTGCTGAACAGAAATACCTCATTCCTGCAGAGCCGGGTGGGAGCTGTGCTTTGAAGCCTTGTGCTTCTGTCTCTCTTGCAGACTGCAGGTCTCTCATCACGTTGTGTCTTGGCCCAGCCGAGGGCTGAAGAAATCAAAGCAGGGATGGGATCCTGCCCAGAAAACCCAGCACAACCCCAGGCAGAGCCAGGCAGCGCATACCTTAAAGTGAGGTATTCTCCTGACAGCAGCAATGCCCCTGGCTCTCTCAGCATGACAGAATGTGAGACCACGAGGAAACTGCTTCATTGCCTGGGTGTGTCCTTCACTGTCTGGAGCTCTTCAGTGCTCAGGATCCCAATTTGATATCATCAGATTCTCCATCTAGGTTACTAAAACTGACAGCACAGTGATGTCAGCTGTGCCCGTGAATTTACTGAGCATCAGCTCTGCTGACCACACTTTGCTACTCTGAACTTCAATTTTTCTCTCTATCCCAGCAATGTTTGTGCTTCTTCCATGCTCACTTTGTTGCTGGACATTGGTCTAGCTCTTCCTTCATTAGTTTTCATATCCTATGGAACATTACACTTTGTCAGGACCCAAAATATACAAATCTCAGGTGATAACATTGTTTTCCAATGACACTGTGGATCCTCTGCTGTTCCCACTGGTTCCTCCATTACTTGTGTATCCTATGTAAGATTAATACACCTCTTCACCTCAAATCATAACATAAAAAACCCTTCTGTTTCACAAAGCACAATTTCTCCTCTTTAACAGGGTTTATATTTTGGCTTTTATTTTTCTTCTTCATTCTGCTTTCCACTCCATAGTGCTGAAGCTTTGCAAAAGGTACAGAACTGGTTTGCTTTGACAAAGGGGAAGTTTGGAAATGCCTCTGATGCCTGAGCTGTGGACAACTCGATTCCACACAAGTGTCTTGACTGTGCTTCCTGACAGTTGGGTGCTAGGGAGCCCTAACCCCAAACTAGATATTAGAGCTGCATTTCCCTCCTGCAAGTCTGTCAAGGAGATACCAGATGTTAACTTTTATTGTTCATGGTTCTCATGTATATTAGCAGCAGTAGGAGCCACATATGTTCCAAACATGACTGGGTGGGGCCCAGGATGCTGTTATTCTGTTCTTATTTCTGCCCCTGTGGACCTCCATAAAAGCAGGTACAATGTGCTTTTTGATCTCTGTAAAACATCCTGACATCTCAAGATGGAAATTTCCCCAGTGCACTCTGCTGCTGTCTCCCTTATTTTCCCCAGTTTTAGAAAGCCTTCATCTAAATCCCCTTATCTGAAATACATGAGAATAAACAGTGGTTTTTGATATATTCCAGTGGTGGGTCAACCCTCGGCTGGTTGCCAGGGCTGTTCTCTCACTCCCCCTCAGCAGGATGGTGGTAGGGAGAAAATGAGATAGAAAATCTTGTAATCGAGACAAATGGTAGTTACCATCATGGGCAAAACAGACTCGACTTGAAGAAAAGTAATTTAAATTTATTGCTAATTGCCCTAGGTTTGGATAGTGGTAAACAAATAAATTAAACCAATACACGCAGGGAGTGCAGCACTACTCTGCTTTCACTGCTCTGCCTCTCCATCCTCCTCACAGCCTGGATCAGGCTCCCTAACAGCAATCAAGGAGTCTTTGGATACGGAAGAAACAACTTTTATCTGCTCTCGGCACCAGGCACTGCCTGAGTGACAGCTGGAAAGAAGTGCTAAGTCCGAGTGCATAAACTACTCGTGCCCCTGGGACCCCATTTCATATTTCCTTCCAGTTGAATTTCAGAGCGTACCGCTCAAATTTCTCGTGTTGTCCTCGGGATGGGAGAGAGAGAGAGAGGGAGTCAGTCCAGTCTATTTGAGGCAGCCTGGGCTGATTTGTCAGGCTCCCTCCCTGGTTGTTATTCTCCAGCTGTCAGACACGGCCAGCGCCCGAGCCGAGCGTCGGGAACGACAGCCGCGGCTGTCAGGAGCACTCAGTGTCCTGTGGCGCTTCTCTGACTGGCTGCACTCGTGTTGTACCTGAGCTAAATCCCCTTCTGCCCACGGTGGGGATTATAATCCATCACATTTGAGTGACTCGCGGTGTCAGGGAGATGAACGGTCTTCACTGGGTGAAAACAGATCCGGGTAAATGCTGGGTTTGCACGTGGGCTCTGCTGTGTCTTGTGAGCAGTGAAATTCTTACCACAAAGTGAACAAGAAGGGGTATTTACAACATACACAGGATGTGTTGGGTGTTATACCTTCACAGACTTAGTACAATGCTAATTCTTCCCATGCAAACTGAGGATGTGTGGGAATTCCAGGCCCAGAAAATTCTTAAGACCTTGTATTTTTGCATGCAAGCCAAAATACAGCAAAGAATACAGGGTTTGGCCTGAGATCTTGGAAAAGGCTTCCAGACCTAGAAACTAGAAGAAAAAAATGTGGATTTGTTGTTTAGATAGGAACATATTAATCTAGGTAGTGGAAAGTTTTAGAGTTTAAACTTAGGATCTTAACTTAGAAGTAGTTATAAAGGTAATGAGAATTTTTAAGGTGTAGTTCTGTAAGTTTCTGTGTCATCAGATGATTGGTCAAGAGAGTCCACACTGTCGCAGAGATGTATAAGAAAAATTAATTAGGGATTGGTGTGAAAGTCAAAACATTCTTTGCAGCGGTAGTTCATTGGCTAATTAACCTTTAAGAGACATTGTAACCTGTGGTCTTGTGACCACTGACAACCACTGGCCACGAACTCCTGGTGTATGCAGTGAAGATGTTCTCACCCTTCATGAGACTGAGGCAATAAATAATGCTTTAAACATCTCTTAGTGGTCCTGTCTCTCATAAAATCCTGACAAGGGTGAACCAAGTATTGACCAGCAAAGAGGTTCTGGTGATTTCTCCAACATTGGGAAAGATTTTTGTGCCAGGTTGCTGCTGGAGGAGCATGATTTTACAGCACTGGCTTGGTTAGATGGAGAAATGTTCCTTTTACAGTTTTCAGGAGCTGTGAAAACCAGCACATGGAGCTGAAGCGACCAAACCCATCTGGTTTGGTTTATTAGTTTCTCCAAATTTTAATGATTTTCAGTGAATGATTCCTCAGGCTGACTTGGTTAAAAGGATTTAGGCCAAGTAGTAATTTCAAAGTTGTGATCTATAGGATAATCTGCCGAGGGCTCGGGTTATGGGAGGTTTTCCCTGAAATAAATGAGTGAATCCATCTTTGGTGAGTGGCAGGTGAAGGTAGGTAGCCTTGTACATGGTCTCCCTCCTTTTTTTTTTTTTTTTTTTTTTTTTTTTAAATGCCAGCGCATTTTGACTCATGGGAAATCTGAGGCAGGTTTTGACTCATGGCTTTATTCTGGTAAATTTTACATACTCCTGTTTTCTGGACTGGAGCAGCTGTGCAGGGGAGAACTGCAGCCCTGAATCTGGGTTTTTCCTGGAGTCCCTGTCCCAGGGGATGCAGAGCTGCGGTCCTGCAGGTGCACACTGGTTGTCCAAGCATGGCTGTCAGTCTGAAAGGATTACTCTGCTATTTGGCTACCTCTTTGTAGACTTTGTGTACTTCAGAAACAGAGAATTGTGAGAGAGATTTATAGTTAATTAAGGACTTCATAATCTAATCTTACCTTTTATTATAACTCAGGCTAATGAGCTGTACTCAGTCATTCACGTACAGAGGCCAGGCCTTTGACAGAGGGTCCCAGCTCTGACTGAAAGATGCAGCTGAATTCACCACATCCCTCTCAATTATGCTCATGAATAATTTGCTTATGATATTCGAGGATGCTTGCAGGGTATAAGAAATTCATCTTTGTGTCTGGTTTCCCTGAAGAATAGTCTCCATTTCCTGAAAATACAGCAGCTTGTGCTGGGTGTGCACTGCCTCTCTCCTTCTCATTCATTAGAGCCCTGCTGAAACATTTCCGGTGGCGAAGCAGAAGCAGAAATGTGCTGCAAAAGTGCTTCTCTTGAATTGCATCTGCTGAAACGGACATTTTAGTGAACTGCCCAAAGTCTGGAAATTATTCATGCTGACTATTTGGAAAATGCTTTCAAATAATGAATAAATTTGCAGGAATCAGAGATTGCTTGTGAAAGATTAATGATGGTAGAGAAGACCTTTTCTTTTACACACCCCCAGTTTAGGTTTCATCTAGGTTTGTACATCTGCTTTTGAAGTTACTGCATCAATGCTGATTCATTCAAAAGGAGAATTAGGTTTGGAATAATTTTAGGGAGTATATTACATTTAAGTGCATGGAAAGGAAAAGGGGGCAAACCCACCTATTATCTTGAGGAAAATATTACTTAATTTCTGATTTGCAGTTTGTACTTGTGTTTTATTTTACCACTGCACTTTCTTTGTAGGGGTTAATTAAGGCTGTGCTATTACTGAAAGTTATTTCCTTCGCATAATTAGAATATGCTATTCATTTTCTTATGCTGTTTTATTCTGGTCAGTATTCATTTCAGTGTTTAATCATTTATCCTCCTGTCTGCTTATAATTTTTCTACTTGCAAGAAACATTGCCCTGGCACTGGTGTTGGTCTCTTTGTTCCTCCAGTGCAATCACCTTTGTTCTGGGTTACACTGGGCCTGTTGATGGGGAAATCTGATTTTTAGGATAACAAATCCTCAACCCTTGAACCAGAGACTATCTCCTTAACCTGGCATCTGAGGAAATGTGGATGCATGGAACTGTGTGGTATCACATGAAACTCTTGATGTCCTCATGGTTTAAAGATAGGCTGGAGTCAAACAGTATTTATTGCGAGCTGCCTGGTAAAGTATTTCCAAAGAAATCTGAGCCAGTAGTAATGGTCCCTGGAAAGAAGGGAAGTCCTAAAAAAATTGTGGGAAGGCTGGAACCGTGGCTGAGAGCTGAACTGTGGTGGATTTGAGAATCCATCAGAAAAATCTCAAGTATTAAGCCTCAGCTGAAGATGCCCTGATGTAGTCATGGCCAAGGCTCAGTGTCCAGGGTGAATCTGAAGGTTAATGCTGGAGCTGAATCCTCTGTGTGTGTGAAACCTTTGCTGCTTGTGTCTGTAAAGGGCCTTGTTGATCAAATTGTGGGATTTCTGAATCAGAGAGTTAAGTGCTGCTTGGCACAGTTTGTCTCGTCCATAATGATAGGCTGGACTGACGTGCATTTCCAGTTGTGCTTTTTTTTACCCTGAGCTATGTTTGAAAGGATTGGTGTAGCTTGGCTGATAACTGTGGAGCAGAAAGAAAATTGTTTCTTAAAAATAGCTGAGCCTACACTAGGGAGCTCATTATTTTCCCTGTACTGAAAGACACTCCATTCACCAAGACAGGCTTCCATCAAAGAAATCATCAATGCACCCTGCCATCCTCTCTCAGAATACCTTGTTCTCTGTAATTAAAATACAGGAAGGACTATGCATTATCCCCCTGGCAGTGTGTGCTCCCTCCTGCTTGGTTTGTGCAGCCTTGCTGAACACAGGGCCAAATGATACGAAGGAATTCTCCATGAGAGGCCCTGGGGCTGGTACATGAGGGCATTATAATTCCTCAGGAAAGGTAAAAGTGTCTTTGGGTTTTAACAGGGAAGGTGCAAATCCATCATCTCAATTCTTGCACCATAAACCACTCATTTCCATTTTACGCTGTATTGCAGAGGGTAGACTTAAATGGATGTAACTTTGCATTCCATGTGTTTCTGCACTGTTTGAAGCCACACAATGTAGTCACTGTTTGATTTCCTTGGCTTTACCAGTCACCAAGGGATACAGCATTCTGTGAAACCAGATGGAGTGTGTGTGAACTGCTGGACTAACCTCCTAAACAGATTTAATGGATGACAAATATTGAGCAGAAGTGAAAAATGCTGCTCCATTGTGCTAGACAAAACCTAAACAGATCTGGAACTCCACTGTGATCTCCCAGCTTCTGCTGTCTTACTATACAATTTAGCTTTTAACATCCTGGAGATGAAATTCTCTGCAGTACAAACTACAGTGTGCCTGTTAAAATACTCATCATGGCATTGAGCAATTATGCAACACTTATATCTCTGGCAATCAGAAAGGCAGTGCTAAAAGAAATATCTTTTCCTGCCCTCCCCTGCCCCTCCCCCCCCTTTTTTTTAATTCTAAGCAGAATTCATTGGTTTGATTTCTTTTATAAGCAGACAGTAGAGCTAATGAAGATAGAAGGTGAGTTTTTCTTGACACAGCTGGCTGGGTTGACTGTGATTTATTCGCAGTGTAGCAACAGCCCATTTTCTTTGCATTCATGTACTTTGCATACTGTTATTGCTGCAAAGTTCTCACAATTAAAGTTTGAAAATGAGGAGTACATATTTAAATGGCAAGTGTCTGCAGAAAGGACTGACTGGATGTGCTCTGAGAATAAGCTCAAAGCATCAGTAAGGCTCTTGTCCTACTAAGTTTGCTAAGGCACAAATAGAGAAGGGAAACAATGGACTGAGAAGGAGGAAACACACAGTTTGTGTTCTGGAAACAAGATGTTCACAGAAGTAACCTCTAAGTACCGTAGAACTGGAAGGTGACACAGCCAAAAGTAAGTTCCGTTGTCCAAAGTGACAAAATGGCCACTGCTAAGGAATGCAGAAATGCCAGTAATACCTCGTGGTGATTAATTATTCTCTCCAAATGCCATCTCAATCCAATTAACCATCCTTTTTTCTTTTCTCAGTGTCACTTTTTGTCCTTACGAGCACTGCAGCAATATGTACATTTCTAAAGCCCCGCATCATTGCTGCAAGAGTTGTTCACTGTGCTAACTGCACAGCTCCCTTTTCTGACACTCCAGAGTGGCAAGAACTTGATATGAAAGAAGAGCATATGGTTTTTCCACTAAAACGTTCCCCAGAGAGTCTTTTCTGAAATGGGAATCCACCATCCAGCTCTCATTTTTCAACTACCCGTGTAGCTGCACTTATCTTTTGTAAGCTGCAGTTTTCCGCCAGGAGAGCACTCCCTGTTTTCATGCTGGGTAAATGGCCCAGATGTCTGTCCCAGAGCTGGCACAGCGAGATCAGGATCTGGCTGTTGATGAAACTGCTCCCAAGGGCAGACTTCTGCCTGGCAATCTCCAAGACCCTGTTGGCAGACCAGGCTGTATCTGGCCAGGTCTGCTTTGCAGAGGGGCTGTTCTGGGGGCATCTGCTTGGTGAGGGAGGAAATGCCAAGGACATCATCGCATTGCGAGCCTTGGGAGAAAACTGTTCACATCTGTTTCGGAAATGGACTTCCAAATGGCTCCCTTCTTCAAATGGCAATCTGCGCTGTGAGCTCTGTGGGCTCTCTGCAGAGCACTGATTACCCGGGGCACGTGTGAACCCCAGGCTAATGAGATGTGATCCCAGAAACACAGGGCAGGTGTGTCTGGCTGTGATAGCGAGTGACAGAACTGGACAGAAAGAGCTAACTGTAATTTTAAATTGGTTTTTTCCTCCCCTTCCTGCCTCTCCATATCCTCAGAGGGTATGAAGCTCAAAATGAGACCTTTGTCTCCCAAAGCTCCCTTTTTAGATGTGAGTGGAAAAAAACCCCGCAGTTGTTTTTGTAGCACAGAAGAGGAAAATGCATTCTTTTTCTTTGCAGATAGGCCAGGCTGCCTTGCTTGCACCTTCCCCTCACTGAGTTATTGCAGACAGTGGTATCTGTGGTGTGAATAATGCTGTGCTCCTGCCAAAAGGCACACAACACATTGGCCATAGATCTCATAAATGTCAGAGGTATATAGGGAAGGTAATCGGCGATAGTTCAAATCCAAAAAACAAAGGGGCTGAAGAGTAAAATTTGGCTTCATTGATGTTCAGCTGGAACTTTTATAGACTTCTGAGAAATGGGTGTTCTTGAAAAGCAAATCGCAATTACGGTTTAGCACTGATTTATCTCAGAGCAGCTTAACGAGGAAATTTCACCGCTTGCTCCGTGGGCTGGTACTGAAATGCAGCATTAAATCTCCCAGGGACTGCGAGCACCCCACGCTGAGCCAGGCCTCTCTTACCCGAGAGAAACTGCAGGCAGAAAGCTTTAGGAGTTTCTGAAGCAGTTTTAGAGCTGTACTGAGCAGACACTGGGCTCTCCCGGTGCTTTTCCTGACAGAAGCTCACTCAGTTAGACTTGATCAAATATTTCTATTTTTTTTTTCACCATGTTTATACATTAATGATTGTAGCCTGACACTCAGAGTCTTTTAAGGGCCACTGGAAAACTCTTGGGCAATTCTTATTGCTCTTCTCTTGTGTGAAATCACTGAATTCACCCAAACCCTTCTCAATTTGTAGGTGCTTCAGTGCATTTCTGATCCTTCTCTGGAAGAAGGTCCAGAGAAGCCTCTTGAGAGTCTCAGTCCTTTAGTGGAAAGAAAATCTCAGGAAAGACACGCAGCCCTTGTTTTATTTTAGGCTAAATAAAAGGTAGAAATCTCATGGAATGCAATGGGCTTGGTTGCTCTGTGAGGAATCCCTAATGTTTCATTTTGTGCCCTTGTGTTCTACCAGGCTATGCACTCCACTAAAGGAAGCTGCTGAAAATGCAGCTGGATCTGCTCATTGCTTGGTGGAAGAAACAGTATGGTTTTTGAAAGTTTGGGTGAAACTTAAAAAAAAAAAAAAAATCAAATCAAAATGTTCCTGCAGGTGTTGTATTTTCAGGGTTAATTCTCCTATTGGCCTCAGCAGCCTGCTCACTCTGGCTTGCTGAGCTAATGAGCAGGAGGAGGGTGGGCTTGAAAGCAGCTCCTACAACTGAGGCACTGTCTTGACTCTGAGTACTCCTTGGAAACAGGGATGAAAGGGGAAAAAAATCTTTTAATGACTTGACATAATTACTGTATTTTCTTCATTTGTAAAATCATCAGATAATAATAAAAAATAGCTTAGCAACATGGGTTGTTGTTACTGCAAATGCTTTTTGTGGAGCTTCTAGCTGCTCTAAACATTTCTAGCAGAAGCTCTGATCCAGATTTGAATTCTAAGGTGGGTTAAAATTTCACATTGCGTGTCTACTTCCAGGTTTTACAAGTTATGAATTAGATGCAAAATAGAAGCTGAACTTAAGTGCTTTGGTAATTCAGAAGAATCAAAGTAATTCAGAGATTTGCATCAGACTCGTTTCTCGAGGTTAGAGGTATTTCTAATCTAGAGACACTGCTGCTTCTCCTACTGTGAGGACTAACAGGCAGAATGTGATGACAGCTGGCAGCTTGTCACTGCAGAGAGTTTCTCCTGGGTTAATGAAGATGAGGAGGGAAAAGCTCTGTCTCCTTCATATTCTCTTAACTTGGTAGGTTGAAGATATCTGACAAAATCTTTCAGAAGTTTCTGTGAGCTGCTTTGTTTGTCACCGTTAATTGGGGCGCTGCAGTGACTACTCCAGGAGCGTCCCGGGGCTTCACTCAGGGAATTTATTTTAGGGATGAATAAAAACCTTTAAACCACTCTACAGGTGACACCTGGGATGTAAAGATGCTGATCTTAGCTGTCTTTAGATTGATCTCTCTTCTGAATTTGCAGTGGTATTGTACTGCCACGAAATAGATGAGGAGGCCGATAGACGTGCTCACAGAATGAAATGCTTGACCTCATCTGTCTAGGTCATGATAGAAGTAAATTGGTAAAACTCTTGAAAGGAACTTGTTCTGTCCCAGCCTGCACGGTACCTGCACTGTGCAAGAGTGCTGAGAGTCCTTTGAGTGAAATATTTATTGAAGTGGGCATCAGATTTTTTTACTGTTCTCTTACCAGGGCAAGGAGCAGCTGCAGTCTGTGCAGTGTGAGTACATGAGGAAGCAGAGTGAATCCCCTACAGATCAGCCGCTCCCATTTTGCAGGATTGATACTTTGGGTACTCAGGCTGTAAGCAGGTCTGTCTGTCCTCACAGAGAGGAAATAGGGCTGCCGTGAGAATTCTTCTATTCTTTCTAATCTCTTTCTGCTTGCCAGAAAAGAGGCTTTTACCTTTAGCGGTTTGTTCTTATTACAGAAAGCATATTGAAGAATTAGAAAAGGTGCAGGAGAGAGTAACTAGTAGGATAAAAGGTCTCGATGGTTTAGAGCCATGTGGTGAGGTTAAGAAAATTAGGCTTGAATTCATTAGAAGAAAGGAAACTAAGGGAGGACATTATTCAAATGTAAAATTCTAGGCAAGGTGGATGGAGCTGAAGCTGTGTTGGGAGCAAGTTAGAAATAGCATGTGAGCTGAAACTAAGAAATAGAGATGGAAGAAGATAGAAAAACTACTTTAAAAAAGCAGATTTTTCAAAGGAAGTGCAAGCAATGATTTCTAGACAGAAGAATGAACTGGAAAACCTGAGAAAGTGGACACCCCAAGGGCGAAGTGTTGGTAGGATGCCTTGGAGCCTCAACACCAGCCTGATCTCATCTGTCCAGCTGTTAGCAGTGTGTCTGTTTTAAGGCAAGCCAGTGCTCAAAATGGAATTTATTACCCATACCTGATTCTACCTCCAACAGCAGGGGAAGTGCTGGGTTAATGACAGTTGGCATAAATTGGCACCACCATGATTAAAAGAGGCCAAAGTCCTCTGTAATAACAGTGACTTCTTTCTTCTACAGCTTGAGCCTGTCCTTGTGGTCCTAAAAGCTCTGTGGCTGTTGGGTTCAGGACTGAGAGTCCTTTTGGGCTGTGTCTCATGGAAGTGCACAGACATGCCCATGTCTGGGTGTGAGGCCAGCTCCTGCCCTCCTGTGCTGTGTTTGACTGTTGGGTAGCAGTAAACCCAGCAGTTGTGCTCGCAGTGGTTTTGGGCTTGTTCCATATGTGCTCAGCAAACCTTTCTCGTTAATCAAAATGAAATCGCTGCCTTTTGCAGATGCTACCCAGCTCTCCAGGAGAAAGTGCCAGAAAATAAATGAACCTTTTCCTCACCTGTACACAAGTAATTTTAGAACCCCCAGGTGATCTTGCAGCTCATGAGATTTAAATTACAGCCAGGCCTAAAAAACAAGCACTCAGATTTTTGTGTGTCACATTGAATTTTGCCTGGGTTGTAGTGGAGTTCAAAGAAGTGTATTTCCAGGAGCTGGCATTTCCTGATGCCAGGAGCTGGCGCTGGAAAGAAGTTGGGGACACAGCTGCTGAGCTTGTGCTGCCTGCAGATGCAGGAAGGAAGGAGACTGTAAAGCCTGGAAGGATGCTCCAGACTATCATTTATCAGCAGAAACACTTCAGAAGGAGCCTACAAAGAATTGAGTTTGTCAGATTTTCCATCCTCTCTGCTATTTGGTACAGGGGTTGGGAACTCAGCTCCCGCGGGACCACCAGTATTTACACAGCTGACAACTTTCATTTGGAAGCTGCAAATGGACAGCTAACTCTACAAGCAATATGTCCCAGTGAGGTGAAAGGGCTGCTGTAGAGACTCATTAATTGGCAGGCCTTCTCCTTGCCAAAGTCACGTTGTCCTGATGTGTGCTAATGACTTGGGGAATGGCTGTGCAACAGGGGAGAGCTCACTGTGGGCAGTCCTACAATCGATGCTGGGGAAGAGGTCAGAGTGTGGCCTGATCTTTAAAAGGCCTCCTCTCATGCCAATTCCCTTCATAACCTCCCCAGGGCCCTGCTGCAACTTTCCCATTGCTCCAGAAAGAAAGCACAGGAAATATCTGGCTTGAACACACTTTGTTCTGCAGAGCTGCCATGAAACCAGCCTGTGGGATTACAGAAGTTCACTAGGAGAGGGAATCCTAAGGTGAATCCAGTGCTTGCCTGTGCTGATTCCCTTGCATATTAGTCGCTCCTGGATTCAAGAGTGGCCCCTTGAGGACAATGACAATCTGTGTGAATTGAAGTGGTCCCTGGCACAGATCTCAGCATCCCATGCACTGTCTGAGTGCTGTAGGTCAGGTACCTGTGCAGCTGTACCTAACAGGTGCCTTTGTACACCCATTGTCCCTGCTGGTTTCCATCTGGATCAAAAGCTCTGAGGAGATTCCCCATACAGCAAATACAAAACCCATCCATTATATGCCCCTCTAGTCACATTAGCTCTCACACTTTGTGGTTGCTCCAAGATTAAAATCCTGTTGGCTCAGGGCTTCTTTCTGACAGCCTTAACAAGCTATTAAATGTAATTCTGGATTGCTGCTGGTTCTCAGTTGAATGTTAAAGAAAGGAATTTGGAAAAGGCTGGGAAGCGTGGTGCTATCCTGTATTCCCATAGCATCTTTCCCTGGCTTCCTGCAGTGCTGGATTGTCGTTCCCTGAGCGAGGCTCCATTCCCTGCCTGGGAGGGAGCTGTTCACACACGGAATTGTGTGAGCCTTGGGGAAATGCTGCATCCTCTTCTTAGCCCCTGCCTGGTGCACAAGTTGGATAAATAAATAAGCCTGCATCCTCTCACAATAAAAGATGCTTGTTGCTCCAGCTCTTCTGCTGAGTTATAACTTTGGGAGTCAGAGCAGCCTCTGTGTCTTCTGTATGAAACCCGTGCAGCTGAGGCTGGTGACAAAGAGCTGTATTTTACATAGGTGAAGCTCCTACTGTAAATTGTACCACATTAACCGCTGAGCTCTTTGCTTCTTGGTCTGTTTAACATTTGGCAGCAATGAAGGGAATAGCAGCTGAAGATGGGAGTGGGAGCACTGAACTGTCAGATCAGCTAAAAGATCTGTGCTGCCTTTTCCATGGCTTCAATTCTTAACACCAGCACAGTTGCAACTACAGCCTTGTGTCTGAGTAGGGTGATGTGATCAAATACCTTTAGTTAATTAGTGGCATGCCTTTACCATTCTCTGAATGTCATCTTTTATTGGACACCAATCAGGCTATAATTTTATATGATCCTGGACTGCTTTTATTCTGTTAATTTCGTGCCCATTATTGTCCATCATCTTCATATCTAATGAAATGCTCACTTAGTAAAATTGATGAGCTTTTCTAGTCAGTTCTGAAAATCTGAATGACTCCAGTTAAACCTGGAGGCTTCCTGGCAGTACTGACTCTGTTTTTATTATTTCCATCTGGGAATGCATTTCAAGCTTACCAGTGTTGGATAAAGGGGCTGTAACAGATGCTCAGCATCCTTTGGCTGTCAGTGTAACCTTGGTCACGTCACTTAACCTGTCCGTGCCTCACTAAAAGATGCCTTATCTGTCACCATGCTGCCTTTGTGTGTGGTGCTTTTGGATTCCATCCCTGTTGCACTGTTGTCACAAAAATGGGTAAATCCTGCTGGGATGGCGGGAGAGTTACATCTGCCTGTGTGTGCACAGACAGAGGGGAAGCGCTGTCCCCTGTCAGAACTGCTCCGTTGTTTCTGTCCCTGTTCATTTCATTCCCAGAGTTAACCAGGAGCTGTTACTTGCCCTGCACTTAGGCTGGGTTTTCACTGGGATGGGGGCACTGCTTGGCTCCGTGCCGGTGACCAGCAGGGCTCGTTTCCTCCGGCAGGGTGTCAGAAATGCACTTTTCCAGCTGACCTGTGTGGTCACAGTGCCCTGGTTGACATCCCTGGGTCTTGCAGGACTGCATCCTGCTCTGGGCTCCCGTCAGGGCAGCAAGGAACCGCTGAAGTCCTCTCCAGGAATGCAAATGCAGCACACAGCTGTGCTTCTACCGCATCAGAAAAGATCATCCCATGCTAGCAAAAGCTTTCACAGGCCAGCAGGCAGGAAAAACGTTCACATCTTCTCAGGCAGAAAGCCATCAGTCGTGTGCTGGTGCTAATTAGCAAAATTCTGATTAAGTCGTTGGAGCAGTGCCAGCTTGTTCCAGATGAGGAGCTGGTCCGTGTGGAGTTGGTGGATATGGCACAATCTAGCGTGGGCTGAGAGCACCCTGGGGATGTGGTGTGCTGAAAGCAGAGCCCAGAGCAGCAGCCATGCAGTCCCAGAATCAATTTAGCCTGAGTTTCTTTTCTGGTACTTTATTTACTTGCTTATTGTGTTTTTCTACCTACCTACCTTGATTTAAAATGAGAAATCTATCCATGTGTGCACAATATATGTGTGTCCCTACCTTGCTGCTGTACACTGAGGGCTGTTAAAGCCTGCAAGAGCCAGCAGTGCGTGGTTCAGCTGTCAGCTGCACACAGACTTGCTGGCTGCCTTGGGGATCCCCTGGGGGGAAGGAGCACGGGCACTGTGCTCCAGTCCTGAGGGACCTGCTTGGGAAATAGCTTTGTTCCCCCTTCAGCTCACCAAAGTGGTGATTTATAGGAAATCATATTGATTTATAAGAAAATCAATCAAATACAGCCACGACATCGTCATTAAGTTTCTGGAGAAGTTTGCAAGTCTGTTCAGCTCTGGTTATAACTTCATGTTCTTAATATAGCATCTTAACATTTCCAGCTATCCATCACAGGAGTTTTCTGCTTACCCCATACCCACACAGACACGTTATTCTGCTTCAGTGTCTGGAAACGTTTCTAGATTTAATGAATGAATCATCATCTGTAGAAAGGCATGAGTTTAGAGTGTCTAAAGTTTCTCTCATAAAACTCATATCCATCTCCATTTTTCCTTCTTGATCACTACTGCTATCTACATTCAGCTATGGGAGGCATAAGAAAAGTTCATGAGGTGTTCTTTTTTGTCCTTGCAAGTTCATGACAGAGATGCAATTAATTAAACTAATCATTATGATACTCTTAAAGCACAAAAGTATGACCTATTTCTCTTCTTCCTTTAGCTAAGCCCACACTATTATAACCTTGATAATCATTCAGTGAAATCACTCAGCACATTTTAAGTTTGAGCTTATAGAAAAAATGGAGACTAATGTATGGCCCTCTGTTCTCGCTACTGGAGAAACCTGTCTTCAAAGAAGATGGGGGATCTAAGAATTTTTCTGCTGTTGATAGAAAATTTTCCTGCTCCTGTACTCTTCAGTGTCAAAGTACTGTTCTTATTAGGTACTTTCCTACCAGGCCTCTGATTTAAATGTCAGGCTAGACTGAGTTGGGGCATAATATTCTTCAAGCTGTGGACTGAGAAGCCTCTTGTGCAGCCAAGGTATCAGTGACCACATTTGCCTTTCCCAAATAACCTGAGTATGTTCCCTCTTTCTGGGGTGATGAGATTGCCCCTGCTTGAGCAGCCAGTCTGTGAAGCTTCATGAACTCTGGTCATGATGAGATCCTCAGTCTCATGCTGGCTGGCTCTGCAGGGTACAGCTGCCTAATCTGCATGCACAGGATTCCCTTTCCTTGTCATTTAGACAGTGAAGCCTCTGGGATGAAATGCAGAAGCTCTGTGGTAGTGCTGAGTAGTTACTTGGCTGCGAAAAAAAAGAGCAAAACCAGAAAAACTGAGTGCATTGAAAAGATGGACTGTCGGAAGACAGCAAATGCCTGATCATGTGGCAAGATGGAAGAACTGTGGTAGTTTGTCACCACATCTCTGGAGATTGCTCTGATTTTCCTTCTCAAGAAAATGAGCATTTCAAATGCTTCATTTGCAATTTTGTGCAATTTCTATCGAAGACAAGAGGTGTCGTTCAGTGTTGTATTGTCATGCTGGAAGAATGTTGGTGGCTTTAAGTCTGCTGTAGTCTGAAATTATGTTTGTGGTCTTCTTTCCCCTGCCTTTTAGGGTGGATCCCAACCAATTATTTAACACAGTGAAGGTCCAGCAGGTGTGTAAATGCACCTGAGCTTTGACCAACAGTTTAAGAGACTCTGCTGAAGTGAGAGGGGGATGGGAATAAATTGTATACAACTGTTGTAGACATTTTTTAGAGTACTTGTTGCCCTCACAGCTCTGGAATAAGAAATCAGAGCTTGGAAACACAATTTATCCAGGGCTGTGGGAATATCAGCTGAGGGTTGCAAGGCTAAAGGCATGACTGGCCAGAGAGATGTGATGGAAAGTGCTCTGGGAGTGGATTCAGCAGCTGAAGAGCCCTTGGATGCAATGAAGCTAAAGGTGTAGAGAGACAAATCAGTGACCTTTTGGGTAACTGCCTTTCCAAATCATCTGTGAAATCATCAAAATGACAGTTCCCATCTTAAAGTCAGCTGGTGCTTGAGCATTATTGAAAGCTTGAGATGGAGATTCCTTGTTCAGCTCATTGAGGTGGGAGGATGGCTCACTGCAGCCTGTGGTGTGTGTGACAGTCAAGGACAGGTCTGTGTGTCACATAAAATGAAATCCAAGGCCTGGGTTTTTAGGTAGGCACTTCAATAGAGCAGAATTCTATTGTAGCCCTTGGTGTCACCTCACTGCTTGTGTTAGTGAATGGTTCTCTTTGTCAGCCAGCATGTGTTTGCTCAAAAATGAGTAGTGCAGCTTGTGAGCCTCAGAGCTGCCTCTGTCCTGTGTGTGGTGTGGGCAGGGAATGATCTGGCCCGTTCAGGGGGCAGGAGGAAATGGAGCTTGCAGATGTAGGTGTGCAGCATCCCAAGGAACACACGTGGCTGGCACGTCTGCAGCCAGAGGACCATCCCTCTCTTCCATGTCTTGGGAATCGACCACATTTGTTTAGGTTTTGCTGCACTGCTTTGATAATACCACTGAATTTCTAGGTTGGTGATATTTTTTTTCTCCTCTAGTAATTATACAAAACACTTTTCCTCAATCCTCTATTTTTTTTTTTTTTTCAAATAACAAGTTGGAGTTCTGCTCTGTGGAGCTCTATTTCTTTTCTTTGTGCTGTTCTCTGTGATGAGTGTGGTGGGAGCATTTGTCTCCCCCAGCTGCCTTCGTTGTGGCCAGCTGCAGAACAATTGGTGAGACACCATCTGGCTGTCCCTAATTTTCACCAGCTGTAGGTGTAATCAGCAGGATGATTGCAAAGCCCCTCTTCCTTCCATACAGAAATCCTGGAATGCAAATGCAGTGATGCATAGATGTGTAATGGGAGATTGAAAACACCCCTTGGTTTTCAGAGGGGTACAAGACCTGCATGAAGTTATTTCTGTACAAGTGTAAAAGCATCTGGGTCAGTGCCTGGTGAAAGAACTGCTGATGTTCAGCTGCTGCAGCTTCTCCGGGGTTGGTGTTTCTCAGTGCAGGTGATTTGGGCAAAGGGAGGTTTGCTGTTTGTGCGTCCTCCTGCTCACACAGAGACACAGAGGGCTCCCCTTCTGCAAGCTGTTGCCTGTTCAGATGTGTTTAGATTTTAATCTCTTAAGTCAGTGAAGTTTTCTGAAGTGCACAGCCAGTCAGGACTTGCCAAGTTACCCCACATGGAAGCCAGCGAGATAATAGTTAACTTCTGTTGGTTTTGACTCAGTAAAGTGTCAGGATTAAACCCTGCCTGCGGTACTGTCTTCACCTCACTTTAGGTGTGATATTTCAGCACCTGTAGCTCCCTTTGCCCCAGCTGCTCAATCAGTGAGTGACCCAGACCTTCCAGAACAGCCAGAGCTGGAGGGTTTCTTTGACTGGCTTTTATCCAGCAGTTTACCTGGGTTTTAGCTGGTATGTCTGTGTTTTCCAAAACGAACCACCAGTGTACTGACCTCGTGCTCCTGCTGTTCCAGAAAATCAGGCAGGGCGTTCCCAGAGGTTTGAAGTCCTGCTGGATGGAGACTGAGGAAGTTTGTCTTGGCCTGGTGAAACACTGTGTGACCGATCTGTGCTGAAATCCCTCAAAGCCACGTCTGCTAAAAGCCTCTGTAGCAGAGGCTCATGTACTGTTGTGTTTGAATTATTGAAGTAGTGTAAAATATAAACAGCTAATGAAGCACCGAAATCATAGATTGAGGGGCTAAGGATTATGATAAACCTGCACAGAGGGTTAGAGGAGTAAAAGTAGAGAAAGAGGACTATTTAAAGCAGGTAGCATTCATCATCTGTTATGTATGTCAGTGTAGTTCTTTTTTTTTTAGTTGAAGCAATCAGTGCTCATATTCTTTCACATCTTCCAAAAATCATTGCAATGGTAAAGAAGAAAAAATTTTAAAATTGATGTTTCTCTCCCATGGGACTGAAATGAATATTGACCAGGAGGGAATTGCAGATATTTCAGACTTTAAAATCTGTGGCAGGATAACTCCTTGGTTAAGCCCAGCTTGCTCATAGGCTAGAGATGGAAGGATGTATGGCAAGCAGCAGTTAGTATATTGATTAATGTCATATGGAAAAAGCACTGTGTTTTGAGAGTAAAATAAAAGGCAAGGTAAGGGCATGTGTTTGAGTTTGGTAAGAATAATGTTAGTTTAGAAAAAACCACATAAAGACAAAAAGGTGTTTAATAGAAAGTGATCAATTCTACTCGGATCAGGACTATTAATCCTGCTTCTAGTTCAAAGCAAAAATAACTGTCAAAAAAAAGCCAAACCAAACAAAAAAAAAATGTCCTCCATTGTGCCTGACAGAAATAGCTGCACAAAGACTCTTCAGTGGAATTTAAATTTCTGATTAATTAGACTGCAGTGTTAATTAGTGCCAGTGGTCCTGAGACAAATCTGGTAATTAGTGAGTTGCACATCCAGTGGGGAAGCCCAGCAGAACACCTGTTTCAGAGTGGCAAAATGGATGCAAATGGAAGACTTGCAGTGTTGTTGCACCCCTGTTTACTTTCCTTGTTCTGGGGCTTGTACTGCAACCATCTGTATGAAAGTTTGAGTTTGTGAGCAATATCTCTGGAATTATAAAAAGCACGATCTTCTGTTGGGCTGGTAGTGCTGAGCCAGGTATTGCCTAGCTAATGAGAGGAGGGTGACTATGGATCTGGAACGTGTTATTCCCAGTTGCTTAGACTGCAGTAATTAACAGTCGATCAGGCTTGTGTAAATGGATTAACAGCGCCTCAGGCTCCCAAGACAAACGTGGGTAAACCTCACACCCCAAACTGAATCTGATCCACAGGAGGTTTAAATCAAAAAATAAGCACGTGAATTCTCCTAAGAAACGTGTTGGAGCACGTAAGGTTCCTCCTGGTTTTCCCAACTGTGACAGACTGGGTGTTGGCAGCTCCTGCTCACCTCTGATGAGAACAGAGTAACCACAAACCTGTCAAAGGTGGCTCCTCTCATTCCTGAGACTCGTCTGCTAAGAACTCCCTGTGTGGTTTTACATGTTCATACCAATGCTGATTAATGAGGAGTTGTTTCTTAATTAAACCCCCTTGTGTTTTGGCTTTTTTTTTTTTTTTTTTTCCCTCCTTCTGGGAAGGGATTTATCTTTGTTAAGTTACAGAAGCAGACATTACAGATCTTGGGCTTAGGAGAAGTTCAGTGTGAAGCAATAGCTGGTGTATGCTGCATTAGCATTTGTATGTATGCTGCATTGAACACAGCTCTGAGCACTAATTAGTTGTTCTAGGAGCAGGGAAATACTGTTTTCATTCCTACCAAAGGTTTTATGTTAAGCACAGAAACTTTTGTACGCTGATCAGAATCACTGTCTGCTTGGAGATAATGGTCTTTGTTTCTAAAAAACAGGTACATCCAGGATTAAGATTTCAGTTGGCCTTAATTAAGGATGTCATTGGCTGAATAAAAAATGCGGGGCTGGAAATGTCCAGGCACCCTTTGGGGCACGGTTCATCCACGTTAAATGCCACGGGTTCCTCTGGGTAATGATCTCCTGCAACGTGAAGCACTGTCAGCTTCAGGGCAGGCTGTAAGAAAGGTGAGGATCAGAGCAATTTACTCTGTCTGAATTTGAAACTTGGTGTTGACACAGCTCAGATCTGATTAAGTTCAAGAGGCAGAAAGTTTGTGTCAGCGTAGAGTGGGCACTGAAAACCAGAGCTTCAGAAGTCCCAGAGAAGAAGGAAATGTTGCTAAGGAAATGGGTTTATTTAATACTCAATTTCTCTACCAGCCTGTTTCCCATCAACTTGAATATGGTCATTTTTAACTCGATACAAATAGAGAGGCAAAATGCATCCCTTGGCCATGAGCCAAGCAGACTCAGCAGAATCTTGAAAGAAAAATAAAGCACCAATCAAGTTAGCAAATAAAAGTGGAGATTTGTGTCTTTCCTCTGAGAACAGTTGATGGTTTTTAAAAAGTCTGTGATCAGAAACCTTAAAATTTCCTCTCAGCACAGGAAAAATGCTCCACGGCAATACTTTGGTCTCTGTAATTTTTTTCTTCCCCCCCCCCCCCAGAAAAACTCAATCTAGTTTTATCATTTTTTTTTTTTTTACAAGCAAATAAAAATTCCATGTAAGACACAAGTTAAAATACTGTGACAAGCAACCAGGGCGTAGACCAGTATCTCATCCTGTTAGTGCCTTAATCTTTTTGGGGATGGACATTTATCTGTTCAAGTACCAATGGGAGAAAACGTGGGCAGTGTGTTAGGGTGGGGCTGATATCTCTTGCTAGACCCCTGGATTTCATTATAAGAGAGAAAAATGCAATTTGAGGCGTTTCAGCCCATCCTTTTTCCTGAAATACAAGCCAGTTCAGTATTCACGGGCCGTCATATGGAGGTGAAAGTGGACTCTGAATGCCTGGCAGTGCTTTATTTCAGCCTGGTAAACAGAGGTAGGAATGGTAAAGGCAGTCCTGGACACCACCTTAGCTACAGTCTCTGCTCAGAATGGTGCTGTCAGGGCCTTTTTATGGTCTTGTCACATACCTTGGGGCTGGATGGAGCCCTGTAGCTGAGGCTGAAGTTGCCTCACCTCTGTCCACATGGGCAAATGCTCTGTGTTTCTGCAGAGGCGAAGTGCTCAGCAACGGCTCACAGCAGACCTTGCACCAAGACTCCTCCCCAGGCTCTGCTTCCAGCCAGGCTGGGTTGGGTACCTGGCTGCAGTTGTTAGCTAAATGCACCACTGCAGAGCGGCTGTAATCACAAAATCTATAACCGTATGGAAATCAGAGCCGGAGTGCAGAGACCTTGTGGACTTTCAGTCTATCAAAAATGACCTCTTCAGGTCGATAAACGCTGTGAACAGGAAGCCAATTGCATCCTCTCTAACCTATCTCAGTCTTGAGAAAGGGCAAATGCTAAGGTTAGATGTAAACAGTGCCCTGATGATGGGCATGATCAAAGTGCCGCCATGCAAGGGCTTGGGGTTAAAATGTCTCAGGGCCTTGTTAGTAGGATTGCCCTGGAGCTATCTAGGTAGATGACAAAACTGAGATCTTTCTGAAGGTTTCTAGATTTGCTAGAGGCCTTCAGCCTTTTGGGTGTTACCTGAGCTCAGAAGATCAATTAAATCATTAATTTTGTGTAAATGGTGCCAAGGCTTATGTTGGTGCTCCCTGCTCAACATCAACATGTAAAAAAATGTCCCTTAATTTCTAGGGGGACTACCGAAGAAGAATCCCAGTACTTGAAATCCTCTTTTGCTCTAAAGAAACTTGTAACAAATTCTTTAACAGAGGCATGGGAATGAGCATTCTCCTTTAATGTTATTTCCAAGGAGGGTTTCCACAGTAATGAAATATGCCACAGTAAGTAGTGATAGCTCAGCTGAAAAAAATTGGCCAGTTAAGGAGAGGCTCAGCATATGTGCCCCTTTGCACCATCTTAAATCACTCTTACAATCTGAATTGTCTATTCCTGATAAATCTGTTCAGCGTTGCTAGGTTTGAAGTGTGTGGAATTAAAGCATCCTTATGGGATGTGTTCCAGCTGAATTCAGCCTTGTGCAATTCATGGCACTGGAAGTGGCCCAAAGTGACACTTCTTCCTTTGTTAGTTTTGCTTATTTTTTGTTTGTTTGTTTGTTTACAGAAGGGCAATTGCTATGGAAAGTACCTGTGAGAGCTATCAATATTGGAAGTATCTGTCACTGTAAATAAACTTGGAATTTATTTGTTTGTGGCTTATCTCAAACCATACTGTAAAGTGATCAGACTACAGGCTCTGAATTAAAATGAATGAAAAATGAGAACAAACCCTTTGTTTTCATTTACACAGGTCATGAGCTGCTGATGTGTGAATAGTTCCAAGAAGATAACTAATGAAAAGATGCCCTTACTTGGTGTTAAAATGAATTCACCAAACTGTCTTGTCCTTGATGCCTCTTCCCAGAAACATGTGTAGCTTCCTGAGTCAATTCAAATGTGTACGCGAGTGAAAGGAAAATAAGACAACCTGGAGGAAATGAAACTTCCACAGGCAGTTCCTGAATTCAGAACGGCCTCTCTGGGAAAGCAGTGAATGTACTCAGAAACTGGGCTCAGATAAATCTCTTAGGGGAAAAAAACCCACCTTGCTAACATGTTAATGAAAACACTTTCTAATTAGCTACATATGATATAGTAAATATTATATACTGGTGTGAGACCTTTGTATGGGCCAGGGCAGGATCCAGGTGAGCCTCCTGGGGCAGGGTGGGGTCAGCCCTGCTTTGAAGACTTTTCCCCAAGCCCTGACAGGCTGCTGTAGATTTAAATTCTCCATCCTGCAGACTTCTGAGAGCTGGTGGCTGAAATACCTGCCTAGTGATAAATGCTCCTAATAACAGATCACTTGAATGCCTGTGGTTTCTGGCTGGGTCATTTGGAAGCAGAACTCTGGGCTGGTGGGGCACCCTGGTGATGAAACAAACCTATTAGCGCTTTACTTGCAGTTTAATTAAGTGTAGAGGGCTGGATTTGCTTGACTGGAGGATTCTGGAAGAGATCCAGCTCTGTCAGCCCTCGACTCGTCCACTAATTACCCAAATGCAGGGAGTAATTTGGAGAGATTCTGTGGAAGTTTGTCCACCAGAAAAGAATCTGTCCATCGAGAAAAGAGAACTTGATTCAAGACCAGAGAGCGTTTATATCTGTAGTTCTGCACTGTCCTGGAAGAAAGGATTCCTTCCCTGGGACACTCCAGCAGAGCTGAGATATCCAGCCCAGGCTGGGCTGCAGATTGACCTTTTTGTGAGGTGTTGGGGTGTTTTGATTTTATTTTTTTTTTAATTGTTTGGTTTGGTTTTTGCTAGAAAAGGTGATTATTCCAGTTCAGCATTTGTGCTCACAAGCTTATTTCACCTTCCAGTCTACGAGTCCTTATTCAGACAGAGGCATGCCTTGTTTTTACTTTGGGAAATCTGCTTGTCACTTCATTAGACCACTTACAGCTGAGTGACAGGGAATTTAATTTTCTTCCTTTCTTTGCTGTTGTTGAGGAATTCTCTCGTGTCACCCTGTCACACTGGGATTATGTTTGTGGAACAGAGATGCTGTGGCACAGCCTCTCAGCTCACAGCTAATCAGCCATCTCTTATTCTGCCTTGGTGTCACTCAGTCTTGCTTTCTGTGTTACAAAATCCTTGACTCATCTGTTGCTTGAACAGCTTCATGATTTGACACCTTGCTTTCAAATCCTCCTGGCTGGGCCAAGAACATGGGCACAATGTTAGAAATTTGGTCGGTGTCCATTGATTTCAGGGGACCAGCAGGTGCCAAGGTGTGAAGTTTCAGGTTCAGTGCCAATTAGACTGAACAAACTGCCCCTGGTGCCTCCTGGCCAGGCTTCTCCCTCCCCATCTTCACTTACCCCTGCAGTGGAATAGAAAAAAATTATTTCCATTTTTTTCCTTCTCTGCTCCCCTTTCTCCCCCACCCCTGTGATCCATTCCTTCCTTTATCTGTGAAACCAACAAACTCCAGTCAAAGCCTTGTCTTATCTCTTGGCAGTTCCAGAAACTGCCCTTGAAATGCTAGAATCTGAGAACAGTGTGTAGCAGAGCATCTGGAAAACTTATCTTCCACAACTTTGTATTGCTGCTGTTCTGCAATTTTCTGCCTCTGTACTCTAGCTGACCTATACATATAATAGAAAACTTTCTCCTATATTTCTCATAGTCAAAAGTTGTCTTATCTTCAAGGAAGGAGAAAATAGGTTCATTACTCAGAGAAAGACAAGGAGATGTCATCCTATGGTAGGGTTTTTTGAGTGCTTTGTTTGGGTTTTGTAAGTGGCCACTTACTGAACTAAAAATTGTAAAGGGGGGGGGGGGGGAAGCACAGCAGCTTTTTCCATTACTATTTTGTTTTCTAATTAATCCTACCCATTCAAGTTTTATCTGCTTTGCTCATGCAGAGTTTTCTTTTATAGCTTAAAAAAGGGTTGGGGGGAGGTGCGAATACCCTGCTCTGCTAATGCATTTTGATTGCTTTTCCCCCCACTGTTGGAAGGCTTTTAGAAACACCAAGGTTCTTAATTTTTCGTGTGACACTGGTTCCCCACCGCTCTGGGTTATTCAACTTGGTAAACATTTTGCCTGAAGGACTGGATTTCCTTCGATGCGCAAGGTGACGAGCTGAAAGTCCCAGCCGCTGTGATTGCATTTGATGAAGACGTAATTAAGACAGGCTAAATTCTGTGAGCGTGTGTGTTTTTAATAACTCCTGAATCAGCCTCGTGGACATGAATGGTTCCCAGTGCTAATCACTGCAAACCAATCCTGTGTTGGGCAAGGTGAGAGGGAATTCCCTCTGCTAGGGGAGAATGGCTTGGCTTTAGCTTGGCTGGGTGACTTGAAGTCAGCCTTTGTGGTAGCTGTGTTTGTGGACATTTTTGTGGACAAAATTATTGTGCTGCTCTGCAGCCTGTGGTCCCTACACAACCAGAGAGTTTTTAGTCCTTGTTAATTTGCAAAGTTGGTCTGGATTGTCAAATTTCGGTCATGTGATAATATCTGGTCGTGTTTTATTTGGAAAATGAGGTGCTGCATGAGTTACTGTGCATGGTCCTTCCTGCTGCAGCAATTTCTGTCTGACCAGTATGTTTCTCTTCTAGAAAAAGCAGCTTTATCAGAATTCAGCTTTGCAGTATGTGGCAGTTGGGTGAAACTCGGTTTTGAAAGAAAAATGGAATATCTCAAGAGGATCAGCTTTTAGAGCTGTGAAGTTGCGGAGCAGACCTGATATTGTCATCAATTATTTTCATGATTTTTAAGCTAAAATGAAGCAAAGTGTGTTTAAAAATGCCCATGAAATTAAGTTTTTAGAAGAATTATTAGGGCTTGGAAGAGAAACTACACTCCAAGAGCATTTCTTCTGGAACAGAAATTCCAATTTTAGCCAATATTGGTAATACAGAAGAGTAGTACCTATCTCTTTGATGTGCTATGCAGTCATAAATGAGTGCCTATAACACCTCAGAGTTGAATAGGTCCATGTAAGTGCTATTATTGTTTATTGCTATTTAGCATTAGTAGATTTAGGTCTCTCAGGAACCCGATTAAAGCAGAAATAGTGATATTCAGGCCTTCATGTTCCTATTTGTCTTTCAGTGGGTTTTATTTCATTACCTTTGAGACTACTTAAGGAATGATTTCTGACCCTCCCTGGGTAATTTTCTAATCTGTTAATGCTAAAATATCTTGGAGAGTCCAGATCTCAGGCTATTTTTCTTCCCCTAAATGTTTCTTGGAGCCATTTAAAAAGCCCTTAGAAAGTATAACAACAAAATCCAGGCAGTGTAAGTATGCATGACTTTAAATTATATAGACTCTAATTCTGTGACAGACAAATCCCTCTTTGCATGCAGTATCCTTCCCCCTTCTGCAGCCTTCCCTGGCTGAAGCTGTCAAAGCTGAAATGCCTCAGTGTCAGAGCAGTGCTGGTCTGTCATTGCTCTTCAAAGTTTACTGTGGTATTTAGAGGTGAGATCGAAGAGATGCAGCATCCCTGCAGCTGGGGCTCTTCTAAACAGCTCAGATCTTGAGGGCCCTTGTGATGGTGCCATCTCCAAGGTGCTGAATAGAAAATATCCATGGCTCCAGGTGGAATCCGGTGGTTTGTTTCACAAGTGCCCTGCTGAAGCTTCCCAGCTCCCAGCCTGTGCCAGCCAGATGAAAGCTGTGACACGTGCCTGTGCATCCTAGAGCTGCATCTTCCAACTGCACTGCAGTCATTCCCTCAGGAGCTGTGGAGTTTCATCACCATGCTGCTGGGGGAAAGCTAGGCAGAGGAAATTACTTTGCACAATCTGAAAGCAGAGCTCTCTCTGATCTGATGGGGAAGAAATTGGTACAGATTTGTGCCCAGCTTTGGAGTAATTGCATTTTCAGACTGTTCAAGCCTTCCTTCAGGTGTTGATCATATTGTTGCTCCATTGCCATCAAAATGGTGTAGCTGTAAGAGACAGCCCTTGAGGTGATTTGGATTTGGAAAGGATGCAGGCAGAGATGAAGTTCGGGAGTGACATTCATTAAATAATGCCCAACTCTAATTATGTCTTCTGCAAGGAGGCTGGAGCTGGAAGATGTGTGTCTGTGATGCTGTGGGCTCTGCTGGGAGGCTTTTACCTGTCAGAGGCAGGGACACCCTGCTGAATGGACACAGATTCCCTTTGCTCTGGGTGTAGCTGATGAAGCAGCAAGGAGATGACAGCTGTGTTTCTCCAGCCTGGCTGGATGCCTTTTCAGCAGAAACGTCTCATTGTGTGAGTTAAAGGGACTTGACTAATCACTGCCTTTCACAGGATAGCTCTGGTAGTGTTTTGTAGGCATTTCCCTTTAGTGAACTCATTTTTCTCACCTCTGTTATGGCTGGAGCTACTGGGCTGGGAGACTCCTTTAAGAATAACTTTGTCCTCTTGGTTGTGATAAGGAGAAGTTGAGGTGTTGTTAATGTTTGTGTCCACCTGAGTCCTGGTCCTCAGAAGGAAGTGCAAACATGGAGCAGCCAAACTGTAATTTCCCTGAGCAAGGCAGCAATGCTTCCAAACCGTAACGTTTCTGCTTTCAGTGACAAAGGTTCAGCTTCTGGGCTGGAATAGGAAGCAGAAATTTCCACTTGAAAATAAAGATATATACAGTTGTACATGTTTTTCTCAAAAACCTTCTTATTTCGCTCTTTTCTAAAGTGATAGCCTTTCTTCTAAAAGGTAACTTGTTTACCTTAAGCTCTGTTTACTTTTCTGTTCTTTGAAATTCTCTTGCTTCCCATTCACTGCTGCTGTTGCCCAACTCCTGTCCCCTGTTAAGCGTTCTAAGGCAAAAAATTTGTGGTTGTCTTCGGTGATGAACAAGGAAATCAAAATTGTCTAAATTGCAGTCATATCCCTTTCCTTAAGAAGCTGTGTTTCCTCCCACACTGAAGTCTACAGGCCTGGTGGATTTGAATAAGAGGAAACCTATGGATAGTAGGAAGGGGGAGGAAGATCTTCATTAATTCAACTTGGAACCTTGCTCTCTATCTTTCATGTTTTAAGCCCCTCTGAAATGCGTGTTTGTATTAAATAGTTTGATAGGTAGAACATTGAAAATCCACTGGGACTGTATCCTGAGAGGCATCACCCTCCTGTGCAGAAGGAAAGTTCTGCTGATGCTTTACACAGGTTGAACTTTTCTCACTGCAAGCTGCAGTCACAGGTGATAAATGATCCTGCAAAGCCTGAACTTTTGTGTGAGCGTATTATCAGCCACCTGCTTCTGAGTTCAAAGTTTCTCCAACACATTCCCTTCTTCCTTTACCTGCAAAATAGGTTTGGGTTTTTTTGTGGAGCTACTTGTTCTTTCAAAGAGTGTCTTCTCATGCCCTTTCCCTCTGGCTTAAGGAGCCACATGTCAAACACGTGGCTGTAACCTTGCACAGTGCAGAAAGCAATAGGTCCTGCCCAGCAGGAAATGTCATGTGTGTGACTGGCTTTGCACTGTGTTCCTCACCCTTCTCCACTGTTGGGATGCTGGTGCAACAGCCTCCCAGGGTGTGTGATTCCGAGAGGCTGAATATTACAAAAATGAAGTAAATAGCATCAGAGTACGTGTAACTGTAAACTGCACAACAGTTCAGACTGTAAAGTGCTAGAGGGTGAGCGTAACATGATAAACTGGCTTAGTGATAAATCACAAGGCTCTGTGCTGATTGTGAACTGGGGGCATTTCATCAAAGCTAATCATTGCTGAGGATAGCTCAGAGGCCCTTTCGATAACTGTGTATGTGATGTGAAACAATGTGTTACGTGGTGGTGACAGGAGGCTGGGATCCCGGCAGGTGTGGAATTTTGTAGATGCAGCACAGCACAAGGAGCACCCCAGAACCGAGAAGCTGGGTCTGATTTTGAGCAGGGCGATCTGGTTACAGATTTTATTGCTCCCTGAACAGCTCAGAAGTGAGTGATGGTGGGATCTCCCTCTGAGGCTGATGTCCTAGTGACGCACTGAGAAAACTTTGCTGGAATAGGATATTGCCACATGCCTGTGCCTCCCTCCCTCCGCCTGGCCTGGTGATACAATGCAAATCAGACCCTCCTGTCCATGGGGATGATGAACTCTCCTTTTAACTTGACCAGCTGGACACGTGCTAAGTAAATCTTGCCAGTATTAACAAGGTCTTTAAGGGTGTGAGTCCCAGCTAACTCCTACAATCTGTCATTGCACCTTTAAATCTTCATCAGAACTGGAGCACTGAGTCTTCCCAGGACTGTATTAATTGGATTTCATGCTACTGGGAAGGTGTGTGGTTTGTGTCTTGCATGGCAATTGCAGGCACAGGCCACTGAAGATTTTAGTTCTCCTTGTTTAATTCCTCCAAAACTGCCATTGCTCTTGAAACTTTTAATAACCACCAGTTTACCTTTTGTGAATTGGTGATTTGAAGGAGTAAACAGAAAAGCTTTTCAGCTAATGCAAGTCACCTGTGTTTTTGGCTGACTCTGTCAAACTGTGTTTCTTTCTTTAACCTTTGGATGATTTTCTTTGCCAAGGGACTGCCTGGCACCGCGGTGGCCTCAGGTCCATAAAACAAAGTAAGCATAACTTATGCATCTGAAAACTGTCATCTTTAATCTCGATTTCCAGAGTGCATTGCTGACCGAACTGCAATTTTAAAAGCTTTATTCCCCCTTTTTCTGCCAAACAGGTCTAGTCAGAAAATAGTGGAGAACAAAACCATTTTTCAGCCCAGATGAAGTGCATAAAAATTATAAATTGATTTTTATAGTGCTTGTTGAACTTACTTGCTCAATAATAAATTATTCCAGTTATAATGTAACCAATGCATTCCTTATAACTACCTACTCTGAACAGTGACAGTCTACAACTTGTATTAATATAAACCATATTGAGCAACCAGCAGATCATAAGCAGTGTTTCAATGCAACATCAGCACTGAAATCATGATAAAATACTTCAGGGTGTCAGGCTAATCTGTGACAGGGAGCTGGTAGTTTGGTCTGGTCTTGAGGAATGCTCTTCAGGAGCTACAGTGGAGTTAATAGGGGGGAAAAAAAAGGGTTCACAGGCAATAAAGGGTTGAGTGGCACTTTATTTGTCTGTTCAAATCAAATATCAGATGCCAATTAAAAGGGTCTCCTGCAGTCACTAATTAAGCAGCACTGAGGGATTGATTAGCCCTTTACCGATGACTGTCAGTACAAATGCATTTGTTCTGTTATCCCAGCATGTACTTCAGGGAATCGACCAGTTTCTATTAATGACTCTGAGCATGTTCACGTGATAAGCACAGGACTCTGGCATTTAATTTGTTTTAATATATAAACCATTAATTTTATTGACTGGCCTATGCTCTCCAGTCATGGATGTGCTTTCTATTGCTTCAGAGGAGTTTGTCTTCAAAAATGACTCTCCAAAAGGAGAGGAGCCCTCCCAGAAAATGGGTAATGGTCAAATTATTGTGTGTTCCACTGGTATGCTCCAACACTCTGGAATTCCTGCTGCATTTCTAGGGCAGAAAGGTGAAGGTACAAATGAGGAAATTGGGTGAAAAACATGCTTTTGAAAGGCCCAGGTTGGAGATCAGTGTTGTACATCTATAGCATTGCTCCAGCCTGAATTTCTGTAGCAAGATTTTGGGTAGTTGACCCTGCCCTGGCCTTGGCAGCACCTCTGCTGGAAGGTGCTGGAAATCCTGAGAATGCCAAAGATTTTTTGGATTTTCAGTGCCTCCTGAAACAAATGTGAACATTTCCTTCACAAATGTTTAGATGATAACTGTAATTCAAAACAAAAACACTTTCTCCGCTGTTTATCTTGAAAGTCACCCTTTCATTTTTGTTCAGTTTGAAGAAAACAATTCTCTGTTGTGTCAGAATTTCCCACATCGTGGTAATGTTTGGCCAATATTCCTGCCTCACCCTGTTAAATTTTGCTGATGGAGCTCCAAATGCAGCTTCTGCAGGAGATACTGGGGTCCTGAGTCACCTGTGAACCCTTCCGTGTCTGTGCTTAGAGCAAGGAAATCTCTTGGGAAATAGATGTGAGAGACCAGCTGCAGCCCAAGGGTTTTAAAGGCAGATTTAGTCTTGCTGTGACAGGGTCAGAGGCTTTGCTTCTGTACCTTCAGTGGAAGTTCTTTTTCCTGACTTCAGTGGGAGAATTGATGCAGCTTGGAAAGGGAAGGAATTCAGCACAGGTGGAATATTCTGCCTTTGTTTTCAGAATTCAAAGTCTGTTTGGTATTAAAATGCAAATAAGCAAGAAAACAAAAATCTCCTCAGAAACCACGATGCTTTATTCAAGTGCTGCTATTTGATGCTATTCCAGACTTCATCCCTGTCTTAGTCTTATATGAAAGTCTTTCCTAGTTCTGATTCAATGTGTGGGGAAATTAGATTTGGAAAGAAAGCTAGTAGGAGGAAATATTTCTTAAATTTGGTAGTTGAAAGAAATACCCTTAATCTCCCCTGTTATTAGTACTAAAGGATGTTTCAGAGAATAATAAAGCTACTGCACTAAGCCCCTTAATTCTTTCCTTTAATCATTCCTTCTCTTGTTTTTCATTTGCCTTTTTTTATTCTTCTGATATTAATGTTTTCATTCTGTTGTCCTCTGCAGTTTTCACTTCCTTTCCCTCAATTCGACATTCTGCATTTAACACTTTTTTCCCCCACTTCTATCTCTTTTTAAAATCTCTTTTTTTTTTTTTTTTTTTTTTTTCGTCTTGTCTCCCCCCTCCCTTGCTTTTTGTTTCCTGTTTTCCACTAGAGCTCGGTCCTCTGCTGTCATGTGTCACGGTGGCTGATCCATGGTGGGCTGCAGAATGGCTGTGTTCTGTTTTTCTGCCTGCTATTGCCAGAGATGCCAGAGATGTTCTGCCTGCACGCACCGCTCTGGTGTGGCTTTGTGGCAAGAAATCTGCCAGGTACTGGCTGGTTTGAGAGTGTGTGGGGATATTGCTGGTGGGTATTTTTGCTCATTCAACTTTGTTTTGGGTTGTTCTCCTTTTCCTTTGGCAGAAGCTCCGTGCAGTCACTTTGTTGTTGGCTTTGTATGTTAAAAAGCTGCTGTGAGGGCAGTTGTAGAGAAGGAGGTCACCCAGATGGCTCATTAGAACCAGAAAGTCAGGGGAGGCAGGCAAATTGAGACTCATCTGATATGATAATCCTGCTATTGTGACTACAAGGTTCATAATAAGTATAATCCTTGTGTGATAAGAGCGATAATCCTTGTGATATTTGCAATGGAAATGGTTATGTGTATGAGTAACTTTCATTCAAAAACAAAGTTGTGGCTAATCAGTCATCAGGTGGTTATTTTCATGGTACAGCTATGCCACCACCTCTGTGCCTTGTGGCCCCTTCCTCATTTATCAGTTTCAGTCCTAGCTGTTGGACATCATTAAGTGGTCTTGATATGCAAATTGAGCTGGATATAATGGTCTACAAAGAAAAGATTTGGATTAAATGTAAGATGCAGTCCTAATACTAGGATTTGGTGGCCCTAAATGCATATAGTGCCTGAAATTATTCCCACGATTACAGCACTTTTGTTCACATTGTATAATAAAGTAAAATGTTTTGACAAATGACGACCGTCGTCCTCTATAATAGAAACTTTACCTGCAGTTATGAAAATATAAAGAAGAACAATAATTTTGCAAATCTGACCAACAGACAGCCTCAGTGTTTGATGCTGAAATCCAGATTTGGCTCCTGGAACCGTCCTATCTCACGTCTTTCCCTCACCCTTTGGATGGTCACTGTCCTGGGGGCCTTTGCAGTGGGATGTTGTTGAAATTCCAAGTGGCTGCTGCAGCTCGTGCAGGGACCAAACTCACCTGAGCTATAAAGACTGTTGGAAAATGCCCTTTCAGGTAGGCAGATGTTCTGAGCTGACCATCTGCTTTACAGTTGGTGTTCCTGTGCCTCATCAAACCTAATTGCTCCTGTGATTGTTGGTAATGACGGGGGGCTATTTCTTGTCATAAACTTAGTGGTGATATTTTCTGAACTATAAATATCAGTCCCTCTTTGGATATCCACTGGCTCCCATTTATCAAAGTGACAGCCAGCCAGCAAGCAAACCCTCAAAATGGGTGATAAAATTAGCTACAATCAATATTCCATTCAAAGTAATATAATTAAGCCCACAAGTTGGGGTTTAATTTCATCTTGCAGGGGACTTTGTTTCAGAAGGACCCGATTTTTGCAGTAGTCAGGGAAGATAAGCACAGGTCACTTCACAGTTTTCAGTGGACAACTGCACTTATCATGAAAAAATGTTAGGGAAAATACGGCTGATAAGGCTCTTGCAGGGAGACAGCTACCACAAATTTCATGGTAAAACAGCAAAAGTTCCATAAGATGACTTTTTTTTTTTTTTTTTTTTTTTTTTTTTTTTTTTTTTGACTGTAAATTATGATGGATGCTGAAACAAACCACTTTGAAATTCATGTGATCACTGGTGCATATCAAATTTAGTGTGACAGAATGCATGTTGGTATTTATAACTGGAATTATCACTTAGAGGTGCATATAGCATATTAATTAATCTTACTACCAGTTGAGTGAAGAGCTTGGGCAAATATCTAAATTTTGAATATCTGAAATAGGATAAGGATATTGATAGGACTAATTGTTTTGGAGTTACACGGGCCTTAATAAAAGAATTTTCCAGGGTTTGACTCTACCTCCATATATCTGAAAGTTTAATATTTTCATCTGCTTTAGTGTTGATTTTTGGTGATAGCTGCCCTT
Source organism: Hirundo rustica (assembly GCF_015227805.2). Taxonomy (NCBI): domain Eukaryota; kingdom Metazoa; phylum Chordata; class Aves; order Passeriformes; family Hirundinidae; genus Hirundo; species Hirundo rustica. The sequence continues at coordinate 5,975,420 of NC_053466.1, read as the reverse complement.
GGATCACTGACATTTGTGCAGCATCACTGGTTCATGGCCAAAAAGTGCTGCTAACTTTCAAGAATTCTGTGTGGGGCATTTATACCATTGATGTCGGGGTTTGCATCATTAAGATGTGTTTGAACAAGGTCTTGAATAAGAGAACCATTGCTAGTAGTAGTACTGATGCCTTTTTTAAGGTTGTAAGATGCCATCCTGCTCCTCGTGTTCTCTCCCACCTTTGTGCACGTGAGCGCTTCATCGTTCCTGTGACTCCTCCTGCCTGCAGTGGTCAGGCTCTGCTGCTCCTTTTCACTGTCCCCCACTGCTGTAATGCTGCAGTGCAGTGTCAATGAAGCCATAAATCAAGTCTGCTCTGAAGATACTTGTAGAAAGCTAAGCGCCTTAGAAGTTCTGCACGGTGCAAAACCCAGACACCAGGCTGATCGTTTCTTTCCAAGCTGATCCAAGCAAGATGTTTCCTTTTATAAACTGGGGCTTGCTGCTGGCCAAAAGTTCTGTGCAGAGATAAATTCTTTGTGGGATTTGTTCTGCTTCTGTTTGATCTGTTACTTTGCCTGGAAAACCCTTTCCTTTTGGCTCTTGGATTGAGGTCCTGCTGTGGGTGTGGGTTGAGCTGTTAGTGTGCTGCGTGGAAGAGGGATTGGCAGGAACTGCAAAAGGGAGTGCTGAGAGTTGGAGCAGAAGGGTTTTGGCAGCTCCTGCTCGCAGCAAATCCAGAGTGCTGATAACACTGACAAAGGAAGTGTCAGGAGTCGGTGCCACATTAAAGAAAGCCTGAACTAATCTTTCAATTTGGGCTGTGAGAGAGTCTTTTACAGTGGTGGGTGTATGTGTGCATGTACGCTGTGTGCTTCTGTGTGTATAAATAAAAACTGGCCTCTGACTCTTGTAATCCCTTCCTACTGGAAAAAAATGTTGCGGTATTACATGGATTTTTGGTCAATTCAGAAGAAGTTGTATCTTAGCACATTTCCAATCAATTGGTCCTGGGAAGACACTTCTGACTGTGCACTTGTGTGCTGCCTTTAGGCACTGTGTGTAAAAACGCAGCGACCCCAGGAGCTTTAGCTCTGCCCAGCAGGAGAGCAGTATTTTATGAGTTCTCTTGCATGCTTTTGTCTGAGAAGTGTTTATGTTTGCATTATAGGTCAGTTGGAAATGTTTTCTTCTGCACAAGTTTTTTCTGTTCAAGCTATCTAACCCAGAGCCCAGCCATGCAGCTGCCTCTTGGGTAAATCCTCTGACAGCACGATTCTTGTCAAGCTGTTTCACGTGTTCATCTAGGTTAAAATAATCAGAGCTGCTGATGTGTGCTGCCATCAGCAACTGCATTGGCCTGGGCACATCAGTGCGTAGAGTGGTTAATTAAAAAAAATGAGCTGATCTCTGTTTGCCCCAAGCCAGGTTAAATTGTAAGGAAACTTGCAAACGGCGAGGCCTCTCGCTGGATGGCTCCTGACAGTCAAGAAGCAGATGCTGGGGGTGACTTCTGAATTCCCTGTGCGGTTGGGAATGCAGTCATTTCAGGATGACAGAGATGACAGGACTGGAATTACAGCCCTGTTTGTGTCAAGCTTTGTAGAGATGTGCTAAGGCTAAGGCTGCCAGTAGCCTTGAAATTGTATCTTCCTTTAGTGGATCCCTCATAGCAGCAGCTATTTCTGTTGAAATGCACATCAGATTTGGGAGGTATATATTCCATGCTTTGGAGGTGTTTTTTGGTGAGAACTGTCGTTCATAATTGAGGCAGTGCTTGCTTTATGGGCCTTTGCTTTGTCAGGTATGGGTTTGCTGTGCAGAAAGACTTTAAATGTCTTTAACTCCATGCTCTGCATCTCGGCTTCAAGGAATTTGCCCAAAGCTCAGAACTACAAACCCCTTCATGTCCCATGTCAGGACTGGCTCTGCAAGGAGAAATGAAGGACACAGACTGCTGTGACACCAGCCATGGCCTGTGCTTCAGCTGCCTCACTTGCAGGACGAGAGAGCACAAGGCTCTTCTGGTCTCTGATCTGTGTAGGCATCTGAAGGTTGATGTGTGCTGCTGTGAGTCCCTCAGAGATGATGACTGTGAGGATCCATCCGACTGTGCAGCTCGGTACAAACGTCACAAAGATGGATCAATGACTAAGTGTTCCTTGGCTGTAGCTGAACAATGGAAGGTGGCCCAGCACTCATGTGTTCCGTGAGAGCTTGTTTCCCCAGAATTTGGCTTTCCAAATACCACCAGAAAGATGATGATGACAACTCCATGTAAAACACTGTAAGTGGCAAAGAATTCAGTAAATTAGCTCATCGTCTTGGAAATCAATATAATTTAAGATACGTGTTCCAAATAGTGGCAGCACTATCTGAAAGTGTTCCCTGATTCAGCAGCTGAATGGAAATACCCTTCAGAGAACAGGATGCTTCCTACTGCTCAGCCCACGCCTTTCTCTTTTTTGGAAGTAATTCATGTTCCTTCACAGCTGGTGAAGGCAATGAGATCCTCTGAGTCTATGAATTCCTGAGGCAACAGGAGAAATACTGTGATAAAAAATCAGTAGAAGGGTGTCTGTGACAGAAGTCTACCAAGATGAGCAACCAGTTTAGCTTTGGTAGGATTTGCTCCTACTTGGGGACAATATGGTTAAATGTGGGGTTTGGGCCTTAGAGGCATTGGCTGGACTTAGACAATGATTGGATTTAGGACTGGGAAGAGCTGTTGAATAGGAGTTATAGTTTGGGTAAAGGACAGAAAGTGCCAAACCCAGGCAATCCTATTGGTCACTGGTGTAGTGTCTCACAAATGAGGTGGCAGGGGCTGAGGTTTTGCTGTCATCAGCCTGGGGCTTGGACTACTGAGACAATGGGGACTGCAAGGTGTGTAGAAATCAATGCTGCCTTGTTCTAGGACAGGGTTGAGGCACCACGCTGGATGGAAACTCAGTGTATATGGGTGAGAGGCATCCAGCCTGGCTATCTGTATTTCCTTTAAGCCAAAGAACTCCACTGAGTTTTGAAGGAGCATTTAGGATAAGCTGGGCTAGTTGATGCCTGCTGGTGTTTTCTTGTACTAAATATGGGCCAGAAGCCTCTCTGTGTCACAGTGAGGTTTATTTAAAAAGGCTGCCTTGCTTTTTACCCTAAGCTGTGTTTGTGGGCATGGCTTGTGTCTCTTCCCTTCCAGGCTGATGGGCACTGCTCCTGGCAGTTGGGTGCAATCCTGCTTCACCACATCCAGCTTTACGGCCCGCTCATAAAAGTAGATTTAACAGTAGCAAAAGCCTAAATGATGCAGCACTATTGCAAAGCAATCCAGGCTTCAGAGTCCCCACTTCCACAACATTGTAAGAAGCTTGGCTACGAAGCAACCTACCAAATGTCCCAGGGGCAAACACAGCATTGGAACAAAACAAACACATTCTGCAGGGAGCAACAAAAAGTCATGCCAAGGGGAACACAGGAGTGCCACCACATGGCTCCCTCCACACCCTTCCTTTGGACCAGCCTCAGCCAAGGCTGCTTTTACTGTTCTACCTAGGGTTTGGGTTATGCCTAGAGTTAGGGTGAGCAGTTAGGGTTAGGCCTTGAGCTTAGGGTTAGGCCTCATGTTTAGGCATTTGGCTTTAGGGTTAGGTTTTGTGTTAGGGTTAGTATTCAGGTTAGGTTAATGGTTTGGGTTAGGGTTCTGAAAACCACAAACCCCAGCGCTCCAGGCTCACTGCCACTGCAAAGTTCATGCCAACGGTAGCATTGGCCTGCCAAGTTGTTGCCGAACAAAGAAGGGCAGACCAATACATTCTGTAGGTAGTCAATACTATTCTTAGTTGTCTTTTAGGACCATTAGCGCTCCTGCTATCTGAGTCCACAAATTTTTTATCTCCTGCCACTCTGGGGGAGATATAATATTCTTTATTTTCCAGAAAAAACATTCCTCCATCCCCAAATTCTCATTATAGGATAGAAATGTCTTCATCTGTGTTTTTTGAAAGAATCACTTGGGTAGTCTCTACTTTCATCCTACTGCAAGCAGCAATAAAGTGCTGTCGAGAGTTTGATAAGCTGTGTCTACACAATTTCACTGCAGCGTTTTGTTTCTTGATTTCCCTGTGCTGTTTTGCTGTGTCCTGGTTGTGCTCAGAGGATCTGTTTGTTCTTAGCAAGACTGCCCCGGGCGTTATTTCCCAAATGGTTCCAGAACAGCCTCTGAAAATCTGGCAAAGGAAAAGCTAAAATCCTGTCTCTGAGAGAGGTTTGGTAGCAAAGGGCAGGTACGTGCCCACCGAGTGTTTCTCTGGAATGTTTCCTTTTTTCCCTGGCAGGGTCCACCTCTGAGGCTAATGGCAGCACAGTCCCCAAATGCTGCCCCACAGTTTGGAGCTGCTGCACTTTGAATGCAGAATTCTGGCAGCTGGAGCCAGACTTGAGGGCCTAGCAGTGGGGAGCTAACTCCTTGCCAGCTCAACAACACAGTCTCTTGAGTTGTTTCGGGTATAAAAAAAAGCTTGAACAAGATTCATCAGCTGTTGTTTTTTTCTCCTTTTAGGCACTCTAAAAGCCAAGGACTTACAGGGCATTTGGGGAGTGCTTTTCTAACCATCACCACTCAGTTTGTTCTGCAGCTCTTTGACACATGCTGTTTCTTTAAACAGTTCAGTATCGTTCAGAAGGATTGTGTACACGTGAATAAATTTAATTTTGGATGCTCCTTTGACAGAGACTAAAGTCTGTGAGAGCCCAGATGAGGTGTTAGCAATGGGTTTTTTAAAAGAGAGTGAGTGTCCTTAACATAGTGATGGACTCTCCTAATATGCCATTATATTCCTCATGCTTTTTGCTGATACTCTTTGCTAGTGGGTGAACCTGAACACTGGTAGCTTGTTTTGTAGTACCTTAATATTCAAAATGTATCAAGCAGCTTGACTTTTCGCAGTGCCTGGTGTCTGTGGACGTCTTTGGAACCAAGCACACTATCCAGACAGCAAACAGCATGGCAGGCTGTGAAAACAAACCTGCTCTGAGTTCAAAGGGAAGTTCTCTCCATTTCACCCAGGGCATGTGAGCCAGCACTAAGCCTGGCTGAGCTTTCTTTGTGTCCATCTAAGTATTGCTATAAAACATTGATACATCCCCATTGATCTCCAGTGCATCTAAATCACCTGCTAGAGAAGGAAAAAAAAAAATCTTCATTTATGTATTTATCTGTAATTAGTGAGCAGCCCATAAAACCCACTGTAAGACCAGACTGCACCCCTGTCTCAGTTGCACCCCTCTGGCTGCAGCCTGGCTCTGTGAGGTAAAAGCCATTTACGAGGCAAGGGCTCTTACAAGCCAGCAAGGAGCTTTCCCCACTAGATAATCACCTTCCACAAACATCCTGCATTTGGGAATTCAAGGGTCAGCTAGGACGAGTGGAAGCCTGCAGGGTGGCTGAGGCAGCATCCTGCCTTGGGTTGGTGGCTGAAGGGACACCCCAAGGGTGAGCATCCTCCACCTCGAGCCTCCTCCAGTTCAGGGCAGTGGGGAGCCCTGACTGTGCAGCTCTGTGCACACCGCCCTTGGGGAAACAGCTGGAGTTCCTCAGGCAGCTGTGCTCCAGGCTAAGAGGTCTTCTTTTCCCCTTAATGCTGGAAATTTACAGTAAAAATGAAGTCTTGTGAAGCTCTTTAGCAGCCAGCCTGGGCTTCCCCAGAGTGTGGAGGCACAGAATCGGAGCTGCCTGAACCAGATGAGACAGCAGGAGCCCCGAGAGCAGGAAGAGCCATTTAAAGCTCTTCTGCTTCTGTCTCTCACTGCTGAATTTGCTGTGAAGGGTAGATGTTAATTTAATGAGTACTCATTAAATTATCTTACAGTAGCTCAGATAGGTCCCAGCAGGTTCCTCGAACATGACACAGGATTTTGTTTTGTATTGTTTGGGCTTAATTCGTTTTTCTGAGGGACAGTTATAGTCCTAACAGAGAAGGGTATGAAACACCGTTGTACAAAACTTTGTGGAGACAACTCATGCTTAACTCCACCTATGATCATGCTGGTTTTAGGGTAATACTTAAAATATAGTTCAGCTTTCAATATTTTCTCCCAACATTCTGAATTTTTTTTTTAATGTTAGAAACAATCATTTCAAACAAAGAAAAATATTGTAAAGAAAAAATGGTGCATATGACTTAAATGAATTTAATGGAAATCAAGAAGTTTTTGCAGGGGGTTGCAAAATGGGATAAAAACAAAACACATTTGTCTTGGGATCCATCATAGTTTTCAGATTTCCCACAGATACAGAAGATGAGCTGTTTACAACACTATGCTCAGTGTGAGCTGGAGAGATGAGTTCCCCCTGGGATGCACAGGTATGGGTGAGGTGTGACACCTCTAGCAGCAGCAGTTAAAACAAAAAAATAGACCTGGGAAAAAACCCAGTCTCTGGAACTGTAGAAAAGGAGAAAAAGAGAGAGATTTGAAACAAAGAAACTACCTGTGAGTGGTCACAGATGATATTTTCCAAGGCTATTCCTAAAGACAAGTCACTGACAGATTACTGGAGAACAATCTTGTGCTAGAGATAATTGGGGACTAATTAGCAGCAGGGATCGGTGTCCTGCTGCTGCGGTCTTGGCCGGGCTGGGTGATGTGCAGTGAGACGCTCCCCGTGCCAGGGCTCACAGGGCTGTCCGTGCCCTCCCTGGGGTCACTCCTGGGGCGCGCTCCAGCTCCTCTCTCTGGAGAATCCCTTCCCTCGTGCCAGTGGAAACACCGGTGTAACCCATGGATTGTGCAGAAAGGGACAAGCCCTCTAGGCAGCCAGAAGGTCCTTTTCCTAGCTGATGTGGCTGACTTCACCTCTTCCCTTCCTGGATGTGTGATATCCTCCGGGCTCCAAACCCTCCTGTGTTACGGGAGTGGAGCAGAACACCCCGCGGGCCTCCAGTGCTGCTCTCTGCTCCTGCTGTTTTCCGTATCACTGAACGAGAGAGCTCAGATCAGGCACAGAGTGAATGAGCAGGATGTTCAACAGCAGATTTTATGTTAAAAAAAATACATATATTTTTTTTTTTCCCTCCCCCTATTTGGGCTAACAGCTTATCAGCGTGAGTCAGGCCTGGAGAATGAATACTGTGTTACACGGGTTTACATATAAATTAGCTCCCATTTTCTCACAGCCAGCCTGGGCATTTCCTGCTAGTTTAGCAGAATTTCCCAGTGATTGGGGTTTTGAAGGTCCATGCAGCCTCTGCAGTAAGAATACTTGCTGATGTTAGAATTCAGTTTTTATTGGAGATAAGGTGTGGTCTGGCCCTTTATTAACAGCTGAACTGCTCTGCAGTGGGCAGGCAGGTCAAACCTAAGGCACCATTAGTTAAACTAACTCAATACTCCATGGTACATTTATTTTAGGGAAATATGGAAACAGTTTCAGCTCCCTCTGATAAATAAATAACATGCCAGGCTTGCAAATTGTATTTTAAAGGAAACTTCAGTTTAGTATTTCCATGCTTCTGAAACAGGCACCCGAAGTAGGCTTCAGCTAGTGAAGCGTGGGGAGGAACATCTTGAATCATTTGCCTATAGTGATGGATCTTGGATGAACTGAGGTTTCCAATGACCACTGCAACTGAAGATATTTACTTGAAAGCCTCTCAGGAAGGAAGGACTGCAGTGAACTTATTCTATGCATGTGGACATTCCATATTGTGAATAATTCCTCAAGTGCCTAATCCTGTGATAGAAAGCACAGTAATGACAGAGGCAAAACTGCTTCCAAGGGCCCAGCACTCTGAACTTTCTGTGGATATTAGCAGCTGATTTTACTGAGATTGATGCCGGAGGTGTCCAGTCACAGAGTAGAGGCAGCTGGGCAAACGGGGGGCTGTGGTGAGACAGGGCAAACCAAGACCTTGGCAGGGATGTTTGGTGGATGCCAGGCTGAGAGGAGAAATCTGTGTTTCCTTTCCAAGGTCATTTCTGGAAAGGGGCAAGGAGACCTCCAGAAATGAGCCAAGAATGGATTTTATTACAGGTCTTATATTTTCCAAATACAAACTCTGTGTGTGTGTGCATGTTTATTTTTTAAGAGTATGTATGGTACTAACTATGGTAAACTGGTGGTTTCGGGTCAATTTAATGATGCTGTAAAATGTGGTTTATGGCTGACTTTCTGTGTTAATGCCTGCAGGAACTTGGGAGGATTTTTTTTTTTTTTAATCTGCAAGGAAAAAAATCTCCTGATTTAGTGGTTGAGAACATCCTGATGCCTTTGTTTTTGTTAATTTGAGGGGTTCTTTTTAGTGGAACCCTCAGTGCCTTTCTCAGGTGCAGGAAAGAGGCTGTTTCATGAGCTTGGTTTATCAAACAGCTGTATCCACATAAACACTTGTTTTCTTATCTGCTTCCAACACTTCCACAATGGAACTGGAATCTGTTAAAATTCAAGGTGATCTGATGCAAGCTGACCAATTACTGTAGGAATTTACAGCAGTGTTGTTAAAAGAAACTAATAAAATGTTAGTAATGAACTCTTAACTTGTGGACACAGAACAGTTCTCCAAAATACAGATTGTTTTCATACTTCAATACTTTCTCCATTATGAAGTAATTAACTTTTATCTGTTCTTTTAATAACAGAAGCTTTTGTTTCAAATGTGGCATCTTCCTTTCCTCCCATATATCTTTTTGCAGTTTTTCAGTCTTTACTGTTTCAAATGAAAGATTCTTGTTCTTCTTTGTGTCACCGGAACAAGAGCTGAATTTTGATGTTTTCAATTTCCTAGAGCACAAGTGTTGTTTAAGATTGAGTTCTTAATATCCTTTTTTCCCCAGTAAAATTAATATTTATTTCTTTGCTAAGAAGCAAAGTTGCAAAAATATGGGAATGTCTGCATCTTCATGAGGTGACATAGATTTTAGCAAATTATTTTATTTACTTCCAATGGTGATTTCCTCTAATCATCCTAGCAAACCTAGATTAGCAGTGTGATATGCATTGCAGAGTTTGACATCTGTTGTATATCATAACTGAAAGTGCTTGACTTTGCCATCTTATTTCAGCATCTTTCTCTCCCACTGCCTGCTCTTTGAACCGGTCGACAGAAATCAAAATCCAAGTGCAAAAGGGGCTGTAATTCAACCCATGCTTGCAGAAACAAAAACCTGATTGGTACTTTGATGGAAATGAAATACAATTTACGTTTCTCAATACAACAGCAACAGCAAAAATTCAACAACAGAAGGGTCATGAATTTAGTTCTAAGATAGATATGTGTTGAATTGGAAAACTGCCTCGAGTGTTGTAGGACATAAAATCCTGATGTACCGCTTCCTAATTTAACTCAGCTGGTTTAATATTATGAATATTATTAGCCAGGGCAAAAAATAATCATTTTATGAATAATTTTGATTACAACAGCAATTTTTCATTTGTGTTGTAACCCAAGCAACCTTTGAGTAGCTTCTGGTGATCCTTCTGTCAGAATAGTATTCCAGAATTCTTTGGTCTTTGTTGGTTTTGGGCCCTTTTTTCACCAGGGCACAAGGTAAATGGTGAAATTTAGGCACATTAATTATAATTCATTGCTGCTGATTCATTGCATTCTATATTTTTTTTTTTTAATTTAGCCTGTTGTTTTTTCCCACTAAGGCCAAAAAACTCCTCCTTTCTTGTCCCATTCTTTACATATTTCAACCACATGTAACTTTGGTTTCAGAAAGAGACAGCTTCCTCAGGAAAATTTCACAGCTATCTTGACAAGGCAGAACGGTAATCTTTGAAGGGAAATCCTTTGCAAAGGATTTGTCAAACACCCGTGTAGGTGTGTGGTTTAACCATCAGGCTACATTGCTGTGAATTTTCTGTTTTGTCATGGATTTTTTTTGGTCATGGCTTTTTTTTAAAAAAAAAAAAAACTGTGAAATGTGACAAAACTTAGGCTGAAATGATTCAGAAGTGGGATTTGAACTCATCTTTGCCACCTCACAGGTCAGTGAGTCCTATTCTAGAACTGTGGAATTGTGGAATTATTTGCTTTATTTTTTGGGTTATTTGTTTGAGGTTTGTTTGTTTGGGGTTTTTTCCCCCCTCTCAATAAGAAATGAAAGCAAGTGTAAATCTCAAAATTTGCAGAATGAAAAATTTTATTTCTTTCTGTGTCTTGTATATAATATTCATTCTTGGAGGTGAATCAGTGCATAATAACTGTTTTGACAGACTGAACAATCCTTTGGTTTAGGTGCTGTGTCTATTACCCTAATTTCCACTTTTATTCTTTCACTCAACCCCCCGCCCCCATTTATTAGCACAAAGCTCTATGGGAAGTACAGAAGTCCTCCTGTAAACTCTGCCTCCTTTCCCCCCACCCCCTCTGCTTTTTTTAATGCCAAAAAGCTTCAAAAAGACACTTGAAATCCACAGAGGAAAGACAAATTAGACTCCAGCTGACATGACTGAATTTTAAACTGCTAAATATTTTATAGTTGGATTAGATAATGCGAGGTTCCACTAGGCACAGCATCAGGCTGTTTGGGGGTTTTGCTTTTAACTCAGTCTGTGCTTCACCACCTTGATCAAAACCGCTGCAGGACTTTCCTACAAAGTTGAGAGAATTTTGATCTTTCCCAGCATTTCTTTTAAGTGATCTCAGCTTCATGCTTTGCTGATTAGGGTTCACCTTGTCCACCTGGAGCAGCAGAAAAATCCCCAAAGGCGCTTCCTTGGACCGGCTCTTTCTGACTCCAGCTGATAAAGGTGGAGGTGTTTTCTGTCACTTCCAAAAATGGCTGCAGATGGCAAATCCTGCAGTTCTCCTCTCCCAAAGGATGTAGCAATTCTTTATCATAATGTTTCCTCTGACTTCTCTCACAGCCTGCCTGGAACTTGGGCCCAGACTGGGAATTCTGCTGGGTACTTGTAATTTTTTTCTTTTTAGAGAAAGATGGGATAATCCAGGACTAGCATGCTGAGTTGGCTGATCCAATGTGAATAATTACATTTTTCACATTTCTGGAAAGATGTATTTAACTGACTGAAGGCAGTGCAGCTGAAAACACACTCCACTTACTTTGATCTTTTAAATATGGTCACAAATGTCTAAGAGGCTCAAGTGCAGTCAGACAGTGCTGAGACACATCCTAAAGCATTATGCTGTGAATTCTTTTGGACAGGAAGAGGTGAGGGCGAGCAGCAGACATCTGCTGGTGTGGACCAGTGAACCGAGGGTAATTCATTCTACTTTTTATTTTCATTCATTCAGTTGATATTGGAAAATAAAATTCAGTTTGGAAATCTTTCTTGACAGCAGTGAAACCTTCCAAAGTGCCTGGATCTTACAGAGGAATGTTGTTTGTGGGTGTGCTGTGCCTCTAGGGCAGCTTTGAGGCTCTGCTGGGAGATGAGACTAATGGGATCTTCTCGGTGAACCTTTGCTGTTTGATGCAGCAAAGAGGATCACAGTCCCCTCAGTCCCACATTGATAATTACTGCTCTGCTAAATGGTGATTCATTTGATCTGCCTATTTGCTGCACGTGGATCCTCCTCTTCAGCAGAGGCAGGATATTTTTCAGCTTGAGGATTGTAGCAGAGGCAGAAGAGGCTGCTATGTTGGAGGTCAGACAGTGTTTTGGTTTTTCCCTTCTCTGCTGAAGACAGCCCACAGTTCTTATTTCAGCATGTTAATGCTGAGCTGCCACAAGGGCCTGGTGCCCTTTGTGAGGTGACACCTTGGTGACAAGTGACACCGGGGCAGTGCTCGGTTACTGGAGCACAAAGGCTGGCGTGGATTTGTGCCACTGCTCTTAGAAGCAGCCAAGTGTGTGAGGATGTATTTTCTGCCCTCACAGCAATCCAGTGTGGAGAGAAGGCAGGGATTCAGAGGGCTGGGTTTCCTAGCCAGAAGCCAATGTCTCCTATTCCTCCTACTCCTTCAGAAGCGTCTCTGCTGCTCCCCTCCTTGCTCTGCAGCTGGCTCCCACAGCCTGCCTGCTCTAAATGCCTGGACACAGCCTCTGGAATCCATCCCCACAACCACCGCGCTGGCTCTTCCTCCCTTTCCCTCCTGTGGAACACTTGTGTGTACAGAGCTCCCTTGGCCTAATTTCTTCCCTCCCCTCACAGAGTCATCCTGTGTTTTACATTGTGCTGATGTACAGAAGCTCAGGGGGACATTTGCATATATGCAAAGCTTCACAGAATGTGCTGGGAGAGGTAACCTCTTCTTGGGCAAGTTGTTCTCATTTGCTTCTCCAAGAGCCTTCCTCCATCCTGTTCTCTCTGTTTATTAAAGGCACTTTGCATCTCCCCAATAAAATAGCTATTATTTTTTTCCCACAGCAGTGGCAGCTTGTTACTCAGCGCCTGTCATTTCTGATGAATAAATCTTTTTCTTACATGTGCTGAGGTTGTAGAGTGAAGGAGGATGAGTGGTTCCCCCACAGCTGCTGGGGAACACCTCCCTCCATGGCACTGGGACCAGTGCAGCTGAACTGCAACAGAGAGGGACGTTTGCAGGCCAATTTTAAAGGAAGGTAGAGTGCTGTGAGCTTAAACAAGGGTGAGGCTGTGCTGCTGAATTTTCATGGGAAGAGAATACAATTAAGGATGTTTAAACTGTGGTTGTTTCCAAGGTACTTCTTCAAGTTAAAAGGGAAACTTTATAAAAGCTCAAAAATTATATGCTGAGTACCACACATACAAATTTTTCAAGTCTGTAAGAATCTATAAAAACAGCAGAAAAACGAAGTCATTTATTTCAATGCTCGGCATTAGACAAACAAGAGGTGCAGTTCCCGGAGCAGTTTCATTAAAATGCTGGAGTACTGGATGGAGGGGAGAGAGGCAGGTTTACAATTATGCTATATTTGATATCAGATGTTATTGCAATGCCCAACCAAAGCCACCGACCAACTCCATCAGCAGTTTATATTCATGGAGATGCGCCTCGTGGCGCTGCCAGGCTTTGTCACCAAGTGATGGTTACGAGGACCAGGCCATTGGAGTATCCAGCAGAGAGGCCTGAAAAAGCCCTTTACTGAGAGTGCTGCCAAGCTGCTTGCCTTAGGATGTTTCAGCACTGGAGGCACCTCAAGCTATTGGAGCTTTTTGAAAATCTTGGCTGTGAAGTCTGAAGCTGTGAATATCTAATATGTGATGGCACCAGGCCCAGCTGGAGTACAAACACACACATACAAAAACACATGAGGATATGAACAGTTCTAACAAGATAGAGATACTGTGCTCTGCTGCTGCTCTCATCCCACTTCCATAAAACAGCGTATTGAAGAGAAGAATTTACTCTCTGTCCATTTCTTCTAGCCTTAAGGCTTAATTCTGAACTTTATGGGACTTTCTGGTTTCCTCTGTTTTTCATCTCCCCTTTCAACTTAACGTTGCCTTTTAGTTTTATTATCTTGAAAGCTCAGAGAGACTCTGAATTTTATCTGCAGGGAAGCTCATTTGTTTTTAAATGATTTTCAGTCTGAAAGTTGGGAGATTACAGGCAGCTGTAAAAAAAAAATCACTATCGAATAAAGATTAGTTTCTTGGTTACATGAAAACTGAAATGGGTTCAAAAGGAGAGTTTAAAAATGAGATTCTTCTTGGTGGTTGGCCAGTGATTTTGCACCTTGAGGCCTGTTAAACAACGAGAGGCACTTGGATTTCTCCACCTCTTATTGTCTGTCAAATACTGAGCTGTGGCAGGGCACGAGCTCTGCTGGATATTGAGCAAATGTAGGTGATCACTTACTCCATGGCACTCTTGCAGTCAGCTTTGCAGCTAAAAATCTCCCAGCACTGATGAGGGATGTGTGTCCCACTGCTCTGATCTGGCAAGGAGAGCTTGGAGGGTGACAGGCACACCAAGAAAGGGACCCCAGGCTCTGGTGAGGTCCCTGGCTCTCCTCCAGGGCTCTGCTGAGCCCTCACCAGTGGGGAGAAAGGAAAAAAGCCAGTGTGCTCTGGTGGAAGTGTCAATTCTTACCAGTGCATTCCTAGCACTAGTGACTCCAGGTTATCAAAGTTTGGGAGCAGGATGATACATCCTTGTTCATTCCTGGGTTTCCTTTGGCATAAATTCATTTCATGGAAAAGGAGAGAGTGAGTCAGGAAAATGATAGGGCTGTCAGGAGATTTTTACGTTTTGAGAGACAGGTGATATTAAAAAACTTTTTAATGGATGGTTAAGCTTAATGTGGTTAATAGATCATTTTTGTGTTCTGTTGTTAGGGTGATGTATAGGAAAAAGCAGAATAGAAACCCTAGGGAAGTAATATTTTCATCCTTTTTTTTTTCCCTACTTTTTTTTAGTTTCTTTTCTCACACCCCCTTTCTTCCCCCCTTTGTTACTTGACTGATGTCATTTTGCTTTTAAGGAAAGATAATTGTGAAAAGAAATAAATTTAAAATTAAGGCATTTCAAAGTTAGAAGACTAACATTTTCTAAGAAAACTCAGATTGCCTATGTTTTCTATTTCAAGTGCTGTGCTGTGCTGTCCCTGATAAGAGACTTCAGTGGTTTGAATGAACACCAAAGTATTAGTCTAAAGCAAGAAAACTGGCAAAAAAAACCCAACTCAAGGCTGCTTTTTAATGGACAATGTTTGTTCCTTTCTGCAGTGGTTCTCCCATGACTGATCAGGGGTTCTAAGGACTGTGGTGTACCTGCAAGTAATCTGCTGTATATGCACACACAGTGGCACAGTGGGAGGAAAAACACTGCATTTGATCTGAGGGATCAAACATTTGGGGGAATCATCTGATCTCAAGTAGATCTGCTCCTTTTTTCCCCCACATTATTATTTTTTTAAGATGCATACCTAATCAGGCTTTGCCACTGCTCTGTAAGCAGCAGGCCTGTTAGTGATGCTGAAAGATGAAGAGATTGGCCAAGAAAGACAAGGGAGCTTTTCTTCTTACTTCTGCTTTAGATATTTATTCTGGATATGTGCTGGACAACTTGCTTCTTATTTGGAGAAAGGGACCTCAAACATGAAGTGATACAAAACCAAACAAGTATCATGCAGACTGCAGTAGGTGTTTCTTTATATTCCTATATCACATCCTACCTGGAGGGGACAGAGAAGCTGCTCTTTTGGGACACAGCCCTCGTCCAGTCTTGTCTCCTCTCTGGCAGTGGCTGGTGCTGGACACCTCTGGGTGCACAGGGGTGGGAGGGCTCTTGGGGCAGCACTTTTCCAGTCCTACAGGCTGAGCAGCATCTTCAGTGCTTGCCCAGAGCTGCCAGAGTTTGGGTGGGGGTACTCATTCTTCTGCAAAGCCTCTCTACCCTTGGCAAAAAGTGCTGTAAGCATGGGCCAGCCTTTTCCATGGAGTCAAGCAGCATTCCTACCTCTCTGTCCTTCCAGACATCTGGATTTTTATGCCTGCTGAAGCAGTTTCCAAAGCTGTGAGAGCATTTCTGCTGTACCTCTATTAAAAGCCAAGCACAATCAAGACAGGCTTTTTCTTTTTTTAGGTCTTTCAAAGGTAATTTCTGACTTATCAGTGTGTCAAGATGCTTGGAACAGGTTTCACTGTGTGTGTGTAGCACTGTAATTCCTTCTAGCCTTGATGTGTATTTAAAAAGGAAAAAGTGTAAGTTCCCCATTCAGCTTCACAAATAACAGCCTCACAAATTCCACATGGGATGATTTATCGCTGGCTAAAAAAGCAGTGGGCTTTCAACCCTTAACTGTGTGTTTCCTCCATAAATCCACCGGTCTGACACTGATCTAAGTTGCTGTAAAGAAGTTGCACACAGAATTTCCTCTTGTTTGTTGGGAGCATCCAGAGTTGACTTTCTGACTGCACAGCAGAAATACTTCATTTGCTACTTACATGAGCATAATTTTGTGACCAAATTACTTAAGTCAGCAACTAATTTCAGTGCTGCCTCAGACCTGCTTTAAATGAACAGGTATATTCATCAATCACCTCCCTTCCTCTTTGAGTACCAGCCTAATCAATACGTGAAAGAGCTGTTTAAACATTTTCCTATTAAAAAGGAAAAAAAAAAAAAATAGTGCAGGTAGACAAAACAGCAGAATAAATATTAAAGAGAATTTTAGGGACAGGCTTCGAAGTTGGATGCTATTCTGCATTAGGACTTTATAAATCACTAAGCAAGAGGGATTATGCCATGGTACCATTCTACCCGAAATTACCAGGGCATGGTGATTGCAGAGTTGTGGTTGCATAGAGACATCTGACAGCTTGGGAGCTTGGATAGTTCTTAAAATACCTCAGCGTGAAGGGAATCACGTTTTGCTGAGCAGTGTGAGCCCTGAAAGAACATTCCTGTCGTAAAAGGCAAAGGAAACACTGGATCTGGTCTGTGCTGGCCATCAAATGCTCAGATGCAAAGTGTCTTGCTCAAGACTCCTGTGTGCTGGGAAAGGGGCCAGAGGTGGGTGGAAGAAGGTCTCTGGAACAGCTGTGGTGTGCTGGGTCTGTCAGACCCCACCGCCTCTCGGGGAACACGACGGGTGTTGGCGCAAAGGCGGCACTGTGGACTTCTTGCAGGGAGCTGGGGTTGTGTTTCTGAGCTGGTCACAGCTGAGCTCTGCCAAAGGTTACACAACCTGCTGGCTGCAGAAAGTGAGGGATTTTAACACACAGGTGTTACTGTGCGGTGATGCCTAAGCCATATATCAGATGTGCCCAAAGATGTAGCTGTGATTTAGCTGTTTATTTCTGATCTAAGCAGCGATTGTTGGCACAGCAGTCTGTGCATCAGGGCTTGGGCAGCCTGAGGGGACTCCCACTGTGTCCCCACAGGGGAGATGTAACACAAACCTCTTGCTGAGAGCTCAGGGGTGGCCTCAGTTTGCAGGAATTCCATGGAAATGGCCACTGGCAAAAGAAGGGTGCGAGGGATCATGTAATTGATAGCGAGTGGTGCAGAAATCTTTGCTACCCAATAAAAACCCATAAGCCCCACAGGGCTCTGCATGCTACTGGAAGTTACCCTTGTCCTTCCCATCCTGTATTTTTGGTTTATTGACTTATTTTCTGCTCTCAGCTCTTGTTCTTGTGCTGCATAAGAATGAAGTGACTAAAATATGTTTGCCAACCAGAAATGCTAATTGTTAGAAATATAATTATCATTTCTTTTGGAAAATTGATTAGAAGCCTGAATTAATGCTTTTATATCATGATTCGTTTAAAAGAAATGTTTAGTTAGATATAAACTCTGTTTGCATGTTCAGTGTAGTAAGGCTCAGTCTGAAGTTATTGCATGAACAATATCTTTCTCCCTCTTTGTGTTTAAAATACCTCCTTACCTACACATTTAACAAAATGAAGGTTTAATAACTTCCTTTTCTCTCTCTAAATGTACCAGTTAAGTTCATATTGGTCTATTTTCCACCTGTAAAACTGCATTTACATGCTTAATCACATAATCTCTTAAACCCATTATTACCTGCAGCAGGTGCCTTTATAATCAGATTTTTTTTTTTTCTCTTTCAAAGTAAAAAGATGCTTCATTATTCAGAAAGTGGAGGTGTCTCTTCTGGATATTGTGTAGAAGGGGACAGGCTGCTGCACGTTAAAGAAACATGAGCTGTGCAGATCAGCTTCCCTGTGGAGGAGGCAGCAGAGAATCAGTATATTAAATGCAGCTCTTTATTTACATACCTCTGTGAGTGCTGGGACAGAGGCCACCACAGAGCAGGTACTCTGACAATTCTGTCTTCCACAAATGCCATCCTGAAAGCTAATGGCCCCTTCCTGGGAGGCTCCTCTACCCTTACAGATTTAGAGGGCAGGAAAAAGTCCCAGGAAAACCAACTCTGCTAACCAGCACTGATTTTCTCCAGGGGTGACTGCCGAACAAAACTTAAAACTAACAGCTGTCTTTAAAGACTGAAGCCTTCCGTGTGTTAGGGAAAGAGTGATTGCCCTGAGTGATGTCAGGTCTAAGTTAGAAAAAGACTTTTCTTTGCAGTACTTATCCTTTGTACCTCATCTCAACTCCTTTTTCCCTTCATTTGAAAATGTCTGGGGCTGCTTTTCTTCTTCTGTTTGTGTACACTTTAGTACCTGCTAAAATCAGTGCCTCTAAGGAAGATTTCATTTTCCTCAGTGCAGCAGGGCACAGCTCTACCACCTAAAACCCTGGGTTGGTAAAACAAAGCCAAAGCTGAAAGATTCCCACCTACTGCTCCTCTAAATCCCTGTTGATCTGTAGGGGATGGGAGAAGAGAATCGCTCCCTTCAAAGGCAGGAGCATTCAGATGAGGAAATTTTAAAGCTGCATGTTTGTTTCAAATGGAGCCTATTTAGCTTGACAGTAAAAGAGCCACAGGGCTGAATTTTATTAGACATTTGTGCAACAGGCATTAAATGTTTCATGTTAGGAATATATTAAATTCCATAAGAAAAAAAAAAAAGCCACATTCAGAATAGATACAGAAAAGGAGTAGCTTTCCTCTGAGATTTTTGTGCACTGAAAATCTGAAGATTGAAAAAATAAGTGATGAAGGCAATACAGAGGATTTAATCACATTTCCTGCCTTAGCTCTGCTGGACCTTTTTTTGGCTTGTTTTTATGTTTGGGTTTTTGGAGGGTTTGTGGGTTTTTTGAGCATCTGAGTTTTGGCCAGTTCAGAAAAGCACCTTCAGAGGTGTCAACGATCCCATTGTTACTTCAGCTCTTGCCATGAGCTTGCTGGGCCAAGCTAGCTTCTTGAAAAGCCAGACCCAAGCTAATGCTTTCTGAGTGGCGTTAAAATCAGTTTGGAGCATCAGTCCTGAAACACCAAATCCTCCCATCTTCCCTTTTGTAGCCTCTTTGATTTGGGTATTGTCACGGATTTGTGCTCAGTGAAGGTGAGAATTCTGCCTGTTTGCAGAGAAAGCAGCTCTTGGGCACAAGTGAAATGATGGAAATGGACCTGATTGAGACAAGACAGGAGAAAATTGTGCAGTGTTGTAACTCCCTGGCTTGAGCTTGAATTAAAGGAATCTTTTCACTGCAGGTGACGGTGATGTTTGTGCACCCTCAACTCTGAGAGGAAAAATATTCAACAGAACGTAGGTGTGAGGCAGTTTCTTGTGTAGTCTTCACTGTGGCGACATCACCATGTGGTGGGGTTCTCTTCTGCCTGCCACTAATTGATAAATGTTTTCAGGGTAGGATTATTTAGAGGATTTTGCTCCATATCCTCTTGCAATAGCAAGTAAATGTTCCTCAGCACTGGAACAATATGAGTGTGTTCTGACCTGGGGAGTCGTAGACAGGCAGAGACACAGATTGCTAATTGCACTGCCTGTAATCATCTCCACTTCACAGACAGCTTACACCCTGCATTCCTCTGCTCCCATCTGGCTCTGTGCATTCCTGCTTCTGCCTTTTAGCCACACAGCATTAACTGGATTGTACATGCCAGGGTGGAAAAACATCATCCCTGGAAGCATGTGGGGAAGGACTGGCGAACGACTGGCATTAATCATGCTGCAATTAGATTTCCTCATTGAGATTTTGATAAGTCTTTGGGTGACCAAGTTAACAAGCTGCCAACTAATTCTCATCACCAAACTCTGTGCTGGTTCCTATCCACTCTTCTCAATAGGAGTTTGCTTTTAGCACGTTAGAGGAGCAATCGGGGGCAAGGATACACATTTGTGTGCTGTTTGTGGGTGGGATCTAACCTTTGTGGGCTTAACTCTGATATCATGGCACCTTTAGTGGGACTGGAGCAGTACTGGGAGGGCATTGCAGTCCCCTGGGGTGATGCACACATCTGACACGCCTCTGAGAGCACGGAAAAGGGCCCCCTGTGCTCAGTTCACCTGACTGATTCCATGACACTGCCAGAAGCAGTGTTACTGCTGAGGCTGACTGCACAGAGCAAAGGCCCAGCCTTTCAAAATGTCCAAAAGGAAGTGGTGGCTTCCCCATTTCCAGCAGTCTTTAGCCTCAGCCAGGTTACATCCTGAAATAGAAGCTTTATGCAAATACAAGTTCTGAGAGCAGCAGTAAAACAGAAAACCTTTGCCTATGTAGTGTAGCTCTTTTAATCTGGCTTAAGCTCTCAGTAACAGCAAGAGAAGAAAATGCCTTCCAGGCCTGTAGACAAGAGTTTGCTCTGAATACCTTTCCTGAAGCACTAGCAGTGACATGTCTGAAGGGTGATGTGACATCTCAGCAAATTCTGCATCACCCAGGATGCTTTCTGCAAGTGGGAAGCCAATGTGACTCATGTTTTAGCTCCAGAGGTTCCTCAAAGCAAAGCTGTTTTGACAGCAGCGGTGTGGTTTTTGTGTTATCCTTTGGTTTATCAGAAGAATTATATCTTAGGTTTGTCATTAAGATTTCATTTCAGTATCTGGGAAGCCTTGACAGGTTATGACTATTTTCTCATATAGATGCCTCAAAATGCTGCATCTGGACTGGATTATTTTCAGAGGCCTTGTCTGTGCTCTATCAAAGATGTGGAGATAGGCCTGGACTATAACCAGGTATAGAGCGGTCTAAATAGATTGTCCCAGTTTTTATATCTTTGTCCAGAGTAAAGATCTGCCAATATAAAGACCTCTATGAGCTTGAAAGCTATTGCAGATTTAAGGTAATGGCCTTCAAATGTCTGAATAGTGTTCTTTTGCGTGATGTCCCCTCATGATCATTTTATATTTCCTCCTGTTCCATGTACAGGAGCAAGTGCTGACTTCCATTTGTGTTGTGGGAGCAACAGGGCCATTTATTACCGTGAGCACTGTCCTGAAAACCTTGTCCTTTATTAGCAGCTCCTATACTTCTTAATGTTATGTGGTACTTGGGAATAAGTATCTATTGCCTATTCATCCTTTTAGTCAAGGCAGAATGAAAAGCAAATCTAAATTCCCTTCCCTCTCTGTCACCAACTTCACTTTGTCTTGGCATTCAGTAGATTTTGAAGGAAAGAGCTGAGTGACTGGGTCACTCTGGAGCAGTAACAAACCAGATGGCATCTCCATATGTGACAGACCAGGAGGTTTTGAAGCTGTGCATCTGCTTTTAAGAGTCAAGTTTAAAATGAATTGACAGTCCTGTCAGGTGGGCAGCACGGAGCCGCTCCAGCAGGTGATAAAGCTGCTACAAGGCAGAAGGCTGCTCTGAATTTCCCAGTCTGGAGTTGGTGTGCACTCAGATGAATCTGAATGTGAACAGAAGATGCAGAGTGGTGTCTGGCCAGGCCATTGTCTGAGACATGCCCTGGAATTAAAGTCAGAAATTTGTCTAGCTCTTGCGGAAGCACTTGGAATGTGCCTTCTCTGGAACTGAATGACCATTTTTACTTCTTTAGGTACAATGATGTTTTGTCAGCAGAACTCAGCTTGATGCTGGATCCTTGTCCATCTCTGACTAAGGGTTTTCTGCATTCCTTACAAATGAAATCATTGGGACTTTCACAATTTTATAGACTGTGTTATTAATAAGACCTTGTGGCATATCCTGCCGTAGGAACAAGACTGCAGTTCTGCAGTTCTCCGTGCCCTATATACCCAGCAAAGTCTGGAGGGCAAAGCACAGCTGTGCCAGGGCTGCTTCTTGCTAATCAGAAAACCCAAGGAGTGTAAAAATAATCACCAGTTTCTGCTGTCTGTAAGGATGGGTTTGCTTCATTTGGTGCAATGTCTCACATTATCATTGTTTGTGCTCAGGCAGTGGCACAAGATCCATCTTTTGTTCCCCCTGCCCTGGGATGGAAAATACTTGATCAGGACTTTTTATTTCTGCTGAAGGCTTACATGGTTTTATCCAAAATCCATCTGTGCATTAGAAGATGAGACACAGGGGCCTGTGTGCTTATTTGGACTATTTTCAGTGTTCCTAAACCCACTCTAGGATAAGGATCATTATCCTGAGTTTTGGGTTTTTTCCTTTTCTATGTAATTCCATGCAAAACAGTATAATAAAAGCTAGATGCAGTCCTGGAATACAGCTTGAAATAATTAGTGGAAAAGGATTTCAAAATTCAGGAGCATGTTGTTTAATTTACCAAAGGAATTTGTTAGGAAAGCCTAATTGTTTGCTCTGTAGCATCACCATCTTTATCTTTTATTGCATAAATATTTAACACGGGTCCCTTTGTAAAGAAAATGCGAGAGAAAAAAATTATCATACAACATAAAGAGCTAATAATTTATTTGCCACAGAATTGTTAATACTCTGTTTATATGCCACTTTAATGCATTTTGTAAATCTAAAAAAAAAAAAAAAAAAATTAAAATGCTGTGAATTCATGCATTACTTCCACTGCTGTCTAGCATCAAAGTCTTGGCTCAGCAGGAACAAAACCAAATTTGAACAGAAAACCATACTATGTACATTCTTCCTTTACTACAAGTGCCTGTTACACGTGAAATGCGGTGAGGAGCAAGCAGAGCACGTGCAAATTGCAGAAGGAACCGTGCAAAATAGATTTTCCAAATGAAATGTGACATGCCATGATAACTTCTGAAGCGCTGGAGCAAAAGACGGCAGCAAGACACGGGAAAGCAGGATTTGCTTGCCAAACCTTGGCATTGCAGTGACACCCAGTGTAGCCCAGGAGAGGTGAACTGTGCCAAGCTCAGCTCAGGGGCGGCATCAGGAGTTTCTTGCCTTCAGAGCTCCCCACTGCAGCTCAGCTGTCTGTGTCGGGGAGGTGGCAATGCGCTGCTCCTCGGTTCTGGGTAGAAACTGGCATAAAATCCAAATTCTCGCAGTCTGTAAACAAAATTCAGCTGTTTAGAGGTTTTCCAGATGTTGGATTTCATCTCCCATCATGGCACCAAGGGGATAAAGGTTTGCTTTATTTGTTATGAACAAGTTCAACATATTCCTATCTTAACTATAGGCTTAATTGGAAGGAAAGATCAATATTTAGGATAATAAAAGCACACAGATAATTAGAATAATAAAACTCCAAATATAATGAAAACAATTAAACTGGGTGACATAAGGATTTGGAATAATCTTTAGCAGATGTGGGATTTTGATTATAGTGAAATTGTCTCTGACCTCAGAGTGGAATTAGAGCAAAAAAACCCATTTAAAACTAAAAATGGCAGAGCTGAGCATTTCCCTTCTTATTCTTCTGGACTGTAAAATTCTGTTTATCTGAAAAAAAGAATTTAATTTTCTTCAGGCTCGGTGGTGATCATCTGCTATCCCTTTTTGCAATATAGGCAATAATGTCACCTACAGCCCCAGTTTGAAGAGCTGCAGTTTTTCATGAGAGATCCACCAGCTAACAGGAGTTAAATTTCAAAAGGCAACAGAGATCTTTTGAGCTACAAGAACATTGAAATGTCTTTTTGCTAGCCAAAATTTTCCTCTGTTTAATAAAACAGAGGCGTTGGGCTCATCTCGCACCTCCCTTGCCTGCTGTTTGTGCTGTATGGTGATGATAAGCTCTGGGCACTGTCCTGTCTGTGCTTCTTGAGCCCCTTTCCCTTTGAACCCAGAGCACCACTGTGGTGCAGATCACTGACACCATTTTGGGGTGTGGAGCATCTCAGTGGGGTTTCCATCATAAGGGCTTGGTGGCCCACTTGAGCTTGATTCCTCCCCATCCTTTCAGACTTCTGGTTCATCCAGTCCTGTGAATGTTTCCTCTGGGTTGTGGTCATCACCTCACAATGTCATGTAATTCCACCTTCGATATAATGCTTGGGTTTTTTGTGTGTGTTTGTTTGTTTGTTTCAGCAGATTGAGTGTTGGTTGGTTGGTTGGTTTGGGGTTTTTTTGTTCATTTCAACCACTTTGGTGAAAATAACACCCGTGTGGACGTGCTGAGATGTGCTGCTAGAAAAGAAATTACTATCATTCACATGTTAAAGAGGAAAAGCAAAAAATACTCATTCTCTGCAACAGCTTTCTCAGCCAGGGCTCCTGCTGAGTTTATATTGTTTTTGTTGTTGTTTCTTCCCCGCTTTCATTAAAGCTGCTACCATCTCTTTATTTCTGAAGAAATAAACGTGAATATTTTAGATTAGGCAATGACAAACTCTGGGACTCTGAGCAGCCACTGCTGTGTGTGGCTGTGTATTTGGACCAGGAAAAATAAGAGGGTGACATCTCAGATGGAGCCATGGCACTGTCGCCTTTGCTCTGAAGTCGAGAAAGAGGGAAGCTCTACAGACAAGAAAGTAAGCCAGGGAAGGCTTCTAGTGCAGTCCTAGTGAAAAGGTGAAGTGCAAGCAAGAAAAGCAGAGGACACTCAAATAGCACAGCTACAAGAAAAGCAAAATTATGCCAAAATCCTACTTGGGGATGAAATGTTAACAAGGGGAAGTGGAAGCAAAACATAGGATTGTGTGACTTAGTGAGAGTTCTTGCTCTGTGGGCAGGAGCAAAATATCTGTGACTGTCTGTCTTACAAAATCTTTAAAAAAATATTTTATTTGATTTCTTTTTTCCCCCTCTCTTTTGGTTAAAAGAAAGCTTCCCCGACAAAAAGAAGCACTGCTTTTCACCGTGAATTACTTGAGGATTTGTGACCGTGGAACAATGGATCGATATTTGTTTGCGAAAAGCTTCAGTTAAAGTGGGACAAGAGGAGATTAGCTCCATGATCTGGTGGTTGTCCATGGCTATAGATTTCTTGTTGTTAGCTGGAGAGGTTTATCTTGCCCTCCCTGTTCAGAACTGAGAAGTGATCTCAGATGGACTGTGTGGACCACAGGAATTACAAATAAAAGCTGTAGGTGCCACAGGTGATGGCACAGAAGGATTCTCTGGGGGAGCAGTGTGGGCACCTTGGAGCCTCTTTGTGCCCTGGACAAACCCCCCATCCTTCAATCTCCCTTTGCATCAAATGAAGCCTGAGCAGGCAGAGGTTACGGGCTTAGAGTGAGGTTAATCAGTCTTTGGTTTTATAATTGCCGTGCAGAGATGCCACAGAAACAATGAAGAAGGCTCAGTCTTAAAAGAGTGCACTTTGTTTTTTTACTGTGGCTGAACCCTTGTGCCCAAATGGAGCTGGGTTTTCTCCCAGCTGGTTTTGCCCAGATGCCAAATACCAGCTCCAGGGGTTTGACAAATTGACACTTGCTACAAATTGCTCAAAGATCCACTAAAATCAGGAAGGCTCCGGCTGAACACGGAGGTTTAACCTCGTGGCTCAGACTGTGAGAGATAAGGCAGGATGTGATTTCCTCTGAGATTCAGAAACGTTCAGTGTGGACTGAACTACACAGTGTTTTTAATCTGAGTTTTTCAATGCCACACCGTTAGGTCATTTTTATACCAGTTGGATTTGTTCCAGTGTTTGTTTTTATTCCAGTAGGGAAGGGCAGGACTTAATGTGGGGTTTTTTGGTTGGTTTGGGTTTTTTTGGGTTTTTTTTTTTTTTTTCAGTGACATGGATGTATTAACCAGAAGTGTCTAATTATCTTTATTGATTAACCTTATCTTATAAAGAAGTAGTCACTCAGTAGAGCAGTCCATATCCTGTACACTGCAGAAAGAGAAAATGATTAATTTACTCCCTGGATTCTACTGCTCTGTATGCTGCGAGAGTAAGTGATGGATAAAGGACAGCCTGCACTGTCTTGGGTCAGAACAGTAGGTCAGAGTCATTATTTACTTTTTGAATATAGAGTGAGAATTTCCTCTTTTTGCAAATCATGATCCCAATTCACTTGTGTACAGGGAGAGGCAGAAGTGGGACACACACCTGTGTTCTGCATAGATCTGTGTATTTATAGAGCTGCAGTTACAGCAGGTCTGAAGGAGTTGTGGAGGGAAGTAGGACCTGGGATTTCTGAGATGAATTAGAAAAGCTTTTTGTTAAAATTCCATAGAGCTTTACTGCTCATTTCTTTCAAATCATGCTTTTCAAGCTGTCTTCCTCTGTGATGCCAACAAAAAAATGACCACCGCCGGAGTTCATTTTGTGCTTACTTTTTATGTCAGCCAGTAACACCTTGCTTTATTCCTTGTGATCTTCCTCTTCTTACTCTGATAATATGTGTGGAGCTTTGGTCTGTGTTTGTAAGATCCTGATGTGAAGGACCCTAAATGCAGATTAATGGCATGATCTGACCTTTATTCAGGTTTATATATGTGTCTGGATGGTGTGTGGGTGCATATAGTTTCTGTTCCCATCTGGAGATGCCTTACAACCATCAGGCAGGAATGCTCATCCTGCACTGTAATTATTAGTATATTGCTATATTTATTGCAATGGAAACAGAATTATATAAACAATAACCCGTAAAATCCCAGAAACAGAAAGGTTAACCCAAGAATTTTCTATCAGTGCCTTGTGGATCAAGAGAGCTGAAGTTTTACAGAATTTCTTGCTGTTTTCAGCCTCCCCGTTGGTTTGTCTTCTTATCCAATGTATCTCAGGTTTAGTTTCATTCTCTGCAAAGCTGAGATTCTCTTCTAGGCATTCCCTATTCTCTGGTTTCATTCTGCCTTTTGTGATCCTGTTTTTGTCCTAGAGGCAGTCCTACTCCTGTTGATGTCTTGAATGGAGTTATCTTCTTACTTTGTTATTTTGCCTCCTTTACGCATGAGGGAGGGCTGCCTCTGCTGCAGCCCATCAAACGAGGCCCCTCCACTGTGATAATCAGATTTTCTCCTGCTGCCATCTCTCTGCTATTCCTGACTCACTGCTCCTTTCACTTCAGCAGGATATACTGCAACCACTCTTACAAAAAGTGCTGCATTCCCCTTAATGCTGAACCAGCTTCCCACTCTTCTGTATCTGTAATCACTCACCTGCTTCCAAAGGAAGCTTCTTGCTGCCCAGAAAAATGGGCTCCCCTTGATCTTTGGAGCTCTGAGTGTTCCCATAGCATCCCAAATCATCCTGAGGGATACCGAATTCATTCATGCCTATTTTGCTGAAAAGGCTGCATGAAATCATCCTCTGATGAGTCAGATGCTTCTTGCTGTTGGTAATACAAATGTAACTGAGTCAATTTTGCCTTTGAGCGGTGTTTCACTTTTATTCCATCCCACTTAATATGCTGACATTTTGACCTGTGCCATACTTATTGAAAAAAACCAAAAAACAAAAACCAACCTAGTGATTTTATGTGGGTTTTTAGGGGTTTTGGGGATACTGCTCAATAGTGATTTTCCATATTTTGGGAGCTGACGACTTTCAACATGATCAGGGAATTGCTGCATATCCTTATAGCAAACCTGATGCCTGCTTAGCAACTTCTGTCTGTTGTCCAGAGAGTCTATTTTTATCTCTAAAGGACTTGAACTCAGTACTCAAAAACAAATCTCCTCCTCGATGTAGCCCTGACTTTTATGATTTCTAGCAGAGTCCTCTTCATATATTTTTAATTTCATTTTTACATTATGTTTATTTCAATTACACAAGAGTAAGATCATGAGATTGAATGATAAAATAATAAACAGGCCTTTGCATTTATCACAGATTCTGCATCCTGCACAGAATTATTTTTCTGTCAGTCAGATCTTGTTTGCCCTGCTGACATGAGCAGTAGCACTCTTGTGACCAAAGAAGAGTAGGATTTTTCCTTCTATGGGGAGAAAAGTAACCTGAGCAGCACTGCTGATAGAATGTTCTGTGGATTTGAAATCTTCTGGTTACGAAAGACAGCTGGGGTTTGCTCTTCAGACATTAAAAGGGGGAGGTTTTTTGGTTTCATCTTCTGTTTTCCAAATTTAACCCACAACATTTATTTTAGATGATTGTATCACACAGTATAAAGTAAACTTGTGCTAGATTAAAAGCCATTTTATGGAGTTTACACTTTGCTGGTTTTACAGAGTAGCATAAAACATAAAGGTATCTTGGGATTTTTTGTTCCTCCACAAGAAATTGAGGATGTTTTGCTAGCTGCTTGAAAATGGAATACCAGAATATGTGTTAATAGAAAATAACCATTTTGATCGTGTTAATGCTGCTCTGTGGGGCAAATCCTGCCTCATGAGGGCAACCTTAAATTTTCCTACTATTGAAGTAATTATGTTCAATTACAATTTGTAATCCAGGGTTTAATTTAATCCATGGATAAAACATGTGCTTTGTCTTCATCTTCACTATCCAGCTGTTAAATGGAACAGAAGGGAAGCATTTATCACAGAGAAAATTTGTTTTTTAAAAGTTCATGTTATAGCTTTGCTTCCATCAAGTTCTGTAAATCAAGGCCATTCATTAGTGGGCTTTTTCAGGAGAGTGACTGGATAATCAACACACACAGAAGTTTACTGCTTTTCTCTCCACATTATTCCAAAGGCACTCAGGATGGGGAGGTGCCTTGTGGAGGTTTCCTACTTCATCCTCAGGCTTGGGCTGATCTGTGTCCACGCAGCAGCTGGAGCAGCTGATCCTGTTTCCTCAGGCTTTAGGAAATGTGCAGTGGGGAAATGTCAGGCTGAAAACTATATTGTGGAGAGGTATGGTTAGAAAAACCCTTCACTGATCTTTGGGGAAAATGCGAGACCTGGAATGGTGTGAGCTGTGTTTCAGGGTAGCCCATGAGTAGCATTTCCAAAGCAGAGTAATGAGTAGCATTTACAAATCTCTAAGTTGTCTCTAAACTAAAGAAGTGTGGTTCCAGAGCTGTAAGGGCATGTTTGGGAAAGGGCAATACCTTGTGGTGTCTTTATTTTGTTCCTAATAAAGACTAAGACTGGAGTGTGGGGTTAGACTGGGACACACAGGCACCAGGCTGAGTTCCCCCCATGGCCAGATATGAGCTGCACTCCTTCGTGAATTTTGCTGTTCAGCGTGATAAACTTCTGCAGTTTTTCTATTACACA
This sequence comes from Hirundo rustica, assembly GCF_015227805.2. Classification (NCBI taxonomy): domain Eukaryota; kingdom Metazoa; phylum Chordata; class Aves; order Passeriformes; family Hirundinidae; genus Hirundo; species Hirundo rustica. The sequence continues at coordinate 5,946,725 of NC_053466.1, read as the reverse complement.
GGACAAAGCGTCACTATTGATTTTTACAGCCTGATGAATTTTATTTCTGTTCTCTTGCAAAATCAGCACAAAGGGGGGAAAAAATCACAAATCATTGCACAGAACTATGGAAAATCTTCCAGCTTAATGAAAGCTTTGTACTTACGTCTGAAATTTTAAAAAGCACGTGTGTTGGACCATCCTATTGCTGCTGTGTTTTGTTTTGTTTTGTTTTTTTTCCTCTGGCAACGTCATTGTTGAAAACAAACTGCTTGCTAGTTTGACCATTTGCTGCGTGGAAAATCAAGCTGTCATGAGCTATCGCTCGTGCTTTTCATCTGATGAGGGAAACGTGAGCACGCAGCTCTGGCTGAGTGGGCTGAAGGAGGAGGTATTGAACACAACCATTCTGTGTGTCTTCCTCCAGTGAACCTGCAGATACCAACCCTGCAGTCTGAGCACTGAATTCTCCTCATGAAATCAAACCAGCAGGAGCTTTGTTTTTCAGGAATCTCGAACCCGTATCAATTAGGAGAGGCTCTTGTTGGCAATCACACGGAGCAGCCTCACATTTTGGTGCCTGGGAAAGCATGGGGAAGGCTGACTAGCGTTTCACTGGGTTAGGGGAAACCTTTTCTGTGCTTCATACTGTGATGACATACAAATATATCAGGTATTCAAGAGCAATATAGCCACAGGAAAAAGAATTCCCTCCTTTCTCCTAGACTATAGACCCATTTTTGAGGTGGATTTAAAGACAAGAGGAAAAACCTTTCCAAACTATAAACTAATGGCTCAAATATTTCTAAATGAAATTGGAACAGCATCTGTGGTGTTTTATTATCTTTTGCCATACAGGGCTGTCTTTGAAAGGGGAAAAAAAGCTTAGTAAAAAGTAATTTCAGAGCCTTGACTGCTTTTTGATTACAATTCAGGATTACTGTTTTAATCACTGCTTATCAAGTAATACCACAAACCTCAGAGCATGGCCATCTTTCTCAGGGGAAGCCAGATTTAAAAGCCAATTTCCAGCAATCCCTCCTCTTTCTTCCAAACTCCTTGAACAAATATGGAGGGACAATAATCTGTGATTTTACAAGAGACCCCAAGCAGCGCATGAAACTGGCTGTGTTCTCAGATTCCTTCTGAGTTGTCCTTATTGTTGTAGGAGTGGAAATACAGGTGTAAGCCTGAGCCAGCTCTTGCTCCAAGGCAGCCTCCACTGGAGTGCAGGATCCCACACGCTCACCCTTTCCAGATGACAAATTTGATGCTCAAAAACGTGTCCAGGTGGAGCATGAGCATGTTTTCAGGGGAGGTCTGAAATGTGTGCCTTGTGTTTGTGTGCAAAACACTGCTGCAGAATGGCTTCATGCACCAACAGAAGCTCTTGCAAAGATGTGGATGAGCAGCCACGGGAGATACTGGAGCTAAAAGATGGATTTTAACTCGAAGTTACTGATATTGCATGGTTTTCCCATGGCTGGGGATGGGTGGTAGCCCTGCATCTGAAGCAGAGTGAAAGAAGAGGGAGTTCTTACTTTCTGCAGTGCATTGGGGTGTTTGCAAGGGGAAAGACCTCTCTGTAGAATTTAAGCAGATGCTCAGTGAGGACCTAAAGTGGCCAAGATCAACTCTGGAGCTGTTTTCCTCCTCTCTCACAGTGGAGCACCATGAGCCTCTCTGCAGGATCCCTGGTATGTCTTTGTTCCTCCAGATAAATATTGCTGCTCTTTCTTGAAGAGAAGACAAAGCTTCCCTACTCACTCCTAAGCTTTCCTCACTCCAAAATGCTTGCATCTAATTAAGGTAATGAGGTTCATCCTGACCACAATTAACTTTTCTCTGAGTTATTCAGATGCTGCTCAGTAATGCTAGGGATGGAAGAGGACCAGTGGATCCTTACATTTCCCCTCTGTAGAAAGCAAGTTGTGACCTGATGGGAGATGATGCATTTTTTTATCAGCGTTGCTGTGAGTCATCTTTGCCACGAGGCTTGGAATGTGCTGCTACCTGCTATGGAGCCTCTAGAGCTGGTTTTATGCAAGAGAATTTACATGTGGTGCAGGAGCTTGTAGACAGTGTTTGGAGTGTGTGCTGTGGCAGTGCCCGCTGCCAGGTTGGTGTTCCTGTGAAAAGAACACCTATAAACAAATCACTGCTTTTGTTTGTGTTTGGGTTTTCTGTGTATTGTACACACAGAGGGAGTTTTGAGTGAGGCACTGAGTAATGCTAATGAATAGATAAATGGCTGGAAGGGATAAATTGGTGTACATCCATCTTCCTGGAGGAACAGAGAGCTCCCACTACTGCTGTGAGCATCCAGATTTTACCTACAAGTGACCAGCAGTGCTCCATGAGTCAGAGTAGAAACAATTACAAAATCTCTACATAATATTCTTCCAAAAGGAAGTGAACTCCTTTACCTGTGGTTCATCTGTCACAGAAAAACTGGCAGGGAATTCCAGTCTGGAAGTCCTGAGCTTGTCTGTGTAGTAGCCCACTGAGATGTCTCTGCCACAGGAGCCCAGCATTCTATCCCTGCTTGTTTCTGCTTGTAAAATTAACATCATCTTCATCTGCTCTTTCTGCCAGCCTAAATCAATGTGCCAGCCAGCTCTAAAAATATAAAAAACAAACCCCTCCACCCTGTTAAGAAAATACATCAATGCCAGCAGCTCCTACACATGAATGAGCCTCAATAAGCAAACCACTGTGCATGGGTGGCAGAGGAGGAGAAAACCAGGGAATTGATAAAGAAATATATTTCACTTTCAGGCTTCTAAGACATTGTCTTAAAAACAACAAAGAGAGCAAATAAACTCAGTCATTTTTTAAAATCACGAAAAATCCACTGACAAGGGCCTGTGAGATTAAGTAATTTAAGGGTGGGAGGTGGTTGCCTGCAGAGGCAGACAGAAGGCTTAGACCCGGGAATTATTTCCAGTTATTGTTCTGGGGTTCTAGTCAGGTTCCTCAAACTATGGATTGACTTTAGTCTCTCTAAAAGCACAATTCCTGAACCTCTTACTGCTTGTAGTGTTCAGCTAAGGTTTTGGATAGGTGTGTTAAACTCCTTTGTTTTTAGGATAGCTACAGGAAATGCTCTCTCTTGTTTGGTCCTTTAAAATGCCAAAGCAAAACTGCCTTGAAATTCAAATGGTTTACTGGTAATTATGAGTCAGAGAAGATTTCCCTCTGGAGAGACAGCAGAGCCAATGAGCTCACAAGTGAACGCAGTCAATAGACTGTCCTGATACTGTCCTGGAGCCTCCCAAAAATGAAGAAGGGCTTCAAAACAGAGACAATTCAAGTGGGAGATTGCCTCAAAATGCTGGGGCAAAAGACATATTTTAGCATGTGCTTTGTGGGGGCAGAACACATTCACTGTGTCAGGAAAAAAAAAGTGGAGGCAAAAGATTTAGATTGTTGGCACCTGTTCTGGCAGAAACAGCCTTTAAAAGATGGCTCAGTCTTTCTGCAGAGTATGTTGTGTTCAACATGAACACAGTATTTTGTGAAACCAGAGCAATGGCTGGCTGCTTGACTTGAAAGGGGGCTGTTAACAAGTCTAGGCTTTCATCAGAAAGGTGTTAAAAAAAAAATAAATCCTGATACCTTTTGTAACATCAGTTCTGTGAGTCTGAATGCGCTGTAAGACCGGGCCCACAAGGATTTGGATCGTTGTGAGTGTGTCTCTCTGCAAATCCTGCTGCACAAGCACAGTTCCCTATAGAGCTGAGTGTTTTCCTACTGTCCCATAAGGTCAGATATTCCTGTTTTCCTTCAGTGTAGGTGATGTACTGAGGCAGAAAGTCCAAAGGCATAAAATTGTTAACTCGTCCTGAGATCCAAGTCTGTCTGCTGGTGGATTTTCTAAGTGCTGCACTCCCAGGTGCAGGTGCCCATCTGCATCTTCAGAGGTCTGAATCCTTCTTTGGACCAACTCCTGGTGATCTGTCCAGGTCCCAGCATTAGCTCATTGCCTGTGGGAGTCTCAAACGTGGGACTGGAAATGCCAGCCTTATTAGAGACATCATGGGATAAGGCAGCGGCACATGGATGTGGTAAGGGAGGGAGGAAAGGGGCATCAGGGGACTCGCGTGCATCTTCATCCAGTTTCTTGGTGAAGGATGATGTCCATGAGAATTTAAGCTTTGAGGGCCTCCTCGTCCTGTATGGGCAGAGGCTTTCTGGACTTCCCCCCACTGTGTTCTTGCGGGGTGAGAACATTCGGACAAGGGAGGGTTTCCATGTCTGTCAGGTGTATTGCTCACCAGGACCATGTTTGATTTATTTCACTGTGTAGGGTTTTTTTCCCTATGCATCTATAGAAAACACGGAATAAATGACATAGACTGGCTGAAACCGTGTCTCCCAAGCCTCCTCTGAAAACTTAATTAAACCCACAGGATCTTGTTTAGGGGTAGAAAAACAGCAGGATGTGTACTGAAGGCCAGTAAATAAATTCTTGATGTTCCTTGGTGCTTCACTGTGCTGCTAGGGATGTGAAAAAAGTAAAAATCTGTTATTTCTTCCTGACTCTTTTATCATTAGCAGCTTCTTTTTGTTTTATCCATGACTTCCTGTTGAAGAAAGCTACACTGGGGAAAAGAGAGTTTTTAAAGGGTGGACTTAGGCTCATAAATATACAGGGAGCTTCTCTGCTGAGCCTGAAATTCGTTGCTGCTATTTTTCATCCAACAGATCTCATCTCACAGGCTGAACTGGAGACTTTGGATGTGGTTTGGAAGGCTAACATGACTTTGTGACGCTGGGACACGGTGGCTATGGTGGGGGACAGAATCTAGTGACCTCTGTAGTAAAGCTTAGCATGCACAGCCCATTAACCATCCTTAATCCTTATCCCCGTGTTTGGTAACTTATCCCTTCCAGGAAATTCTATTTTCAGTGATCTATTGAAGTAAGACCCCGGGTGAAACAACTGAGGTGCAGTGACCCGGTCAAGGTCACATGGAATTCTGTGTTGGAGCTGGGATGCTTTTGGCATTGGATTGGTAATAATGGATGGGGTTGAAAGAGAAGCGTGTGTCCCTGTCAGATCCAGGCAGCAAAAAATACAGGAACAGTATATGTGTAATGAGCAAAAGAGGTGTTTGAGATCTTGGCAATCACAGGAAAGACTGAAAATTTCATCCTGGGCCTGCCCTTCCTGCTTCTTCAGTGGTGGCAGAATCTGGTACCTGCAACTGACAGCGGTGTTTGCAGTCTTCACCTCTTCTGTGAATGATGCATCAGCCTAATGAACAGTGGAAAAGAGGAAATGACAATTCCAGAAGTGCTCCACACCATGGCCAGGCAGGGCTGGCTACAGCCCCTCGTGGGAGAACAGAGGAGCTTCAGCAGGACATGGGTTAGCACAGATGGAGACAGGTTGGCACAGATGGGGACAGGATTCCTGAGCACTTCACATCTGGGCTCAAAGCCCTCTGGCTGATCACCTTTAATCTGCCACTGTGAGGGGAAAGGGGCACAACTTGTGCTGCTGTGTAGGAGCAGCCAGGCAGATTTAGCAGACAGCAAACTTTCCTGCAGAACCTTGTTGATGCAGTGGCTGAATCCTGCCTTCATATAGGTAGACATTAATGGAAAGACGCTGTGGGATTTGCCTTTTTGGATACTGGCTATAAAATAGGGTGGGTAGATTCAGTCTAAATAATTGCTGTGTTTTCTTCTTCTGTTTAATGAAATTGAAGAGGAGGAAGCTTCACAGCTTCTGTTTTACATGTAAAAATTTCTCTCCACTTTCCAGGGCCTTTTCTTTCAGTGGTGTAAGTACAGGTGGAGGACAGGCAGTACTTGCTGTTGTTACGTGGAAATGAATAATGGTTTTTGGGCAAAGACCAAACTCGATTTCCAGAAGGCTGCTTTTCCCTGCCTGTTCATCTATGTGATATAAAACAAACTCAAAATATACAGCAGGAAAAAAAGGACTGTTTAGTATTCAGAGCTTCAAATACACTTAACAGCATTGCCTTCACCTAGGAACTAAATTATTTCTTCAAGAACTGTACAGAGAACACTTGGCTTTCAATTTACAGCATGCTCTGTTGGAACACACTGCAGTGTCAAGTGTGCAGTGGCAGGATTGCTGAACTTGTACCAGTAAAGGTTCTGAACAGCATCTTGCAACTCTGCCATGTCAGAGGGTTATGTTGGAGATTTAGATCAGTAGATCTGATGCTTTCTGATGCTTTTTCCGGAGTTGTTACTGTTTCTGGAGGATGAATGTTCTGAGAGAGAAGGTGAAGAGCTCGGAGCCCTGTGGTTTAAGCAGTAGATGTTCTTCAGGCTTTGTGCCCGAGTTTTATTGGCTAAACCAGTTAGTGCATGCCTTGGTTCCCACTTTTTAAACTGGAATAACCTACCCCTCTCTCAGACTTTTTCTCCAGCCCAAATAGGTTGCACATTCTCAGTTCCACCAACGGGAATTACAGGGCTTTATTGTGTTTGAGTGAGGCTAAGACTCACAAGGGCTGATCTGTAATAGCCACAACTGCACTATATACAAATATGAGGACAAAACTTCCAGTTTCACCAGGATTGAAAATGTTGTGGAGATTCCTCTGAAGTTCCTTGTCTTCCTTTGGGCAGAGTAGAACATTTTATTATCTCATTTCTGATTTCAGCTATTGAATCTTTGGCCTTTTGCTGATGTTGCTAATGTTCATTGTTCACAAACAAGCCAGAGTCTGGGAAATGAGAAGGATTTTCTGAATCTTTATGGGAATATGTGCTGCTGCTTTTATGCTGGAAACTGACCTGGATAATGCTGGGCTCTGTTTTTTTAATGCCACTGGCTCACTCATTCCTGGACATATGAGGTATTTATTCATTCCAGTTTATTAGAGAAAAATTGTACCTGAAGGCTAATTTCATTAAGACCTTTAGAAGCAGAAAATAGCTCTACTAAGTTAGTCTCTTAAAAGGAGAAAAAAATATTAAAAAAAGGGGAATCATGCCAAATCTAATTAAATGTAGGGGGGACTCCATTGTGGGTTTTTTGTTTGGTTGGTTTGCTTTCTTTATCTGGCCTCTCCATGGATTCTGAGGCCATTTTGTTAATGGCACAATGGCTGGCATGTGCCCGTGCTGCCTCTCCTGTGATGGAGGAAGATGTGCAGCATGAGCATGTGGGAAGAGACCGTGCACAATCCTCTGGGGACACAGAGGTTTCCACAGCAATTTTGTAGAAATCCATAACAAATGCATTGTTAGCTTGGTTTATTCCTTCTCTTTCCTGCTGTGTAAAGTATTTGATATTCAAATTAAAATGGTCCTTGTTTAGGACAATTCAGTTATAGAATAAGCCTGGTAATTGGTGCCCGTGGGACTGTTTACACTCTGCTTGGTGTAATCTACTTATGGAAAATTAATGAAAGGCAATTTCCTCCTCCATTGTAGCTGTTTTAATATGTACACTATGTCGTTTCCTCTTCCAACTGAAGCTTCAGATGGTTATTTGGGGACAAAAGCTCAGACAAACCAAGGTGCTCCCCGGAGAGCCCCTTGGGCTCGCGGGCGGTTTCGGTGATGCGGAGGTTGCACGAGAGCCCTGCAGAGCAGTGGCTCAGCACGCTCTGAACTGCAAACTGCTCCTGGGGACAGGAGCAGTTTGCTATCAATTCATAACTTTTATTTATAACCACTTATAAACTTCCCAGTGGCAGCTGAGCTGAGCTGGGGGTTCATCCAGCTGAGGCTGTCCTCTGTGGAGCACAGCACAAATCTGCACCCCAAAGTTCAGATCCAGTGTTTGCTCTTGCCCCAGCTCTGGGGAGTTGTTCTGGGGAGGGGACACACACTTTTCTCAGGGAACACATGGTCTGAGTCTCAATTGATCCAACTGTGCTTTACTTTTTAGCTTCCTCAAGCAGCTGCATAAGCTCTCATTGTAATATTGAGGAGAATGTGGAGGAGAAAAGAAAGGAATTCTTGCACACCTCTGCATTCTGTGATATATTCAGTGTGCAGCAGGAGTGTGATGGGATGTCAGTACCACTTCTTATATACCTGTGGAGACATTACTTTCCCTGCTGGTTGGTGTAGGGAGGAAACCTCTCAAAGGCCTGAATGAAGCCCGAGCTGAGGCACTGCAATCACTGTGCTCTGATTTCCTATTTCCCATTTTGTCAGATGAGGGGAGGAAAGCTAGCATTGCTTCTTTACTCAGGAATATTTTCTATCTGTTTCATGGAGAGATGATTCTAAATGCAAGGCTGGGTGTGAGAAATGAAGGATTTCAGTAAGTAATTGATCAATTTTGCAAACAGTACTAAAGCAGTTTTGGGCTGTGGGATACCTGAGTCAATATGGCCAAAGCAAAGAGCTCCAGCTCCAGAGCAAATAGCAGCAGCAGAAATGGGAATATTGAGAGTAAAAGTAGCATTGTTTTGTTATTCACAGTGGCTGCAGAAAAATTTGCTGAGGAAATACCAAATGCAGAAAGCTGAAATTCAAAGAGGAGAATGAAATCAAGATGATCCTGGAGAAATTGCTAATCTGCTTTGCCTGAAAGGGATGTGAAATCTTTTGCTCTTACCTCAATAGGATAGCATAGGAAATAGGCTCAGTTTGACCTAGACCTATTACCTAGTTACCAGCTCTTCACTGTCTCACCCCAAATTCCCTTCCTTCCTTCAGGCAGTGAACAGACTGTATTTTCTTTATCACTTCTAAAAAATGCCTTTTTTCTTTCTGTGTTCAGTCAGGTTTCCTATCTAGACTGTCATGCTTTCAAATCAAAAATATTGTAGCCTTCTCTCAGTGTCCTTAAAATTGACATCATTCTCACTGACCCAGAAACAATTACAAATGCTGAAATCATCTTTCTGATTCTTACTTTACCTGTTTATCTGGGAGCTCCTTCCAGTCGGGGCCCTCCTTTCACATTCTCCTGCAAAGAGATTATGTGGGTAAGATTAGGCTACCAAGAGTGGTAGATGGGGAGGAGATTGTCCCCTTTATTGTCCCCCTTTGTCATCTCCCAGATGTATTTGCATCTGAATAAATAGCAGGAGATAAACTCTCCCTAGATATTGATGTGGAAAAACTCACTATTGTACATGCATCTTTGTCTGGTCTACCAACGTGAAACACTTGTTTGGGGAATGTTGAGCTGTTTGCTGTGCTTTTTGCAAGTCCAGAGCCCAGAGTGCAGGCAGCGGATGCTTTGCTGAGCTGTGGTTTTCCCCAGTTCTGCACCATCCCATGCCTGTTCTACAACCTGTGCAGCAAACCTCACCTGCACAGTGCTGTGTCTCGACATTGAACAGCTTGACGTATTGCTCACAAGGTCCAACTCATAACGGGCCGCGTTCCACAGCTCATTTGGTGTCGTTCTGAGAAGCATCACTCAGCTGCTGGCAGTGTGATCCCTGAAAACAATGCTTCATTTTGCATTTCGGTCCTTTGGAGGATGGGGAAGATGTACTGCCTGCAAATAACGAGGATAGGTGAAGTTGTATCCTAGGGAATGGGATGGAGGCAATGAGCTTGAGAGATGAGCAGCTCTGGGGTCACCTGGGTGTTCCCGGTGGCATTATTGAATTGAGATGAATCAGATTCACTCTGCCTCCCCACTCAGTTGTGTTCCTGTGCAAGAGCTGAACCTCTCTTCCAAACATTGGGACATCTACAAGATGCCCTCAGAGATGGGCTGAAGGGGAGACAAAGAAACTTGTAAAGGTTTTTGTTCGGTTCATCAATACTGGAAGGGAGTTGAAAGGGAAAGGAAATTTCCAGAAAAATGGCTTTTGCTCATCAGTCAGTTGAATGTCATTGAAAGATTCTGTCTGCTATCTGCAGGTGATTGGCACCTCCTGCTCTGGATTGAAGGAAACTCTCTGTTCATATTAACATAACTTTCATCCTTTTGTCACTTTTGAAGTCCCTGCAGACTTTAATATTTGCTTTAGGCACGGTGAACCTTATTATAGTTTCATTTGAAGAAAATAATGAAAGGGACTTGCTTGAGAAGTGTCACGTTTCCTCAGGACTCCTGGGTTCAATGACCAAGACCTCCAGTCGTCTTTCAACAATTCACACTTGGTTTTTGCTATGCATTATGTTCTCTTTATGGATACTAGATGTAAATGGTAAATATTCATCAACTGCAGGAGCTGTGTTGAATTTCTTGCCATGTGGCTGTCCAGTTGTGGAAGGCAGAGTGCAGTCTGTGGGCCACTGCACCACCTGGGCAGTGTTCTGTACATGGGGAATCGTTTAAACAGGGTGTGAGAGCTGTCACTGGATGTGGTGGGAGATGGGCAGGGACTTCCCATGTGTTGCGTGTTACGATTGGAGTGCACGGGCAGGAGCACAGAATCGTTTTGTTAAAATGGCTTCTTGGGAACTGCAGTGACAGGACAAGGGGGGATTGGCTTCAAACTGAAAGAGGGTAGGTTTAGATTAGATGTTAGCAAGAAATTCTTTACTGTGAGGGTGCTGAGGCCCTGGCACAGAAGATGTGGTTGTCCCTGGTTCCCTGGAAGTGTCCAAAGCCAGGTTGGGCAGAGCTTGGAGGAACCTGGGATGGTGGAAGGTGTTGCTTCCCGTGGCAGGGGTTTGGAACGAGATGGGGTTTAAAATCCTTTCCAACCCCAACCCTTTTGTGGTTCTGTAACTTGGTTATCTCGGATTCTGGGAGCTACTCAGATGAGCAGTTATGGTAAAATAGTGTTTTGCACAAGGAGCTTGCCTGAAATGGAGTAAGAATATGAGGAAAGTAAGAATATTTGGCTCCATGGCACAGTTCTTCTAAGCAAGTAGAATTAAAGGAAGCAAAAAAGGTCTCATAATCTTTGTTTGCGCGTAACAGAGTACATCTCTGTTCCTTGATTTTTTTCTGCGGGTTTTTGGGAATAAAATACAGCAAAAAACCGAGAGTACCTGAAAATCACTCCGCTGTCTGTAAAACTTATGACAGATACTTTTCATTTAATTCATTCAGGAAATCAATGCATCTTACAGAATCATTTGACTGTGGTTGGCAGGGAAATGATAAATATACATGAAAACAGAATTGGATTAATAATTTTTGACAGGTAATATAATGCAGCTGTTGCTGAATGATATTAACAAGAGAAGGCACGTTAAGTCCCAATGTCAGAGTAAGGCTAGGTGGTTGTAATGTCTGAATAAATTTCATGCTTTGCCTGAAGACTCTGGATGGCAGATGGAGATCGACAATATAAAGTTCTATTAAAAAGTCCTTTGCTTTGCTAATTCTTGACTCTTTTACCGGTCAGTAGTCTGCTTATCGATCTTGGCTGACTGAAACACAATTTCCCCGTTCTGTCTGCCTGAGCCAATACATTTCATTTGCAATATACTGAGTTGTAAATAAATGGGAAAATTCATCCTCCTGAGATCAGCATCCCAAAGAAGGCTATGGTCATCTGGGCAGGGCAGTGTCTCTCTTTTAGTTCCTTCTTTTGCAAAACTGAGATTTTTAGATTTCTTTCTTCAAGGTTTACAAAATGATTGTAAATGAATATGAAAAACAATATTTTCTTTGTGAAAGATGTCAGATTGGAGGGATTGCAGTTTTTATCTTCCAGATTCTTTGTTCCTCTTCTTTTGATTTTTCTGGGGTTTTTTCTAACTGCCTAGACCATTTGTCTCTCAGCTTTCCCTTTTGTGGGATTTTTTGTCCCCAGATAAAGCGAAGCAATCACAACTCACTTTAAACTACCTATGAATACCACCTGGAAAAGGGTATTCCATGTGCTGTTTCTTCCAGAAGACAGAGAGGCTGAGATGATCACATTTTGATACTGTCCATAGAATGATGAGATGAAAAAAATACAGTGAGAGTTTTCCTGTCTACACCCAGCAGACACAGAGCATCTCCACGAAGAACCTGCTGTATGAAAGTACCATCTCATGGGGGGGTTGTGTTAGTTTTGGTTGTCTGCTAAAGGCTGAGAATTGCTGCAAGCAATGAAGTGGCCTGGGATGTAGAAAAGGGCCTGGTTCAATACTCTTTATACCAGTAAGAAACAGTTAACACGGGGAGAGGCTGGAATGAATTGAACTGTTCAGCCATAGCTCATCCACTGGCTCTGTCATGAAACCATCAGAGCTGCCATTTTATTACTCAGCCAGGACCTGGATGAATATTTTAATGAGACAGAGGAGATAAAGAGGCAAGGAATATAATAGGTAGCACTGGAATTATACAACTCTTATTATAGCTTGTTTCAAAGATTATTTTAATTTAATTGATCAATTAGATAAAATTATATACCACCGTGCTGCTGGCACAGGCTTGGCTGGGTGCTACCAGAATTTGTAATGTCCGTCATATCAGTCACAGATATCTTTAAAGTGATTTACGTGATGGAAAAGAATGTTTTTAATTAGAGCATTACTTGTTATCTTTACAGGATTATTTAAACGAGCACTGGGAATGGCGGCTTGATAATGTCCCTGTAAGAAGTAATCTGCCAGGTGTATAGTCCATAGATCTTGAGATAGACACATTTTGACTGCCTTTACAGCTTCACACAGCCACTTTTGCAGTGATTAGAAATAAAATCACTTCAGGAGACTAACCTTCATACCCAGGTTTAATTGCTATCAGTTAGAAACCTTTTTTTTTTTCCCTAACGTGTGATTTGTTTTCCTTCTTCTTCTTGTCACATTCATCTTTATTCTTTCAACACTTAGCAACAATTTTGGTATAATTTGGTCATGCTAGGCTTTTAATAACACAGTATTTAAAAATAAAGAGACTTTCTGTTCACAGATCTCTCTAGTCTGGACAGATTCTCCTCTTGTTTTGATAACTTTATAACCTCTTCCTTTCACCACCTTCCACTGCTGAGTGATCTTGATACTCTGGACTGCTAAAATATGGAACATTTTCTGATACTGCTCTTGTACAGAAATAGCATCTTTCAGTGTCATTTCAAAGCCTTTCTGAATAAAGCTTCAGCATGCTGTGTATTAGGAAAATATCATAGCCAGGCAAACATCAGCAGCAGGCAAACTGCTTATATCCAATTAAATGAAATGTTTTCAGAAAGTATCTGATTTTGTCTAGCAATCCTTTCTTTTATTCACAGGAAACAGCCCAAACTCTCTTTTTACCCAGCTTTTAATGTCACTTTCTTTAGCTATTGTGTCTAATAAATGCCAGTGTTTTGCTAATGTACATTTGACAAGAACGAAAAATGCTTTGTTCAACTTCTCCCCAAGAAAGAGGGGAAAAAAAAATAAAATTGTCTGTCTAATCCTAATTCTGACGGTTCTGCTGCAGCAGAGAAGATGCTTGCCTTAAGTAGCACAAAACATGGGATAAACATAGATAAAGATGGATCTCTGGGTGGCTGATGTCAGTCATACCCTGGTCAGGCTTTGCTGGAAGAGGAAGCTCTGTGCTGAGAACTGAAATTCTTCTGGAGAGCTGAAGTCTTCCCTGGCCTCCAACTCTCCGTGCTGCATCGGCACGTTCCCAGGAGCACGGGAGATGGATGTTTTCTGGTAACTCTTTGGAAGCATTCAGCTGGGTGACAGGGTGAACACTCTGCTCAGGAGCTCCTTCAGTCTGCATCTGTGTGTCCGGTGTGTGCCGTAACGAGGTGAGTTACTCGCCAGACACGCAGGACCAGCGATGTGCTGCGGCTTGATTGCCCCCTGCCAAGCCCTTCAGGGGGTTGTGTGCCTGTGTAGAGAGGATGCAGAGCAGAGGAGGTTCTGCCCTGGATCCTGCCATTTGCCTGGTTTTCAGATGTTGATGTGATCAGAGTGGAGAATTGCCAAAGCAGGGCAAGCCTGCAATTCCAGTCCTCTGTGCTCTGCGCCTGTGATCTGTAACACGCTGCCATGGACCTCCTGTGGGTTTGTGGCACTCAGGGAACCCGTGCAAATGTTGGGACTCTCCCTGCATCTCAAGGCAGCCCAAACTCTGTCCTAGGACATCAGCAATCCCAATTTCTGAGCTGGTCTTTTCTGATTTCAAGCATTTTTTTCATTTACCTTGCACAGGGTAAAGGAAAGGACTGCACAGGACAGACACTGGCTAATGAAGCTGTGATGTGTCTTGTTCCTTCAGCAGATTGTAAGATGAGATGTCTGCATACTACTGGGGTTTTTAGAGGGCAAAAAGGTACATTTCTTCCCAGTCTGAACAGTTTTCATTATTTCCTCAGGGAGAACAAGATGGGTTGAGGAGTAGAACCTGAGGATGAAATTGTTTCTAACGAATGTTCTACATTTGCTGTGTGGTGGCGTAAAATCGGGCAGGCATTTGCAAATAGGAAGCTGAGATGGGGGAAAACCAAGAGGAGATATCTGTGTTCACTCTGCAGGTCCACAGCAGCTCCAGGAATCTCTATTAGTTTTCATGACTCCCTTGCTTTAACCAGATCTCACTGGTTTAATGTTAAGGAGCCAGGCTGTGGTGGGGCCCTGCAGGAACTCCTGTCACACCCTTTTTTGGGGTGTCACTGCTCAGCTCTGTCTCCTGCTTTTCCTGAGCAGGAAGATAACCTGGAAGGTGACTCCATGAGAGCAGCCTGCACCTGCTGAGAGCTGCAGGATCAGACAAGGGGTGGGGAGGCAGGAGCTGTGGCTGCGGCACCATTCCTTCCCCGGGCCCCTTCCTTAGTGCTAATCCTACACTGAGCAAAGGCTCAGTCCACGTCATGGTTAATTTTCAGGTCAGTGTCCCTTCTGGTTACATTTGATGCTTTTTTAAAGACTTCAGGCAAAGTATGAGATATGCTGGGACCCTGAAAAAAAGAAAACACGCAGACGCCCCTCGTGTCCATCTTTAAAATGATATGAGTAGTGTATCTGATTTATGAAAAATGTATAAATGTGACTTAGGAACAGCTTGTGCTTTCACACTAAATAAAAGGAGAAGACAGAAGAGGGAACTTGAATGTCTGTGAGCATACTCATGTATACAAATGACTGTCATAAATCTTTTTGCATGATTGCTTTGCTTTGTGGCATCTCTTTGGGGAGTTCTGCAGGGAAAAAGAAGCCCCACAGTTTGGGAAACTGGAAAAAAAAATTGCAGAAGAAAATGGATTTGCTGATATAATTATGCAATTCATCTAGAACATATTTGGTCTGCTAATGAGAACAGAAGGAGAAAGCCTCAGCAGTGGTGTTGGTTTAAGGGAATTGAATTAAAAGACCAAACATCCTGGGTGAGACTGCTGCAGCCTCAGGAGGCAGGGCTGGCTCTGGAGGGAGTTGGAGACAGAGCCCTGCAAACCCTGCTAGTATCTTATGACTGAGGAAAGAAAATGCTTTATTCTTGCAAGGTGGGCTGGGGAGAAAACAGATTTCTCAGCTGGCATAAATCTGCCTTGACGTTGGCACTCATTCACATTACCTGCAGATGTGCACAACATCCTCAGTTTGAGTCTAAAGTCACTCCTGATTGTGGTGCAGCTCCATCAGCCTGGAGTTCAGGGTAGGAGTCAGAGCTCCCCAGAAAGGCAGAGGAACCTGGGAGAGCTCATCTCCCCTGGGGATTGGTGCTGCCATGGCCACGAGGGATCCTGGACCCGAGCTGAGGCGCCTCTCTGACTGCAACAGCTCTCCCTTGCTCCTCAGGCTGGAGGGTGAGTGATTCGTAGTGATCCTTCTGGTGGGTGAAGTAGGAGAAAGTGAATGAGATTATTCAGAAAGACAGCAGAGAGAAGAAACTAGCAGAAAGACAACGAAAAATAAACAGCAGAACTGTTCGTGCCCTTCTAATGTGGTCAATAGTCTCATGCTTTTGCAGGAAAGCTCCATCTTCTGCAGGGGGAAGGTTTTCCTCAGCAGACTCAGGCTAAGGAATTGTGACAGGCAGGTCTGTGGCTTGTTCCTGCCTCTGATTGTGTGGTCCTGGTGTTGCCCCGAGCTGTACATCCCACTGTTGCTTGCATATGATCTTGCTGGGGACCAGGGCATACCTGAGAGGTTATTAATAGTCTGCAGAGAAATGCCTGTTAATTGGCTGGACTTTTGCTTGTGAAATAGTTAAATAATGTAGAAAGATTAGTAATAGTTATATACAATATTAATGATTAAAAAAACCCTATTAAAGCTACAATAAAGTAGCCCTCAAAAGCATATTTAGCTAGTAAGGAAGGATTCACCCTGATGGTGTTGAGGGCTTTCTGCAAACCAGGGTGGATGTGGTTTTCTCCTCTCTGTGAGAGGGTGTGTGCGTGTGAGGTCGAACAGCTCAGAGCAGCACTGGTGATGGGCGCTGGTGCGTGTCCTGAGATGACCGTGAGCGGTGCCAGCGCGGCCGGTCACGCCGCTCCGTCCTGCTCCTGCTCACCGCAGCCATCTGCGCTGAGCCTGGGCAGCCAGCTGCCCGCCTGCACGCCCCGCTCCAGACCCTCAGCTCCCTCCCACCACTGCTGCCCCCGGGGCTTCAAGAGCAGCTCAGGCCTCCACGGAGGTGTAACTCCAGAGAAACTCCTTCCTTTATGTTCAGTGAAAAGGGCAGTGGCCACGTGGAAATGCCTTTTCCTTCTGTCATTGCACTGTCATGCAAAAGGGAAGAAAAGGACAGATTACAGCAGAGTTGCTGTTAGTATGGGGGAAGCGAAGTCCTCAGCTGCTATGCGCTGGTTTTATTTTTTATGCGTGCTTTTATTTTTTAAAGGAGGTACTTACGCTAAAAGCAAAAATAATTGCCTTTGATAGATATTTGTTCCTCGCAGTTGAAAGCCTCTTGAATTTTGAAAGCCGGCAGAGAGTCCCTTTGCCTTCCTTCACAGAGTTTTTGAAGTAACCAGCGAGATTCATGTTGCAAAGGGAAGCACAGGGCCTGTTCCGTGGTTTTCTCATGCTGTGCTCAGTCCCTCCATCCCCAGCATTTGTTTGCTCTGAGAGCTCCCAGCAGAGCCAGGCCTGGGCTGACTGCTGTTAGCACGGGCAGGCAGAGCCAGCCTTGCTTCATCTACCAAGGCGTTTGTCTGAGACTTTAAATTCTCCTCTAAGTCCCAACTGCAGCTGTAGGAAATGTGTCTACTCTCTTGCAAAACGCAGCTTCTGCAGGACTTGGGTAAGGACAGGCTACCTGTGAGCAGCCAGCTCATGTGGGAAGCAGCATTTTGGTGCAGAGAGAGAGAAGCACATCCCAGTGCTTTGTAGAACAGAGCTACAGAAGAGAGGGCGGGATGTATCTTGCTGTAAAGCCATTCTCTGCTCTTTTGAAATAATCTTTGATAACTCAGAGAAAGGTGCAGCTGTGCCTTTCATTGAACAGTGACGAGTGTGGTGGAAACTGCTTACCCCTACTTATGCAGGCTTTTCTTTACATTAATAGCCATCTCTCTCCCTGGCTGGGCTGCCCGGGGCTCGCTCAATTCCTGTGCTCAGCAGCCAGGATGGAAACTGTGCCACCAGCAGTTCTTGCTGCTGTCATCCAATCTTCCATGGGGTGTATAATATTAGCAACTGGATGCACCAGGATTTGGTGGGTTGTTTCCCTGTGCTGGAATCTGTCTAATCTGCCCTTTCCTCAGGCCTCCCTGCATTGATATTGGAAGCCAGTTCTGCTGCAATTTTCCAGGCAGAGGTTAATGGGATGGATTAGCATTTTATTACTATGATTATCTTATTGTTCTTTGTGTGACACTGACCTGGAGTTTGAAGTGCTGCATAAAACATAAAGGAGACACGAGTCCCACTCATAAAAATAATCTTTGGATGAATGCAAGGCTGGTCCTGCAGGCACTTGGGAGGCAGTGTGCTTGTTCCCATTCTCATTCCCAGGCTTTACTGGGAGCATCGTGCTTGTACCAGCTCTCTCCAACAAAGAGCCTTGTATGTGGCTCCTCAGAGCTCGATGCAGCATAGTTAGGAAGGGGATTTAAAAGGTTTCAGCAGGAATTTTATAAAGCTCCCCAGTCATTAAGGAATGCAAGCAACAAAGAAATGGAGTGACCTTTGTGCTCTTGAGGCCTGAGATGCTTCTGAAATCCTACTTATTTCTGCTTGGGGCCTGACACAGCAGCTGGCAGTTGCTTGTGCTTGTGGAGCACATTGGTCTCTGCACACTGGTCACCCTTGCTAGTTTGTACAGCCTCTGGAGGACAGTTCACCACTGTTTCCCTTGGGATGTACCCCTGTGTGCTTTTAAATTTATTTGTTGGAATTCCTTGTCCCAGTGCTGTGAAAGTTGACACCTTTGAGCACAAAGCCTATTATTTCAAAGGAAAATAAATCTACCCTCAATCAGATATGAGTTTCTCAGGAATTTGAAGCACTGAGTCTTAATTATGGTCTTAAGAGCCTGACTGTATCCAGGCCGACTACATTTTGGTGTCTTAGCATAATATCAGAAACTAAACTTTATCTAGCGAGTTATAAGATGTTAAGATCTCATTAAGGATGAACTCCTTACCCTCCAGAAGCCTGTAATGGCATTTGTGTTGTTTCCCTGCCTGTGAATCATCCTGTGATGATACTCCTGGTTCTGCTGCAGACTGGATAGAGACTGCTCCAAACAGCAACTGGATCTTTGGAACTCATCTCCAGACACTGATGTCCTTTGTGCTTCTCAAGGGGAGTCAAAGGAGCCAACCAGGGAAAAAAGAAATTTTTTTCAAACAATTATTTGAAAAACAATAATACTTCATTAGTGTGCAGACTGAGTGTCACAGACCATTCCATCTCAAGCAATGGCTTTCAGACCCTTTTGGAGATAGTCTGGAAACCTAGCAAATGTAAAGCCATTGGACTTATTTTCTATTGGATTTACATCTATCTGTGGACAAAAAGTGCAGAATCCACCCCGCAAAAGTAGCAGGGTTTTGCATAGGTTCAGATGACTGTGTTGTGTCAGAGCAAAGAGAACATGACCCTGTATTTGTGTCTGTGGGAGACAAGAGATCACTAAATAGAATGTGGTGAGGATCCTGGTTTTGTCTTGCTGAGCCCAGTGTCCTTCCCATGTTAGTTTGGAAGGTTGGTACTTTCTTTACAACTCTCTGCCTCAAGGAATACTGTGGGCTGGGAAGAAAAAAAACCTGGCAGAGAAAGGACTGAACTCTGCAGCAGATAATGCTGCTGCTGTTGATCATGGATGCAAGAGTGATTATTTTTTATTTTTTTCTAAATTAGATAAAGTAATGGTTGTTTTCCTCTAATGAAAGACATTTGTCTTTTCACTGAACCTCCAGCCTCCCAATCAAGGTTTTTTTGCCCCGTTTTTAATTATTTTTTCTTCCCTCTCTTTTCCCCTTGTGCAATCAACAACAGACCAGGTCTACAGCAGTTTGATGTTTATAAAGTGGTCCAATCATAGCTTCACGTCTGGGCAGGAGTAAATAAATTCATCAAGCAGTTGATGCTTTTGTGCTGCTGTTGTGATAAATGTTGCCATCAATTATACCAGTATGCTCAGACTGCAAGGAGCAGAACTAGCTGCACACGCTGCCTGAGAGGAATGACAACAAGACAATTCGTGTTCCCTCTCTTTATGCTTTGTATTCGCAAGCACAACTCTCCAATTATACTAATTTGTTTGTTTGGATTAGCCGATGGATTAAGAAATGTTTTTAGTTAACACTGGAGCATAACACACATTAATATTTTGGCAAACATGACATAATTCTCTGTGTTGGGCTGGAATCAGTGGAGTGTCTGTGATGCTGGAGTTTCAGCATCTCCACGCCTTTGAGGTGTGCTGAGGGAGGAAACTCCCTTCTGGCTGGGAGCTCACTGCAGCACCAAAGGAAATCCAGGTGTCACCAGTATGGGATCGGGGACATGACAGCATTTGAGGAATCACCTGACTTTGGATTCCTTTAGAAAAAAGGGTACCAGTCCCCCTGCTGAAGGTGTTTGTTTATTGATGGTTTTGAGGAGGATGGTTTTTTGAGGAGGGTAGTTTTTAGGAGATGTTGGGTTGTTTCATCTCAGAACTGGCAATAATTAAGCAGTAAATGGTTTTTGTTTGGTTCCAACGCTGGTTCCAGTGCCCTCACTCCGTCATTCCCGCGTGGTGTTTTGCAGAGCCCTTGCATGATGCATTTGCAAGAGGTTTGTTAGAGGAATGGAAACCAAACCAGCAGATAGCACATTGTAAAACCTAAACAACGTTTAACATTATTTAAGATGTCCTTTCTTTGATCACAAACTGTGAAGTTGAAGCCTTGCATGAATTGAAGGAAATTAATTAATTCAATAGAGAGTTCCTTTTCTTCCTTTGAAATTAATAAACAGCTAGCGCCTTTCAGAATTGGACATTGTCACTAAAATACCGAGAAAGAAGCACACCTAACAGCTCAAAGTAGATGTAAACATACAGCACCTGCTTCTTTTGTGGCCCAGGGTTCAGCACGTTTATTTGATAACTGGAATTTTACAATTAAGCAAGCAAATACAGCCTGCATATGAGCGGCTGGCGAAGCATCCATTCTTGTATTCTATATTCCTAGATTTCCTGCATGCAGCAATTAAATCCAGAACAGAATGCTGTCTGGAGTGTGCCATCCTAAAAGCTTTATTTTCTATGTCTCCTCCTGTCCATACCTCGTTCTTTTGCTGATCAGGTGCTATGGTGGGGTAGCTGTGCCCAGTTTTGCTTAAGTGGGAATGGAGCTGAGGCGTGTCCAATACCTCTTTAATGGACACTACTGGCATGAAATTCAGATCTTTCTGCAGGTAGGATTTGAGTCAAGAAATGTCCAAATCTTAACATAGGGAAGTTTTGATTTTGATCCTTTCTGTCTGCCTCAGTGCCTCAGAGGAGACAACATAAATGACAATCTGGTCTGTGTAAACAGCAGTTATTTGTGATATTCTTGGCAAAAACAAAACATAACAACAACAACAACAAAGCATCAAAAATACTGCAGATTGATGTTACACTGGGAGGTGTGAGGCCAGGGATCAACCCAGTAGTGCAGCTCTGAAGACAGCCCTGAATAGGGCCAGAAATCCCTGTGTGCATGAGACTGTTGTGAGCACAGGGAATTCATGCAGCTCGTTCCCTGAGGCTCAGCCCACTTCTCTGATCCAGCCAGGATCCGTGGTGGCTTGAAAGAAAGCTCTATGAGAAGAGGAGTGCAGGTTTTCAAGCTGGGAGTGGGACGCTCTGTGTCACACATCACCCCTTCAGCAGCGTGCTGCAGCTGGTTTGTTTCACGTGGGTCCTGGAGCACGAACTGAAAAACACAATATGCGACATCCTCATTAACCACAGAGCATGGGCTGCAGTCTGAGAGGAGGAAGGCTGGACCCTATAGTCTATTCTGCAGAGAACGATTGTGCCAGTTTGCAAATGACATTTACAAATGATCAGAGGAATGCTGTGCTAATAGCATCCAGACAAAACAATTCTCTGAAAGATAAGAAGTGGGTTTCAGTCCTTAGAGCCTCTCTTTGTCTGCAGCAAAAGGATTTTGTATTTTTAGCATTTCTTCCAAGGATACATCTGCCTCCTTATCGAGAATTCAGGCTTTCAACTAGCGGAGTTCTGAGTTTCTAAAGAAGGTGCTTTTGTGTGTTTGCAAGTTGAAGCCTGGTTGTGGGCATCATTCACTCTGTTGTCCTGCTGGCTACTTCTTTATCTGCAGTAACACAAGGAACAAAGGCAATTACGCAGGATAAAGCAAGTGTCTGATTTCCAGCCTCTGCTAAGGAAGCAGTGCAAGTCCCCAGGTGCTGCCCCAGGCTCAAGGGCTGCCCTCTGGATGGGGTGGGCACCATGCTTTCCTTAGGTGTGGCAGCTGGGCAGAAAGCAAGCAAAGGTCCTGACTGACTTCTCAGGTTAGAAAAGCCCATCTTACCCTTTCATGGGCTTTCGCATGGGTGCTGGGGTTTTATGATCAGAGCCAACATGGGAAAGGATTTTCTGATTCCCTGGAATCCCTGATGTTGCAAGGATGGATTCTAGGATTCAGAAATGAAACCACAACATTCCACTGCCTCCAGCTCTGGGCTCCTGTAGGTATAGCTGCTTTGGTGGACAAGGATTTGTGTTTGCATGAGTTCATTTGCACCCTCTAATACCCCACTTTTTATTTTGTGCAGCAGCTGTAGAATGTTCTGAGCTAAGCAGTCTGCTCCTGATGTAATTGTGATTGGCCAGAACGGTGACACATGAAAAAGAAGGAAAGAAATCAATCTGATATTGAAGAGAATTCTTTTTTTCTTGAGTGAATTGTCTGTGGAGACAGAAAGTGACAACTCATGTAGGTGGTCCAACAAGCTGCCTTGCCATGAGTTTATGGAGGGATGTTGCTTCCCAGACAGACCACCCACCATCCCCTGTCCCTTCCTCCTCCCCTCAACTCCTCCAGAAATTCTCAGAATAGTGCTGAATACCAATGCTATTTAACTGGAGAGGAAAACCTTGCTATAAATACAAGCAAAAATAACAGAGTCACAGTGTACCTCACGGAAGGACTTTACAAAGTTTTCTTGGCTGAGACTCCAAGGAATATCACAGGGACTCCGCGTTTCCAGGGAAGCTATTTTAAGTTATTGTGGAAGAGGCGAGTGTGATTTTGTACTTCCTTTTCCATCCTTCATGATTTCTTGTAAACAGGCGCAGCTTAAATACAGATAATTAGGTGAAAAGGGAAGGAAGTGGTGTCTCTTTATGCATAAGTGATCGCTGTCACATCTCAGAAGAAGCTTTGTTCTGCAATTGCTGTGCAGCTGTGGGTTCCCCTTGCCCAGAGAAGGGTGTTTTATATTTACCTAGCAGGGCTTTCAGGAGCAATGCAAAGTCAGCTGCTCAGGTGAATCTCTGGGCTTGGTCCCTGTGGATGCCTCAGCTTTCAGCTGCTTGTGGCAGGACATCCTTGGGGCAGCTGTGGCACCACAACAGCGCCTTGTGTTTGTAGCTTTGGTGAACGGGGACGCGTTTGCCACATCCTCACCTGTGGTTAAGGTATTTTTGAGGCGAGTTTCTCATTCAGTGTGTAACACAGCTATGGCAGTCCCTGGCACATCAGTTAAACGGATTTATTCTTCCGCCAGCTTTCTGCTGTGGCCGTTGCTGGCAGGGAGCTGAGCCAGCCTCTGTAGGGAGGGATCAGACAAAGGGAACAGCCTTGCAGGGAACCACGGTTCCACACCGCCGCAGGACCTGAGCTGCTCTGCAAGGGGAGGCAGTCAGGTAAAGAAAAAGCTGTTTTCAGTCTCAGACTGATTGTAAACGGCGAGTTATCAGGGAGCATAAAGGAGGAACCACTGCACCTTTCATAACACCGATACTCTTTGTTAGACTACAGACAAAAGTAGGCTTTGACTTGACACTGCAGGAGAATACAAGATGAGAGCCTATAAAGATGGAACATATTGATCTTCCCTTTATCTTTTCAAAGCATTCCTCCTTTGTCAAGGGGTCCTACTTTTTGTACAGCATGTCCCTATCTTCCAATACTTTGTGCATTTCAATGCACATACTTTAGTGAAAGACATCATTAATGTTTTCTGTAATTATTTTTTTTTTTTAACTGGATATTTTTGAGTGATGAAACATACATTTTCAAAAAAAAAGTTACTCTGAATTTGAGATAACAAAACCAGGTAGGTTCCTGGCGTGGCATGAAAGCACAGTTTCATGTTCCTCACTGAGGGCATATTGATTTATGTGAACTAAACATCTTTTTCTCTAAACCCCAGATCAGAGTGGGTTGTTTTGAAGCATGCTGTCTCCTATAAACTTGAAAAGGAAATGCTTTACTAAGGAGACTGGAGATATACAAATAATTGGGTTGTTTGTTCTTTTGTTGGCTAAATCAAAACATTGGTAAAGAGAAAAATCCAGACCAAAATGTATTATTTAAGCTTTTTCACTAAAATTTATAGTGAAATATATTTTATATGTATGTGTGTGTATGCATGTGTGTATAAACATACATGTATATATGTATGTAAGTATGCATGTAAAACTGAAAGTTCTTCAGGGTCAGAATTGGTCCACTTCATGTCAGGGCATCATTTAGAAATGTAGAACTTGAAAGTGTGGGAAGATGTGAAAATTTTGAGACAAAGTCACCCTTTAAAAGTTTATTTGAAAAAAAAGAAATCCTACTAACAGTCGCAGTGAATTCATATGGCCCATTTTAGGGTGCCTGAAGTCTGTTTTTCAGTGGATGAAATCCCAGGTTAGCCAAGCCCCTTGTCCCCACGTGTCTGGAGGACAGAGTGCTCTTCAGTCATTCCCATGTTCTGACAACACGTAAATGGGCCACGGAATTCCAGGAAATAAGGGTTGAGTAATGCTTTCTAATAAAATATACTGGTGCAATACAATGAAACACACACACAACCATTATTCAAGGTGCAAGACTTTAGAAAAGCTCTTACGGGTTTTTTTGTTTTGTTTTGTTTTACTGAGGAAGCAATTGAATCTGTCCCAAATCAGCTTCTTAATCCACAGCTGCTATAAATCAAAGAAGAGAATTAAGTTTCAATTGACTTTCCTGGCTTTGAGCATCAAACAAGAATAACTTGAAAGATGGAGGGAACTCTGCAATTTAAAATTCAAATGCCTTGCCCTGGTGAGCTCACCGGAGTGCACTGAGGGTGCTGTGGGGCTGCAGCAGAGCCCCTTGGCAGCCAAGTGGCCCAGCTGGGGGATGGCAGCAAAAATGGCACAAAAATTGGGACTTGCAAACATGGAAGTGTTGAATGATTCCTTGTCCTGTATGGGCTTTGTTTCCTAAAACGAGAAGTTATCAGGATTGTAACCATTCAGAGCGTCAGATGTGACAGTGGGATGCGATTATTCATCTAAAGACTAATGGGATTTTCTAGACCATCATGTCGGAGGGTTTTCTTATTCCTATTTCTTCTTTTCTTATTTGAAGTTTTTCTCTCAACTCAGTATGGAGTGTTTGTGTTTCTTTTCTAATCAAATGAGTTCTTTGATGAACGCAAAAATAAGTAAAGTGCCACAAGCCTTCTATCTGAAATTTTTTCACAGGTTTTAAAGGAACCTAATAAATTACTGGATTTCGTTCTTCTTTTCAACAAGGAAGAACTTTGCATCTTTAAAACCCTTTTCACTTTTAAAAGCAACAGAGAATTCATAGGTCTAAGGAGTTGTGTAATTTGATTTCGCTGTACTTTGATGGAAAATGGGAATTTACCCTCAAGTATGCTAAATCTGAGATGGGTATTTTTTAAAGTCTGGGCAGGTATTTACAGTCAGCCCTACAGTTTGTTTGCTGGAATTTCAGTGCTACTTTGAAATATCACCTGTTACTGTCCTTGTTATGTTAATGGACCATTCCAGAGGGCAGCAGAGTTAACTACCAGCATTTGTTACATTCCAGCTCCATTTCCAACTTTCGCCAACTGAAAAACACGAGGAGAAAAATTCCTCTTCTGTTTTGCCTTCAGCATGATCCTTCCTTCAACTTTGCTATAAATCTGTGCAAAGTGATATTGATTTTTTTCGGTGTCCTTGCTTGGAAGGCTGGGGCACCTTTGCATTTTGGTTTGCTGTTCTGGAAAGGTCACAGCGCTCTGAGGTCACCTCCCAGTGAAGTCATGCTTGGGGAGTGCTTGGGGCTGCATCCTGAGCTGATGGAAACTGCAGCAGCTCCATTTACAGCTGCAGGATCAGTCCACGGAGTGAAAAATGCTAGAGGCATTTTAAAAAGACATGAATCTTGGGATTTATTTGTGAATATCAATATTAATTTTGAATTCAGTGAAAATGAAAAAGAGAAGGAATTAGTATGAAAGAGCAAAAGAAATGCAAGAGGCAAATAAACAAACATTGCTTTTTAATTGGGTTGTGTATTTTCTAATTCCCTTCCTAATCCAGTATAAGCAGCTGGCTTGTGACAATAAATTCCCAAAAGACTAAAGAATTTTCCTCTAGCATACCAAATTGTGTCCATCATGGCACTGTTTAGTGTCTTGTTGGCTATCAGATCTCAGTTTTTCATTCCATAAAACAATGGGGTCTTGTCTTTTCTCTTCACCCCAAAATCCCATTGGGCTAAGAATTTTTATTGATCATAGAATCATTTGGGTTGGAAAAGTCCAACCATAAAACCGAATTATCTGTTACAGGAGTTACTGTGGTTTAGAGGAGTGGGTAGAAAGGCTCCTTCTCCAGCCATTTTAAGACACCATCAGGTTTGCTGCGAGTGCACAATCATGCAGTTGAGGATCAAGGTGATGGAAGATGTGGCTTAGAACTGTTGTGCGTGCCACAGAAATTGCACTTTGTTTGAGATGAATTTGGGCTGCATTTGTCTTAGTATTGGGCTTGTCTGCACACCTGCAGCGTGCTTTGGAAAGCTAGGTGAGCATGAAAGAGAATACATTCACCGATTCTGAGATGGATTTTCCTTAAACTGAAGGTTTTACCTGGTAAAGGTCAGGCTCAGAACTCCTTGTTCAGTTCTCGTGTTTGAATTTGCACTGATGCTATGTACAATTAGTGGCAATTAAATGAATTAACATTTTCAAGGCAGAGAATTTTCTCAACACCGTCTGCTCCTGGTATCCAGCTCTTCCAATTCCATTAGTATTAGTGTTATGTGGCAGCATTCACTTATCTAATTTTAGAGTAGGCTATTTAAAGAATAATCTGATGTATTCATTTATGCCATACATAGAGTGAATGCTATGAAGATGCTCTGTTCTTATCACTGCTGCTATCACTTGTCTGTCTGTGTATCACGTGGTGGATGCAGCTCCCTGTCCCAGTCAAGACCAGGGACCTGTCGTAGATAAATGCTGCATTCAGGCATTGAGAACAAAAAATTTAGGAAAGTGTCATGGGGGAAAAAAGCGGACTGTAAGATATATGCTGAAGGATTCATCAACAGGATTAATTTATCGGTAATCAGTATTTGGATCTGTGACCGGTTAAAGCTAGTAGTAAAATATGTGCTGTGAACATAATTTCTGGCTTCATTACAAGATTAAATTACAAATTTTCACTTTAAGCCTTTCTTACTCTCTGTTCCAAACCTGACATGTGCACTCAAGTGCTTGAAAAAGGTGTGCCCCTTCTGAAGGCTTCCTGCACCTCGTTTCCCCAAAGCAAACCTGCAGAACATTTACCTGGGCAGGCAATCCGCTCCACTTGCCTCCATCAGCCAGGTAACAGTGGCACCGTGTCTGGAGTGGGCTCTGGAGTTTTGGGATGATGTGTTTATTATGTGATTCTCCTTTCATAGCGTAGTGAATGTTGTCACCACAAGAAATACCTTATTCTTCCTGTGCCATTCTGCCTCGTTTGGGCTCATGTGCCAGCTCCTCTGAGGCCCCTCTGTGCAATACCACAGGAATTCTCTGTGCACATGCAGACCTCAAAAATCATTAAGACTTGGAAGGAAACCAGCTTCAGTTATTTCAGCTGCAAACACATCAGATAAATTTGAGGTCCTTATTAACTTTTATTCTTTATTTTTTCTGTCCATTCTTCCCTAGACTATTTTGGCAAGTCCATTTGGATTCCTCTCTATTAACCTGCCTGCCTCTAGCTTACTCCTGCCCTAATCCACTTCCCCTTACAGTGTCCTCCTTCTGTGCTCAAGGAGTTGCAGTATTTCGTGTGACAGACAATTACTGTTTCAAGAGAATTCCCCTAACCTTTTGTCAAAAGTTGAATAACCCCAGTCTATCACCGAGCCCATCCCTTAGTGTTTTCTCTGGCAGAGAATTGTACTAATTGTGTTGAAGGAAGTGTGCTAGCAGGCAGCAGAGCAGCTCCCTGCAACACTCTCTGTTAAAGAGGAGCTGAAACCCCAGGATTTCAGGCCAAAGCTGGTCCCTGCTAAGCTCAGCCCAGCCAGGTCTGTGTGCCTGAGGGGTGGAGGGCAGTAACCACCAACTAGTAAAACCCTTGCTGAGGGCTGGACAGCCCAACGACTGCTTGTTGCTCATCTGTGGTTTATGCAAATCAAAAGCAGCTCGATGGACATTAAAGGATTTAATGTCAGGAATTTTTTTTTTTTTTTTTTTTTTTTTTTTTTTTTTTTTTTTTTTTTTTTTTTTTTTTTGTGAGCTGATACCACTGGATGTGTGTTGGATATAGAAATACAATAATGAACAACACAAAGAAAACTACAGACCTGATCCATTTCACATTTCCTTTATATCAGTGGAACAGGATCTCTCCTTTATGGCTGGTATTAATGTCTGTACCACAAGCAAGCCACCAGTGTATAATATCGCCCTGTACTGAGTATCAGAAGCAGTAAGTGATCTGTGTCTGTAATTATGTATCGTGATGTAGTGGCTGAAGGCAGGCACAGTATGGAATGCTTGGGAGCTTGGCCAGAGGCTTTGATGCTGCAGTTTCACTGGGGAGGGTTTTGCTGCAAAATCGTTTTCCCTCAAAATAAGTAAATATATAAATAAATGAAGCTTTTCAATTTCATAGCCCAGAGCAAGATTAATTAAAAGTAAAAATGCTTAATCTGTCTGCTCACCACAGAAGTAATGAATAATAGAGAATGTCTTCCCAGCATCTAGAGCTAAAAGGGTGATGAATATGTGTGCATGTCACACCTACCTGCAGCTCCCCTCACCACTGCACTTTTGGTGCCTCCTAACAGATCCATTGGTTTTCCTTGTTTTTCTTGGCTTGGACTTTTTTGTTTTAAACTCCATATGGTCTCTAAATCAATCGAGAGAGAGATTAATAAAAGCAAATTCTGTCACTTCTCTTGTGGCAAGCTGTGCCCAGTTTTCAGATGGAGAAATTGAAAGCTAGAGAAGTTGTGCGGTCTGGAGCAGGAAAAGACAGAACAGTTCGGAAAGCATTTGCATAGTCCAATGTAGTATTAAATGTTCTTTTCCTACAGACTGGCTCATTTTGAAGTGTGTTAAAGAAAAAAAAAAAAAAAAAAAAAAAAACCCTCAAAAACTCTTTCCAAAACTGTTAAACTGGACTTTGCCCTTTACTGGGAATATTAGGGAATCCAACCCAACTAAATGAATGTGGTTTTGTCATCCTACTTCCATCTGTCAAGGCTCCTCACTGGCATAGTTTTAGGATGGAATTTTATCATGCATCAGCCTTTAACTTTTTTTTTTTTAAGACGAAATATTTTTAAAAGTACATTGAAGACTTTAATGCTAGAAATGTTTTGGTTTCTATTTAAATATTCTGCACATCTCTGTTAAAGGCAGATACAAACTGTACTAAATGTTCTTTATTACTCATACATACACTGTCCCTGTGAAAAACATCATACATCAGAGGCAGCAGTGATTCTTCAGATTTGCCCAGTGACAAGGCACCGTAAAGCTATTCTTTACTAAAAATGTCAATGTCAACTTTATTTGCCAAAACATGTTTTCTTCTCTCAAGCTGCCAGTTGTTGTTTCAAAATAAATGGAAGCTAAAAATCTCATTATTTTTATTGTTTAAAACCAGCATTGGGTGCAGCTCTGGGGGTCAGGAGGTAACAATACTAATTTACCCTGGTGCTGCTGCACTTAGAATATTTAATCTTTTCGGACTTTGACATGATGGCTGGCTGTGTTTCTTAATTTTGTTGTGAAGATCTTGCTGGAGGGCCAGGCAGCTCTTAATAATGTGCATCAAGACAGAGACGAGTAAGTAATGAATATTGTATGAGGTTCTTTTCCTACCAGAGGATCAGCCTGGACAAATACCTGCACAAACCCACAAGGCTGTTCCTCCTGGCAGAATTGGGACTGCCACAATGATGGCCAAAGATTAATGTGCCCTGCTGGAGTCAGTGCAATTCCAGTAGCAAAATATTTTTAACTATTCTAAGCCAGGGATGATATTCTGCTTTTTCATCAACTTTGAGCTGGATTGGACAGGGAGCAACATCCTTCCAGCTTTTTAGTGGCACTGAGGAACTCTTACGTTCCACACTTCTCTGAGAACAGGCTTCTCCCCAGAGCCAGCAGTGCTGGATCAAAAACATGCCGGAATAGAAAAGTTGATCTGGACAGGTTTCCTAAAATAATATCCCATCAAAGACTAATAAAAGACCTGACAGGAAATTTGCCACCATAAGGTTGGCTGTTTAAGAGTAAAAGGGGAAGTGAGACAAATGGTTTCCAAGGAGGAACTGAGGATCATAATCCACAGATGTCACAGGCAGAGCTGAAAATTGATTTTCTCCTGGAATTAGGAGCATCATTCATGAACTCTTTTTTTAAAACAGCCCTATCAAAAAGCACTCTCTGTTTTAAAGTCTGTGTAGTGCATGAGAACTGCAGCAGAAGGAACATACAGAACCAGAAGATAATGTTGGACAGTGTGAAAAGTAGAAGTCTCAGCATGCTAACAGCCTAGCCTTTGTTTAGGGTTTTGTACGTTTTCTGGCATCAGGAATAAGTAAAGATGGATTTCAAGGAGTTTAATGTGGTAATTTCTATATCTGTAATAGCTGGATATTAAATTACATTTATATATCTCTTGCACATTTATTTTCTTTATTGCAACTCTCATAAACATAGAAGCTGTCCTTGAAAGCGTCCCTGATTTATTTCCAGCGTGAGTCTCTATCTTATCACAGCAACTCTGAAATTCCTTGCAGTAAGTTATGGGGATGATCAAAAACATCAGTCTGCAACTTAGAATCCCAGGGCAGCAGCTGCCAGGCAGGTCCCAGCCACCTTCCCGTTTTTGAGGTGCAGGTGGGCTGAGCCTCTCTGTCATCTGGGGGAGACAGGGTCCTCAAGGATGCTTTTTCTCTTGTTACATGGGTAAATCTAAGTCCCTGCCCATAATTTTTGATCATGGTGAATGATGATAATCCTCTCTTAGCAGACAAGCACCTATTCAGGAGTTAGAGTAGGAGATAAGAATAGGAAATGGATGGAGGACTATGCAGTTGGATTTTAAAAAGGCAGCTCCCTTCAATTCTTATTAAAATTGGTGAGTGCTGTAATGTTTATAAATTAGAGCTTTGTAAAATGTAAGTATGTGGGTTGAATATTTTAGTCCTGGCATTATTTGTATTCTGGTTTTACAATGACAGGTTTATTGGGGGTTTTAATGTGCGTTTGGATAATTGTTGAGTTTTATCTGTATGCTTTTACTTACAGGGTGGTCATCAGCAAAATCTCACAGGTGTGAAAGCAGCAGATCTGCTGGCAGTTGTGCTGTTTATTATAAATTGTCTCTGCAGGGTCAACCTGTAGTTTTAATGCAACAGGAGGAATATAAAGGAAGTGCACATTTGTGTCATAGCCACACATGGTAGAACACAGCATGATCTGTACATTTGAAGAAATGTCCCATGTGCAAGTGGGAATCACTGAACTTTTAGGCGAAGCATCCCAAATACCATTTATGAAATTTCTGCGTAATCTCATTAAGTGGTTAATCCAGCCAAAATTAAAAGGATATATATACCTAAATATTGCATATATATATAATTTCTGAAATGTGTGTTCAGATTTTAAGGCATCTCCTTTCATTTAGACCCATCCTCAAGATGCATTTAAAATGCAGCCCCCTCCAGGCTAATCTTGTGAATCCTTAATCCCCGTGTCATGCCCAGTGCTCTGAGCAGGGCTGCTGGTTCTGAGTGAGTCTTTGCCCTCTGGAATTGTGTCCCCACTAACAAACATCCCTGGTGTGGTGTGTGTAGCCCAGAGATCATTTTGCTAAGGCAAACACGTTCCTCTTGGCTCAGCCGCAGCACAGCATGCTGTCGTTCTGCCCCAAGGGAAGCAGAGTTGATCATGCTCAGGCCTGTCCGGTCTCCACACACCTTCGCTTTCTGAGCCAGCACTAAATGCTCCCAGAACGGGATCACTGCACAGAAATCCCTCATGGCTTTAGGGCTTCCAGCCTTTTTAATGCAGTGAGGTGGATACCAGATCCCTCTCTCAGCCTCACCTGACCACGGCACTTCTCTGCTTCCAGTGATGGGCACTGGGTCAGCTGTGAATGTGCCACAAAGCCTCAGCATCCCGAGGAGCAGGCTTGAAGCCTTGGGGACCTGGCATCACCTCCTTGCCAGAGGAATTATTTACTCTGAGCCTTCTTGTGCACTTGAATTCCAGCTTGACCTCCCCTCTGAGGCTGCGGCGGCAAAGGTAACAGGCTGGTTGGAAGCATCTCCAGTGTGAGACAGCTGAGGTTTCCTCATTTATTTCTCCCCTAACTCGTGTAAAAA
The DNA here is from genome assembly GCF_015227805.2 of Hirundo rustica. Taxonomy (NCBI): domain Eukaryota; kingdom Metazoa; phylum Chordata; class Aves; order Passeriformes; family Hirundinidae; genus Hirundo; species Hirundo rustica. The sequence goes on along the minus strand of NC_053466.1, from coordinate 5,914,656 downwards.
GCTCCGTGCAAACGTCGTGTTTGTGCAGATCTCATCTCCCAGAGCCTGCTGGTGCTGCACAAACCCTGAATTGAGCATCTGAGGGGCTGCAGTGCCTCTCTGCAGCAGGGTGAGGGCCTCAGCTCTGTGTGTCTGGGTGCTCAACAGATCTGAGACTGCTGGCTGCTTTTGTTTTCTGTTTTCTTCTAAATAAGTAGAAAAGTAGAAAATTAAGTAGAAGAATATTAGACTATATTAAAACTCTAAGGAAAATGCTTGCAAATGCAAATGCAGTTGTGGTTTCACTGGGAAAATGGTGATGTCTGTGTGTGAGTACAGCTGGAATCTACAGTTGCAGATCATCACTGGTATAATTTGTCTGAGGCTTCTTTTTCTTTCTTTAAAGCTAGTGTTCAAATACTTTAAACATCAAAGTCTTCCCTTCTGCACATTATTCATTCCTGCAAATGTCTCATATCATGCAGTAGGATGATCAGAAAGGTATGTCTCTTTAGATATGGTAAATCAATCTTGTCCTTTTGGAAAAGTGCTTGGGAATGATTTTATGGTTGTTAACTTGAATTCAATATTTTTTTTTTTTCAATCTAGGCTTTTTAAAATTCAAAAAACTTTCAAGCAACTTTTCAATCACCCTCTTCTTGCCTTTTCTCAAAAGTAAAATCTTATTCTTTTTGTTTCGTCAGCCAATTCCTTCATCTCATTCAAAATGAACCTCAACATAAAACAGCTCATAGAAAATTGAAACGCACTGGTTATCTGAGTATGTGCCCACCACAGCTGGGACTGAAGGCGTGGTGCCTCCAAGGGTTCTGCTGTAGGGATGGCACTTTGACATGGTCTCTTTTAATACATTTTTCTGAGCACTTTTTGGGAAAAATTAACTTGAGAACTGTCCAGATGATGGTGGGTATGTTGATCATATTCAGTTGCCATACAATCTACAGATTTCAGTAGCTGGCTAAAATAAAATGTGTATTGGTTAAGGTAAGTAGCTCCAAATGAACTGGGGGTCAGGTTGACTTGGAGTCTGTTGCCTTGAGGAGCTGCATGATGAGCTTTGCAGATAATGGCTGTAAGACTGATGCTTTACTGAAGTTCTTTTCAAAATATTTTAGTCCCCTGTTGTTTTAAAAGAAATCTTCTGTCTCATACCTCTGTAGCTAAGTAGAACAGGATTTTCAATGCAGAAGCAGCTGAAGTTTTCCTCCATATCAACATCTTCATGCCAGGATGGAGTGTTCTGCAGTAACCAAGAGTTAATAGAAGCAAATATAACTGTTGTAAGGTCAACGTCGCACAAGACCAAGCACAGCTTCAAGGAGAGCCCTGGACAACAGCAAGGTTTGGTTTTACATGCTGCTGTTACCATTACAGCCTCAGCTATTTGACAGCCCAGTAGCAGCTCAGAAGTGCCCCAAGGCTATAAACCATCTTTTCTGCTTTCAGGGAGATGATGCCTTAAGTTTTAGTTTTTATATTTTTCAGATTCTGTGTTGCCTAGCTGTGTGGCTCTGAGCCGCGTATGAAGTGTTAGTCAGCTCTCTTCACAGAGTAGGCAGACAAAACAAATCCTTTTCCAGCTTGAGACCAAGGACAACAGTTACAGGCTTCAGACCCAAAAGCACGAACAACAGGGAACTGAAGAGAGAAAACAAGGAGGATGGAACTTCACAACCTGAAGCTGTAACTGGACAATTAACCCCAATATGTAGATTGACCAAAATCTTATAAAAATGTGGCTGGTTGTCCATTTTGTGACCATTTTGGGTCCACCTTGGGTGTAGCCCTGGCCAGGCTTTTGTACTACCCAAGGTGTATTCTTTAAGGCCTTTTAATAAATATCTCCTTCATTCTTTAACTCTGTCTAGCCTCGGTTCTAGGTGAGCCTCTCAAGTCACCAGAGATGCCTGTAGCAGATGGATATTTCAGAGTCTTTACCTCTGGCTGTCTGACACCACCTGCATCTGCAGGCAGCTGTCCTTTGTCCAGGTGTTCCTTTGGCTGAGCACAGTGGGAGCAGAGGGACGTGGAGTGTGATCGCCTGTGGGCTGCCATTTGCACGCACGGTATGTTGGTGTGCCTTTACAGCATCTTCCTGATCCAACTTGGATGGTGAATGGAAATAGGAACCCTATGGAGATGAATAGGAGTGAAAATCAGTGAGAGAGAGAGAGAGAAACTGGATTTGTGGTTTGGAATGGAATCCCAGCATTGACTCGGGCTTGATCCATTGATTGGGAACAGCTACAATGCCTTCCCATGATCTCCATTTGTGGGATGGATCAGCAATCAGAGCTGATTCCTGTGGTTTCAGCTAAAGCATTTTCACTGAAATCCAGCTGTTGCATATATTGATTTTGATCAAATTTTCTTTTGGCAACATAAGTCTTTTCAGTGGGAATTAAAATAGGAACTTGACCCTTTTGGGCAGGAAACAGCAGCTTCAGCTCAAGTGCAGTTCAAGTGCTGTTTCATATGAAAATATTACAGTGCCTTTTTTGTTTGGTTCCAAGGAAAAAATAAAATATATCATTTGATAATTAAGCTTTTTCCGTAAACATTTCTGCTGTCCTTGATTCAGCTCTAGTATCTCTTTTGTCACTTGCTTTGAGATTTCTGAAGGAACAGTGAGCTACACAAGCTAGCTTTTGAGTGATATTGGGTGAGGTTTCAGCCATGTGAACAGTCTGTGGTGTGTACAGAAGAATATGAGAATATTCTAAGCTGATCATTTAAGAACATTTACTTAGAACATTTACACTTCAAAAAGTGGTTTCCTTTAGCTAAGCCAGTCATAGATGAGATCACGTCTGAGAAAGCCCACTTAAAATTGCACTGGTGCAAAAAATCCTCATCAAAACTTGGTAAATTCTCTGAGAAACTTAAAGGTGTTTTACAAGCCTTAGGACAAACTATAAACTCATGTCAGAATCTAATCTGAATTCTTGTGGCCAGCTTGTGAACTCGGAGTTTATAATGGAAGTATGGATGTAACAGATTCTTAACCATATCAAGACCAGCAGGTGTTGCTATAATATATTAAATGCTGTGGAGCCATCAAATAAGCAGCACTTGAGCATTAGTTCAATATTTTCTTAAACCAAATTGTTATTTGCTAGGAAATAGGAATGCTGTGAGAGATTTGAAATAAGAATACTACTGAAATAATCAAAGCACTGGAAAATTTCAGATTCTGAGCTGCTTCTGCTGAGTGACTAAGAGAGTTTTGCTGCAGCTTGAGTGAAAGATCTGATCCTGCACCTAGGCATTATTTGTGTTTAAGAATCCAGTAATGTAGGAAATAACTAAATCTTGTACATATTTCCATATTTGGAAGAGATGACACTGCAGAAACTTGTGGCATCTTCTTCCAGGGATAAGATTAGGTGATGTTGAAACTCCAGTTTAGGTTTTCTCTGCTTAACACAGGTCTCACTGGTGATCCTAAAAAGACCACGGGAGAATTCCTCTAGGACCGAAACAGATCTTCTCAAAGAAACTGCACCCTCGGGTGCCTTGCAGAAGGTAAGCAGCAGGAGGGTCAGAAGTAGGACCAGCAGTGGAGAATTTATATCACAGGAAAACCTGAGCAGGGCTGGCCAGGTTTCAATGAACTCAAGGAGGTTGTAACTTTTGCTAGATTTTGAGTTGGCAGCTCCTGAAACCAGGATGAAAGAAGAAAAACTCCCTGCACCAGGATATATCCTGTAGTAAGCAACCCTCTAAGTGAGATGGGTAAATCTTTTTGTATAAAAGGAGGACCACTGTGAACATGACTGGAGAAGCTCCTGAAAGGGCATATTTAATGCCTGTAGGTAGTGAGACTAAAGAGTTAATGGTTTTGACCAGAGAGATTATCAATTTAGACTAGATATAAAGAATAAATATTTTGTCTTCTGGCATAAGTTGTCCAGAGAGGTGGTGGCCCCATCCATGGAAACATTTGAGGTCAGCTCAGACAGGGCTCTGATGTCCCTGTTCATTGGAGGGGACTTGGAGCAGATGGGCTTTTAAACATCCCTGCCAACCTAAACTATTCCATGAGTCCGTACTTCTATGGATGCTTGGCAAGAACTTCTCTTGCCTGTGGACGTGGTCCCAACCATGTCATTTCCATGTAGGATCCCAAGCCGGTACTCTACTCGGGCTGCTGGCAAAACCCACGGAGCCGAGCGCGTTACCAGCTCTCCCTCTCGCTGGGAGCGTGTGAACTTGTTCCATCCCTTTTCCACCGGTGACACGGGTGGGCCATCACCTCCCCTCCAGGGCTGCACCGCGGCCAAGGACACCTTGGTCCTGCCGCCCTCAGGAGAGCTGCCCGTGGCTCCGCTCGGGCAGGACGAGCGCTCTCCAGGTGCGCAGCGGCGATAAGATGGCCCCTGGCGCGTTGTGCGGGGAGCGGCGCGCAGCTCCCGCGGCGGTGGCGGGGCCGCTCCGCAGGGCGCGGGCGAGGCGGGGCGGGCGGGCGGCTCCGCCGTGTGCATGTAGATGAGATTCCCCGGAGCACGTCACTCCGCACCGGCGCTCTGCGTTTGGGGCGGCGGACAGCGAGCGAGGGCGGGCGAGCGGGAGCCGCCGGAGGAGCAGGAGGAGGAGGAGGAGGAGGCTCGGCGGAGCAGCAGCGCTCGGCCCCGCTCCATGCCGCCCTGCCCGCCGCGGCGCGGGCCCCGCGGGGCGACGGCGGGCGCGGGGCGGGGAGCGGCGCGGCGGTGCTGAAGGACAGCTCCGCTCCCCTCGGCTCCGCTCCCGTCAGCTCTTCTCCCCTCGGCTCGATCCCCTCGGCTCCGCTGCCCCCGGCCCCGCTCCGCGCCCCGGGCGCGCCCCTCGCCGGGTGGCCGCGGGGCCGCCGCTCGCCGCGCCTGGATGCGCCCCCCGCCACCGCGCCCGCGGCTCCCATGGCGGTGGCACGGAAAATCAAAACTTTGTTGACGGTGAACATCTTGGTCTTCGTGGGCATCATCCTCTTCTCCGTCTACTGCAGGATCCAGGATCGCTCTCAGGAGCTGGTGCAGATCGTCCGGAGCGCGGACCGCCGGGCCAGGAGCCGCGGCGCCAAGGTGGGCAGCCTGGCCGACAGGGAGTCCATCCTGCAGCGCCTGGACCACCTGGAGGAAGTGGTCTACAACCAGCTCAATGGTACGAGGGGCAGGGAGGGGATGTCCTGTGCCCCGGCAGGGTGCCGCAGGCTGGGCGAGAGCCCCCGAAGTGTCCCCGCCTGTGGGGAGGGGAGCCCGGGCACCGATCGCTCCGACCCCGCAGCTGAAGTGCTGAAAACCGAGGGCAAGAGGTGACGCGGGTTTTGCTGAAGGGGTTTGTCGAGCCTCCCACCATCACCCTGCCTCTCTGCCTACTCTTGGTCCGAAGTCAGGACTTCCTCAATAGATGCGAAGTTCAGAAGGCTGCGGTTCAGGGGTTTCAGGATCAGAGGAAGTCCCTACGAACTACAGCGGTTTTTACAGTTTGCTGGATATATTAATTCTGCATAGGAAGTTGTTGGTAGAGTAAATACAATGTTAGATTATAGCTGGAAGCCATATACTTGGTTTCAGAACTACTTTAAAAACATTCTGCTGAGTTCTAACATTGTACACTATTAATGGTCTGTTTAAACATAGCACCCATATGTTTCCTTAATGATTTTGCCATTTAAAGTTGTCATTGTCATTGATGAGGAGGGGAAGCATCCGCCAGTTCTTTTTATGACTTACCATTCTAATTCACCAGCCTTGAAAAAGATTGCTAGGTAAGCAAAGAACCCTTCCACAGTAGTAAAACAGGCTAAGCCATCAAAGTTGTTATAGGACAAATAACATTTCATATAGAAACTAATTCTTCAAAATTAATGCATTTGTATTTGCATAGATTTGTAGAGTTCTAAGTGTGAGCCATCAAAGAAATAAGTATGTGATTAAATATAGCAGTGTTTTGGACAAGAAAAGGCTGAAGGAGTGAACTTTTGCATGAAATTATAATATAAATGTAACATTTAGTGTTTCATAGCAAATAAAAATTTCAGTGTAAATATGTCTAAGTAGAGCAAATGCGCTTCTAGGCTGCTTGTGGAAATCTTACTCGTAGCGTTGATTTAAGAGAGGCTACTGTAGCTCAAAATCCAGAAAAATAGGAGGGTTAGCATAAAGTATATTTCCCATTACTACTTTGTGAATGAATGTATAAATCTAAGTAAGTTAGGCTGTTATGGTAAAATGAGTTGGTGCCAGCAAGTGTTAGGGAACAGGCATCCCCTCACATTCTGCTCTGGATAAACAGGGCAGAGAGAGGGGGAACATGGGGTGGGGTGTTAGTCCCAAACCCACACATTCAGGAATTAGAGGGAAAGTGTCAGCAGCTGCATTTTCTAACCATATTCTGGAACAGTTTTGAAGAATGTAGGCTTTAAGAGGAAAATCCCCCTGATTTCCACAAAGCCACAAAGTTCCCAAACTAAATTAGATCGCTCCTCAAGATATACCCATTGTAGTTCAATGAATGGGGTTTTTTGGCCCAGATAGGTTTGTTCTTGGTGTTGTTCATAGGAGAGGCTTTGGGTAGGATTTCCCTGTGCTGTGTTCATCCTAGCATAGCCATCCCCAGGAGAATCAGCAGGAGTCCATAACGTGCCAGGCAGGCGCCGTTGCACGCAATGACTGGAAGTTCTCTGTAAAGCATGCCTCCATTTTGGGAACTGTTTTCTTCATCTTCTTTAATTTTATTTATTGGATATGGATCTTCATGGTGAAATTACTTGAACTTAGTGTTACATTGCTTCTTCAGGTCATATCCAACACTGCAGGCAGTCTTCTTTTCCTGGAAGTTCTTACACAGGAAAATACAGGAAGTTTTACAAGCTGAGCTGTTCAAATTTCCTGTTTATTTCCCCTTAATTTTTCTCTAATGTAATTATTGGGGTTTTTTTATTATTGCATAGTGGTACATTAACACAGATTAATTATTTCATCATCATTCTGAAAAAAATACTTTTTCTCCCTCATCATGTTTCCACAAAAGCAGAAAGTCCTGAGAAATTAGAAGGTGCTCCACTGAAATCCTCAGAGTTGCATCGCTGTGAGTGAAATCAGGACCAAGCATCTCTATTTGGGCTTAGCTCGGTGCTATTCTGTTTGTAATATCATGACTCATTATTTATGCCATTATTGGGCATAAACTGCTGCTCGAGCAGCACTGGGATTTGGGGGAGCCTGTCTGACAGGGCTGTGCTGTGTTACACAAACACTCCGTGTGCTCTGAGCTCTGCAGCTTCACCTGAACGTTGAGCAAGGTTTCTCAGCCCCTGTCCGGCACATGCTGCCTGATCACAAGGTTAGAGAGCTGACTGAGGCTGTCTTGGATGTTACTTTTTCATAAGGTGGGTCAGAGTCTCTTCTATATGGAGAGACTGACACAGGTAGACAGATTTTATTCAGGAGGAATATGAGTCCCTTGCATACCCAGAACCCCTCAAGGAGGAGGCTGAGTCCAGCTCAGTGTTATCATTGCAGCAGGGCAGCCCAGCCCTGTATTTCAGTTCTCTGCTCTTGGTCCTTTCTCTTTGAAACCAGAAAATTTAGAGCTACCTATTGAGTAAATTTTTGGTAATATCTCAATGTTCTTTTATTTTATTTTTCTCTTCTATTCAGATGAGACCTTGTTGTAATGCATACAAGGCCTGAACTCATAAATCTTACCTGGATTTTCTAGGGACTCTGTTGATGATCCAGTGCAATAAAAAGTCTCTCCGTGAGAGACCAGCCCTGCAGCTGCACAGAATTTTGTTTCTGTCACATTTATTTGTTTACATACAATCAAGGAAATGTTATTTGGAAGCGTGTACCTTCAGCAAGGAAAATAAACACAGGCAGTAACATTACAAATGTATAAAGAGGCAACCCGAAACTGATCACTTGAGAACTCATTAACTTTTCAGTCTGAATAAAATCAGAGAGTGCAGTGCCTGTGGAGGTGCATGCAGAACACAGAGGACCATGTATGAAAGTCAGGAGAAGGCTGGTCCTTGCAATTATCTTTGGCAGAACAAGAGTTTTTAGAATGGGCTGAATGAGAATTGCCATGATTCCCTGCAGAGTCGTGCAGACATACACCCAAACAATAGATTTCATTTGGCTCGTGCTCTGCTTTTTTTATCAACTTGGGAAAAATAGTATTTCTGAAAGCTTTCTTCTTGCTCAGCTGCTGCTGGGTTTGGTGGAGGCAAATGAACAGAGCATGTAAAAGGAAAGGAAAGCAATGGAACGTGTCAGTGGAATTTTCTTGGAGAGACTTTGTATTACCTCCTGATGTTTGACCTTGGGTCAAACAAATGTTTGTTTTGAAGAACAGAGTTATTATAGAGCTAGTTGAGCAATCCATTTTTTATATATATATATATATATTTTTTTTTTTTTTTTTTTCCTATGGTATTGCTATTGATGGATATATTTTATTCTCATTCAACATAGAACTCTAGACTTGGTAGCAGTTCACTAAATGCTACAATGATAACACCTTGGTATTCTTTTCCTTTTCCTTTACTTTTTTTATAAAGGGGAAAAATTAAAAATTATTAATTTGACTGATTTTTTTTCCCTTAATCAGTTTTGCATCTAAGACTGTTGCTAATGATTCATCATAGAGGAAAAAGAATTTTTGATGCCCCAAGTAGAGCATAACCTTTCGTGCCAAAAGCAATTGAAGGTCAGACTACAATTTCAGTCTAATTGCCTTTTTCCCTTTTCACTGTCTCTTTCCAGTAATACACAACAATCAATACAGCATGTAATTAGATTTCATTCAATCTGCAAAGATTAAGAGAGCTTTCATCTTCTCATTATGTATTCTCACATCATGTCTTCCTACCCATGTCTTCTACACCAAACCCCTTTGACCTGTTCTGTTTTAGATGTGGAGGGATAAGTTGGGAGAAGTCCCTGGAATTTGATAGGCTATCATTTGTTTCACATCATTATTTGATTTTACTCTCTATGGGAAGATTAAATGCAGTAGCAATTTCCAGTGTGATCAATGGGGTTTACATTACATATGCATTTCATGGAGGAGGCTGTGGGGAAAAGTGGACAATTCACATAATTGCAGCGCAGAGGCTTAAAATGATGGAAATAGCAGGTCCTGGGCACAGAGTACTGATTCCTGCTGACTGGGACTCCTGATTTTCAGAGTGCTCTGGAAGCCAAGTGATTGCATTTAAAATTCAGCTTGGCAATCTGCATAGGTAAAAGTTACAGTAGGATTTTTAAAAGGGCAATTTATTCTTGATAAGCTTGGGACTGGTTGAAAATGGGTCCAAATTTCCACATTTGAAAGTAAGGGTTGGGAACAGGCTGCAGGAGAGTCATGTGAATGTCCACATCACATGTCCAGATTGTCAAAAAGAAGTTTTTACAGCTGGCAGCTCTCTGTTGAAGAGCAGTTCCTTGGCAGAGGAGAGAGGTAAAGCCACTCATGCACAGGTCACACTTAGTGTGACCGCAGCCTTTGACCAATGAAACTTCTCATACCCACATCTTTTATAACTATTTCTATTTTACGTGTTTATGGTCTGTTGTTAGCCTACATCACTTGTGGGCTCTGCTCTCAGTCATGTGGTTTCTTTATCCTGGTGATGGGCTTCTCTTCACGTGGCCTTGTTTTGAGGACATTTTTAAAGAAGTGCAAGGTTGGTTCTCATGAAGGCAGGAAGAAAAAAAAATTTTTTTTTTTTTTTTTTTCAAGTTAGGCTGCCATTTCTTGGTTTACCACACAGGGTTTTCTATTGTGCTGGGTCATTTTCTCAGGGTTGGGTAAATCATCATTGCTACAGGCATGACCTTCTGTATTGCAAAGTGGTCAAGTCCAACAGACCAGTTTTCCCCTCACACTTGCTTTGGTTGTGTTAGTCTTGAATTATGTAGCTGAGGGAGCTCACAATCAGCATTTTCAGGAAGGTCAAGGTTTTATTCCCCAGAACAACAGAAGGAAAACATAATGAGCCAATATTTGGATAGCCTCTATATAAATATGAGGTAATATTCAAAATAGTATTACTCTATTTAGGCACTTTAGGAAGAAATGTTCTAAAAGTTTAGTTAAAAAAGAGGGCAGCTCTCTTTTGTATAATAGGCAAAATTGCACTCAGCTCTGCAAAATATTCACAAATACAAAAAAAATGTCTCCATTCCGGCAGCACATCAGTGATTTTAAAGTCTTTCCCTGTACTCTGTGTTTCATATAGTGGTAACTATTTTTTTTATGTCATGTTTCTGCATTTTGCCTTTGTAGCTGGGAAGAAAGCTTATTTTGACAGGAAAAAAATCGTGGTAATTTTATCATTGACTCATTTGTGTGGAACTTGAATAATTTGTACCACATGAGATTAAAAGCAATGTCTGTAGAGGCAGTAAGGAAGCCTTTCCCTGATGTTGATTTTGGTGCTTTTTCAGCTGTATTCTGGTTCAGTATCCTTCCATTTCTTTCTACATTTAGCTGGGATTGGAAAATCAGATATGGGTCTGTCATCTTCCCAGAGAGGAGCTGCAGTGTGGTGGTTGCACACCTACAGCCACTGCACAGGTTTGGAGGATTAGAAAACCTGGCTTTAAAAGAGTCTTAATAGATAGAGGTGGAGCTGGTTTCTCGTTTAAGGGGTTTTATTGTTTGTTTGCTGTTTTAGTGAATAAAGGCAGGTAGCAGTTAAACCAGGAGCATCATTTTAGAATGAAGGTTCAGACGCTGAATGTGTGGCACTTATCCAAGTAAACACTGAGATTTATGAAAGGAAGGAAAATAAATGAGTCATGTTTAACAAATCTGCCTTTTTTTAATGCTCCTCTCTAACTTTACTAATGGGCACTCAGTTTCTCTTTCTCAGCATACTTGGCATAGTTTTTTATTGCTGTTGTTGTTTGTGGGGCTTCTCTTGGTAGTCATTACCATCATTTAGTTAAAACCAACACACTGAAGGACAGAAAAAAAAAAAAGTAGAAAATAAAAAGAGCCTGTGATGTTCTGGATAACAGGAAGGAAGAGAGCCAATGACAGCAGAGCAGCCTCCAACCTTGTTGTAGTCCTATTGATCAAAACTGTCCTCTGAAATAAGACACCTTGAGTTCCTGAGAGCGAAAGCCAGAGAGAGATCCTCCCAGTGACCCAAAGTCATCTTCTCCTGAGAGCACAGAGCTAAAGCAGCCAAATACTAATTGGATGTGTCTGCTTTTCCTAAAACTCATAGCTGTGGTGCCATGGAAATGGCTGTGAATATCTGGAAGCTTCATAGGAAGAAAAACCCATTTCTAGGACAGCAGAGTAGGTGCAAACAGATTAAAAACTGTCTTTCTACCCTAGAGTTGCTATCCTTTCAGGTGTTCTGGAATATCTAAGTTCTCCAGACAGATTTGAAGACAAGACACAGCACAACTGGCACTTACTGGTTACTCTGCAAGTCCTGTAGGGGATAAAAAGAGTGTAGGGCAATCTCCTGAGCCAAGATTTCTTGCCTTATGCAACAGAAGGCAGCAATGATGCAACTTGGTCTGGGGTCCTCTGATTTAGCTGGGGTTACTCTGAGTTTAAACACATGGTAGTGCTGCTGGGTTAAAGTTGACAACCTTGGTTCTGTTGGTTACTTCTCAGTTTGATCTTGTGGGCTTTCAAATTCTTATTTCTTGAAGTGACATCACACCTGTGGTCTGGTATAGGTCCACATGAAGTGAGCTGTGTGCATGTGCACATCTGTAGATGTCCAAAGAAGTGTTCTGGAGCTGAGTTCTGCTCTCTTATCCCTCTGGTTTGATGCTCTCCTCTCACAGTGAGGGAAGGGGACTTGTGCTTTCTGCAGTTCTTCGCAGTAACTTTTTACTTCACCTGGTTTAGCTAAGTTGGACTCCTTGCTGTGCATGGAAAGATAGTCCAGCAGCACCTTTCGTGGAAAATCCACATTGTGGAATGGGTGTTCCAGAGGAGCTCTCACACCAGTTCCCTGCCCCTCTTGTCAGGGGCCTTTTCATTTCTGAACAATTGTGTTTGGATTTAATTTACTTGGATGACTTGTTCTGAGGGATCTTCTCACAAACCAAGGATGAGCCTGGGGCTATGAATTGTTTTGTTGAGGGCAGTCGTTAGTGAAACAATGCAGCAGAAATGGGTTGGTTTTGAGAATCTCTGACAAATGGCAAAAGGCCAGATTTTTTGTTTTGTTTTCCTTCAAATATGTCCTTGATTACTGGCTTTGAAGGGGAGTCCGAGGGCAGGAGCAGGGTAGAGAGCTGAGGAGACAATAGAGAGATTCTGCTTTGTCATCATGCGCAGTGTGGACGCAGAGTTCTCTTGGGGGCTGAAGAGTTGTTGAAGTAAATGAGCAAACCGTTTTTAGGGAAGGTGAGGATATAGATTTCTGAATATCTTAAGCCTTGTATCACCTCCTGTGGAGCCATTCTCTGGAAGCACTTTTGCTTGCCACCGGTCTGATTTATACTTTTAATACATGAGCTGTAATTTGCATGTCATCCTGGGAGAGTGGGCAGTGATGAAGAAAACTAAACCAAGGAAAAGGTTTTTAAAAGAGCTTCTCTTTAAGTAGCTTTCTGCTGCTTGAAAATGGTTCTGTCAGGCAGAGGTATTTGATGCCAAAGTACTACAGGACAGTGTTATCTGTTTCAGAGCACAGTGTTTGGAATTCCAGTGTCTGGAATCACATTGAAATAACCCAAATTTGGTGGATGAGGACACAGAGGAACATGCTTGGCTTCTGGGATTCTTTAATGTGCATTTGCTTCAGTCTCAACCTCCTGGGCTGCATGTTAGAGCAACAAGCCCAAGAGACTGCTGCAACACCAGGATCTCCCTTGATGAGAGAACAGCCCCTGGAAAATGGCACGGCACTGGCACAAGCCTTGTTCTCCCCCAGCAGGTTCCTGACACCTCCTTCCCCAAGGAAAGCCAAGGCAGGTCTGTGGAGAGGAGCTGTTTGTGTGAAGGCCTGTGCTAGCTGTGGGCCACAGGATTCACAGCACAGAGCTGCTCTCTCTGGGTTCCCAGAGTGTTACTGGATTTTGTTCCTGGGGAGCTGTTGAAAACCACTTCTGTGGTTGAGTCAGCAGTTGTGTTTAGCTGGGAATCTAAGCCAGGTACAAAAGTGACGCTGCTTTCTAAGCAAAGTGCAGATGCTGCCAGCGCTGCTGTGCTGTAGCAGTGTGTGGGGTGACAGACACTGCTGGCTGCACGGGGTGACTGCCTCAAGTCGGTTTTTGTGACTGCAGCAATGATTCAAATTCTCCTCAGCTCATCTGTGCACTTAGTCCTGTTGAAGTCAGTTGCCTAAATTAATCTTTGCTATTGATCCAGAGGCATCAGCACAGTCAGTGGTTATCAGTACAGTAACTCCAGTAGTAAATTTGGCCAGGTAAAGTCATTTTTGCCACAGGAGGAGGAGTAGGTTTGGTAGTCATGATGGAGTGTATGTAGTACAGAGGATGAAGCCTTGCTGTGTCCCTGTACCACTTCAATATGGTTGAGAACAGGGTCCTTCGTCCTTGAAGGGTTTGGAAGGATTCCCCTTTCTACTAGAGATCTGGTGGGATTTGGGTTTTTTTTACTTCTGACTCCCAGTTCTGGGGGCTCTCATTTCTTCTGTGTTTGCACTGTTTGGCTCCAGTTTGCGTTTTGCAAAAAGGAGTTCTCTGACCAGGTCAGATTAGCACTTCACTGTGGCTGTCTTGCCAGTGGTACTTCAGGACCATTTGCAAAGTAAAAAGGAGTTTGTTGAATAGGATTTCTCATGGAAGATATCCATGAAGACAGTTGGAAAACCCTTTCCTGCAATACTGGGGAAGTTTGCTGCTTCTTTTTTTTTTTTTCCTCTAGCATTTTTGGTGGGGTGGTAGGGTTAATTGGTTGTTTTTCATTTGGATTTTTTACACTGGTTTTGTATATTATTTGGCAATGGGGCCTTACTGCCCTTTTAGAAATTGAGTTTATTTTTTCTGCGGTTCTCATATGCCTCTAGGATGAACAGCTTTTGTAAATAAAAATGTATTTTTTTGTTATATTAACTCATTTTCAAGCAAGCCTTGTGTTGTAGCAAAGATTGGTGGTGTTCTTTCCTGTGCACACTGAACTGAAGGCAGTGATAAGACTAAAAATATCCCCAATTGAAATAGCATTGTATAACCCAAAGGTTAGTTTTCCTCAGGATGAAAATTTGCAGTTGCTCTATAGATTCCTTGTAAGACAGATTTCTGGCCATGCAGCCGTGTGTAAAATGAGGCAGCTGATAGCTGCAAAGTTCTGTATCTGCAAGACTCAACCTCACTAGTGGCTGCCACGAGCAGAATTCAGCTGGTGGCCGATGCTGACGCCCCTTGCTCTGGTGTGAGCTGGGGGTGAGTGCTGGCTGTGTTACCAGCACTGAACCTCGGGTGCAGAGCTGGCACTTTCACACCTCTGACAGGAAATCAGCTTTTCCAGCACAGAGCTGTTAATGCTAAAACCTGCTGATGGATTGCAGGTGGCTCCGTGTAACAGATGGGAGTGGGGCATGAGGGGAGAGCGAGCTGAGCATGTTGGAGTTAGTAAGCAGCCTAATGCCAAGCTGCCCAGCTGCTGAGAGAGTTGCTGCTTTCAATTTCCACAAGCAATGAGTGGGTTTGGCGTGGAAAAATGGGTGGTTGGGTGTCTTAGGTGTGAGCCTGTGCCAGCCTTGGGTTTGGAAACCACTTTTATTTTTTGGTAGTTCTGTTACATAATTTGTGTGTCGCCCGGAGAATCCCCAGGAGCCAGGTCTGTGCATTTAGGCTGCTGACTTTCCAAAGCTATCACAGGGATGTGGGCTGCCAAATTCTCCACTGGAGCCACCTTTCTTCCAGGTGGCCAGTCATTTCTACCACTCTAATGAACTTTTGCATCTGCCAGAAGTTGCAACTTTCTCAGCAGCTGAAAAGTATCTTTTGTTTATTTACTGCTAATATTGCAAGGAACACTGAAAATGTTTGCAATTATTAATTATAAATTTCACGTATTTCTTTAATATTTGGCAAAGTCACTCAACACATCCTTTGTGGGGTGCTCCTTCAGGCACAGACGTGACCTGCGCTGAACACTTCACCCTCAGCTATTCCAGCTCTGAATACACAAACCCAATAATCTTTGATTTTAGACCTGTGCCAGCCTGATGCTCCTCCTGAAATAGATCCATCTGGCTCGATGCGTTTCCATTCAACAGAAAATTAATTCCGGAAGGGAAGTGCCTTTTATAATGCTTGTATCCAGTGGGGTTATGTGTAAAACCTTCTGTTTCCTGAAAGAGTCAGCTTGGTATGGGTCCCATATTCACAGCTCCGTTCCCATTCCAGGCCCACATAACTCAAAGCCAGGCTGCAGAGAGCCCTCTCAGACGAGGTCATGGAACGAAGAATTTCTTCTGTGATTCATTCTGAACCTGATCTGCCTAATAACTGGATTCTTTGTCTCCCTCTTTCTGTCACACATTAAAAAGTTCAGAAAGTGAGAATTTTCAGTCTTCTTTGCACAATGAGAACAGCGAACAAAAGATGTGCGTAAACGGAGGAGAAATATTTATGAGGGAACAAAGACGTGGCCTTAACTTTGAAGCTGGGATGGAGCAGCCCAGCGTGCCAAGGGACACGGGCTGAGTGATGCAGCCCTCAGAGAAGGAGATGATCATTGCAGAAGGATTTTTGCATATGTTACAGGACTGCTTGTTTAGGCATCTCTCAGCCTTTAATCATGCTGACAAGAAGCTGGGGCACAAATAGAGTCTGAGAAACACAGTGGAGCCTGTGGAAGAATGAGGCCAGAGTGAAATTTTCCTTATTGCAGTTGCTTACAGTCGATGGAAATGCTCATGGAATGAGTGAGCTGGGGTCAGGGTCTGTGCCCAGCTCATGGCAGAACTGTTCTGGCCCTCAGCAGAAGTGGAGATCCCCATGGCAGCACCACGTAGGACAGGCCAGTCTGGGAAAGCCATACCCCAGTTTGACAATGGATCTCAACATGCAGTGTTGATAGTTATTGTGGGCCACTTTCAAGAGAGAAAAGCTCTTGTATGGCTTCCTCATGGCTTTGAGTAGCAAAGTCAGAACCAGGCCCAGAGAACAGGACAGCTCATGCAGGACCAGTGCCAATTAGACTTGACTGGGCTGAGGCACACTGTATTGTGTGTACATAAAGCGAAGTGATATTTCAGGATGGAAATTCATTTTAGAAGCAGATCTTCTCGTTTTGTCCCTGAGCTGGAAGAGGATGCCTCTAATCTGTTTGATGGGTGATATTGCATGCCTCCTCAGTGCCTCAGCATATGGTTGTGAAACTAGAAGCTGATTATTTTTCAAAAGTATTTTGACAGATACTGAACTGACAAATTCCCTGTTAAAATGAGAAAGAGAGGTTTTGTTTGCTCCTCTGCTCATGAGACTTCGTGGGTTTTAGGATCACGTCTTGCTTTGTATTCCTTTCAGAGGTGGGGAGGGAAAAGCACTCATACTATAAGCAATCAGAAGGATTATTTTTTTAATTAATTCCAGGGGAAACGGGCAGAGCTGCCTGGATTGGCGTGCCCTGCTGTCATGGTGCCTCACCTCTAAGCTTGTGTTCTCCCTTTCCAAAGGAAGAGGTGCTAATCTAGTGAGTCAGGCATTTCCATGCAAATTTTCTGTAATATGGAAAAGTAGTTTTAAATGGGATCACATGCATAGCTCATTATTTCATTAGGAATCACCTAATCTGTGACCAAAAAACAGGCTCTTTTATCAATTACCCTGGTTCTCATCATTGCCACCAACCCCTGACAAGAAGCAGAGTGTGTGAGCTCACAGAAACTGGAACTGGGGTCAAGAAAATGTTTTAAGCTGCTGAAACACAAGTTCCCAGACCCAGGAGACACGGTCTTCATTTCCAGGGGTGCTGTCCTGTGCTCTTTATCTGTGGTGACAGCTCATCTCTCTGCTCCCCTGATCCCCATCCCGTATCTGTGTCCTCAGGTTAACTTTGTGGTACTGTTAATCCGTGGTGTATACAACAGCCAGGCATCCAACGCACCTGGACACCCAATAATTAACACCTTTAATCCTAAAAATTTGTTTAGTTCCTTTAGAGCAGCTAAACCAAGAGAACTGGCTTTCTTGTGGGTTGGCATCCCACAGGTGAATTCTTGGGGGGTCTCTAACAGCTCCAGCAGGTCTCTTGTGTTTGATCTTTCACCAAACCTCTTCTCTCAGTAGGAACATTTTAATGGCACTTTCTTCCCGGATGCTGGCTCCTGTGACACTCACAGAAATGCAATTTTTGGAGACCTCTGACTGTCTGCCAAGCTTTGGCTGAACTTAGAAGCAGTCCTCGAAATCTAGCAAGCAGAGTGAAGGGAGAGTATGGAGAGGGAAGCAGACTGATAGACAAATGGAGACAGCATGATCCCACAAAATGTTTTTTCTTAGCAAACCAGGCTAAAAATCATATTGTGACAAATGGGATTTTTACGTATTTAAGCGCAATCACGACAATTAAGTTCTGAGCTTTTAAAGGAACCACACTCAGATGTGCACACTGAAGTGCTTTGCTTGCTCTGTTAATTGGCAGTATGTTAGCACAAGCATTTTTTTCTCTACTTTCCTGCTTATTTCAGTTAATAACTACAGCAGCATGACATTTCCCTGACACTACACCAGTACTGCAGGAGAGCCTGCTTTATTTTCAGCCTGCTGAAATGGCAGACTCGGGTCCCGCTAGCCTGTCTCAGTGCCTTTCAGTGGTGAGTGAATAATTAAATTATGAGCGGAGCAGAGCAGTGGTGCCGCTCTCTGTGCTATGCAGCGTGACGCACGTCCTGCTGCTCATCCCATCGCAGCCCCATCGCAGCCCAGGGGCTCAGCCCTGCCTTCCACTGGCACCACTTGGTGCTGGGAAGCTCTTGCTGCTCAGGAGAAATGTGGGTGTGACCTGAAGTGTAATCCTGACCGGAGAGCGAGTCATCTTTGTGTCCTCGAGGAGCGATGAGCCCAAGCTGGAAACTCAGAACTCAGGTTCCTGAAATTCAAATTTTGATTCATACCAGTCTCTCCACTGAAGGACAATTTCCTCCTGTATAAAGGCACCTTCTATCACTGTCCTCATTTCTCTCTTTACTGTGTAATTTAACACCTCATAATGTAGTTGTAAGTACAAACCGGAGACACATCAAGGGACAGGGACATCCATTCTTTCATGGGATTTTGGCATGAAGGAAAGGAAAGCTTAAAGAAAAATTTGGTCTCTGAAAACTTGAGTTTCTTTTTGCATTACCTTAGTGAAAACCAGATAGGCACTGCTGCAGTCAGTGGAATTAGGAAGGTAAATTGAAGAAGGTTGATCCACAACTTCAAAAACTTGGCCATTGTCTTTATATGTGATCTGAATTCTGTGTATGTGTGGTAATTGAAACGTGCTCTGTAGGTGGATCAAAGCATCACGGTGTTACCAAATGCATCCTGGCTTTTCCAAGGCAAGCCCAGGGGTCCTGCTGTGGGTTTGTCAGGGCCTAAATCAGCCCTAGGTCACAGTCAATTCGTACAAATACCCACATGCAATGAAGCCAATCTTGTTAATAATGAATCAGTTATTATAGCAGGGCTGGGTTTTAAAGTGCCTGTAATAGTAGATTGTAGCTTTCCCGCTCCTGGAAGTCTGAGTCAATTTATCTTTATATCAACAATAAACCAGAAAGGGCAGAAATCAAAGTAAGCCATGTTTTTATTACCACTTTTAAATAAAACATTGTGCCAATATTTTTTTCCCTAACATTACATCTTTATTTTCTCAAATTTATTGGCAATTGCTATTTATCTTCATTTCTCCTTTCTTTTGCAAAGCTATCTCTTCCCTTGATTTGCTTCCCCTAGAGAATGTGGTACCTAATTCTTTTTATTTGTCCTTGATAAATCCCTGATTAATTGCATGTTATAAGCTATCCATGCAACACCGTGTCTTTCATTTCTAAATAGGCTTTCTTTTATGAATATAAAGAGCTAAAGCTTTCCTTTCTAGAGCCAAAAACAAATCCAGACTCAACATTTCCTTTAACAATAGCGAGGCACTTCAAAACCAAGTAAGATTCTCAGCACTGTGGACTCCTTCTATTCCTCCTTTGTGAGCAGGAGAGACTCAGAGCTTTAATTGTGCACATCCTCTAGTAGATGGATCTGTTACAATTGTGGCTGTCACTTCATCTCATCTAGGAGAACTCTGCATAATAACTGACTTCATCCATTTTAGCTTCAAATATGCCATAATTTGTTAATTTGTAAGCATTTTGGTTTAGATGCTGGATTCAGGACTGTATTTTTCCTTTTTAAATTGTCTCCTATGTTTTGTTTTGAGATGACTTGTCCTGCTGGCAGAAAATTAAACCATACACACATCAAGAAGTGGATGGAAGGAGGCACTGCAGCCTGGCATTGACAAGCAAGGCACAGCTGTGGTCTGTGTTGACATGAGATATGAAAATAAAGTGAAGGCAGGAAAGAGGAGGAAAAGCAGAGATGCGAGTTCTGTCTCAACCAAATTCCCAAGCCAAGCTCCTTGAGAGGTGTCAAAGATGTGCCTGAGAAAGAAGAATGCAAAGACAGGTCAAGAAAAATACACAGATCTACAGGTATAAAATAGACAGTCTGTCAGGAAAATGAGTATGTTTTGAAACCAATGTGCAATGATGCAAAAAAAAAAAAAAAGAAGGGAAAAAAGCATGTTACTCTTACAGAGCTTTAAAGGCACTACCACACTGAAAGGAAAGGGGAGGAATCAAGGCTCTCTCTGGCTCCTGTGAAAACTGATATCCAAATTAACTGGTTTTCAAGAGACTGGGTGGAAGTATTTGAAATTTCACATCCTCAATAGCAGCTGATGTCTCCCATCTATTCCCAAGGAGGAATGTCTTGGGCATTGAGAGGCAGCAGATAGAGAACCAGCCCTGCTCTGACAAACCTGGGGACTTTCTCAGATTCATTCTCTGATGGGCAGTGACTCCTGGAGCACAGGAAGGAGAGCAGTGGATGTAGCCAGCAGGTCTGTAGTTGTTACCATTGGCTCTTTGTTGCGGTTGCATTGCCAGGGGTGAACTCAGTGACTAATTTCACAACAGTGGAAAATCGAGATCCGCTTTCAAGCACGATGTGACTGAGCTCCAGCAGCTCCCACGTCTGGGTTTAATGCTGCCATCCTCTGCTGTGCAAAATGAGCTGAACAACTGGGAGCTTTTCAGCCATACAAATGGCAAAGTGTTCTATATGACTTTGTTGTTGGGAAAGCTATCTGTGTGATTATGTTAGTTTAATTTAATAGCAGGCTGTTTAGGTAAATGAGCAGGGAGGCATATGAGTGTCTGCAGATAATGTGGAGCATGATTGCAGAATGATGCTGCAGGAGATGGGCTGCTCTGGCCCCTGTAGGGGCTCTCCAAACACCCTTGAGCAGGAGAGAAGAATCTTCCTTAACCTTGGACAAGATCCCTCTGAGACAGAGAGCCAAGGGTGAACGCTGGGTTGAAAGGCAGTAATTTGGCAGGTTGGGCCGTGTCAGATGTGGTAGAGCCTTGGATGAGTTTGGACTTTATTATCAGCACAATGGAGTCTATAGCAATATGAACCTGCACTGGACCTGAAATTAGATAGATATTTTTTTTTCCCCCGGTTCTTTGTGTTCACAGATAATTTTTTTTTTCCTTTTGGAACCTACACCTGTGGGATTGACTGTCATAGTGGAGCTGTTCTGAGAACAGAGCAGTCAGGGTCTTCTCATCCAGAACTGCATCAGAAGTCAAATGGGTATTTTTAATGATTAGAGGTGGGCAGTCAGCTCTGTAGAGTCAAGGAAATGTTGTTGCATTGAACAGCAGCTTTCCAGCTGTGGCTCCATCCTGTCATACCTGGGGTCATAACTCCCTTCCTGGAGTGGTCCTCTGCTTCCCTTCCCTACCTCTGATTAACACAAGCAAACTCCTTGCTTTTCAAAAGATAGTTTCTTCATTTATGAAATTAAAACCCTTTAATTTGGCTGAACCAGCTTGTTCTTGAATCTAATTAAACAGCCCCAAAGTTTTAGCTCTTGCACCGTGGAGCTTTTCAAGGAGAAGTCGCTCTCCCTTCCTCTAGAATGGCTCTGTTATTGTTTTAATGACCACTTCACCCAGGAGTTTTCACCTCTGTTTCCCTGGAAAAAATTAAAGAAAATCTAATATATTGATAGAGACGATCCATTTCATGTGAGTCTGTGACACTCTGACCGTGACAGTACCAGAGAATTCATTGCTGCAGGAGCCCATTGAATCTAATATTAGTGGCTGGGCTTTTAAAGGACGCTGGGTAGTTTTATGCCCTGTTTCTACCTGTCTGAGTTAAGATAATGAGGGTAATCTAATATTACGCTTCAGGGCTTTAGTTACCTAGCTATGGGGTTCAGAAGGGAACTCTGCTTCCAGGGACTGTGCAGAGTTTAATTGGCCAAGTGCTTTATCATTTGTGTTCCATTTCCTCTGAAGCCTCAGGTATTGGCCACTGCCAGAGGACAGGTGCCAAACTGATGACACTCAGATTTTGTCTCCTTTTAATATCAGTGGGCTGCCAGGCAGATACACCAACATTTCAGCTCCTCCCCCTCAACTCCAGATTTATGCCATCACCAGAGGAGTTTTCTGGATTTCCTCCAAAGCCCTCGAGAGAAAAATACATTCTATGTTTCACCAGCAAAAAACACAAGTCATCTGGGATTTTAAAACTTCTAGAAGAATTGTGGCATCTGTTATTTATTTAAAGATAACAAAGCAATCTTTCTCTGTGAATGATCTTTTTGATCATTGAAATGAAAATTTAAAAAGAAAATAACAGTCACACACATATAATTTAATTTTTTTTTATTTTGTCTCTCAAAATATACCCTTATATAGCTCTTCCTGGCTTAAGGAGGAAATCTATTTTTGTTTATCTCAAGTTTCTGGCAAAACTCTGGCACTTCTCCTATTATCTGTAAATTTGGGATCGGTGTCCTACCTCACAAATGAGCTTTTATCTTCATCTCCAGTGGACTGTACAGCTGCTATTTCTTGGTCCTTCCAGTCGTCAATCTGTTTATCTCCTCCTGAATTATCTGTTGTAATTAGAATACATTTTCTCATCTCAAGGGGTAACCAGCTCCAAATGAGTGTTCTATAAAAGCAATTACTTTTGATATTAGATATCTGTACATAAAAACACTGTATTTCTTCCAATTAAAAAGCACTAATGAATTTTGTGTCTAGAGAGGCAGTAGCCTACGCAATGCTGCAGATTCTGTGAAGCCAAGGAACAAAGGATCAGGCCTGTAAGAGGGCAGTGGTGTGTGTGCTGCGCCACTGAATAGCAGATTCAGAGGGAACATGGCTCTGCAAGGACATCCTGTTCCTTTTTGTCCCCAGCAGGCCTTTTGTCAACACCGATGAACCAGATCCCTCTCCATGTTGTGCCAAGATGACTAACACAGCTTGTCCTACTACGCCCGTCTCCTGTACCTGGCCCTCAGTCTTTTTATTTCCTCAGATACTCCTCTCCTCTTCCTCAAAGTATTCAGTCTTGCATTTGGCATGGGGCAGCTTCACCAGGGGTGGACTCCTTCCCTCTACAGACAGAGAGCTGCCACCTTTCACCATCTCAAAATCACCTGAATGACTAGGGAGCTCTTATCACAAGCTTTTCTACAAAAAGGGTCATTTCAGAAACACCTTGACCGCATTATATTGTCTTCATGTCTTCTTTCTTCATTATCTTTCTTGCATCTGGTTCTTGTCTTTATTGATGGTGAGTTCTTTGGGGTGGGAACTGTCTTTTTGGGTTCGTGTAGCATGTGCTGCCGTGGTATCCTGAGACTGGACTACATGCCATGGAAACTCTAAGGAAAAAACTGTTCTGGCCAAATCCTGTCCTGGTAGGACTCACCACGTAGGATTTAAGGATTAAAGCATCAATATGGTGGGAGCAGAGTGTGTAGGATGGAATAAGGGTCAGCTTCCAGCCCAGATGCTGAGAACAGCCCTGGGCATCTTCATGGAATTTTCCATAGAATGTATTTTGGGCACTTGACAGATATTCACACGCTGTGTCTTGGAGTGCCTCTGCATCCTGGAAAAGTCTCTGTTTTGAAGAAGAACATATGGCAAAGCACACGAGGGGTTGGGTATTAGTCCTCTTTGCAGATAATCTACATCATTTCCGAGGCTCCTGGTTCTGCATTCTCTGCCTGACTGGCTGCTGTGGGTGGGAAAGGAGCAGCCCCCTTACAGGCAGAGCTGCCAAATCACTTCATCCCCTCACCATCACTCAGCACTCTTCTCACAGATGGATGTCTTACAGGATTACTTCTCATCTGGGCATCAAAACTGAGGAGTACTGTCTCAGGCTTTCCGTTGGGGTCTGGAGATGAGGTTAAGCTACAAAACCACTGCACCTCCTGTTTCTAGAGCCAAAAAAGTTGCATGTCAAGTGCTTCAGCTTTGCAAGTTGCTGTACTTTTTTCCTTTTCGAGCCATCAGCTACAGGATGCTGTTTGTCTTCTCCCTGTTATATCTGCAGAGATACTTGGGGCTGATACCAGGCACCAGGGGACATAAACTTTTCAAGCAGGGATGCAGCAAACTTGACTACAACTATTAAAAAAAAAAAAAAAAACAAAACAAAAAAATCCACCAAAAAACTGTATTTTGGGTTTCAGATAAATGGAAGTGCTGGAGTCACTTAAATTAGATGGGGTTTTGTTTGTTGCTCTCCAATTTCCATGAGTTGGAGCTTGTATCCCTGTGGGATGTGATTTGCTGAATGTTGCTGTATGTAAAATAAATTTCCACATTCAGCATTCCTTCCAACTCTGAAAGTGAGCACCTTTTGATATGGGCAAAGTTCAGATCAGTTCTCTGGGCAGCAGATTTTACATATTATGTAGGCTTGCTTCAGGGTCATGGTGGGAGAAACTGATTTGGGATCTGGAAAGTTGGGATATGCAGAAATTAAGGGCCAGGCCCTGTTTAACATTTAGATTGAATCACAAGCTAGACACCAGCAGCTCCTTATGCTGCATGCTACTCTTCGCAAAGTTGGCTGAAACACTGTCAAATAGTAAAATAGTTCCAAATAAGACTTTTTTCTACCCCTGCATATTTTTGATCCTCATGCTTGCAACAGAAAAATACTTTTACTTTTTCAGGTTTAATATTGGTGCAGTGAGCTGCTGATGCATTCACTGAATTTATGCCTGTGGGGCTGTGCTGGGTGTGTGTGAGAGGCCAGGGGCTGTTTACAGCAGCGAGCTTTTCTCTGGTGTGAGCGTGTTCCTTTAGAAATTACCAGCTAATAGTTATTTTTAGGGATCACTAAAATGAAGTTATAAACAGCTGGTGAGCTGAGACCTTTAACTTAGTGTTGAATGGCTCACTTTTCCTCCTCCTCCTCCAACCAGCTGCTTTTCTTGTGCATCTGCTTCACTGACATGCAGCTCCTGAAGGAGGAAGATCAGTGCTTCACTCCATGCCTCCAGATACGCCATCCACTGAGGCTGTAACCTTCAGCTGAAGTTTCTAGCTGCAACAGAACGAGATTACAAAATTAGCACAATACAGTAATTCAAGGTGGAAGCGTTAGGGCTGATTCAATAGCTGCAACTGCTTTAATTCCTGCCTCTAAACAGGTGGGTTTATGTAAAAATAGCTTAAAAAGACATTGTGAGCTGAGCCTTGTTTAAGCTTCTACTGAACCTGTTTCAGAATCTCTGAACCTTTTTCTTTTCTTTGCGAAGCTGTAACTGGAAACGCTAAAAGTCAGCTTTGTCAATCTGCGTGGAGTTGCTATTGTCCCTGATGCTTTTTATTTTTTTTTTGGTTAAGCCAGGATCCAAAGATTTTTGTTGCCTTAAATGGTACGCGGTGATACTTTCAGTTGAGAAATAATAATTGGAAAAGGAAGGAAAAAACTGTTTTGCTGATGAGTTTTATGTTTCCTGTTTAAAAAAGAGAAGTGTTTCAGGAGTCACAGATAGAATTGCTGGGTGACTGTGTCAGGTTTTTTGAACTATGCCAGGTTTTTTAGAAGGAAACGTTTTTATCCTTTCCTTTTAAGGTGCTAGAAACTGAAATACTTTTCTGTAGCTGTTCAAATGTGCAGATGATCTAAGTGTAGACAAAGCTCAGAAGTCTGGTTTTGGAGCCCTTCTCGAGCTGGGGCTGAGACAGCCCAGCATGGGCATTTTGGAGTTTCTGCAGCAGTTCTGTCAGTGTTCTGACATTCTATTATTATTTTCAATCACTTATTTTTATTTTGGTTTGTCAGAAGTTTAATTTTGGCTGAGAACTTTGGCTGAACCTGATTTACAGCCGCCTGTAATTGTGCTGCAAATAAGAAAAAATGATAGTAAAATAATCACAGCCATAATCTGATCTAGCTTTTGCCATAGTTTCTCATATAAATCTCCTTAGTACTTTTCCCATTGTGACAGGGTTTATGATGAAAAATAGAAGATCTCTTTTCTTCCTAGAAAATTATGCATCCTGTGGAGTAATTAATCTGGTTAAGGAGCTAAGGCTGGTTTGTTCTGCTCTCCATTCTCCCAACAATTTCTGTCCTGTACAGAAATCTCTGCAGTGAGAGCAATAAATTTGAAATGAATGACAGACACTAATTATTTGTGACCTCATTGTCATCTGCAGCATGGAACAGCCTATGACCATTCCCAGTGTATCAGCTGCAGATATTTTTAGTCTAGAAAATTTAAAGAAAAGACAGCTTTAAAAATAGCTGCTCACTGGGCATCCCCTTTCTGCACATCCCCATTTCAGAGCTGGCCCCATGATCTCAATCCTTGGCTCTGGCTGTGTGCCTTGGATTCTTATACCATGGAAAGATGGGTGTGAGTTAGGACTGCAGGTGATAACCCAAAGGTAAGAGAAGGAGCTGGAAGTCTGCAATAAGCTTCAAAACAAGATGAAAACAGAAAAGCGCTCTCAGGTGAGGGCCTGGAGGGTGTGCTGGAAGGTGCTCACCAGCAGCCTTTGCTGCAGCCAGACTGGGGGATGCTCATCCCATCACCTGTCCCCGATCCCATCTCTTAGTACCAACCTATTTTTGTGAAGATGTTGCTGAAGTGAAACTCCTTTTCTGTGGTTTGTTTTGTTGGGTGTTTTTGTTGATTGGTTGGTTTGGTGGGTTTTTTGTTTGTTTATTTTGGGGGTTTTTGTTTGTTTTTTTTGGGGGGTGGGAGGTTTGTCATTTTGTTTTGTTTTGTTTTGTTTTGTTTTTTTCTTAAAGGCTGACCAGTGCAGCAACTGTGGATTTGGGGTTAGCAAATAATCATCTTGACCTGGGGAGTGACAGGAGAAAACTCTCTGTTGAGGAGAAAATTGCTGAAGCGACAGCAAATCAACTTTGAGATGGAAAATGCAATGCAAATATGTGAGACATGGTCTGGCTAACCAACCATGCATTGAGGAACATTGCCTGTAATTGCTGCCTCTAGCACACATGCACACATATAAAATACAGTATATTCATTGTTCCTTAGAACCTCAAGAGACACGTTAGTGCTCTTCTTGAGGAAGGAAGCAACGTGATGTCATTTCTTTAATTGCTGCTGTATATTGGTCAGTGTTACTCCATTACTGGGATAACTGTCAGTCAGACTGAGCTACAGTTTGGGTAGAGAATGGAGAAAAAACCTCACAGCAATATGCTCTGAGAGGGAGTCGGACAAACGATGACTCCTTCCCAGAACAAGATCAGATTAGCAGCACAAAGAGTTAGAATATCAGATTTAGAGAAAGGTATATGAAATAATTGTCATCATGCATGGTTTGGCAGGCTGTCTAACTGATTCTCTCAGAAGTAAAATAACCAAGTGCTTGATGCTTCCTGTGGGCTGGAGGTTTCATTCTCGCATTACTTGTGCCATAAAGACTCAAGTGTTTTGTTCCATAAACTTCAAGAGCATATAGTATGAAGAATAAAGTTTTCAGCTACTGGAATTAAATTGTTGCTTCAAGTCAAGTGAGCACACCACATCTTGGAGACCCTTTCATTAAAGCAGGTCAGTTAATTTTAATTAAGTCATCTTCAATTTGCTTTGATGTTATAACAGAACCTAGCACAGATGATTCCAAATGATCATCAAATGAATGTCCACACTATGTCTTTCAAGGACATAGGCTTTGTCAAGTTTTTTGGGCTTTTGACTTCTGAAGTGCCCAATTTGACTTTTTTTTGGAGGTAAATGCTGACTTTTCTCAGGAACTGAGCTCCATTGAGATTCCATGCTTGCAGCATCACTGCTGGTGGTGTCTATTAGGTCTAAGACCGTATCATGCAGGAAGATTAGGCTGCTGTGTTTTTCCTTTTGGGTGGGGAGAGGTCTGCCCTTGCTCACGACCACTGATTGCAGCATTTACGGATTTTTGTCAGCATTGTCTGAAATTCAGTAGCAGAATTGCAGGTACTCCACCCTTTTTATGTTAATTTGTGACTGTTTGTATTGTTGCACTTTACCTTAGCACAGGATCTTGTCATAAGCAGTGCAGGAGAATTTTGCAAAATGCAAGATTTTACTCTTTCGGATCAGCAGTGAACCTCTGTCTCTCTGGTCTGTCCTGTCACTAAAGAGAGATGGTGATGGAACTATAACAAGTAAGGACATTGTTAGCAGTGAGGTGCAAGAGAATTCCTTCAGGAGGGTCTCAACTTCCCTCCCTAATGTGACTTGGAGAAGCCAGTCCCACATTTTTACTGCCATTGTGTTTGTTGCTACCAAATGCTGACAGTTTCTTTCTTTCTTTTTAATAGTTTAGTTGAAATAATGACATTTTCCTCTTGAAAAATCTTCATTTGAAAAACGTTGAGCAGGTCAAGCTCTAATTGCTTTACTCGGTGTCATAAATGATTTGGAGGAGAGTCACACATTCCTGTATGGTGTTCCCAGGATTTTTATAAATAATTTTGTCACTTGTTGATAGCCTCTTGGAAAGGAAAGCTTTGACATTAAACACAGGATATTTGAGGAGCTTATTTATGAGGATTCAGCACCAAATTAAATGCCTGTTGCCATGGAAGAGGTTCTTGGCGATATGATCATATGGGCATGTTTTATGTTGGTTTAGTTTTGTTTTACTTTTTTTTTTGAGTTGACCAGTGAATGAAACCTGTAAATGCATTGTTGACTGGCTGACTTCTCAGCACTTACTGAGTGTCCAACGTTTCTGCTGCTGTGAGCTGTGCAGAGCCGAGTACCTTACATATTTCATTTGTCAGATGTGAAGTACAGAGGAAATCTGGAGTGATTCCCAGGTGGAGTGTCAGCTCCATTAAAATGGTTTTAGCACATCTTTGTAGCAACAGGGTGGGCAGGGTGTGTATTTGAGTCCAAATGACCCATCTGTTGATTCAGGCAGTGAAATCAGATTTATCCTTTATTTCCTACCCAGCAGAAGTAGATGACCAGTCCATAGCTATGTCCCCAACAGGGGAACCAAACCTTGACCAGAGCTGCAATGGTCTTGGAGTCACAGGTACCAGAGCTGACATTAATGTGGAGTTAAACTGGCACACCCACATGTGGTAGAAATTCAGCATCACTCCCTTAAAATGAGCGAAGCTTTAATGGGCTACACGGGGGAACCCTCCAGTTCTAATGGGGAAAATTTTTCTTAATTATCTTAACAATAATTAGACATTTTGGAAAAAGAAGGAATTGTGAAAGCTGCTAATTGATTCTTTATAGTTTGCTCATTATACACAGATACTACAAGATGTGTTGATTTGGACTTTGGTTTGAAAAGCTGATGATAATTTCCACAGAGCCATAAGGGTTTATGAGCTGAGCTTCCTGGGAGTTTTCAGATCTCATTTATCTGAAAACATTTTGTGGTCACAGAAGAGCTTCTCTCCATATCCTTTATATAAATAATTTGATTTCTTTTTTTGTATCTGTTTCATTTAGGTCTGGCAAAGCCCATGGGATTAGTTGAAGGTCCAGGAGGCTTGGGCCAAGGGGGAATGGCTGCTACCCTGAGAGACGATAGCCACGAATCAGAGACTAAGTATGAAGAATATGGTTACAATGCCCAACTCAGTGACAGGATATCACTGGACAGGTCCATCCCTGACTACAGACCGAAAAAGTAAGTTGAATTCTGTATTATTATTTGGAGTAAGGGATTGATTGTTGTTCTGCTGACCCATGGTGCCGTTCTTCTCTTCACATCCCTTCCTGGTTGGAATATGACAGCAGTTACTTGTACAGATAGCCCTGAGCTGAGTGAAAAGGAAATAGACTGGCTGCCATCTCAAGCGTGAAGTACCATATTGAATGCATAGCTAATTCTGTTAGTATTACATTAATATGCACATTCAAGGCCTCAGATCAAAAATTACACCAGGATATCAGTGATTTTTGGGTTTGGTTCATTTAGAAAAAGCCTTCAGAGGTGGCAGATTTAGTCTGTGCTTCTTGTAGTCACGTGCAGTGGGAGGGAGGCAGTGCAGCAAACACTTAATAGTCACTGGTCCCTTAAAAATAACCCTAGCTTATCAAATCAATTGTCTTTAATTGCGTTTGATATTCTTAGAATTGTTTAGTCAGGATTTGCAGTGTGCTGAAACATGGACTAAGTGCAATCCATCAGGGTCCTGTAATTGCAGTAAGATTTTTTTTTTTGTCTTTGGAATGTGTGTCTATTTTTATTCCAGTGTTTATAGTCTTCACACGCCTGTGCTGTGCTTGACATTGCAATTACATGTTTATTATTTGCTCTGATTTATTATATTTTGTATTAAATAACTTTCAAATCTTTCATATTTATGGAGTTATATATTTTCCAGATGAGACATCCGCACCATCATCCCATGAATGACAATCAGTAATGTCTTAATGCAGAGGAGATCAGCAACAATGCCTAGTTGCTCTCAGGAGACAGAATTGAAAAGAATACTTAATTAATTTCTAATAATAATCTTCTGTTTTAAAAGACCCACTGGGGCTCCTAGGCAGAACTGAAAGTTAAATAAAAAAGAATCTTATTAAGTGGTAAGAAAAGTTTAGCCAAGCTAGACAGCTGTGCTCTGTGAGTAGATTGCAATTGAATTAGGATTTTAGGCAGTTCAAGCTGCCAAAAACAAAACTTCAGCTTAACTACAAATTTCATTAGCTGTGCTACATATTAAACTGATCTCAGAAGTCTTGACTCAGCGTTAGTTCTCTCAAACCCCTGCTACAGAAAACTCGGGTAACTGAAGTGGCAAAGAGAAAGGAATCTATTGCCTTGATATCACATTCGATGCGAGTACACTGACTTGTTCAATGGTCTCATTCTCCTCTCTTGGTGTCTCATAAAAATCCATCATGGAATTATGCTGAGGAAAAAAAGAGTCTGTAGTTATGCAAATATTGGAGTTGTGCATCAGATCTGGCCCAGAGACCCTAAAGTCAAAGTGAGGTTTCCCAAATGAAGGTTGGTGAGGTTTGACCTGGCTGTTATTCGCTGCTGTGCTCAGGGGATGAGGATAAATGAGATGTGTTCTGCTAGGAAATGCGAAAGCAAAGGCTGCAGAGCTCAAATCCAGCTCAGCAGCTGTCAGAGGCATGAGACCATTTGCAATGCACTCATGTTTCACTTCATATTAATGCTCTCCCACAGTTTTACTTAGGAGCTCTGGTGAGTCATTCAGATGGGCTTTGCGACGTTCTCATTGTGGGGATCTCATCAGGCCATGGCACATGATTAAATATCTGTGTTACTGGGAGAACTGCCTTCCTTGTCACGTTTTGACACTTCTGAGGTGGTTCTGGTCAGATCTAGGTGCTGCAATTGATGCAATTGCCTCTAGATGCTTATGAGTCACAGGAAACCCCTTCAGACTGAATTTGCGATGCAAAATGAATGAAAGTGGAGAAAGTAGAATGCCTTTGTATAAGAAGACTTTTGCCCACTTAAAAGGTTTGAGAGCCGCCCTGAGGAGGAGGCTGTGGGTGTGTTGGTTGATGTGGAACTCAGCATGGCCCAGTGCGCTCAGAGCCCAGAAAGCCAAACGTGTCCTGGGCTCATCCCCCACCGTGGGCAGCAGGGGAGGGAGGGGATTCTGTCCCTCTGCTCCACTCTTGTGAGACCCCTCCTGGAACTGCCTCCAGCTCCGCAGCCCCCAGCATAGAAAAGGCGTGTACCAAAGCTGAGCTTGACTGTTTGGTTTAGACACTGCTCTAATTGTGTTTTGAAGAGAACTAAACCTCCAGGAGCTTGAGACAGGCTTTGCAATACCGCTCTTATCCAACTTATCTGTGTGCTGGTTTGCCCAGTGGTCTCATCTCTCCATCTCTCAATTCTCAGTTTTCTTGTGATATATATTCATGTCATTCCCAGAACTGATAATTTTTTAAAAGAGAGGGCTTTTCATTTTTAAATTGAGAAGCAAGGTAGAATCAATGTCCAAGGCCATGTACAAAATCCATGGCCAGCCTGTGAATAAAAACACTTATCTGAATTTGCATTCCCAAAGTATTAAACTTTGCTTTCTCACCATTCTGGCTTTCATTTAAAACAATCAATTTATGTTTTTGCCCTCACCAGTAGGTATTAAAGATGTGAACTGGGAGAATTTATACTCAAGTCTGCATTTCATAGGCACAATTTATGAAAGTAAATGTGATTTCAGTAGGCAAATATGGGACTTGTAATCTTCCAAGCTTCATGAGAAATATTGTATTTTAGTTCATTTGAACTCCCCTCTTATTGTTGTCCACTCTTATTCTGATAGAATAGCCCTTCTGTTCCACCTACAAGCACGGGTTCATAAACATTTGGCAGTTTAATTGCTTTTCAGGAGGTATTTTCATCCCCATGCAGCAAATTAAAAAATATGTTGCACTACAGAGGTGCACAGTCAGCCACCGTGACCATGAGGGCTCCTAAATTGGAGTCACCTCCCTGTCCTTCCACTGCAGCAAACTCTCAAGCCTGGGTGGCTACTCCTGCCCTCGAGATGCTTTTCTCACATTTTGTTCTGCTTTCCTACCTGCTGCTGCCACTGCAGATACTCCTTTTAGCTCAGAAATCTTTTCTTTAGGATAAGAATTTCTGTTGGTACAGGAAACAAGAGCACTTTTGGCGTGTTGTTTTGTGTGCCAAACAGAGGCAATGGCAGTAAACTGCTTGCTTGTGATTACAAATCACACGATAATTACAAAATTACAGTTTGATTCTAGCATGGTATGATAAATATATCTCAGCTTTGTCTTCTCAATATCAGAGGTATTTAAATATCTATCAGAGATGTATAAATGATACAATATTTGAAGTTTTTCAAGGGCTATACCACTGTAGAAAATATGTTGTGCAGAGCTCAGAATGTTTAATGTCCTTATTTCTCTTCCCAGCAGTAAAGTATTAACAGGAATTCTAGCCCTCACTAACACATCTTATTTCCTCCATGAAATGGAAGAAAAAGAAGCTTTTCTAGTAAGGAACAGGTTATTTTTGTTTTGTAAGCACACGGCTAGAGCTTGTTCTATGATTCTCTGGGAAAAGTGTTATTTGGTGGTGAAGTGTTATTGGAGTAATTTCCATACATGTTCTTCCATATATAAAATGAGTATTGTGATTGAAAAAGCCTGAGCACCGAGTGAAAATAATCTACTGATGCCAATGAACCTTGTGTGTTGGAAAGCATAAGAACATGTATTTGTGTCACTTATCCCTCCCAGTATGTGTAGGTGTAAATAGTCCTGAATCCTGCCCCTGGGAAAGCTGTAAAACCTGCTGGGAACTCTCCGTGCCCTTCTTACCAAAATGTCAAAAGGGTAATGTTTGACTGATTAATCAAAACCAGACCTGGAGCAAGGGAGCTGAGATTTTGGTGAAGATCCTGCACTTCCCAGGGTCAGCACCTAAACCCCTGCAGTACAGAGGAGAACAGGTTTCCCTGTGTGGCTACAACAGGCTGGCAGAATTCATCCTTCCTGCCCCCTTCCTGCCCTTTT
This sequence comes from Hirundo rustica, assembly GCF_015227805.2. Taxonomy (NCBI): domain Eukaryota; kingdom Metazoa; phylum Chordata; class Aves; order Passeriformes; family Hirundinidae; genus Hirundo; species Hirundo rustica. Next base: position 5,881,653 of record NC_053466.1, on the reverse strand, counting down.
GGAGGAATAACAGCCTCCACTGCTGCCAGCTCTGGCACAAAACACCAGCCCTTGCTCCAGTAACAAAGGCTCAGACTCAGTCCTTCCCAGTCATGCATGAGGGCAGAGGTGCTAAAGCCCCATGTGACAGCAGATTTTGACTTTACCGAAGTTGAAGAAAGTAGAAAAACTTGCCAAAACCGTAGGGAATGTCATTCAAAGACAGGGGTAAAGGCCCCCAAATGTACAAAAGCTGTTTGTTTTACAGTGTGGCATGCTGGAAAATTGGGAAGTGTCAGCTAACCAGATGCTTTCAAACATAAGCATTGTCTCTCAGGATAACATCAATTCCCCTGTTCTTTTTGATGCACGGGCTGCATAGCAAGGGATTGAATTGAACAGGTGCACCACCTGTAAATCCAGCATTTGCTATCTTTCTATCGCTTGACTATGCAACTTAAATAACTTCAGGGGTTTCTTTACATGCAGGACACATCCACACACACAGACACACACACTCAGGCACTTGTCAAAACCCCTCGCTGTCATGCATTATGCATACTTTTGAGAAAAGTTAATATGATCCTGCAGCTTCCATAATGGCTAAATTGGCTTTTACACAAAATTGTCGCTGCTTCGTGAGGATCTTTAATTTAACTGATCTTTTTTTGTGCAACTGGATGCCGAGTGCATTGTGGCAGTTCAGTGATAACAGTAATATTAATATGTGGATTCAGTCTGCTGACTCTGTCAGCCAAAGAAGATATTTCTTTGTGTTATGGTCATGGACGTTTGTATTGAGAAAATTCAGCCCTAAAGAACAAACTTATTAATGCCGTGGCAACTCAAGTCTTTAGCCATAAAACGCAGAGAAATCTGTGTCTCCGGGAAATTGCTTTCGTTTATTCAGTTCTTTTATGGAGGCAAGCATTTTTGTGGTTTGCCATAGACATTTCACAATAGCAAAAGAATTGCATCTCCAGGGCTGTGAAGCGTAATTAATGGTTCAATCCATTCCATACCTAAGGAAAAGCTTTTTTAATTACCTATCAAAAAGAATTCTGGAATTGATCAAATAGCGTTACCAAGGGGCCAGGCTCGGTAAACAGACCTCTGATTTGTTCATTCAAAGGTTTCATAGCAGCAGCTCGAGTGAGGCCAGCAGCTGGAGAGAGAGCAGCCCTGCTGCCAGGGATGGTCCTCAGTGAGCTGCAGCTGTCTGCAGAGGCACAACCATCGCCTTTAGCTGTGGCCCCTTCCTTGGGCGCCAGATCTCTGTGGAGTCCCTGTGACATTCCAGCCATCAGTCAGCAGCTCTCTGCAGCCACATCATCGGTGTGTTTGCAGTTTCTCTGTGCTGGGAGGAGGGTCAGAGGTGTGGCTGGATGGCCCCTGCCCTCCCTCCTGTGTTCTGGACATCGCTGCAGGGCACCAAGGCAGGTGGCTTTCAAAGAGCATCAGCTTTTGGCATCAGTGCAATGCAGAAGGCTGGGTCTGGGATTATTTGATTTTCCCCACCTCTGTTGCTCACTCTGCCTCGTGACCCCTTTTTCAGATCCTCTGGGGAAGCTGGGCGTTCCTTTGAGCCACTTAGAGAAATGACACAAGAAACTCCAAATTAAAACAGACCCTTAGGATTCTTTACAGGTTAACCAGAGTGCAATGCAATGGGCCTCTTCACAAGGAATATTTGAAGTGGAAGAGATCCAGAGCTTTCCAGGAATCAGAATTTCTGATTAGCAGAAAATGACAAGTGGAAAAAAAAAATTGCCTAAAAATATTTTGTTAGGCTGAACATCTTCTGTGAATGTCTGTTTAAACAAATGAAACCAATGAAACCTTTAGTTTCCCATTTAAAAAATCACTCTTGAAATTATGAATTTTCCATTACTAGCTTCCACCAATACTTTCAGATTAAATATCAGGTCCCAGTAAAATGAGACATTAGGTGAAATTAAGCATTTCAGTTTTTGAAGCGGAACAGTGTTTCACAATCAAAGTACAGGCATGATATTTTGATTTCAATTATGTTTTTTTTTATAGGAGAGCATTTGACTTATTTTTTTGCACCCACTCTCAATCAATCCAAAAAAACATGCTAAAATTCTGAAAAATCCTTTTTTTTTTTTTTTTTTGGGCCACTCTGAACATATGATATAAATTGAAGCAGAGAGAAGGAAAAACAGAGAGAGAAAATGGAGCAGACAGAATTACCTCTGGGCAACAGATTAAGATTGTTTATTGGAGGGAAATTCAGTAAGAGATGAAACTAACTGAAGTGTTTTAATTTGATCCCAAATCAATGTCCAGATGTGGATTTTGAGCAGGGCCAAGGAGAGGGGTGTAGACACATGCTCTGGGAGTTTATTTAGCTGTTAACCAGCTTTGCCAAGTTACATGGGCTGTGCATTTTCCTCGGGCTGTGAATCCCCTACAAACAGCACCTCTGCATGCACGTTATCTGTGTGAACAACTGGAGATACAGCCTCAGGGAGATGCAGCCGAGTTTCAGCTGACTTTTGCCTTGCCCAAGAGCGGGAGGAACTGGTGTGGACTGAGAAAATCCTTGTGCTGCTTCCTCTGCGGTGAGCTGGGCTCTGACCAGCTCCTCCTCAGCGTTTGGTGTTGTAGCTCTGACTCAGATCATTTGCGATCTCAGCTGACAACCTAAATTCACTCATACTGCTGCCCCTGGGCCAGCTGTACTTATTTGTGTATCCCTGTGTACCCCACAGGCTTGTCACTGCATTTTGGGAATTGTTTCTTGTTTGGCTGTAAGGGGCTCAGACTGGAACTGTGCAAAGCCCTCAAAGGAGGGGAAAAAAATTCACCTGTTTCTTCGGCTGGGCAAGAAAACTCTAAGTTCTGGGTACTCCAGCACCCACAGCCCAGTGCTCTGTATCAGCACAGTCCCTCTGCAGCTGACACTGAGCCCTGGAGCCACGACCTGACCCTGGTTATGGAGGTACTTCAGGTCTTCTCCCAGCTTCTGCTGGAGCTTTGCTCACCTTGCACAAATAATGATTGATCCGCTGGAATGTGGGCTCAAACCTTGGTCTCCCAAATCTCGGGTCACCTTTAAGTCTTTGCATATTTAGTTAGCTGAGCAAAGTTAAATTACTCCAGTGGGAAGACTGAGGAACAGATTAAAATAGTGACTGTATTTCCCAGTAATAATAAAGAAAGATAGTGAGACACCTTCCATCCCCTTTTTGGGGCCAGTACCACAGTTTTTGCAGGACATGGCTCGTGAGCAGAGCCTCCCCATCACCAGACTCCATGCTGTCTCCATAGCAGCAGTGCTGGACACATGGCAGTAGCTCACAGTTATTTCTGATATTCAATAGATGTTTTCTCTGGCTTTTCCCATTAGATTCATTATTGATTCCCTTTTGTTTAGTGCTAGGCTTTCCAATTAAGTAGTGACTTTAATTATACTGCAAAGTGTATAACATAGGTCTTGATTATTAACACTGACCTGTGGGATGAGAGGAGCACCAGAAAGGCTAAATTAAAAAGAACCATAAAAATGAGCAACCTTTTCCAAAAAGCCACCTTATGTTCAAATGCAGTAATTTTCCTTTTCTACATTTTTGCAGTGCCTTTGTGTATACTAATTGTTGAAGACAAGTTCTGCATGACTGTCAGCACTAATAAATGTAGATTTAGTGAAGGCTGAATTTGATTAACCAGGGAGTATGAAAAATAACTGATTGCAATGTTGCGTTTAAATGCAGCGAGACTGGAAGCCATTCCCTGCGATTTGTCCGCACCAGAATGTACTCTTGAATACATGAATAGTTTACCTAAGGTGGGTTGCATAACAGTGACTGGAAATTAGGCATCTAATTTAGGGTGATGGCCTTGGCTGCCCGTGCAGTCGATGGAGATGCCGTGGCAGCAGTGCTCGTCGTGTGCAGAGTGCAATGTCCTCTGCAAGTCCCTCCCTCAGGAGCCCAGGGCAGCCAGCTTAAATGGGATTGCAGGTGAACCCAGCCCAAAGCGTTACACGCTCCGAGGCATGCAGAAACAAGACCAGGTTTCTGTACTAGCAACACTCGTTGGAGAATGACCTGCCATCATGGGCAGCCTGGTCAGCTGGGAGGACAAGGCAAAATGATCAAAAAGCTGGTTTGCATCCCTCAATTTTTCTCATCAATCCTCAGACTAAATGTGTCTCATGTGACCTGCACATTCACCTCAAGCACCACTGTTTTTTGGGGTTTTTTTTTTCCTTTTAAAGTATGCTTAACAGACTGTGGTAATTTTTTAAACTTGAAAATAGAAAACCACATTATTTCCATGCCATAAAGAGCATTTTCTCCTGAAGAAGAGCAATGGTGGGGTGCTGTCTACACATTCTGTGAGCTGTTCTTGCACGGGTAAGTGCATATCTGTAGTGCAGAAGCGCTGCTGAGATCCAGCCAGGACTTGCAGCTGTGTGCTGGCGTTTTAGAATTTCTTTCATTTCCCTCCCTTGAGCCCATGGCTGGTTGTTGCCTGCTATCACTTCCAGGGAGAAAAGGGTATTCCTGTAAATTTCTGAACTGTCATGTTACGTTACACTCCATGATATCACGTTACAGGATGAAAAGAAGTAACAGAACAAGACAGGCAATGAATTCAGGGTGGTATTTCTTTTCCCTTTATGTTTCTTTGCATGTACCTCTGTTATACTTTATCTGAGGTTCTTTGTAGGGCTTTGAAGGAGTTCTAATGGTTTGAAATAATATTTCCCATTTCTTTCTTTAGAGGTTTATGCAAATTTAGTTCTACTGGCAGTGTGAGGTGTGTATTATCTCCAAATGTCTCCCTGATGTAGCTTTAAAAATTAGCAAGTTCTTATTCCTATTTTATTTGGATAGGTTTCATAGTATAGGAAAGTCACAGTTTCAGGTCACATAACCTCAAGGCTTTTAGTTGTTGTTGTTTGTGTCTTTGTGATAAAAACATGAACAGGCCAAAATGTCAGACAATTTACTCTTCTGTCTGAAGTAAAACTGAATTGTGAACTCCAGGTTGATGCAGTGTTTCATTTTAATAGTGTCAGTTTGTGCTTGTTTTGCCTGTGTCTCCTGTTTTGAGTGAATTTAGTGCTAATAAAAGTGAGAGACTCTTAAAAGTAGCCAGAGCCAGAAGTACCTGACAGATACAGGCTGGCAAATGTTAGCTCCCTGTCTTGGTTAGCTTGATCTAGACGCTTTCCAAGGTTTGGTTTCTCTGAAACAGCACCTGCCAGTTAAGTTGTTGGAAAGTTTTATGATATTGGAGCATGAGGACTCTATTTTCTGTTCCTCCAGCTTTCTGAAATGTTCTTCTCCTCTGTTAATGTTGCTTGTAGACCTTCTGTTGTGGTCTCAAAAACAAACTACAGTCAACCCAGGGCACCTTGCTGAATGCAGCACCAAAGGATCTTGGTCTAAGTGCACTCACAGTTTCAGGTGGTGTCAGAATTTATCAGCGAGGCTCTAGGCAGCTTTAAATTACTGGAGATATCATCTCTGTGTATTACTTCTGCACAAGCTCCTGTTTCTCAGCTTCTAGAAACGAAACCCTCTGGAACTGCATTTTACCTGTGGTAGATGCCTTCAAGTTGTCAAACAGTTCCTTAATTAGTTTATTTTCTTCTTTGCTCCAGGGGGTGAGTATATTATTTATTCTATGCTACCAGACTTTTGTTAGTCTGCATTTATGCATTTTGTCTTCTGAAGGCCCCAGCAGTGGGCTGTCCTCTGGGGTGGTACAAAACACACCTCTCAGGCAGACACCGTACTTCAGACTTGAATAACGGTGCAATATTATTAGCAGCAGTAATAATTAAAACAGTGCACCCTGGGGTGTTGTTACTAAGTTAGTCTGTACCCCTAAAATTTCAGAGGAAGGGCATAAATGTTAGTTATTTCCATCCACAAAGTGAGCAGTTGTCTCACTCAGCGGCGGGAGTAAGCTTTCATCCCCGCCGTGGATGTTTCATTAGCACACGTTTCTCCCAGAGGGTCATGGTGCAGTTTACATTAAACCCAAGATAAAAATGACATTGAAGCTTTGCTCTTGTATTTTGTACACTGCCTGAAAACAAATGCTTGACCTCCAGCTACTCCATTGGCTTATTGCCTTGGTGTTATTAACCCGCGTGTAGCACGAGACAGGGAATTTGTGTTGTGTTTGCTCAGAGAGGAGCCTTCCCCTCCTTTGCCTGACAGGCCTGGGAATCTATGGAAGCGCTGTGGGGAAAGCTCCTCTAAGTGCAGGTCTGAGCAAGCAGCCTGGAAGGGTCTGGTTGAATGTGTGTGTCTGCAGATGAGGGATGAGGAAGGGCAGGATTGTGAACAGTGGCTCAGCCTGCAATTAATGGCAATGCTCTGTTCCCCCAGCGCAGAGAACTCACTCCTGCCTTTCTCTGTGCTGGCAAATTAATTTAACCCTGCAAACACTGAGGATGGGAATTTAAAATGCTTCTGGTCTGTGGGCAAGATAGAAATGGTACCAGAGAACATAGAGTGAAAGGGAAGTAATTTCTCAGCAGGCTGGTTTGGGCAGGAACAGTGCAGGAACAGTGAAGTGCTGCAATGGCCAAATCTCAGAGCCAGGAAAAAGCTTTGAGTGTCCTTGGCCTGCTCAAATTCACAGCCTTACTTAAAGTACGTTGCCTGGTCTAGGATGTGTGCCTAATTTCTGTCAACCTGAGTGAAAAGCAAGCACATGTTGACCTGTTTTTTTAAATTAGAATAAGAGCTCATAAATATAAAAAATCCCTAAACGTTGCACTGTTTCGCTGCTGTGAAGTGTGTGCTCTAGGTATTAGCTGTGTGCTAGACAGTAAATGTGGCTGGATTTTTAAAAACTTTTTTCATTTCTAAATGCAACCGAAGCTAAATGAAAACACAAAAGTTTTCTCAAGTTATACAAAATGAAGCTATATAAATAGTTAGAAAGGAACTGTTGTTAACATTTAACTTCTAAGTGCATGAAATTGTCGAATACTGTGCTGTTCACCTCTAACTAGCCTTTAATTTAAACAAAAGCTATAAAAGTGCAATTAGGCTCCAGTCCAACGAAGCACTTAAATATGTTCCTAGTTTTAAGTGTATGAATAACCTCAGTGAAGTTAAGACAAGCTTAGGTGCTTTACTTGAATAGGACATTTCACGGATTAGTTGTAATGCATAGAGAGCAATCCTGCAACTTTCACTGGGGAAGATGTAGGGAGCAGTCAAGTCCCATCTGCACTTCAGGATTTGGCTGCTCTTGCCAATGATTTATCCTTTGGGATCCTGACCTAGAGTCCATGGAGAGCTTTGGGTGTGCTCCATCATCTGATTGTCAGCCAGCTTCTTACCCACACCCAGCCCATGCACCTTCCTTTGTCCTCTCTGCCCGACTCAGACTTTCCATAAACACTCTGCTGCTGCCACCAGGCTCTCTCCTCAATCCCATATAAAGCATCTAAACATCGTGGATTTAATACTCCCATTTTCAGTGCTAAATCAATGTTCTTTATGCATTTGTTCTTGGAACACTGCTCTGTTTGAACCATAATTCCTCCCACATGCCATAAACTTGGTTCTGTTTTCACTCTGATAGGAATTGATCATTTAAAGTAAGAGGAAGCCCATGACTACTGTTCAAACATTTCAAGGCCATCGCTGGTTAGTCAAATGAGCTTGTACACCACCTCAGCTAAGTGCTGTGATTACCTTTCTGGGCTACAACCAGCATTGCAGCAGCTGGGACAAGTCAAGATTAAGGAGCTTCTCACTATAGTTTTGGCAGGCAGTGGTGGAGTTTATCCAGTTTATGTGGCTGACCTCCCATTCGGTGGTTTACTCCTCCAACCACCCTGTATTTGTACATAGGCAGAAAGAAACGTTCCGCCGCATAACTGAATTTGACCAAAGATTAAAGCTGGTCTCCTGTGAAATACACTGGAGCCTGTTAAAGAGGGGATTGTTTGCCAAACGTTGTTGTATATCCTCCCAAGACCATAAAAAAAACATTGTTAGCTGAAGTGATAGTGGAAAAATATTGCATTCCTCTATTCTCCTCCTTACCACTACACTGCAACGTGACAGCAAACCCATAATGAAATTCATGAAGAGCTCTGCAGCAGTTACCTTGAAAACTTTTTTTATTGCCCTACATTTCCAGGTAACACTGTGATACTCAGCCTCTGTCCAGCAGCAGCAACACCAGCTGAAGCAGAGAGATAGTCAGAATTAAACAAAAGTACCTGAAATTTTTAATGTTAAATGCTTGCAGTACATTTTTTAATAGTCAAGGATAACTTTCTGTATTTACATATTATTATCTGAATAACAAATAGCTTCAAGGGTACAGCAAACTGTTCTGTGCAAATGGAAAAGGGTGAGTTTACTCTTATGCATTATTTATTGAAAATAATTCCTTTGATTTCATAAATTCCACTGCTTTTCCCTTATGTCTGGCACGGGCTCAGTAGGCAATAGGAGAGGAGTTTCAGAGGAGTTGCTGTCTTCAGATTTGTAACCTGCTGTTGGGTATCTGGGCTGTTACCATCTCACTCCCTGCAGACATGCTGGGATTAATTATTCCTTTGCCATAAAGAACCTTTTCTGGGATCTTGATGCATCACCTTGAGTGGAAAAGTACATCTTTAATGGGAGAAGTGCTAACAGCCTGTGCTGCTGGAAGTGCAGCTAAATGGCTTCACAGGGCTTCTGGAGAGCAATGACCCTTGGTGGCAGCAGCAAGGAGTGGTGGCACCAGGCAGTTTTGTGAATGCACCCTGGAAAACATCTCCTGGCTTTCTGGATGGCTCTCTGTGAACCTTTCCTATCTGAAATACGAGGTCCTGGTTTCGGCAAAGCAGAAATGTGAGTGTGTATTCCCTTGTTCCCTACAGACAACATGGTTCCCAGAATTAAGTTTTTAGAAAGTTGCACAAAAGGTAGTGTTCTCCTGAATGCATTTTGCTGATGAGATCTCCGAATCAAATTGACACAATGGCTTTAGTTTGGTCTCTATTTAATATTGCTTCATCGGTTTCACCGATTTTTATATTTCACTTCAAAGAGCTCTCAAGCCTCAAAGCAGAATTTTCAAAGACTGCTTTTATGGCTTTTGTTTTTTAGAGAATTCTTCTCTAGTTTTTACTTTAAAAGGATGCAAGCTAAGAATCTTGTTGGAACAGGGGCAAGGATATTTGCAAAATCTCAAGAATCACTGGACAAGCCATTTGTTTTAATCACCTAAAGCGAGGCAGAATCCATGTCACTTGGAATTTAGCTGAGCTCCTCCTTAAATTTAAGTGCAGCACCATTAAAAATAAAGTTGCACAGGGGATCTGTTTTCTTTGGGGATTTTTGAAAAGCATTTGAAAGCAGATTTCAGCCTCGCCGTTAATTTCCAACGAGCCTAATGCTTTGCGATGCAGCATGCATACAGCCAGAGGCAGATCCGGACAGGCACACTGGGGGATAGAGTGGAATTTTTTTACAGATGGTATTTCAAAACGTATTAGTGACTCAAGTTAAGTTACAAAAAAAAAAAAAAAAAAAGGCTAAGACTTTTTACTACAGAAGGATGTGAGCACGAGCTTTGAGCCATTTTTCATGTTAATAAAAGAGGCTTGTTTTAAAAGTGATTGAAACTAGTTTTAGCATTTTTATATGTATAAATCAATAAGGGTATTAGACATAATGGCATGTTTCTGGTATTGTTTGCCTGAGGAAAACCAGAAATAGCTCACTGAAATAGAAGGCCTCTTATTTTATGTGTGCAGCAGCTACTTTTGAAGAGTATAATAATCCTAAATATAAGGGTTAATATTCTCTACAAGTAGAGTCGTCTGCATGCTGCATATGTTAACTATGAATATATATTGTGCTATCAGTCACTGATTGACAGTTGTCAGGGCTCGCTACTATAAATATAAAAATAATTTGTCACAGAGAAAGGAAGAATTAAACCAGATAGAGCAAATGTGTTATAAAACAAAAGGCACAAACATGTGTTGGGTTTTTATGTGCAGAGCAATTAGTCACAGTTGTACTGGCCTGGAATTTAAAAGAAAGGAAAAAAGAACAAAAAAATAGATCTGCAGTTCTTAGGAAACACTTGTCCAATGTATGTCATTGAAAATTCATGGGGAGCTTTAACCTACCTGTGTCCAGCTTGAAAGGGCTCTCTCCTTCACAGGAGTATTACAGCACAGAAATTCCTGTAAATTTGGTCTTTCCTGTAGGAAATAACACAGTGAAGAGAGAGTCCTAAGGTATAAAAGATTTTTTTTTAGGAAATATCTGTTCTTCAGTCTGCAAATCCTACAGACATCAAATCCAATTGTCCAGCCTGGGAATGTGGGAAATTCCCATGACCAGATGTTTTCTGGAAAACTCATTGCACATTGCAATCATTTGTTTGTGGATATCATGAAAGGATTTTTTCCTTGACACAGGAAGTGTGTGAAGTTAGTTCAGGTACAAGGGTTTGGTCTGGTTTCTTTCTGATGAGTGTGGGGGATTTCTCTCTTAGACTTTTGGATGTAAAATAAGAAAAAATACCTCAAGGAGCGTGTGAAAGAAGCTGCTGGGAATTCCCAAAGTATGGAGTAGGTTTAAGGTCTCACATTAGGAGAAAATGATCATCAACATCATTGTGTACAAGAAAAGATGGAGAAAAGGTTATTGTAGTGGATCTCCTCAGACTTACAGCACCAACAAGAACTGTGCTGTGTCTTGTTCCTGCACTACTCCAAACAAATTCAGGAAGAAGATGTTGATTTTTCTGCTGTAGGCTATTTCAAAATGGAGGCTGTTCCATAAGGGACACAGACTGTGAAGACGGTATCTTCTGGTATCACCATAATTTCTGTGCTTTTTCTGAAAATGGCTCATTTCTCTTTTCACCTTGTTTGAAATACAACGTGCTGTTTTTCTCAGGGTGCATAGAGCATCAGTGTTCTGTGCCACTGCTCTCTTGTTCACAGTTGTGTTTATATTATATGTTCTTAGGCAATGCTGTCCCTGAGCTGCAAAATGGGGAGAAAGTAAGAGCAAGCCTTGAACTCAAGAATTTCCATTCGAGTTTTTGGATAGGGCAGGAAAATCCACCCTCAACAGCAAGAGAATGTTGTGCCATCATACAGTTAACATCCTCTGTTGAGAAGGAGAATTAATTAGGAAGGAGTTGGAGCCTCTGGCTGACAGATTCATGATCCATGAAGCTAATCAGTTTTGTGGCCTGTCACTGCTCCTGCTGCAGACTGGTCAGCAGCTGGATCCCATGCTGGGGAACGAGACATTTGCATCTGGTCACTTTTCCTCTGCTGTGCCAGTGTGGAAGAGGAAGGTAACGTTAGTTTATTTCTGCAGCTCAAAAATTACTATTACATCCAGCATTAGCTGTAAAGCCTCAATGGGTTTCTGGAGAAAGAAATCAGGCATTGAGCTAGGCACTAAATTTAGTGATTTAGCTGTGGTAAATCGTCTGTGCCTATAGAAGTCACAGCAGCATTTAGGTGCTAAAAGGTAACCATGTAGGTGAGATTAGTCTGAGCCTTTGGTTTAACAGGGCTCAAAATACATACTGACCTGGTCATTAAAAGTAGTATTTGTTAGCATTAAAGAGAAAGAGTGCAATAATCTTTTAAAATATTCATCTTTGTCCTTTCATTGATCATGTACAAATAAGGAGCTGTTCCAACTTGTTCTCCTGCTGTGGCTATAAAACATGAACACAGATCACTCTGAAGCTGTCAAGGTACAGAACATGTAGGGGTAGGGGTTTTTTTTCTTCCAGAACTGCAGATGTTTCTTCTTGCCCAGAAATTTCATCAAGTTTGTGAAGGAGAGAAACCTTCAGTCATCTCCATTCCACTAGTTCATTGAAAAAACATATCTTGTATTAAACACTTTAAAGATTCATGAAGCAGCTTTAATTTTGTTTGCATTTCTTCCTGAAGGGTAAAGCTGTCAGAAATCTCTAAATGCATTGCTTAATCCATTTCCAAACTCAGTATATTAAGGTCTGTGAGCAAAACTCGTTTTTGGAGTTTAGCAAGTTTGCAGACAGGAAAAAAAGGGCAGGGGAAATAGAGCAGGGAAGATTTTTCTTTTTTTTTTTTCTTCTGGTAATGCTCTGAACTACCTGCATGGCTGCTGTGACAGTCCTTCACGAAAAGTAGTGCAACACAAATGGACTGTAAGAGCAGCCTGATAAATAGAGAACCTCACATGTTTCTCTTGGAACAGATACAAATAGAATAAATACATCTATTAGCGAATGAAGGTTCAGACAGAAGAAAATTCCCTTCCCTTTAATGCCTCCAAGCTTACAAAGTTGCCAAGAGCAGTTTCATGTGCAGCTGAGTACCTTTTGTTTTCTCATGCCCCGGTTTCTAATCTTTAACCTTTTTATGTTAGTACATGATTTTTTCCCCAAGTTTCTGGTCTGCCAACTGAAGAGCTTTTCCTGTTTTCTCATGTCGACAAGACACTGCTCACAGTTGGGCTAAGGAGGCTGGCTGAGAAATGTTCATTTAAGGAGCCAGTTCAATGTAAGGGAAAGAATAAGTGAAAATCATCTCCAGAATACAGAAAAATTATCTGAAAGGAAATATACCTCTGGGTTGTCAGCCAAGCTCAGCAGTAGCAAATACAGAATGAGAACACTCAAAGACCTTCCCCAGGACAACAGCAGGATGCCCCAGGTTTGATGCTTGGCGTGTTGTACGAAAGGTGCCTGAAGGGCTGTTTCACATGTCAGGTGTAATCCATGCTCAGCTGGCCCATGGAAATGATCAGCCATGGCATTGTCAGCCTTTGCTGGAATTCCTGGTCCTGCAGACATCCAGCAGTGTCCCTGTCCAGGGTACCTGTGCACCTTGGAGACCTGAGCTCCTCTGCTGGTTTTACTCTGTGGGACCTGCTGACAGTTCTGAATGCTGATTTAAAATCACAGGAACATTACATGTAAGCTGTGCCTGCCCATCTTTAGCTACCACAGAGGTTAATTGTACACTCAGTTCTTCCCAAACTCGGGAGTGTTGGATGTGAACGAGGCTGAGTTTGAGCTGTCAGTTACTGAAGTTGTCCTCCCTCACCTGGTGGCCGCAGTCCACAGTGTGGTCAGACCTGGTGCAGAGAAGTGGGGACTGTGGTGAGGCCCAGCTCCCTTCCCTGGCAGAGCAGTGGGAATTTAAACTCTCAGGCACTGCACAACATCAGGGCTGAAAAAGGGATGATTTCTAAATTTCTTACTACGGCTCTGCTGGCAGTAAGGCTGAAGGATTATAAAGGTGTGCCTTGCTAGTGCAATTTGTACAGTTTGATTTCTTCACATCCTAGTAATTTTCTTCTCAAAAGAAATAATGAATGTGGCTAGTCTTGTGCTAAGCTGCTCCATCATTAGCTCATAGGTTTCTTGTGATGATTTCCTCTGTGTCCAGGCTGCTGCTCCAACCCACTGGCTCCTTGGAAGTCACTGGGCTTGTTACAGCCTTACCTTTTTCCTCTGTAATACCTGTCCCTGCTGCCTCACTCCAGGGCCAGTCAAGGGCTGCTCCAGGGAGAACTCTGAGTTCTGACACTCTTTCTGTCCCTTGCATACCGGCACCACTGGCTGACCCACTGCAGTGCTCTTGGTCCACTGCCAGCCTCTGGCTGAGCAAAGGTGACAGCCATGGGTGTGCCTTGGCAGTGTGGGGCTTGCTAATGTCACTCTTTGGCTAGGAGTGTCAAACTCTGGTTAGAGTTTCTTGGAATGAAGGTAGTATTAACTGTAAATTGCTGTGGCTGGTGTCTAATTAGAGAACACTTTGGGAAGAATTCGGGCGACAATCCAGCAAAGCACTTAAGCACCCACTGATTTTTAAGGAAAGACACCTTAACTGGGATTGCTCATGCTCTCAAACATCATCAGGAACGTTTGTTAGGGGACCAGTAATTTCTCCTGACTACCTCAGCACTTCGATCTCATTTTCTGAAGTGACCTAAGGAGTTGGGAGTTCAAGGTTGACTTGAAGTCTGCAGGAAATAAACCCTTAAATCACTGCTGTGCTTCGGAAAGTGCTCAGCTGGACAGCTGCTTTTGCTGTTCTTCACCCTCACTGCAATAAATAAATTGATGACATCGGTGTGCTCCAGAGGAAAATTGCATGTAAAAAAGAATTTCAAAAAAGGAGGCCATGTCAGAGCATTCCTACCTCCTGAAAATCTCTCTTCTTGTTCCAGGCTTATTTTTAGGCTGTGTGAGAATGCTGCTTAGCCAGAAGTTTTACACAGTGGTCCTCTGTGGTACAGGCCACCAGGAAGCTGCCAGTTAGCAGCTATGGTAATCAACGGCAAGTGCTCAGGCCTCCGAGCAAATAGCGCTGGGATCAGGAATTATGAATAATTACACTTTACTAGAATTCCTAAGTGACTTGCAGAGGTTACTCAGCAGTCAAGCATTTCTCACCTGGCCTATCCCCGTGACTGCTGAAAGTGGGGGAAAAAGTGATTGTTATGCCAAAGTAATGAGCAGAGGGGTCAGAAAGTTTGATAAGAGCAGGAGAAGTCATCTTCTGTGATATCATTAGCAGCAGTTTAGAGAGCAAGTTCAGTAATTGCTATGGTAATTCTGAATGGCTTTTGACTGTGAGAACACGTAGGTAGTTTTTAAAGTTAGCCTCTTTGCTAATGGGAGAGAATCCCACTGGAATGAGGCAGTGTGGTGTTACAGAGGTGCATGGGCTGAGGGAAGCAGGAGCTCTGCTCCGTGCCGTGGAACTTCCCCAGGCCTCTGTTTTTTTTCTCAAAATGGTCTGTGGTAAAATATATATGTATCAGTGAGCAGCACAAAAGCAAACTGTGAATCAGGATGTAGCAGCCTAGCAAGGAGACCTCTCAGAGAGAGCAGACCTGTTTGCAGATATTTCAGCAAATGCAGGCCTGCAGGACCACCGTGTGTTTGTTACAAACTGTGCAGTCAGAAAGGGTGGCAAGTGCTCTCTCTGTGGGCAGATACAGAACTGGCTTGAGCGAATGCTGGTTTTAGAGCTCCGATGCAGTTGTGAGCCAGCAGCAGAGCTGCTGCTGGTTCCCCTGGGAGCACAGCCAGGGTGGGGCATTGCAGGTCCTCTCCAGGTCGTTTTTGAGCAGAGCCATTGATACTCCTTTGGTTTTCAAGAGATGCTTTTAACCCCACGAGGAATGAGAGCTGCTACAAACCTCTGTGCATGCACACACGCCGTGTTTTATACTGGGCTGATGGAGGGGCTGCTGCTCCTAACCAGGTTGATTGTTTTGAGCTTTTACCACGTCTTTCCTTGGGGTTAGAAAGGACAAAGTCTGCCCATCCCTACATGGATGGAGAGCAAGGAGAGGAGGATGCTCTTCAGTCTGTTTTGCCTCCCAGTGGCTGCTTGGGTTTTAATTGTGTCTTTCCTCCGTGCAGGTGCAAACAGATGACCTACCCAGACGACCTGCCCCAGATCTCTGTGGTGTTTATATTTGTGAACGAGGCTCTCTCTGTCATCCTGCGCTCCGTGCACAGCGTGGTGAACCACACCCCATCCCACCTGCTCAAGGAGATCATCCTGGTGGACGACAACAGTGACAATGGTGAGCTTTTGTCACTTTGCCTCTAAGCCCGGTGTGACTTCCAGGTGTGAAATGCAAATGTGTTTGTTGATGAGAGAGTTGATTGAGCCATTTGCTCAAAGCAGTGAGTAAATGTTGAATATTTGTATAAAAAATAAACATGATTTGATTTAATTGAAATCCTAGCAGAATGAATGGCATTTATGTAGACAATCTTAATAGGACACATTTCTCCGAATTTTCGGATCCAAAGGAATATCATCATCGATAGAATAAAGGTTTGAATTCTTTCCTGCTTCCAAGGAAAAGCAAGGCTACAAATCCTCCTTAAAGATAATTACTACTCTTTTATTTGGCAGCACATTGTTTCTTCATTATTGGTGAGCATAGAGGATGCTAAAATTAGCATGTTTTGCAATACATCATGTTTGAAGATTCTCAGGATACAAGGGACTAGCAGCATTGTCATGTTTTAACTTGTGCCTTACACTTCTAGAACTGATACATCTTCTGAAATCTTATTTATTTCCAATAAGCCTAAAATTTAGCGGTTCCTCCTCAGATCAACAGCTTTAAATCCTTTCAGTTATAAGTTGTTCTCACTCTTTGAGATCCCCGGAGAGAAGGGAGAGCTGAGAGAAGAGAGAATTCAAACAAAAAAATAAGTTCCAAACCCTATAGATTTAAGAAAATGTTTATGCAGTTCAGATTTCAGTTATGCCAGTGTAACCTGTGGAGTAATTATGTGAGATTGCAAAGTGTTTGAGTCAAGGCAATCCTGAGGAGAACTCATCATTTCTCAGTGAACTCTTATATGGCTTTTCTCTGCCACTCTTCTAAATAACTGGAGATTTATCAAGTCTTTGATTCCAATGATAATGATCCTACTGTCTAATATAGATCAGAAAAATGAGGCTTCTAATGTCCTGGAAGCTTCTTCTAGTTTTCTGATAAATATATTTAGGCAAAAGCCAATTTATGAATAAGTTGCAGTGTAAATGAATTACCAAACTACATTGATTTAAAAAAAAATTGAGAGACCATTTTGGTAATTTGCCTGTTTATAAGCCTCTTGAAATGAAGCTGAAAAAGGGTGAATGAGTTCTGCTCCATCTGTGATTGAATGCCTGAAAATGAACAAAAGAGAATTCTATTTGAGATCTTCAATATCCATTTAGTTAGAAAGGAAAGAAGCCTGGTATTGAGGAATCCTAATTATATTTAAGGGAAAACTCTGAAAATCAAGGGAAATTAATTGTGATCTGAATTACATCTTGACCCAAAATCCATTGAGGTTATTTTTCTAACTCCTACTGAACAGCATATATCGGGGGGAAAAAAAATCACCAGATTGGCATATTACACTTTTTCATGGTCAGAATTGCTCTACTAGAGGCCAGTTGTAACCTAATGCAAATTATCAGAGAATCAGAATAGTAATTTTTAAAAAATATGTAGACAAACTACCTCTTCTACACTATTCTCAAATCCATCAGGCCATATTAAGGCTGGGCAAGTCTCTGGTGTGTAGGGAGTTTCTCTGTGCTGGAACCCCTGGAACTGGTCCACACCTCAGCTGTAGTACTGGGTTTGTGTCTGTGAGACTGACCAAGGGTCAGGGAATAATTAAGGATTCCTTTCCCTCCCTAGTAAATCAGAATAAATCGGAGTAAATCATAGCATCGTAGGGCTTCTCTCATTTTAAATGTTTGTGTGGCTTGGTTTTTTTGTCCTGCAGTTGAGCTAAAGTTTAACCTGGACCAATATGTCCACAAGAGGTACCCAGGCCTGGTGAAAATAGTGCGCAACAACAAACGGGAGGGGCTGATCCGAGCCAGGATCCAGGGCTGGAAAGCAGCAACCTCTCCTGTGGTCGGGTTCTTCGATGCCCACGTGGAGTTCAACATTGGCTGGTAAGTGCTGGCTGTGCCCATGGTGCCTTAAGTTTGCGCTTTCATGTGTTTCAGATTCTGTGCTGCTTAGGGGAGCAGTTCTGAGCCTCATATGAAGTGATAGTCAGCTCTCTGCACAGAGTAGGGAGACAAAACAAATCCTCTTCCTGCTGGAGACCAAGGACAACTTCCAGGCCCAAAAGCACAGACAACAGTGGGCTGAAAGGAGGAACAAGAAGGATGGGACCTCACAACCTGAAGCTGTTATTGGACAGTTAAACCCCAATAAGCAAACTGAGCAAAACTTACAAAAGTGTGAGACCTCATGACCGCTCAGCCATTTTGTGACCATTGTGCATCCACCTTGGGTGCAGCCCTGGCCAGGCTCTTGTCCTGCCCAAGGTGTACCCTAAAGGCCTTTCAATAAATACCTAGTGTATTCTCTAGCTCTGTCCAGTCTCTGTTTCAGGTTAGCCTGCCCAAGGCATCACCCAGAGGGACGGTGGCACTGGGACGCTGTGCCCTGGGGCTCCGGGGCTGCGGGAGGGCTTTGCTCAGCTGCAGGCTGCTGGCATCACGTCAGCAATTTCTCCTGAACTGTGTTCCTGATTATTGCAACATTGCTGACAGGCTCCTGCGATGACTGCAAGACCCATACAAAAGCTGTTGTGCCTGGTCTAGCACAGCTCAGTGGAGAGAGAAGTAATTGGAACCACAGTGGATGTGAAATCCCAAAGCAGTCAGATGGGGAGAAACCATTAAGGAGGCTCTGGGCTGGAGGATTTCAAGTGCTTTTTTTACCTCCTTGTAATTTGCTATCATTCCTTCTCAGAAACTTGAATATGGATCTGATTTCCTCGTAAATTTTCTCACATTTACATTTGAGGGAAACATTAAATTATTGTCTGCATTGTTTTAATAGGGCTTGAAATTAGCGTGCCTTTCTGCATCCCCTTTTGGTTTAATAGGCCAGAACTGCATTTGGAGTAAGCCTTTGTAGCACCACTTGGTGGCCAATATTTGGCATTACTGGGGCCATAGGAGCTGACCTGTAGCATCAGCTGCAGAAGGACTTCTGGGACCTTCGGTGTGTAAAACATGCATTTTCCAAAGATAGGCTGGTATTTGATAATGGTGATGCAGAGTTATGGTGAAAATGATTATGCTCTGCAGTTCTGGGAGATATCCTCAAATTAAAACTAAAAATAGCTGTACTTACAACTAGAGAGAAACTTAATTGCAAAGGAGTAGAATGTTTATTTTTATATGTTCATGAATATCTTTATAAAATGGAAGATGCAATAAAATAAGTCTTGTAGTGCACCTGCTTTATGTTCATCCCATTTCTTTTCCTTAAGACTATGTTAGGCTATAATAGCAGCTGTAGTAATTTTCTAGAAGCTTAAGGTTTAATTTATTTATTTGCCTTTAAAGCAAGTAGATATTTCAAATTTTTTCAAACATTCAGCTATGGGACAGGATCAGGGACTGGGGAGAGCATGCCCTGGGTGCTGTCCCCAGTGCTTGTCCTGCCCAAGCTGCAGTTTTGTGGGGCTTGAGGAGAATCTTGTTATCATTTTATAAGGACAATGAGATCTGACTGATGTACTGTACTCAGGGAAGCTCAGCAATAGTGTCAGTAAGCAGGAAAGTCTTTGTGGTTGCTTTGGGGTTTGTTAGCATTTGTTTTTTTTACTGTACCGCTTTTCATTAATGTCAGAAAGGGTTGAAATCAGCAAAGCAAGAACCTGGACTTCTCAGTAAATGGGAGTGTGTATATCCAAGATAAAAGGTTTGTGTTTTCTGCCCCCTGCCTGCTGCTCCCTCCTTCCAACAGAGCTCTCAGGTCTCAGCTGTTCTGCTGGGCCAGGCTCTGCCCCTGCTGTGGGGCACTCGGTGGATCAATGCGGACAGCAAACATGCTCCAGGAGCATCCTGTATCCCTTCCTTTGAGAGCTGCACCTGTGGGCTTGGAGTATTCCCTGCTGGTGTTTCTCCTCTTGTTCCACTCACCTTTTGTGGCTGCTCAGAGCCATCTCAAACCCTGCTCCCTCCACTCCTCCGAGTTTTAATTCCATCTACCTGTGCACATGTGGTTGCCTGTCATCTCCATTTTCATCTCATCTCATCTCCTTTGACTGGGAGGAGCTAAAGTCCTTCCATCTGGACTGCTCTCCTGCCCTCTTTTTTCCCACCAGGTTAGCACTGCCCCCACTCCACAGCCCTGTAAACTCAGGAATCAGGTGGGAGTCTCTTGTTAAAGCTCTGCTGTTCTGTTCTCCCACTGAATTGCACCTTGCATGAATATTTCCCCCCATTTTCAATGCTTATTTATGTATTCAGAGGCCACATGGATTGCTCCTACTAAAAGCTGTCTATGGATTATTTGTGAGGCAATTAAAAAGAAGCCAATTCCTTTGCCACAGAAAAGAGCATTAGCTTTCTGTTTGGTTTGTGTTCCATCTAAAAGTCAAGTGCCTGCAGTGCAATTTAGTTTCCCAATCTATGGCTGCTTTACCTGCCTAATCAGTTGGCAGATTAATTCATAAAGAATCAAAGAAGGACTTCATCACTCTCTCATGAAATATGCAGGATTGACAAGAAAAAACTTCTTTAAACAATAGTGGCCCATTTACAGGTGGCTTTTTGCCTGATATTGTACTATAGCATTTTATGGGCTCTCACAGCATTGCTCTCCAGGGACACTTCTTCTAAACTAAATTACAATCTGGTAGGATATAAAAAAAAATACTCTACAACCTGGCAGGTCAAATTAGCTATTGAATTATTTATTTTGTTCTGCTTAATTGCTGCTTTTTGGCTTCTCAGGTGTAGAAATATGTTATCTCAGAGCAGTGATTTTCGACTGACCTGTTCCCCTTAAGGCTTTTGATAGTGTGAGCCAATACAGCTGTGAGAGTGGAAGTGGAGAAGACTGCTTGAAAGGGAATCCATTGCTATTAATTCTCAAATGGAATTTTAAGTTAGAATTACAGGGTGTTGTATGTGTAATTTCATATGTAAAATTCTACCTGTCCTGTTGTAGTAGAACCTGGTCTGTTTTTAATGGTTACTTGATGTCGATGGGACTTCAGCAACGCAGCCAGAACCAAGAGGGAGGAAAAGCTCCTTTCCTCTCTGAAGCTGTATTTCAGCTTGTTTAGTTCAGTTTTCCTTCAGTCCTCTGAAGATTACAGCATTCCTGCTCTGACTTTTGGGTTAGGTCCAGCCAGCATGCCTGGAGCCACCCCCAGGAACACTGAGAGCAAACCAGCACATCCTGGATGCTGATTGTGTTGCAGAACATGCAGAGCATTGTATAAACCCCTGTCTTTGAGAGATGGCAAAGAATAACACAGCAAGGAGGAGATACCTTCCCTACATTCTGTCTGGGAGCAGGGAAGAGATTACAGAGACAGACTGTTAATTCTCTGGGTGAGAAAAAGGACACAGTGAGTGAAGGAGAGCAGAAATCAGTACGTGAAAGGGAAAGGCAGAAGCCACAATATATTAGCAGCCATAAAGAGGGTGCTAGGAGCCATGAAAGAAGACATAATGATAGAGTATTATAGTTGCATTCTATCTCAGGAATTGCTTTTGC
This sequence comes from Hirundo rustica, assembly GCF_015227805.2. NCBI lineage: Eukaryota > Metazoa > Chordata > Aves > Passeriformes > Hirundinidae > Hirundo > Hirundo rustica. The sequence continues at coordinate 5,860,621 of NC_053466.1, read as the reverse complement.
TCCTATCACAGAGGTATTATCAGAGCTCTGAATGGAGTTATGCAGTCCTGTAGTAATTAAAATTTTGCCAGACAAAGGGTGAGTATCAATAAAGGAGCAGTGAAGTAAGAGGATTTAATCAAAAGATTTCAACATACCAGCTGGACAGAGCCTGACACAGGAAAAAGAATGTGAAATATAAGTTGAATATCCATCAGATTGTGTCACACATGCCCAATCTTTATGAATTATCCCTGAAGTTGTCAGTGTTTTAAAAATATACAAAACTGGTGTTTTAATGAACTAAGATGAGCTAAATATCAAGATCCCTAGGCCTATGGATGGTATTTTGTAGATGCTGCTTTCTACTGTAAGGTTTAATGCAGTAAGCAATGGATTCTCAAAAAGGTGTGTAAAGGAAAAAGGAAGATGATTTTCTCTTAATCTTCCACTGACTTTGGTTATCCCAAGCACGCTGTAACAGAGACGTGATTGTGCTTTTCTGAGGCAAAGCCACAGGGTCTTTGTCCCCCTGAGAGCTCCCTGGTGACGTTTTCATGCAATGTACTGGAAGCCAATCCCTACCTGCAGGTAAACCCCCTGTCACCCCTTTTCAAGTTCAGGTGGCTCTCTGGGGATATGATGAGGTCCAGGTGGCTCTTTCCTTCTAAAGATGAGAAGTGGTGAAGGTGCCATCACCTTTGCAGTCCTTCTCCTGTGCACTATCTCCCCTCTGGTGTGTTCAAGCACGCCTCTCATGCCCAGGACGTGGCAGCATCCTTGGCACAGGGCCAAGGCTGGCCTGGGAAACCCAAACGGAAAGGGAAGGACATGTGTTTGTAGTTTTTCCTCATCCAGAGCCTCAGGATCACTTTTGTAACTTACTGGAATACATGTTTTAGATAGCAAAACCAATATAATCTGAGCAGAACACGCAACAGAAGCCATGTGGGCCTTTGGGATCCATGGGACGCTGCCAGCCTCCACACAGAGGATGTACCAGAAAAGCAGCTTCAACTATTCATCTACCTCAACAACCTCGAATGTTCACTGAAGCATCCTCGTTGCTTTTCAGTGGTGCAGAAAAGAGCCATTGAGGTTTGGCAGGCAAAGAGCTGATCTTTACCTCTCCAGCAGGCGTTGGTTCTGCATTCCCTCTCTTCCAGCTGGGGAATGTGGGTCTGAAACTTCCCTGGACACACAGGACTGCTGATAGAGATGTCAGGCAGGACAGATGGGGAAGTCCTCTCTTCTCTCAGAGGCCGAGGAAAGGAGAATGATATTTATTTCTTTTTCAGTTCTCTGAACACTTATTTGCAGGAAAGGCATTCCGCATTAAATATTCCGCAGATGGCCTCAGTGAAGAATTATGTATGTCAGTAGATCTGCTTGTCTGCATCTGATAAATGTATATTGTCAGTGAAATGTGAGGTAGCGTGTAAAATCATTCAAAATAAGCTTTTGGTTTACACAGCCTTCTTTTTTCTTCCATTTCACTGTGAAGTTTATACTTCATAGTACCTGACAGTGGTAGAGCCAGAGTAAAATACAGTGTTAAACCCACTGAGCCATAAAATCTAGCAGATGAGACCATGTTGTCTTTCATTTATGTCTTATAAGGACTCTTCCTAACTGCTTGCAAGAAGAGGAAATTCTGATTGGTGAGAGCAGGAAAAAGAAGGTTGGACTTTTCTTAATGTTAGTTCATTTTTTACTGGAGTAAAAAGTAATGTAGTGATGGTGGAGAAGAAAAACAGAAAGAGGCATTGATATCTCAAAAGAACCCAGAGATCAGGGTATTTGGGTACCCACCTGGGATGGGGCAGAATTGAAGAGACATTCTCAGTGTAATTCCTGTCATTAGGAAAGGATTTACTTTGGAATAGATTTAGAAAAAGAGACATTTGGGCTGCAGGGAGGAATTCATTGACAAATGCCTGGTACAGCCATTCTGACTAAGACCTGGAAGGCAAGGTTTGCCTCTCAGATGCTGCACGTTAGCAAAGCATCCCTGAAGTTTTGAAGACCATTGAAGTGGCAGAGTTGGGCAGCAGAGGATCTGGCCTGGGGCATGCATGTGGATTCCCTTGGACTGAGTGCATTTATTCCAAAGTTGTGCCTTTTTAAAAGTCTGCTTGAAGTCAGCAGGTGTTTTTACATATTTAAAAAGGTGAATTATGTAATCATGTGCACTGAGGAGCTCATTACTAACTTCTTTTTATCTGTTTTTTGTCTGGAAGAAGCTGTTCTTTTTAGCATTGTGAAAAATCAGGCTTTCCCTCTGGCATGAATTCTCCAGCAATCTGATAAGGATGAAAAACAACACAGAGTTTTTGTTTGCTGTGGTTTCCCGTGGGGTTTGAGCTGCTCTGAATCAAACCAGTGTTAAATACAGAATGCATATATGTTCAGAGATAGACTTACAATGGGATTAGAGAGGCCTGTGTGATCACAGTATGGCCCCTGCCTTTGCTCTCAATCTTCTTACAGGCTTATTCTGTGCTCTGGCTTCAATTCTGCCTTCCAGCTCTCTTCCTACCTCCAATGTTTATCTTGGGAGCATTTGCTCTTTGAATCCCACAGAACCAGCGTTGCTGGAACTCCCAATGAAGTCATCATGGGTGCTCAACACCTTGGAAAATCCGCTGTTAATGAAGAAATCTTTCCACTGGTAGGCAAAAGCATTGAATGCTTGTGCTGTTCAGTGATGTGCTCAACAGACTTGGACAAATCAAAGTGAATGAAATTGAAGTGAAAATACCCTTTAGCCTCGTGCAGTCTATAAGAGAACTAAATTTATTGTCCTCTCTCGTCTGGTTTTATCCGTTCACCAACAATCTGTTCAGAGAGAGATGAGGACACTGACGAATGTGTAGTTTTAGAAAGGATGGAAGGGAGAGGATCTGCTTATGTCACTCAAATTCCAGTCCAAATTGTCTGCTTGGTTTTTATTAAGTGTAACCACTGGATGATGTGAAGGATCTTTTGATTATATTTAGTTTACTGAAATGCATCATGTCTATGAATATGCCTGGGAGAACTTTCCCTCTTTCTCTGGTAAATAACTTGTTCACAATGCGTGCTGCTCTTTGCCCATAAAGTACCTCGATGCAAACTAGGAACCTAATATTTTTGCACTTATGGAAAATGGAGATGGATCCCAAAATTCACATCTGGCTTATGCCCCTATTTAGGCAGGGCTGAATCCTGCCTCGCTGCCAGCGCTGGCCATGAGGAAAGGAAATACTCCAAGCACATATTGCAGCTCCTCAGCTCAGTGTGTTGGGCATACTTGGACTTCAGCAACCTTTTCCCCTCTTATCCTTTCAGTCCTGTGAGCTGCCAGAAGCATCTGACTTCTGCAGATGGGCAGCAGGAAAAACAAGGCAGAGCAGGGATTTAAAAAAAAAAAAATCATGGAAAGAATGCTGGTGTCTCTAAAGAGGATGGGTAAATGTACACAATAATGTAGCAGTTTGAAATTAGGAAAAAAAAAATAGAAATTACTTGGAAATATTTAATCATAGTTCTCTTACAAATCTGAGACAATTACATAAAGCCAGAGTGACCAGGAAAGTTGTTTTGATGAATGTGCAGCTCAGCTGTCTTATAGAGTGACTCTGAGGCTGGGCTTTGCTAGCCATGAATAGCAGTGAAACCCCCTCATGTTCCATGGATTACCCAAGATAAGCAATGCAAACAGTGTTCCAACTCATAGTCCTTCTTTATTGGCCATTACCTGGGGATCTTGGCAGGCAGAAGAATATCCCCCAGGCAGAGCTGGCAGTGAGAGGGCACTGGCAGGACCTGGGATTTGAGTGTTCCTGCAGATCTCACCGAGGTGAGCTTGGGCTGAGCCTCTGAATGGCCCATTGCTCTCTCTGCTGTCTTTTATAGGGCAGGACAGGCTGTGAAATCTCTCAGGTATGCAATGTTTAATTAAAAGGCTCTCCATTCTGCTTTTTTGCTAAGAGAGCCGCTCTGTCCTGGATTTTCTCTTTCCATCTGTGACTCAGAGCCTACTTTCTTACTTGTGGGTGTGAAAATATTTTGGAAGTTAGGTAGCTGTGCAGTCTGTCCAGATACTGAACGTTTCCTGTTCCTAATGCATGCAGGGGTGTGATTTCCACACACCTGGATACCAAGAGAGCTGGGAAATCACCTCCAGGGGTGAGATGGGAAGTTTAGAAGATGAAATTCCAGCAGTTGCTTTCATACCAATTGACTCCATAACCTTGGCATGACATTTGACTTCCTCTGCCAGAAACCAACTCTTGTCAAAGCAGTAATATCTTAAATATTTGCATTTCTTGAGTGCAGGGGACTTAAATATAACTTCCAACACGTGGACAGCTTACAGATGCCTCTGATTTCATGAAAATTCAGAATCTGTGATTTCACATTAATAGGTTGATAGAGATTAATGGAATTTCATCATGTATTTTGACCCCAACTGTTGTATTACACTGCAAAGATCCCCCCCTTGTGCCATTCAGATGCAAAACACCAAGTCAGGTGGCAATAAATGTGAGCCACGCAAATGGGAAAACACAGAAATCCCTCAGGTGTAGAGTGACAGGAGTAGTTTGGTGGTAGTTTCTGTGAGAGCAGCACCAGAGCTGGGAATGGATTGTCCTTCATGTAAAGAAGAAAATGAGGGCCCAGATTAGCATTTCCAAGGCTCAAGTATTGGATTAACACAATCACAAATATGATTAAGGGCTGAAAACCAGTGTGACTGTTGAATATTTTCTTCACATTATTTCTCTAACCATTATTTGGCATACACTTCAGCAGTCCAATTTTAAGATGTCTTGCAAAGTAGCAGGCTAAATTCTCTTTATATTCAAAATAGGCTCCTCTGGAACATTACGAATCTCACCCAGTTCCAGTGTCTACATCATTATGAGAAGCATCTGACTATAAAAGTGCCAGCCTCTGCCTCTCTCTGCTGAGAATGAAAGTTTTAGGCAATTACCATGCATGTGGGGAGGGACCATTGCAGGTATCTGACATTAAGGGAGAAGAATTCCTTATCTTCTTTCAGCTTTTCCATTGCACAGTCTCAATCTATCCTACAGAGTAAAATACTTGAAAAATGAGCACCCCAGAGAGAGCTGTAGAAGGGACATGGAACCTCCAGGATAGTTTTGAGTATGATGGTTAAACAGTCTTGCTTTGTATCAATGTAAACATGCCATTAATTGAGGACTTGAGGATTTGGTGACAAAGAGCTCCCACCAGGAGAGATAAAAGTAGTTTGGAAAACTCCCAGTCTTTCCTTGCTTGTCAAAGACCTATTTCCAGATTTAGACAGCAGTGAATGACAGAGCTTGATTCTTACAAAGGAAACCCATTTGCAGATTTCTGCTCCCCAAGGCATGCAAGCAGCTTTCCTGCTTTGCAGGGCAGATCTGGAAATCAGACCCAAACATAATAAATTTGTTCATGCCATGGGGTTCGGGCAAACAATTAGTGACACCTGCACCTGTTGTCTGGTGTTTTGAAATCCTTTGTTTCAGAGTTTAGAGGGATTAGGAAAGCTTTATGCCCGAGGGCTACTGTGTCCATGCATGGAGCCACCAGATTAGTGATGGCATGTCCATCGTTCTGTATTTCCCTCTGCTGCTGAGCAGAGATAAGGGGATGGAAATAACAAAGCAGACTCAGCTTGTCTGCATTTTTCCCTGCTCTGTTGGGTTTGCAAGAGTTTTTCTGCTACGCACCCACTGGTTTTTAAGACACTTATAATCTCATACTAATAATGGGAGTGGCTTACCCAGATCTGGGAGGTCGTGCTGGCTCCATGGGGGTGCACAAGTGTGGCTTAAAACCCATATGAGCTGAGAGTCTGAACCATGTACAGTGTCTTCTGTTGGCCTGCGCCAAAAAATCGTGATAACAAACTGAATATAACAAACAAAATCTGAGGTGACAAACTTGAAACCACAAAGGAGCAATTGCCTTCTGACCAACAGCAGAAGAAAAGTGAGAAAAGATCAGTGTTCAAATCCTCCTACCTCTGTGAGTCGCAGCAAACCACCATTCCCTTAAAGATCCATGTGAGAGCTCTGCAAAATCTTCAAAGCACATTTCAAGGGGAAACACACAAAGAGGCAAACCAGTGGCTCTTTCTAATACTGCTTTGAGGAATTATTTCCACCCTTAAGTAAGTCTGCTACCTCCTTGGATCAGTTTCTCTGTAAATTCATAGCAAACTCAGACTACCTTGGTCAGAAATGAGTGTTTGCACTGAAGCTTTTTACTTTCCTTTTGGGATGTAGCTTCTGTAGAAAGCACATTGATGTTTTAAAGCCTTTTGAAACGATGGAACATTTCCTGCAGTTCGCTGCTTTTGCACCATCTGGCACCTGAAATCTTCTCATCACCAAAGAGGTTTTAGAAGGCATAATGCAGCCACATTTGTCATTCAAACTAGATGCGATGGGGTCAGTCTTGGGAAACAGGATTAAAACCTTTGAGTAACCTTCAGATTCTTGCAGGCCCTGGTGTGTGTTTAGCTCTTCAGGCCATGTCAGCCAGTATTTAATTGCTACCAGGAATCCTGGTGGTGTAGCCAGTAGGAGACCATTTAGCTGCTATTGGTGATGGTGTCTCTCAACATTCGTCCATTGTGAAATGAATTAACGGTCTCCAGGCCTCCAGAATAAGTGCTTGGACAAATTCTGTGTAGTTAGACTCAGGCCCAGCTTCACAGAGGTGATAACTCCTGTGCAGGTGCTGCGTGCAGCGTCCCACACCAGCTGCAGTCCCGGCAGCGTGTGGCTGCGCTCTGTACCCCGTCCCCCTCTGCCCTGCTCTGGCTCTCCCATCTCGCTGGGCTGATGCTCACAGGACGAGAGAACCTCATTTTATCCGCCTGCGGAGCAGGACCTGGGATTGTTGGGTGTCTGTAAAACGTTGTGCTGTTTTCCTTGCTCTCAGGGTGGAACCCGCTCTTACCCGGATCAAGGAGGATCGCAAGCGGATCATCCTGCCCGCGATTGACAACATCAAGTACAACACTTTTGAAGTGCAGCAATACGCCAACGCGGCCCACGGCTACAACTGGGGGCTCTGGTGCATGTACATAATCCCACCACAGGACTGGCTCGATAAAGGGGATGAGTCAGCTCCCATCAGGTAAATCTCCCCTGCGCTGTCACTTTGGGCCCAGCGATGTTTCCATCCCGGCTGTCTGCCCCGGGGGAATTTAGGTGAACAGGCTTTGTGCAGGAATAACAAAATGAGACTGGAGAAAACTGACGGCTCTGCAAAGCTGTGGGGGTGTGTGCTGCCTCTCAGAGCTGCCCCACGTTGTACGCAGGTACTCTGGCTCTGAGAGTGTGCTTCAAGCACGTGTTCTGGCCACTAGTAGGATAGCAGGATCCTTTTCATCTAATCTTTTATTTTCCAGTGGACTCTGGCCCATTGTGCACATGAGAAACGAAGGATTGTGTGTGTGATTACAAAGAGGCTGGTTTCACTCCTGTTCTGTCAGCAGCAGTCCTGGTCATCAATCCAAACAAGAGCTTCCCAGGAACACCACTAGGAGCTGTGTTTGAGAGCTGCTCTTTTTTATTTACTTACTTACTTACTTACTTACTTATTTATTATTATTATTATGGGGGTTTTTTGTTTTTTTTTTTTTTTTTTTTTTTTTTTAGTTGTTGTTGGTTGGCTGGTTGGGGTTTTTTTATTGTTGTTTTTTGTGGGGTTTTTTTGGGGGGGGTTAGTTTGTTTTTGGGGGGGGTGGTGTTTTGAGGATTTTGCACATGTTCAGAATTTTTCTACTGGTTGAATTTCAAATGAACCCACACCAGACCGTGTAGTCAGTGTGTTAATTTACTTTTCCCTATAAGAGAACACTTTACATTACAGAAATGGAATGAGGAAATGCTGTTACAGGAATTGTGAAGGTGTTTCTGAGAATTGTTACAGTGGGAAAGCTGGAGCTGATCTGCTGATGTGAAAAGGGCTTTCTCTCCTCTCCATCTGAAAATTCACATCTCTTAGACTTTCATCTCCAGTGTAGATGCTTATCTAACAGCTCCTCTGGGACATATTGTGCTGGGTTAAGAGTAGTGTTGTTACCAACTCTAGAAATAAGCACTAAAAAATTTGAAGCCCAAGTATGCACTTTTGGATGCTCTTATATTTAAGACTTCTTAAGAAGGACACAAATTGCCAGCTTAAAGTCATCTTCATTTTCATGTATATCAGCTTCATCTTAAAGTAAGCTAAAACTCTCCTGTATGGTCCCAGTGTGGGCTCTGGCAGAGGAGCTGATGTTCTTCCCTTCCAGTGCAAAGCTTGAGTTGCCAGATCCTGAAAAGTTCATCCAAACACTTCCAACAACACACCCACCTGAAAAAAAAAAAACCAGTGATCTTTTGGAAGTGAAAAGACACTGACACACTGATCCCATTTCTAAGCGATCAGTGGGATGGGAAAACCTCACAGGATCCTTCCCTCATGCAGAGTAATATTTTAATCTGTACTTGAGCAAATTGTTCCAAATTGTACTCAGGATCCTTCTCATGCCTCGTGACTGCAAAACAGAGCTATTCAGTTATATTAACCTTGTTTGCTACAGGACAGCACAGTCCATCATCACTGACCTTTTGCTTGGCTTGAAACCTCAATAAGCAGGGAAGTAATTACTTAGGAAATCAGTTTTCCTCTATAACATTGCCTCACATTGTTTTAAAAGTGCAGCTGTTATATACCTATTTCACTCAGCCCTGAGAAAGTTTATTGATAAAGGAAAATTAATCATCCAAAGCTTTCATTCCTGAAAGGTTTTGCACACTTCATGACTCACAGTTTATATGTGAAATCACTGTAGTAATTTTCTCATGGATTGCTCCAGTATTTGAGTATCTTCTGTTCTGGAGACAATGATCACATAACAGATAAGACTGAACTAAGAGGTTAAACCTCAGCAGTAAAGGGCCTGATTTACCATGGAGTTCCCTCAGATTTACGTTCAGGCTCTTGCTGGTGTCCTGCTGGCACTGAGTTGGACTGACACAGAAGTGAACAGATCCAAACTCAGGCGCTGAGCTGTGTTAAAATCTGATGCACATGAGTCACTGGCTCCCAAGAGCAGTGATTTTATTCTGAACCCACACAAAGAAACCCTCCAATTCAATAGTGCATAAACTGCCTGGAGACAGATGAGACAAGCAGCAGAAGGAGGAGAACACCCGACCCTTGCTGGCAAATATCAGCAACTGCCTAAGCCCCTCTTCTGCAAATCAAGAATTTCATGCCCTAAAATGCAGAGACACCCACACAGAACCACGAACGCTTGTGTCTCCCTGGGCACAAGTCGTTTGAAGGCAGGGATTTAGGAGAGCATCCACTTTATGGCCACACTGAAGCTGTAGCAGCTGGATGGATTTGCTAAAGCAGTTGGCTGTTGTGTTGTTCCTGCCTGTGGAAATATTTGTGGCTTTTAAGTGACATGCCACTTGGAATTATGGTAGTGGAAAGAGTGACTGTGTGAGCATTATTGATGAGAACAATCATGAAGCCTGTCCTTAGGATTGAGATTTTAAAGCACTCATGGTGGGAACTTAGTAGCTGTGGAAAATTTAAAGTGTGTTTTCAAAAGCAAGGCAAAGTCAGGCTAGTGACCAAACTTTTAGAAAAAATTCAGGCATGACTCTTGGTTTGGCACAAGTTTTGGTTTTGTAACCAGCTTTCCAAGCCACATATTGCAGCCATGATTCCTGTTTCTGTCCACTTTACAAGACATAGAAACGAGTGCACTTTGATGGTGTCGAATCCATGTGTTTGTCCAGTGCATTCATGCAATTGCAAAGCTGCTCATCAGCATGAAAACTGCAAGTTCATTTAGTCCTTGCTACCACTGTCCCTCTTAAGGCTTCGTTTGAGTCTGTTTGCAGCAAGTAGTGGGTTTGGTTTGTGCCTCTCTGTGTGTTTTGTGAAAGAAAAGGCTGGTAACAAATAACCCTGTGCCTGGTTTTGTGGTTGGTGGAGCTGAATGCTTCCTGCCAGATCTCCAAAGGGATTTGAGATTTTCAGCATTAAAGAACATGTGTACCCTGGTATCAGTGAGGATCAGAGCCCTGGCATTTCTCATGTTTGCGCTGTATGAATAAATATCACCGCTGTGCGGAATTGGGTGAGGCATTTGGAAAGCAGGGTCCAATTCCTGTTTTCTTCTGGGACTGCACAACAGATGTGCTTCTTTCCTAGGAATTTTTTTCTGTTTGAAACCTGTTCCTCTGATTTCTTGAACACTGACAGCGGTGTGATTGTACTCAGCCTTGCTGGAAAAAGAGCAGGAGCTGTCTCTCATGCCAGTGGGTCATTCATGGGCAGTCATGTCAAGTGTGCACCATAAAATGTCACATCAGCTGTTGTGAGCTAAGTGACAAAGGGGACGTGGCCTTGAAGTGTTAACAAAGGTGGAGAAATAGCAAGAACAAAGTGTCAGATTTTGTAAAGATTTCTGATTTCTGCACTTTAAAGCCGGGTCTTTTTTTCCACCACGTTAATACTCTGAACTTCAGAACAATTGATGTTCCCCAAGTTGGCTTCTGCAGGCAATCCATTTTGCACGTTTGACATTTGAGATGTAAGATGTCTGTAACGTGAGGATTTAAATGAGGATTGTTATTTTGACACGCTGTGTCCATCACGTCATTTTCCATTTGTGTTCCTGCGAGCACGCTGCCCCAAAACGTCCTTATCATCTGGCAACAAACTGTGCCCCAAAGGATCCTATTTCAGAGGGCTTCTAATGAATTTGACTATGCATTGAAACAAGCTGGGTTTTTTAATGCATGCTGTATTTTTTTTTTTTTTTCCTGGGTTTTGGGCAGCGAGGAAGGTTTCTGGTATTCTGAGCTCTGGCTCTGCCTCGTCTTCCCTCACCTGCGGTGATTATGACGGACTGCTCTGCATTTGATTTCTTGATCAGCCGCCACTAACATTAGAGCCATTAGTCAGCCTCACCCAGCCAAGCGCTGCACAGCTTTCCGTTTTATCTTCCTCCAGCAGCAGTGGTGCATTTCATTGTTGCATATGTTCTCACTTACTGCTTTAATATGCCATAGCTTGGTACCAGTAGGGATGTGTATGTACATGCACTGCATCAGCTGCTGCAGAAAGCACCGGTGCCTTGCTCATGGACATAAATTAGAGTTTGATGTGCCCCCAGTGAAGTGTTTTGTGCTGCTTCCTCTCTCTGGGGGTGTGTGTGCCCATCTCACGTGCAAGTCAGGCCCCGTGCTGGTCTGCAAGAACAATAGTGATGAAGCCAATCTGGGCCCTCCCTGTTCTGGGAAGAAATCCACCTGTGTACCTGAGCTTAGAGGTAAAGTCTTTCGTGATAAACCATGCTGCCACGTAATAATAAAACTGGAGAGTGTCTATTGACTGCTTATAGCCATCTTTTCAGTTTCTGGTTCACAGGAGCCTGTAACAGAGCAGTTTCACTTTTATTTGTCCAGGTTCTGGTGGGTGTCCTGCCTGTTCCAAAAAAATTGACTTCCACAGGACATCAGAGAATTATTCTACGGCCATATATATGCTCTGCCTTTCTAGATGAACATTAGCTTGTCATATTGTCATTTTTTTTCCTATCTCCTGAGCAGCAAATCTGTCCTTGAGTTCTGTTCTCAGGGCCTGGTGTGACTCTTCCTTACAGAAGACATGAACTGTAAGAAAAATAGAAATACTTAGGCAGGTACCATGCAGGTTTCCCCACTTAGATGTCAGATCAGGGCTGAGATGCTGCTTGAGAACTTGAATCGAAGAAACATCCTGCTGGGAAAGGTGGAACACTCAGAGATATGATGTGTGATGTGTCATTTGAAACTCCTTGTCCCTCTCCTTATGCCTGCATATATACATTTATGCTTATATATTTATTTATGGTTCTATTTGTGTTTGAATTTACGTATTTATTGTGAGGGTTTGTCAGTTTTCCTGAAAATTGCAGTTGGCTGCTCTGGAAACCATTTCAAATGTGACCTGATTGCATTGTGCACATTATGTATATGTATAAATATATATAAAAATATATGCTGACCTTAAGGCAGGAGAGAAAGATGCATAAGGCAGAGGAAGGCTGACTGTATCACGTGCAGCTTAGTCCCCATCCCTTTTTCTTCACTGGTTCTTGATGAAGCCCCCAGGCATCTCCCTTCAGTAAGGGGAAGGAGGGGGATGCACCTGGCTGGAGAAATGGGTGTCAGCACCTGCTGGAATTTTACCAACAGAGCTGTGCTCCTGGGGATCTCACTGACACAAAATAGCCCTGACTCACACCTGCAGGAAATGCCTTTCTTCCCTGGCACATGTGCCCTCTGTTCCCTGTGCCCCATCCCTTGGTGGGCACTGCCCTCCACTCACAGGGTCTCTCCTCCTGCTGCCACAGGCAGGCAGGGAGGGAGAGTTCACCACCAAAACCCTCTCTGTGCTTCCTGCCTGTCCCAGGGCATTACCCAGAGCAATGTTTCTCTCATGTCTCCCTTGCTACAGCAGCACCATCAGGTAATTCCCCCAAACTGACTGCTGTATCTTTCTCCAGTGCAGAATCAATACAATTCTGGGCAGCATTTTAAGCTTTTAGCTGCAAAACCCATTCTGCTGTGTTTCCCACATTATCCTTTGAGTGCTGCTGATGATTATAATTCATGCTTATAACATCCTCCATTGTGTCAAAGAATAGTCCACAGATCAATTAAGTTTCACAACACCTTCAAGGTGTTGGTAAGAAATAGTGCACTTCCAGTTGCTGTTTTCTCCTTCTGGAAGTGTCTCTGTTTTACTAGAGAGTGCATGATTAAGGGAAAATGTTGCTTTCTATAAAGCAGGTAAATACGTTGTGCTTTGAAGGTGGGAAGTGCTGAGGGCATCACCTTCTCACTTGGGCAGCGAGCAGTGGGCAAGAGCAGCTAACACAGCTGCTTTTGCTCCTGTGGCCATTTCTAGCTTTCAAGATAAGTCTGCTACACTGCACTAAAAGTGGTGAATGTACTGGAGTATTTCAGATACTGGAAAAGCCCAGTTTTAATGCCAAGGGAGGGCCTTGAGCTTTTTTTCAAGCATGCTTTTTGAAAAGTGTTTGCAATATGTGACACTGTAGTCCAGCATAAAATTATAAAAGCTGGATGTGGTTCCTTCTGTCACTGTTTTGCTGTTGTTGCTCACTCCTGAAAACTTTTTTTTTCCTGAAAATCTGTGAAGGCTTGTGAAGTCTATATTTGAATATATATATAATGAGAAGAAATAAACCCTAGAAGGGGGAGAGGGAGTTGCAAAGACAGTCCTCAGTGGCATTCGTCTGTGAGTGATGATTATGTAGTTGCATCTAAAATGTATTGCCCACCCCCGTTCAATTAACAACTCCATGTTTTAATGGACAGAGCCTACAGCTGCAGAAATCCATCCCCCAGAGAGACAGATTCCAGCACCTGGGAGCAGTTTGCAAAGCCTGGCAGCACCATTCCTCATTAGAAAGGGAGGAGATGTCCTCATGGGAGCATCCTACTCCTGTAAGGAGCTGCCTCCAGAGGATTTTTGTGGGGGAGGTAGGGCCGGAAAAAGAATGAGTCTGAGCCCAAATGAGCATCTCAGTGTTGCAGAGCAGTGATAGCTTGATCCAATGAAGCCTGTGTGTTTAGCTTTAAATACATGAAAAGGCAAGTGAAAAAAGTGGTGTGTTTCTTACCCCCATCTCCTTCCCTCTTTTATCATGGGTAAAACTTAAAAAATACACCTGAAATAATCCCTCCAAGGCTTATTTCATGGCAAAGGTTGCTTATTTCATTGCGATTTCCTTACCTTGGTTGTGTACTTCTTTTATTTTAATTCCTAGACGAAATTCATTCCTTGTTAGCCTGATACGATTTTCAGTGGTACAAGATGTGAAATCAAGGTGTATATAGGATATGTCTCATCCTGTGTACAGGAGAGCTCTCAGCTCTTTTAGGCAAATCTGTTCCCAGGCTTGGCTCTAGGAAATATAATCAGGAAGATGCATTTTATCAAATGAATTTATAAATGCAAAGATCCTGGTGTATAAATACATGCATCAACAGAGGATGGAAGTGCCCAGCCAGGAGTTTCCAGGACCCTGTGTGGTTTTTGTAGAGCTTCAAAACAACTTCTAACTAGAGAATGATTCAATAGAAAGTCTTCAAAAATTACAGCACCAAATAGAGAAGTACTGGGATTCCTTTCAGACATGAAGTGCCCTGTGATTGATGCTAATAAGTAAATTTAGAATGTAAACTTGAAGATTAAGAACTGTTTAATCTGTATAAATTTGTTACGGGGTGGGGTCTGTAATAGCTAATCGATGGCTGAATTTTTTGCTTTAATCTCTCCGTGCAGGACACCAGCCATGATCGGATGCTCTTTTGTGGTGGACCGAGAGTATTTTGGTGAGATTGGCCTGCTTGACCCTGGCATGGAGGTCTATGGAGGAGAAAACATCGAATTAGGCATGAGAGTGAGTAACAAAGAAGAGACCTTGTGCAGTGCCCGTGTGCAAAGAGTGCTGGGGAGCTTTAATTGATGCTGCAACACTATCTGGAAGTGATAGTGCCAGTAAATGAGTGTTCCTGGCCTTGCAAGCCTTGAGAGAGCTGATAACAGTCAGGAATATGCTTTGTTGGCTCATCCTGCCAGTGTCTGAACCCAATGAGAAAGGGTTTTCCCTTTCCCAGTAGCTTTCCTCGTGCAAACAGCCACTCTAAGCCTCCACAGTGCTCTCTGCCCTTAGCTCAGGTTGTACATTTGGGGTCTAACAGATGCAATACCTACAGAAAACCAAGGCCAGGCTGGTAGAAATCAGTTGTAATGTTTATCATACACACATTATGAATGCTGGGATATTTTACAACTGTAAGGATCCTCCTTATAGAGTAAGAACTAAGGGGTGCAATCCTGTATTCAGTCCTGTTGGAGAGGTCAGTGTGAAGTGTGGACAGATGACTTTGGAAAAGCATCAGTCCCTGTGGCCTGGACCTAAAGGAGTTTTGATATCCGTGATCCCTTGCCCTTGTTTTCAAGGTGGTGTCTGCCACAAAGTCCTCCTGAAGCCCAAGGAACATGTCTTTGCTTAGCATTTGAAAATTAGATTGCTTAATGTTGCATGAACAGAGGTTCCTCATTATAAAGCTGACTGTTTAATTATTTTCCCTTTACTCCTTATCCCCTGCTTCCCAGTAACATGTCCCTGGTGCATGTAATGTGCTCATTAAAGCACATATTCTGCACATGGTGAAACATTGAACATCAAATTAGTCCATTCTTTATCTGGCTCCTTTTTTTTCCCTAAAATGGCTACAAACTTCTTCACACCATTAGACTGAGGAGGAAGGTCACTGCAGCAAGAGTTTATTTTCACATATGGGTGTGTATTTGTTATTCCAGCATTGCAAGAAGGATGGGGTTTGCAACGGGACTGTGTGAATATACTGCTTATACTCTAAGGTTCAGAATTCACATAGGGGACAGAAAAACTGCTACCACAAATCATCCAATTTTCCTTAAGAGGGTCAGGCTATTACCAGGATTGTGTGAGCTTTCCTTTATCATTGTGCAGGGCTTTGAGCTGTTTGAAACTTTTTCCACATGGCTGCTCCCAGAATAGATTGAGCACTCTGGCAAAACTCTGGCGTGGTTGATGAATAAGCCTCCTAAGAAATCTGAAAGCTGTCGCTCTTCCTTAGACCAGGAGAATTTGCTGAGTACGATTAAGGCTCCTGGTAAACAGAGGCAAAGGTTTTAATAGGATTATGAAATGGCACTTGCTTGAAGAGACAAGGATTTGAGGTGAGCAAGGGTGGGTTTTCAGGGATAGGGAACCTGTTAAAGCCTGCAGAAACCTTGGATCTAGAAAACAGCTCTCTTTCTTCGGGGTTTATTTTGGTTGGGGTTGGTTTTATTTTTATTTTTTTTTTTCCCTATAAGAAAAGCTAACCCTACTATTTAGAAAAGGTTTTATCAAAGTACAAGAGTATGAGTTTGTTGTGAAATAGGCTCTGTGTCCATAGCACAGGTCTGTTACTCCATGTTTCCAGCCTGGATCCATCATGTAAGTAATATCCAAGTGTCTGCCTCCTAATTTGCAAATCCTATGTGTGATCCCCTCCTGTGTGTCTTTCAGAGCTGTCAGAAACTAACAGCGTGAAAATGCACAGGAGCCTTCTCCCTTCTCTCTAGGCTATTTATAAAACCACTGTGAATTTAACAAGTTGGGGGTTTTTAACTTTCAAGTAAATTGCCAAAAAATCACTTCTTTCCTAAGGCCTGGTGCAGTGCCCCATGCAGGGATATTTTGGTTTGGGATATCCCCCCATGTGCACAGAGGGATGCTGTTGGCCATGTGTGACTGCTTGTGTGAAGCAATGAAAGATAGAAAAAGGAAGGAACAAATGAATGAATAAGTAAAGAACCAAAGCTAATAAAATAATAAATAATAAGATGAAGGGAAAGTGGTGGTACGTGCTTGGCTGAAAACAGAACCTATTTGGAATAGCCGTAACAATAATCCTTTTTAAACTTTTTTGCAAACTATTATCATGTTACTGGCAAGCGGGAAAGGGATTAGGCTTGGAGTGCCTGAAATAGATTACATTGCATCTAGTGAACCCTTGTTTAAATTGTTTTAATAAAGTGAAATAGGGAAACTCAGTGAAACTAATGAGCTGATTTGGGAGGATATTCTTTGATAACCCAGCTAATTCCCATGAAATCTATTGTTTATTAAGAAATCATGATCTTGGGTGTTCCACAGGTGGCTTTGCCCTTTTCTAAATTCCATAGATGGAAATATTTAAATAATTAACCTAAGTGATTTTCTGTGTTGAATATGAATAAGCAGTGCAGCAGCAGACTGGGGCTACCTACTATGCCTACTGAAAATATTCAGGACTCTGCAGCTATTTTTTAGACTCATATTTTGTGTAAACTTCACGGTGGTTAGAGCTGCAACATTCTCCTGATGGGGTGACTTCACACTGGAGCCAATGTCTGCTTGCCAAGAGAGGGAGATTCTGGTTTGGTTGAGGAAAAAACACCAGCTGTTCTGGGAAATTAAAGGGAGATGGACTCATCTGCAGGCTTGTGATAATAAGGAAATAGATGGACGCTTACATAATGTCACCTTGTACGATATTTTATAAAGGTGGCAGTTTCACCACAAGCTGGATGAATCAGGGGAATTCTGTTAGGATAAATGGGGCTATTCTCTCACTGTTCTCCAACCATCTACTGAAACTGATGGGAGTTGTTATTATTAGCACCTAAACACAGGAAATTACAGCATCCAGTCTTGGCTGACTCCCCTGTGCGAGAGTTGCCCTTCACGAGCACAGGCTGAAGAAGACACCCTAAATTCAGGGTAGATCATCTTTGCTGCTCCTGAACATCAAATGGTGTCTCTGACCTGTAGTACAGAGAGATGTCCCAATAGGAAGAGAAATTCAAGAGTGCTTGGATGTGGAGGAAGGCAGGGATCCCTTTAAGTGAGGGTCCCAAATTAGGACCCTGTAAGCAACTGCGTGGTTTGCAAGTGTCATGTGAGTTCCAGTCCTAGTGGGAGCTACAGAAACACTTAATTATTTAGAAAGGATCATATAAACATTAAAAGCCTAGTTTATGATTTAACCTAATACAAGCAGTTTATGATGCATCTTTTTATAGTGAGTCATTAATCATTGCACTAAAGATCCCTCGCTTCCTCTGGTGCTCCAGTGATAAGTTGAATGAATTGCTGTTCTTTTTACTTTGTGCCCATCAGCTGTAATGGTGGGTGGGAAGAGATCAAGCATTTATTTTAAAGGATGCTCTAGCAGAAATTAAATTCTGCTTCCACCATTAAGAATCCAAACAAATTAAATTAAAAAAAAAAAAAAAGTCACCACGTTGATAACTGCAAGTAAAACTCCTTTTCTTTTATGACCAGCATCAGACTGCTTTATTCTCAGTAACAGTGTCAGCATCAGCAGGTGTGTGCCAGGTAGTTTCAGCCAGTTTTGTGGCCACTGTCAGAGGAATGTCTCTGGAAACACAGAGCTCCTCAGAATTGAAAAGGGCTGACCCCAGCCGGGATCCAGCTCAGAGCCCGTGTGCTCTCTGGTGTTGTGATTCAGTTGGTGATGGAGACAAGCTGAAACCATGGCTTGTGTAAACAGAAATGCAGTCCCACCTCTGGCTTCCACAAGTACTGTGTGTACTGTAAAAAAAAAAAAAAACCACAAAAAACCATGATGCAGATGCACCAAAATCTCTTTACGAGGAAGTGAAGCTCATTACCTAATGGACTTCTATACACAAGCAAATCATTATACTTTCCAAACTTATGTTATATGCCCTGCCTTTACTTTCTTTAAAAATAGACGAACTACATTTTTTCTGAGCAGAAATGCTAATGGAATATTGTTGAGTAGTGAATTTTTGACCTCATTTTATTACCTTTAGCTAAAGAGATTTAGATTCCTTTGAGCAGTCAGTGTTTTAAATGCAGATTCCAGACTGGTGTGCTGTAATAAAAATGTCACAAGGTTTATGTATAGCAAACTTTAATTCTGAATTCTGGACAATCCTTTTTGCTCTGTGTGATTCATGAGGTCAGGTCCCTAGTCTTAGAGCTAAATAGAAACTCAGTTCTGGTGAGTTACTCAAAATTCCAGCATTTTTTCACACCTGCTGTGGTAAAATACAAGTGAAAATTGTACAAAAATAGAGGTTAATCAAAGTCTCTTATTATGGTGAATCTGAAAATACTTCATTTTTATTTTGATCTTTCCCAAGCTGTAATTTTTTAGTATAAATTAATTCAGTTTTGAATTAAAAGTATTAAAGCCTTTTAATTCAAAGACGTTTAATCACTTAAATAGGGTTAACAAAGCCACACAGCTGCTGACATCTTAAAAAGTGGTGTGCTCTGTCCTTAGACATGCCTATTCACACTGGAGTGCAATAAATCAGCATTTTCAGCATGAAGTTAAATGCTATTAAAACGTTTCTGAGCAGTTCTACGCTGCCTAAGCAAGATCCCAGTAAGTGATGTAATCTGCTGTTATTGGAAGTTGCCCCAGTGCTTAGGCTGCAAAGATCTCAGTGATAAATCTCCCAGGTCTCGCCCTCCAGATAAAGTATATAAGTAAAGCTGTCCCCTTTTTCCATCTCCAGTTCAATTTAGCAGTTGTATAGGTATTTCCTAAGGTGAAAGAATTCTAAGCTTGGAGAGCCAAGCATTAAGAAATCAGATTATTAATATAGTCTTAATTGTACTTTTAATAGGATGTAGGATCCTGGGTTTGGGGACAGAACCCAAATCCCTACCTGTCTGCAAGTTCTTTGAACCATGCTGTTCTCTTTTCTCTCTTATTTTCTTCATTATTTTTCTTTTTATTAAATTGAGGATAACTTTAACCTAGCATGAGAAACAATGGTTTCATCAGAACACAGCACAGTGGTGCTCTACCATGAAATTACCAGTGCACCACAGGACTGGAGCTTGTGAGTACCCTTAAAAACACTCTCTAAAGTGGGAGCATTGGAAATAGCTCAGGAAAGAGCATCTGGCCATTTGGCTCCAATATCACATCGTGCTCCATCGAGTGTAACATTTTATGTTACAAACTCTTTCATGTACCAGGACATTATCAAAGCACAGGGCTGGAAATTTCAGAAAGAGATCAACAGCAAAAGGACTGAGGAAAGAAAATGCTTCCTTAGTCTTCGCCACTTTCTTCTCAGCCACTTTCCTGCGGGTTTGATCTAAATCTAACACTTGCTCCTCTTCAGAGGCAAGTGTGAACTGAATGAGAGAGAGAGAGAGGGGGAAAATGAAGAGGAGTGTGTTGAGATTGAAATAGGTTTCACTTGCCTAATGATGAGTCTGAACCAAACACTAGAGATGAGCTACAGCTGTTCAGAAACTTTCTGATACATATTTTGTGTTGCAAAATAACAGCTCATCCAGACCTCCAAATGGTCTGCAGAACTCTAAATTTTGATGCTGATTACTGAAAGCCTGGCTTGGCCTGTTTTGTACCCAGAGGTGCCCAACTGTTGGTCTTTAGCTTGGTCCTAACACACCTGGCAAAAGATTCCTTTGAGTTTTTCTGAAACCATTTTGAATCTCTCTCAGAACTCTTAAACAAAATGAAAAACCAGTTGTGTGGGAAGTGGAAAAAACTCCTTTTTCCATGCAAAAAACCAAGATGTGAAAGTGATCCAGGATACCAGCTGCTCCCCAAGAGAGGGGAGGCCCCTTTCCTGACTGACTTTTTGAGTAACTTCCCAGTTGGTTCTCATTTTGGGGGGATGAGAGGTTTAATCAGGAATCTCTGGGAAATATAAGGGGCCATTAGGATGGGAGGAGTCCTTTCAACCCAGGTTCCTGCTGTTGGAGTAAAAATTTGGCTTGGAGCAGTGTCTTGTGTGGTCATCCCCAACCCCGACCAGCAGCCTGGGTGAGTTCTGGAGGAGCAGCCGGTGGATGTGTGGGTCACAGCCCAAACTGCTTCCCTTGGCAGGGACCAGGGCTAATGTGGGGTTGTGTTGGTTTCCCCAGGTACCTCCAGGTAAATGACCTCATTTTGGAAAGCGCTTTTCAGCCTTAGGGCTGAGCTGCCAAGCTTCTCCAAGCTTGAGTGCAGGTCTGGAGGTGGGGTTGTAGATGTTGAAATGTACAGCTGAGGTGTTACCCTTGCAGGAGTGTTCAGGTTATTATTTATGGTGTTTATTATTTATGATGTTAAACACATCAGTCATCCCCACTGGCAAGTGCAAGTTTTTTTGTCAAGGGAGCATGAGGGTAACAGAGCTGATCTTTGAGAGTTACAGGTTTGGAGGGTTAAGAGTTGTGGGGCCTAGGTTTGCTTGGCTTTGTTTTAATTCTGCCTGGAAGACTTTGCGAGGTAATATGACACGTTTTAGCTGTACCTTTTTTGGTCTGGCAAAGAAGTCTCTAACTGACTAATAATTATCCTTGCACTAGTGTCACCTGGATAAGGCAGAGCATGTTGAGCTGACCTGCGTGACAGGTACCTCTGAGCTGAGGAGCAGGGAAGGAATAACGCATGTAGCCGTGTTGTCGGACAAAGGTCCACTCCTTGGTGCCAAATTTATCATTACCTGCATTGTGTGTAACACATGGATAAAAGGCAGCTTAACACTGTGCTTGAAAGAGCATTTTCTGTAGAAGGCAGCAGTGAGAGGTGCACTTGGTGCTTCTCCCTCAGAGCTCCCAGAGGAGTGAGACCTGGCACCTCCTCTTAGAGGAGCCAGAACAGGGCACGGAACTGGGAACCAGATCCTTGTCTGGCTAAGGACAGACAGGAAAAAAAAACTTCATTAAAATATTAATGACCACAAAATTTCATTATATTCTTAACTTTTCTACCCAGGAAAAATAGGGAAACGGGTTGGCAGAAATGTTTTATTGGCATGTTTATTGTAGCACAGCTCTGTGTGTGGTTTCACTGCTTGCAGCCAGTCTAGATTCACAAAGATAAATTCCCTCTGCATTGTCATATGTCATTGTTTCTCTTCCATGAACATCAGATTAGATTTAATGGCAGTGTTAGACATATATTTAATGTGCACAAAAATATATTGGTCAAAATGCCAATTGCTTTCCATTGGTAGCTTTCTTTCAGCATAATGGAAAGGTGTTAGCTATTTAAAAGAGAGGGAAAACAAACACAAAATGGCATAACTGTCATTTCTATTTGTATTCTAGGCTTAGAAAAAGTAGGTCTCACTGGAAAATCATATTTAATATGACATACAGAATTTATAGCATGAGAAACGCAGCCAAGGAGAACCCAGAGAAGCAACAAAATACATTTGCAAAATCTGTTTTGGGTGCAACTGCATATCACATAGTCAAGTGTTTTGACTGTGGTAAAATATTTTATTCTCGGGTTTTAGTAAAACTGTAGCTGAATATTTCTACCTAAAATGCCACTTAGATTTCCTCTGTGTCTCTGAGAAAATGTCATTTGCACAAATGTCTTCCTATCAGAAGAAAAGCAAATGATTCAATAAACCTCGGAGCAGGTCCTGTCTGTAACTCCAGGCACGCTCTGAGGAAGCAGGTAAATGAGTTTGGTTTAATTAAACTAAGGGGAAACTGAGGCACAAGGCTCTGAAGATGTCCTCATGGGATGTCTGAGAGTCATCTGAGGGCAGAGACAGGCTGAAACTATTTAAAGCAAATGTTATTGTATTTCTCTACTAATTGCCCTGAATTCAAAACCTGAAATGATTACTGGAGGTTACAGCACCTGCATACATTATAAGAACTGCACTTGAAATTCCTATGTTCCTTCAGGGCCTGATTGAGTGAAGAAAGGACATGGGTGATGGGCTTTGGAAGGAATGAGTGACTCCTTATTTCTGGGTCTGAGTAGGGGTGTGAGAGCAAAGCAATCCTCTTGAGATCTGCTTTTCCTATTCCTGTTTCCAGCTGGTGTTACCCCGTTGTGCTGGCAGGTTCCTGGTGGCTTGCAGAGTTTCTGGACAGTGTGGAGTATCCTGCCTGTGCACACACACGTCATGTTCCTTCTCCACTCCCTTCCCTCACCCTTCTTGCCCCTTGTCAGGAAATCCATTGGCTCCCGGGCACTTGTGCTGCAGGAATGTGCAGTCTGTGATGCCTTGGAATGGCTACCTAGAACAGAGGCCAGGCAGAGTCTAGAGGATAAAGTGGACATTCATCAAAGGCCTTCAATAGGTGCACCCTGGGCAGCCAAAAGCCTTGTAGAGGCTACGCTCAAGATGGACAATAGTCATGAGTTTTTCAGACAGTTTTAAGTTTGGTCTATTTGCCTATCAGGCATTAATCCTCCAATTACAGCTTCAGGTAATGAAGTCACATTCCCCCAGATTTCTCCTCCCCCAGTTCACTTTTGTTTACACTTTTCGAGGCCTGAGGCTCTCCTTGGATCACAGAGGGATTGTTTTGTCAGACCAAAATGTGAAGACAATTAACTACACTTTGTATGGAGTTTGGAGCTAAGCAGAGATGTAGTATAGGATTTGAAAAATATAGAAGCTAAAATCTTAAGGCATCAGCTGCGCTGGTGCACGTGCTGGGCTGGCTGGTGGGTCTGTGACCACTGAGCTGGGAAGGGAGCTGTATCCCCTACCCCTCTGTCTGTGGCTCAGCCTTTCCTGCTCCTGGTCCCAGCGATGTCTGCTGCCCTGACGTCACGCCTTTAGCCGAGAGGCGCTGATCCGCCAGACCCCGCGAGCCTCAGAGAGCTGCTGACAGTTCAGCTCCAGTTAGCTGCAGTTCAAGGTCAAATAGGACTTTGAAATATGAATAAATGTCAGGGTTTGCTGGCACATCGATCTCAGTCTTTTTGATTACTGCCAGATCGCATGAATAAATTAGCCTTGACAGGTGCGATAAATTGTATAGACTACTGATCTCAAGCAGTAAATGTTAGAGAAGGACATGGAAGGCCTGGAGGGGAAAATACCCTCTGCAGATGCTTGCATTAAATGAGGTGAGCATTGATACAGTGCTCGGGGGGTGATCTCCAGGCAGGAGGAGGCCTTTTGTTCATTTGAGATTCTGTGCCAAGCCAGGGCACGTCTCCGACTGTCGTATTGATTTCCTTTATCAGGAGGAGTTTGGGTTTCTGTGTGTTGTGAAGCAGGAGAGCTCTGGTGCCTGTCCCACCCACTGCCCTCCCCACCCTTCCAGGGGTGTTAAAAGAGCCTGGGCTCAGGGCTTCTGGCTCCCAAGAGGGGACAAACACCAATCGGGTCTCTAACTGCAGTAAAACAGAAGTAGATGGCATTGGAAGTGGCTCTTGATACCGTGCTGAACACTGTCAAACCACAGCTTCACTTCTGCATGTCAGATCTTGGCTTTGCAGGGTCTTTTTACTTAGAAACCAATGATGATATTTAGAGAAACTCACATGACACAGAGGACATGCTCACTTTTTCTATGATTTATTGTGAAACGTAACTGGGATGCTTCATTTCCCTCTTATGCATACATATTAGCAATGCCAATCACCAGTTAATTTTATTTTTAATAAGAAGCTTTTCTATTTTGTTGATTGCTGAATGAGCATGTGAAAAGAATTTGAGGATAGGGTGGAGGTTTTTGATCCTATTTCATGTATCTTCACCTAAGAACTTTCAGTTTTCTTAAATCTACAATGAAACATTGATCCTCTCCCATATCAGACACATCACAAAGACAGACTTTTTGTCACAGACATTTAGACTCATTCTTTTACTGATATCCTTTAATTAAGCATGCCCTCTTTCTGCAGCATCGTGCACACATTCTGTCTCCTCATCTGTTTGTTTGTGTATATAAGTCTGTGTACACATATTTATATGTGAGTAGAGATCAAGGACTGGTGCTCCTTTTGGGCCATTCTTCCTCACGAGGGCTTCTGTGAAATACTTGGATTTATGCCGAGACACTGAGTTTCATAGTACAGTTAATCTGAAATGCACAATTTCAAATGCAGAAGCATTTTTCTCTCCAAAAGCAGAAAGGTATGGATGTGCTATATTTTGTAGCAAGAGAATTAAAGAGAGAAACTTAGGGTTTGCCTCAATCAATTTTACAAAATGAAAACAGAACTGAGTCTAAATTCAGTAGATTTTAATTTTTCATTGTGAATGTTTTGCATAGCTCCATTGTCTTAACTATAAATATACAGCCACCAGTTTTGTACATAAATTGTCCCTTTAATGCACATAATCAATACCATATGAATAATCTAAAAGAGACAATTACAAATCTGCTGTTTATGTGCCAAATTTTTAGGTGCTCTAATGAACTGATACATCTTCTATGCATGTATAGTGTTAGAACAGAAGGAGTTACTAAAAAGTATTTTTACTTGTATAGAAATGCCTTTTTAAATATAAAAATAAGGTGGCGTAGACAGAGATCAAGACAGAAAAGGCTAGGAAAGAGAAAGGACCTTTCCTATCACAAGATCTTCACCAGGTGGGTGATATCCTGCACACACAGGGCTAAGGAGGGTGTTAAGAACAGTGATGAGAAAATGGGGTGTATGACAGAAAGGGGGGTCAGCCGTGGTGCTGAGTGGGAAGAAGCAAATTGCCTAGCAAGAAGGATTTTAAGAATCACAGAGGAGCTCTGGGAAGATTAGCCAATGCAGGCAGGTGTCTCCAAGCCTCAAAATGTGTGCTTTTCTGATTACTGGTATTAGAGGAAAAAAAGTGTTTACAAAGCGATAGGGAGGAGAATGAAGATTATGTTTTGAGGGACAGGGAAGTATTGTGCCAGACTTAGGAACTGCAGGAAAAAAAAGCTGTTGAAGTAAATAGATAAGTGAGAAGCATTAATATTGCTAGAACTGGGGCTTCTTGAACACATGCCAAATGGGATGTGGAGGGATTTGCTCATAAGAGTCGAACGATCTTCAGTCAAAAAGGCTGCAGAGATTATTAAGGATATTTTTTACATTCCTACAAAAGCACTTCCCTGTTTCCACTCATAATATCCATTATTTTTCTGATCTGAGGGCATGACTCTGATTCTGTGTCAAACCAAGCTTTGCCAGGAACCTCCTGAGAAAAGAGGTGGAGTCTTGGTCAAGTCAGTTTGGAAACTACCTGTGGTAGTACCAGCTGCTTGAAATGAACCTGGCCCATCCCTGCAGGGGCTGGAGTTGTGGATAATAGATCATGGAGCCAAGCCCTCAGCACCCGCAATGTTAAGCCAGGCCTGGTATAAACTGAGTCAGTCCATTAACTTCCCAACTTTAACTTGCCTTCTCCTTCCCATCTCCTCCCTAGGCCGTATGTTAACTTGAGGGTCAATGTGTTTTGCCTCTGGAGTTGTGCTGAGGCGTTCTCTGGGCTGCAGCAGAAGCGGGAAGTGATTTTGGAAAGCTGCATCCAGACCCAGGCTGGTGTCATTCTGTGCTCAGTAGCATTGTAGGTGCTTTCATCTGTACAGATTACTCGTGGTTGTCTCTAGCAGGAAGCACAGCAAAAATAATTGCTGAGGGAAATGTTGTTCATTTCTCTCTTTCCTCATTAATCCCTATTCAGTATCTCTTTGGGAAGATGCAGTGATTGCCCGTGTGCTATAACTTACTTTTTCTCCTTTTCCATTCGCTCTGCCTGTTTTAATTGGGTATAGCCCTGTTGTCCATCTTACTATAGCAACATTTCCTGTCATGTCAAATGTCAGAGGCAGTTTCTACATTAAAATACAGCAAATTCTTGCACTTACTAAGATAGCTTTTTTAGATCTTTACACAGAATTTTGTCATTCTGCATACCTCGTGGGGCACTGACGTTTTTTTGTAGAGCCTAGATGTGAAGGGCTGACTGTCAGCCGCATCCCTATTTATCTCTTGATGCTTTCACAACAGTCTCTGGAGTAAACACGGATCTGCTGTCAGTTCTGCCTGGTGGTGTTTCAGCATACAGAACCCAGCAGGGCTAAGGAAGGTGTAGATGTAACCATGCTGGTTGTGTGACAGGCACCAGCTTGGCAACCACGAAAATGAGATTCAGAGGGAGGGACGTGTTTGACTTTGCTCAGTTTTCAGCCCTGGCAGGCAGGTGTGGTATGCAAGCAGCACTCATTAAATCCTCTCCAAGGCAGTCTTGGAGGTTTGGATATCTTTCACATTTTGCACATGGAGCTGGCAACAAAGGAAGTGTTTTGTGGGGATGAGCCACTAAAGTGTATGAGACGAATGGCCAGGACCAAATCATCCTGAGCTGTCCAAGGGCAGTGCTGAAAATTCATACGATTTTCCCACCTTGGTTCAGCTTTTCTCTCAGCCTTAAATCCTTTCTTTCTGGCAAGTCTTTAGACTTTTTCTCCACCTTCTGTCTCCTGCTCTTGCCAACGTATCTCATTCTATTTCATCACTCTCCAATCCCTCCCTCCACCTTTCCTGGCTCAGCTCCACCAGGCCTTAATGTTCCACATTCTCCTCTGGCTGTGCCAGTGACTTATGAGCTCAGTGCTGCTGTGGACACCAGACCTCTTAAGTACCTTAGCAACTCCCAGGAAAGCTCATAAATGTCTTTCACAATGGATGTTCAAAGTAAGAGAAGCATTAGAGGTTTGAAGAGTTTCTTGCTTAATAGGAGAAGCCTAGACTGGATAAGGAAGGGAAAACCTATTACTCAGGGCAGAAAAATATAGATGCCTTTTTAATTGCAAGAAAAACTAACCAGGTGTCCTGTCTGTTACATGAAGTGAGAATGTAAAGGAGATGTTTTAGTTTGAACAGAAATTAATTCAGAGGAAAAGTAGAAGAGGCTTATGTTTTGTAGGGAAATTAGCCTTTGTTGATCATAGAGTTTTCTTTTGACATCCCCTCAGACTGTATAAAGATAGTGGAGTAAAGACTTCTAGTGATGTTTTGTGTTTAAAAGAAAATTTTGAAACAGTGACCTCAGGAAATGAACACAGAGGTGAATGTAAATAGAACCTGATTAATGAGTCAAAGGAGGGCTGGACTCAGATGCACAGGGAAAAGTCTCTGGAACCCTCAAGGTCTCGAGAATGAATCCTATTCTAAGGTTTGTTTGCTTGTACCCCTTATACCTCTGGAATCTCTTGCCTTGATTTGTCTCTTCTGCTGCTTTGGTCTCTCTTTCTCTGTGTGGCTGCTTGTTTTTTGATGCTGCCTTCTTTTTTTTTATCCACTCGTTCCCCTCAGGTAGTTGGACAAAGTAGCTTGGAATTATCTCACGCTAATGAGAATCCAATGCTGCATTTCTCCCACTTGATGAAAACAGACCTTGAGGCCCCACACTTCACAAGGAGCAGATCGCATAATATGGACACATATTATGGTACAATATTATATTTTAGTACAAAAACTATTGTGGCGTGTAGAAGCGGAACAGAAAACAAAGTTTAAATTCTTACAGTGCCATGTATCATTAAATCCTGGACATTTGGTCTAGGTGCATCCCTCTTCATATCCAGGGCAGGCGAATTCTTTTAGGGATGGTTTTAATGCTAATAACTGCTTGATACCATAGACAGGTTGATTTAGTTGATTAATTTGGATGTTTCAGGTTATGTGCATGAGTATTCCCAAACTAATCAGGGGGTTTTCCAGTAATTTGGCTGTGGTGGCATCAAGCTATGGCTGGCCAGCTTATGAATTTTGATCCAGCCAGTCATTTCTCTCACTTTGAACTAAACCATCAAAGTACCTATTTACTTTTTTTTTAAACAATCACCTGTGGATTTCTCTTGGTTTGCATCAGTAAAATGTTACTGGAGGGTGTCTGAGGGAGCAGTTCCTGTGGATGTTCAATGCCACATGATTTTGAACACAAGACTGTGTTTTCCCTGAGTGGTCATGGTGGAGGTTAAATGAGTGAGCCCATGCACACACTGCAACACTGCTGACATTCAAATGGCCCAATCCAGGCTAAAGGAGTGCTGTCATCAGTCTGAGACAGGCTGTCTAATGTTTGCAATTTTGCTTTTGATTCATGTGTATTGAGGAGCTGACTCCTTTGGGTGTCTGTCTTAATGGGCTTTGGCTTCTGGAGAGCATAAGCCTTGTGTTTCAGAGGAACTTAACTTTCTATCAGCTTGACTGCCCAATAGGAGCACTCTGTCACCGGTGTTTCTTAGTGATTGACAGTCAGTAAGGCACTCTAGAGTGACAACTTAACACTTTTCTACACATCCTTTAGCTAGGTTCAAGTGACATCCGTGTGTTGGCTCCAGACAGTAATTTATAAGACTCTGTCTACATCTCAGACTAGTGCCAGATGAAGCATTAGATGTCATTAGCTGTGACAACGTGGTGTCCAGATTTCCAGCCCAAACCTGGGCTGGAATGTGGTGTAAGTTCTGCTATATGTAGGCACCAAGAACCAAGGAAACTGATAAATTGTTGTTGGGGTTCGTTTTCACAGTAGTGTCTAGCAATGTGGCTGGGCAATTCCATTAATATTAATAGGAATTTAGCAGATAAATCTCCTTGAATAACTTTTAGAAAATTTACCCTTAATGTGCCTTGCATGTAAATAGGCTGAACTGTGTTTTGAAATTCCATTTGAGAAGGGTAAAGTGATAGATAAAATAATGAGGGATATTCAAAAAACAGTGGGATGCATATTTCTGTGTGACACTAAAGACTTACAGTACTTTTAAATCAGAGCATCCTGGAATAATATTAATGAAATCCCCTTTAACCTTAAGGGGTAATTTTTTCTAAGTGATCCACGGAGGGATTTGGCTGTTAAATTTCCATTAACAGTAATGGGATTCACAATATTACAAAGCAGGTTCCCCACTAGCCAGGCTGAAATTCTACCCCCTGCGGCAATTAATCACGCCCGTTGGGCTCGTTAATGGAAATATGAAGCAAATTATCTGGCTAATCATGATATGTGATCAATTGGCTCTCCTGCAATAATTGATTGCCAACGAGTCAAAGCCAACTCGCAGCTTTTGTAGCCGAGTGACGACAGACGGGGTGTCCCTGCCACAGTGGAAATGCCAAGGCAGCTACAGCCCATGCAGAGCACAAACCAAGGCATGTAAGCAGGTGTTCCTCCTTGGATTTTCCTGTCTTCCTGCATGGGCTTCCTTCCTTTCCCTTGAGTGTAAGAGTGTCCTTCTTTTTTTTTTTTTTTTGTTTTTTTGTTTTTTTTTTTTTTTTCCCCCCATTTTTTAAGCCACTGATTGGTTTTTGGGGCCTTTTTGCCTTTTTCCTCGCTGGCATTCTGCGAAGGCTTCACATTCTGCCAGAATGTACCTTTAGCTGGGCTGCAGACTCAACTCTTGAGGATATTTTTTGATGTACATGATGGTATTATGGTTAAGCTAACTGGCAAACATGCAAATCTGGGAGTGCCACGCAAAACCAGTAGCATTTCTGCAGGCAGCAGCGCACTAATTTATAGCCACATTGCATGACTGTGTCGTTTTCCTAATGAATTCTCCAGCGTGCGGAGGTGCACTAAACAACAAAGATAAATACTGGTGTGCAGAGGAGCATAATACAGATTTATAGCCGTAGCAGCACACAGAGTACAGATGTTTTGCATACAACCAAGATTGCTTTATGGGCTTTTGCGAGCAGGGGTGTCTGTATTGTAACTAAGGTCTGTTTTTTCAATGGAATTTGAAATTAATAAAGCAACAGGAATCTTCTTAAAATACATTTTGGCACCATCCCAACAGCAGTGTCTTCTGTGTGCCCTAATACGTGTTTCAGCTCTTACTGAGAGCTGTCTGATGGCAGAGGTTGGGTGCTAAAAGGGGAGAATCCTTAAGATCACCTGAGCAACTGTGAAACGGCTGTCATTGAAAAAGGACACTAACAGGAGCACTAGGCAATTTTTAAAATCCCTCCCAGAGTGTGTATTAGGTCAGCCAGGCACCAGCATAACGAAGAGCTTTTCATTGCCCACTCTCTCATTTGGCACAGAAACATTTAGTGCCTTGTTATTAATTATTATATATTCGGGAGCTTATTTCTGCGGAAATCTTGATTTTATTTTTCTTCTTGCTGGGGAAAATAAACCAAAGTGCTTCTGTTATTCTGCGTTTCTGTGGGGAACTTTACTAATGTACATAATGTGCAACAGCTGATGGCAAGTGATGATAAGCTGCTGATACCACGGGGAGCTCTGGAATGAGTGGTTTACAAAGCCGAGTAAGTAATGAAAGTCCATAAACAAGACACTCCACGGAGCATCAGAGTGACAGAATTTTGGCTCCAAGATTGAGGCTGTTTGGCTGGTATTGGAAATCCATATAACATCCTTCCCTCCTGGCATCTGCTACTTTGAGAAGGTTCAGTTCATTACAATAACAAATTTCATCTGAGCCTGGTTGCAGTCTGTGGCCCCTTGGATGGATGGCCTTACTGAACATCCCATAGCTTGGTCTCACACTGCTGGGTGCTACAAGACGAGGCCTCTGTGGTCATTTGTCACTCCCTGACTCTAGGCAGGGTACATGTGCTGATTTGTAGTTAATGCAGGTGATCTTTGTAGCCTTTCTGATCAATCCAACCTAATTAAAAGAGTAATTCTCTGGTTTTAGGGCCAATTTACCTTTCCAAGATGGTGTGAATGCCTGCAGCTGAACTAATAATGAGGTAGCATCTTAGAGCCAATTAAGTGAAAATGAATCAGGAGAGCCCATTAGACTTGGTAGAGTTCAATAAGGGATGGAGCAGGTGAATTTTTCCTTGTTAGGAACTCTTTTGGAAAGTTAGAAAGTCACAGCAAGCACCTTCTCACACAGGAATGTCAGACTCTGAGCTCCTGAAAGCAATCCTCCTCTTCAGCTTCAGCCAGCAAACTGATGGCTTCCTAAAACAGCTGTGCTTCTTAAGAGGTTAGGGATTCAGAACAACCTATATGGAGCATATTTCTGGGTGTTATTTTGGTGAATATTCTTGCAGATCAGCCCTCATCCATGAAAAGATTCTATTAATAAAACCAGCTGTGGAATAAGAAGGGAGAATGGTGCTATTAGTAACTGCAGAATGCCTTCAAAGCACTATGCATCATCCAAATAATTTACTAAATGGTTTCTGAGAAGAACTATTAATTAACTGGCAAGAATAAGCCACATTAACATTTGTTTATTGCACTATGTCTCTTGGCCTCGTGGGCTTGGACCAGAAGAGAAATTATCACAGAGGCGCAAATTTTAGCTGTGTCCTGCATGGACAGAATATCTCAGTGATTCAGAATGTGAAAACTGCCAGGGATTAAGGCCAGGTGAAAAGCTGTGGAGCTGGAGCTGTTTGAGCCTCGGTTCTGCCCTCCTGTCCTGCCTGATTCCCAGTCCTCCAGGGAAACTATTCAGTGGTTGTATTTTAATTACATATTTAATACTGCGCAAATCAATTTTATGAGAAGAAAGAACACATTATCAATGTAATTTAAAATATGCATTTGTTTTTCTCTTCTGAAATGGGACAGATTTCAGACATTGATTCATTCTGTAATTTGTTTTTTCTCTATTGAAAAATGCTTTTCAATAATCCCTATTATACAGAAGAAAAATTAATCAGGTTTTTTTCCAGTCCTTCTCTCTTTGCTTTATTCACACCTACCTGTGTTTCTGTCTCATCTTTGCCTCTATGTGGAGATACATTAGAGTTTATTCATTCAATGGTAGAGTGGAATGTGCTGGTGTTGGAGAAACACACGTTAAGCTTAAATTTGTTCCTGCATCCAGGATCCTGCATCCTGATCATCACTAGATCAAGATGAACCAACTTGCTTCTCAGTTTCCCCTTTGAGGCGAGGGCATAGAGAACAAAAAGTGTATTGTGTTTACCTGAATGCAGAAAAAACTGACCACACAGTGGCAGCCTTCGTTGCTGTAACTCAGCCAGTTTCAGAAAGGGTTAGAAAGGCAATGGGTGAGCTAGAAAAGGCTGCTTGAAATATCCGTGTCAGGCTGTAATATAAACCTTGGGCTCAATCTACCTGTTCTCTCAGCATGGGGTATCCATAAAGTCATTAGATGGATTTTCTCAGCATGTACTGTGTCATCTTCACTGTTTTTTTTCCCACAAAGGGGAAAAAGCTAATGGAATGATTCAGATATGTGAACAGAGCTGGTTATCACGAGTGTCTTGTGCTTCCTGGTCATTTGCAAACGGGACAAGGTGGTTGTACAGCTGATGTGAGCCTGTTAAACA
The DNA here is from genome assembly GCF_015227805.2 of Hirundo rustica. Taxonomy (NCBI): domain Eukaryota; kingdom Metazoa; phylum Chordata; class Aves; order Passeriformes; family Hirundinidae; genus Hirundo; species Hirundo rustica. The sequence continues at coordinate 5,827,961 of NC_053466.1, read as the reverse complement.
GATCCACGTCTTTGGTTTCAGTGATGAGATCTAAATCAGAGCCTAGTGTTGCCTTGCTTTCCAGGTGAACCTTTCAGTAATACATTAACACACTTGTAAGCAGCTGCTGTGGACAGAATCTCCAGCCCAGTTGGTCTGGTCAGGTGTGTGAGCTGCTGTCAGGACACCTGGGCAGCCATGGTCAGTGCTGACTCTTGTTAGTCATGGGGGTTTAATTTTATTTTTTAAAAAAATGCTATATGGATGCAGTAGGTTGACAAAAGTGTGAAAGGCTTTTCTGTGCCTTTGTTCCAAACCTCTCAGTGAGGCTGTTTTCCTTCTTGTCTGTTGTCTCTGTGTTTACCAACTCCAGTTTCAGATTGCTTTAGATTGCTCCTCCAGCCGACATAAATGCGTTTCACTGTTCAGTGTTTCACTTCAGTGTTTCAAAAGGGTGCCACTAAACTACTTATTCATGTCAACACTGAAGACTAAATCACTTCTCTCACTTACATGTCTGTGACAAATTTCAAAGTGTTTTCAGAATTTGACACATCCTTTCAGTGAAGATGTCAAAGAAACTAATGTCTTGCTGATTTGATTCAGAAAGAGTGAATCAATTCAAAGTGTGAAGGGAACATCTGTGTGCAGTTGCCTTAGATTGCTAACCCAGATCTGCCTTGTAAAGAGAATTCCACCTCAATTAGAGATTTCACAGTAGCTCACTATGTTTGTTTAATTATACACATTCATTTTGATATCTATCAATTAACTGCACTTAATTATCTTTTGTGTTGAAAAGCCCTAAAGTATCTGGATCCAAAGGAAAAGTTTTCTATTGTGTCCTGCACCACTGAGCCCTGAAGTGGAGTTTCTGTTGTGCGAGGGCCATGTGTTGGGCTGGTGGGAGAGCCCTGGGCTCAGTGACTTTTGTTCATGGATAAATATATATGTTTTCATAAATAAATATGAAAACAAGTATCTGAGGACTCTAAAATATTGGTCAGGTAGTGAAGAAATACAGAACCTTTCCAGAAGGAAGAATTTGCACGACAAAGATTATAAAGTGTTTAAAATTTGATTCTTATCTCTTCCCCAAGTCCTAGGCTACATCTTGTTCTGCTTTCTGTCAATCTCAGACTTCCTTAAAAGCTTTCAAGCATCTGTGAGAGTAAGAAATATGTGAGCCTAACCTCTTGGAGACAAGCTCCCATCTAGCATAAGAATCAACTCAAAGTTCTGGACTATAAATTTTGTTCTTGCCATTAGAGCTGAGAACCCTGAGCTGAAGATGGACTAAGAAAGAACAACATTCAGACTTCTGAGAAATTGCCTCTGATTTACAGTGGTGACACAAAGCTAAGTATTGGGTTATCAGCACATTTATCACTAGCTTTAGTGCAGTATCTCAAGATAACTTTCTTTTTGGATGGAGTTACTGTCTGATTTTTGTGAAGTAATCCGATGTTTCTTCTTCATGCACCTCAACTACCCCTTTGTGCAAGTTATTACCCATCACCTCCTTTAGGCTTTTATTTATCTGCCCTGTGTAAACCTGCTGATATTGCATTTTCTTTAACTTCTGAGATACGTCCTAAAACTTGGTTATGGCCAGTGATAAAGGGGTTATGTCCAATTCTCAGCTGACAGATGAGTGTGGTTTCCTTGAAATTGGTAATGAGATGCCAGTCCACACCAGTTCAGTATAAACCAGGAAGCTGTACTGGATCCAGAGGCATGTAGCACTTAAATTTTATTTATTTCTCAAATGTGTTAAAAAGTCTTGTGTGAAATGTTTCTGCCTTAGCAAGCTGAAAGCTGTTGATGTTTTTCCAGACATCGTCGTTTTAGAGCTGCAATCCTGAAGAAAGCTGAAAGGTGCCAGACTCACTATTTCTATAGTCATGTACCAGTGAATCAGAACAGCTTGAATTTAGTGCTGGGGTTTTTTTGACAGCTTGCAAATGCCTTATGCCATTGGAACTCATGCTTCGTGCATGGGATTCGCTCCTTCAGCTGCTCAGAGGACAAACCTGTCAAGTTCATACCTTGTGCCTGCTGAGATGTGAAATAGGACCTTGTAATATTAATTTTTCCCCTGTCTGCCTGTTCTTCCCCATACTCTTGCCTTGAAATTACCCTAATGGTATCTCCCGTATTGCTGACTTGGGGTTTATTTCCAAATTAAACTTCCTGTCCAGAGAGACTTCTCTCTCCCATTTTAAAGACCAGACACACTGGGGTTTGTGAAGGGCTATGTGATCCGGCACAGGAATTGGACCTGGGTGCTGAAACTGGGTCGGTTCCCAGGTAAGTGGCTCAAGAAGAAAATTAGCTGTTCTGGGGAAAATAAAGTCCTTATGACTTCCATTAAAATGCCAAGAGGCTTTTCATTTTCCAGGGTCAATCCTGCCAGAAGGGGTAGGCTTCTTGATCCTTCTTTATTTTTCAGGATCTGGTAATAGGAGTATGGGGCCATGTGGACACAAGCAAAGCTGCAGCACTTAAAAAATTGTATTAAAGAAGAGATCAAGTAGGCACTAAGAGAGGGCAAGGAGAGGGCAGTCAGTATCTAGGGACTGAGAAGCCACTTCAAAGGAAAATAATGTCAGGAAAGCAAATCTGAAGGCACGATGTTAAATTCTTTCAGTGTCCCTGCATTATCCATCTGCCTGTCGGAACATCCTCGAGTATTACAGCAGCTGAAACTGCTGAAGGGGAACAGCATGAAAAATAATAGAAAAATAATCTCTTTATAAGAAGTGGGGGCTAATGCCCGGAGGCATCTTGACAACAAACAAATAACAAATCCCTTACACAAAGGAGAGGTGCTCAAATAAGGCAGCAAGCCTCCCTGACACCAAAGCCTGCTGAACAAAGCTGCTCTTGTAAGCCCTGCCCACTTGCTTCCAGTAGATAAATACCACTAAACCTTTCCAAAAGAAGCTTAAGAAAACTAACTAACAAATCACAAACAAACAAAAAAATTCCATGAACCTGCAATCTTGGCTCTTTGCCCTGTCAAATGCCCAAGACATATTTATTTTGACATGCAGCCAATAAAGACAATTCAGAAGAAAAATGAGGGCCAGGTCCTCTGATAATGTAAATCCTTCTGACTTGATTGCCAGCCCAAAAAATCAAGTGGAGTGGAAGCAATAAATTGTAATATTAAATATTATTTTGGCTTGCAGATTAGTGCCTTTTCCTTTCTCTCCCCCTTCCCAAGCATATGTGCTGTCACATTTCTGTTTCACTATAAAGCTAGATGTGCATCTGATTTGAGGAATGATCAATTAAAAGGGTGAAATTTTCCAGGGGATGTTTGATGACCTGGCTGTCCAAATCCCATTGAATTTTCACTTGAGAATTTCCCTGGTAACACTATGGCTGCAGTTCTGTCAGATCCTCTCTGCAGGGAGCTTACAGTGCTGTAGCACACCTCGAACTTAATTTCAGACTTGTGGTGTTACTTTTGCTGAGGTGTTTGTTCAGTTGGAATGATCTTGAACTCAGCACTAGGGCATTTTCCCTCAAGCAAAAACACTTTGTGGAAGGATGCCAAGAGAGTGTGTGTGTGTGTGTATATATATATACAAATATATATATATATAAACCTTATCCTAAAATTCTGCCTTTGTTTATGTGATTTTCATATTTTGTATCAAAATATGTGTAACCCCCATGTCATTTTAATGACTGACAAGGAAACATGCTCCCAAAATTTAAATTTAAATGGTGTGTCAGAGCACCCGTAGCCTGTTTGCCTGCTTGATGATTCACACGTAGTAATAGCAAGGATTCACATATAAAAATAACGATAGAAAACAAATCGTTTATATTAAAATTTTCTAACCTGATTTTCTGGGTAGGAGAACACAGAGGTTTGTGTTTATGTTGATTTTTCATTAAATAGCTTGGAGAAGCTTTGGGATGTGCACCAGCCAGGCATTTGAGCAGCCCTAAACTTTTAGTGCATCTCTGGGGCTCTGCCATCAGTGAAGCACTAGTGCAAGTCCCCTTGATGTCACCAGGAACTGAGTGCCTGGTGGAAGTTAAGCACATGCTGAAGGGTTTTGCTGCAGGAGATGAATGCAGGTGAGCTGGGGGGTATCCTGTCTGTCTTAGCCTGCAAAAATGAGTGCCTCAAACCAGTGACATCTGGAAAGTGTTGTAGCATTGATTTTCACAAAGACACCATGAAGAAATCTGTGAGAAAGCAGCAGGGAGCTGCTCAAACCAATATGGTCCTCCACTGAAAATGAATTACAATCAGGAGGGGGATGCTGACTGGGAGGGAGGAAGAAATTATTGGGAAGTGCTATTAAATAGGTCCACCATCTCCATGGCTGTCTCTTTCCTTAGATAACAACTGAGCTTTTAGGGAAGTTCCCGCCTTTGTTTCATCTGTTTTCTCCATTTGTCTGAGAGGACAGCGAGTACTTTGAGAAGTGGCTGTTTCCTTGCCGTGTGTTTACAGTGCAATGATGCCCTCGTGTGATGCTGTGCTGCCAGGAGTGATGGTGTGAACCAAAGCACCTTCTAAAAAGCAGAACAATTAGAGATTGTGCTCTTCAGTGACTCAAATCACCAAATGCTGCCTCTGCTTTGTTTCTTCTGAATGACTTGAAGGAGTTGCAAAAGCTGCTCTCCTCTGGCTCAGTGGTGCTGGCTTTCAGAGCTCATCTAAGATGAAAAATCACAATCGTTTTAAGCAACAGGTTCACGGGAGGCACCTCCTTACATTACAGAAGCATTCCTGAGAAACAAAGTTATTAATATTTGATTCTCATATTGTATGCTATTGGAACTGCAGAACAGTAAGGAACTGCTGACAAATCAATCAGATTTGTCTTCTGAATACTCTCAGATTTGTCTTCTGAATACTCTCACAAAAGCTGGATTTTTTTGTAGCATTGTCTTTCAATAGATAGGCTGAGCAGGGCTGTATTTTGAATTCAGACAGGCAAAACTCTTATAAGTTTGTGGCAGTTTTCTCCAAAAAGCTTTTTCTTGCTCTATTTTCTTTAAAACATTTATTTATTTATTTATTTATTTATTTATTTTCAGGCAGCAAAATACTTTACCCACATTGCTACAGCCATTCCTTGTGGAATTTGCCACTCTAACCTTTTGAAGCATCCTTCAGGTTATATCAGAACAATACGAAAAGTTGTTCCTAGGATTTTCAGCAGCAATTCTTTTTTTTTTTTTTTTTTTTTTTTAATTCTTATGTGGAGCCTTTATTGTGCACTTGGCTGAGCCAAGGGTCTGAGTTCACACTCATGGTATTTATGTCTCTGCTTGCACTGGGAGGTCACCCTGTAATGCCAAGGTGAGTGACTTTATCAAAAGAGAGGGTATTTGATGGGATCTCTGTTTCTAAGTGCCAGGTTTAAAGCTTTGTGGGTCCAAGATTGGATTTCCAAAGTACTGCTGTGGAGGAAGGAAACAGTCATATTAAAGCAGACAGAGAGTCATATATTCAGTAGCTGAAACCACAGAAAGAATATGTTTTATTAGCTGACATATTGTGCATAGAAAAAGTAGGAAGTTTTTGAGCAGAGACTTTTTTTTTTTTTTTTTTTTTTTGTCCCTAAACCACATGGTTGTAACATCACTAAGCATCATTTTACAGCAGGGGTGAAATTTGTTTTGTATCGTTCAGTTGAAAAAAATCAGAGCGATGTTTTCTGCAAAATTTTACAGCCCTGGGCTGCTTTTAAAGAGTGTAAACAGAAATATCAGATCTTGTTCTCCTGAATCCATTGCATATTTAGCTGAGTTCTGAAATGCAGCTGGTAGGAGCATCAGTCCCATGGTGTGGCAGGATTAAGGTGGTTGTTGAGAGAAGAAGGCGCCTCGGTGGGAAGTGCAGGTGTGCCTGGGACAGAGGTTTGAGCAGGCTGGTTCCCTCCTCAGCAGCAAGCCCTGATGTGTGGTCTGATGTCCAATGCTGTCACTCTTGTGCCCGCTAATTGCACTCAACAGGTTCCTAACTGCTGCCTGTCAGTGCCCAAAATGTGTCTGGCACCAATGGGATCACCACAACGATGTCTTCTTGTGCTAAAAGCACTGTAAGGCTTTCAGAGAGCGAAAAATAGAGCGGTGTCATGTCCCTACTCCATCTTCAGTACCTTCAGATCCTCACTTGAAAATTTCATAACTGACAAATGATGCTGCAGACATTTCAGCAGATACGGTGTGTGGTTCTTAGAAGGGCTTTTATCATTTTAAAGCCGTGATGTTTCTCTCGGTTTTTCGCCTCTTTCACAAAGCAGATGCTTTATGTTTATAGGTTCAGTTTCTGTATTTCAGCTGATGAAAATGTATTTTGTTTCTTTCTGTCTGAGTGCAAGAATTGCCTGCCAGTGTGCCAGTGCCACTAATCACCCAGCTAACAGCACAGCCGAGCACTCCCAGTGCTTCTGTGTTTGCAGGTACATTTTCCACACTGACAGATGGGCCAGACTAATACAACTTGGAGCAAACTGTGAGTGCTCAAACCTACCCCAGGTGCTAAGGTTACCCACGGGACCACCAGGCAGCTGGGGTGTAAATGCTTTAGTTCTTTTTGAGGTTGCAAAAAGGCAAAGGGAGCTGTAGATTAAATAATTTCTCCTTCAAGCTTCAGTGATTTTCCTCTTCTGGACCTACTTGAGATCCAAGTTTTGCTCTCCCAGTAGCTGATGCCACTTTTAATTTTACTTAGGGAAACACTGAAGAAAGCAGAGGATCAGCCTGATGCTAACCTTTGTATGGACAGGGCCTGGTCTGTGGCTGAAAAATGATGAAAGCTGTGTACACTGAAATGTTCACTGTGTATAAATGGTTTAAATTGCTGCCCTTAAAGATCAAAGACTTAAAGAAGTACAATTTACTTCATTTTTGGTGTAGATATCATCCATTGCAGACATAAAATGCTGGTTTGTCCTAATATGTGTCTTGATCAAATTGCTGGGAGTAGTAACCATTTCACAGATGACACTTCAATTGGGGGACAATTATATTTAATGGTGTGTGCCTTTCCACTGGTGATGATCCACCAAACAGAAGGAGTGATGTGCTGCACAGTGTGCTGAAGTAGGGAGTAGCACAGAGGGGGACACCCTGCTCAGCCAGCATCATCTTGCTGTTGCTAAATTGGGAAATAACTGCAGGTGGCTAAAAAGAGATGGATTTGTTGACTTTGAGGAGCCCCAGATCTGTCATATGCAAAGCAAGGCACACCAATAATCAGGGATATCTGGAGGACCCGTGCTCTAAGTCAACACAGAAAGTCCTGCCTAAATGTGTGAGCAAATTGTTAGGATTTTAAAACTCTCATGTTGTTTTGTTAAAAACAAAACAACCACCACAGGGTATTTTAATTGCTTTTTTTCAGCTTCTGATTCTCCTGCACCTTCATCAGAAGGCAATTTTATTATCTGCCCTTTACATGGAGAACACTGAGATGATGGGTGTCTTATTCAAAATCTCTGCTTTTGGCAGAACCAAGGATTCCAGCCAGCTCTGCTTCTCAGGCTGACAGAAATGCCCTACCCACAAGGTTATGCTGGCTTCTTACACAGGTATATTACGCACAGTTAATACCCATGAAATCAGCACCTGAATTTTCCACAGTCTCTTTATCATGCTGAGACATGTTTTTTTTCAGCTTCCTGCTTTAGAAAACACACTTTATTTTGGCTTCTTTCATAGTTTCTATTAGAGGTAGTCATGGTTTGATATTAATGTTTGCTGTGCTTTTGACACAGTCTAAAGCATGAATATCTGAAACCAGCTCTGCTTTGTACATTTTGTCAGCAGTTTAATGTCATTTCTCTTGCTGAGCAAGAGAATTTGTTCAGAATACAAAACTACTGTAATTTAAGGGAAAAAAAAAAAACACCTGCCTCCAGTGCAGCAACTTGCGGACGTGAAATATCACAGAAGTGAAAGAAGAAAGGATTAAGAAGGCAGGATTGGTGGGGTGGGGGTGGTCCATTCATTGATTAGTACATTTTTTGCTAACTTAGCCTACTTTTGCTAAGCTCAACACTTTAAACAAAATTGTTCAAAACATATCACATTTATCAGATATTGTTTGATTATTGTTACTTTGGTTGTTGAGTTGTTTGGGTTTTTGTTTTTCTTTTTTTTTCCTGGTCAGGCTCAGAATGTCCTTCAATGATTAAATGCCATATCTGAATAACAAATTAACCATGTTATCTACATAGGGAACTCAGAATTCATCAAAACAAACGATGAGGACTGTTACTTGTCATCTGAAATTGTGTAATCACAGCTCTGCTGCCTTGTGTTTTGATTAAGTGGAAGATGATTACAGAGATCCGTCTCGTAAAGATGCAAGAGCACCCAGGGCAGATTTAATTCCATTCCATATAATATTCCATATAATATAACAGAGGTTTTTGAGCACAGTTTTAACTTCCCACTCAGGCCAGTGAAAATGCTTAAAACTCTGCATGTGTCTGAGGCTGTGCACCCGTCTGTTTCTTCATTTTTCTTTTCCAAATGGAGAAATGGATGATGGAGCAGCATATAGACAGGAGGGAACGTGCAAATTTTGTTACCATAGTATAAAGCACAGACTTATGATATTTAGCCAAGACAGTATCTCACGGCCACAAATTGGTTTCTTCAAGTTGTAGTATCCAGAGTTGGAGTGAAGAACCAGGGCTGGCATTTTCCAGTTTGGTTTATATAGCATGGACTGCTGTTTTGAATTAGCCTTTGAAGCAGTCAGAGATTAGAATTGGAGCAATTTGCTGTCCACAATGAGGTCTCTCAGAGGTCCCTACTTCTCTACAGCCATTGTGACACCGAGGACTTTTTCTTCAAACGAGCTGGAAGTGTCAGCTGAGAAATGGAGAAATGAAGTTCAAGTCTATTATCTGTACTATTTCCCTGAAAGCACATACTCACCCTCTACAATACTTCTCTGTAAGGTAAAAATAGTGTAGAAATTCCATTCTAAAAGTTCATTTTATTTAAGAGAAGTTTAGAAACATGAAGCCTCTCACTACATTGCTGAGCACAGCACCCGAACTACTCCATAAAGAAATTGCAGAAATGTGGCACCAGTTTTGTGATCAGTTGGCCTTTTTTTTTTTTTTTTTTTTTTTTTTAAATATGCTGAATTCCCAGGTCCAGTTGTGATAACGAATCAGGTGATGGGTGAGAATTACAAAAGCTGTTCTTAGGGCCAGCTGCTGCTTTAGGCTGGTATAGATTCAGAGTAACTTCACCACAGTCAATGAGTCAGTGCAAATTGACAAGAGCCAGATTGAAAGTACAGTTTAGTCTTAGTGCCAGAAGGAAAAAAGAGAAGGAAACAGAGGATATAGACTGTATGTCAATGATATATTGTAGGACACACCTCCTAGAGAGCATCAAAGGGAGAGCACTGAGGCAGCTTTAAATGTAGAGCAGTGTTGATGATCGAGGTATGGGCATTTTCTCAGGCGAGGAAGCTTTTTACCCTCTGTGGCTTTTGATGTTCTCTTCTCACAAAAACATATTCCTTATGATTTTGTGAAAAGAGACAAATTGTTACAGTGCATCAGACTAGGTACATAATGGAAAATTTTACTTGCACAAAAGGCTCATGTAATTCACTTATGGCTGAGGTACTTGTAAGTTATTGGGCTTTCAGATGTAAGAAATAACCCTCATAAGTCATTGCTGCTATTGTGACCCATCCTCTTTTCCTTTACACACAGATTTTCTTCCTTACCCTTCTTTCCAGCTGAAGCACATTACAATTATTTGATTAGATCTGTTGCATGCTGCTCCATGGAGCAAAATGATGAGACTGTCCTCCCAAGTGAAGTTCTGTTTTCAAGAATGCCAATTTCATCCTGAGGTTATGTGTGCTATTCTCAGTTTAAATGAAACCCAAGAATCATCTCTTCCCAGAATTTTGGTAGTCAGCATGTGACTGCTCCAGAAAGGTCTTGAAAGACCAACTCTAATTTTTCACATACCAGCACCTTCAGGCTGTAGCTGAACTAGAAGGGTGAGAGGCTTTCTGTGTCTTTTCCAGCCTGGCTGTTGTGGGGAAGCCAAGTCTGTGCCTTTGGGAAGTTCACCCAAATTAAGCCTGCCGGTGGGACAGGGACAGGAGCTCTCCTTGCCCCCTCCCTGGACTTCACTGGTGCATTTTGACTCTCTCTCCAAACCCGCAGTAGAACACTCCAAGGAGTTAAGTGTGTTGTGACAAGAATTAGTAATTCTTCACTGATGAACCCATTGTACAGCTTTTCCAAGTCTGGCTGGGCAATCAGATTGCACCAGCTGGTTTGTGAGGTCTCTGATGTCCTAAGTGTCAGCACACACCCAAGGCTGCTACACACAGACATGGAGCTTTTCCCCCTCAAGCATCTTTGGCTTGGTTTCATTAGCAAGAGGCACTACTTAGAAATGTGCCCCTTTCTTCATAAAGTTTATTAGGTATTAAATTGTTTTATTGGGTATAAAATTGGTTTAGAGCATTACATCCCAGGCTACTGTAGCTATAAAGATTTCAGTGGCAATTCATGAGATTCATGGAAAATTAGAGACAGCAAGACTTCCTAGGTAAGTCAAAAAAAGGAAAACCCACCCACACTGTATGTACTGCCTGAGGAGATAACTGCTAATGAGATAAGTGTGATGTACAGATCTGTTATAAAAAATTACTTAAGTTGGAAAGATAGCAGGTTCTTCAGTAGATCTTCTCTAGGGTGTTTTCAGGAGCACATTTACTTGTTCAACTTGGAGATAAAAGGAGCTGTTCAACTCCAGAGGAGCACTGCAGTGAGAAGGAACGACAGCCTAAGCAGGTTGAGGTATTGGCGGCGAATTGTTAACAAGCCAAAAACCTACAAGGCACTTAACCAGGCATTTAATTTTAACTGTGTGAGTGATCCTGCTCTAGTCAATGGAATAACACAGAGCTGTGCAGTTAGGCAAGCAGTCAAGTGCTTGGCTGGATCTGGAACTACAGGCAATTGCAAATTGCTTTCCTGCCCTCAGTAAGGCCATTCTGCAGCAGCAGCCAAGGCAGGAAGGGATTTCCTAATGATCCCAAGGGATATAAAAAATTTCTCTCTGCACCTTTTCCTTATGTTGGCAGGCAAAAGCAAAGTGCAATCTAATGGTTAAAAATGGAAGGCAGTTTGGAAGTAAGGTCCGGGTTGAGATAATCCACACAGGGTTCCAGGGAATCAGCCTTGGGACTGCCCTGCTGAGACACCTTGGAGTCCCTGGGACCCCTGTGCAGTCACCCTGACAGGCTGGGAGGTGACTTTGGGCTGCTGGTTAGAGAGGGTGGATTTGGGAGCACCTCACTTCACCTGCCCTCTTCCCAGTAACTGCTGCTAGCTTTTTTCTTTTACTTTTGTTTTAACCTAACATCATACGCCGACTGTCCCTAGGGCCAGCTTCAAAATAAAGTTTCCACTTTCTGCTGGAGAAAGACATTTACAGAACTTGTGCTTTTGAGGTGTTGTCACACAGTATGGTTAGTCCTGTTCAGTCACAGATGTTACCTGCTGCCTACTCTTGTGTTTGTTAATATAAAACCACGACTGTACTGCTCACAAGTGCAGGAAGTGTGCTCTGCTTGATAACTTTTGGGTTGCTGCACATCCTTAGCCATGACAAGTAGAGGAAGGCGTTGTTCTTTTGTGTCTTGGATTACCAGAAATTGATGCATGTTATTTTCCAGCTCATGAAGGAGTTGTAAATCTCCACCTGTATCTATTGCCCTGTTACTACAGTAATTGTAATGTGAGAAATTTCAGGAAAGCAATATTGTTTGAAGAAATTCAGATTCGACATCAAAGAAACATTAGGCTGAATTTAGTCCAGTCTAGGAAGCTTGCCTGCTTAATTTTTAAGACATAAAACTTTTATATAATTTACAAATATTGGAGAAGTAAAGTTTGCCAGTTGATGGACTTTCTTTTGAGCTGTGGTATTTTCTTCCTCCCTAATACTCTGTGAATTTGATGTACAAGTTTAAATTCCCCAACTTCCATCAGGCTTCTTTAATTAAACTGGCTAACAAAGGGCCGAGATCTTGACCCAGCAGCTTACACGGAGATCTCCATCATTTCTGTTTGAGTTTTTTGATAGGTTTTACAAGATGCCTACTCTGACTGTAAAACCCCTCAAAGTAGTAGAGAATTTGCCACAGTGGGTCAGCAACCTGTTCAATGTTTAATTATCTTTGTTGTTTAAAAAGCTCTAATTCATTCTGAAGTCAGAACTTCTCCAGCATGATCTACCAATTATTAGACTTCGTTGTGTCTTCTTCTGCTACCTTAAAGAGCTACAAACAGAATTTTCTTTCCATGCAGCTGCTTATTAATCTATCTCTTGGACTTCTCTCAGAAAATAGATCGGGCTTTTTGCATGTTTTTGAGGTTGAAAACCACACTTCTGCTAGGAGGACACTAGTGAAATACACTTAATTTGTCAGAGGAAGACAAGGACTTTTTCTGTTTGCACCAGTTTGGGCAAGTTTGAGCCCCTTGACAAGTGCAGACATGGGACAAGTTTACCTGCAGAGCTTTCTGGAGCTGCCTGGCTGCCCCTTTGGATGCTCCAGGAGCAGCTCTGGGGACCCTGGAAGCTCATGGAAAGGCTGAGTATTCCCTGGGGCCCTGGCCTGGGCTCCTGTCAGAGCACCAAGGGGGATTTCTCTTCAAAATAAGAAAGGTGAGAAAGTCTGGGTTGAATACTAATTTTGAAATTCTGAGCAGAACTGATGTTTTCTAGCCTGAAATCCTGCAGAGATCTGCTAATGTGTAACAGCTCTCTGCCTGTTCCATGCAGAGCCCAGAGACTCACCACAGCTGGCTGTGTTAGGGTAATATTTTGGCTAAAGATTTCCAAAAATTGGGAAACCTGAGTTATTTTTTTCTGCCTCTGCTGTAGGTTCAGATTTGACTTTCAATAAGACATTCTATTTTTGTATATTGGTTTTATTTTCTATGGCAGATGGGAGGAAATATTTCTTTCTGTCCATGTCCGTCTTTCAGAGGATGAAATGCTCCTGGTATTTCAAAATGCATCTGGATGTAATTGAGGCTTCCATGACTGCTGCCACATTAACAGCCACAGTATTCCTCTTTTAAAAAATTGAAATTTACCCTTTAACAGGTCCATGCCAACATAAATTATAGTTGGACATTTTGTCTCCAGCAAAGCTACCAAAAATATTGTCTCCTCTTCATTCTGAAACAGAGATTAACATTTGCTTAAACCTCAGCTGCTCGCTCAGCCTTCCCAAGCCTGTCAAAATGATGCAATGTCTTATTATTTGTTTAAACTAGACTGTATCATCTTGAATTATAATTCACCCAATTTATGGAGCATTTGCACAACCTGCTCAAGCAGCAAGGATGGGGGAATATGGAAGGCAGGGGGAGTGAACCAGGACTGGCACAAACACCTCTGGGATCAGGTCTTTACTTGGCCCAGTCAAAAGAAATCAACCAACCCCCATTTAGGCTGAGCAAAGGGACACGAGAGGCCACAAAACTCTTTCTTCCTCTGTGCTACAGGGTACTTGAATTATTCCTTTAAACACAGCATCCTTCATGTAAAAATGGAATTGCTCAGCATAGTTCAGTCATAGGGCAGAAGCTGCTACCTGAGCTGGTTGGCAGCAGGTGACAGAGAAAGGGGAAATGGGGAAAGGAAATCGTTGTTGCCATCACCTGACAGAGCAGATAAGGCTGGCATCGCTCTGAAAACACAAGTGGTAGAAGCAGCAGAGCATGTAAACATTGACACAGGGCAGGATTTTGATAGAGTGGACACTGTAGTTAGAGCTAGGGAAGAAATCCCTGGGGGCCTTGACTGTGGTTATTGCTTTTGTCTTATTTTATCTCTGTAGAGGTATTAGCTGCTTGTGACAGCCTGACTCTGAGAGAAGATGGAAAGAGATTATTTAGAGACAAGAGGACAGACAAGTGTCTTGTATTCCGTGTTACTCACAGCAAACGTGCTCCAGGGCAAAATTAAATGAACTTTCAAGTCCAGAGAAGCACCTTCATAAAAATGATGTAAAGCTATTTTTTTTTTTTTCCCAGATTTTCCTATAGATGATAAGCAAAGCAATGCAGCCCCTGTAATTGTTTTGTTGGTTGGGTTATTTTTTAGCATCCATTCCATTTTACCAGAAAACTTTTTTTTTCATTTGAGGGGTTTTTTTGTGTTTTTGGTTTTTTGGGGGGGTTGGTTTTGGGTTTTTTGGGTTTTTTTTTTTGGGGGGGGGGGGGCGGGGGTTGTTTTGTTTGTTTGTTTGGGGTTTTTTGGTTTGTTTTTTTTTGACGGTATTGTATTTAGGTTGAATAGGAAAGACTCTTGATTATTTCTTTGGCAGGCCAGAATGTTTACAACAAAGGCTCCACAAATAAATAGTTGGATGAAACCTGGAGCTCGGTAAATGAAGAGCACTTGTGACCCAGCAGGGATAAAACACATCAGCCATGTGATGAAAGAATTACTTAACCCTGTGGCACTGTCTCTCTCAGTTCTTGGAAATTCAGACTTTAATGAAGCAAAGTAGCATTTAATGATTACTGCCATTCTACAGAAACAGAAAATTATTGGAGTAACAGAGGAATTTGTTTTATTTCTTTATTTTAGCCAAGCTGAGGTTGAAGTGTATATTTTGGAGTAGAAGTACAGGCACTGTCTGGGAACATAAAGTGCTGTGGGTCACTAAGTAAGCTCTGTATTTATTCTAATGCAGAATTTTTCTGGTCACATCTGACATGCTTTTGAGATAAGTTTTGTGCTGATACAAGTGAAGAATGGTGATGAATGACTTAATTAGGGAAGCTGTGAAAAGGCAAAAGGTAAATGTTAATGCCTTCTTTGTAATCAGCTAATGATCTTTTTGTCTATAATGGGACATTAATTTGCCAAATAATTTATCTGAGAAAGAACAGAGATTTGGCAAGGAAGTATAGCTAAATGTGTTGAGAAAGGAGAAGCCCTTATATAACATCCTCAAAAAGGTTATTTTCAGATGTTGTTGAAACAAAATATTTTGCTGGATCTGAAATGAACTCTCATTCCATACTTTGAGTTGTCAAACACCTTGAAATGTCAAGCACAATTTTGGTTCACTTTGAAACCATATCTGTATCTCTATATATTTAACTTCTAGAAATCTCTTGCAAACAAAGAACATCCCTTATTTGCTCAGCACTTTTATAATATGGGACACTATCTTCCCAATAAGCTGAAGCTAATATTTGCAGAGTTCAATTGTGAGGACACTTTTAGCTCTTGGGAAAAAAACTGCCAAATGTATGTGTGTGTGTTTTCCCATCCTTATGGTAGATGGAATGTGGCCTAGGTAACTTAGAGAATAAAAACTTGCCTAACAAAGTCATTTGTATGTCACCATTGATAAACTTCTGTTGGTTTCACTATACAATACAACAAACAACCAAAAAGAAAACCTGCCAAACAATTTGTCAACCAAAGCAAACCCTAATCTAAATCTTTGTAAATGGGAGTGACTGGTCTTGAAGAAATGGAATTAAAAGAACCAGTAAAAGGCTGTCTGGTGATACATCTCTCTTCAAATTGCCCTGGAGAGGCAACAAATCTACAAATGTGACAGCCTACTTTGCAGTCCTGGAATTTGGAGATTCTTTAGGGAGCTGTCCATCAAAATCACAAACAGCCTTTTTCTTTTGTGTTTTACCCAAATTGCATCCCCTTACCAGCTCTTTAGGTGATGTAGAAAATAGCTTAGTTTGTCACTCATTTCACAGCCTATGATTAATGTTAATATCTGGCCATTAATAGCAGCAATAAAGCATTTAAGCAGAGTGAATCACTAGGACATAATGGCACTTTCTTTCCTAAAAGTTCCTTTTCTCTGCCATTTTGTGTTTTCTCTGAGGTATCCAGAAACTCTTCCAGACACCTGCTCTCTGATAGTCAGAAAAGTAAAGTCAAAGCATGTTGTAACAGACTTATCAGAGGGATTTTTTTTTTTTTTCTTCATTTTTTCTTGTTCTTTTTGCAGCTCAGGTACCTGCCAAGGCTGATGGTGCCTGGGTGAGCATGCAGTGTAGGCAGAGGCATTTTTCAAGTTTCAGACATGTTTCAAATATCCTATTCCAGTTGAGGAGATTGAGAGGCATTGCCCCTCCTCTGGCACTTTCCCATAGCCCTGGGAGGAGAATATTAATCATGGGTTCGTTATCCCAAGTAAATAAGCATTCCCGGTGAAAGCCATGCTCACACACATCTGCATCTAATGTTTATTAAGGATTTGGCACTTGCTGTGTGAAACAGGACATCAGCTGAATTCAGTAATCATGTGTAGTTTTAGTGAGCAGGTGCTCCAGCTGAACTTGTCCATTATAAGCAGGCGATGATTTGTGAGTTTTTTAAGTATAAGTTGCGTGTTTAGTTTGCTGATTTAATTTAGAATGGGAGTGTGGGAAGGGCTGCCTGGAATTACTCTAATGATTTGTTGGTATTTCTACTGGCGCACTGATCTTTTTCTTATTGCTCACCTCAGATATTTTATTAATTTCCCTCCTAGAGATCAGTTTTCATTGTAAATTCTAGCTCCAGTTTGAGTTCTGCTGTTGAGGGCACAGGAGAGAATGCTTTAATGTGGTGTCACTAGACTGGCTGGGCTCCGTGCGTGTGAGGGATGAGTTCACACAATTCCTCACAGCAGCATTATCTCTGCTGTACACCTAAAGCACTGAGACTTAGCAAGATTTATAGAACTATTAAGGATGAGCTATCGGGTAGATCTCCTGGATGATAATATTCATCGTTCCGTGTTCGCACAACCGCTCCTTCAGGAAGGTCACAGAGGAGGAACGAGGTGGAATTAATGCTTTGAAAATCAGGAGTGCCCCCCTCATCCTCAGTGCACCTGCAGGTGAATTTAAGGAGCGCTAACAAGAGATGGAAACTGTCACAGCTCCCTGAGTGCCAAGCATCCAGCGTGAGGACAGTGGGTTTCCTCACTTCCCCATTTCTGCCTTGCTTCCTTTCCTTTTTGTTTGTGTCAGCGCTGCGTGGAGATCGTTATGGAGCAGGGCTGTGGAGAACTCCCCGCTCTCATCTTGTCTGTCTTCCTTAGGGGTCCTGCTGAATGCACTTCTCTGCTGCCTCCGTCCTCGGGTGCCAAGGCTTGAACAAATCAAACCTTTTGTGCTTCAGCCACCAAGCAGCCAAGTGACAAATGTGCCTCATCTGTGCTGGCTTCATAACGTGTCCTCTAAGCTCTCTTTGAGCCCCCATGGTACTGCTTTGTGCCCCAACACCGAGTTCTTGGGACTTCTTGTAACCATGTTCATAGCCTAATTTAAGCTGAGACACCAGATGTTTTCATGGTCTAAAATATTAGTAATTAATCTGAATTTGTAGTGTTTCTACCTTGGAAGAAGCTTTTACTTTAATAGCTTTTTTTTTTTCCCCCTCCAAAGTGTTATTCTAAGTAGATCAGCATGCTGAAATTTGCATCGTAAAAGATTGTTTTGGAACAAAGCAGGATCTAATGAGCATATAGTAAATCCCTTGGCTCTGCAGCAAAGCCACAATAAGCATAATAGCTCTCACTGAATGAATCCCTTGCAACCTAAAAGCCTTTTTCTTTAAAATGAAATAGCAACCCTGCAGGATTTAGTGTAGACAATATGCAAAGATCATTAAAGGTCTGCTGTGGAAAGAGAAAACAAATGAGGATGACTCCACTTAGGGTCCTTTGAAAAGACCCTTTGTGATCACTTCATTAGTCAGTCTGTTTCAATATTTTCTCATTCAAGAATGACTTTATTCTAATTGAAGCATCAATAAATTCCACTCTTTATTCTTCCTCCCTGTGGTCTCAGCTAAAATGTCAGGAAGCATTTTATCATTTTTCAGCCCTCTTACTGAAGGCTGAGCACACAGGAAGTATTATTTCATTAGCAAAAGGCTGAAAGTATGAACTGCTGGTATTGCACGAGAAAGTTGAGAACTCACTTTGGTGGGAAAAAAACCAAAAAACCACAACAAAAAAACTGGTTGAACAGCTTTTATTTTTTTATTTTCCCCCTGGCTTGGCTTAGGTAACAATTGAAGGGAGATGCTGTTGGAGGGTTTAGTGCCCTTCAAGAGATTTCTGTGGTCCTGTGAATGCCTATATGTCAAGCAAGGCATCCCTACTCTGACCTAAGATATTCTTGCTGATCTTCTCCGGGCGTCTGACAGAGATCAAACGTGGTTTGGAGATTGCTGCCATGCTCAGCTGATCTAATCTTGAGCATTTTCTGTGGACTGGACTGTGGCAGTGTGTGTCTTGTTCTTGTGCTCCAGAAGCAGTCAGCATTGCCTGGTGCTTTGGTGCAGGTTAATAAAGCACTGTCTGGCAAAAAGGGGTATTTTCCTAAGAACTTAAATGTTGCAGGAGCTCAGCTGCAGATTTTCTCTTGTAAGCTTAGTGTACATATGACTTTATCCCTTGCTGGGGTTTGAATTTAGAGGGAGATTTTCTCTGTGGTCTATTGGGATAAGTGAGGAGAAACAACCTAGAGCAAACACATGAAGGAGATGTGAGGAACAAGAATAACGGGCTTGTCTTTAATGCTGTTTCTTTTGTCCCATATAGATTGTATTTTTCCAAGGCCAATTTGTTGAATCTTAACAGTTATAGTACAAACAGTATCTGTGCTGACATATTTACAGAAATGACTGACAGTGATTTGAGAAAAAGTTGAGTAAATTTTTAAGAAAGCAGAAAATTATTCTCATCAAATGGATTCTTAAAGAATATGTTATGAGAAGCATCTGCCTGGGACAATTAACAAACTACATTAGAGATACCAAATTTCTCTTACTTTGTAGAGGAAAAATGATTTGTGCTTGCAAAACACAACATATATGGTACTAGACCAGAAGAAATATGCAGCCTCTTTTAGACTTGAGGAGAATTCAGAGAAAATAGAGTTATTATCTCCAGTCTATGAAGTTTGAGGGTTTGCCTCAAAGCAGTCGCTTTCCTACGCCTGTCATTTACACAATAGGAGCTGTGAACATCTCCTGGAGCATTTTGAGGTGCCAGCATTCATTAATTTGCTAAGAAAAACAAGCCTTTGAAAATTAAAACCTTGCTCTTTGTCCGTCCTTTCTCCCTTCTCCCATTCCTCAATGCTTGCCTGTCAGACCCTGCTGTCCTCCCTGAGCAGTGGTGCCAGGGAGACTGGAGCAGGGGGAATTTGTCCAGCATCACTGCACTGACTGAGCTTCCCTAGCAGGAAACAAGAATTCCTGAACCACCACCACCTTTTGGAGCTTGGGATATTTTATTCTTTGCCATTTGAAGTCCGAGTGTAAAGCCCAGCAGTGTGGCACAGGGCATCCTGCCTGTGCAGGGTCAGGCTGATCTTCTTGCCTTGAGGGTTTTTGTAACTTCCATCCCCCACCAGCAAGGCATTTCAGGGAGTCTGGAATTTTCCTTGCAGAGGGGAGATCTGCCTCTTCCCCAGACATGCTCTTTTCAAAGGTGCATTACCCTTTGTAAAAGTTGTACAAAATATAGGTTTATGGAGATCGGATCAGTAGTTAAAGCATATGGGGCATTTTTAATATCTCTTTAAATCCTGTCTCCTCCCTTGCATAGCAGCCAGGCTATTAATTTATCAGCCCTAGTTCTTTGCACACAAAGTTTATCTTTACAGCAAGAGTTTCTCTAGAACATGTTTCAATTTCTTCATGCTTATCTGTTTCCCTCTGTAAGAGGGTTAGCAGAAGGGTTTTATCTTCTCACAGTTGTCACATCTGAGATCTTAACTGGCTTGAGGTTCTGCGTAACCTCTAAGAAACATGTGAAGGACAGCCTCTAAATTTGCTACTGAAGAGCCACCAGACAAATATAAAACGTGCATGTGTTGAATGTCTCATTGCAAGAATGAGAATGTCATTGGTGTGGTGGGGTTTTTTGTTTGTTTTGTTGTTGTTGTTGTTTTCCCCTGGAAGCAATTCATCTGTAAATACCAGAAAACCTCAAGGGATCCAAGCTGAGAGGTCAAACTCCAAAAAATTCTGACAAATTTTAAAGGCTAATCAAATACCTATGAAAAAAATTCTTTTACTTTCTATAAAGAAAAGGTATCATTTTGAGTCTGCCATGAAATTGACACTAAAAGACTCTGCAGGAGGATCTTGCAGCTCATCCTTTAACTCTGTTGTAATAATTGTGAGAAAAGCAGCAAGCTTCCAAGTATTCCTCATTGGGACAAGTGAAATATTGATAAAAATAATAATCATAAAGCTGTAATACTAGAGCCAAACATACCTAAAGACTTGTATGGCTACACCTACTCTACCCTCTGTATCTCTGCTTCTCACTTCAAATTAAGTTCTTGTTTTTTGAGCCAGGAAAAAAAGACAAAGAAAGCCCCAGGTGAAATTCCACCCTCCAAAAATCATTATCCCAATTATCCCAAACCCACTGCTCTGTTTCCAGCCTTCCAGAGCAGCAAGAGTAAGGGATGAGTATTGACACATATAGGATAAGAGGACTCCTAATAACAGAATTACCTTTCATGTTTGAGGTTTTGTCACTCTCCCTCTACATCTGCTGTGAGCAGATTATCTGCAAACTGCTTTGAGCGGGAGTTGAGAGCAAAAAGGAAGAATTGTCACCGACTCAATGTCGGGATCAGCCAACCAAGGACCCTTTTGGGTCCTGCAATTTGAAATAGGTCAGAAGTTTATCCTGAAACCTCTGACAAAACAAAGATCTGTGGAACTTGAGATGTGATTTCTTTCTTTTTTCAAGTCTCTTTTTGGCAGCTAAAAGTCTCTCTGATGTAAGCTGTTTTGTCCCAACGTGGAAAGAATTTTGCTAAGTGCACCACAAACTAGCACAGGCTATTTTGAGAAGTGACAGTTGGGACGTTTTTAAACCATAATTACAGCTGTCTTTAAAGATGATGATAAAAATGCAGTTGATGAACAAAACGAGACCATGTGATTAATTTTTCCATATGATGTATTTGATTATGACAGCTCCCCAGTCTCTAACAGCTTCCTATGTGAAGGGAAAACCGGAGAGAGTGCTTTATCTAGCACAGCTGATTAAATATGACTCTCTAGGCAGCTCTGAGAATACGTGCAGGAGAGAATATCCATAAAACTCCATTAGGAAACAAGAAAATGTCAGGCTATAAATTACTTTGAAAGATCCGTTTTCAGTGATCTACATAAATTGTCAACATCAGAGATGCAAGAACACTAAGTGTGCTACATTCCTGTTAATTTTTTTGTTTCTAGTGTGGGCACTAGAAGAGTTGGCACGTCCCTTAAGGACTGGAGGAAAAGTACAGAGCTCCCATGTTTCAGATAGGAAAGGATTTTATTGTCATCTTTCAAATATACTTTGAAGAATCACTTCTGATTTAGACCTTGTTGGTTCATGGCTGACTGGAGAGAGGGAGATTGAAACAACAGCAGATTTTTTAAGAATTAAGAGTTACCTTTCTGTTTGACTTCACCAGAGTAGGAATTTTCCTGTACCTGTAGTACACGTGGATTTTATTTTACACCATGGTGTTACAGGGGCTGAAGAAGGCTCAGTGCTGCCTGCTGTTGTGAATTTACTGTGTGTCCTCCTGCCTTCAGATATTGCAACTTCTGTCAGAAATCAGGCTTTTGTCATCTCAAGGAACCACAATTGGATCCCTCTGCGAGATCCAGCTGATAAATTAAACCAAAAATATTTCCTTTGAACACTCTGTGCTTTGGCAAAAATTCTAAGTGATGACAAATACTAGTTCTAATGTCATCAAAAGATTGTGTTATTTTATTTTTACCAAAAAAAAAAAAAAAAAAGTTTGTATTTTCAGCTTAAACTGACCTTTCAGATTATGTATGTATGTAATCTTACATTAGAAAAGGTTTTAACACCAAGCAGATATTCTGAAAATCATCAGTAACTCAGTTTCAGAAAAGCTTTTGTGGTGGAGGTAAAAAAGAGCTTGCGTTTCAGTTAGTGAAAATATTTTAAATTGATGTTATTCTTGAAAATTTAGGTCAACAAAATTTCTGAAACTTGTGGAAAATCTTTCATCATAGAAAAATCTTCTCCAGTCCTGCTGTAGGTGTGTGTAGGCAGTCTAGAAGACAACCATTTCTGGTAGGCTTTGCCTCGAAAATCAAAGAAAGCCTAAGATCCCTGACTTTTAAGAATTCCCACGCTGGAATATCATAAACCAGGGATATCTGAGCTGCTTTAAAATCTCCTCCATCCTTTCTGCTGCCTTCACTCAGAAAGGAAAGTTTGAAATCTGTGAAGTGCTGCTCAGGCAGCGTTCGGAACTGCTCCATTAAACTTCAGAGCCCTGTTCTGGCACAAGGGTTTTGTTTCAGGATGTGCAGAACATCCATGTCTGAAATTCTGCCTCTGGCAGGGCCATGGCACAAGTGCCAGGAGACATCCTCTGCTGGGTATATCAGAAATGAGGGACCCTGCTGCCACATGTTTTGAAGCTGATTTTGTTACTGCTGGAAGATGCAGACTGTGATTTTTCCTTTCTGGAAAGGGTCACTGAAATGCCCCCAAGTTCTTGGAAGCAGGTAAAGCACAGAGCTGCTACAGCACCCAGGCAATGTGCAATGACACCCTCAGAGAGATTGCTACCTGTGAAAAATGACCTAAAAGCCTCAGTGTACTGAAAATTTCATTAATTGCTCAATGTTCTATGTTATTAGAAAAGGTGGACTAACCCCAGCTATCCTGGAAAATTCAGATTTTAAAAGAGGTGGAGACCAACACATTGCAAATGCTTGGGTCACACTCCATTGGAGTTGCTTTGGCATCTATAAACTTGTGGTGTTGAGAGGAATGGGTGGAACTGGTGTGTCTGTGAAGAGGGTACAAAAGTGTAGGCGAAGGCTGATTATTTGGGAGCAAATCCCCCGCACTCCGAAGTGCCCTTTCCACTGTTACACATTCTGGGATACCTCATCTCTCCAGCTGCTTAAATCAAAGGTCTATTTGATGGAAAAGAAAGTTGTAACAGAGGATCTGAGACTTTTTCTCTCTCACTGAGCACCAGGGTGTTTAAACTACAGAATTCACAGCAAGGTACAAAGTTCTTAAGGACCACAATCTTGACTTCTAGTCTAAGTTTTCAAAGTTCTCTCTCCCCAGCTTTTCCTTCATAGTGATGCCATTTTTATTTTTACCTATTGATTTTTCTTTTAGTGAGATCATCTGTATCAAATTAAATAACCCTGTGCAGTCACTTCAGTGTGCACAATAATGTGATATTCAATTTACAGAGCACCAGTTCCATGGAGAGGGAAGAGCCTCTTGGGAGCTGCAGCTACTCTCTTGCCAATGGCAAATATTAAATCCCAAGAATAATATTTAAAATGCTAAAAATGGCAAACATTAAATCCCAGGATATTTCTGAGCTCTGACTCTGCAGGACATGATGCTGCTGGGAACAGGTCTCACCTGCAGAGCAGGAGACCACATCAGCAATGTTCTCTCTATGTATGTTGCCAAGATTTAAGAATTGATTAGCCCAGCACTCTGGCCAGCTCTACTTCCTACTTAGCGGTGGCCAGGCTTGTTTAACCCTTTTTAACTTTAATTTTTTTTTAAATCCTCATAAAGATGGGTTTGATCTTCAGCAGAAAGTACTTGTGGGAAAATGCATTTCCTTGGAAAATCTATTCTTTTTTGGCAAGGATTAAAGCCTGGCACCTTAATAGCCTGTCTGTACCCAGCCTGTGTTCAGAGAACTTTGCTGATGCACAATTGAGGCCATGGTAGGCAAGACACGGCCTCATCTCAGATTTTCTTTGATGCATAACATGTGATGTCCGGCTGGCTGCTGCATAAATAAACATTTCTGTAGGACAGCCACACCTCAGGTATACAGGAATAGCTGATAATTAGTGTCAGTAAATCATTATAGTGCAAGCCACAAACATTATCACTCAATTTGTAATTTACTCCTGATGTGGGTACTTGTTCTTCTTAATACTTAATATGTCTGTTTATAGAAAAGTTGATTGAGATAATTAGCAGTAAAAATGCTAAGGTAACACAGCTATGGTAGCATTTAAATTGCTATCAGTTTTGTTTATAGCAGCCTAAAGAGCAGTGCTGAAATTAGAAATTAGCTACAATTAGCAAATAAATTGAGTGTCTCTTGGAATTACTTGATCATGTCTTAAAATGTTGCACAGTGTGATGCTCACAGAGGCAGAGCTGAGTCCCTGAGCTGCTCAGCTGCATCAAGTCAAGGAGAACACACCTTCTTTGCTGCTGCTCCTGGCCTTCCATGGAGCCTGGGCTGTTGCCCAACAGTACAGGTTTGACGAGTGCACGCCTTGAAGCCAAAAACAAATTTTAAAAATTGCTCTAAGGGATTTGTTTCTCCATGGGGAAAAAGAAGGCGGAGTGGGATTTTCAGCAGCGTGCACCCTTGTGGGGAACGGCTCGGAGACTGTAGCACTGCCACCAGCTCAGTAAATGAACTTTGAGACACACATTTACTGCTGGCATATGAGAGGAATAACCTGGGCTGGAAACGTGTTGTTATCCCAGAAGATAAGCCATAGATATGGAAGGAAGCTTTCTCTGATTGCCTGAAATGTGTCACTTTGGAGGGCCTTGGGCATCATTTTATGTTCACAGTTAGAAATAGTTTGCTTCCCTCAGTAAGGTACTTTAAGGATCCTGCTTGATAAGTGCTTTACAGAGGCATGTAATTATTTTCCTGGCATAATTTCATGGTTTGATGTGGAAAGAAATGTGTTGTCTGCTCCTGTTAAAATGGGTCATTAAGTACAGTTTTGAGAATGAAAAGAGG
This sequence comes from Hirundo rustica, assembly GCF_015227805.2. Taxonomy (NCBI): domain Eukaryota; kingdom Metazoa; phylum Chordata; class Aves; order Passeriformes; family Hirundinidae; genus Hirundo; species Hirundo rustica. The sequence goes on along the minus strand of NC_053466.1, from coordinate 5,803,128 downwards.
GGGGATCAACCACTTTCAGGATCAGCCACTGACTCACCTCTCTCCTACCTAACTCTTACGGTAAAACTTTTGTCATTCTCTCACTGTTTGGTAGAAGCAGACAGGTAGATGTTTTCTGCATCACATGTGTCCAGAGAGGACAAAGTGCTGCTGAACATGCCATCCTCCTTCTTCGAGCACAAGTCTCGAGTATTCATCCAAATCTCACATGATGGCTCTCAACTGCTGGGATCTTGCCCAGTTTTGGATGCACATTTTTGATTATGTTACTGAAAATCTTCTATTTAGTGTAAGTTTCAGTAATTATTGGGCTGGAAGGGGACAAGATCTTCACCCTGTATTTAGCCATGTGCTGAAAGGGTGTGGGGATACTGAATCATGTCTGTGCTCCACTGAGCAGCACCTAATCTTCATGAATTAAAACAGGAGATCTTGTCTGGCCTGGAAAGAAATGACCCCAGCTGAGCAGCTGTGACATTGGTCTGGGGGGTGGAGAAATGGTGGCACGATGATGTTCACCTGGTGACACACAACTGTCTGAATCCTTGCCCCCTGTGCTCTACATCCAGTTCTGTTTCTTCAGGATCGGAAACATCATTCTTATCCAGGGAAACATCCCCTTCTGGTGTTAGAAGTTACATATTCACCCCCTCAAAAAAACGTCATCTGGGGTAAATTTCAGCATCTTCTAAGGAAGAAAAAGTTCCTTGAGTTTTTCCTGGCTGTTTCCTTCCTTCTTTCCACCTCTTCAGCAGATGTTGCCTCTTTAAAGAGCAAAACTGGGCTGAGGGGAAAGGGAAGAAATGACTGTCAGTGGAAAGCAGTCCAAGGGATTATGGATGGAGCAGTCACACAACAGCCAGACCCATACTGAGAGCTGAGCACCAGGATCAGACAGAGTGAGAGCTCTGGCCTGAGGCTGCTGCTGCCTTTTTTATTGTGTTTCCTTAAAGCCAGGTGTCTGTGTTCCCTGTGGATTTCATCTGTGGAGAATTTATCACTAATAAATAACTGTTTGTGTTGAATTTACAGATGACTAAACTGTTTTCTTTAATGTTGCAGTTTAGTACCTTTTCATTTTCAGGTTTGTGTGAGCACTGGCATTCAAAGGAAATAAATCTGTCACTCAGATAATGTACTTGCCCTTGGTACCAAAATACATAAATAAGAGTTACAAGGTCATTAGGCATATCAATAGAAAGAAAAATGTGCTGTGCATTAAATAGCTGACTTCCAGGCTGGGTTGAGCAAATAGCAGTGTACTAAAGTGTACTGCTCATTTCTCCTTCTGATTGTGAAAATCAATTAATTTTTTTTTTTTTTTCTGTAGCACTTCCTCTTTGCACTGGAAACCCTCCACACATGTCAGTCCAAATTTATGAGCAGTGTGTTTTTCTGTGTATTCCATTTATCAAATGTAAATTTCAGTGGCCAGTGATTTACTACAGAACTGTTTGGAGAGAGCAAGTAAATGTTACCTAAAAAATTATTAAAAAAAGAAAAGGCAGAGCAGAGGAGATTTTATTTGCCACTTCCCAAGCACTTTATCTTTGTCCTTGAGAGGGCAGGTTAGGTGGAGAACTGCCTCAGTATAGTTCTGGACTGCACCTTGTATGGAAATGTGCTTTTATTCTCAGTAAAAGGCAACCTTGGAAAGTAATGAATTATTGCTTATATTTTAATACCTTTCATTTACTTCAGCTAGACTCCACTACTAGGTGCAGGCCTGAGGGAGCTGAAACCATAAGCCTCCCTTACGCTGCATCACTCCAGACCTTGCTGATGCAAAGGGACAAGTCCTCATTGTCCCCTGCCAGGGAGTTCAGGCAGTAAATAATCAGCAGGGAGAAAATTGCGCAGTGTGGGTTCCATGGTGTCTGGGCAGGCTGGGTGATGCAGTCTCCACTCAGCCCCTTTCAGCCCTCATCATCAGCTCGGGGTAGAGAGATAAGATGATGGTAAGTCTGGAACACCTCTCCTGTGGAGACAGTCTGATAGAGTTGGAGATGTTTAGTCTGGAGAAGAGAAGGCTCTGGGGTGACCTTAGAGCCCTTTCCAGTACCCCATCCATGTGTCAAACACAGCCAGATGACACAGCTGATTTTTGTTGAAGTTTCAGTAACAAACACTGGGTTAAAATAGCACCCGTGGCAGAGGTTACCACCTCTGATTTGTTCTCTGCCTGATGGTCCCAAGAACAGTGATATTATGGTGAAGGGCTTGTCTCTCTGTGGCTTCTAAACTTATGTAACTAATGCATAATGCCATCTTCATTCCCCCCCCGACTCCCCTGCAGTGTGCAGCGAGAGGTGAATTGCGCGATCCTTTTGAACCGTTCCATAGCCCTGACCTCCGACCAGCAAACCCTCCGCACACAGCACCTGCAGAGACGCGCTTGTATTGCCTCCAAAAGGGGAAAAAGAAGCCACGTGTGTGTTTTCTGTGCCTCCCCAGGTGTGGCAGTGCGGGGGCAGCATGGAGGTGCTGCCCTGCTCCCGCGTGGCGCACATCGAGCGCACCAAGAAGCCCTACAACAACGACATCGACTACTATGCAAAGCGCAACGCCCTGCGCGCCGCCGAGGTCTGGATGGACGACTTCAAGTCACACGTTTACATGGCCTGGAACATCCCCATGGCGGTAAGTACAGCTCACACTCCGTCCTGGACAGAGGAAGAAGCACGAAGCTGTTCCTCGTTAGCTCATGGTGGTGAAGGGTGCTACTACAGCTGCGCAAAGCGGGCTGAGCTTAGGGGAAGTGTTTTGGTGCGTGCTCGGTACGGAGAGTTTTGCCATGTGAACTTGCTTCCTCAGTCTAAGTTCAGTTGTGTGCTCAGTCCAGACTGTTGTAGGCAGCGACACAGATTTATCATTCAGCCAGAGCAAAATGTCTCAGGTTTATGTGCTCCCCCAGAAGTCATTAATTTGGGGCACTGTTAAACGCTGAGGTGTTCATATGCTACAACAGCGGGGACGACAGGAATGTCCATAAATAAACATCATCGTTCATTGTGAGACTCAATAGACCTCAGAAGCATAAAAAACAGAGTATGCAATAAAAGAATCACACATTAAATAGCTTCATTGTCCACAGGCTGAGAGGTGCAATGTGGGCATGTTCTGCTTCTCACTGCGCGTACGAATTGTAGATGGCGTGTGGGGGCCTCTAGGTACCCTTGTAATATAAATATTAGATAAACTGTAGGTTCAGTTTATCACTTTGTTCTGTAAGTATATCACATGCTACATCTGCACCGAGCGTAATTCTTGCAGAGAAGAGGTTTATGTTATATCCCAGCCAGGTGGAAGCTGGCTGCTGCTGTGTTCCTTGGCTGTGTTTGCATCCAAATTATTCATGTGAAGGAGCACAGGGAGAGCAGCTGAGGGGTAACATACACTGATGTGTAGGTAAGGGTGGTTTAGTTAACCCTTAAAGCAGGGGTTTGCCTAGAGCTGAAGCACATAGGAACAGGAAAGTATGCAAACCCAGTGGTGTCTTTGGGAATATTCTGCTATTCCCTGGAGTTCATCAAAATCATGGGAGTCTTGTCAAAGACTTTGTTAGATTTTGTCCTAAACATCTACTCATACTTTGGTAGCTAGTTAATATGTGAAACCCCATTTTTGTTCTTTCCTCTTAGTTTTTAAAATACACATACCTGGAGGAGCAATGTTTCCTCCTTGTCCATGTGATCTCTGAATATGTCAGATATTCTCACAGGTCTAAATTCACTTGCTGCTGTTTAATATTGGACACTATGCAAGTGTCCGAAATCTGGTTTTGGTGATTTCTTTTGGCACAAGAGATAATTGAAAAGAATTATTTTGCCTTAACAAAAGGCAATACTGCCTCACTTTTTCCACACAAGTTTTCTGTGATGGTAGGAGGAAGGCAGAGCAGTGTCCATTAAAGGTTTATGGGCATTTTGGCCCTGTCTGCACACATAAAATGCACTTCCTAAAATGGTCGGTTTTCAATTAGGAGATGAAAAACTAACCTCTGTAAATCTGCTTGCTTGATGACATGTGCAAATGAATTCTGAGAAAAGATGATATTTAAATAAGCATTTACACCAAAACATGATTTCCTTTAATCTCTCTGAAATTACTTATTGATGCAGTTTTCTGCACTGAGCTATACACCAAAGCTTTTAAAAAAACCCAGGCACATCTACAATAAAAGACATAAAATCAGCAGAAGTACTGAACATTAAAATTTCCTTTCCATAAAATAAATTGATTGATTGATAAAATGTGCAGCATAAAAATAAGCCTATTAGCTCTCAGGGAAAGGAAGCTGATAGCGTTCATGACATTATTCACTGTAGTGTTCAATACAGATGAAAGAAGTACTGTACTGGCATAAGCCATCACAAAAACCTTCTGCAGGGGAATTAGGAACATTGCTAGCCGGTTTAAAAGAATATGTCTACGAAGTAAATCCTGTGGACACCTCATTCTTGTGCCATCACACTTTAACCTGCCCACAGTGACTGCAGCAGGCACACAGGGTGAGCACAGCTTTTTCATAGCTGCTCAATTTGCTGCTCTTGTGCCCTGTAGAAACAGCGCTGCAGAAAGGGCACTGTGTTGCCTCATTTTATATAGGGCAGAAAAGAGGCAGGTAAAACACATGCATTTTCCCATACCACAAAACCGATCCAAGTTAACTCTTTTATAACTCCCACCATCTTTTTCACAACTCACAGGGTATTGAGAATGTGTGCATAATGTTTATCTAGATCAGCAGATGGCCTCGGGCACACCTGCAAGATCACGTTCCAATAACCTTCAGCAGCAGGTCAGCGCAGCTTTATTTCTGTTAATACTTGGTATGTCCCCACTTATGATGTATTCTTCGACAATTTTAGTGATAAAGGAATCTTTCATTGAATGATTTATTGCACTGAATGCCTCAGAGGATTGCTCTCCTTCCACGCAGCATCAAGTACTACGTAAATTAACATTCATTTGAATGGATGCTGCACTGGGGGCTCCTGACAGAACGTGCATCAGCAAGCAGCAGTGAGCACAGCAAACTCTTTATATGTCTAATAGGAAAACCTGTTCAGTATTACACTTGTATTCTCTTCTGAAAAACCAAGCATCTGTTGGGGATCTTAATAAACCCTGAGCTAAGATTTGCTTCTGTCTTGTAACCCTGCATTAGAAACAATCCATAAAATGTACAGATATTCTTCTGGATTAAAAGCACAAGGCACTTCAGAAAGATCTCATGCAAAACTCCCCAGTTTCAGTATATTTGATTAATATAGTGTCGGAAAAGGTTCTTGGATGAGGTAACTCTTACTGTCTTAATGTTGAACTGTGATGATTTATAACACTTTAAATCAACAGACTCTAACTCAGGACCCACCAGTTTTAAATGGTTGACTTTGCTCATATTACCTAGAATCTTCCAGCCTGTGTCTTTCATGGGATTTGTATTTAAACGTGAATTAAATTCTGAAGTAGAATGATAAACGTTTTGAGTTTAACTGCATTCTATGGCTCAAATCTGCAAGTGAGCTTCAGTTCTAGTAAAAACTGAATGCTGGTCTGTATGAATGGTTGGTGGAGCTTAATGACTTTTTGAGTAGCTTTGCTTTGAAGTTTTAACAGAACTCTTCTGACTTCATTTACATTACTGAATACTCGAACCTCTTACTAGAGTAAAGCATGACCAAGCTGCCATATTTTAGATCAGAATTAGTGCCTAAATTCTAAATGAATCCTAAGCGAAGGCTTCGGGATTGATTGCAAACACTTAGAACCGCTGTAAGTAACAACATTCTTATTGTATTCTTATTATTTAGATTTATTTTGGGGTTTTACTTGTTCTTTATGCTTCTTTTTCCACTGGCTTTCATTAATATTTATTGTCTGCGCTCAACAGCAGCTGTTCGATGAGCTGCTGCTTACAACAGAAGAAGGAAAAGAGGGAAATACAGCTTGGTATACAAAATGAACTCCAATTTGATTTCAGTAGAGATAGCAACCATGAAGCCAGTGCAGTGAGGTTTCTTTATTCGTTTTCTGCTTTGCAGAACCCCGGAGTTGACTTTGGAGACGTTTCTGAAAGAATTGCTCTGCGACAGCGACTGCAGTGCCGGAGCTTTAAGTGGTACTTGGAGAACGTGTACCCTGAGATGAGGGTTTACAATAACACGGTCACTTACGGAGAGGTACCGTATGTCTTTGGAAACACATCACAGCTGCACTCGTGCAGTCCTCTCCTTTCAGAGCTGGCTATCAGGATGTGCAGAGCAACTACACATCAGCACAGCAGTGCCAACAAAAATGCCCTCCACTCCTTTTAATCAGCACAAAGTGTTGCATGGCACCCCCACATCCCGGGTGGGTGTTTCCATATTAGGAAAAGAGTTTAAGTTACACCCCTAGAACTTTTAAGGAAGAAGAACCAGAATCTTCTATGCTCCTCAGACCATAATTCACCCAGTGGCAGGATAAAGGCACCTGCTGGATCTTTGAAACACACCTCAAGACCTGTAGCTGCTTCTATTGGGCAGCTTGCAAAAAACCCCTCCTTGATTGTTGTATACTTAAGAATGAGCACAGAGTCTTTTGGCAATTTTTGGGGTGCTTCTTAGCAGGCGCATGGGCCTTCCCTGCACTGTGCATGGCTTTTGTTCTTTTGTTCTGTATAGTTTGTTATTTTCTCCTTTAGAAAAACCTTTTTATTTTTCAAAACACACCCGATCAACCATCTCACTAACTATTTTTAAGCCATTTCTGGGAGGTTGCTGGTCAACCCTCAAAGCTTGATATACCTTCCTTGGGCTCATAACACTCCGGCCTCATGCAGAACTGTATCAACTAAGGAGTGTGGCTTTGAGAAGCCTCGTTCCTTTTGTTGGAGGGCAGCGGGTGAAGTCATCCTTACTGACAATGACATGCAACCTCCTTGGCTCTCATTTTGAAATACTGAGACATAAGTTTGAGGCAATCATTTTCCAAAATAAGATGCCACAGACATCATAAAGAAAATGTCAGTGGTCAACAGAGCTAAAATAATTGTCTACATGAGCTGCAATTAAATCCAAAGGCAATATATTTTCCCAGAAGATGACTAAATGGACATTGTTCCTTTCTCTTCCATTTGATTGACTTCATATAAAAATAAGTCAGGCACTTGATACATTGATACAAATTGCAAGTTTTATTCCATAATATCACTTTGCATCCTAATATAACTCTCCCCATGAGGAACTGAGAAAAGACATTGAGTAAATGCAAGAGGAGCTGTTGGTATCTGTCAGCTCTGAGAAGGTCATTAACAGTGAAGAAGGCCAGTAGAAGTGCCAATGTTGTGTCAATTATACCAGACACTGAGCAATGTGGGCTTTAAAACAAAGTTTGTTCCTCTTGAGCTGTCACATAGAAGGTTCGTGTGTCCAACAGGAAGTCCAGTGATGCAAATACCAAATCCCTTAACATTTTTAATAGAATAGGGCCATGCAAGGTATTTACCTGGTATAAACCAACCTAGGTCCCTTTCAGTCTTACTTTAGGCTTCATCTTAAATGACATCGAGTTGTTAAGTACTTTCTCTTCTGGTTATTTTCCTGGAGGAAAAGACGTCTGGATTTTTGTGAGTTTCAAGGAAAATAAATGTATTGAGTAGATGTGAAACAGATTGAAACAGTAGTAAAAATATATTTCCTAGTGACTCAATTCCCACTTTTTTAAAGCTATCTCATAAAGCTGTCTTCATCTTCTTTAGCCTTTATAGCACCAAAGCCATAAAATAAACCTCCTGAAATTTAGTTGTTGGTGAACCCCCTTATCCAATCAGATTCCCTGTTATGCTTGTACACTATAATATGAAGGATTATATACTGATTTTTTTCTGACACCTTATACAGCAGCTGTTTCTAAATTATGGGGGTGGCCAGACAGGTACTTTATAGTCTAAACCAAAACTGATCTGTTGAGTCTTTTGAGGTGTCTGTCTAAATAACTTCTCGTTTACAAGACCTCTAAAGTTTTTCTGTGTTCAAAATATGTGTGTAATGATTCCAGCCTCAAGAGAAAGGCTGGAAGGGTTTTCACCAGAGCTCCATCCCAGCTTATATGGACCTGTAAATTCTCCTTGTCTGGGGAATTTTTTACTTCCTTGGATCTCTGCACCTGTGCCCTTTCATAAAATGTGCTTTATGTCACTTCTGTACATAATGATGTACTATATTTTCACTTCGAATAAACATTTTTCACTTTTTTTTTATCAGCAACAGGAAGAAACAAAAGCATATCACATCCAACACCAATCCTGGGCAGCTGCTATCCTGTTTGTAAAGCCACATTCTCAACATACAGGGTCAGAATTTATGTTTGCACAGTGGCAATTTGGAGCAAAACTTGGCCGGTGAATTTTAGGAAGTTCTGATCCTTGAGTAGTTGCTGAAAATGTAGCTCTGACCCACGGTGTGTAAAGACAGCAGGTTGTCCAGACAAGGTCTTTTCCTGGAGCAGTTTCACTGCTGGCACCCTGTCATAGCTGGAGGAGAAGGATGTGTCTCTCAGAGAGCAGTTTTACATTGCGCTTGTTCCAGGAGCTGCAGCACAGCTGAGATTTAGCTGGACTGGACTAAAGTAGGGATTAATTACCAACTGAATTGTTTTCATTCTGATCTGGTTACAGGTGCGTAACAGCAAAGCCAGTGGCTACTGCCTGGACCAGGGGGCCGAAGAGGATGACAAAGCCATCCTTTATCCATGCCATGGAATGTCCTCCCAGGTAAATGGTGAAAATCCCATCATTAGTGAGAAACCTTGAACTTAAAGGATATTCAGAAGAAACAAAAATGAATTGATGTATTTGGGTTGAGTTTGGCGGTATAATTCCTGAGCTGCAAAGGCAAATGTCTGGCTTTACTCCAGTCTTGTGCCGAGGTTGTCCAGCACGTGAATCTATACTTCGAAGTTGCCAGTTAGGAAAACAGAAGAATCGCGTTACTTTGCTTAAATAACAGGGATCCACTGAAGATTAATTTATTTAGGCAGTCTGTGTGAGTGCAGAGTTCTTCTTGTTATGACATGACTTATTCATGGTACCTCTTTAATTTAACTATTCCTTCATCCAACAGGCTTCTGGGCAGAAATTATTTATCAAGCTGCTGATTTGATTCCCCGAGTAGGCAAAAAGTTAAGTCATATTTAACACTGACTTCAAAGGGAATTAAGAATATCCTCTAAGTTAAGACTTTTCTAAAATATAAGATTTCTCTTTTTTTGTCAGTCCATGTGCATATTATTATTTTCTTACAGATGTCTGAAGATTTTAAAATGACATTTCTTCTTTCCATGCTCATAGTGATTTTACTTATACAAGTTGGATGTTATTTAAATCCAGGACTTGGGCTTCTTCTGAAATGCAATTCTAGTTTCTTTTGAAGTAGCATCTGAATCAAAACTATGTTAATGAACATTCTCATGTGTAAATAAACTCTGACCTTATCAGGCTTATCAAATATCCAAGGTTCAGTCACACATATATTGATTGGGAGTCCTGGCTCATGCATCACCACGGAGGCAAAGTGAGACAGACAGTAATTCCTGCCGGCACAATGTCCACCTTTGGCCAGATCATTATGGAGTATTTGACTGACACTCTCCTAGTAGATGTGGAAGGAGCAGCCTTTGAATAAGGTAACAAAATAGCATTGCTTAATTAGATGTAAATTAGCTTCTCAAGAAGACTCTTGTTAGAGATGTCAAGGCGCTCAGAGAGAGTTCAGTCTCTTGCTCCATTCTAATCTGAACAGAAAGTTGCAAATTTAAGTCCTTCCAGAAAGTCCCTTAGCAACACCTAATCTCTATCAGTGTGCTGGCACTTAGAAGAGTAATGAAATAAATGGTTCTGACTGTAATTTATTTTGCAATTTAAGACCTTAACCTACTTGTTTGCCTCCATGATTCCTGTTTCACAGAGTAGGCCTTGACTTCAGGAAGGAAATAGTTACAGTGAATTTTTCCATTTCTCTTTAAAACAAACAAACAAAAAAAAACAGGAAAAGAGTTTTCATTCTGCAAGAAACATCAAGTGAAGGTAGAGGTGATTTTTTTATCTAAGTTGAGTATTTCACAGACAAGCATGAATTGAAGCCACTCAAATGCAGCCAAGTTAATTAATGATTACACAGCTGGAAAACGTCTATCATCTCACCACAATTTACAAAATTAATTCAGTGTGAGAACCACAGCTGCACAAACCCTAATCAAGGATATTCAAGCACATAGCATGAAAGGTGTTGACAGCAAGCGTTTTAATATATTAAATAAACATTTTTAAAGCCCCTCTTCTAATCAGCCTGGGTGAGCGTAGTTGTCTGCTGCATTTAGCTTTCCATTTCTGACATTTTTCATCTCAAGCATAGGACATAAAATACCCCTGTTGAGCTGAGATTTGGGTTATTTGTACCTGCCTACTGAATATAAATTAATATAAATAAGGAACTCACTTTCCCCAGTTGGGTTATCACTGGTGTTCATATGTCCTACCAATGTGAAAGCCTCTCCCTGTTCAGCTACAGCCTTATTTGTTTTTCATACTCTTCAATTCTGACAAGCAGATTACTGGTGATTTTAGTGTACACATGGTTCCACTGGAACCCACCTGTCAGGCAGGTATTTAAAGAAAGGTGAGTTAGGAATAATATTACTGTTCCTCTGTGAAAAAATATTCTTTTTCTCTGTCTCACCCTTCTGTCTCCCTTGGATGTTGTTCTGCATTACAGTGGCAAAATAAAACCACTCCACTGTGACTGCTCCATGAACAAAATGCCTTCCCCTATGTGTGTTTTCAAGATCAGTTTTCACCATGATAAATCACATCTTTGTAATGACATCAGCTTTTAAATTTCTTTATTCTAACAGGGACAAGCTCTTTTATGGATGCTCTGGAATGCATTTAGCCTGAGTTTACATCAATTTAGTTTAATGAGTTTGACTTGAGCTAAGTCATTGTAAACTAACAGCTAAGAATATCCAGACAAGGTTTTGCATCAATTTGAGTCAATTTCAAAACCTATTTTACAGCAAAGTAGTGTTCTTTTTATGTGTGTTCATTGGATCTGAAGTTTGAGTCTAATGGCTTTCAGGAAAACACCATTTGCAAATACTGCTGGGAGAAACAGTCTAGGGCTCCAGAAGATTTGTAAATAAAGGAATGTATTTGGAGTCTTGAACTGCTCTGCCTCTGTGTGTGGCATCCATTGCACAATCAGCTGCAAAGCCCAGTGGTTCTTTACATTTTTGTTGTTATAAAAAAAAAAAAAAAAAAAAAAAAAAAAAAAAAAAAAAGAGCGGGGTTGTGAGAACCGATAAAATGTCCCCCAAACTGGAACATATTGTTCTGGAAGATCCATAGCTTCATAGAATGGTTTCAGGACATGCAGGGTTTTTTTTGGGGTTTTTTTTGAGAGCACTTACACAGCCCCAGTGGAAATATTCACTGTCTCAGAGTAGTCTGTCTTGAATGCCGTGATGCAGAGCAGATTATATGGTATGTGAAGGAGAGGAGAACTTAATGAAATGGCATCTTGGGATAGAAGGGCCGTGGTGAGCAGCCTCTTTCTGCACCCTCCTCCCTTGCCTTTCTCAGCAGAGAGAGGAGAGGCACCGCAGCTGCCAAAGAGAGAACTCGCTCTGCATTGAGAACAGCCAGAAGGAAAGGAGAGCTCCGTGCTCGGATTCCTGGGGCTTGCAGCTGCACAGACAGACAGAGGAATGAGAGGAGATGAAAGGCTCTACTTAAACTGTTGCTAGAGGCCAGATATTTAACATTTTGCTAGGTAGAGCTGTAACTGCCCGGATCTGAGTGCAGGGCAGCAGGGTGGATGAACAGGTGGTTTCTCCACTTGTAGGGAGCAGTGGGTGGGATTCTGGAGCAAATGTGGAAGCCTGATAACTTGTGATGTTTGCCTTGAGGGGACAGGTATTCTGGAGATGTAGGGAGTTTGGGATTCCTGCATCACTCACTGTTTCAGTTCTTGTGTCAGCTGACAGCTTGCCTTAGCTGCAGGACTGAACAACCACTAAAGATTTCCTTTTGCCTAGAGCACAAGAGTGCGAGAAAGGTCAAATTTAATGCGGAAAGCTACCAGGCCCATCCTAGTAACTGTTTCCTACAATTACCTGTAGTCATTTGGTGCTTTTTTCACTCAACTGGAAATTAGCAGGAATGGATGTTTTTGCAGCCAAATCCTCCAGTTTAAAGCTGCCATTTTCTTACCATATTAGTATTCCTGGAGGTTCATATTCCATAGGCAGCAGCACTATTTTTGATCCAGGTGTGGTGGCTTTGATAAACAACCTTTGACATCTTTTGCATTCTGCCCAGATTTCTGAATGTTGAAGGGAAAACTATCCTATCTTACATCAGAATAGCAGATGGTATCAGGATTAGATCTTGAGTATTTAATAGAGCACTTGGCTTCAGTGTCATCTGGATCCTTCAGCTCCTCTGAGATAAAAGAAAAACTGAGTGAAGGTCCATCCCCATGTGATGTATAAAAGTGTGCTTCTGTTCTGCAGCTTGCAATTTGGAGTGTGTGGATATCTAAGGATCTCAGCCCATCAAAACCTGGGAAGATTTTTTTTTTTTTTTTTAAATTAATAAGATTTAATATTTCCTAATAAAGGGGACTTTGTAATTTGATTTTGGCTGGCTGGCACTGGGAGTGGATTTGACATGATGCATCATGCCTGCAGTCCTAACACAAATTCAGGGATTATTTCTTTGTGGATACGTCGGTGACACTTAAGATCAAGTTTGAACACAGGAGGTACAATTTTAATTGGCTGTATCCCAGTTTCTGCTTTCTATCCTGCAGTAATAAGCAACTTATTTTATTCTGTTTGTTGTTGTGGGGTTTTTTGTTTGTTTGTTTGTTTTTCTCCACAGTTTATGTTGTCTCTAGGAAGTTAAGATAGGAATTCTTTGGAGGGAGATGTTATTAATCATACAGTAGTTTCTTGAACCTTAATTTCTGGTCTGATTTTGCAGAAGCAGGCTCTACAGCTTTCCTATGTAATATGGTCTGAACTGGGATGTTTCTTTGTGGATGGGTTTTTGTAGAATTCTATTTTATTGAAGAATAAGCCTAAGTTTTCATGACTGTTGGAACAGCCATAAAAACTTGACAGAGAGTGCAGGTTCAGGAAATTAAGCCCATGTTGTTCCATTTGTCTCAAGATTGCACAGATAACAGTTTCCTGCACCAAGCCATCCCTGACCCTGTTGAGCTGTAACACAAACTGCCACTTTCAATACTGCAAACAGTTTAGAATAATGTATCTTGCACTTCTAAAGCCTGAGCAGTACTGGTTATTTCTGCTTTGACAGGCTGGTCCATAACAAAGTCTCTCCCAAGTGTGTGGCCACTGTGATGCAGAGCACATGTAACTCCGTCTGCTGGGATCTTGATGACAAAGAATGTTTTAGACCATTTTAATACCAGTACAGAAAATGCTGCTTATCTCAAATAGGAAAAATCTATCCTATTTTACAGAGCAGATGACCCATTATAAACAGTGTTTCTGATTGTCTACATAAGGCAAAGCCAACAAGTTTGTGGGGTGGTATTTTGGGACTACAGAGAGATAATAAAGACTTCAAGATTAATACATTTTCTGGTCAGTGTTTTAGCCATAGCTGCAGTACATTTGAACTCTGCTGAAAGCCCATTAAGTAGAACTGTGAAATATACAGTCAGGTTTTATTTAAAAAGAAAAAAAATAAAAGGGAAAATGTTGTGTTTCATTTGTATTTTTCTTTCCCAGCTCCTTTTTATGTGAAAAAAAACAAAGTAAATTTGTCTGACCTGGCAGTCCCTTCATATTTTGAATTACTTTGCTTGCTTGAGCTTATTTTACATATGTCCCTCCTGACCTCACAGTGGAAAAAAAACCCCGAAAGTGTCTTGATTTAGTGTGTACAGACTGTGCCATGACAAAGGCACCATTCATACCCAGAGCATCCTCATGTGGTTACCTCTCTGCTCTCTCTGATGTAGGCTCTCTTCTGCCTCTGTGCTTCACATGGCTGCTCTGAACAGAAGTGGCAGGTGGGAAAATGAACACATACGATGTCAAAGAGCATCTGGTCTGGGAGCAAGTAGACCATGCTCTTTTTACCACCAGCAAGAAATGATTATTCACAGCATGATTCTTCTGAGGTTAATAAGGATGGTGGTAGAAAGCCAGACTCTAATTTGAGTTTCTTTGATTGACTCTTAATGATATCTCACACACTGGCATCCAATAAATGGCAGGCACTTCTGACCTTCCTTCCCTTTCTTGTTAAGTAGTTGCAGCCATATAACAGCAATAGGACCAGACAGGCAGTGAATTTCCTGGGTGGTAATTGCATTTCTTTGGTGGCTCAGATCCTCGCCCTGAAGCATCCAGACTCACAGCACACAAGCCACGTAGCTGACTCCACTCTGCAGTCTTTTGGCACCTGGGTGTTGCACTTTCAGAGTAAGAAGGGCAAAATATTATGCTGGTTTAATGACTCTGGGTTTAAGCACAGAAGTGAGAAGTAGATAAGTCTGGTTTGACGTATTGGCCTGCTGCCAAATTAGCATCGTGCATTTTCACTTTAATGTGCTTTATACAAAACTGAAATACCAGAGTGTCATTCTTTATTATGTAGGCCTGAAGCATATATTAGCAAATTTGCTGCCATTTCCCTCATGGTTTCTTTTTTCCTCTCATATTTTTGGATACTGGTTGCATGGTTGAATTTTTTCAGTAATGTGTATTTACAAAAACTAATTAAACTTGTTGCTATCAATAGCCTCTAACAGAGCTCTTAAGAACAAGCTGCATGACAGAATTGACATCATGTCCTTGTTAAATCAACTCCTGCTGAGTGGGCATGATTTACATATTGATTACTTCACCCTCTTGATTGCCCTTTTTGCAGTGAAATAGAGGGTGGGGAGTGGTGGGGAGCAGAAGTGTGGGAGAAGAGAATGTTGAGTTTAGGTTTTACCAACACTCCCGAGATTTGCCCTGGAGCAGCGTGTGCCAGACCCAGCGTGCAGCAGGACAAAGGGCTCCTCAGCACCTCAGAACTCTCCTTTCTCCCCCAGCTCGTCCGCTACAGCTCGGAAGGTGTCCTGCAGCTGGGGCCGCTGGGCTCCACCGCCTTCCTGCCCGACTCCAAATGCCTGGTGGACGATGGCAAGGGCAGGACACCCACCCTCAAGAAGTGTGAAGACGTCCTGAGGCCAGCACAGAGGTTCTGGGATTTCACACAGGTGTGAAAGAGCTCAGGAAGCCTTGAAGAGATAAAATGGAGAGGGAATGGTGCTCTAGAGAGTATTTAATGAAAAACAAGGAGGTCTTTGGAGGGCTGTACTAGGAATTCCCACCAGTACTTTTCGTAGATTGTGTGCTACCCAGGGGTATTCCTTCATTATCCCTAGAAATTCTGGGGAATGCTTTCTAGGAATTCTTACTTATCCTGTCTTGGAATATTCTCAATTTTGGTCCTGATTGTCAAGAACATGTTTGTAATTGTTTACTCTCCAGGAGTCTTTGCATCTAGAACTTTTCTAGAATTTTTCTAGCACCTTTATAGGCATTTTTAAAGATCTATAATCTTCAAATCATTTTAAGTCTTTCAAAAGCATTATTACAGTCTCTGGGATTTACTATTCCTTGGGCTTTGTAGGGATTCGCTAGTGCTTTTTAAAGACTTTCTAGTGATTTGGGGGGATTTTCCCAGCAATTCCTAAATGTAGAATTATCAAGGAATTGTTTGGGTACTTTTTATGTATTAGCTAGCTTTTCCTAGGAATTTCTAGCACTTTCTGGGGCATTTATCACTTGATATATGCAGAAATGCCTGTTATAATGTTTTTTCAAGGATTTACTGATCTAACACTGTTTTTCTAGTCTGTTCACCCTTTTTTTCCTCTTCTTTTTTTTTTTTTCCAGAACGGTCCAATCATCAGCAGAGACACTGGCCGTTGTCTAGAAGTGGAAATGTCAAAGGATGCAAATTTTGGGCTCAGATTAGTTGTACAAAGGTGCTCGGGTCAGAAATGGATGATTAGAAACTGGATCAAACATGGTCGGCACTGACTGTGGGGCTGAGCTGCCTCTGCTGCTGGTGTCCATTGCTCAGTGTGCCATATCTCGTGGGGCATTTGTCTTAAAGCAAGTTAGTTTGAACAGGTCATGGCTCCCAAGAGTCCTCCATAGTTGGGCATTCCAAGGAAAGAAAGTAGAAAAAAGGAAAGCAGACACACACATGTCCTGTTTGACTCTTCCTTGCTCCGGCAGATGATGTGGGAAGCTTAATGAATTTTCTGTTGGTTTGGAAACCTTGTGAAGACCAGAACACAACAGGAAAGTGGATTCCTTAAGCTGTCCTAGAGGATTTGACAGACAGATCTTGCTATGCTGAGTTCAAAGGAGACATCCCAATACTGCCTCATAAAGAGAGTTCTCTGATGGGTAGCTTTTTAGCTTTAAGTTTTGGACTGGTGCACAACTCCTATGGTGAATAATTATGTGCCTTTTTTATTGTACTTCATATAAAAGAGGACTGGAAAAATTCTACCTTTTCAGCATGTCTGGTTCGTTGTACTAAACAAGAAGATCTGTAAATAACACTGGAAATATAATATATGAAACATTTCAAGGTTGATTGTTTAGAGAGTCTCTATTTCTAGAAAGAGACTGTTCGGTAAATGTTTACAGGTGGTTCTCAACCTTGGAGCAGCAGCATTTTAGAGACCTCTTCTAGTTAGACACAGGTAAATGTTGAATAGGTAAAATAGCCACATGCTCCGTTATATTGCCACATTTTACATTTGTTGGCTGTAGAGGCATCGCAGCTTAGCACTTGGATATTTGGCTCTTGTGAGGCAGTAAATGTCCTGGTGGATGGATGGATGGATTTCAGGAGGGCTCAGCTGGCCCCAAAGCCCTGAGTGTGTGTGGGTCCCTGTCCTGCAGGTCACTGTTGTGTTGTTCCAGAGACTGCCTGGAACAAGGATACTCCTTATTCTGGACATAAGTTGACTGGCTTAGGTGCCATCTGTGGAGCTTAAAAACTCAGATCTTCCATTTTGTTTCCCATCCTGTGAAAATGTCAAATGTGAGCAAATATGCTTTGTGAGCACTGTCTAGACAAATTTCCTGAACAAACCAACAAAGTCTTTTCAGCATTTGAAAAACAAACACGAGCCTAGTGATAAGAAGGCAAATTAGAGCAAGAGGTAGGGAGCATATATAAATACTGTTGCTCTGAAATATGAATATTTTACTATAGCTGACCCATTGGTAGCATCTTTGTGAACCTGAATTTAATAATGTATCCAGTAATTAATGCAGGATCAGTGCATATGGACAGAGCAGTGACAAGGTCTTATCCAAAAGGCTGTCAAAATTGATGACCACTGTCTTCAGCAGGTTTTGAATGTGGGTCCGTGGCACACAGCTTTTCTGTCCAGATGATTTCAGTCGTGCTGAAGGAGAGACACAGATGGTATCTGTTAATTTCCCTGTTTAATATTTTATAGTTATTTAAAAATAAAATTTGTTTTGTTTTACTGAGCCAGGAAAATAGGTAATTGCAGTCACTGTAGTACCATGAATCTTGGTGATCTGTTCCTTGAAGAACTTTTGCCATTCCTATTTCAAGGCATGCTGAAGGAAATTGAATGGAAACAAAGTTAATTTTTCAAGGGCATGATATGTAATAAAATATTTACTTTAAAATGCAAAATCCATCAGTTCTTGTCAACTCTTGGTTAGTATCAAGAAAGCATATCACTATATTTTGCTCCAATTTTATTCTTGAAATAGAGTGTGCAAGATGCAATACAAAGCCAATAGTCCTGGAGTTTACTTGTGACTAATTGCTGATCTTTATTCATGTCTCATGGACCAGGTTACACGTGAAGATATGCAAAAGAATAATTCTGGGTGAGATTCTTGATAGAAAAAATGCTTAAAATTCTGTGCTTATGGTACATTGTACACAACCTTTTGAACAGTGTAATAGGACCTGCAGGGAGAAAGCATCTTTAATAAATCAAGCAATATGGTATAAAATCACGGACAATTTCAGTATTCAAGCCTTCCTGCAGGTCCAAAACAGGTATGAAACTTCAGGCTAAATATAGATTGGGAACAGCTGCCCTGCATTTAACCTCCTTATGTTAAGGTATCAGACAATTTAAAACTGTATATACCATCTATACAGCAGATGTTGAAGGCTTTGTACAGGAGTGCGTTTGTAAGTTAGTTTTCATCTTCTCTCCAAATACAATTTCCACCTTTTAAAATGTATGAAAGCTGTATTCTCCTTTTGTTTGCTCTGATGGAGTTTTACTCCTTGAGGGAGGTGAGAAGGCAAAAGAAGGAGAAGATGGTTTTGCCAAGTGAGATTTTGTGGGAGCAACAGGTCATTCACACTCATTTTTAGTCTTTCCAGTGAGTAAGTGCTAACTATTTTATATGAACATGGCAGGAAGTAGAAATTAATTATATATCAGTGTGATTAGTAAATACCTATTAGAGTATGAAGTTACAGTACTGAACAGAAGCAAATAGGCTATGGGCTTTCTTTTACTTTTCTTTTTCCTTGTCTTGAATTAGCAATCTACACTTGATCCTTGGTAAGCAGTGGGGCAGAAAACCTTTCAAACCCTGGGTAAATGGAAAAGGAAAACTGAATATTTAGAGGAATACCGCAGTTTAAATCTGCTCTCTTAGAACAAGTCTTGTATGGGCCGTTTAGGAGCTTTGAAGCTGAGAAGACCAGATGAATCTTTGTTTCAAGGGAGATTTCAAACCTTCACTCTGATACCACCATGATGAAAGAGAATTGGTTGTCTCGGAATTTTGCCCCTCAGTGCTCAGGGCAGGGCATTTGACTGTGGCCACACTATCTGTGAGTGGTCAGTCCTGGCAGGTTTGAGTGCCAAAGCCACTGGCTGCAGGAGGCTTGCAAAAACCAGACTTAGGGTATAAGAAGGAAAACAGGTTTTTGTGGTAGATAAATGGCTTTGAGATTTACATAATAATATAAAAGAAATAACTCTTAAAAGGTGGAGTTGGTATTTTATGTGATTGTCATTTTTTTAAGACTTGCTGGAACAATTTCTTATATTTGCAAAACACATCTGTTGGATTAATTTTACTTTATTCTTTATCTGTATGAGCCACTGCTTTGGCTGTGGTACTAACATGGTGACTCTGCATGTGAGAGGGTCTTAAATATTCTCTCATCAAAGGAATAATAATAAAAAAGTCTTGAGTATTATCTGTTTTAACCAAAGTCTATGGTTCTTTTGTCAGTATTTCACCCCTTAGTATAAATTGAAATCCCGCTTAATGGCGTTCAAATTTTTAGTCTTGTTTCCCACAGTGCAGCATTCTAGATCTCATGAAAAGTATTCAATGCAGTGTAATATGCCTTGTAGAGAAAATTCAGATCAAAGGCTTTCTGTGCTATTTTGTTTGATTTAGGGGATTATGGAGCTAAATACTGGGTCGTAGGACAAAAGAATAGAAGGTAAGAAAGACCAGCACAGTGGTATGAAAGTCTAGCACACTGTTGTCAAAGGCAAGTCAGGAAAAATATACTTCTCTAAGCATGTCAGGGTCCCTAAAAATTAGCTCGAGTCTCCTAAGGTAATAAAAATCCCTTTCTTTTTGGGAGCTACAAACTATTTTCCAAGCTGAATTTAATTTCAGTTTAGTTAAATCTTTTTGTTCCTCAGCCAGAAATGTCCTCTAGCCTGGCTTGCTGGTTCCTGAGGCATGCTAAGCTCCAGTGGGAAGGAACCAAGAGAAAAGCTGATGCTTTGGAAGGACCCACAGGATTCCTCTGCAATCATGTAAGATCTCTGTTGTGCTCACACACCAGAACTCTTCAGGGCTGTTCCACAGGCAAAAAATCAAACCCAGGTTCCACAGAAGTGATCTAAGGCCAAAACATGGAAATAAACAACGGGTCTTTGCACGTATTTTGAAAGAGTTGAAGTATTTCTCTCAGTTGAATGAATAATTTGACGCTCAATGTGTCTGAAGATGAAGCCTTCATGGTCCTTCATTTACCTTCCTGTTCCTTTTTAAAAACTGTGATCTAGTAGATGAAAACCTCACTTGCCATGTGACAAGGGGTGTAATCTATCTGGCACGGGATAGCTGCAAGTACTTAAGCCAGAGCTAATAAGATTTAATGAAATAGCACCAGTCCTAATCTGTTCTTTAGATCAATTACACAGCATGTAATTCCTTCAGTCTCCAGTATTCATTTGAAATGGTTCATTACCAGCCATACAAAAGTGCATTATGGCCAGTTTTGGGATCCAGGGAGTTGGGCTATAAGAAGAACTACAATAGAAGTTGTAGTTTAGAGGGAGTTTAGAATATTATTACTCAGTTAGGGCACAAATACCTTTGTTTTTTCATGACGGGCTTTGGGAGGAAGGAAAACTACCAGAATTCACTTGATTGAAGGCGTTTCTAGCAATGATGTTCTATTTTTTCCTGCTGCTATTTTGACTGCTGCTTCTTAGTGATGATCAAAGTCAATGGTAGAGGTCATACCACAGATAAACGATGGTATTGCAAATTAGAAGATCTAGGTAACAGGCTGTACAGAAACCAAGGAATGATCAGGTCTTCACATGTCTCTAGGTCTAGATGGCACCACAGTAAACTTAATACCCAAAAATTCTCTTTGAAAAGAATCCCAAACTGCACTGTCCTCTTTACTACATTATGATGGATTTCAGAATGGCTTAATAAAATACAGTGACTTACATTGCAAGAGCATTAAAGACATGTAAGTAAAAGGTATTGAGTTCAAGAGTTGTCCTAAATAAAAACAATGGGTTTTGACTAAGAATACTTGCAAATACCCGGTGAAACAATATATGGCAGCCTGCTTTTGAAAAACTATTTCTGAACCAAGAGTGTCTTCAAAGACATGTAGAAGCATTGATTACTTTTCATAGTATTAGTGTTTCCTATTGGCCATCAATGAGTGTTGTGCAGTTTTCAAATTCTTTGTAATGTTTAACTAAAAAAAAAAATGCAGCAACTAGAATGCAAGTTGTGACTGCAAATAATTTTTTCATTATGTGGCACATCATCAAATCAATTTGTATTCACACTGAAAAAGTTAATAAATTACTATGCATTTTACTGCTGACATGAGCTGCATGTTTTATCATTGTACATTTGGACACGCGTATTAAAATTCAAAGATACACACAAAGGGAAACTAGAATAACAAAGCATATGGGCATTTTAAAATTTAAATTGCACATATTGTGTTCTGAAAGGTAGTCACCATACACTCGTAAGAGACTTGGCCCTGAGGGTGCACATCCAAAACTGGATTGATAAACAGCACAGACTACTGTCATCTACATATCCCAGCATCTCACCACTGCAGTCAATAACTGGTGTTAAGAAGAATGAAATAGGACACAGGGAAAATGTAGAATGATCCTTTCACTATATACCTCCCCCTAATTTCTCAGGGTAAGACCATCCCAAGCCAGAGGGTCTACACAGTAACCCAACCATTAGATTTAATGACGCTGGACCTGTACGTATCCAATCCACTTAGAGCTCTGGGTATGAAAACATCCCGCTGTAATAAATAGCACAATTTCTGTGAGTCAGTACCATAGCCTCTCATTCCATAGGATGCCCTGTAGTTCTCTTATGGTGGAAAGCTGTGAATAACTGCTGCCAGCTCTTTTTTAACACCCTTCTTAGTTTGACCTCTGTCATCCTTTTTAAAAATACATTTCTGAACTGACTGTCATGCTTTTTTTTGTGTCACCAGCAAACAACTTTGTAACTGCACAAGCAGATGCTCTGTGTCATCTCTTGTGCTGGGTGATAGCAGGGTGAGAACCCATCGGGTTCCTGAGCTGCTCAGTGGGATAAAACATACATTGCTGGTTTTAGCATTGATTTTGGATCTCAGCCAGGCTGTTTCTCCAGTGTGTATGACAAAGTTTGCAATTTGTGATCAAGGAGAACAGAGCATCTGAGAAAGGATCCAAGTCCTTTCACTCTTCCCTGCCCTGCTGCTCCTGCTGGCAGGAGGCTGT
This sequence comes from Hirundo rustica, assembly GCF_015227805.2. Classification (NCBI taxonomy): domain Eukaryota; kingdom Metazoa; phylum Chordata; class Aves; order Passeriformes; family Hirundinidae; genus Hirundo; species Hirundo rustica. The sequence goes on along the minus strand of NC_053466.1, from coordinate 5,781,004 downwards.
GGAGCACCCAGGATTACAGTTGAGTGACCAGGATGGGACATGTGCCCATGTTCCTGACTCTCTTACACCCCTCTGGTTCAGCAGAATCAGCTGGGTGACACCTGAATGCCCAAGCTTTTTCCTTCCCAATTTCTGCAAGGACTGACTGCCTAAGTGGAAGAGCAGCCAACTGATTCCTTGGTTTTCCCAGAGGAGTTAGGGCTGGCTGTAGTCTTCAGGTGGGTGACAATACCACCAGCTTCCAAAGGGATGGCCTTGATAGAGCCTTGGCAAATTTAGCTCCATCCCCAGGACCAGTCTTTGCATTCTTTCCCATTTCTTTGTATCTCCACAGTGAGAACTCTGTGTAGAAACACTGCTCTGTTTCCAGCCCAGGCATTCTGTAGGCCCAACTTCCTATTGTAATCAAGCCAGCATTTCTTGGAAGGAGAAACATGACCTTTGAAGGTACCATATGCTTGCTAGAATGAATGTTTTGTGAATTATATCCGGCAAAATTAGGTTTGTATAAATATTTTGTCAGCAGTTCTGCATCTGAGAACATTTGTACTGCGGAAGTTATCCTAAGCATCAGATTTTTCACTGTGAAGAATGTATTCGGTAGATGTAGCCGCCCTTTTGTTCAATAAATCTTCATGAATTGACTGTGAATCATTAATATGTGCCTGTAACTGAGCACTGAGTGGCAGTGATAATGATTTTTCAGCCTATAATGGCTTGGCCGTGTTTTTGTTTTCTTTTGTTTTGACTGTCTCTTGTTACTGTAATGTAGTTGAGCACCTTTATTAGTTAGCCTTGCCTTTGCATCCTGACTCATTATCTGGAATTTAAAACAAGGAAACCAGGATAGAATATTTTCCTGTCTGTAATGTTGAGGTAAAAGCAAACAAAACAGACCAACCCCCTTTCTTTATTCTAGAATTTATGAAACATTCCTAATTTGTAAATTAATCCAAGAGTTTATTTCAGTGTTTAAACCCAGTAAACAAAACCCATGCAAATATAGTGCAAGCTTTTTCTGGACTTTGTTCTTATCATTAGCCCATTTTTACTGCTTGACCATATCCTACAATTTCCCTTTTAGGATTTGTCATTTTCTGTCAACCTTCTTTCAGGTGTGTTACTGATGTAGACAATCTGCACTGGAAAAAAAAGAAGTGCCTTGTAACTAACAAAATTCTGTCATTTACCGAATTTAGGGGTAAGGCTGCGACCGGCAAAGTGTTGTGACATTCATTGGATGTGTACAACATTATTTATTTTAAAAAAGCCAAGCAGAACTTCCTAACAGCCTAACAGATGATGGTGCAGGCTGTAAGAGGACTCTTTGGATGGGCCCAGCTGGCAGAAAAAAAATTCATGGGGAACTCTGAGCTACAGTAATGGGATGGGAGGGGAAGGACAAGGCACGTCAGGATTCCCTTGAACTGGAAAAGTGGGAGTTAAAGACTGAGCTGCACTGTCCAGCCTGGAAAGCATGAACTGACACACAGCAATTCACCTGGTGGTAAGGCCCTGGGTTCTTTACGTGAATAACTGAGCTTTAATAAAGGGATTTTTATCAGGGTTCAGGAAAGATTTTTCTGCTTTTGCAGTGTATTACAGTGAAATCTGCCTAATCTGTTGACAGAGCTCCAAAACACACAGGTCAGTGCTGTGGTGTGTTGGCAGTGAAGCATTTGCCAAAACCTATTGAAATTCTCCATGTACTTCAAGCATTGGCATTCTGAGGAGAAGCTGTTGCCACGTATCATCAAAAAGCAGGAAATTAAACACAAAAGTGATGTGTTTACTCTGGAGGAACTGCTATTTTCATTGCAAAGCTGATTTTTTTAATACGGAAAAGGCGATTAGCAAGATGTTGGGGCTACTTGGGATGATTCTGGGTGAGGTGCTGACCTGGCCACTCTCACCCTGCAGAGATCAAAACTAGGCAGATCCTGGATGTTCTGGTCTTGCTGACCAAAGGGAGAGTTAAGAGATTATCTGCATCAAGGGTGCAAATGCAAATCAAGCAGATCAGATGAGGTCCAACTCACCACAATTAAAGAGTGAAATATTTCTGTGAATCTGAACCTAAATAACTTTTTCTTCACTTTTTCTCCACTTTTTCTCTTTTTAGATGGTATAAGTTGGTATTTTGAGTCACTCTTGAGAGCAGAATGTAGGTTCATTAAAGTGGCACAAGTATTTTGAAAATGTTTTTTCCTTTTTCTTTGGAAAGTTACATTTGGAATGATAACCCTGTTGGCGATTTTGTTTAAAATACTCAGAATACATCCTAGCATGTCCAAGCTGTGTGTTTTTTCCTCACAGTCTCAAGCTATCATAATACTGAGGCCCAGGATACTGCATTGTGCCTTCTTTTTCTGAAAAGAAATTAAGTTCAAAGCTTCCGTGGGCTCCTGAGGGGCAGTGAGGGATTTGTGTTGTGTTCAGCCTTATTGGAGAAAAGTCATGACACTTTTCATCTCTTAGGGTTTCATGTCTTGATCCTGGAGCCAAATCATCTTTCTTAAGTCTGAATCAGAGACCCTTTTTGCCAGCCATAAGGCCAGGGTGGCACAAAGCTTTTCTCCCTCTTTGTAACTCTGTTTAACTGTTAAACTTTTTCAAGAGCCTTTTTGAAGAAAATTTTTAAGTTCTTTACCTGAGAACAAGTCAAAACAGTGGACCGTTAGGTTGTCTTTCTTTCTTTTCCTTTGAAATGCATTGATAAATGCATGGGTGATAAACTTTGTCTGAGGCAAATGCACAAGCATCATGTCTCACAGAATCTGAAGATTCAGCTTAAGTAGCAAAATACTGGCTGCTTAGAAAAATGAGGGTCCTAATCTGTTAATTTGTGCCAGGCCTGAGGAATTAATGAAACGCTGCGGGTTTAATGCGCCACATATACACGTCAACTATATATTAATACTCTAAACACTGTAAAATAAATAACACTCTAAAAACTAGTTCTCCTCCTCTTGGTAATGTGCTGATGAATTCTGATTCAAGATAAGGTTCTGACTTACTTGGTGTGTAAATATCAGTGTGACATATATCACAGAGCTCTTATGGCACTCAGAGGCCAAACAGTAGAAGAGCATCAACACCATCATAATAGAGGAAAAGGAGATGACAGGTAAAAACTATTTTAAATGTGTTTTTACAGTCTGCACCTCCACCATCCCTGCCTCCTCTCGTTCCCCAAGGTGAATCTCTTGCTGACAGAACTAAGAAGTTCTGTTCTAGCAATGTTTTGTTGTACCTTATCACATAAAACAAATGTTTTTCCAAAAGCTTTCTTACACGAAGGCAATGAAGTAAATCTAATCTCTGACGTTCAGCTCAGACTTACAGAAGGGCAAAGAGGACTCACTTTGGCTTGGATGACATTTATGGCTTGCAAGCAGCTCATGGATATGAAAAGGCAGCATGCTGTTCTCTGTAGGGTGTACAATCTGAAACAATTTTATCAGAAATACTAGATAGAAATCTTAATACCTGGAGTTAAACAACTGGGTGGCTTTATCTTGGAAACCAAAAAAAAACCCAAAAAAAACCCAACAAACCCTACTACATTTAAAATTCACCATATGCACAGTAACTTGCAGTTAGTAATTAAATTCTCACAACATCCTTCCACGGTGCCAGGCAGAGCATATTGGCTTAGATTGGCCTGGTTGTCGAGCGTGAACTGAAATGATTTCTAACAGCAATCAAATACATTTTGAAATATGCTCATAAAAATGCTAGCTCAGAGGCTCAAAGCAATAATGATTCATGTATTAGCAAATGAACTTGTCCTCTGAAAGCTAGCCCCTGAAATGTAATAAGGGGTCAGTCCAAGGAAAGAAAAAGCGTGTTTATTAAGATGTTGAGAGGTAATATTTTGGGATAGGAGTTTGGGGTGACATCTATCCAGCATCTATGGATTGAGGTGTTGGACTGGCCTCCAGAAGCCAGTCTTTGTCAAGGGTGTCTTTATCAAATCTTTATCTGCAGAAGGATTTAAGCAATGTACCTGCCAGGACTCCTCTGTCCCTTGGTGGTACCAAGGGAAGCACTTTGGTCCCTGTATGAGCAAGAGTGAGACACAGAGAAGGTAAGAACAGCTGTCCTGCATCTCCTGTGCTGTGAAGATGCTCAGGAAAGGCCTGTGTGTGAGACGTGGGAGATCTCAGGTAAATAACACAACCACTTTCCACTACCACTTCTGGACATGTCCAAATGCACTCTGAAGAGATTGTGAATTAAAAAAAAAAAAAACCAAAAAAAAAACCACAAAAAAAACCAACAATAATCTCCCCTGGAGCCTAATGGCATGAGCAGTGGCTGGACACTGCATTTTTTCCTTGTTTTGAGCATGAGACAGGGCTCAGATTCTCTTTCCCCTTGAATGCTCATCACCTGGGACTCAGAGGGGTTCACAGGGCTGGAATTTTGACTTGGTGAGCCACAGAAATCTGGGGACCCAGGCAGCTCCTGGGCTGGGCTCTGCTGTCATTTATTTCTGCTCTCTCAGGCAGAGCACCATCAATAAGGAAACGGGAACTGAGCAGCAGTGTGTAGAAAAAATCAGTAAGGACTCAGGTATTTAATGGGAGCAGAACAACCTTAAATATCTGTGCAGATCACCTACTCCTTGCATCTGAGATGCTGGTCCGTTTTATCCCGCTGGCTTTCATTTGTTGCCTGAGGCCGCTGAGCTAAGTGGCATTTAGTGACTCAGGGATGAAGGGGACAGCAGTGCAGCCTGCAGACTCCAGAGAGCTGTGACCTTCCCCAGCACCAGGCAGAAAACTGCCGGAGTCATGAGGAGAGAACAAATCCGGGCGCCGCGGGCAGAAACCGGCACTGCCACCATCTGCAGAAGTGTCACCTCATTAACCCCAGGCACGGCTGCCATGCCGCTGCCCCGGGGTGAGGGGACAGGTGAGCACACAGAGCTGTACCCCAGGGTTTGGGGGCATGGCTAGAACCCCACAGCACAAACCATCGGTGAGCAGGCCTCAAGACCAAGCGGCCTCCGCGGCCTTCTCCTCCCTGTGGAGGGGCCGTGTCGTGCCTGGGAGCAGCCCTTAGCTGGGACATGGCCGCTGTCCCTGTGTCCCTGTGTCCCTGTGTCCCTGTGAGGGGGAGCACGTCCTCCCTGTCAGCTGCTGCCTGTGGGGATGGAGGCCTGGACCAGATCCCACCGTGACACTTTTGGAGGAGGGCCAGGAGAGCAGGAGTTCCCAGCCGCCTCAGAGCTCAGAGGGATGGGATACAGGCCTTCTCCTGAGGGGCTGGAGGAACAGCCCCACGTACACCCCGAAAAGGTACAACGTTAGTGAGTGTTGCCTAACACCCTGTGGTGTCCATGAGGAGGCTCAGGGATGCTCTGAGCTACTCGCTGGGACAAATGGAGGATCCTGCCCATCCTGTCCTTCCCTAGCACCACAGAGCCAGACAGTGGCCTCTGCTCTGTCCAGGACACTTGGGAAGCCGGGCACTGCAGTGCGGGAGGCACAAAATGTGGACATAGACTCAGTCCATCATAACAGCTGTGTATTCTCCGTGGGGAGTGGGCTAGAGCACTCGTAATACACTACATGCCCTGAATTCACTTTTATAGCACTCAGATGAATTTGTTCTCCTTTCTGAAGCCTGTGCATGTCTCTGCTCCCAATGCTATTTTAAGGTCTCAGGTGTAATATCGCTTTATCTCCCCTGCAGTCAGATCTGTGTTCTTTCAGGTTCTTTGGATGCCAAGCAGCCTTTAGTCACAGAAATCTTCATAAAATAAAATAAATTAAAATTCTTCCTAAAATTCTTCACCCTCCCCAAACATTCATGATGGTTTCAAACTTCGAGGCAGCAACCTGATACTGACAGAGCCTGGAATTTTCTCATGAGTTGCTGCTGGGAGATCCGAGGCAGAGATTTAATCAGGGCTAGGGGCAGCTATCAGAGCAGGCTGTCATGCCTAGGAAACCTCAAATTATGTGCTAATTATCCACCTACACTGCCAGGGAATAAATAAGTAATAACTTCAGCTTACTGTGCTAAAGACAATTCCAGTTGTAACAAGAATGCAGGCTGGGTTTTTTCCATGGTGTGTTGGAGGTGCAGTAAGAAGCAGAAAGGTTTGCTCAGGAGTGACTGGGTGGGTTTTGAGTCCCATGGGCTCTGGAGCAGCAGTATCAAAGCTCAGGGTTGTCACTTTGGAGGGGGTGCTGCTGGTCACTGCCTGCCTCCTGAAAGGGCTGTGTAATGATCTGCGGCTGGGTATCTGCTCTTTTCTACTCCACTTTCCTGCTGTGTAGTGTTGCTTTTAATCACAGGAAAAGAAAGCAGGTTCAGGGAAACAGGCTTTGTCCTCACCTTGACCTTGCAAACAAAAGAAATGCTGACAAGAAGATCCTTTTTGAGTCAAGATGTAAGATGCATTGTTCAAACCTGAAAATTTCTAAAGCTGTGATCGAAATTAGATTAGGTTCATGCATGTGAGTGAAAAATAATGTCAGTCTTTCTTTTAAGCATTTAAAATGAAAGTTTGCTTGCTGGCTTGCTTCTTTAAAAACTAGGAAAATTAACAGTTTTTCCATTCTAGGAGTTCAGTGTTTGTTCAAGCAACAAAGGCTGCTGGCAATATGGAAAGGTATGAGAAGAACTGTGAAATTAATTAAATTGACACTTCAAGAAAATACCTTTATTGTTGCAATCCTCAAAACAGCAGTATACAGCAAACTTATGACATTTTGCCAAATGTTATTTTTCTTGAGCTAAGAAAAGCTGGAGGTTTTGCTAAACTCTGAAACCCAGGGCTCTGGTTTGATACACATTCTGAGGGTGAGAGCAACTCCTTGTTGAATTGCAGGCAGCCTGGATTTATTTCTCCTTTCCTGTAGCTGTCAAATAAAGAGCTGCTCCTGGATGACATTTTCTTCATGACTTATAATTAAGACTTAAGTTCAAATTGTGTGATGATTTCTTCTTTTTTTTTTTTTAAAGTACAGTGCATACTATGAAACCCATATAAATCAATTCCAGTTCTTTAAGGATCCCAGTCATTAAATAAATATGAAGGATTACTTCTTATTGTTCCTTTTTAGGTGTTTTCATCTCCTTTCTTGGGTCTTTCTTCCCCCTGCTTTATATTTGGAAAAATTAGCTGAAGCTGGTGATTTTTGTTAGCATCAGGAATAAATCTACCTGGATTTGAGGAGGAAGGGAAGTAGGGAAAGAATAAGTAGGAGGTAAGGAGATTAATATAAGTAAGAAAGATTGACTATTCTCAAGTTGTAAGTCAAGGTTTAGATGATTTTTTTTTTTTTTTTCATTTGTTCAGGTTTGGTTTTCTCTTTGTTGACCTAAGCCATTGAGCATTGATGTCTGTTACCATATTCTATTAGCTTTCTCTGAATGTTTACAATTCTGTAGTTGAGTCTTCTCAAGCTTGTAACATACACAAGTGGGTGTTTTTCACGTTCCTCTTTGATGAGGGACAACTGATTGACTTCTAGCCTGGCCAGTGGGATGGAGAGGTGGTAACCTTGTTTTCCAATCCCTGGTCATTGTCCAGAATCTATATAAGCAAAGTAACCATAATAAAGCTATCCTTCTTCTGCATTGGAGTCAGAGTGTGAGTATCATTTCTCTTCGTGTCCTCTATTAACAGATATCTTTTTCTACATAAGGCTTTTTGCTGGTGAAATTCAGAAGCCTGTACATGGCTCTGCTTCAGGGTAATTGATACCTGCTGGGCAAAACAGAAACAAGTGCAAGAGTTCAAGCTGCAAATCAGGGCAGCAGGAACAGATGAGTCTTAACAATGGCCTTGACTGCAGGGGTGAGTTTTTTCCCTGCTTCACATATTCAGAGACCTGAATTTGTTCTATACAGTGATGAGAAAAATGGCCCACATGGGAAACCATTATTGATTGCTTCCTCTGCCCTTCAGTGATAAATATTGCATGACTATCTGCTCATCCTTTGCATTAAAGGAACAATCTGATATCCATTTGCGTTTTCCACACTGTGCTAGTATGACAAGTGCATTCCTACTCTTCATATAAAGCAAAACCCAAAGAGGTTTCTTCTGAATGCTGGATGACAAATAGAGTAATGCCTTCCACAGGAAATCTCATGTTGCTGTTGTATAGACTGTTAGGACTTTTTTTTTTCCAAATTGATAGTGGAGAATATTTCAGAGCCATTTATATGAGGGATAACTTTATACCTTGAATGTGTTCTTACCATTAGGATTCCCCGGTCAGCTTCTGTAAGACCCTTGGAAATATTTATTTTGTTTGCTTGCAAAATCCTCACCTGCAGGCATGCTCTCTTAAAGCTTTTTCAGAAATATACTGGCAGAACAAAAGCAGAACTTGTCCTTTCCAAAGCCCAGTACTCAGCTGCAAGTAGTGGTTTTATTTCCTTTAGAAAAAGCTAAAGGATCTTGATGATCTCAATGAGCAAAATCAATACAATAAAATTTAGTTAGGTTTTTTTTCCTTCCAGCTGTTCAATCTTAAACCAAATATTGCTTTTTTCTGCTCTGTAATTTTACGAATTTTTATGAACAATCCAAATTTTATATTTAAACAATATTACATAAAATTTCTCAATTATTTCCACACCTTGAAGCATTAACAGCTGAAAAGAAATAGGACCCTGACAGGCTTCTGTTGAAATTCCCATCTCACAATTCCACTGCTTACTTCATTGAATTTGAACTCTGCTTGTAAATTTTCACCTGTGGGCTCCTTTGGGCAAGGGACCTGCTTGACCTCTGGGTGGCCCAGCTCTGGTACCTAGCTGTGACCCCCACTTATTTTCCTTTTATTCTTTCCATCTGAGCAGCTCTGCACATTATTATGCCATTCTGGATAGGTTCTTAATACCATCCCTATTGATTTCCAGGAGATAAATGTCAGGCGTGGTCCACATGTCACTGTGATCTAGCACTGGTCAGCCCAAGTGAACAACAGAAGTGAGAAGGAGTGTGACAGCACCACATCGTATCTGGCACCTGCTTTTTCCCCAGGAGAGACAACAATTATCAAACCCTACTACATGAATAACTTAAAGGGAGTTTAAATAGGTGTTGGTTGATGGAAAGCTGCTGAGGAGTCATGGGTAGGTGGTACTGTGCTTTGCTGGGGTCTGCTGGCACTGGTCCAGCTGATAGGAGGTGATTTATTCCTTGCATATCGGCCCAAAATGTAGCTGATGCATCAATCTTTCTTTACGCAGCTCGCTGTAGCCGAATGTTAACAATACAGAAATATTGCGAGTGTCTTTCCCCACTGGTGCAAATTGGCTGCTTTGGAGGTGCTGATTTAATGCAGCAGTGACTGCAGCCACTTCGTGAGGGGCAGCAGGGGGTAGAAGCCAAGCACAAATTGCATTGGAATAGCTGCTCTGTGCTGCAGAAACTGCATGCTGGGTTCTACAAATTTCAATCCACTCATCACTTTGTTTATGCCATTAGACAGGCTCCAGTTGCCAGGTCCTGTGGAAAACTACTCCTTAAACTTGTCCTGCTATTTTTCCCAGTGTATGCCAGTTGTAAAGTGGTGAAAATATATATAATTTGTGAATTTCAATACTTCGGAATAAAAATGTAGAAACTAAAAAAAATCCTCATACAAGGCTGTGTTTTGCGCTTTTGGGGGCTGGGTGGAAGCTTGTGCCATATATTCATTATACATACGTTCTTTCATCTGGTTAGTACAATACAAATATCCAGGGATAAGAGCAAGGGAAAATCTTTCAGCTGCGTTAAATCCCAATGTGTTGTTTGATAAGGGCAAGGCATCAGCATTACCAGATGAATTTTTAACAGCAAAATATTATTTTGGGAGATGTTAATTGAAAGAGGGGACTGTAATATTAAACTGGGGTTAGTTTGTATCTTTTTATCTTGTCAAGAATAAGGACGAAAATTCTCGGTTTCCCTATTATGCCATGTAAAAGTATATAGTTTAGAAGGTTAAAAATATATTTTATTTCACTTAACATAAATAATTCTTTTCTTCTGAAACTTTTTTGCAGAATATAGACTTACTGAGAGAACTTCAGGTTTGGTTTTTGCAGCTTGGATCTATTCTTGCTTTTCTTTTGCAATTGTTCTAAGAAAAAATAGCACAGATGCCATTAAAGAACTCATTGCTCGTGTTGGTTATTATCATGTGGAAAATTTCCTCAAAATTAAATGTTCTGGAGTAAACAAGGGTTAGGTAGCATGAATTAAGACAAATTTAAGCCAGCAAAAATACCGGCTGTGTACTGGGAGACAGGGAGAGGTCATGAAAAGGAGAGAAGAGTAGGAAAGGGAATTTGAGAATTGAGTTACGCTTCATGTATACTTTTCAAGCTTGTCAAAGGGCAGAGCTGAGATGATGGAAGAAGAACTGTAGGGTTTTTCCACTCTAAAAAATTGTATTAATAATTAAATGATAAAATATTTAAGCAAAAAGGATGTGCTTATATTCAGACAGTGCATCACTTTGTCAGTGATTTCCAGTGTGATTATTCCAGGATACATTTTTTAACCTAAACTTTAATCCTGAGAGAAGGAATGTGAAGAGCCAGAAAAAGAGGGAGACTTGCAGAAGCAAGTGAGGATTCCATATTCATGAGAGCAGAAAACTGGACCTTGCCTTCCCCTTTGGCAACAGCTTGTGCTCCAGGCTCCCTTATTCATTGCTTTGCTTTACCACTTCCCTCCCTAAAGCTTTGGCAGTCCCTGGACAGTTTTAAGCAAGCTTTAAGAAAAGACTAAGACCAAGGCATTCATATGAATATTTTTCTGAGTAATCAGACTTTGTACAATGGCGAGCTGTTGCCAATTCTCCAAAGCCACCCATCATTTCTGTCATATGCTACACAAACAGAGTTTGTTCTTTCCCAGTGCCTCAGCAGCAGCTCACAGGACTATGAGCACACAAATTTCTGGAGCACTATGTGCAAAAGCAATCCCTGGCTGTTGCATTTGTAGTTCTACACAGGAAAAAAGCATTTACAGTTAATAATCATATTTTATTGTGGGACTAGCAGTTACAAAGACAGGCTGTTTCTTCAGTATTGCCATTTCTGAGCCACCTAATGAGAATGTGTTGCCTTGGCAACCAATGCAGTAAGTTGTGGTTTTTTTAAAGTAATTAAACTTTCTGAGTCAATTTGCCCTTACTTGTCAGGTTAGGAAATGGAATGTTGCTTATTGTTTTCTGCTGGGGCACTGAGGCAACTCAGAGGGCCAGCATGGTTGGAGCTACCTGAGGAGGTATCAACTATGCAAGGCCTTTGTTAGTAAATTATTCCTTTTCTGATATGTGGCAGGTGTGGTGAAATATACTCCCTGTAGCCAGCCAGTGTGGGAGCACTCAATGAAAACTTGTGAATAATTCTATTCCACCTGAATTGATAGCGTGTTGCTAAATGGAGATGTGAGGTTAAATACTAAGACTTTGCTTTGTCACCGGGTGAATATACAGGAGACCAGGATGCTCAGATGCCATTGAGACAAATGTGTTATGAAAAACAACATCTTTGCCTGGCTGATAGTGGAATGAGACAGACACCCCTGATTCAAGCTCTGTTTGGTGCTGTCAGATTTATTTACCAGCCCTCATATGCTGCACAACATGGAGTTTATTTCCAAGGCACAGAATGCACTAAGAACATAATGGAGGGAGGGGACCAAGCCTGCTCAATTCCTGCAAAACAGGGATCTGTAAAGTGCCTGCTTCCCTTGTCTGCAGCCTGATGCACAAACATTGCTGGCTGTTCAAGGCATTCTCTGCTCAGAGCCAGCTTTGGGAATACACAGAACATACGGGCCAGCCACTGAGCAGGATGGAGGAGTGAGGCCCATTTCATGCCTCCTTTGATTCTGCTTCAATTTCCTGAAGTCACTGTATGCCTTTCCCAATGCCTGTCAAACCTCATCTTAAAAACTACAGCTATCTGCTATAAGATGCTACGTAGTTTATTTTAGCTACGCTCTGCTTGTGCCCTTTAGCTCAAAAGAGAATGAGTCTCCAGCAGAAAACAGAGGAAAGAGTCCCTTAAGTGTTTTAATTTTTAACTGTGAAAAGCCTCTGCTTAAGCATCAGAGACAGAAGCAACAACACAAAAAGCTGCAGACACTTTAAAGCATTTGGTTTTATTAATCTTACTATTTGCTGTTCCATTGAAATTATATGAAATAAGGTATAAAGAGATCTTTGTAGAATATTTGATGTCTTGACTTCTCTTGGACAATAGAAGATCCAAGCAAATAATGGGGTTTTTTATGTTTGGTGGCTAAAACTGGAAACGCCTGAATGCCACACTGGCTCATCACACCAAACTAGAATTTGAGAACAGTAGTCTTGCTTTAGAAGGAATTTTGTTATTGTTGTGATTTCTTAACATAACGCTGAATTTAGCTGTAAAAAAATACAAAACCACCTTATTTTCCCTTAAAGCACAATTTTTTCCTTCTACCTAAAAAACATCTCTAACCTGTCCAAATATGTCCGAAGGCTTATTTGTATGTCCCCAACCCATGCCAGTTGTTTCCTGCTCCCTTCTTCGAGTGCACTGATACACGACAGGGCTCTCTGCAGTATTTATTGTCTTTGGACTGGCCTCTGCCCTGAGGGGCTCTCTGGATTTCTCACTTGAAACCACTGCAAATCTGTGACAGCATAATTAGGTCAATCTGCTGGATGCAGGTGCCTTTTTAATTTACTCTGGTGGGCATTTTCACAATGACATTCCCCCTAACAAATCAGAGCTCACAGATTTTCTTCACAGCACAAGTTTGCTGGCTCTCAGAGCAGGTGAGTGATGGAGCAGGAGAGCAGCTTTGACACCACTTTTTATTTTCGTTCTTTCCTCTAAAGCCTGGTTAGCTGATATCAAAGCAAGAGGGTATTTGTCATGCAGGCCTTTGTTTCCCAAAGTGCAGAAGCTCACCTCTGCAGCTCAGTTTTTGGGTATGGGAGAAAATATCTGCAACAGGTTTCTCAAGTTTGCGCATGGGAGAAGGATTCTGGCACCATCAAAACTTCCTGGTATATCCCTCAGGTATTAAAATGTGGAAAGAAATATGAAGAAAGCAATAATGAGAGGAGTCACAGATATAAGACACAAATAAGAGTGAAATATTGTGTCATTTGACAGCAATGAGGAAAATACTGAGAAATCTATCACATCTGTGCTCCTGGTGTTAAGAAGGCAGAGAGAGCTGTTAGGAAGGCACAGAGCATGAACTCGCAGTACTTTTATGCAAAGGCTACAATAATGAATTCCAGTCTTGCCTGGGAGCAATTCTTAAGATAAGTACAAAGGTGAGCTTGGAGTATTGATTTTTTTTAAAAGACGATAAATTGGAGTGAGTTGTAAAAAGTTAGTGCTGCCTGGAACAGTTCACATTAAATCAGTGCACAAGTAAAGAGGTGTAGGAGCGTATCAGGATTGAAATTTGGATCTTGGAATCATTGCACAGTAGGGTCATTCCTTCTTCCATTCTGTGTCCCTTTCCCCTGCCTCCTTTGTTGCAGTAACCCCTGTGGATAGATCTCCAATTAATAAAACTTACCTTTATGTATGCATTATCATAATACAAAGGCTCAAGGGGAGCACAATCCCTTCATGCCTGAGCAAATTTAAAACTCATGATTCTCCTGGGATGCTTGCTGGGAAATAGAGAAAGGGAATAAAGGGCATTCTAACATTTTTGCTGAATGATTGCTACTCCTTGCAAAGTGCTATGAAGCTTGTTAGGTTCTGAACATTTATGGGAACCTTATTGCTATTAGATCCTTTGAAATGACTATAATTAAAAAATTCTGGTCCTTTTTACATAAAAGATCTGCACTGTGTGTTAAATCATTTTCTTCGAAGAGCCTGGAAGAAATTAGAAGTGTGATTGGTACAATAAGAGCAAATGACCAGAAATATTTAAATTGCCAACATCTTTTAATGGAAAATACTGTGAATGCCAGGTTTGAATGACATATACATTGGCCCATGTTATATCCTTGGGACACAACTGTATGCTAATGATCACTGTTATTAAAAATTCTGAGTTTTTTATTTTTTGGTCTGTTGTGTGACTAGAGGAGTCAGGCCCATCATAGCTTGTGCTGTACAGAGCATATATAGAAAGGCAGATGCCCCAAAAAGCTGTTAAAATCTATCAGGGCTATAATGACAGACTCAGTTAAAGAGATGGGGTGAGGGAGAAGTCAATAGCCCAGTAATGAAATTATGGCAGAGTTATAATTAGTGATCAAAACACTCCAGCTTCCCAGCCACTGCCAAGTGATCTTCAGTACACCAAAAAGCACAACTGTCATCCAAGGCTTGAACTATGAGTTGGTGGTGTTGGAGAATTTGCACACGTGTTCACATCGCACATGCACGTTCAATGCAAATTGCCGCCCATTAAGCAGATTTAATAATACTTTGCGGAATTGTGGCTTTCATTAACAATCACCTTGAAGTGCCAGAGGGACAAATGAGAGGATGAGTTCATTAAATAAAGAGATTTTTACAATTAAGCCTATCTGTAGAATATAGCAAGTTTCAGCTTTCATTTCTCCAAGAGTGAGCACAGCCAAGGAACATTTAGGACCCGGGAGGAGCCTAAAGAAGCATGAGTTGCCTGCTCATGATGCTGGATATCTAACTGCAAGGGAATCCTCTTGTTCCAGAAGAGGAACCTGGAACCTCACTAAGTACTTGCTTGACTAAGCCAAGTTCCCAACAGATAGCAGAGACTTTTCACTTTGATCTAAAACCTTGTACATGAGCAAGACATGAGTTCTTTCCTTGTAATTCCACACTGTGTGAGAAGTCAGCCACAGCTTTATGGTCCAATTTTTATTTTCTTCTGTGTTTCATCTAGTTTTCTACAAATGTATTTATAAAAGTCCCAAGTGAAAGTGTGAGCATATTTCTTCTTTTTTATATAACCTGAGGTTCGTGAAAGATTTTTGTCCCAATGTTTTGAAAAAAGACCTTATACAAGGTTGTGCTTCCCAATCCCAAACCATTCCTACAAAGGCAAGGTCATTCCTTGGTGAATTCCTGTACGTATTTACTTTATCAATACTAGATGAATTCCCATAGAGGCAAGTTTAATTAAACTGCCAATCTTTCTAAGTCATGTAGTTACCAGTTAGTAGATAAATAAAATAAACTCAGACTTGTTTGTTATTTGTTCTCTGTCTTTAATCACCCAATAGTAATTCCATAATTGAATTAAAGTACTTAACCATTCTAATGCAAATTTTCTGGCTTACAATTCTTCAATGAGTAAATTATTGCAAAACAAGCACCCGCAATATCAACATTATTCACTTACAGTTAATTTATCTTTATAATCATGAGCTAATTTTTATTTATTCCAAAAGTGGATGTCTTTTTGTTTGTGAAAATTGAAAATTTATAATTTGGATGGCCTCATAAAACTCTCGGGGTCTTTTCTTTTTTTAAATATTATTTAATGTTTTATCAGACTAGAAAGATAATCCAGAAAGGATATGGATCATAGCAGCAGGCCAGCTTCCACGGGAATTTTGATAAAGTGCAAACAAATGAGGTGCAGACAACAAGAATGCTGCTAAATATCTGAGAAAGAATATAAGAATATTTATGAAAGCGTATGCACTCCTTTTCATGGTTAAAAATAATAGAAGGACTTGCTTACAAAGAGGAATTAGCCTCACTAAAAAAGCTTTATAATTAGAAAAATTACTTATGACTTAACAGAATATTTAGTAAAATTGTGTGCTACTTCAAAAATACATTTATTTTGCTCATAAAATACTAGCCAGGAAGAATTTACTGGAGAAACTGTACAGAGATAATTCTGTAACTGCAACAGACAAGTCAACAACTGCAGGTAACAAACTCAGTGTCACAAATTGAAATGGTCAGCAAGGCAGAAGGTAACTTCAGACAGGCAGCTTCTCTAATTAGAACAGGGTAACTGGACAAGCTACAACTACTGGGGATTTTGATCTGAAAAGGTGAAAATGCCTCTTCTCCTTACTGATGTCTGATTAACTTCAATTAGCATTTGGTAAACAGGTGTCTTTAGCAATAAAAAAGGATGGCAGTTGAACAGTGGTTGTGCTGCTCTGTGTTTTTCAAGTCTGTTAAGAGTTAGAGAAGCCTTCTGAAATTATAGAGAAAATTATTTTTGTTCTCTTCTTGTCGTATGTAAGAGTGCTCTTGACTTTGTTTCACAGGAGTAAAATATTGTAATATGAAGTACTTCCAGGAATAAAAAAATTGAGAGTTGCTGACTGCTTTTGAGGCAACTCTTGTCAGCTGTGCAGAGGACTGAATTATCCTTCTGCTACAGGGGAAGTTGTATTGATAAGTTCATAAGGGCTGTGAGCATTTTGTTTTCCGTTGTAATTTTTTTTTGCCTGGTCTTTTATTTTGTTTATTTTACTTTTTATTTGTTAGCTTTTGCAATTCATTGTTTTAGGACCTAATTCTGCACCAAGTATTAACCTGATGTTTCATCGGTCTATAGATATATGAAGGAAGGAAAAAAGCTTATTTCTTCTCTAAGGATCGCTCAGTCTTACAATAAAGTCTAATTTGATAAAAGGCTAAGGATTATTTTATGTGATGATAGCAAAGTACATATGCCCTTACTGCTTTGAATCAAAGTTACAGGTAACTTCTGATGTGGATTCAAAGTCTCAAGTCAAAGTTAAGATACCAGGATGGGATGTAGGTGGTATTTATGTGCTGCAGTAAGCTTTAAAACTTGTGCTGGTGCGCTCTTTGATGTGTGAGTGCTGTATGTGATCCTTGTCATGTGGAGCCTTTCAGAAAAAAACAGTGAGGAGCTCTGTAGCTCCCAGGATCTGTTGTCTGTGTCTTTTCAGTCTCTTTTCACTGCCTCAGAGGTTTCAGAGGAGTTCGCCTGCAGGTCAGTGTAACTGGGAGCCAGATGGGAATTTCTGAAAGAATTAAACAGAAATTGCCTTCACAATTTCTGAAATAATGATCAGTTGAATTTCATTGTTAGAAGGAGGCAACAGTTTAACATTCTTCTTCCTCTATACTCTTAGAGTTAAATGCTGTCACTTTCTGCTCAGTGGGTTGGACAAAACAGCTTGAGGCTCCAGAACATGAACTCCTCACTCTGTCTGCTGGAGGTGGACCACTGGTGGGAGATCACTTGGTGCTTTTTGCTCTCTTACTGGGATGACTCAGAGTCTTCACTTGCCCGTTTTTTTGGGGGGGTGGGGTGGGGATGGGGGTGGGTCTGAATTCATAACAGACTCATCCTCATCCCTAACAGAAATCCCTGTCGTATGATTGCTCAATTATCCTTGTCTGGACAAAGTCTACCATGACTAATCCAATAGAAGCTTGGAATGGGATTGTGAATGCCATTATCAGCTGCATTTGTAAAACCCTTACATTTTAGCTTTCAGAGTTAAAATACATTAGTTTATAATATTATATTTTTTGACAGTGACAAAAAAATGCCAGGCACAGTGGGAGCTCAGAGCACAAAGTGGTTTACATGAAAGGGTTTTACATAAGGTTAGAAATTAGTTACCATGAAAGGCAGCTGATTGGATTGTGAAGCTTGCTTCCTGTTTAAGGAACATCAGATGCACAAATTCCCCCATTGTTACGCTTGCCACGTACTGACAATTAAAGCTTTTACCTGAGAACGCCAGACAATTGTATGGATGTAAAAGGGGGAGAGAGAAAAATCATTCTTTTTGCAGTATACTGGGGAGAAAATGATGGCTGGTACCTGATTAGGGTAACAAATGTACAGGAACTGTAAAATTCAGCTTTTAGTTTCCCTGGCTGTTGTAAATGAATGGTTTAATTTGAAAACGTTGTTACAAATCTGGCTGGACTCTAACTCCCACTAACCTCTGGCTCCTTGAGTCTCTGCTAATGAGGTGCTATTTATCAAACTCTATCATGAGCTGTACTTTCCATAAAATGGTTCTGCTGGCAATATGATTATTTGATTCAAAGACTGTTGCCTTTGTAATCTCTGATCATTAGAATTATCCTCTTTCACTTTGCAGTTAAAATATAATTTCTGTCTTGACAATGGATTTGTGTTGGGTCAGCCCTGAATGCCCTAACCAACAGTTCCTGGAGTCTACGCTATTTTTAATCCTATATGAGACTAAAACATCTCAAGTATATTAAATTCTTATGATCTGTCTAAGCTGGGGATTTTCTGAAGGTGCTGTTGCTGTGACCTTACTTGAAAGTACCACAACTTGTGGAGTGAAATGATGGGAAGTGGGTGTTAAGCCACTCCCAGAAACATGGGTTATTTGTTGTTAAACATCTTCTTTTATTTCAGCAGATCTGTAACAGTGGAGATTAGTGTGGTGTTTAGTATTTCCCAGTGCTTCTCTTAGTAATGTACAGCAAAAAAGGTGGTCTTAACCATTAGAGGAAGGAAATCCTGAGCCAGCCTTATTCTACCTACAGTGGGGCAAGCAAGTGCTTGTAATTTGTGTTAATGAAAGAGATTTTTATGATGTGTTCACAGCATAGGCTGGATGCAGGAGTTGCATCCCACAGCTGTTACATCCCTGTTGTTTGTCCCCATTCTGCCTATAGTGCAGGCAGAGCAGAAAGGTGGTGTGAGCCACTGAAGCCCAGGCAGCTGTTATTCCAGAGGGTGAGTTAGAGCCTGCCCTGCCGTTCGTGGGAGTTTAGCCAGGTGCCATAAGCATGGAGTGTCCCATGGAGCTGCTGTTTTCCTGCACAGCAGTGGGAAAATAAAACGTGATTTTTCTGGTGTGGCATTGGACTGCCCTGTTAGACCATGGTGTGTGTTTTGGTGTCTTTTGTGCTTTGTAATGAAATGGTAGAGATCAGGGAAATCATCAATATTTTGTAGAAAGAAAACAAATACAACTACAAAAAAGAAATGCAACTCTCCGCCCCCCCCCGCCCCCCCCAAAAACCCTCAGGTCTCTTATCACAAATGATCACTGACCATGAATTTTGTCTTTGCAGCTGAGCTGATAAGGAAGGGAATGGGTTAAGAAAACTGTGGTTGGAGTTTCTGCCCTTTCTGCATTGTGTCTGTAGGCAAAGATCCCTCTTCAAGAGAGAACGGGCTTGAAACTCTTACTCTGAGAAATGCGTGCTTGCTGCGTGTTTTGGTATCCCTTTATTAATTATCTTCACCCTTTACTTTCCTCAGTACTAACAGGAGGACTGCTAATGGTCATATCACTGTTTGTGACTGTAGCTTAGTGTAATTGAGAATAATGATAACATAATAATGATAATGGCCTATACTGCAGCTCTGTCTCCAGGCAGTGGGAGTAGGATGGAATTCCTTCTCAGTTAATGAAAAGAAAAAACATTGCTTGAGACCTGCAAAAGGAATGATAAAGTGTCTAGGAAAGCGGTTGTAAAAACCTCCGAAAAATCTGATACAATCTGTTTTTAAGATCTGCCAAATATGTTTTGGGGACCAGGAGAGACGGTTGTATTTAACCAAGCATTAGCATGATCAGTGAAAGCAGATGCTCTCCCTCAAGGACAATGATGAAGCATTAATTACAGGTAGAGATAATTTGAAACAAAGACTGGATACCTGCTGCTACCAGAGTCTTTTTTTGGGTAGAGCTGATTTATTGTTGTAGCTAAATGTGAAGTTTGAGTCCTAATGAAGATGAACCTTGAAACCGGGCAGGCAAATGTATTCTCCTGCAGTCCAAGATGATACACTGAATTTACATCATGTTGGAAATTAGGCTTGCCATGAATTGCAGTTGTAACGAGCAGTTTGCCCTGTGATTTCAGTGGAAGCACCTGATGGTGATAACTGCCTTACAAATGCCAAGGACTCTTACTCTTCTTTAGAGCAAATGACTTCCTGGACCACATCAGTCATAGCAAGCTGGAGGTGCAGCAAGCCTAAATGAAAATGAATAAATTCAGGTGGGTAATT
Source organism: Hirundo rustica (assembly GCF_015227805.2). Classification (NCBI taxonomy): domain Eukaryota; kingdom Metazoa; phylum Chordata; class Aves; order Passeriformes; family Hirundinidae; genus Hirundo; species Hirundo rustica. The sequence goes on along the minus strand of NC_053466.1, from coordinate 5,761,059 downwards.
AAATGTTGCTGCCTGTGATAACTGTGAGGCAGGAGATTTGCCTTAAGTAAGACAGAATAGGCCAATTTATGGCGGGGTTTTTTGAGTCAAAAAAAAATACAGCTGATAGAGGCAGAGGATATCACACCTGTGAATGTGTCAGTGGGCAGTGTGTGTATATAAATCAGCCCTGGAAGCTGACACTTAAAGCAGAGTGATGACAACTTTCTGGTGACCAAGGCAAGGTAGGAAAATGTAGCAAGTAAGAATATGCAAGCTTTTCATTATTTTAATTACTGTGCAGTCTCTCAATCTTTCTGTTGTTCTGATTTAATTCTGAAATAAAATCATACAGAGTTGTTCTTTCATGGAATCTACTTGTTTTGATGGTTGTGAAGACAATAATATTCTCAAGACTTTCCCAGTTATAAAGCCTTTCCCAGGGAAAACTGAGGTCCTGTAGGGATTGGTGTGTGTGAAGTTTTCATCAGAAACCTGTTTATTGTACTGTAAACAGGAGTGGGTGAGTGTGCTACATGTGTAACTAACAGCAAAGTGGGAAAGGCTTAAATACAGGCATTGATCATGCATCTGAAACTATTGGGAAAGTTGATTGCGAGGGGACAAGGGTCATGTATTGATCAGATTGTAATGAAGATTTATTGTGAAGAAACTGGGAAAGTAGCAACCCATTCTTAAATAGAATAGGCAATTCGGGCATGTAGGAAAGAGAATTAAATGCTGCTTAAAAGTTCTTGCATTTTCCTATGTTCTGGGATTCAAGACAGTTTAGTATATCATGTGTTGTCCCACGGGCATTGGGGGATGTTTATACAGGAACTCTCTGGCTCATGCTTGGAATAACTGTAAGGGTACTTAAAATTCTTCCTACACGAGTGCTCTGACTCCTCAATGCCTGTGTGGCCCAGGTTACACTGCAAGGAGCACAAGAATTACATCACCTGCAGAACTAAAACTGAGCTGTCCTGCTGTGGAGACCCTTCTAAGTCTCTAGGTATATCGATGACCCCCATACAGAGGAGGTGCCTGTTTGTCTTTTAATGGCAGACATCTGGCTGAAGATCAGGCTGATCTGTTTTTTCAGAGGGAATTCCTTGGACTTGTAGCTAAACAAAATTTTCTCCTGAAAAGACAAAGCTGCTCTTCTCCAAAGCAAATCCAGGAGCTCTTCCAGAAGGTGTGGGCTGAGCCTTGCCAATAGTACAAATCAATTGATTGATTTCCAAGCACTTGAAAATGGATTAATGTTGTTTCAACTCCCAGTGGGGTTTTCAGAGGAATTTGAGATTAGTTCAGTGCTATAGTAGCTGCCTGATTTCTGCTTCTAATCCATGTGTGCTCCCATCATATCAGAGCTTAGTCCTTGTTTGGTTTTAGAAGGAAGGGCACCGGTGGAACCCCTGCTGCCTCTTTTAATATCTCTGGGTGAGATTGTGCTGAACTTGCTTGTTGGCTAAAACCTCAGGAGTAATTTTAGATATAATTTTTAATTTACAGCAATACAGCTTACAAATGCACAGAAATGTGTCTCTGGGCTGTACTTGTGCATGTGTGTTTTATACTACTTTCACTCTTTCCAGCTGCTCCTGTGCTATTGTGTAATGACTGCACCAAGTCACAGATCTAATTGAGACAGGCTGGAATCCCTTTTTGCCAGGAACAGTTACACCATGGCAGGGTCCCATGGGAGATTTTAGAATTCACTACAACAGGGTGAGACAAGAAGGCTGAGGTAGGCAGGAGAAGAGTAATTGAAGATGACAGTTGTCAGAAAGAAGAGTTTGCATGCCTGCACATTTTCATTGATGCACTGTGGTGTATTCCCCAAATAAAAGCTGACATTGAAACAATGAATTGGTCATTCCTAGAGAAAAACAGTAGTTCTTTCTTGATTAGATGCCAAGCAAATGCTGTTCTTTTTCAAAAGATTTTTGATTAGTATTTCCTCTTTGTAAAATGGGATTGTGGTATCAGGCTTGGCTATCATCTTTAGTTTCTCTTACGGAGAAAGTTGGAGATAATTTACCTCTAAAATATCCTCAGCCCTGGGGGAACAGCATTCATTTCATCCTTTCACTGATTTTCTTTGCTGGTTCCTGGATAAATAAAAACATTCAAGTTGTGAACATGTTACTGCTGATGAAACTGATTTTTAGTATGCTTTGGGTTTTTTTCAGTCAACATTCCTGTGAATATTGTAATGGTCTCAGCTGACTTTCAGCCAACTACAAAGATTACTTTAGTTATTCCAGCAAGTTATTCCTGATTTTAGGGCTGCCAGTTATGTTTTGTGAGATGTGCAATTTGGATGGAAGTAGGCTTTAGAGGAGAGCAGCCAGAAGTTAAAACATGAGCTTTCCATAAGTAAAAAAAGAATAGTTCTTCCTGGAATGCCTTGTTTCAGGGAGCTGCATTCCCTGTGGAATGAGGGGCTGTCCAGCTGCTGCTCAAAAGATGGATTTACTCCCATCTCTGGCATTTCCATCTCAAATGGAGGCAGATGGTGCAATGACATCTCTGGATCGTATGTTCTTGGTTTGCTCTGTTGGGTCCTCCTTTGTCTGTGTTTGTAAATCTGCCCTGGTTTCTCCACCTGCTCATTTGTGAAAGATGAATGAGCTCCTTTGCTGAGCCTTGTCTGTTGTATTTCACTTCATTTCCCCTGACCACACTTTCAAATGTCACTTTCTTGGAATTACCAAGCAGTGACTTTTTGAGCATTTGATTCAAAGAGACCCAACCAAAGCAGCATAAGGCATTAAGGGTGCAGATGTCCAAGCAGTTGCAGTGTAGTCCTTTCAGATTGCTGATTAGTACATCTTTTCCCTGATGCTGGTTTAATTTCAGTGACTTTGCTGTAAGTGCTCCCAGTTTGGCATTTGTTAAAGCTTCAAGTATAACTGCTGATAGATTGAAAAGAATTGATTGTAATTGTTTTGGGTGGCGTTTTGCTTAGTTACTGTAAGTTGAGCCTGCCCAACTTAGGCATCATTAAGAAAAATCATATGTTCCATAAATATTTTTATTAAAGCTTTATTCCCCAGCTGGAAGACAGAATTATCATTCTAAGATAACTGACAGGCATAGTGCTAAATCAACATTACACTGTCAGGATGCAGAAAGAAACTTAGTCAAAAGAGGCTGTCACTACCAAAATACTCCTGTTCTATAACAAAAAGTAATGTGTATTCCTCATAGCGGTTGAGTGAGCTCTTAAGAGAGTAATTTCTTTTAAAATTCTAATTAGGGTGGATTGTTGCTGCTAAAGATGCCCTGTTCTGTTCTGTAGCTGACAAGCAATAGAGATGTGAATTGTCAGTGGAATGGAAGCACGCTGCTGAGGTGGAGCAGCAGGTTTCTGGTGGCCTCTAAGGTTCCCTAATGCCCCTTCCTTTCTTCTTCTGTCAGGTGATACCAATAAACCACAATCCTGCCACAAGGCAAGTCCTTCCTTATCCTGCCATTGATTTAAGCAGAAAAGTACATGTGATGATTGGCTGAGGAAGCTGTGTAAAAACTCAGTCAGTTTGCCGTGTCCAGTGGCCCCTCTCCAGCGCTGGTAGCACCAGCAGCTCTGGTACTTGCAGCCCCTGCTGCACTGCAGTACCTGCAGAGATTAAACTCTGAGCTCTCTTTGTTAGGGCTTGGCTGCTGCTCTGTGGCAGGGGTAAACACCTTCACCAGCTCTTTTAGTCACTCTAATCACAGCTGGGTTTGAACTTGGGGATTCTTGCTGGAATATCCTCATTATCCTGCATGTCTTGCTGCTGGTGGTGTTTGATCAGGTACTGGTGTCTGTCTTGAAAACATCTCTGTTGTGACTTTATTCTGTGTCCTCATAGAGCCATAAAAAGGGCGTTAGCAAACCTTCCCAAATGCAGAGCTGGCTGCTGCAAACGTGCTTCCTGCCTCTGCCAAGCTGCAGGAAACCAGAGGGAAGAACCAGTGAAGGGAATTTGAGTACAGCAAGTACTCAAAGTCTGGCCACAAATCTCCTCTTCAGTTTACTTAGGTGCGTGACAGATGTTCACCCACAAAGATTGATGAGGAGGCTTATTTAGAAAGATTTGATTTGGCATTTGAACCACGTTCATAATTGGGAACATTTTGGAGGATAAGTTGATGAATAGGCACATTTGTTTAGCCAGGTAGGCTGAAAAGTAGTTTTAAGATTCATCTAGGAGGAACTACAAATATAAGAAATAGCTATTTCAGCTAGAGAATGGTGTTGACAAGAAAACACTAAATCATGTAAAAACTGGCTCTGGATAAATTTAGACTGGAATTTGAAGACTTACTGTTATATCATGGTTTAAATTGGATGTTTCAGTTTGGCTGGTTTGATTTTTGGTTTTTTTTTTTACAACACTGACCTTTAGAGAAAGTTGGCTGAAACCAGTCTGAGACAGGAAAGCTCATGTGACATCAAAGAACAGGCTGGTATTCTTTGAAGCAAGTCTTCCAAAACTTACAAGACTGCCTCAAGACTCAGTGGAAGATGCTGTTAAAGCCAAAATTTTAAAGATTAATGCATAAACCAATACTGATGTTTCCAGTCTCCCTATGATTTAATGAAATTATGTCTGTGTTGAGACAAGTATTGCTTCCTCCATAGTGCCTCTTCTGTGATCTTTGATACATTTTTATTTAAATGCATTCTATTGGATAAAAATAATATCTTTTTGAACTTACAAACCACAGCCTGATGTTTGCTGAACTTCCTTCCCACCCCAATGAAGTTTGGAAGGCACTGTTTTGTAAATTTCAACCATTTCAAAGTACCTCAGTTTTGCATTTTCATATCGGCAAAATTAACGTGCAATCACATTTTTCCAAATTCCCATTATAAGTTGAAATGAACTTTCTACTAATTACAAAGCCCTTACTGGAGATTTTTATGGTAAATTAAACCTTTTTCTCTGAAAAGAAATGTCAGTTTTACATGTTTTCAATTTGGAGGTGTGGAGATGGAAAATGTCAAGAAATGACCAGCCAGTTTTTCCTACCATCCTGTGAATGAAAACCAATGCAGAAAATTAATCTGGTTCTATCAGCCCTGATGTACAGTGTGCAAGGCTGGAGCAAATATTTTTCAAATGAAAACTCTTCCCCGAGATTCGTTTTTTCTAATCTTCATCCATCACCCCAAAAGCTGAGGAACAAATATAGGCTGAGAGATGAATATCAAAATAATGTCAAGAGGATGTACTTGCACAGCAGTCCAAGGGAGGCTTTAATACATTCCATGTAGATGATGATATATGTTGATTAATCCATATCACTTCACTCACAGATGTGCAGAAATTCCATCAGATGCTTTATTGCCTACAGAGGGAGTTGCAGTTAGAGTTCACCTGTCGTCTGCTCGAAATTTATTTAAAGAGGGAAAACAACAACACTTCCCTGAAGAGCTGCAAAAGTTGAGGCTGGTTCCACATTCCCTTTCATTACAGGGAGAAGCCAGTCCCCTACCAATCATTGGCATCCTTTAAGCACAGTGACAGTGTCTCCTGTTTTCTTAAGGAACTTTATTTTCCAAAATACAAGGTACAGAGTGGGCTGTGGGAACAAGTGTCCTGCTTGCTGAAAAAGAGGTTTTCTGCAGACCAGCAGCTGGGCTAAGGGGCAAATGCAGCTGCTGGTGGGGAGGGGAGCGAACACAAGGCAGGGAAGTTTGCAAGAGGAAGGAGAATGGAAGTGCACAAAAAGCATGGGGCGGTTCTGCGGTTACAGACCTGCTGGATCATGTGTTGTGCACAATCATAAAACCAGAGGAAAGTGCTCAGTTTGGAAAGATATCATGACTTTAAAGCCATCTGGGTTCATTTAGTGAAGAACTAATTTGGTTCGATTTGGAGAGGGTGGAGCTATACTAGGATAACATTCATTTGAAGACCTTGTCATTTTACAGAAAATAATTTTCACTGCTTTGCCAAAAATTTGAGGATTCAACTTCTGGTAACCCATTCTACTTCTCTTGGGAAAAAAACAGCCCACTTCTCTTTCATCTGGCTAGACAAATTAAAGCCAGAATAACAGAGGGCATTTGTTTGCTGGAGCAGCCACAGTTGTTTTCCCTTCTGCCTTTTGATCTCTGAACATACAGATTTTACCCAGTGGGAAGTCAGACTGGGTCCTCTTAGACATTACTAGGAACTGTGGGGCTGAAAATTGCTTTTTCTCTTTTTTTCTTCCCAGTCTGTCATCAATACTCATTACGTTAATAGTGCTTGTATGTTTATTACCTACTCCATTTCCCTCACTTCTGTAAAAAAAGGGACTTTTATGAGTCATGAAGGTGAATGTCTGAACTGGCAGTTTCCTTTAATAAGCTCTTTTAAGAAGATTTTCTTCTTGTAGTAATGAGAACTCAATAAAGATATTTTATGCAGGATGAGCAATTCTGGTTGACGGTTTCCACTAGGACAAAATGACCAGCTTGTTAGTTGATGATCCCACTCCAGAAGGAAATAACCATAGATTATTATCCTAAAGTGAGAGAGAAACGAGGCTTGGTTCCCTGACAGCTGTGAGTGGATAATCCAGAGTTGTTGTTACTTCAGAAGCAATGCAAATATGAGTCTTTCTTTTTTCTCACTTGAACCTATCCCTGTGATTTTATAGCTGGGCTGGGGGTTACTTTTGGGGGTTTTTCTTGTATTTGTTTGAGGGTTGTTGAAGGCGTTTTTTGGTGAAGTTTTTATGTTTGGTTGGTTTTTGTGGGTTGTTTTTTTTTTTTTTTTTTTTTTTTTCCCTTACCAGGGTTTGATTTATTCCTTGCAGGTAGAGAAAACTACCTTTTCTTGCTCATAAATAATTTTCTTGTCATGGAGTGTCTAATGACCTCAAGTAGCCAAGGGCTTCATTTATATTCTGTGACTGTCTACCCTAAAGCTTACTTCAGAATTAAAATAATTATCATAAGTGAAAAACTATACAGCAAAAGGCAAAATTTCAGGTGAGAAGGAAAAAAGGGCAGTATGAAAAACCTGTGTGTAAATAAATGGCTTGTCATAGACATAAATAACAAGAAATTATTCTTCTCTTGCCAGAAGGGCAAGGAATTACTGAAGCTGCAGATATGCATGCTCCTTGTTCTCACACAAGGATTTATGTGAATGTGGGTGTACATATATAGGTATGCATCTAAATTTATAGGCTGCTTTCCTGTGGAGCTTGGAGGATTAAATGATACTTGCTCCAGCAGAAGCAGTGTTTGGTTGTGAATTGGTCATGCACACACTCTGTTTGATTTGTTGGGGTTTTTTTCACTTTTTTCCTACCTCCTCCTTCCCCATCTCCATGGTTTCACTCCTCCTGTGGTACCTCATTTCTGCAGCCAGCAGGTGTATCCCTGGCAGGGAGAGTTTTATGGAATCACACTGTTAGAAGTGTCTCCTTCCATGTCTCTGCCCTGTATTGCACCAGCACTGGTGCTGCGGGTGTGGAAAAGTCCTGCATGACACGTTCCCCTGCCCCAGTGGTGATGAGGAGGAGAGGCAATGTTTCAGTCTCCTCTTCGCCATAAATCCTGAGCTCCACCACTGTTTATTTTAATCTGTATTCTCCTGAACTGATGCCTCCTCTTCCTTTGGGAGTGTGGCACCTCATCCACGCAGAGTTATCTCCCCAAGTGCATCCCCTTCACACCGTTCTCTGGTGGAGCTGTGATTACTGCAGGGAAACAAGTCACAGAGCCACACGAGGCTGCTTGGAGCCGTGCCCCCAGTAGCAGTTCAAGGCATGCACAGAAGTGCATTGCTGTCATCTAGTGATGAGCAGTGACAGGCTTGCAAATTAATTGTACGGATCACAGGCACAGCTCGTGCAGCTGTTACCAGGTTTGCTGGCCAAATCTGCTAGAAAAGAGCATTAGTGAGCTCTCTAACAGATGCCTGGGTGTGGAGTGCAGCCAATTCTGCAAGAAAGGAGCCCACCAGCCTTTCCTCTCCTGTGATCCCTCCAGCTGGAAAGGAGCCTACAAGAGCTCCTGGGGGAAAGGAAGGAAGAGACCTCATTACCTTGATTCCCAGCTTTGGTTGAGCACTGGCTGAACTTGCATGGCCTGAAGGGGGTCATGGAGGCTGCAAAAGGCATCGGGAGCTCTTGTGCTGTGTATGGGAAGGCAGGAATTGCGTTCAAATACCTGCCTGTCACCCAGGGAGTGCAGGATGTGGGCTGCCCCTGGGCCTGTTGGAGCCACAGCTGGTGCATAGCAGGAGCAATGGCACAGCTTGTCAACAGGAATCTCTGGGAATTATTTGTGGATGTGGAAATGGCCAGGCTGTGCCTCCATCTAGTTCCTGCATCCTGCTGGTAACCTACTGGACTCATACCTGGAACATGGGACTCCAGAATAAAGCTAGGAGGAGGAATAACCTGTGCTGCCTCTCCCCTGCCTTAAAGCTTTTGTCCTAATGTCTAGTCACAAAAGGGAAAAAGAAAAAAAAAGGGCTTAAGACAAGGAAGTTGAGATTTATCGGACCTTGAAGCTTTGGGGTCATCTGCCCTCATTGCATAACTGTCTAATGCCCACTCCCTCTTCAACTTTGATGGATTGTTTCAGCCTTAATGAGCATCCAGTGGCCAATGAATTTTTCAGCCTAATTACATGCTGTCAGATGAAGTGCCTGTATAGCGTAGGTTTTCTTCTTTTTTTTCCTAATCTGCCATCTTGCAGCTCTGATTAGTGTTGGCTACCACCACTAGCTGTAGGATTGGCATATGGCAACCCAAGCCTCAAATACAGAGGGGTCTTCTTTGTTCTATCCCGCATATCCAATTTTTGGAAATGCAGTTATGGTGCTATGCATGAGGTCTCAGGCAAAATCCAACCTGTGCTGGATCCTAACTGCATGGAAACACATGGCAACTCCAGATTTATGGCAGTAAAACCATTGTACTCCAGACCTCAACAGTGTAATGCCAGTCACATCCAGGGGCACCAGAGAAGCTTCTCCTTGATTAGTATTCTGATGTCTGCTGGCGTTCTGTTTGACAGGGAGATTATCCTTTTGTGATTGCAGACTTATCACAGCTCTTCTTTGTCTATTAACACCATTTCCCAAGGTGATGGGAAGAGAACTTTACCATCTTCCGTCTTTCGTCCTGGAATTATTGATTATCACTTTCACAGGGACTCTGAGATTTGCTTTGTGAGGAAGGTGACCCTCACAAAGGAAAGCAAGGACAAACCTGGTGAGATTCTGATGTTGAGCAAGGTCCAGGTTGGTCACTGGCTGCCTTTTACTTTTTGTTTTTACTCCTTGATATATCAGAGGAGAGGCTGGCATTTTCCTTGGTCCCTCCTATCCTCTGTGTTCATATATTATCATTTTTGTTTTCACTGAAGTGTGGGTGTGTTTCTCCTCAATTAGTAGATGCAGAAATCACACTCTGCATGATTAGAACTTTCCACTTAGTCCGTGAACCAAAAATTTGAGAATTTAGCCCTTATAACCAATGCTGAATGTATCTAGGATCTCTACCACAGTATTTTCTGCCTTTTTACCTATGGCTCAAATGAGGTTGGGAGTCTAGATTGCAATAAATTGTTGCTTAAGAATAAATACTTCTTCTTTTCAGTTTTTGCAAGTTATTTGTATCAAGTTTAACAGTCTAGATACTGCTGTATGCAATAGCTCTCAGTGCATTCCTCTCTGTTGTCCATTGTTCATTTTAAAGACCTCGTAGTTTCCAGGTTTTTTATTTTCTTTTTTTCCTTAATGTCATAGCTGACAGTATTTCCTGACTGAGTAACTTCAACTGCACTTCAGCTTTTGGGACTTGAGATCTACAGCCTGGGACTGGAGACTAAAGAGGGAATTGATTATAGTACAGCTACATAAAAATAAATTTAAAATAGATACAAGCATGAATTTGTCAGAGGAAAAAGTAATAATCTTCTTCCATCTTCTTGTGTGTAATCTTCTGTTCTTTATTGAAATGAACAAAATACGTTTTGCTTCAAGGTCTTCTATTTGATAACTTACCCTCTGTGATCTTTTGTCTAAGCTTTCTTCTCACTGCCTATTTTCTTAGTTGTACATCAAATTCTCTTGTTTATCTAACATGAAGATTCCAATGTGTCCCCTTGATCATTCTTAAACTTTCCTCTGCTGCATTTTAATGGAGACAGGTACTCATCTGCTGCAGGAATCTTCCTGTCATAAAATGATTTGGGGCACTGTAAAAGGAAGGGATACAATGCCTTGTCCAATTCACTTTCCCTTTTTAGCTTTAATTATTGAGTTTGAGCAGGACAAGGTTGACATTACTTAAAATAACTGTTGCAATGGTGTCCTTCTGGGGTATGTGAGGAAGCCAAATATTCAGAGCATACAAAGAATGCTGAGGGGAAAAAAAGGCACTAATGGTGAAGCAGTGCATACCTTAAAGAATTCTTACAGCAAATCACCAAATGCAACTTCAGTCCTGCAGAAAACTCTGATGATCTGAACCTTTTCTGTCACAGATAAAAGATGCCAAGGGGGAAACTTGCGCTGATTTTGAAAACTCAGTACCTAATCTTTTGAAAACCTGCTGTGCATCAAGGCTCCCTGTGCAAAGATTTTCCATGCTACCATGTTGTTTGTTTAGCAAGACACAAATATTTTCTTGAATTTTCCCATTTGAAAAACACTATCCAAAAGTATTTACAAGTACCACATGTGCCATTTTCTGATAGGAAAACTTATTATTTGTGGTCAGTTTGCTACTATATATCTTGATGATAGCAGTCCACAGAAAGAAGACAGTATGTTTATTTCAGGATTTCTGTCATTGAGAGACAATACATAAATAAAAGACAAAGCTTATGGTTTGTGTTTACAGACTCTCAGCTCTGTGGGAAGGAGAACAGGGCTTCCATATGTTGTTGATTTAGTCATGATATCTCGTAGTCACTAGTTGTTTGTCTGGAGCTGGTTCTCTCCACTTGACGTTTGAGTTAGAGCTGTTTGTGAATTATTCATGAGAGATTTGAAAGTCAGGTGATTATTTTTACAGCTTATAAAAACTTCCCAGGGTTGGACTATTTTTCAAGTGACCAAATGAAATAAAGCCTTTGCAATTGTTCAGACTTTCCAATGCTTTAAAACAGGAGCTATGTAAATCGAACTTCTTTTCATTGAAAAGGTAAATGTTACCTTCTCATTTTAGTGTATGTAAGTGGACCTGAATAAATATTATAAGAGTTCAAATTAAATGTAATGTTGTAAAAAGATAAAAAGGAAACTTTAAAATTAACATTTAAGTCTGACATCTGTCTCTGGCTTCAAAGAGAAAAGGTGAGGACGAAAGCTCTGATAAACCTTGAGAAAATTGGACCATCCAAGTGAATAACAGCATCAGAGGACAGATTGTTTTATACATTGAGGTCTAGAAGGGGAGAAAGCTTTTCAAATGATATTTGAAAAGAAAGATTTTTATAAAAGGAAACACGCAGCAGAATGTAAGAGTCTTGCCCTTAAACATGGCAGTAGAGGAAGGCAGTGTGAAAAATGGAGGAGGAGGAGGATGTTCAGTGGAGGAGCCCCTCCAAAGCTTTTGGAAGCAAAGGAATTTGAATCCTTGGCTCTTGGCAGAGTAGGAAGCCAATTGTCTGATGTGGTGGCTGTGTTGTGTAGGGGACAGAAGGCAAGACTGGAGACTCTGAGGAAATTTCCTCTGGAGCCCCCACTGCAGGTGAAGCTACCTCAGCTTTGCTCTCTGCCATAAACTCCTCCTGCTCAGCCCTCTGTGCCCGGGTACTGCACATTCAGAGTTTAACCTCCCCAAGGTGAAGGGCAGGAAGCAGCGTGGGAGGTGTGACCTAACAGTGAAAATTGATCCTGCAATGAAGATCTGCCGCCCCAGCACGCGAGAGGACGCGTGTGGAGAGCCTGAAACCTCTCATTCTTGTTTTCAGAAGTTTCCTGTATCGATCCCTGCTGGTTAGCAGCAGGCGCCTCTGCAGTGCATCAGCTCCATGGGAAGCCCTGATCAATAGCTCAGAGCAATGGCCTGACAGTTATTTACTCATCAGCTCATTAGGGTGGGAAGAGTAGATTACACTTCTCATAATTTCACTATTGACTGGCACACTATGGTTTTGTTGGTTTTTTGTGGGTTTTTTTTTAAAGCACCTTGTAATGAAGATGCCTGAAGGAGAGGAGTAAAACCACAGTCTTCTAAAATGAAAGGTGCTTGTAAAAGCAGAGGAGATTTATCCATGGCAAGACAAAAAACTTCAGCCGTGATAAAGAACAAATAAGAGAAGGGAGGAGCATGGGCAGCTCAGCCCTGGGTAAAATGAAGTTGTTTATTTGAATTATATTGTGCAAGCCAGAATCCCTTGCTGTATGCATCCAGCACTTTTGACTGAGGGGGAAAAAGTGAATTTAGTTTGAGGTCAGGGGTGGTGTGGCACTGACTAGCAAACTTGTACCAACACTTTCCTGGAAGGACTCCAGCAGGTAAAAGGTATTTTAGGAAGCCTTACTCAGCAAATGTGTTGCTTGCAGACCCTGATGAGTTTTACAAATTGCAGGTGACTACAAAGAAGGGAGCCAAAACCATTTTTACTGCCCTGAAGTATCCCACTATTATCATCTTTCAAGAGTGGGTACAAAAACTTTGAATTTTTCCTGGTCTTTGGATGGATTTCATTCACTTCAAGTGAACTTGAAAGGCCAAAGAGCTGAAGAAGAAATGCAAATACATTTTAAATAGGGTACTTATACTTTTGTTTTAAAAGTTGAGCATAATTACCAATTGGAACATGTTGCTAAGCAATAGTGACTTCTGCCTCTCTTCGAGCCTTTAAGACACTGTGGCCTGGCTGGGCAGTTTTGATTTAGATTTAAATGAACAGAATTCATTTGTGCAATGAAGGGGTAACAGAATAAAAATCTGTGCCTGTGTTGTATTAGTAATTGGGCAAAATAAGTAGAACAGAAAATGTGACATTTCCAAGGCTCCCCACAAATGAATTTGCTTTAAACATGAAACTTTCGCTCTAATCCAGATTCATCTTCTATAAAGTTGGAGCCCCTACCCAAAAATTCTTGTTCACCTCCCTGACACCCTTGTGATGCAAAACACACAAACAAGGGCAGCATCCAGTTAGAAACCATGGGGTTTATGCACCCATTTATGTACTCTGTGGAATAGGAGCCTGATTCTTCTGCTGAACCACTTGAAGCAGACCTATAAACCAGGGCCTCAGTTTCTGTGATTGCTTGCCAAACTGCTGCTCTTTCAATTGCCTATAAGGAGTGTTTTTATAATTTTGTACCTTTATGACACGAGGCATTAATATTTGAGACTGACTCTCCTTGATTTGATGTATCTTGCATTTTTTAATTTGCTTTCTATAGAATTCTTTTGGGGATGAGCAAGTACATTATCTTTTGGGGTGTGACTGGAATGCTGTATCCAGACTGCGCTAAATCTTTTATGAAGCAAAGCACTCCAAGAAGCTAAAAATCTAATTTATGAGAGCCATTCAGAAAAGGGAAAGTGTCAAGAGAAGTGTTCAGCCCTTGCATTGATTTTTCTGCAGCTCCTTGCATTCTGAACTGGTGCTTATATTCATTGCCTGAAAAACTGTCTGCTTTGCAATTCTTGCCAAGGGTGTGTTTTGTATTTTTGATTGTAGTCTTATAAGGTCTTTTTCTCTTCTGCTTTTCATTGCCAAGAAAGAGCCAATTTCCCCATTGAAAGAACTAAATGGCACTGGGGGCTTTCTGTAAAGGCATTAACTACCAGTTTTTACTCACCGGATTTTGTGAAATATGGAGGTTGGCTGATTATTGCTTGCCCCCAAAAGCAATCTTCCAAAATTAGACATTAGGCTATGTAAATGGGCAGGTTTATTGTGAAAACATTTGAAACTGACCCGGCAAAAAGGAGCTGTCAGTGGCAACTTTTCCATTAGTTTCAATAAGCCCTAATCAAGCTCCTGTAATAACACAGTACTTCTAAAACATGCTGCTTCAGAGCAGTTGCAGGTCATTTGGGGAGAGCTGGATAGAAAAGATTGACAAAAAGAGTTAATCCATGAAACATTTATACAGGCACATCTCTGAAGCGCCATTGTTTCCTTACAGAGCCTTTGCAGGCAGGAATTCTTGTCCATTGATGCACTATGGTCTTCTGATACTTAAAAAAATAAAATATCGAAAGCCCTATATCTTCCCCAAAGAAGAACGTGCTGGCTTGGTGGCCAGTTTTCTATTTTAGTGCACTGAGTTGTGAGGCAGTGCTGGGAGCAGTGACAGCTACCCCAGGGTTGCAGCAATCCCACAAGCAGCTGTGGAAGCACTGGGCTCAGCAAGGTCAGTGCTGATCCATTAGCACTGCCCCATAAAACATCCTCCCCCAGCCTTGCCCTGCTCCCTGCAGTGGTTAAAGCACAGCTGACTCTGCCTCAGCAGAACCCTGCACAGCCTAACCCACTTCAATTAACCGTGAGCTGAAGGACTGACAGTTCTATTTTATACAGAGGGACGCAGGGGCACCCTGTAAAAGGCAGGCAGTGTCAGGTTAAGCCCTTAAAGTCATGTTTTAGCACTGAAAAAGGAGCCAAGTGTACTGGCTAGGACTGAAGTTAAGTGGAGGGAGGTTTGGTTTTGCAGCTGAGGTGTGTGGCTGAGGCTTCTGATTGCTGGGTTTTGTGAGTTTTTGGGGTCCAGGGAAGACCTCAGCACTGCAAGCACTTTCATGGGGTGAAATGCACAGAGAGGACTCCTAGCACAACATTCTGCTGAAGGATGACAAAGAGAGACTGTGTCCATCATTTCCACTGGTTCTCCTTCAACACCTCGAAATGCAAAACATCATTCTTCTTCACAGAGCCCTTGAGGAGTGTCCTGATTGACACCACAGAATAAATGCCAAATTCCAGGGCTAGGAACACGTCAGCAGTGGAGCTGAGGGGGCACGACCAGTGGTTAATAAATCATAAACCTGTTTTGTGAGTCCTAGCCTAGTTATTGCTTGATCCCAAGATCAGCTTGCTGGAATTCACTTAAGGCATAGAGAGCTTGAAAAATAAACACAAATGTGAAGCAGAGTTTTGTCTTTAGAGAACACTTGCAGAGAGTGATTGAGAGCATGAGGTACCAAAAGGAGCAGTTGTGGGGCTGACAGCAGCAAGACTGTGTTTGTGCAGTTTGATTGCCCCCTTGTACTTTGATTTTTGGGAAACAACCACTTCCTACTTTCATTTTTTTTTTCCCTGCTTTCTCCTTCTCTCCTCTAACCGTTAAATGGAAATGTGTGCCTGTGGTGGTGTGAGAATTGTTTTTATTAAGTTATTAAGTTATTTTTGTAATATTTTAAAGTTATTTTTGTAATGGTTTCGTTCACTGTATACCCCTGTGTTCTGCATTGGTTTTCCCTTCTGCATCTGTTGTTTTGTCTATTGTAAAACCCGACGTTTTCTGTCATTCATCCCTTCCCTGCACCTGTCGCTGTCATTCCCCGCCCCCCCCCTCCTCGTGGTCGCCTGCCTGCCACTCAGAGACCCTTCCCTGGCTTCTAGAATCCTCCGGGAAGGGTGCCGAGTGATAGGCTGGGGCCCGGGAGACCCCCTCCCCTCATTTTGTGATTGGTCCCCAGTTCCATGGTTCACACCCCCGGTTAACCCCCCCGATTCCTGTGACTGGCTGACCGGTTGTCACCACCCCTGTTTCCACCCCACTTTAAAAGCTCATGCACGCCTGCCCCCGGGGTCTCTTCTGGGCTGTGGGTCAGAGAGTGCTGAGCCCCGTGCTGCCTCTCCCCCTGAATAAAATCCTGTTTAACTGAGCCCAGAGGAGTCCGCCTTTTGATTAGCTGCCGTGGGTTGCATACGCCATCTGCTGGCCGTCGCTGAGAGGGGAACCAAGACCCACAGGGAGGAGGTGGCTCGCCCGGTTTGCCACCCCGACCTCACCCGTTGCCGCGGTGCAGGAGACTGAGCTAGCCCGTGGCCGCGCTCATCAGCGCAAGGAACAGCACCGCAACAGCGGTTGGCGCCCAGTTCGTGGGGCCCCCACCCTCAGGACACGAGGCGGACCCCGCGGCACGGACTGAGGCTGCAAGAGCCTGAAGAAAAGTCCTTGGACGCCCCGCTACCCTTGGTCGAGCGGCTTCGTAGATCACGCTCCCAAGGGACGAAGAGGACAGCCTGAAGCGCCCAGCAGGTCCTCTTCAGGCAGCTAATCTCGAGACCCCAGGCTTTATCGCATCCCAGGAGGGGGTAAGCCTTCTTCGTGAGGGGGCTTACTTTCGGAGGGTGCTCCCGGTGTGGAGACCCTAATTTCGGGAGGGATCCTCCAGGAGTGGGGGGGATCCCAGGCTGCGCAGCTCGGGGGGGTGGTGGTTAGCCTCATCCCCCTGCGGATTACTCTCCTCGGGGTGCTCTTTTGTTCTTTTTCGTTTTGTAAACTTTAAGTTTCGGGCAGTTGTCTTTTGGGTGGAAGTGGCCACAGGGGTTTTAGACACTGCGATTTTATTTTTCGGTGCGGACCCCCCGGGTTTGGGTTTCAGGTTTTGCCCGGTTTTAGGGGAGTGACCTCCGCGTTCGTTTTCTGTTAAGTTTGCTTTTGTCTGGGTGTCATCGGGTGGGCAGCAGGCAAGGGGGATTTGTTAGGTGTCCCCGAGCCCCTGATTTTGGTTTCGGTTTCGGAGAGATGGGCGCAAAACTCTCCGCTGCCCAAAAAGGTGTGTATTATAGTTTTAAGTTGGTTGTGGAGCTCGCCCAGTTAAAGGTTTCGAGGGGCGAGCTCAAGGGGTTTGTGAGGTGGCTTTTCCTGCACTTTCCTCATGTGTCCCCGGAGCAGGTGTACAGCCCCAAGTTTTGGACAGTTGTACAAAACAAAATCCATGATCTGGTGCTCCAAGGGGACAAGCAAGCCACAAATTTCTTTAATCTGGCTGTGCAGCTCTCAGCAGCTGCTTCAACTACCAACAAGGGAGTGCAGAAAAAGCCCAGTTTTAGGCAAACCTCCCCCTGTTCTCCCTGTCCCCGTTCCCCTTCCCCTTGTCCCCAGAAGGGAATTCTGAAGGGAGCAGCAGGACCCCAACCTGCTGGCTCAGGCTCCCCCAGGAATTCTCAACCCCCCCCGCCCGGGCAGTCCTAGCCAGACTGCTCGGGGCTTCTTGGGCAGCCCTGGCTGGGATGCTCAAGAATTCCACCCTTCCCCATCTTACCCAGTTAATAAACCTCGTGTTAGATTTAGTCTAGCTGAGACTCCCCAACCACAAAATGGCTCCCCTACCCCTTATCCCCAAGATGGAGGAGACCGCATGGCACGGTTCTCCCCATCCCCCTCTTCCTCTTCTCTAAATCATTTTCTTCCCGCCCCAAACTCTTCCAACCCCTTCCTCTCCTCAGCCCCTCCTATCCCCCAAAAGACTCCACCCATGCTTCCTCCCTCTTCCAAGACCACTCCCACAGCTCCTCCCAGCTACTCCTCCCACGGGAACGCCCACATGACATCATCGGGTTCCCAAACCACGCCCCCTGCCGGAAGACCTGCCTCCTGGGCTTCCGGTTCCCACGCTCCCCCTGCTGGTTCCCACGCTCCCCCTTCCGGTTCCCACGGTCTGGGCCCGGAGGGGGCGGGGCCAGGGCCTGAGCCTGCAGGGATGCATGAGCCTTCCCCTGTTCCTTCGGTATCCCCAGTCGTTTATAAGGGCTCCCGAGGAGGGCAGCGGGTCCGAGCGATCCATCACCCGTTCCCCCAGTCCACCATCCGGGATCTGTGCAAGGCCCATCGAGATTATGGGCGGGACAGCCCCTATTTCAGGGGTTTGCTCCGTTCAGATCTCGATGCTGCTGTCGTTATTCCTGCGGACCTGAAGCAGCTGTTCTCCTGCCTGCTTGACTCAACAGAGTTCAAACTGTGGGTAGCGGCATGGAGGCAGCAACTCAGGGAGGCCTTGCCCAGTCTCCTCCGAGACCCGGAGACTGCGGTGGATGACAACGGGAACCCCCTCACTTTAGAACACCTTATGGGTGAGGGGAGATGGGCCGACCCATCGGACCAAACCTCAGATATCCCCATCAAAGCCCTCCAGATTGCCAGGGAGCATGCGGTCTCCGCATTTTTTGGAATGGTGCCAGACGGCCCGGTCGTACCCTATTACAAGATCATGCAGGGGGCCAAGGAAGGTTTCACTAAGTTCGTCGAGCGGCTCACCCGAGCAATCGAGGTGCAAGTAACGGAAGTGGCGGTAAGGGATGGGATCTTGAGGGAGATGGTGTTTGCAAATGCAAATAATATGTGCCGGAGTGCAATTCTGAGTCTCCCTCTGGACCCCCCTCCGACCCTTCCAGATATGCTCAGGGTGTGTCAGCTAAAGGTCCCCTACATGCAGGGAAACGACCGGGAAGGGAAATCAATAACACCAAGAGTTTCAGCAGTGTCTGGCACCCAAGGACCGACACGCGGACCGTATGTGCCCCAGAAGAACCGGTGTCTAATCTGCCGGGAGCCCGGGCACTGGGCGAACACCTGCCCACTGCGGGATGCCGTTGACGCTTTGAAAAAGAAAAGGGGGGAAGGCGGGGGGAGTGGGAACAGGGGAGGGTCGGGAGATAGCTCCCGACAGTTAAACTAAGGGGGGAGCGCAGGTCCGCCCGGCGCGAAGATAGAAATAGGGCGGACCAAGCAGCGGGGGAGGGGGAAGAAACATCTAGCGCCAATGATACGCTGCCTTTCACTGAGACAGGCAATAATACCGGACGTGACACACCGAATTTGACATACAGTACTGACCATGACCTTTCAAAGCCAATTTTAGTAACATCATCAAGGCATGAACCTTATCGGCTGCGGCTCACCGAAGCGCTCCATCTGAGGACGGCGGATTGGACCTTCCTTTCCATAAACACCAAAGAACAAGGAGCCTGGCCAGTCCAAGGAAAGGAGCTTGTCATCATCGGGGACTGTAAGTACACCCCGCAAGAGGTCGAGATTCTTCCAGGGGTTCTCGTCAACAACCCCGGAGATCTCGTCCTCTGGCTGCGCTGCACCCATCCACCCACATTTATTCCTAAGGGACAGGTGATCGCACAAATCATCCCTACCCGGGGACCGAACAACACCCCAGTGGCTTGCCCTGTGCAAGCCATCACTGAAGAAAGGCCCCGGGTAGACTGTAAGTTCAGGGTGGGCGGGGAAACAATTAACATCACTGGCCTTTTAGACACGGGGGCGGATGTGACGGTCGTGCCAGCGAAAGATTGGCCGTCACATTGGGCTCTGCAGGACGTGGCTGGACACGTTCAAGGTGTTGGAGGGTTGCAATTGGCGAGACAATCCAGGAGCATAGTGCAAATTAAGGGGCCAAAAGGACAATTGGCTAACATCCGTCCTTTTGTTTTAGATTATAAGGAGCCTCTGCTTGGCAGAGATCTCATGTCACAATGGGGGGTCAAAATTGATATACCCGACCCCTCAGTGGAAATTTCCGCAGCGTCCATTGACGAGCGTCCCACCAAGAAACTTAATTGGCTGACGAACAAACCAGTTTGGGTGGAGCAATGGCCGCTTTCAAAACCTAAATTAAAAGCGCTCGAGGAGCTCGTGAAGGAGCAATTGGCCAAGGGCCACATTGTAGAAACCGACAGCCCTTGGAATTCCCCAGTTTTTGTGATTCAAAAGCCGGGGAAGGACAAGTGGCGGCTCCTTCAAGACCTCCGCCAAATTAATAATGTCATCGAGGACATGGGGTCTCTCCAACCTGGGATGCCTTCCCCGACTATGCTCCCACAAAATTGGCAATTGGCTGTAATAGATATAAAAGATTGCTTCTTTCAAATTCCTCTGCACCCTGACGATGCCCCACGTTTTGCTTTCTCGGTTCCCACCATCAACCGGGAAGCCCCGAGGAGACGCTATCACTGGCGAGTTCTCCCGCAAGGGATGAAGAACTCACCTGTTATCTGCCAGTGGTATGTGGCCTCCTTGCTGTCCCCTGTCCGCGCAGCCGCGGGACAGGCCATCATCTACCACTACATGGATGATGTTCTGGTGTGCGCCCCGAATGATGACATGCTTTCCCATGTGCTTGGTCTGACAGTCGATGCACTGGTTGCTGCAGGGTTTGAGCTACAGGAAGAAAAGGTTCAGCGGATGCCGCCCTGGAAGTACCTCGGGCTTGAAATCGGAAGGCGGACCATTGTTCCCCAAAAATTGGCAATTCGAACAAAAGTAAGTTCCCTTGCAGATGTCCACCAGCTGTGTGGGAGTTTGAATTGGGTAAGGCCCTGGCTAGGTCTCACCACCAACGACCTAGCCCCCCTCTTTAATTTATTGAAAGGGGGAGAGGAGCTGAGTTCTCTTAGGGTCCTTACCCCTGAGGCAGAAAAGGCTTTGGAAAAGGTGCAGGACGCTATGTCCAAAAGGCAAGCTCACAGAATTGACCCAGAGCTTCCTTTCAAATTCATAATAATGGGAAAGTTGCCACACCTCCATGGGATGATCTTCCAATGGAAGAACATCCCAAAGAAGGACCGTGAAGGGAATGATCCACTCTTGATCATAGAGTGGGTCTTCCTGAGTCATCATCGGTCCAAGAGGATGACCCGGCCACAGGAGTTGGTTGCTGAGCTGATCCGGAAGGCAAGGTTCCGGATCAGAGAGTTGGCCGGTTCTGACTTCGAATGTATTCACATCCCAATTGGCTTGAGATCGGGCCAAATTTCAAAAGCTATGTTGGAGCACTTGCTTCAGGAGAATGAAGCACTCCAATTCGCTCTGGACTCCTTCACTGGGCAAATTTCTATTCATCGGCCTGCCCACAAAATTTTTAATTCGGAAACTAAATTTATATTATCACTCAAAGAGGTTCGCAGTAGGAGGCCCCTCAAGGCTCTAACCGTTTTTACAGACGCGTCCGGAAGGTCCCACAAGTCAGTTCTGACTTGGAAGGACCCTCAAACTCAGCAGTGGGAGGCTGATATTGCCGAGGTGGAAGGATCACCTCAAGTCGCTGAGTTGGCCGCTGTCGTTAGGGCATTTGAGCGGTTTCCCGAACCCTTTAATCTGGTCACAGACTCCGCCTATGTGGCGGGGGTGGTATCCAGAGCAGATCAAGCGATTTTACAAGAAGTGTCCAACATAGCACTTTATGACCTGCTCTCGAAATTAGTTAGATTGGTCTCCCACCGAGAGCAACCCTATTTTGTGATGCATACGAGGTCACACACAGATTTGCCAGGGTTCGTCGCAGAGGGGAACAGGAAGGCTGATGCCCTTGCTGCTCCCGCTGAGATGGCCCCCCTGCCAAACATCTTTATGCAGGCGAAACTCAGCCACCAGCTCTTCCACCAAAACGCGCCTGGCCTTGTTCGCCGTTTCCACCTTACGCGGGAACAGGCCAGAGCGATCGTGGCCGCGTGTCCATCATGCTCCCAGCAGGCTGTTCCAACTTTACATGCAGGGGTTAATCCCCGAGGGCTGAGGAGCTGTGAGCTGTGGCAAACGGATGTCACACACTTCCCACAATTTGGACGACAAAAGTATGTTCATGTATCCGTGGATACCTTTTCTGGAGCCGTGTTCGCCTCTGCCCACACAGGGGAGAAGGCCGGGGATGCCATAAAACACCTCATCCACGCCTTCTCCTTCATGGGCATTCCGAGGGAACTGAAAACCGATAACGGCCCAGCGTATAAATCCAGGGAGCTTCGTAGCTTCCTGCAGCAATGGGGGGTGGAGCACAAGACCGGCATCCCCCACTCCCCCACAGGCCAAGCCATGGTTGAGAGGACCCATGGGACCATCAAGCGTGTACTACATCAGCAGCAGAGGGTCCTCAAGACAGAGTCACCATCAGTCAGGCTGGCCAGAGCTTTGTTTACCATTAATTTCCTGAATTGTTCTTACGAAGGTCTCAATCCGCCCATCGTCCGGCACTTCGGTGCCAGCTCGCTGTTTGGGGTCAAAGAACGACCACAGGTCATAGTCAGAGATCCTGGGTCTGGAGGGACAGAAGGGCCACACGATCTGGTCACGTGGGGACGTGGGTACGCCTGCGTGTCCACCCCCACGGGACCAAAATGGATTCCAGCTAAGTGGGTGAGGCCCTATGTTCCCAAAAGCCCAGGGTCTGGCAAAATCAACAGTCCGCAAGTCACCGTGGCAGCGTGGAGGCGAAAAAGGAAAACATCGAACGAGAAGAGCTGAACATCAGCTCCGGGCAGAGTCATCCCTTTCCCTGCTGTTGTCAAATTTAAGTAACATATTTGTTTAGTGTCTTTCAGTTTTTCATAACAGCAACCCGAGCCGGATTCCCCGCTCCGAGGAGGTTCCACCTAGCCCTCGGAGCCTTGGCAACGCTCAGCCTGAGTCTCCCAGTCGTCGGATGGCCGGTCCACCAACCGAACAACTACACCGCCATCCGACAAGTGACCAACATCCAAAGGGAGACCAAGGACTGGCTGGGCAGACTGTCTTCTAATTGGGGAATCTCCGGTTGGGCTTCATCTATGATAAAACTGGGTTGCTGTGTTTGTTTGTTTTATTACTTGTTATCCTTGCTTTTGGACTTTTAAAAAAGATGTTGTATAATTTGGTTTCTGCCACCTCACACTCCCCCACAGTTAACCATATCACCATGCCATCAGAAGAGGACCATGAGGAGGAAGGACTGGAGTTGGAAGAGGTGCTGGAGGGGGCCCCAGAAGACGAAGAAGGAAATCCGGATGAAGAAGAGCATAGACTGGGGTACCCAACGCAGCATCACTGACCTCCCTCCTCCGTTCCAGTCCCACTCCTCATGAAAAAACAAAAAAGGGGGAGATGTGGTGGTGTGAGAATTGTTTTTATTAAGTTATTAAGTTATTTTTGTAATATTTTAAAGTTATTTTTGTAATGGTTTCGTTCACTGTATACCCCTGTGTTCTGCATTGGTTTTCCCTTCTGCATCTGTTGTTTTGTCTATTGTAAAACCCGACGTTTTCTGTCATTCATCCCTTCCCTGCACCTGTCGCTGTCATTCCCCGCCCCCCCCTCCTCGTGGTCGCCTGCCTGCCACTCAGAGACCCTTCCCTGGCTTCTAGAATCCTCCGGGAAGGGTGCCGAGTGATAGGCTGGGGCCCGGGAGACCCCCTCCCCTCATTTTGTGATTGGTCCCCAGTTCCATGGTTCACACCCCCGGTTAACCCCCCCGATTCCTGTGACTGGCTGACCGGTTGTCACCACCCCTGTTTCCACCCCACTTTAAAAGCTCATGCACGCCTGCCCCCGGGGTCTCTTCTGGGCTGTGGGTCAGAGAGTGCTGAGCCCCGTGCTGCCTCTCCCCCTGAATAAAATCCTGTTTAACTGAGCCCAGAGGAGTCCGCCTTTTGATTAGCTGCCGTGGGTTGCATACGCCATCTGCTGGCCGTCGCTGAGAGGGGAACCAAGACCCACAGGGAGGAGGTGGCTCGCCCGGTTTGCCACCCCGACCTCACCCGTTGCCGCGGTGCAGGAGACTGAGCTAGCCCGTGGCCGCGCTCATCAGCGCAAGGAACAGCACCGCGACATGTGCCTGGAGTTTGATGCTAAGGTGCTCTGCTTAGGAATGGTGATGTTCACTAGGGAGGAAAGAAGCAAGTAAATACAGCAGCCTTTAGCACAAGTGTCCTTTGTGTGGTGGCCAGAATATGCTCACTGAACCACTTTCTCCCTGATCATCTTTGCTCATTTTTCTTATTTAGCTCAGCATGACCTTTAGTTTAAATGAATGTTGTGTGATATTTTCTGGAGAATGTGTCCTGTGAGCTCCAGTGCCACGGCAAATACGGTGCTTGCTCTGGGCAAGCTTCATAATTTAAGATCATCTTTAGGAGCATCAGACACTTCATTTTTTCATGGGTTTCATGCATCATCTCTGGATCTAAATGTGAGACAATGAGTGTGGACGCTCTGGGGTAAAATAATAGAAAATAGTTGTGAACAGAAAGCAGCAGCAAGCTGGAGACAGAGAGCACAACCCAAGAAGAGCAAACCTCGTGCTGGGAACGAGCTGCTCTTGCTGGGTGCAGTCACAGGAGCATGCAGGCACTGCAAAATCTGTTTGGAGGTGGAGAGAAGTAAATTTAGAAGCTAATCTAAATGTTTCCGCACTGCATGTCCCCAGCTGGAATAGCTGGTGCAGTGCCAGCCCTGGGAGCCTTCAGACAGACACTCAGCTCCACTGGTGGCAATACCTGGCACATTCAGCGCCTGGATTTTTCCCAATTT
This sequence comes from Hirundo rustica, assembly GCF_015227805.2. Classification (NCBI taxonomy): domain Eukaryota; kingdom Metazoa; phylum Chordata; class Aves; order Passeriformes; family Hirundinidae; genus Hirundo; species Hirundo rustica. Next base: position 5,736,856 of record NC_053466.1, on the reverse strand, counting down.
GCTGGTGAAGTCAGGAGTTGTTAATTTCCATGCCCTTTGTAAGTGGCTGATAAGCACATTCACTAGAGGTCTGCAGCTCTGTGGCACTTATTGTGGTGTGCAGTCTCTAAAGAAATAATTTTTTATTAGGCTTTTAAAGAAGGAGAGGCAGACAAAATAGACAGAGCGTTGATAAAATGGGTGACACTTGTTCCAAAGCTTTTTCCCTGAAGCAAATGTTATCTCTTCATTACCATCTTTCAGCTTGGAAATAAAAGGAGCTAAACTTTCCCAGTTGGACCTTGATTTGTAACTTTTCTTCTGGACTCTCAGCAATTTAGATGGAAATTCTAGTGGCATACTGAGAATGGGATGGACACTTTGTCTTTGTGAATGTGTGGTATTTAACCATTTTAATATGAGCTCTCTACTGTCTCAGGGAGAAATGGTTTATTTTAAATTGGGGTTATTCTGGGTCTTCTTCATAAATTCTGTCTAAAATTAGGTTGTCTGTTGACTGAAATTGATTTGTCCTCACAGAACCTGGAATCAGTTTGTCCGAATAGATTTGAAAAAGCCAGCACAAACGTGGAGGTCGAGGTGCTCTTTAAAAGGTTTTGTTTTGGAAGATGGTGAAACCAAATGAAGGGAAAGAATTTTTTTGCTCAGGGGTGGGCAAGGAAAGAGAAGAGATTTGTAAGCAAAGCAAACTTTTAAACAGCTGCTGGACAACCATTTTTAAAAAGGACTCGCTCATCCCTCGGAGAGCAGGGTCAGCATGGGGACCAGGATGTGCTGCTCCTGTAACTTTTGCTCTCCCCACACCACGGGTGAGAAGGGCACAGAGGCTCTGGGTTAGATCAAACCAAGTGCTGTCCTCCCTGAGCTTCTGCTTTGCAGGCAGAGCTTGTGTTGGGCATCTTTGCAGTGACTTGACGCCTCTGGAGTGCAGCTGGCAGGGAGCACCACGAGATGGTTTGTGAACAGTTCCAGCCATGCCTCAGTGAGAAGGGATTTTCTCTTCCAGCTGGAATGCTGGTGTGTCCTTTTCCCTCCCCCTTGCTCCCCTCTACAGCCACAAATGGTTAGTGCCTGGGTAACCCAGGAGCTGTTGCCTTCTTTACTTACACAGCAAAATTTCCCTGCCTCCCCCACCTATTGGCACTAAAACCCCCCTCTAATTCCAAACCTGTGATATTGCAATACCTGTGAAGAGACTGGGGCAGAGAGGCAGATCAAAGTGCTGGCATTCAAGGCTTTCTTTAGCGCCTGTGCTTCTGGGATGGATGTAGGTCAGCACCCACCACTCACCGTTATCACTGACATCTGCCAAGGGCAAAAGCTCACTTCCTTCCTATTGCCCTCCTGGGAACAATTTCAGATTGAATCTTGCTGGTGCTGGGTAACTGCAGGATGAGGCTGAGCAGGAGTAGGATTTATTAATGGACAATTACTGGGATGTAAAAAAGTAGGGCAATCTGTTCTGGTTTAGTAAAATGAGGTGCTAGGTTTGGGAATTGCAAGTGTTGAAGAGATTGTGGGTTTGGGGGTTTTTTGTGGGTTTTTTGGGGGGGTTTTGTTTGTTTGTTTTTTTATTTTATTTATTTTCATTTTTATGCAGCTGGGAAGCAGTAGTGTAAGTAAAGCTCATGCTGAGCTCACTGGGGAAGGCAGGAGTTACCTGTGCTCCTGAATTCCACATTCCAAGTTTGTATCTCTTGGAAGAAAAGAAAGAAGAGCAACATGGGCAAAGTATAAAGGAGTTAGCCCAGACTGGGAGAGGTTAAAAATAGGAAAAGGCATCTCAAGACCCCATGCAATATAATATTTAAGAGGAAAGCTTATTAAACTTGCCTGATAGGTCAGTGACAAGGCACACTGGGGATTCATTTTACTGTCATTATTAAAGCTGGTGAGAAAAGAGAAACAAATCTTCACTGACAGAGTATCCTACACCACTTCAGTCTTACTGAGTAAACCTAATCCCTGACTTGTGAAATATTCCCAGCCTTTCATGCTTCCCACAAATCCCAGTACTCGCCCATAGAGAAACACTTTGCATTCAAATAGAGTCCAAAGATGTTGGGTTTTTTTCCCATAGCACCAGGGAGCCAGAAAGTTTTTCCTTTTTGAACCTGGCAAGACCTTTAACCTAAAGTACTTGGGAGACCAAATTACAGAACAGGAGCAGTGTGGATTCAGAAGCACATCCTGTTGATGCTAAAAATTGTGTCAAATTCAGTGTTTCCCTGCTGCTTGCCATGAGTGTCCAAGCAAAGGAATTCATCTCTTTTAGAAGGTGCTTGAGAAGTTACTGCCTTGACAGAGTTCACATAGCAAAGAAGCCGGAGGCGTCTGCTTGCCTGTGTTACAAATGGCATAAATATTTAAACTCGTGATGCAAGTATGGTTTTATCTGTAAACCTCAAACAAGAAAACCACGTTCAGTGGTCTTCCAGATAAATCTTTTCTTACACAGAGGATGGAGCCAGCTGGATTTGCTATCCCTGTAATCTCCTGTAGAGCTTGGAGAGATGCAACCTGTGCAAATGCACAACCCTTTTATCTGCAGCACTGATGACACAACTTGCCTTGTATTTTCACATTTAAATGCCAAATCCTTCTTCAGTTGCATAGAAAACTGGTTTGGTGCAATACAGGTTATCAGGCTTCTGGGCAAAAAAAGGCATTAACTGTGTTAGAAAGTACTTTTATCTCCACTAGAGTGTTGTATAATTGTCTGCTGTGGATTTTCTCTGGCTTTCTTTGAAGTATCTGTGGTTGCTGATTGAAACCCCACACAGGATTAGCTTGCATGCCTGTGTTATGAGAGCTAACAATTAGCAGTGGGTACCTTTGTGATTAAATGGTTTACGCACTTTAAGGTCCATAATAAAATCCAAAATTCAGGTGGCTTTGCAAAGCCTCAGGTCTTTATTCTGCTTTATAGGTGTTACCTGAAGAACTTGGATCATGTAACTGCCATAAAAGTGAATTCAGACCCAGTTTTCAACTTTTTTCTATCTTTGCTCCTATTTCTGCCCATTGTTGTATACCTTGGCCAATTTCTTGTCTAATATGAACCCGACCTGTGTCTGTTTCTGTGCAATACAAGATGTGTTTGCTTTCACTTCCACAAAAACCCTGAGTCAGCTATCACATCACAGAAAGTTAAATTATTTGCTGGACTCCCCTGTCTTTCCTCTCTTACCCCATGACTTTTAATTTACCTGATTGTGTTCTTGAGCATTTTGCTTCACAAACTGTCATAGCAAGTGACCACAAAGGGACAAAAATACCTTTCTGCCTTTTTGTCCGTGTTGTAGCAAAGGTTTGACACAGTGGTTGTACAAAGCACACGTGAGTGTAGCAAAAGGCAGGTGGGTCAGGGCATCGAGGGACCTGGATCACACAGGCCCAGATCTTTAAATATTCTTATCTAGGAACTGTATTCCTATCACAGTGTGCAACTTAACAGTTATACTTCATCACTGACTGTAAGGCTCCTTAAAAGTCTTCTCTTGTTTAATGTGGAATGGGATTCACACTCAAAAATAAACTGTGATGTGTTAAAACGTGTATCACTCACATTTTAGGACAGCACAAACTGATTAAAAAGCCGAAAAACTTGTTAAATGGATTTTCCAAATCAAGAGTTACCTTGTACATCTGAACCACTAAAAAAAAATCAATCACTAGCTGCCAGGAAAGTTGTGATCTACAAATGTAGATGGCAGAGGGAGAGTGAAAGAAAACATGGCTTTAAACCATGCAAACAACTTTGCTAGAGCAGCCTGCTTTGTGGTAGGTGTCTCCAAAAATCCCAGCTCAAGCCTAAACTCCATCTGGGACGTGAAGTTGTTGCAAGAAAAGTTATGGAAATAGCCCTCCACATGGGAGGCCAGAACCAACCCACCCTCCAAGTTCTTTGTTTCTGAATCATTTCATGGACTGAAACATCACAGACAGATGTTTTTAAACATGCTCAGTTATCTGTAATAATTAATTATGTGTGGTGACTTCCTTGCCCTTGGGTAGGACAGTATGTGTTTGGATTGGGTAAGGACCAGGCTCTTACCAAGGTCATCCTTCCTTCTTAATGCTCTGCTGTCTCCAGACCATTTTTACAGTTCTGAAATTGTTTCAATTACCAGCTTCTGTCAGGCTTGTGCCTCATTAGGCTTCACGACCCATTGCCTGGCAGCAGTGCTCTGGTTGGCATCCCTTGGAAAGCCAAACTTTACCCAGGTTTTATGTGTTTTTATACCGCTGCTGTTTTATTTTCTAAATCAAAGCACAAACTCGAGGCATTTTACAAATTGCGGAGTTGAGCATGTCAGACAAGTCCTTTTTTCATGGGAGATAACCAGTAATCAACCCACTGTACAAGGCATGGAGCAAGCAGAACTAGCAGGGGGCTTACAGGTCAAGCTTACAGTTCCATATGTTACCTTTTATTGTACACAATTACAATCCTGGCAATCATTTGAAATGAAGAGCTCCTTCAAATGCAGCATGCTATGTGCTTTCCCCTATTCTTTGATATTGAACTGTTACAAACCATTAGTCCTTAGAAGACTTTTAATATCTTGAAAGCAAAAATCAGAGAAGCTTTATGTGTTGTATCTCAAAAATTAGTGGATGTTTTTGTATAGGAAGCAACTCTTGCATGAGTATTTTGTAACATGGAGCAGTTTCAATCTGATAGAGTGAAAAGTTTATTAAAGCTAAGTACCCCATGCACTAAATAGCTTTTATCTACTGATGAACGTGGTGCACAACAAGGATCTCTGCAGTAGTTTATTTGCAACAGGAAAAGTTCATGACATGTTTCTTCAGAGGGAGATGAGAGAGGTTTGCAGACTTCATGTGTGATAGTTATTTAGTTAGTTCTGGAGCTACAGTTTTAGAAGAAACTACCCACTAAAGTAATGATAGACGAACACTTGCAGGCTCACTGACAGTAGATGCATAAGAGCACCAAAGGACAGACCTAATTTAAAGCAGTCAGTATTAAGCATTCCTTGGCAAAGAGGCAGGTTTTTGAGCTCAGTAAGCTCACTTATGTCATTGAAAACTTAAATTGTCCATAAATGATAGCACCAGGACTGGGCACTTACCAGGCACGTTTCAGAATCACCTCCTTTCCTTCTTGTTCCAGGCCAGGGCTGTGTGGAGCATGACTTTGACTCTCCATTACCTTCCCTTTCCTTCTGCCATGCAGATGGCAGTTCCTACCCTCATGCCAGGTTCAGGAGCAGCAGATTATTGAAAGCTCCACCTCTCCTCTATGCCTAAACAAAATATGAATTGAAGCAGCTGATCCTGCCCTGCTCTGTTTGGCAGCTGGCTCGAGGTGCACAACCTCTTGGGGCTGCTCTTTGCAGCAAAGGATGGGGACAGGATGGGAGCAGTACCCGACATTTTGGTGGGTTTGCAATTTTTTTAATATCGTAGTCATTATGTGCTTCATGCATTTTGATGTCTGACTGATATTTTGATGTCTAAGGTTTTATTGTGAGTGACTTGAGTAGTCCAAATTCTCACAACTGGAAAATGCTACCGTGTAGTACATCAGAAGCAAGAAACCATTACACCAGTCATTACCTGGATGTAATGTAGGGCTGCTGGAATATTATCTTTCTGCTGTTCCCTGACTAAGTAGACGCCTTTTGAAGCAGACTCATGTGCACCATCAAAATGTTCTCGACACACTCCATCGCCGGTTTATGGATGCCATAGCTGGGACTCTGCACAGTCTCTGAACACACGGAGGGATTTCAGCTCCATGGTACTTCATCTCCTGCTTCCACCTGTTCAGGAAACTGCATTCCATTTTATTTTAATTAAAACCTAGCAGATGTTTCATTAGGGTTGATCCAAACAAAAGCCAGTTTCTCAGCAGAACAAAACCAAAGTAAACTGCAGCATCTTGTGCTCCTGCCACCTGGTCCAGAAGGTAGCACTTTTGTCCATAGCCCAGATTGCTTGTCTAGAAATTGGTAGATTGCAGAGATTTTATTCATGACAGCTGGTTAATGCCTGGTGACTAACTACCCATAACCATTAAGAGAGCAGCAGAACGTTCACCTCTGTGCTGCCAAGCTTGTAGGCACGCTGTTACCTTTGTTAAACAGCTCTTCATCACAAAACCAACTTCTTCCCTGCATTATTATTATTAAGCTTGATCTGAGGAATCAATAATTTAGGAGACAGACCTGGGCTTGAGGGGCCTGAGGTAGGAAGTGCAGCTTTGTGCAGATGCACAGCACTGTGTGTTCCACGAGTTTATTGGAGCACGTCGAGCCATCTGCTCCACGCCGCTGCCTTCACTTCTCCACCAGCAGCACCTGAGGCAGAGCAAAATGCTGCTGCCAGACAGGGGCCTGCTTTATCCCATACCCTCCTGGCTTTTGAATAAAAGGGCTGACTTCAAACAGCCGCTTTCAGTATCACTTCACCAAGAGGAGGAAAGATAAATAAGCTCAGAACTTTACGTTTTGTTTCCATGTGCTCATGCTCCTGTTTAAGTGAAGCAAAATTAAATTGCACAAATTTTACAGGCAGGAAAAGACTCTTCCACCTGCTGGAGTTACCAGCAGCATCTTAAAAATAAGGGGAGTGCAATAGTTTTTTAATCTTTTACCAAAGGCATGAAAAGGCTGTTTAGTGCCTGCCTTTATTTAATATTTTGTAGGTTGACTGCATTTTTTAAAGCATCCAGCAAGGCTGGGAGAAGTTTCAAGCAAGGCAAAGCATGATTTCAAAGACAAGCTGTTTTCAGCTGCCCTGCAAATTCTTTAACCATGTGTACACTGGTGAAACGTGACATCTACCCAGATTAAGGGTATTTGGATATGAGACTGCCTGCTGTGATAGCTGAGGCAGAATCAGACCTAGAGGTTTCTTATCTGAGGTGTGAAGCAAGTCAGTGAATTATTTGGTATTCAAATGTAACAAAAAGAACTCCTCACAAAAGTTGTTCAGATTCCCCCTGGATCTCTATGTGCTGGAACAGGACTTTGAAATAGCAACTGAAATTGAATTATAAGTTTGATACCACCTCTGCCCCTGGGGTTTCTATAATTCATGAACTCATGAAAATTCAGTTCAGATGCAGCATCTGGTTCTCATTACAGTTCTTCTCTTAACCCGGTTTTCTAGTATGGTTACTCCAAAGTCAAATGTCCTTCTTTGAGGTCAAGTTCAAAGCAAATCCTTCACTGACTTCTGTCCCAGAAGACAGAGTTTGAAGAAGGTGTGCCTGGAGTATTTGCTGTATCTTCTTTTTTCCCAAGTAAATAATAGCACAGCCTAGAGCAAGATGCCAGTGCATCTCTGGACAGACTCACGTAACCACATACTATGGTTAACCATCCAAAAAAGATTTCTGCAGTTTTAAACTTTGTTTCAGAAGGAGTGAACAATCTTAATTGAGACTGTGGTGAAAATGCGTAATTTTAATCAACTCTGGAGAATTTTTTTGATATCAAATTTGCTTTTCTCTCTCATAAAATTCAATGTATATTGGGCAAGTCCTCATACTTTATTACAAATCTGAAGTCTCTGCTGCATTTCCATGAAGACCAGGTACACCAAAAAATGCCAGTAAGGAATATGATTCATTTGTAACTCATAAATAGTCTTCTCTCCACTCACAGGGCATGGACAGTGCTTTCTGCCAATGTTAGATGTTGCTCCCACTGTCCTATGCCTGCTCAGTTCTGCTTCTCTTTTACCCATTACCCATTGCAATGATTCCCAGCCAGGGGAAGGTGATACCTATCTAATTTGACAAAAACCATTAGGAAATTTCAGAATTCAGGACAAGTGCACTGTTTCTAGCAGCTTAGAATGTGACAATACCAACACACGGCAATTTCTCCACGCAGTATTAAAGACAGATGAAATGGGGTTGTGAGCTGGATGCTAAAATAGTGTCATGTGGGCACTGGAAAAGATTCTATTCCATGGTTGGCAGAGTTTCAGCTGGAAAAGAATATATTCTTATGTGGTTTCTTCTGCTACAAAGAATGGGATGAAGAATTTCAGACAGTCCTGTGCTGAACACAGTAACTTGGTCTGGGCTATGGAAGATGAGCAGCTTTGATTTGAAGGCAATGAGAGGGAGAATCAGCCTCTTTCCCTCATGATACATTCCAAAGGTTAATCACCAATTCATAGCTGAACACTCTGAAAAATGACTGCGTGTTGATTCATCTGTTTCTGCCTCTACCAAAGCATCAGCTATTCCAAGGTTTAGGTGACCTTGCAAAATATCTAAACCACAATTTTTATTTGATAATTGCATCAGTTTCACCTTTGCCATCTCTACAAACAAGTAAGAGACAGAAAAAAAGAAAAAAATCCCCACACATTACTACAGTATGTAGTGTGGATATGTAAGAAAGTGCTAAAAGACAAAAAACTTGAAATAAAGTTAGAGGTTTTTTTCCTGCAGGCTGTTCTGACAATGACATTCTGATGTACTAAGACTGAACTCTGAATCCCTGTTTTTCATATGCATAAGCTTATCCAGGAGACTGGAATCTAAATGCATTTGTGACCTCCCACCTGTCTGAGGAAAGTAGAGCAGAAAGGGTGGAAAGGAAAGGATTTTGTCATGCTAAAATAAATACTCCTGCTCCCTTGGCAAAGGGAGAATTTCACGCAAAAGTGAGATGATTAACTTAGGTGTGGATTCTTGCTGTTCTCCTGTGTGTGGGTAACTCCTGCTGGGATGTGGGAGAGATTTACCTCCTGGAGACACGAGTTCCATTCACTTTCAAAGGATCTCTGTCTGTGTCTCATCAGTGTCAATGCAATTAACTCTTGGAATTATCAAAATGAAATAAATATTTGTACTATTTAGAGCATTGCTCTGATGGTAATGGATGAATTGAAGGGACAGGGGCTGAAATATTTTGGTATTCCTAGTGTTTAGAGTTGTTTGAGTCTTGCAACACATGTCTCTTCTTTTGTCTTCTCGGCTCTATTTATCCTGGTTTTGAAAACCTTTGGGCATTTAAAGATGTCTTTTTCCTGAAGCTGGTTATATGCCTCTGCAGTGAAGAAAATTAAAATATGGCTTCATTTAACTTCAGACTGAGGAGTTTAGTTTCAGCTTCTTTAGCTGAAGACTGACTTGAGCAAGATGCAATACTGTAAAATAATATTCTACATGCAAGACCAGTAGTTATAATACCTGGAAGCCAATACGAAACCTGAGGGGTGAGGGTTTTAACAGCAGAGAATTAAAAAGCCCTCACATTTAAATGGCTAGATGATAGTAAATTGTAATTCTGTTCATTAATGTCTGCAGCACTTTTTAAAATGCTCAGCGTACACCTGAAAAAACAACACAGACACACACTGGGAAGTTGTGAGCTGCAGCTACTTGTGTGCTGAGCAAGGTTATCAGAGCAGAGACTGAGCCAAGACAGCCCTGCTGAGGCAAGAACAAGGATTAGATTTTCATCAAAGTAAACACTGAGATAGCTGAGCTGTAGTTCTACAGTGGAGCTGCTCTTGGCTAACCATGTGCTCACACCGTTGGAGGAGTGTTCCAGGTGATATTTCACAAGCTGAAATGTAGTTTTTTGGGGAGGATTGGGAGGCAGATGTCCCAATGTAACGCTCAAGGGAAAAGGGAAGATCTGTGACTGGCTGGATGATCCCAAAATTCAGAACTTGCAACCAAGAGAACGAAAAAGTGGCTGAAATACAATGAACTTGAATGTGTTTGGTAAAGCTGCTCTACCATGTGAGGGTGGTGGCCTACATCTCTGAGAAGGATATTTTATTTTTTGACCTTAAGATCAGTCACTGATGTTATTGGCATTGTTATACTATTCAGTATATATTCAGAATCCATTCTGCATGGTAAAGCGTTTTGGTTTCTATCTCCCTTGTTCTGCCCTGTGTGAAGCAGAGCTCTGATTAAGATCACTGTGTTTTTCCTGACACAATACATTGCAGAAGTGGCAAATGCAGCAGCCTGTCCTTCAAACTCAGGTTAGTTGAAGTTCCTGGAAATTGCAGCGTCCAGAGCAGTTTGGAGGTCACATACTTGCCAAAATAGAAAATTCTTTTGTAAAACTCCAGACAGCCAAGACAGGCACCTCTCAAATAGGCTTTGCTCTTCAGGAGCTTAGTTGGTTTGTGTGGAAAATGTAGGTTCAGATACAAAATACCATGGTGGAAAATTTCACTCAAAGTGAAATAATATCATTTTGCTTAAGACAGGCTGAGATGACAAGGCTCTTAAGATCTGTGCAAACAGAATCTGAGACCCTCAGAAAGTCACCACAGGTGCTACAATCTCCTCTTGCCCCTGACTTCCATCATCTGTTAGAAACCTCTCCCAGTCAGGGCAGCAGAGGATCTCCCACAGTGTGTGCACGAAGCTGCTCCTGGGCTCACATTGCCCTTGGACCAGCAACAACAGTGTGGGCACAAACCCTGCTTCCCAAAACGAGGGGGATTTCACCTCTCTTCCAGGCACTCTTTTCTGTTTGTTTTGTTTGTTTGTTTGTGGTTTTGTTTATTATTATTATTATTCACACTAAGATGCTGGAGGAAAAAAAAAAAATAGCCTGAGAAGAGCTTATGGATGTTTAGAATGCAGATTAATGTTAATCAGATTTCATGGTACTGTAATGTTAGCCAGCTGTTTGGGGTGTGGCTGCCCTGCCGTGCCCCCAGCAGCTGGGGCTGATGTGGTCAGCGCTGTCACCTCCCTCTGACTGCTTGAACAAAAACCTCTCCAGCCATTGTGCATTTGGAGCCACGGGGGGATGTGGAGAACAAAGCAGAATTAGTGTGCAAAATAGGAATCAAATTTGGGATTTAATTATTCCCATCTCTGCTCATTACCTCTCCTTGGCTGGGAAGCTGGAGAAAGCACGAGAGCCATTTCCATAACAGAGCTGGCGGGCAGGAGCTTCGGTGCGTGCTGGAGCCAAGAGTGAGCTTCTGCAAATCTTCTGAGACCAGGTGATCGAGTTTCTCCTGTCAAAAAAAGTACAAAAGGCTTCCATATTCTCAAGGAAAATACATTTGGTACGGCTCAATCCACTGGGACCCACAGAGCTGCATTGTGCTGAATAAAATAATGTAAATATTCCTGGAGGCAGAAGTGTTATGCCAAGGAGCCTTATGGAAGAGTTGGGACTTTCAGACACAGTAGTGCGCTATTATGTAAATTACTACTTTGTTTGACAACTGAATGGTATTAAAACTGTCTGCAAGTTTATTTCTTGGAGCTGAGAGTTCCTAAGAGCTACATTTGACATCATTTAAATTACAGTGGTGCTGTGTGCTGTGTAAAACAACTGTCTTTGTTCAGCAAGGTGTGTGTGTGCTCCTCTGCTCGCCTCTTCTCTCCCCGCAGTTATTTCAAACCCAGGCAAGACCTTTCCCCACAAAATTCAGTGTTGAGCAGACAGGGGAGTATTAAAGGATTTTCAGAAGAGCTTGGTGATAACAGGAACAGCTTCAGTGAAGAGCTGTGTGGCAGGAGGCTTTCCTGCCTCAGGAGAGAACAAAGATGTGCACTGGGAGGGGAGGAATCCTTCGGAGGAAGCGTGTTAATGGATCTGAACCTCAGCAGGAGGAAGGAGAGGGATCCTGGGCCTGGGTGCCTGCTGGGAGGACACAAAAAGCTCCTGGGAATTTGGCACACTTGATTTTTTTTTTCCTGCAGCAGGTCTCCATGGTGTAACTCTGGAACAGGAAGGTGAGGGTCAGACCCGAGGCATCCCATTTATCACTTCTCCCATGGGATGGGATACAGCTCACACACAGCTCAGGTATTTTCCTATCCAGCATCCTGGTGTTAGAAGTGAGTCATTCAATCTCAGGAACGTTCAGGAGAGTGTTTGTGTTTCCTGACTCACGTTGAGTTGAGAACCAGTCTCATCCTGACCTGGACCTTAGAAATCCTGCAGTTCCTGGAGCCTCTAGATGATGCATTTTCTGCATTTTCCTCAGATGACAGTAGTCTTTCTCTTACACAGAATGGTGAAAAATAGGTGCAATAGCCACATATAGCACCCTGGGGGTGGTTTCTGGGCCAGGTTGGATGGTGCAGACCCTGTGGAAGGGAGGAGAACAGAGCCTATGGCTTAGATTTTTCTGTTCTGCTTCCCCGTAAAACACCTCAGTGCTGGGCCTTGGGTCACCTCTTGGTCAACCCATAACCCAGGAAGATTCCATCCTCTGTGGGCACAAGGTTGGTGCCAGTTTGTGGCTTCTGAGCTCTGCAGCTTGGGTGTTTTTGCTTTCAGAGCCCAGGCTCTGGTATGTAACAGGTATTTAAGGGTCCCTCCAGCCAGGAAGAGTCTGACAGGGGAAAGAGGAGTGACTGATGAGTGACCTGGAAATGCTGCCCTTGGACATCCAGCATGGAAGTGGCAGCTGTGACCCCGAGTGCCAGCAGCACATTGTCTGCACTTAGAGCATGGAGATGATGAGAGGGTTCAGAGGAAGCTTGGGGTGCCCAGTAACTGCTGAAGGGAAATACACATCAGCGTCATTATTTAGTGTGTATAGACTCAGCTTGTGGAAAAAGAGAGTTGCTCTTCAAAATCTTCAAAGGCACAGACAAATGCAGCAATCTCCTGATTCTGAGTGCCCAGAGCCTGACAAGCTCCGTGTGTGAGCAAACAGGAGGCTCAAAGCCAGCATGGAAAGCAATCTCCTAGCAAAACTTGGAGGCGAGGAGCAGCATCCTCTCCTACTCCCACGAGTGCCTTTGCAGGCATCTTGTTGGCCCAAATCTTGTTTTTCCTTCCTGTCTCTACACAGAGAGCAGCAGAGAGAGAATGTGGGGCGTCTGTGAAAGCCTCAAGTGTGAATAAAACCTGGTGTGAGGACCTGAGTTTTCTCAGGAGCCCCATTCCAGTGCTCCTGTGGGAGCCACTGGGCTTTGCTCTGGGTTCCTTCCCACCTGACAAGTTGTGGGACTTGCTGGTTTAAAGGGGGGCATTTAGCAGCCATTTTCTTGGAAATAGCTTTATTTAAACCTTGTAACTCACACTGAGGGCTCCAGAAAAATAAACCCGTGCAGCCAGGGACTGAATGAAATATTCAGCCTTTCCATTCTCCTGCTGTTTTTCCTGCCTGCTTGGCATATGGAATCTCTAGATATGCTTGCCAATAAAGAACTCCCCTGGAAGAAATCATTTAACAAGGGATGAAAATGTGATAAATGTTTTATAATCAAGGTCCCACAAGCAAAAGTGAGTGTGAGGCAGCTCTTATCCGAGTGGGAACTGGCTGGAAGTTTTAATATTCACTTGGCACTGGATTTTTCTGAGTTTTGATGTGAACAGGCTTCTTCCAGCTCATTTTTACAGGCATTCATCTCTGCTGCAGCTGCTCCTGCTATAATTTATACAGATGCTATTACTCACAAGCAGTCTTGTCCCCGGTACTTTTGATGTTAAAATCTTTTTGTTGTTGTTGTATTCCGAATCAAAAGATCTACTTCCACAAAGTATAGGTAATTCATGCACTTCCACTTATCTGCATGCTGATGCTAAGGAGCCTCATCTAATTAAAAAGCTGTTATCAAAAGTCTCTTCACCCCACAGAGAGCAGATAAAGTTGGTTTACCAGCTTCATTTCTAAACTGCAGGCTAATGAATATAATTTTACTGATGAGGGATTTCTGTACAATTCCCCGTACGAACTGCACGTTTAATCTAATGGAGGACTAGCTGAGCTTGCAGTGACAGCCAAGTCATTTTTCATACTGGGGCATAGTCAATATCTTTGAAATCAAATTGTTACTCTCTATTAATTACTGCAATGTATTTATCTGAAACATAATAGCCAGAGTGACAGCGCTTATTAACAGCCAGGCACTTGTAAGTATGGTGGAAAGATCATAAATGAGAATTGTGAGGAGCCCTAATGAGAGGCAGGGGAATATCCAGTTCTGTGCAGCGAGGACTTTGAGTGTGTGGGTACCTGGCTGCTGACTCTGACATCTGTCAGCAGCTGTGGCACTGGATCAGAGCACTGTGCATCTCTGGAGGCCTCGTGCCAGCCATGAATTAAGGCTACCACAGCACAGATTTTAAATTTAACATCTCAGCCAGGGATGCTCAGGACGGACAAAGGCGTTTTCCTACTTAGAGAAAGCAGAGAATTCTAGGCAGAGGTGCAGCAGCTGATGTGGGGGGGATGTGCCAGTCTGGGAGTGGAGCTGTGCCCACCTTCAGGGTGGCATCTGCTGCCCGTGGGGATGGGGCAGAGCTACTGCCCTGACCCTACGGGAAGGACCAGGCTGCTTTTGTGTAATGATACTCAGATGAAAACTGGGCTTGGGATGTAACATGAGCTGAAACAGCAGACTTCCTTTTTATTTTTTTTTTCATTTACAGAGCTCAAGGCTCTTATAAAGATGTTGCTTTTCAGATTCTGGGAAGAGCAGAACCCTCAGCCACGCTTACCAGCCTCGCTGTCATTCAGGGAGAGGTTTTGTTTTGGAAAAAGTGTTGGGATCTGAGGAGGGAAAAAATATCCATGGTTTGTCAATCTTGTATGGCATCGCAATTTTCCTAGTGCTTCATTATTCAAACAAAGATTCACCTAAATCTGATCATTTAACTTACCTTCTCTACTTCCTGATCAGAAAACCAGCATGGTCGTGAGTTCTAAATCTGCTCCTTACTTACTTCCCTTGGCTAAAGTCCACAGAAATTATTACTGCTGCTGAAAAGTCAGCAGGCTTATCTGAACCGGGATTTGTCCCTTTAATACAGTTGCAAAATATCTGGGATGAAGGAAGGAAAAAAATACTTCTAATTCTCAGCAGTTAAATGCTGCACTGCATGGCCATCAGTCAGGTCACAGAAACCAAGGTAAATTTTCAAAAAACAGATGGTTACAAACCTCTGTAAAATCTCCATGTGTCAAAGGCATCGCTTTTTTGAAAAGTCAGGTTAATTAATACCTGTGATTTTGTGGGAAATGAAATGCAGGGAGCATTCTCTTGTACCTTGCTCCTGACTGGATGGCTGGAACTACAGTAATTACCTTGTATCAGGAATGTCATTTTTCATTTCTTGCAAGTCTTGTTTAGGCAGACAGGTCCTTAAATTACTGTTCATTGTCTGCTCTGTAGTGAAGCAAACCTTTTCAGCGCTGTTTTCCACACGTGGAAGCACGAATTCGGGAGGTGGCTGACACGGGCTTTGCAAAGGCACGTGCTGGGCAGAGCTCTTGCAGCCCGTGGAGCTCCATCAAAGCGCTGTTTGCTGCTAGCAGCGGGCTGCAGTTTGTCATTCTGGCTGATCCCAGGGGAAAGGAGAGCGTGAAAAGCATCCCACTGTTTAACTGACTTCAGAGAGGCTTGTGGCTCTGTTTAGACCCTCTGCTCGAGCCCATGGACAGTTTGTGATTGGGTAAAGAGGGGAGAAGCCGCTAATATTCACATTATCTTCTTGATAAAATCTCGTGGGGGATCTGGTTAATTTTTTTTTTTTCTTCCAGGATCTGACTCATTAAGCTGTTACTACTAATGAGGGGTATTTTTCTGGGACCCACAATTATCAGGAAATAAATCCCAAGAGGCTGGGAAAAGAGCCAACAGGTCCCATTCTAAGGTGAAGATAATTCGTTGGCCACAACAGAGTTGCCTTTTCCCAAAAAGTAATTCTCACATTTTTAATTTGGCTAAACTCAGCACTAATCAAATGTCCAGTTGTACCCAGCTTTATGTGCATGGGACTTTATTGAGGTGTGGGCTGGTCTCCTAAAATAAAGATTACTATTTCTTCACTTTTCAATATGAATATGAATAAATCTAGTGTACATAAATTTCCTTGTACGTACTTTTTATTAGTTCTCCTTGCTTGAGCCTTATGTTCTTTGTATCCTGTGAATCATTTCTAGACTCTGGATGTTTTTCTTCACCATCCCTGATGTAAGTTCTTCTGTCCAGCTCGTATGTTTAAAACTCCTTAATCTGTGTGCAAAAAAGGTCCCCCTGTGTTCCATGTGGGCATGGTTGGGCTCTATATTTTTATTAAGGCCTAACATAATTCTCATTAAAATTCTAAAACCTGCTAATGCAGATGACTAGTGCATGGCAGATTTTCATCAAATATCCTTTATTCATTTACAGATGTTTAAAGAGATGATGTGCTAAGAGCACTGAACTGCTTCAATCCAGTGCTAAGCCCTCTGACAACACTGTGAATGAATAAATCTGGCTGTGAGAACTCAGCAGAAGTGTTGCCTTTAATATCTGGGCCCTGGCATCAGTGGAGCTTAAGAAATAAGAAACTGGCATATTTATTCACCACCTAAATTTTTTAACAGCAAGCGTTCTTAAAGCACTTGCTGAAATATTTAAGCCAAGCAAATAACCAGTAGATGATGTGTGACAGGGAGAATAAATTCCCTGATTTATTGAAGAAAAGAGAATTCTAGAACGTAGTGTGAGGAATGTTCTTGTTAAACTGACTGGAGACGATTCTCTAATTAAACTGTTCACAGTAGATTATTGAATTTGAGAATCTGTAAAGGAGTTCCAGCCCCAGGTTGTAATCTGACCATCTAACCCTTGTGAGTGTCAGTCACTGGCAGAGATTAGTCTAGAAGGATTTACAGAGCTGTCAGCAAGTTCACCCAAAATCTTGGCAAGAATAGATTAGGGGACTTTAATGTGCTAATGATGCAACCTGCCATCTCCTTCATTTTCTGCTGGGAGTGGGAGAGAGAAGTCAGGTTTCAGGCTAGTGAACTGTCAGGCTCACAGTTCTCTGTCAAAAAGGAGTTCACAGCCTGTGTTTCTGATTTAAAGCTCTTCATTCACATCTTTTACCCCCTTCCCCCCTTCCTTTTTTTTTACAAGAAGGAACCCTCTGAAGGGCATCCAGAAAGGATAAGAAGGAGAGGGAGAAGCAGCAGATGTACAGCTCTTATAAACACTCACTCTTTCTTGGCATTTATGGGCTGCATCATTTTAACAGCTGGATATATGTTCCTGCATTTGCAGTTGATCTCTTAAAGTGGCATTTGTTCAGTGACTTTTATGACCCTTTAGACTTCAGATGCCTGCACATATTTCGAACAAAAGGCAGAAACTAATAAACTGTGTCAGTCCCCCTCAGAAGTTTCCAGATTTCCTAACTCTGCATTTCAGAGCAAGTTCCCAGCTTTTGCTGGTGGAGGAGGCTGTGCCCCTCTCAAAGGCAGGGTGAAAGGAGCAGGTTACACCGATTTCCATTCTGGTTTCTTGTCCCATGCAGACTAAACTGAGAGAGACACTGGGGCTTTTCCTGCCAGCAGCAGAGCTGCTGATGCAGCTGCTCTCAGCTCACCTGGAGCACAGGGCATTGTAACTCATTTCTTCTGTGGCAGGGACTGGAAACCGGGGAGAGACACAAACCTGAAACACTTTGCAAACTCGGTTTGCCTTTTAGATTTCTCTTTGTATTTGAGATGAGCCAACAGATGCTAGTCTAAGATAAACAAGTGCACTGAATTCTCCTGAGCAGGAAGAGTGGATCTGTTAGGAACCCTGAGGAGCTGCTGGCAGGCTGACTCTAAGCAACACCAAAGCACTTAGCCTTAGCTTCCTCTTTATGTTTAGCCTCACATTGCAGCTGATGAGGAGGTTTTAGTGAATTTGGGAATAATCCAGCAAAATTCTGGTTGGTTCTTTATGCTGCAGTGTCAAGCTGTGATGGGAGCAGGTCGTAAGGCTGGTGACAAGGTAATGATTATCGAGGAACTGATCACAGAGCAGTTCACATGGAGCAGAAGACGATGGAAATTTTACTTCAGTGATTTGGAAATAGTTGATTCGATATTTTTGTGATAGAAACTGTAACATCATATGCTCACATGAGCATTTATGTAAGGGTAAGGGGGGGGGGGGTTTGCTTCATGACCTTCCTTAATCACGTGTATTTGAGAGGAGAGGAAAAATAACATGGTATTTCTTAGGCTGTGAACCAGAAGTTCGGCTTCAATATTGGCAAATTGTATTACTATTGTTCAACTTAGGTGTTTAGAAAAATCTCCTTCTCGGAGTTACGAACATTTCTCTTTTCCAGTGAGCCCCCAAAGTCACTGTGTTCATGGCCATAACACATCCCCAGCAAGAATGCAAATGGAGCAGGTCAAAACCCGACTGCAAAGCACCTGAGCAGTTTAATACTTATCAGCTGTCGACCCTGAATTTGCACCGGGTCGTCTTTTCAAGTGCATGACTGCACTAACCTTGCTGTGTCAGGAAACCTTGTGTCCAATCCTGTAATTATGCATTAGACGTCCTGGCAGGAGAAAGGCAATGGAGTTTCTTTGCTGAACTCCAAGTGCAGCCTGTCATTATTTATTAAAGAGCAAGTAGCTGAAAATTCAACTGTTCTTGACACTGCAGCCTTTCCCAGCCTTATCTGTGCAAGTGGTAAAGTCATTTGCAGAGAAATACATCTCCAGCCACTTCGGAGGGAGCTGAAATGATACATTTTTTTTTCATATTTAGTGAGGGCATCTCTTTTTATTCTCATTTAAAAGGTGGGACAAGCACGGTCAATTCCCCTAATGCTTGCAGCTCTCATTTCAGCATGCCTGCAAAAGGAGAGTCCCAGCAGAAATCTCAGGAGCAAGTTGTAATTAATTGAAACAAGCAGATGGCTCCAGCTTCGTGTGCCTGAGCAAAGTGACAGCATCTGATGGAGGAGCTGTGACAGCACAGGAGAGAGGGGGAGAGATGAAAGCTCTCCATGTGCATCTGCAGCAGGCTCAAACAGCGTCTTCATTCAGGCAAGTGTTATCTCACCCCTCATTGAATTATCTCTCTCAAATGGCCTTGGGGAAGGGATGGCTGTAAAGGAAGGAGAAAGAGGGGAGCCAAGATTCATTCTCAAGAAAGTGTAGAATAAGATGCTAAGTCTGAATGTCAAGCCATAATTGGCTCCTAATTGGCTCTGAGAGTTGTTTTTTTCTTATTTTGGAAGAGGAGTGCCTTTTCTGAATAAAACGCTCCCTTGTAAATGGATTAAACAAAATCAATTAAAAGTCTGAAAATTCTGTGAAAGGATGAGCACAGTCACACATGGAATCAGAGTCCAAAGTAACTTCTGGCATGAATTCATCCTTAGGAGTGTAAACAATCAGGTTTGTGCCGTTTCTGAAGGGTGTGTTTGGTATTTAATCCAGGGTGATTTGAGCAGAGAAATTTAATCCAGGGTGGTTTGAGCAGAGAAATTTAATCCAGGGTGGTTTGAGCAGAGAAATTCAAGAGCGTCTTTTCTTTAGGAGACTCCTTCTGGACACATAAAGAGGGACAGATGGAGAAACTCGCTGGATCTTGGATAAGTTACTGAGATATTGCAGAGCTGCTGTAAATATTGTAGGACCTCCTGACAGTCAAAGAAGATGAAAAATGACACCTTCCCAGAAGGGCTGCTAAGTGTTTGCAAACCTCCAGCTTTGAAGAGGGAGTGAATATCCATCTGCCTACAGTTTGGGGTCCTTGGGCCAGAGTCCTCCCAGGAGAATCACGGTGAAATGGATCTCCCCACACCACAGCAGTGTCTAGAGCAGGCTCCTCCAGGGTTTCATGGTGCACAACATTATTGCTGGGAGTTCAGACTGCTCTGGGCCACTTCCCACAGGTGACCTAAGAACCTTGCCAGAAGTATTTGGTTCTCAGGGAAAATCAAGCTCTGGTCTGACTTCTGTAAGTGCAGGTGACAGGGGTGGCTCAGTTTTCTCTCTGGCTATGTCCTCTCTCTCTGTCTTCTAGCTGTACACGCCAAATTTGTGACATAAGCTTAGTGCCAGTTTCTCACCAATATTCTGAATCCACAATCAGGACAGACTCTTCTTTATAAGATCTCTATGCTCTGCAGCCAGCAGAGTTTTCTTTAAACACTTACACCTAATTTAATCTCACGTGTTTAAAAAGTTTTATTCATTATCTTAACTATTAATTATCTTTCTTTAGATGCTCTAGAGTTTGACATGCCAGCTTTTTGGCTGCAATTCCTGATTATGGGGGTAATATGTGATAAATAAGGACTCCCTGCAGAGCAGCTTCTTAATCTCGATGTTTTTGTACTGCTCTCTCAGGCAGACTCCCAGATGTGGCAAGGATCAGACCTCTTATTCTGAGGTTCTTGATAACTCAAGCTAAAATTTTTTCATCAAAACTTCTTCCAAGTTCAGCATAAGCATAACTGATGGAGTCAAAACCAGTTCCCTGCTAGTGCTAAATGAATATTCATCCCTTATCTTCTGATTCCAAGGGCATGGCTGGACCAATCGTACATGTCCCTTGGTGCAAATATTTTCCATCTTTCTTTCTCCCATATCTTCTGGTTTTGTGTGTGCATACACTTTTTAAGAAAAAAAAGAAAGAACTTGCTTATGTGCCCAGAAAAGTTCTATTGCTGCTTTTTCTTTGTTCCATGGTTTCTCTGTTTAAATTGGCTCACAGCGGTTCCTTTTCATTCACATGTGTTTATCAATTTTTAACAATTTCCAATTACCATATTCATTTCAAAAATTTGCAGGAGTAATGTTGCTGATGGAAGCTTTATATTTATTTACTGCCTTGCTTCCAGCCTGCCTGAAAAACGCTGAAAACAAGTGTGCTGACTTTGAGTCAACAGTTAATCCAAACCAAACTGGTACACGCTGGCATCTTCGGGATCTGAAGGAATCCAAATTAGTCCTTACCTTGTAGCCTGCAACCTAAAAGTCTTTTCTGGGAAGAGTTAGAATCAATTACCTGAAGGGGCATATTCTCAGTTTTGAGTATTTAGCATCTCATCCATGTTCTGTGCTTACTGAAAAACTTTTTTTTTTTTTTTTTTTGCTAAAAATCAAAATATCTCAAGCCATAAAAAGGTATCTGAAATTTTGGGAAACTTGACCTGCAGATACTTTTCCTTTCAAACTGTTCTTTAAAAAAAAAAAAAAAGTCAAACCAGTTGGAAAAATAATTAGCAGAACAAAAACTGCTGTTCCCAGAGGAGACCTTGTGTGCCAAAGCAGTGATTGGAAAGGATGGTTCCAGCTGGGTTACAGCCCAGCCCCCCTTCCCCCCCTGGAAAAGAGACTGGAAAAAGCTGACAGACCCTGAACTGTAGCTGTGCAGGTGAGAGTCATGCTGTAATAAAGCACACCTCTGACAAGCAGATAAAACCAGGATTTAATTCAGAATCTGACGTTTAACTCTGCATCACCGTTCCTCTCTTTCTGTGTTCATCACACCCAAATATGTACTGTTTCCATCTGTTAATACTCCATAGCCTGTTTGACAACTGAATGCAGCTGAAAGCTCTTAATTCTTGATTTGTATTTTGTTTATTAGGGGATGGGCCTTTTCTTTTTCCACGTGGCAGTTAACACAACAAAGCTAGATGCTCAGAGCTGGCCTGTTCTTCAGTGAAGTTTGCCCAAAATAGAACCCGATTTGGAAGAGAAAGCTCTACTCCAGAGTTTATTAAATAGAGTTTGAGTGGATTGACGGTTATTTGAGGCTGATGTCTATTAAGAAAGTACCCTTGGTGAATATGTAGGAAACCCCAATTTTCAATAAGCAAGGAAATTGAAAATATTACACAGACGCTAATGAATGGAACTTCAGCTCCGTCAGAATTAGTCAAATCCATCCCTGCTACGTAATGTCTAATATTTCACAAGATAATAAAATCTGTGGGCCCTTCTGAACGAGAGACTGGTTGTGCAGAGCCCTGTGGGTTCTGCTGGGGGTGTGCTGTGATTTACAGCCACTGTGAATCTTGTCCTGCTGCCATCCAGAACAGGGGCAGGGGCTGAGAGGTGGGAAAGCATGCGGTGATGATCCTTCTGAAGGGTCAGACCTGGACACAAAGCCTGGCAGGGAATGCACGTGTTGGCCCAAAGCCAGCCCTCACACGGGCCTCCAGGTGCCTTCATCCTGATTGTTATGTGCCAGGTCACCAAGAAACTGGAAAGTTGTCGGTGCTGTGGTGCTGAGAGTGCAGTCCTGCTCTGTCCCCTTGTAGCTTCTGCTCTCCTCCAGCACCCCAGGTCTGTGGGGATTCTGCAGTTCTCCATCCAGTGTTGCTGCAGCTGTGCTGGAGGTGGGACTGTATCCCAAGATCTGGGCTGGGAGAGATGCTCTGGGTCACACCAGCGTGGCAAACAGGGAGTTTGGGAATTGTCAGCTGAGGCAAAGGAAAAGCGAGAGACACAACAGGAGAGTGTGTTCACTCTTCTAGATGATTTCCATGCTTCTTCTGGCAAATACACAAACCCTTTGGATGGTTAGGAGCACCAGGACTCTCTGTTCCCATAAAAAAGGGGTGTTCCATTAAGAAAAGCTCTGGCGTTTCTGCACAGCAGCAAAGCTCCTCTCACCTGTAACTTTCCCTCATTTCCCTGGCACTTACTTCCTTTCCAGATGAATTCAGCAGGCAAACCAAGGTCTCTCCCTGTCTTTGGGGGTGCCTGCTCTTATTCTAAGGCACAGCATTGTTTTGTGGGCAGAGACGCTGCAGCCTGGAGGAGTGGTGCTCTCTGATGGCTGCTGGGGGAGGCAGGACACCCAGCTGGATGGACCAGAGCTCCAACCTTCCTCAGCATCCCTTCCTGCTCTGCCAAAGGGAGCTGTGGCAGTCCTGCGTGAGAGCACAGCAGAATCATGCAATGGATGAGAAAATCTAGTTATGCTAAGATTCCTCTTGCTCTGTCTTTTGACCTTTTGTGGTACCTGGTAGCTCATTTGTCTTCCAGCACTAACAGAAATAGGAAGAAGGAAGCAAATTCAAACCAGAGTGCTCAGAAAATTGAACATGGATTCAGATGAGAGAGGCAAAGCTGATTTTCCTTGTGGACGTGTCCCTTATCACTCTTTACTCATCCAAGGTAGGTCAAACTTTTCAAACTTGGAAAATATTTTGTTCTGTCTGTGGAACCTAATCAAGCCATGATTCAATTAAGTGGGTTGAGAAAGATGCTAGTGAGTTATTTGTGCACCTGGCAGTGTGTGCTGAATACTAATGGTCTGGGTAATGTTCTCCAAGTTCTTGATCAGCAGCAGCTGGAGCAAATTTTTTACTTTGATGAGTAGGGAAAAAGAAGAAATCTATTTCAGTGCAGCGACAGTAGTAAATTTACATTACAAACATGGCAACTGCCAAGCATTACTGGAATTCAGCTGCCAGAATAAAAGCAGTGGCATTCATTTAGTTTCATTTCCAATTATAAGAGATCCTGATGAGTTCTTTTCTCCAAAATAAAAACTTTGCAAACCTAGCTTAATTACAAAACTACATGGGCCACTACCCTCCTTGTCTGGCTGTGGCTGTCATCAGCTGTCATCCCAAGCACTTTGAACTCATTTGGATTTTGGGGAGGGAAAGGCAGTTTTTGGTCCTGTGATTAGTGTAAAACTTCTTTTATTTCATAGCTGAGCATGGCAGCGTGCAGCCTGGATCTGTGAGGAAGAGCTGCCCGTGATAAATTCAGAACATCTCTCAGCCCCTTGCTCACTCTGGGAGCTGAATCTCTGTCGAGCAGCTCCTCTCACTGGAGCTCACTGGAGCAAATTTTTAAATTCACAAACTTAAACTTTTAAGTTCACGAGACCGTGCCTTCGAATTTTCTGTACGCCTCCCTGGTGTCTGGTGCAGTCAGTGGGAGACATCCTCTCAACTCCAGTGTAACCAGCTCGGTCACCTCCTGTGTGCTTTGGACTGGCAGCAAGCAGAGGTAGAATAACTCTGGTAGTCAGAGGATTCCTTCCAGCAGCAGCGTTGCAGGAGGGCTGGTGAGGACACAGGCTGAAGGGCAGCAGTGCTCCAGGACAGCAATCAGCCTGGTCACTTCACTGCCTGCACCTCCCACTTCAAGGCAGGTGACCCAGTGATAAACGTTATTGAAGGGAATTTGATGGGAACAGAGATTTAAAAATGAGGCACATTGAAACAAACCCTGCTGTCGGCATAGGAGTGATTTCCCTGAAAGGACAGGGTGGAGAGAATCTTCCCTTTCAAGTTCTGCTCAAACAAGATTACTGAGGCTCTCCCTGTCCTTCCACACTGAGGCACCCTGCCCCAAACCCTTCCTGGGACCCCAGCCCTTTGACCTGCCTGGAGAGGTTCTGAGGAAACTAAGACATGGCAATAGGCACAACATCCAAAATCTCCTGCCTAGGGCCCAAATTTCCTGAGCTCACAGCAGGAAGGAAATATTTCAGCTGTGACATAAAGCCCCTCATGTTTTTTGAGCAGAGCAAAGCAGGGATCAGATCTGATTCATTAAAAAACTTTTGTGTGCAGTAGCTCTGTTTTTTCTTCAGGCTCTTGCTGCTATACAATGAAGTACATGATTAAGCCCAGCAAATGTCAGCTCAGAGTCAATCTGGTTGGAGCAGGTTCTTTTTAATTCAAGTTACTTCTATGGTGTTTTCAGTTGCCACTTGCTGAACAGTTGCAAGTTATGTTACAATCCTAAGGAAAAATTAATTCTGTTCAGACCTAGTGCAAGCAAATTTTATTGTGCATGCAGCTGCTCAAGATTAAGTAATTATATGGTGAGGCTTTGGAGACGATGAATTTTAGATGAAGCATGTACACATTTTTATTATGCATACATTTTTCTTGATCAGTTTTCTCTTCATTTGGTCACTCGCTTATGTGGAAGCAATGAGCAAAATCTGCATATTTTCACTCTTTAGAAAGAAAATCTCCATTTACATAGCTGCAATGCTTTCAGCCCACACATCCTTTAGTGAATTTTCAAAACCCACGGATCTATTACACTCCACACAGCAACTTCAGTAAACAGGTCATCTCAGAAAGACCGAGGTTAGACCCTCAGCTGCCTCAACAGTGTTTTCTCTTTTGAACTCTCTTAGAGCTCACTTAGAACCATTTCACGTTCAGTTCAGCAGGGGTGGCATCATGACCCAGGTCTCATCAGGGGATGTTTTACATGGGTTTTTTTTGTTTTTGTTTAGAAAAGGTTATATATCAAAAGTTTCCTTTCTTTGTTTTGTTCTTTCCAGGCAGTTGAAAGTTCTCTCTGTTTCTGAAAAACACCAAAAGAAGACAAAAGGAGAAAAGCAATTCTGACACAAAGACCAAAAGGGTATGTTTTCAAAAAGAGCCTTTTAAAAACTTCAGAGTCCACATTACCTAAAGTGTATTTATGCAACTGGTCCAACCTTAGCAAAGCCTGCAGCAGCTTTGGGTTTCAGGTCGGATCTGTTCACCATGATTTTGGCTACACACCTCAAAGAGGGGCTTTTGCTGCCACCCTGGGCACTCCCCTGCTTAGAGCAGAGGCTTTGCCCCAGGCCAATACGTCCTGGAATTGTTCCAGCAAAGGCTGAGGGGGTTATTCTCCAGTCTTTATACCAAATTCTTGCTCTTATGAGACCATCTAACCACATGGATTTGAACCAGATCAAGCATGGACGTGCAACGTATCTCTAGTGAATTAGGTAAAATGTGAAACAAGGAGCTTATGCTTATTTTCTGGTAGCTGAAGAGGATATGGGATCTCAGAAAATGTGAAAGTGCTTCAGACAGCTGGTACATGATCCTGACAGTGAAAACTGAACCTGTCAACTCTTTCTCTAAAAAATTTGAATCAGCAGAGCAAATTCATATTGGGTCAGTGCTCTCTGTCTAACAGCTGCAGCAGGTTTAGTCTAAGATGGATAAATTATATGACTGAACCATGATGTGAGCCTCCAGAAGCTGTGAATACAGCTGAGGGAAACGTGTTTCTGTCAGAAAAACACACCCTGCAAGATACCTCACCCTAAAGCTCTTTGGCTTTTTGAGCCTCTGTCTGAGAGCCTTTTTCCATGATTGCCTTTCCTTCAAGCCCAGCTTCTGCATTACAATGCCATGGTGTGGGACACAGACACATGAATGCTGTCTTCTGAAGAGGTTCTATAGCAGGAAGGGGAAAAAAAAAAAAAAAATCTCCTACGTATCTATGCATTTAGAGGTATTTTTAGATAAATAACTACAGGTGCAAAGCTGTCCCTTGTTCCTATCCAGTCACATGGCACAATACCCAATGCCTGATTGCCAGTGTGGAGCATGAGTCAACTTTACAAATTCATCCAGGCAGGAGACTTATTATTTTGTAAATCCCATCCAGGATTGCCATCCCTGGCAGGCCCCTTATCTGCTGATGAATGAAGACACCATAAGCAGGTGCTTTTTGCAGGTGCTGTAAAAGAGTTCTGTGTGCTCAGAACACCTTCGTCAGTCAGGGCTGAGAGTGTTCCATAAGACCTTGCTGTGAAATGAAAGCCTGGCCTGGAACTCAGCAGTTTCCACCCGAGGACTCTCCAGCCCCCTGATGCCACAACAAGAAACACAGGTGAGCCCCAGACACGCTGCAGTAATTCCACTGTAATGCTGTTTTCTGTCAACAGCTCCTAAAGAAACCCCTGACATGGTTCAAAACAATGGATATGAAAAGTGATGTGTCTTTGTGATCCCGTGCACTTCAGTACTGCATACATAAAACAGGGATAGGTTTCTTTTAGGCTGTATTTTATATTACTGGGGCTGTCTTATCTGTTCAGACTGATGCCTCTTGTTCTGTATTTTATCTAAATGTGTTTTATAAACTGCCTGATGTGAAGGCAAGAGCAGCAGTGTTGTGCCACAGGGGCTCAGGGGCTTTGCTTAAATCAATGCTTTGTTGACTTTAGTGGAGCAGGGTGTTGACCCCCTAACAGGACTTCCGATGATACATCTGAAGCCACTATTTGTACTGCAGTTGCCAGTAAATGAAACCAGCAAATTCTTTATCAAATGGGCCTTCAGAAGTGAGAGGAGATTTGCAGTGATGAAAAACAGGGACTGAACTCTTAAAAGCTCAGCTGTACTCATTTTTTCTTGGTCTGTACCAGCCATGGGTAATAACAATTACATTGCCTGTCCTTATCTCATATGCAGAAAAAAACCTATGAATAGTTGGAGACATTATTTTTTACTTTTAGACATTGTAAAATGAGGAGGGGGCAGAAGAAAGAATCTTGTTTTTATGAACAAGGGTCATAAAAATTGAAACTGGAAAGAATAGCAGAACACAGGATAAAAGCATTTCCTTTTAGCTTTTAGCAGTTTGAAAAAAAAACCTTTTAATGAAAAACTGTTCTGCATGAGAAAACAAAATATCTCAGCAAAATGTTTTGACTACTTTTCATGGCTTTTTTCATGGAGCTAAAGTCCAGAAAGTTGTACAAAATAATACCGTGGTGTCCTAATGCCAGTATTTCTTATTTTTGGTGCTCCAAAAGCATAAGGAAAAAAAAAAAAATTGTTTTTCCTCTGAGATTTTCCAGTTTAGGGCACAAGTTTCAGGTTTGTCTCAGTTGCCTGGACCAGGCCGAGCTGCTGCTGTGTGATCCTGGCAGAGAGAGTTTGTGCTCCCTGACACACGCCCAGGGGGTGAGGCCGTCCTGGCTGCACAGGTGCCACGTACAGAAATGCAGAGCATCTTGGTGTTCACTGCAGCTGCGCATGCACAGCTGCAGCAGGGCAAGGCCAGGTTTGCAGGGACCCCTGCAGCGGGTGTTTCAAGCAATACACATCAAAGGTTTGCTTTTATAAGATTCAAACCTAATTTCTTCCTGGAAGAACTCAGCCTTTACCTACGAGGTGTGCATGAAAGGAAACTTCAGAACAATGACTTTTATGGCATCTGCCAATATTTTCATTTTAGCTTAACGAGGGATTTAAATTATTATTGAGTCCTATCTTCTGAAGAGAGCAAATGCTCTCTTTGAGAAATTTGATTATATTGAGCCTCTAACTGCATAAACACAATACCAGCCCCAGTGGACTAATTCCATTAAGACTTGAACTATCCACCTTGAAGTTGCTCATGAATACAAAGTGCCAGAGCTGCTGGCATTGCTGGGTCTGCGAGGCAACTTGTACATTCATGTGTCAGATAATAAAAGCCATATTTATTTAGATATTAAAATGAACAGATTTAATAATATATTTTAAAATGTCACTGTTACTCGTATGGCTTTTCTCTCTGCATGAATAATATTCTTTATTACAGCTGTATATTTCCTCCAAAATAATTCTTGCTCTGAATGTTGCAAGGCACTGGATCTGTGATCTGTGGCATAGACAGGTGGAGAATTTTAATTTTCACAGCAGAAATGTCCGTTTCAGTATTTTGCCTATCCAAACTCTGCTCTGTCTCGCCAATTTTTTAATTCTACCTATCTTTTAGATAAGTCTTTTCTATCTAAATAACATATTACTGCTGAGGTTTGGGAGTCATTAGGGAAGATCTGCCCAATTAGCATGTTAATTAGGACCTACCCAATTCAGGGATAGGGAGGCGATTGTTTTATTAGCATTCTGTGAGATGAAAGAAAGATTAATGACCGCGCCTGCACCCCTTGAGGGGTGTAGAAGTAACACTTCATATTTGAGATATCTGCGTGTGTGAGGAGGTGTTCGAAATGGCTGGGCTTACTGAGGGAGTTGCCTGCTGATTAGTTACGCCTGGAGCAGAGAAAAATATAATTGAGTTTGTTTCTTGATGAGAAGAATATGATAGTACAAAGTAAACATAGCAGGGCAGGAATGTCTGCTCTTACGAGCGAAGCCCCGTTGATGGATGGATGTCCAGCCCCAGTTCCCTGGTTTGGGCTGGCAGGGTGGGGCTGGCGGCTGTTCCACGCAATATGGATTGTACAACTTGGAAACTTCGTGTCTGTGGATGGAAAGTGTTGGTTTGATGCCTTAAGTTTGAGCTTTCATGTGTTTCAGATTCTGTGCTCATGTTAGGTGTTGGTAAGCTCTCTGCACAGAGCAGGCGGTCAAAACAAATCCTTTTCCTGCTGAAGACCAAGGACAAGAAGTACAGCTTGCAGACCCAAAAGCACAAACAGTGGGCTGAAGAGAGAAAACAAGAAGGATGGGACTTCACAGCCTGAAGCTGTAACTGGACAATTCAACCCCAAAATGCAAACTGACCAAAACTTACAAAAGTGTGAGACCTCATGACCGTTTGTCCATTTTGTGACCATTTTTAGCCCACCTTAGGTGTAGCCCTGGCCAGGCTCTTGTCCTTCCCAAGGTGTACCCTAAAGGTCTTTCAGTGAATATCTACTTTATTCTCCAGCTCTGCCCAGTTTCTGTTCCAGCTCAGCCATCCCAAGGCATCAGGTTTATAACAAACCTCTCCTCCAGGTGCTGGGTTTCTCCCAGCCGTGTGCTGCCCCACAGCCACAGAGTGTGGCCGTGGGTACCTTGAACAGGTTGTGCCCAGGGCATTAAAATTCAGAGGGCCTAAAATAAAGTGCAGGAACCTTGGGGGACATGTTCTGGTTTGTTGGACAGTTGGTACCAGGCAGATTTGCTCCTCTTCTCCGTGTGATGCCGTGAAACGGATACATTCCAAGATTGTCTGGCAAACACAACCCATGGCTGTCATTTTGTTGCAAAACTCCAGCTCTGATTTATTCCAGGCCTCTCAAATATTCATGTATCCGGGGAAACACCAGATTGTTGGTTTCTTTGTTTCCTCTGAGTTCTACATAGACAACACCTGTTTTGATGCACTTAAGTCTGATATGAAAACTTTGTTCTTCGTTTCCTTTGTTAAATTTTTCAGTAAGGAGTATCAGCTTCTCGAAATGTAGGGGGTTGTCAAGGTGGTCTCATCCACAAATGCTCAGGAAATTGTACTCCTGGCTTTGGGATTTGAGCATATATTCTTTGTAAAGCAAATCATACCTTCTTCCCAGGTTTATCCTCAACAGAGGAGACCGAAACGAGATCCCTGTGGGCATTATCAGTTCACCATCACTTGTTCTGGTTGCAAATGCTGTTCTTTAGGCCTTTGTTCTATTGTTGTCTGTGGTGCTCACCTACACCTCTGTTTGTCTCTCACTCCAGGCCAGTCTTAAACTTTCTGTTAGAAATTGATGCAGTTCCAGGTAGATTTGCTAGAGGAAATTGTGTCTTTTTTAGGTGTTTCTGTTGACCCTGTTTGATGATCATAAAGAACCATTTGGTGCAGTAAATTCCCAGTGCACAAGCACAGACCTTATGCTTTCAACATTTAAGTTGTCTCAATGTTGGGATTTTTTTTAATCAAGCAGAGCTAGAGTGAATTGCTTTATTCAGAATTTTTTTTTTCCTTTCGTGATGCTATGTCATCCTTATCCATGTGAATGTTTCTGGATCTGGATTGTAAATTAATCTCTTGCTGAGTTTTAAATTGGAGTATAAGCCACTCACTCATCTCCCAGAGAATGCAGAAACAATGAGATAAGGCCTCTGTGCTCATGTGAGTTACAGCCAGGCTGTTCAATAAAAAGCTGCAGATAGCCATAGTTTGTGATAACAATGTGGTTTTTCAAGTCACCCTGAGATGGAGTTTGCTATTTGTCAAACAATACCATTTTGATAAAATAAAAGTAGAAGCTGCCTCCGTTATCTTTTGACACAACCAACAGTACCTGTGGGAGACACAGTTCTGTATAAAACAATTGATTCTACTGATATAAGCAAATTAGGTTTTTGTGACACAGGGAGGAGTTTTCTTTTTAGTCTAAAATGCTCCCCATTGAGAACTCCCACCAGGTGTGCTATGCTTTCTGAAGTCATTAATGTAGATCAAAGAATAATTAGGCTTTGGCAAGCATAAGGGGGTTTGATTAATCAGTCTGAACAGCATCCTTTTATCTCATAATCCCAACTGTTGGATCAGCATGGCATGGCCAGGCTGTAGGAAAGTACTCACACAATTGTTTTCCTCTTGCACAAAAGCATGGCATGAGGATGAAGCAGAATCCATCCTTTTGTTTCTTACCTGTCTCAAAACTGAGGACGGGGGACCAATGTTTATATCAAATACCAGATCCAGTGCTGCCCTGAACACACCCAGTTCTTTGTGACTGGTAGAGACGCCCCCACCAGAGAGATGTAGAAAATCCAAGTAGTAGATTATCATTTGAGGACAGTCCTGTGCAATGAGAGGCTGGTTCTTACTCTGGGTGTACCAGAGAACACACCAGGGCCTTCTTGCTCACTTACAGGAGTTTATTTTACTTTTTGAAAGTTTTGTTTGCTCTCCACTTGTCCACTTGTAAAAGATTCCTGTACTTTTGGAAGACATCTATGCCATAGTTATGTAAAAAGCTACCTTTGCTTGCAGGTGGCATATCAGTTCCTGGGATATAGATGTTGATGAATGAAAAGGGGAGAAAGCCAATGGTGTTAACATGTTCCTGTGTCTGTAGAACACCAGTACGACTGTCTGGTGTGAATGTGATCAGGGTTTGGCCTACAGAGACCTCCTCTGGTTTAATTACCTGGCAAGCCCCAGAAATTTGCTATCAGCATTTTAAAATCCATTGATTAGATTAATCAAGAGGCAAAGAATCTGACCAGATTTTTTTCTTCCGTTGACTTTGCAAGCTTCTGTTAGATAAGAGCACTCAGTTCTTCTCTGGGGAGAAGGCAGCTACTCAGGTGTCTTTTCTGGGCATCCCCAGAGAGAGCAGGGAAGAGCAGGTTCTAAAAATGTAAGAGGACTGTACAAGATGCTCACCAAGTAAAAAGAAAAGGGGAAGAATCCTTTCCTTCTTCCTTTTCTCCTGAAGTGATGCTACTGGCAGGACAACAGGGTGCAGGGTGGAGAGGCTGGAGCAGCAGCCCCTGCCCAGCAGATCCATCCCAGGGCTGCTGTCAGAGCCCCTTTTATGGAGACACAGGGAAAGAAGATGTTACAGCAAGTAGGCAGCATTTTCCTAGCAATATTGTACTGTTTGTCCTCTTCACTTACATCAACATTTCAGTGAGAAAACAACGAAGCGTTTCCTTCCACCTAGCAGTAAAGTATATCTCAAACAAAATGGGGGTAGTAATGGTTTTATTACCAAAGTATCTGCAGAACAAAGTGCTTGCTTTCTGCTGCTTATTTCTAAATCATAGCCACACTAACTGTTGCATCGGTTTTCTGCATCCCTGACTGTGTGAGAGAAACTTGGGGAGAAATTACCTCAATAATGTCTTTCTAATCTTCCTTGTTTACAGCACACTTTTTGTTCAAAGTCATTATGACAGTCACGGAAGATTCTGAGTATGATGCAGTTATTGAATTTTAAATGAAAACTAAATTGGCTGTGGTAGAGGGGAAAAATATCTCATAACACAGTAATTTTTCCTCAGGGTACTGTTGCTACATTTTATTAGAAATAAGCAATTTTCACCATGTCTCCAAAATGTATAGTGCAGATAAATGTGAGATATTAATCTAAGGGAAAAAGGCTTTTACAAGTATTTAATGCCAAATGGCGGTTTAAAGTTTGCATGTCTTCTGCATTTTTCTGGTGTGCAGCAGAAACTATTTACCCATTTTACTGAAGTGAAACATATCTCAGTTCTCTGCACTGGTCAAAAGCCTCCTGTGGTATCGAAATCGAAAGGTCTGGGGGTTTTTCTGCTTGATTTGCACGTTTGGGAAGCGAGGATTATCTGCATGTGGAAGGTATTAAGGCTGCTGAGCAAAACTGAAAAAAACAAAATCCATTGGGATCCTCCAGCATCTCCCACTGCTCTGTCCCCACCAGCCCCGAGGTTTCCTCAGGGGGGTTGTGCTGGTGAGGATGCAAAGGGGAGGCGTTTGAGAAGATAAATACAGGGATGAAATAAAAAGCACCTCCAGCCCAGGGCTGCAGCCAGCTGGCAGGTGTTGGTTCCACAGGCTGGCTCTGTCAGCTGGCACATCTCTGCAGGGAATGGCTCATCCCCAGCTCAGAGGCTGCCAGGAGGGAGCTGGGAGAAGCCCAAGGCCATGGGCAGCTCGCTGAGCCCTGGTCCTCTGGGCAGCTCGCTGCCAGGGCCTCTGGAGAGCAGATTTCTGCAGCTGCTCCAGCAGCATCCTCCCTTCAGCCATCCCCTTCTTAGCCAGCAGCACTGGTGCCCTGGTTTTGTGGGTTAGATTTGCTTCATTCCTTGGGCAGCTCTCAAGATGGGCTGCAAACAGGAGGAATATTCCAATCAGTGTTCAGAAAATTCTCATCAGCCAGTATTAGTTCTTGCTCAGCTTCAGCTCCAGTTACAGCTGTCAAACAGGGAGTGGATGTGAATTAATTGTTGCAGAGGAAGGGGCGTATTTCAATAGCTGCAAAGTACAAATTAGTATGGAAAATTCATCCACATATGTTTGGTGGAGTCCATAAAGTCTCAGTTTTACTCCTCTACTGTCCTTGTGCCCATCCCTTGTGCTCGTGTCTGCTGATTGCTTCGTGGCTGTAGCTCACACTGAAAACCCAAACACAGAGCAGGGGAAGAGGTGCAGTCTGATCAAAATGGGTGGGCTCCACGTAGGATGAGTTACGGAGAAATCACGGTTTGCTTGGCCTCGGGTTACTTTGGCCTTTGGGGTGTAAAACCTGCATAGACACAGAGTCCAGCATGAGTGTTAGAGGCATGCTCAAGAGAGTGCAGATAGAGGATTCTGTAAGAGTCTCACCAACTGGTGCCACTTTCAGAAAATCTGGTTTGGAGTTTGAATTTTCACACTTCTGCCGGGATGCTGAAATAGAAATTCCAGGGAGGTTTACAAGCAAGCTCGCAGCAAACCTTGCACTAAGTTAGCTAATTCAATTTATCAGTCCTAGTCAGGTGCTGGGATGAGAGAACATTTAGAAATTACTATAAGCCTCTTTCCAGATTAATCACAAGCTGTTATATTTTTATGACTTAGTGGTGTTGTTTATGACTAACATTTATGGAAGATAACTAGTAGATTTTCAATAAAAGCTTTTCACCTAAAACTAAGATTATAACAATTTTAGGGGTAATTGGGCAACCGTTGGATTCAAATGCTGATAAATACAGGGAGTTTTTCAAAACTGTTTATTGCCTACTGGCTTAATGGCAGGTTAGATTGCCAGATGCATCTCTCTGTGATGAATGTATAGTTTGCTAAAAATAATGTTGTTGTTCATCAGCTGAAATATATGGCAGCCTGTAAGCAAATGAAAGGGGTCCTCTCCAATTTCAAATTAAATCAGTTGTGAAAAGCATTTCCTAATTAACAAGGCTTCATTTTAGAGCAAATAACAAAATCCCTTATAGTATACTTTTCACTCTTCAGTTTTTATTTTGGGGTTTTCTGTTATACATATGCCATCATGTTGCCATTGGTTGCTTTGCTTCCCATTTTGGGCTTCATGAACTGAAATGAGAGAGGCGTGTATTAAGGAAAATTATTAAAAAAAAATATGTGTACTTCACCATATGACCTGTGAGCTGTCTACAAAGGCAAAAAGGAAAGACAACCCTACAGCCATCATCTCTAAAGAGTTTTACAGCAATCTGCATCAGACTAGAAAAATATTTATAGTAAATAGATTGAAAAAAGGCAAAAATCTCTGTTCTAAGGGAAAACTGTACCTCCCAAATGGAATTCCCAAATTGAACGTATCCTCCCAAATGGAATTTCAAGATCTTTGCATTTTGCTCGCAAATTTCCCGTAGAAGTGCTTGAATTTCTACTACAATTGCTGTTTACAGTAATTGAACTCAAAACACCTTTTTTTTCTGCATTTTTCTGCATGTGCATGGGCACAGTTTTACTCAGGCAGTTTTGTTGAAGTCTGTCCTCCATTTAATGACATTTTAATGAATTGTTTCCTGGTTTTCAGCCTCACATTGACTGCCACCCATTCATATTTTGGACAAACTCTGCTGTAAATAGCGTTTCAATTTTTACACAAGGAGTGTAAATGTAGTTCTCATTTCCAGCATCATTCAAATGCCCACATAAGTCTTATCCTTGTGAAAGTAAATTGAATCTGTCACGTCATCTTCTATGGCAGCCTGATTCTTGGTAACAAAAGATATTGCAGCTGACAGATGGAGCCACACACTACATAATTAAGTCTCCAGTGTGTGTCAGCTGCAGCCTTTCAGACACGATTAGAGTCTGACCAGTTCACCCATTTAGGTACTTCAAATAAAAACAAAAATATCCCTTAGGTGAATATGGAGGTTTCCGTGAAAAAAAAAATGAACTCCAAAATGCGCTGAACGGGAAAAAAAATTAGGATTGTGTTCATTGCCAGACCTTCCAGTGATAAAATTCGATACAGGTCTTTATATCCTTGCTTTACCTTCTTTTCTTTTGCATTTATTATGTCCTTAGTGTAGCTAAGCATAAACTCTTCTCAGTAGGGAAGCTCATGGAGGCAATGGATAGAAAATACATTTTCTTTAGAAAACTAGTTTCAGGAACCCCCAGCTGTGCAGGAGATACAATCACATTGGGTTTGTAACAGAAGATTGTAAAACTTAGGCAAAACTATGAAACAACAGAAAACTTTAAGGAAAGACAAAAGGCATTAAGTGGTGTGTGGTGCATCCAGAATTAAAGATGAGTCTGATGCACAACCTTGTGATCTGGCCCCAGTATCTGCCATGTCTGCGGATCTCCACGTTTTTGTTGCTTTTCTTCACAAAGACAAAGGGAGAAGAGATTTTAGCTCATCTGCTCCACTGCACTCCTGGTGAATGATCAGGTGCCTTACACCAATCACCTCTGCACGCTTTGGTCTGTATAGACACTGAGCAAAATCAGACCTCAGTGTTCTCCCGTCAGCCCTGTGTTTTTAACCTCCAGAATTGATTCCACTCTTTCTGACACACGCTCCTTTGTTCAGTCTTTCTTCCCTTCCTACAACACGCCCAGCAGTTTCCTGGTTGTCATCACACTGATGCACCAACGGCAGCAAAAGCAGCTCACAGAGTTACAGCTGCTTCTTCACGTTTCTTTCTGCTTTTTAGGTATGTTTTGTTTCATTAAAGAGAAGTTCCATGCTGCTTTTATTACTCTGACTACTAATGAAGGATAAGCTTATTAATTCAGAAGTTTTAATTAAATCACTTGCAGAGGGACCTGCTTGGCATGAAAATGTGTTCAGTGTCTGACTGTAAGGAGCCCCCAGTGGTGCAGCTTTCCTTGCTGACCACCCACACTGGACACTCATATCCCACACCAGTGTTGGTGGGGAGGTCAGAGGGCAGGACACAGGGATGCACTTCCCAAATGAAGGGCTTCAACCACCAGGGCAGAATTTTAGCTTTCAGCAGACATATCAGGTGTCTAAACGTAGAAAACCACGTTGCCAAGAAGCAAGTCAGCCAAATTTTCCTACAAACCTAACCTAAAATGGGATTGGATGCAACTATGCAGCATTTGCATCAGAAGTCCCTGAACTGCAGGGATCTACAGTCATCTGAACATCTGCATTCAGAAGTCCCAGGACCTGCTTTACCTCTATGACTTATATCAGATAGACTTGATTTTAAGAAATAAATGTTTCCTTGGGAAAAAAAAAAAATTAAGCTGCCTAATTCTGGGAACTGTAACTGGTGGTGAGTATGGCCTTTGACTTACCTCTTTCATGCTCCCTGCACCAATCTGGCATAGGTTACCAAAATTGATTTAAAGACTCATATTTCTTATCCTGTTTCATGCTCTCCTCCGCCAAAGTAACCGAGTTACAAAGCTTTCCTCGGATAAAAAGCATGACTGAGAATGCCATTACCCCAAGTGGGCTCAGGCAGGAAATATTTTTCCTTGCAGCCAACAAAAGAATGGGAAAAGACAGAGAAAATATCTTGACTTCATTTATCAGAATTCACCCTGTTGCTTCCCTTTGGCCTGTGCCTGTCAGATCTGCATTGCTGTTTGAGTTTTCAGAGTTCTGGCCCTGACAGGGCTGTCATGGGCTGGTCTGATGTGGATCTTGCACAGTGGTGTAAGGCAGGAGAAACCCCCCAGGCAGGACCTCGCTGCAAACCCAACCAAAAGCCAAAATAGCCACGATCCATCAGGTAGAAAACCTGGAAAGAGCAAATGCTCTTATCTCAAACACTGAATTTACAGTAATTAACAACTGTAAATGCAATTGCAGTGTTTTATAGGCTGTCCTTTCTATGACTGTGGGGAATGGAAGTTAATGGAAATACAATGGATAATAGTTGTTGGCTGAAGGGCTTCCATTAGCTGATCCAGTACATCCAAATGCACACACAGGTAATAATGCAGTAGATGAACCTGCAAGAAATTAATTGGGGTTTTTTGGTTGGTCTTGTCTTTGTGAGAGATAATAAAGATGTTTCTCAGTAGGCTCAGCTGGGATATTGCTGCTGTTCATATGGCCAAGTGTTTTGTTGGAGAGATGAAGTGCTGCCTATAAACTTGTTCACTACCAGAAACCTGACAAATACTGAGCTGATATCGTATCAACAACAAACTGGAGATAATGCATTTCCTCTCCTAATAGATTTTTCCTTACATATAATCATAAGCAATACTAAAAAATTACAGTGGGGGAAAAAACCCTGGCTCCTGGAAGTTGTCTGCTCTCTGTGATTCGCCATTCATCTGACTCGAAGTATCAGGTGCAGAGAGGATGAAAATAATTTGTTTGGGGATTACCTACACGCAGAAAGAAACTTGATAATCACTCAAGTGAGTAGCTGCTGCATTTGTCTGCTACCCTCTTGCCTGGTAATCATTGAATCCGACGAAATTATTGTTTCCAGGGGTGGGGAGTGAAGCAGAGCTCATTGCTCATCGAGCTGCCCCTGCTCCCCCACTGCAGAAGTGTCAGCAGGCACTTAGCAGGGCTTGGGCTTGTGGAGGGCTGTTAGCTGCACCTACAGTCACTGACCAATTAATGTTGTTTGGGTTTTTTGCCCTTAGGGAAACATAAACACATAGCACAAACGGGGAAGTTTAATATACAGACCGGTGTAGTCCTCTGAAAATGCTTAGAGCATCTTCAGCACAACATGGCACTTAATGGCACATGTATAATTATGTTTTATAAAGATTTTATGGGAATGGCCGGAATAATATTAATGATGTGTGAACATAGGTGGCAAGACTAGATTTATGTTTCAGGCAATTACATTCTACAAGCTGAAGTAGAGAACAGAGGTAATTAACAAGAATAATGAAAGCACTACCTTCCCATAAATCACTGTTAAAAAAGAGTAAATAATAGAAGACAAAGGGATTATGAGTCAAGTTGTGTCGTTATTCATCAATTTTAGAGCAGAAGGGTGGGTTTAATTAGTGAAATGGCATAGCACTTTCTTGGTGCTTTTCAAGTAGTCTTCGTGCTCTTCTCTCGCTGGGAACCAACATCTGATTGAATGCAAACGTCAGTGATTGCCTTCTCCAAGTTCCTGATCACGGAAGGAAATTTCCCTTTGTGCTGCTTTGAATGAAGCAAAGGGAGTGATTAGTGGCCAGGCTGGACTGGGGGATTTTGCAATCCTGATTGCAAGTGAGGGTCTCTCTAATCTGCAAAGGTGGAAGTTCCCACTTCCCCAGCAGTTTCAGTTTTCTGTGAGTTGTGTAGTTCCAGCTTTTAATCTGCAAAGCTTTTTGGATAAGAAAGCAAATCTGTCACCACTGTGCAGACCCTTATCTATTAATTAATTTTGCCTTGTCTGATCCTAGAAGAAGACATTTCTCATGCCAAGCCACGGGAAGATGATGCAGAATTTCAGGACCACGAGCAGCAGGAGCCCGTGAGGACAAACACAGTGTGGCTGCTCAGAAGGCAGAGGGCAAGAGCTGCCACAGTCCCAGAGCAGGGTCACCAATTGGCGAAATACCTAGTGAAGTTTCTAAACGTCTTGTAGTATTTTAGCTGATACGAGGACTGTTCTTTTGGAAGTTGCTTTATATTCTTTTCGTTCCTCTGAGGGCTGAGCAAATATGGACTGAAGAAATGACTAACAGAAGAGAAGGGTTTTTTCATCCTGATCAGCTTGGGCTCTGATTTTGACTGGCTTTACAGACTAAGGGATAAGATAGTTGCTGCTTGTAGATGCATTTGATCTCTCATTGCCAAGAGGACACGCTGCTGCTCCGATAAGGAAAAGCAACGCTGAGATATTTCTCCTTTCACAGAACACAAATCTGCTCCTGCAAGCAGTTTGCCAGATTGTGATCTCAACCAGCACAGCCTCGTAGCTAATCCCCAGTCCAGGGCCATTTCAGTGCACTTGGTGCCTGCATAGTCAAGGGGTGAGAGGGAGTTCCTTTGCACTGCTGAGGATTTGCTCCCAGGCACCATGAGATGACTCTTTCACCGCTGGCTGAGGAAACCTCACCTACCTGCAGTATGTTTTGTAGAGCATAAAGGCATCCTTTGACTGAAAAGTAATGAGCAATGGACTATTAACTATTATTCATTATAGCACGTGCAAAGCTTGTGGGCCAAGTTTAATTAAATTCAATAACGGCATATGCAATAAAAATGAGAAATTATCAGCTGTGAAGGATTCTGATCTGAATCTGGGAAGGTTCCTTCATCTCCCTTGGCACAGAGGGAATAAAGACTGAAGCTTCAGCTTTGACAAAGAGTGTGAAACCCCAACTCTGACATAAATAGAGAGTAAAGCTCCTCATTTCCTGTGCTGCAAGTGGGTAAATTCAGTTTACTCTCATTTGTCCTTGATTACTCACTGCTTTCTCCTCTGGCTACAGAGCTCAGCATGAATGTCCAGCCTCCTAAATCACCTCCAGAGAGTGACAAACTGCTCTGTGTCACACTGAGAGCACGCCCACTAAACATAAGAGGTTGCAGCACAATTCTAAGGAATACTCACAGGATATCTGCTGATCCAATAATGCAGCTGCTCCACCCTACAGACCACAGGGTGAGTGATAAATGGAGCTGAGGGGACGGAGAGCTGAGCTGAGGGAGGAGGTGCTCATTCAGTACTGCAGATTCTGTTGTTTCATTATCTCTGGAGACACCAGGACAAAGGTAATGGAGGAGACCATTGGGAAAAGCCTCGATATTTTCTTGTGCACTGAGTCAGGGAAAAATCTCTGTGATTCAGAAGCAACATTGACTGACCAGAATCGTGTGGCAGCCCTTTGGGTTGAAAGCTTTAAGAAATGTGACTTCTCAAAACTTTTTAGGTCTGGCTGAATTAGAAACTTAGCCTGAAAAAGATATTATGTGATGGTTGACTCAAAAACCCCCAACAAACAAACAAAAAATCCACACAATATGAGGAGTTATTCCCATTATTACAGAAAGTTAAACCCTGCACATCCCACAACCCTTCACAGCCCAAAACCCAGATGCAAGTTTTGGTATTAGGCTTCCTCCACACCCTCAACTGGCAGGCAGTACCAAGATCAAAAAGGAAAATATAGAAGGTTGGCTGTGCTTCTCAGAGCCTGGTCCTTGCACAAAGGCTCTTGTGAGCTCGGTGTTTCCTGCACAGGGGGGAGTGTGGTGACAGCACAGGTGACATCTGTCCTGCACCTTGCACCAGCTGACACAAACTCAGTGCGAACCTGAGCTGCTTCAGACCAGTGCTGCCAGCATTTGACAGTCAGAGCTCCATGGACCAAAACAGCTTTTCTTTGATGTCCCACCTCACTGGAAACTGGCCAAGAGAAATATTCCCCCCGGAAAAATCCTGGCTCGTTTAAAGAAAGGCACATTATGGAACTGTCTGTTTTGAAGAAATAAGGTAACTTTCAGTTCTGAGCTTCTTGGATATTAACACAACAAATTTTTCTTCAGGAAAAAGAAAATTCTTGGGGTTTAATATTTGCACTTGGTATGAATCAGTGTTTATAGTGCACAATGTACAAAAGGATTGTCCAATTTCAGTGACAGATTTTTTTTTCCTTGATTGAAACATGATTCAGTGCTCTGAAAATTAATCTCAAGTAATTTAACTTACAGGAAAAAAAATCACAGCACAAAAGAAGATGAACATGTGACAACTTCATGGAAAACAAAAAATCTGGTATCAGTTTAGCACCGCTCGTGTACCTGTAGCTCCAAATGATATCTTCATATTAAATACGCATGCAAAACTGATGTTGTTGTATCCTCATCTCTAAAGGCAAACCTGTGGATATGGGTGCATTGGCTACTTCAAATTTCAGACCTAATGGATTAAGGCATAGCAAGAGTTTTCCTGGAAATCCTTGGAATTTCAGTCTGTTGGGGAAGATTCTTATTCTTCATGTTCACCCCCCTTTTTTGCCTGTGTCTGGGCTTGGGGAGTGAGGCAGAGCTACTTCAGGGATGCCACTGAAAATCGGGGGGGAAGAAGTGCTTCAAGGCTAGTAGTGGGTGTGTGGAGGGGGGTGGGAATTTTAAACAGGATTTAATGGAGCTGGGAGCTGGGTTATTTAAAACTGGTGAAAAGATCCTTTGTATTGACAATTCACTGTATGAGCCATAAACTCTTCACTCTGTGCCTATAAAAGATGAAAGGACCAATTACTTACTGAGGCATTAAACACCCAGGGGACAAAGATGCCTGTCTAGCAATAGTAAACATATTGACTGAAACCGATTTGAATTTCAAATTGCCAAATGTCCTGATTTTTTAAAAGCTTCCTATGATAACCAAGGTCTGGAAAGTCAATTGAAACTTAATTCTCCTGGATATCTCATGGGGCGAAAGTACATGAATCTGGACAGATTCAATTATTTAATTTTAATGAAAAAATAGATAGCTGCTTTATAATTTCCTTATAGAGCCGTAGATGGGAACTCAGCTCCTTTTTCTAAGATGTTTCCTAGAATAAATGACAACAGTGGTCTGGCAAACTCAGCTTGCCAAGGGGATTATGTCCAAGGGTTTTCTGTTTCCTCTTGTCCTTAGATCGTCGTTTTTCCCTCCACCTGGGACCAGGA
Organism: Hirundo rustica; assembly: GCF_015227805.2. Classification (NCBI taxonomy): domain Eukaryota; kingdom Metazoa; phylum Chordata; class Aves; order Passeriformes; family Hirundinidae; genus Hirundo; species Hirundo rustica. The sequence continues at coordinate 5,695,149 of NC_053466.1, read as the reverse complement.
CTCTCTGCTATGTCATCCCACTCCAGAGGAGCATTTCCTCCCTGCCCAGGGACAGTGCAGGTGGAATTTACAAATCATTGCCCAGGGGACCTGTTAGAGGATGCTGAACACCCCCACGCTGCACAAGGACGTGTTTACTGCCTCCTCTTTTGGAAAGACTCTCACAGAGCCAATCAGCCACAGATCAGTGCTGCTGCAGCTGCCAGCATCCTGCTGCTGAGGTACCCCGTGGCTGACACAGGACAAAGTCAGCCCTGACAGAGAATGTGGAAAAACAGCACTGACCATCTTCTGGAATCCCCGCACCCTCGGATGCTCTAGGGACCGGCCATGACCATCAGCTTGATTGACTTGCCATCAGCTGCTTGCCAGGAGGCAGCTGGGCAGAGCTCATCGAATTAAAAGTTACAACTGACTCTCCCTGCCTTGCACTGCTCTCACCACATTCATTAGCAGAACAGCTCATTGTATTTAATTGCCATTACTCTGAATACCAATGGAGTTAATTACTTGCTCTGTATGGGCAGCACTGCCTGAAACGTTGACTCCACATAAACCCATTAAAACAATTAGTGCGGCGTAATTGTGGGTATTTACTGCTGGATTCATTTTCCTCTTGTTTTTACTGTAATGTCATACACAGAGCAAAGGTCCACAGCAGCAGCAGGGCTGTTATCAAAAACTCAGAGGAGTTTATCCTCTTTATATTCTCTGCACACATGGAGGGAGCATCCGTAATCACAACAGCTGCTGTGAGCGTAGCGCTGGGCAGGAGAGACACCGCTGCACCCCGTCCTTGACCTTGGCATAATAAGGCTTTTATCAGATGCAGGCAACAAGAGCACACTCGGTACTTCTGTCTGAGCAAAACTGGTGTTTGTTGTTGCTTTTGTTCTAGCAGAGCCTCGTTACGGGAGGACGAGTGGCTGCACACCAGCATCATCGCTCAGCCGCTCCTGGGAGAGATTCCATCTCCCCGCCTTTGTTTCGGGTGGTTTCTCTTGGGATTGCCGTCGTGCAGCCGTTCTTATGTGTTCCGTTTTCTCTCTGTCCTGGTGTACGATCATAAATGGAGGCAAGCATTTATCACCACAGCAGCTTTAAATAACAAATGCTTGATGAATTTACTCTCAGCTGGCCGGAAGCAATACTGTGATTGCAGCATTTTATAATCATCAAGACTTGTTTCTCTAAGCTGAATTAATTTGCATGAGCAATGTGTTATTAACCAAGTTGCTGGTAACTGGTGTGTACAAGCAAACTGTGGGAGAGGACTCATTCTGCCTGCGCTTTTCTTGGGCAAACTTAATCTTGTTTTAGTTGGATGGGTGAAGAGCTGTACCCAAGGGCAAAAGTTTGAAATGAGTGCAAGGATTCTGACTCCACGTGGGACGGATCCTGCAGAGACAGGCCCTGTCTCTGGCCATACAGGACATTCCCATATTGCTGTCACACTTATCTCCAGCCAGGGTCTTACAGGACGGTAAATCCAGCACTAGGGTTTGTAATGCCAAGTCAAAAATACGGAGAGAAACTTTTTTCTTGCAAAAACTCAACCCATTGCTCAAGAGTCTGCAAAAATTCTTGGCGAGTGAATTGTGTGCCAACACATCAGGTATCACCTGTCCTTCTTCATGCAGCCAGAATAAACCAGTTGATGCTCTAGGTCATGTCTGGGGATAAATTGACTGGAGTAAACTCCCTGCTTACGCTTCTCTAAACCTAGTATTTACACTTTGGTGGACTGGTAGTTCATGGATCTGGAAGGATGCTCCAGATACTTGCTTCAGTGTCTGATACGTGGACAGCATTTGTTCTGACTCCCTCAGAGGGTTTCTTTTTAAGATGGTGGAAGGTTTCTCCATCATGTCTGGGGCAGGATTTTTGTGCCTTCAGCAGAAGCTTCAGCTGTTCCTTTCCATGAAGGTTCTTAAATGCTCCTCACAATTATTTTAAGTGGAGGGCACTGTTTACACTTCCCAGCCTCAACGAGGTTTCTGCAGCTCATTGTGGTATTTATTGCTGTATTAATTGCTCATGCACAAAAGCTTGTGGCAGTGTGCAAAATGCTAATGATGGATCCTAATGACTGTGCACCTCCCTCTCCTCCTCTGGTCGGTGCTTTATTGATGTATTCATTAAATTGTCTGAGCAGCAAGGCTGGATGCACATACCAAAATATTTCCTTTTCATCGGAGAGAAGTACAGACCCTGAGAGAAATCGGTGTTTGGAAGATGCCAGACAGTTATCTCTGAAGGATGAATAAAGGCACTCTGAATAATCGTGTAAGAGCTGACAGTCAGAGTGAGAGGCTGTGCCTCACAGCGAGAGGGAGGTTGTGGCTGGATGTTAAAAGGCAATTTTTTTGCGTTTTTGAGAAACTTGCCTGAAAATAGATGCTGGTCTTGTAGGGATGCTAGGAGATAATCACATGGACGTGGAGCACAGTGCGTTTGAGGCAAGACCCATACGGAAAAATCTAGCAGGTTAGATGTTTCTGTGTAATTGCAAAGGACTGGAACACACATGGAATTGAGCTTATCATCCTGGAGTGTGTCCTTTAGGAGAGTCTCCTCTTTGCCTCTGGATGGAGACGCTGGGCAATGCCAGCTTTCATTAGAATTTCCAAGAAATTCTCCCTTGAGTATGTTGAGAGGAAGGTGATGAGAAAAGCCTGTGGGCAGCTTTGGGTGCATCCTTGTCATTGGCAGAGTTTTCCATCACGAGGAATTTCACAGCTCCTTACCATGGAATTATCTCAACCTCCACATGCCAAAGGAGAAATCAAGGCACAAAGGTGTTCAGGAGATGAGAAAAAGACTAGGAGTCCCAAAATTTCAGTGTTTTGTCAATTACCATCAGTGTTGCCTTTAAACTGTGTCTTGTTTGTTATTCCACTTTTCTTTCTTCATTCCAGGGAAGGACAGGGGAGAAGGCAGTGGTGTCATACCATCTTTGTCAGTGTCACAAAACACATACTCATAGAACAACATTGATAGCATTATAAAATAACAGTACTTTTTTCTATTCCTAATCCGAGTTTTTGCAAGAGCTCTGTAGAAATAATTGATTAGGTTTCAATTTATACTCAGGATGGTAACTGACATGGTAGCAAATGTGTTCATTGATATCTAATTTGGTGTGGCTAATTTCCTCAATGCCAGCTAAATGCCTGGGTATTTCTTATCACGTTAAGGTATTATCTGAATCTTGTTGCACATTTGTTCAGTGCTTCTGTAGCCATGACTTAATTACATGGCAGCTGAGTTTATACCCTGGTAGGGAAGGATTGCTCCTCAGACGGTTTCCTCAGATAAACAATAGATAATTGCCATGCTCCCACTTTAATTAATGTAAATTATAAGATTATTTGAATGATCTTGGGTCCAGCCTTGGTAAGACACAGATCACTTCTCCAGTCATGCTGAGCTCCCATAGCACCCACTGAAGTCAGTGCAGTCCCTCAGTGAAGGTTTTCACCCAGCTCTACAGAAATTAGGACTTTTGCACAGGAAAATACTGTCCCTCAGTGTGAGGGAATGACACACACATAACAATAGTTAAAATTTTGCTCCCTATGGCAAGAATTCCCTACCCCCAACCCTCAGAGGCCGTGCAACACAATCCTGCATGACGTGACCTACTTGAAGCAAGTGGGAGTCAATATCTATTAACTTCCCTCTGTTCTGTAAGTCAATACCTCGTATTTAAAGCGATTGTTTCCCTCTCCCTGCTGCACAGCTCATGATCAGAGGAAAAAGGGAATTTTCTCACCTCAGTCCCTCGACACTTCTTTCCATTAATGCAGCCAAGTGAGTGGTGGTTTCCAAAAACACCCAGAAAATGCAGAGAAGCAGGAGGGGGATATGGAGGGAACCTCTGGGTGAGCAGATCTGGTTTTCTGGTGGGGTGGGCAGGTGTGCAGAGAGCTTGTGTCAGGATTCAGCTCTAGGTGCGTGGTGCAGCCTTGTGAGCAGAGAGAAGGGAACCCTCATGGAGTCAGAAATGCTGGAAAAAACCACGAGTGATCCTTCAAGATACCTAAAAAATGTTTTGTGACCCAAGTGAAATGCTCTCATTAGGCCCTCTGGAGGAGAATTTGACATTTTCTGTGCCCCCCGCAATATTAAAAGAAAATGCTGCTGGCTTTTGCATTGTCTCCTGAAAGGCACAGGGGCTGACAGAAATGTAATTAAATTACCCGCAGCATTCATCTGTTGTCATAGCAGCCCTCACAATTAATACAACAATAATTTCATCTGTAGCTTAGCTTAATGCACTTTTGTCTACACCAGCCAGAAAACAGTTTTCTATTCCACATCTGACAGAGTTCAAGGGTTTCCATTTCAGTTCCACCAGCGATGGTCTAGAGTGTGGTAAAACCACAGATTTGCTTCACTCCTTCAACATCAGACAGCACCCACGACCTGTGGGTGATCTCATGTGATTCAGGAGGTCAGATTGGAGGATTATATTTTCTTCTAGCCTTAAAAATCTCCGAGTCACTGCACCAATTTATACACATGTAACAGAAGCACTGTGAAGTGTTCTTCCCTGCTCAGTGGAGTCCACCAAGAAGCTGTGGCTGTGCTCTAAACTCCTGCCCTCAATCTCCCTGGAGGTGTGCTTCAGATTGGGTATGTGGAGCACAGTGAGGACACAGCAGTTTTGGCATTGATGCCGGTGACAGCAGATAGGGTAGAATTAAATTTTTTTGTTGTTTTTTGTTTTGTTTAAAACTGAGACATTATTGATGGACCCAGGTGGCTCCAGGCACCTCCTGACTCTCCTTTGGTAAGTGGGATGAGCTCCCTGGCCCAGTTCAGTACCTGCAGGGAAGGGAAGGGTGAGGGTGAGGGGACAGCAGACTGGCTCTGTCCTGAGGCTAAAGGATTGAATTATTCTGAACACCTGGATAATGTCTAATACCTAAAGGTAGATCATCCATTAAGCCCAAGGAAAGGTAACAGGCTACTCCTAATTTCCATGAATTACCCTGCTTTGGATATGAAGGAGTTTGTCATTGATTTATCACTGTAAGACATTTCAGAAAACCTTGCTTTACTTGCTGATATTCAATTTTATTTTATTTTTGCTGCTATTCATCTACTACTTTCTTACAGGAATGTGCCATTTACCACCTTTTTCAATTAAACAGTCCCACAATTTAGGTAGGTAGCAATAATACTTCAAGAGAACAATTAAAAACAAGCCAAGAGTAGAGGAATATGATGAGACATACAGCATCTGCAGCAAATATGTGGCTCCACCCAGTACACCTGGGAAATATCTCCTTCTTTTTGCTTCTATCCATTCCATTCCTGTTTGGGGAGGTTTAGAGAGCCCAGGCTCATCCTGCAATGACTTGTTTTTATCTCACATATTCAGGAATGTACAAGTTGAAGAGTTTTAAATACCGTGTGAGAAAAGGGCAACTTGTGCATGGCCAAGATAAGCTGATGTGTGAGCTGAGGCTTGCCTGAGCTTGGTGTATGGAATATTCCTCCTTCAGGCAAGCTCTGCTGAGAGCAGGGGAGTTTTTGACTGTGCATAATGACCTTCCCAGGCTGAGCAGTGCGAAAAGGAGTTGTTGCAAATTGCTTGTGTGTTGTCATTTTACTTTTCCCTGTATGAACAGACCTATTAACACAGCCACAGGCACAGTACCTCACCTGTGATGCCCCCAAATGCTTCACCCAGGTGCATGAATAGCATTTATTCCTGTTTTAGGGATGAGGTGAGGGGGATGGCAGTAGCAGGAGAGCCAAGTGTCACTCAGCAGGAGTGAGTTGTGCCTCGGCCATGCTGGATCGTGTCAAGCAGAAGTGCCTGAGATTTTGGTGAGTATCAAATCAATATCAAAGGCAGTGCCTGCAGTACAGGGCTGTGAAAGCCAACCACTGGTACGTGGCCACCAAGCCCTGGAGTCAAAGGATTTGCTCCGAGTTGCAATGCAGAGTTGGGAATACTGAAAAACCATCAAGGAGTTCGGCCATCATGGCCTGGCTCACCTACAGATAACTGATTTTCCTGTGATTCACATGTCCTTTTGAAAAAAAAAAGCTGCAGTTTATCCTTTGGGGAATATAACAGCTTGAAATCAATTAAATGTGACTCAGGCCAGCCACCCCTGCGAGGCAGCAGCAGCAGGTTTGTCCCACAGCTCCCAGTGGCTTTGTTCTCCCTGGGCTACAACCATGCTGCCTTCGGGCACTGCCCTGCCACGCCAGGGAATGCGGGGAAAGGATGGAACCAGCTGCCCACATCTCCTCCCCAGCCCCAGGGATCCTTGGCTGATTGGTTTATAATCTGTTAGGGAGCGCTGGCAACGCTCCATGGTTCAGGGTTCAACAAGGGACGCCGCTGCTGAAAATCGAGACCTGAGAAAGGATTGAGTGCCGCCAGAATTTCTGATCTGACACAAAAACGAGGTCGGTTGTGAAGGACTGAATTAAAGGCACAGTTTTAATGATCCAGCAGTAAATATGCTGAAGGTCATGGGACATCACAAGTTAATAAACTCAACTGGATAATTTAATTCAGCACAAAGGACGCATCTGTGTGCACAGAATAGAAGGTAAGAGTTTGACATGATGAGATGGAAAAGCTTTGTTATCCTCTTGTCTTGCCAGGATTTGCTTCAATTACGCCAAAGGATGTTACTTCATTCTTGCCCTAATAACACTGTGGAGGAAATTAAATTACTCATATATAACAAAAGTGAACTGATTTTGACATCTCTTCTAGGCAAACCTCCTGCTGTATTAGCTCCCAAGCGCATTCTCCCTCACTTAAGGTCTCATGCATATTTATGATTATCACTCATAGTAAATATAAGCACTTTGCGAGAACGCAAATTAACTGCAGGATGTAATGGAGGTTGCCAAGGGTGTTTTTTATTGCTGACTGTGACATGAAGTCTACAATATGGGTACAATAATGGATGGATTGTGAGGCATGGAGAAATAATCCCATCACAGAGTGCTCTGACACCAGAAACCACAACAGCAAAACCAGTGCCACTCCAACCTCGGGCTGCTTCCACGGTGCTTTTATTCCGTCTCATTTTAAAAGGAGCTCTGGTTTAGCTTGAAATTTTTTTCTTTATATTTTTATAACTCATCGATTTCTGGAAATAATTAAAGGTTGTAGAGCTAAGAAGGAATTAATTTCATTTTTAAGGCTGGCAAACCTTAGCCTTTGGTTTTAGCTGGATTAATAATGGTGGGTTGTCTCTGTTGCAATGGCTCTTTTGTAGAGTTTGATTGCTTTTTCATTACATTATCTAGCTAGCCTTTTGCAAAGGTTTAATACAGTAAATTTTAGCCTCCAGAAATAAACCTCACAACCTTGAAACTGAGGTTGAACCCTGCAAGGCAGAGACCACTGCATCAGTGGTTGGCTCTTGCAGGCTTCCATCAGGAGGAAGCCGGCACATCCTGAACTATACAGCATTTAAAACAGTGGAGCCTCATTTAAAAAAAAAACACATTATTTCTCCCAGCCCATTCCAAATGCAGCTCTTAACCTTTGTTCTCTCACTAAAGCAGCCTCTTACCTGACCTTTGGTTGGGCTCCATCCCCCAGGCCAGCAGCATCACCCTGTCTGGAACCTGCCCATGCCAAGGACTCTGCCAGGAGTGGGTTCTGTTTGGAGGTGGATGCAGGTGGATTTCATCTCCCATAATCTGATATCCTGAGAGTGAGAGCCTTCTTGGAGATGGGCAATCCTGCAGTTCTTTCCATGACTTCTATCTTGAGCCCTGGGTTCTTCCTATGAAGTGGGGGTGGAGTTTTAAGGGGCATTGCTGGGATTTTTGTTTTAAACTCAGTAAAGGAGCAAAGACTTTGTGCGGGGCAGGAAAGAGGCCAGTGGGAGCAGCTCTGCCTGCCTTGCCCTAAGGATGGGAAGGGAGGCAGAGACAAGTCCTCTTTAGGCCACGATGTATGTCCCCATGCACAGGAACACACTGCTGCTGTCAGGGGGGTCACCCTTGCAGAGGAACAGATCAGAGCAGGCAGCACAAATACTGCAGGCACGGGAGGAAGGGGAGCTCAGCTTCCACTGAAAATGGCAGCATCTGCTCCATCCATGAGAAAAACAGGAGGAAAACGGGGACAGATGGGCTGGATTAAGTGTAAGCTCTCCTTGCTTGCAGCTGAGCATCCCAGGCCCCTGTGCTGAGCACATCACACAGGGCAACGCTCCCGTGCCAACAATTCCGCTTGGAGCAAGCTGGGATCACCACAGGCAGCAGAGCTGGGTCACCCCGCTGCACCCAGAGCACTGCTCCTTCCAGGGGTAAATCCTCCTGATGCTGCCTCCAAAGAAGAATTCCAAATGCCAGGAGTTGTATTAGACAGTCACAAAAATAAATGAAATAGGGGAACTAATAGAGAGTGGAATTTCTCCTTAATTTGCCCATCATCACTTTTGTTTCTGAAGCAAAATGAGGCTGGCACGGAAATGATGGGAAACACAGCGTTGAAATGACACTTAACATCATCCCAGAGGACCATTGAAAGCAACAAAAAAACCTGGTGATGTCCTTAAACACTGCAGATGGTTTCTTCAAGGTGAATAATTTTATTGTTTATTGCCTGCTCTGTGTACTGTGAGGAATGACATTTAAGAAACTGCTCAAAGATGTTTTTTCAAGACACAAAGCAAACATTTAGGAGCCAAATTATCCATACCAGTGACTGTGTCATCTCCAGAGCTTGGAGCTTGGCTTAGAGGCACATGATAAATTTGGGACAGTGAATCCTTAGAAAGCATGGAATACAGGTCAGATTTGTGTTTCTGCAAAAAATATAAAGATCTTGGAACTGGAACGCTTTTATATGGCATGTGAAAATGCACCCTGTGAGGGGGAAAAGTGTTCTTATAAAAGCAGATGATGTTTGGAAGCTTTTATTATAAAACTTTTTCTTTTTTTAGGAGAATTAAATGCAGTTCTCAAGTTCTCGTTTTCCAAGCTATTTCAAATCTTCCAGATCCGACCAAAAAGAGATTATACAGTTCGGTCATATTTGGAAAGTGTCTTTAAGTCCCTTGTAAGCTTGTGTTCAGAATTTCATCAGTAGCAAAGATTTTAACACATTTCTATTTGGCCAAAAATTCCACTTCATTTCCAGGGTTGGATTGGTTGGTTTGTTTTTGGTTTTTTTTCATTTTTCCTCTTCATATTCATCTTTTCCCTTCAATTCCTGTCCCAACAGATATCTGTCACTTCTCCAGGGGATATTAACACCAAATAGAGACCTTTTCCACAGGTAAAAAATTTATTGCTCATTAGAGCAAACTGGTTTGAGACTGCACCTCTCTGGTGCTCAGTCCAAAGCTTTCTGCTGCCATGGCTCTGACCATTTATTCTGATTCTGTCAGATTTGAAGCCTGTAAAGCAAGAACATGTTTTGTGAGAGGAAAAAAAAAAACAAAACCGCACTCTCTGAAGGCAGAAGAAAGAAAATATGTGCTTATAACCCTTTTGTTTGGCTTTGGGTTTGTTTTGTTTGGGGTTTTTTTGGGTTTTTCTGGGTTTGGTGTGGTGGGGGTTTTTTTGGTTTTGTTTTTTTGGGGTGTTTTTGTTTTTTTCTTTTTTTTTTTTTCCAGTTACTTGTGGAAGGATGGTGAAAAGGTCACAGCAGAATTACAGCAGAAAGATGTTCATAGATCAGCTGTGCAAGCTGCTTTCAGAGCAACTTTTTGGGACAAAAAAAATATAAAACTTAATCAAAGCAACAACTTCCCTTTCCTTTTCCCTGAAAGGCCATGTAAAATTTCAGCCTTTAGGATTGAGGGAGAGGCAGCCCCTGGAGCAGGCAGAGCATCACTCATCACCCACCTGGACCGCTGCAGACTCCTCACCTGTGGGGAAGGAGAGATGCACCTTGGCAGAGCGTGTTCTTTGTTACATTTGGAGATTTTGTGGGGGGTTTTTTGGTGGTTTTTGTTTGTTTGTTTGATTGGTTTTTGTGGTTTTTTTTTTTTTTTAATTTAGCCCTCTCTTTGTTTTTCCAACACAAAAAGAGAGCTTCTCTTGCAGCTGAAAGCCTGGGCCAAATAAACACCCATGTGCTCAGAGAAATCTTTTAATGTTGTTTAATGTTTTAATGTTTTAATGTTGTTTTATGAAGAGGCAGCAGCAGGAAGGCACAGGGGATGTGGGGTTTGGGGGTGTTGCTTTCATTTTTACCCTCTGTGCAGGCCTGGAGCAGGGGATTGGCAGCTGGGAAGGAGTCAGGCAGAAGCCAGCCCTGTGCAGCTTGCTGGTGAAAATTAGTTGGGGAAACACTCTTCAGTGCAATAAGCAGACACATGAAACCTAAACCAGAAGCATCTCACCATGAGAGTTATGTGCAAATTAAAACACTGAAGAGAGGGAACTTCAGGCTCAAAGTCAAGAGGCACGGTCGGGAATGGCTGGATGCAGCCAGAGCCAGCAACGCTGGGCTCCTGCTGTGTGAGCAGGCTTGGAACTTCCCTCAGCTCAATATTGTCCTGCCCTGGCACTCAGAAAAGTGTGGAGTGTCTGACCAAAGCTGCCAGGATGTGTCTGATTATGCAGTTGGTTTTATTTTCTCTAATGTAAGTTTCATGGCTTTAGCAGCGAGAAAGAAAGGAGCTGGGAACAGTGGTTAGAAATATTAAAATATCAGAGAGAAAACGCCTTTCACATGATAAGAAGCTGTTCCCACTAGGATTTGTGGGGTAATTAAGGATAAGAAGATTTTGGGTTGCGAGTCTGACTGCTGTGATTGAGCAGGCTGCAGAAAAAGTAACCCCAGAAGTCAGTGAAATCCCACTGGATTATTGTGGAATATTGTGATGGTGCTCTCCCATCTCTCTCCTGGGCTTGGGATCCCTTAGCACAGGGGAGGGAAGGCAGCAGATTTCCTTCTCAGATCATCTTTCAGATTTTGATACTGGTCCTTAGCAGAGCTGCCACTCAGAGTTCCCTTCACCTGAGCACAGGCAGCCTGGAAAAGCACACATTGCCTTTTACCTTCTTTAAACCATTAAAGCCATTTTCCTAATTGATTGCAACTGTTGTAATGTGGTCGTTTTAACACTGTGAATAAAGATTACATATGATTAGATAAGCAGTTTAAGAGCTCAGAGAGCTGAATAGCAGCATTTATTAATTGTGCTCGCTCATTTATCTTCGTGCTTTACTTACAACACAGTCCCCGAAACCTTAACAAAACTGAATCACAAAGAAAAGCTCATTACTTGAGGAAAAAAAAAAAAAAAATTACATCCCACTTTTAATGAGTTCATTTTCTGTGGCCCTGCACAAAGGGCTCTTGCTGTCACCCGGGTGTGGGGCCAAGACCTGAGTGCAGGGCAGAGCCCCTGTGCTCGCAGCATTGTCCCCTCCAGTGCATCCCCTCAGAGAGACTCACAGTTTGAACTGGTAATTTGCATCATTAAAGCTGATTTGATTTTTTTATTATTTTTTTTTAATAGCTTCTAGTCTCAAAACTCAAAAAACCACCAGTCTAAGCAGAAACGTGGTGGTCTGCCTTCAAATCCAAGGTTAAATCTTCATTTCCTTCCTCTGTTTGAAGGAAAGGGTGAGGGTTTGTGCTTTGGTCTGTTTCCCTGGCTGATAAGAGATCACGCTGAACTGTAGGGAAGGTTTTAGCCTTGTGCACACATATTTTTAAAGAAGTGGCAAATTAAAAGTAATGACTTGGACATTTTGTGTTTGCTCTTTCTCCTGGCCGTAATAAATCTGTACACAGAACTGCTGGAAGTATTAAATCCCTCGAGAGCAACTCGTCCTTGTTCCTCACTGCAGAGACAATAGGATTTTAATAAACAATATCTTTGATTAGGTTCAGCAGGAAAGCCAAGGATAACTAGGTATTTGTATCTGTCAGGGATTCAGCAAGGATCCTTGTAATTCACCTTGACTGCAAAAGGTGTTGCAGTCACATGCAAAACTTGATAATAGGTTTGGGGTGTTGGGGGCAGGGGGATTCTCAAACACAGGGATACACCATGTACAGCAGAACCACCCCCTCTGGAAAAAAATTATCTCTCTTAAATACAATGCTTGTGGCTGGGTAGAGAATGTAATGGCAATAAATGCTTATTTTGATAAATGGAGTCATGCTCCTCCAAAGAAGCAGCAACTCATAAAGAAATATATATATATATATATATATATATATATAGCCAAGGAGAATGAGGCTGAACTGGCTTGATGAACAGTAGTGATACATAGCCACCAATACAGATTTGCAAAATGTACTTTGACTTAATTTTAAAGTTGCTTAATATTCTTGTGATATCTGTAATAGGTTCCAAGACAGACTTTGCACTGCTTTAAACATGTTGTTATTTATGTTCCAGCCACGGTGAAAAGGGATGGAATATGTGGCCAGTACTTAAAATGAAATAAATCCCCAAACTGAAAGTGGGCAAAGAAAAGTGAGAGCTTTTATTTCAGAATAATGACCATCCCAATGGGATAATTAATTTCCCTTAGAGCAGCTTGTTATTTTTCAAAGATATTATACTTATGCAGATTTAACTGTAGAAACATCATATTGTAATTTCTCCAGTGTGCTGCAGCTCTAATTATTCACTGCTCAGAGCATGAAAAGGAAATGAAAGATGAGCAGCAAGTTAATTTTTATTTGAAAAACAAAGAAGATAAGTTTTAAAAGAGTAAAAACAGACCGTTGTGTATCAGAGTGGGAGTGTGGATACATTTCACGGAGAGAGGAGCTGCAGTAATCCTGGATTTTCCTGGGAGGATGTTGCCAGAGGTGAGCCACAGCCTGGAAGGAGCTCGAGGTTGTTTACAGCAGTGGCAGCAGGATGAAAGCTGAAGAACACCCCACTAAGGGCAGGAGCTGGAGCTCTGTGCTTCTGTCACCTGCTTCTCTGGATTTACCCTTAATCTGGCTGCACCCCTTAGCTGTGGCAGATCTTCCCCAAAACTCAGGGTGCCGTGGTGCCTTTGGGGTGTTTGGCTTCGGGCTGCTGGATCCAACGTGCTCCCAGGGCACGTCAGGCAGAAACCCCCGTGCACAGGCTGCTCCTTCTCTCTCGTGCCTCTGCTTCGTGTCTGGGGCTTATGCTCTGCCCTTTCACTCATCCAGTCATTTTTCCCAGGCTATGAAAGTCATTTTCTGCCTCGTTTTTCCTCTCCTTTCCGAGGCCTTACGCAGCACAGTGTTGAGCGCTGTTGGTCCCTGCAGACGTTCAAAGCTCCTGATCCCTCTGGGGGTTGGAGCAAAGTGCTCGGTGCACACAAACTCTGGAGAGCTCCAATAACACCTGGTGAGCAAAATATCCTGATGTAGCAGCAAGGAGCAGAGATCTGAAGAGGTGCCTCCCCCAACGACCAAAGCAGCATGAGCTGCAAACACCTCCTGCTCCTGAATTCTGAGTTTCCCAGTGTTAAAACGACTATGTCCACCTTTCTTTTTTTTTTTTCCTTTTGTAAACAAACTCCCTTTCTGTAGCTGACCCTTTGTTGTTGCACAGTGGGGTTCAGAGCTGCCATCTCAGTGCCATGCAGAGCTGGCAGTGCAGCTGGCACACCAGATGCTCCGGTGGCTGTCGTGGTCACTTGGATGCTTGGGAGCCAAGAATATCCCCAGCACACGTCAGCAAGCTCCCAGGGAAGCAAAGGCTGCCCTGCCCTGCCCTGCCCTGCCCTGCCCTGCCCTGCCCTGCCCTGCCCTGCCCTGCCAGCTGACCAGAATGAAGCCTCAGATAAAAATTTAAATAAATAAATAAGCAAACACTTTGAAAAGGAGACAGAGTACACAGGTTGCCTGTGGGCAAGGATGATGCTGCAGAGTGATGCTGCAGGGGCACGCTGGCACAAGTGAAAGCTGTGGTTTTGCCCTTCCTTCCCACCTCTCAAATCAGTTGGGAGATCTTTCCAGCTCCAGGGTTACTCAGCACAGGTCCCAGGGTGCCCCACTGGCCCTGTTAAGTGACAGGCACGTGTGAACAGAAATGCAGTTCTGCATTTCTCCCTGGCTCCTGCACGGACCTTGACAGCGTGACCTGCTCCTGCAGCATCTGCGCTGCTGCCAGCACCACCCTCACCACAGCCCCTGCCCATCCCACGCTGAGCCCAGGCCGTGCCAGGGCACCTCCATGGCGAGGGGAAAAATCCCGTCCAAAATCAAACATCGACAGGAAAACAGGTTCTTTCCTCCCAGGGGTTTGGAGGAACCTGCTCAGACACAGCAGGACGCTGAGTGTTCACAGTGGCAGCAGGGCATGAAATGGAGCAGGGGCAGAAATTAAACACCGACTCCGTGCCACGGTTCAACTCTCACCTAACAAAGGCTGTAACAAAGGCAGGAAAAGGAATTCCTCGACTCAGTTGTCATGACAATACTCTTGAAAAATATCAGCCACGGGACCAACCCCGGCTGCCTCTGTGTGACTGCTCCTCGCCCCCGTTAATGCAGCACTCGCTGTAGAACAGTTCCAGGGTGGAACAATTACGCTCATCTGCTGCATGTGGAGGCAGCAGATACCAATGGTGCAGTTTATAATGCAGCTGCTATAATTAGTTTGTGAAATGAGCACTGCGTGGGGAGCTCCTCAAGCCGTATCATTACAGAGAGAATGGGATAATTGCGATGTGGTTGCAATGTATTTCTTTTTTATTCACATTTTTCATTGCTAATAATCTTGTTAAATGGTGACAAGTACAAATGTTCGTAGCAGAAAAATTAAATGCAGATGCTACGGCCATAATCTAAAAAAAAAAAAAAAAAAAAAAAAAAGTGCTGTATATTTTTTTCTGTTACCTCTGCTTCTATGCTGCTCTCTGGACTTACACTCCAAGGATAAAACTGCAGCATTTCCTTGGAAAATTATCTTTGATTGGAATAAGATGATAGTTTTGATCTAATTCTTAATATAGATAATAGATAATAGATAATAGATAATAGATAATAGATAATAGATAATAGACAATATAATATTTATGATTATGGTTGTGTTTATGTTCAAATTATTATATATATTATATTGTGATTTGTTATTATATACATTATATCTCTATATAAATATTACCTATGCATTGCTGTATATAAATACTGCTTATTTTTACAACTGCTTTATATTATATATATATAAATTTTATATATATAATGAAAGGAAAGAGGAAAAAATAAAGAAACTGGGTGTCTCTGCTGTTCTGTGTCAACCTAATTTTAAGAGAAATTTAAGAGCTAACTAGGCAGGAAAGGAAAAAAAGATACACACTTTCATCCATGAGCTAATATACTTCCCCTCACTGACTTTTTAGCAAATATTTTACTGATATCTCTTCCAAACTACTGATAAACTTCACTGGTGTGCAATTTAGCTGTTACTGGAATATTCCTTTCTGAAAACAAATAGGAGGGAAGGAGAGAGAAGAAGTGAAAGGGTCCTGTGGGGTGATGGTCAGCTTGTCCCAGAAAGAACAGGAATGAGGAACCTCCAAGGGCAGAGCTTGGCCCAAAGTGTGCAGCAGGCACATTTGCTCCCTGGATCAGCATTCCAAGGGCAAAATGAGGCAGAAAAACTCGCTCAGTTCAGTTCTGCAAGCACAAGTGACGTTAATATGAGGCAAAGCACAGCTTTACCATACAGATCCCCACATGATGCTCCAAACATTCCATTATCCTTCTCAACAGATGCCCTTCTCCTACTCCCAGGAGCTGCTTTCCACCCACCCGGAGTCACCTTCCCCTCTGCCACCTCACCCAGCAAACCAACAGACGGCTTTGGAGCAGGAGGGATCCACGTGAAGCCCACAGCCCCTCTCCCCTGAGCTGCTCAGATCCTCAGCACTGGGCAGAACAGAGCTTGTGCCCTCCTCTTCCTCCTCTTCCTCCTCCTCTGCTCACACAGGGATAACCGCCTCAGCCAGGAGACAGCGAGGGAGGAGCAATTTCAACCACTCTGATTCCCACCAAAGTGTGAGGAGAGGAGAGGCTCCTACACCTGGGCAAGCCATGTCTGCATTTCCCTGCTTACCCTCCCTTCTTCTGTAAAGGCTGGCACAACCACTGGCTGTGGGAATTCCGGGCACAGAAAGTTCTCAAAGTCTTGTGAACGCGGGCTCAAACACAGAAATGAATGCAGGGCTCGACCTGAGACCTTGGAAAAGGCTTCCAGGTCTGGAGACCAGAAGCGAGAATGTGGGTTTGTGATATAGACAGAGACATATTAAACTAGGTAGTGGAGAGTGTGAAGGTTTTAAAGTTAAGATCTAGAAGTAGTTATAAAGGCAATAAGAAGTTTTAAGGTGTAGCTCTGTAAGTTTGTGTGTCATTAGATGGCTGGTTAAAAAGTTCCACAGCAAGATGTGTGATACAAATTAACTAGGGATTGGTGTGAAAGTAAAAACATTCTTTGTGGCAGTAGTTTTTTGGCTAATTTACCTTTAAGAGACATTGTAACCTGTGGTCTCTTCACCACTGATGACCGCTGGCCCGGAACTCCTGGAGTATGCGGTGAAGATGTTCTCACCCTTCATGAGACTGTAGAGGAAGAGCAATAAATCACGTTTTAAGACTTCTCCCAGTGGTACCATCTCTCATAATATCCCAATAACTGTTACTACTACTACTACTACTACTATTATTATTATTATTATTATTATCATTATCATTATCATTAACCATAATAACTGCTGGGCAAGGCATTAGTGCATGGATGCAGGGTGTCACTGCACACAGCAAATATCTGGGCCACATGGAAAACTTCTGAATGAAGCAGATGAATTTCTATTTGCCCTGGACTAGACAGAAGCAACTTTTGGACAAAGCAAATGATATATGCAAGCAGCAGGACGCCACGCTTTTTCTGTCTAAAAGTCCAGAGAGCCACTCAATTCCTGCTTAAGCCAGACCCCCTCCCTGATGGTTTTCAGCAGTGTGCTTTGGAGATAAGACCAGACAGCACCTCAGATGATCCCAAAACGTCCCATGCAGTAAGCTGAAAGTTCAAAATGAAAACCAAACTGGAACCTAAACAAACAAAACAAAACACCTAAGAAACTAATCTTGCCCGTATCTCAGATGAGCTGAAACAAGCTAGAGGAGAAGTGATATCATGCAGTAGCAGTGTCAGGCTCTGTGAGGATGTTCTCAAGGTTTGGCAATACTCCCAGGGTTTCTTTGCTTGCTACAAATGAGCTGGCAAGAGAGTAATTGAGAAAAAAGCCTTTGCTTCCAATCTAACCAGGACAGGGTTAATGTGGCAATTCTTTCCAAAGGTACAGGAAAAAACACCCACCAGGCTATGACAGAGGATGAATTTTGCTCCAAGAAACCTCTGGTTTTGCTAAGCACAAATTCCAGGACATTGGGTACTGAGCTGCTCCTCCCCAAGGTCAGCATTCCATCCTCTGTTCCACCTGGGATGGAGGGCTCAGAGAGGGCTGCAGCTCCCGGGCACCCACTGGCAGCTCAGGCTCTCAGAAAAGCACAGCTGCCTTAAATGCTTTGTGCTGCAGCTGAAAGGCACCTCCAGCTCTGCTCAGGGCAGCTCCTGGCCCAAATCCCTGCCCAGGGATCAGTGCAGGGACAGCTGGAAGAGGGAGCAGGGCAAGAGCCAGCCTGGCCAGGCACAGGCTGCAGCTCCAGCATGACACATCTGGGCCATGTGGGCTGGAAAACAGCCCCAGGGACACTGGGTGGGACCAGGTGGGACACTGGCACATGCCATCATACCAGCGTTAGCCAGGCCCTGCACAAGGTCACCAGTGTGAGCTGGCTCAGGGCAGCACCACTGATATTGAAAGGACAAAATTCATTAACTGAGCTTCTTGACACCCTCCAGTCCCTGCTGGTGACCCGAGGTGGTCCAAGGCCACTTCTGCCAGCTGAGGGAATTCATCACCAGAGTGGTGCAGTGTGACCCACCAGTGGGGGTCGGGGAGAGCAGATTTCCTGCAAGGCTGCAGTTTGCTGGCCACAGAGGGGTGTGGATGGCTTGGCAGATCCAAAATTACAGTGCAAGTAGGAGTACGGGGGAAATTATTATTGTCAGGATTTTATGGAGAAAATAACCATGTAGAATGTATTTTAAGGTGGTAGTTTAGACAGGAGCATGATAGCATCGTAAACCATAAGAGGAAAACTTGAGGCATTTAAAAACATCACAGGAAAACGAGAGTGAATTACTACTGCCTCTTCTTTCCTAGTTATTTTTTGTCTTAAATGAAATGTGTGTGCCTGAGACTGCATTTGTAAATATATTTCTTTTTTTTTTTTTTTTCTCTTCAGGTGGGTTTTACAAATGGAAGAGCTCACAGTGCTGCTGTATAAAGGAGTAAAAGTAAAAATCTGTGAGTGTTCAAAAGCACCAGCCAGAGAGAATAGGTAAGTGACTGCATCCCTCCAGAAGATGAAGGATGCCATCAGACCATCTGACTGCAGCCACCAGAGCCAGGAAACTCCCTTTGGAAACCTCCCATCCCTCCCCCGGAGCCCTGCCAGAGCAGGCACACGCCCCTGTAAGCAGGTTTGATTTATTATGTGCTTCTCAGTGCTCCTTTGTGCATCAGCGCTGCCTCTGGAGGGAGGGGCAGGATGCAGGTTAGAGCTAAGGGCGTGCAGGGAGGTCAGGATACACCAGGATGGGTCTGGTGCTTCTGTGGAGCAGCTCAGATCCTCAGGGATTCATCCAGTCAGAGCCTGACGTTCACCTTCTGTTGCGCTGCCGCCCCACACACTGCACTGCAAAGGAGCTCTGCCAAGTGGGACAGGCCAGGCCAGGGCTGTGAGATGTTCACCCACAAGCATTTCAGCGTGGGCGACGCTCCATGTGCCTTCCATTTATCACAAATGAGTGTCATGAACAAATGTCCTTCAGAAAGGAGCTGGATGTCAGCATTTCCTGAGCCTCGTCAACCAGACTCACACTGTGCTAAGGATTTCTGAAGGGGAGCAGAAGCTCTGACTGCGTGGGGAAAGGCAGTGGGACGGGAAACACCTCCTCTTCCCGAGGTGGGAGGCTGGAAGGTGGCAGCACAGCTTATTTTGGGAGCTGTCTGTTAGCTGAGCTCTCAGCTCTGCCTACTGGCGTATCGCTGAAAGCTCGTGTCTGGTAAAAGAAGACATGGATGAAAGGCTGAAACATATTTAAGTAACTTTCTAGGAAGGATTTTCTCTCTTTTTCAAAAATATGATCAGGATCCTCTCTGTTTTGAGACTGCTCTGACATTTCCACTGCAAATCACCAACCAAGTGGGCAGCTGATGAGTGGAGTGCCTGCTTGACACAGAGAGGCACAAAGTGATGTCACCCTTCAGGGAACTCCCACAGCTTTCCAAGTTTTCCTTCCTGAATTTCAGCTTAGTAACTTTGGGAAGTTTTGAATTACAAAATACTGCCTCCCAGTGCAGGATAGGAGGACAAGGCAGGGCTGGGCATCTCCCAAGGCAGTGAAGATCTGTCCCCCGTGGATGAGTTGGCTGTGCAGAGAACTCTGCTTGCGTCCCATGTCCCGGCAGGCTGTGGCTGAGTGAGTGGCTGTGCCAGGCTGTGGGCAGCCAAAGCCTCAGAGGGTGAAGCTGGCAAGGCTGCAAAGCCCCCAGATCCAGCTCACCATCATCCTCCTCCTCCTGTGCCCCCTGGAAATTCCACTGCTCGTGGGCTCTATCGTGCCCTGAGCAGCTTTCACCCTGCACTCCATTCCAGGCTGACAAGCAAACCCCACTGACACTTTGGGGGCTGGCTGTGGCACGTGTCACACATCAGTAAATACAGCACAGCTCACTGCAGGCACGGCTGAGAGCAGGCATCTCTAGGTGTAAGTGAAAAATAGTTTCTCCCCAGTGAACAGTTTCACGGGTGGTGTAAAATAGCCTGGATGCTGATTTCAACTGCACAGTGCAGGTTTCTATAATTTAAAGTTCTGTCCCAGACTGTTTAGAAAGTGGGAATCCCTTCAAGCAGCTCCCAGGGTATCTTCATGTCACAGCACTCCCTTCCTAGGAAATCATCAGCCAGGAGTTTGAGTTACTTCAACGGCTGCATCACTTCAGACAAAACCTCGCCATCTGCTCTACCCTCTAATTACAAATGCAGAAAACATAATTCACAATCAAATCACATATAAAAGGCAAGAAAATGAGCAATTAAAATGCACATTCTGCCAGGCAAATCAACCTCCCCTTCCCAGCCACGCTGTACCCACCGCTGCTCTGGACCGTCTCAGGCAGGGTCAGGATTAGTCCCAGGTCACTGGAGACTCTGGTCCTGCTGATAGGATCTTTCCAGCCTTGATCCTCTCATCTACCAGGGACTGTCTCCAGCTCCAGCCTGCTGCTCCACTTAGCAGTGACTTGCCAACCCTCAGGATCGCTTTTTCCAAGGGAGCAATCTACCTTTCCAATATACACACATGTCTTTGTTATTTCCCACCCCTGGCTCTCTTCTGGAGTGCTCCTGCCTCACAGGTCGACACAAACTTGAGGGTTTGGGGCGAGTAAGCAAGGATGGATGGTGCTGTGCTTGCCAGCAAACACCCCAGGCTGAATCCATCTCCGGTGCAGCACTCAGTGAAGTTATCATCCCCTCCGGAATGTGCGTGCTGGAATGTGCATTAACATTCCGGCATCATTTATCCTCTATAAGTAATTCAGGCCTACAGGGGCAATTTCTTGCATGTTCAAAATTCAACGTCTCCTTCTCTAACATCAGCCTGTTCAGAAGGACTGAAATGCTTCTCTGAGGCTGGAGAGAAAGAGGGCCCTTGGAGAGGGATGTTCCACTGGGGAGAAAGATCTGACCACTGTGCCTTACACCCCATATCTGACTGGGAGACTGGATGACAGACAGCTCTGTCCCTCAGTCTGTCCATCACTGTGATGTTTGGGCTCTAAGGAGCAGCCCCAATGCCCATCAGGACCATCCCAGAGGATGAGAGTCAGTGCTCTGCAGCAGTGCAGAGCAGGGGGAGCAAAAGTCTTCTCTATTAATGTCACTCAAGCCATTCAAAGCCCTGCATCTGATGTGTCTGCTGGGCCCTTTCTTGTGGCACATCCTCCCACTCCTGCCTGGGTGGAGAAAAACCCCTCTGTGAGCCAGCCCTGCCGTCTGATCCTCCCTTCCGTGCCTGCTCAAAGCCTGTACAAGGCTCCTGGGGTTTTCTGGCAATGCTCAGGTTCCCATGTTGGGTCTCAAGGAACACACAGGTCCCTGCTGAAGAGCCAGAGCCATGGAATGGGAAAGGGATGGGCTTAGCACAATAGACAAGCTGCAAAGGGAGAGTTCACCATGGGCTGTGCCACTCTGCCATTGCAGGGGCTCCATCTCATTGAGCAGAACTCCAGCAACAAGAGAGCTGATGTGACCCAGGTGGAGGGAGATTCCTGGCTGGATCAGCTTGCTAAATAATTTCTACTCTTCCTTTTAAAAGCCTGCTCCAGTAACCCCATTCCTCTTCTACCATCGGAGCTGGTCCATGAGATGCTCACTGGCACAGAGAGCACAAGGCTCTGATATTCCTTTGGAAATGCTTCAGGGCTCATGATGGCTTTACAATATCTCACAGTGAAGTGGCAGATGGGATTCTGGACTAATCAATACACTAACAGAGCCAGGTGCCGGATCACTGATCTGAACCAGAAGAGTGAACAGTAAATCCGAAGAATACCAAAATACCATTGGTTCTGTAAAGCAACTTGATCTGCAATTTTTTCAGTGAGCAATTCAGCTCCCAGGTTCGCAAGGCTGTGCTGTGAGCTCAGCAGGATGAGAGCAGGAGGAATCTCTCCTCCTGCACCAGATGCTGTGCCTGAGGAGGAGCTGCAGCCCGGGTTGCTGCAGGGAATCAGAACTGCAGCTCCTGGGTAAGGCTGAGCAGAGGCAGCCTGAGCTGAGCCCAGAGCCCAGGCAGCCCCTGGTTCCCAACGCTGTGTTCACCTTCCCTGGCCTGAATCCACTCTGGATGGAGCCATGAAAAGCCCTCAACCAAAAGCCAAGGTCACCTGATGGGATCAGTGGCCAGGAGCTGCTTGGGCCATTAGACTGCAATGAAGGGACAAGTGCCCAGCTGCAGGGCTGAAAAACCTGGGACACGCAGCGCTGTGTGTGGGAGATGGGGCAAAGGGACTCAGCAGCCTCAGATTCAGCACCAGCAGAGCCCTGTGACCCCCCAGCTCCCTCTGCTTTACAGCTACACTCTGAAATCAGCATTTCAGGGGTTCCACACTGAATCAAGACAACCAAAGAGCTCCTAGCAGGGGAGAGGATTTTGTTCTTCCCATTTGCTTAGCAGCCCCTGTGCAGAGTCAATACCCATCACCTATCACTTTTTTTTTTTCCCCAAAATATTTGGAGATTTTAAAAGCCAAACAGAAGACATGCAACAAGTTATAAATTTAAAGGAGATTTTTTTTAGGTGCCAAACTGCAGCTGAACTGTAGTTATGGTTATTGTACCTAAACAGACATAAAGCTATAATGTGGATCAGCATATTTTATCACAGTCATTCACAGTCCATGCAGCTTAGCTATTGCCTTTCTACAGCCCTGACAGATTTACCATAGTTTCAGATTAATCTGGAACTTTATTATGTAGTTATTTTAATCTCACTTTATTTCATCACTGCTTGGAGTCCTATTATCAAAGTAAGATCCTGTTAAGATACAGCAGTGATGAATGGTGTTAGAACCAGCTAAAACAGAAGCAGAATCCAAATCTGTTTTGCTGTATGCAGTTAAAAAAAAAATATCAAGAGAGCCTTTATGATGCATTATAGAGGGATAAAGGGGTTCCTGTACATCCAGCAGCTCTGGGGACAGAGCCTCTCCAGCAGGTTTCCTGCATGATTGCACAGAGTCCTTTGTCTTGCCATAAGGTTTTTGGAGGTGGAATTGCTGTGTAGTTGAAGGCAGCTCTGGGAACAAGCCTGGTGCTTGGGGCTGCCGCCTTTGCCCTGTTAGGGGCTGCTCAGACATTCTCTGGTGGGCACTTTGCAGCCCAGGTCCTCAGTAGGGGATTCAGGGCAGTGTTAAAGACACTCAAGTGCTCTAAAGCGCCAATTTACATTTCAACTGCCAGGATATTTAAAGCATAGCAATATCTAAATGCTACCCTGAATCAGAGTATTTTTCTAAGCTGGGACTGAAGGTTTTTAGGACATGGTCAAGACCATAGGGGTGGAAGGCCATAGGAGGCTGGCTGGGAAGGGCAGGGGAAGGAAGGCTGTTCCCCCAGCAGAGCAGTCAGCCAGCCCAGTGCTCTCTGCCGGGGCTCAGACATTGCAGGGGGCACACGGGGAGGGCTGGAGGGCTGGTCACAGTGTCACACTGTCACACTGTCACACTGCCAGCAGAGATCGGCACTGTCCACTCAGCAAGGCTGTGGTCACCTCCTGCCCCCCTCCACAGCACCGCTGGGACACCCTGAGCCAGCCCCAGCGAGGGGACAGAGGACACTGCCCCAGTCACCCCAGTCCCCACCACCCCCGGCTGCTCTTGGATCTCCGTTCTTCCCTCCTTCCATCATCCTGCACAGCCACCATCCCCATGGCACTGCGGGATCTCCTCCCTGGGCAGGGCCACCACGGGAGCCCCTAAACCCTCACGGCGCCTCGGCTCGCTGCGGGATTCGCTCCCCTGTGCGCTCACACATCCCCGAGGGCGATGCCCAGCCCGGGGGGCACCCGCGTCGCCAGGGGGCTGCAGGGGGAGGAGGATGGAGGCGAGGAATGCGGGAGCAGACTCCGGCACCGGCAGGGAACCCGCGCGGCACCGCGGGCACCGCCGCCCGGTCTGCACCGTCCTCTAGTGGCCACCGGCCCCGCTTCACTAGCCACGGGGCAGGGCGAGCGGGCAGGGCCGGGCAGGGCCGGGCAGAGCCGGGCAGGGCCGGGCAGGGCCGGGCAGGGCCGGGCAGCCCCGTTCCCCAGGGCGCCGTGCCCGCCCTGCAGCGCGGTGCCCTCCCCTCCCACCCGGGTCTGACGGGCTGTCATCCCCGCAGGGACACCGCAGCTGTCGCCCCGGTCACCGGCAGGGCTGTCTCGTCTCCGCTTGGCAGCCGCAGCTCTTGGCCATCAGAGCCCCGCTTCCAGCACCGCAGCTCGTGGCATCCCCCACCTCCAGCCGAGATGGCTCAAGTGTAAATCCTGACACTCCCGGTGTGCAGGAAAGTGATGGAGGAAAAGGGATGCGATGATTCATTCGCTCCGTGTCTCGGAGCCCAACACTCCTTCCCGAGGAGCAGCCCAAGAATGCGCCCTGCCACCCGCCTAAATGCTTGATAAAAGTTAACACGAGCACCTGTGATTGATGCTTCTCCTCACACACCGCTCCAGCCGCTCTATTGGCATTATTGAGGCATCAATTATCTTCAGCACAAGCGCGGCTCCATTAGCAGGCCTGCAGCCTGCTCGTTTTGATAAGGTTCACCCTGTGCATTTATCAACAAAATGGGGATAACCAGCAGGACACAGAGGCTGCAGCTTTTGACTCTGCTAGGACAGAGATGACGTTCACATCTCTGCATGCGCCATCAACAAGAGCATCCTGTCTGCTGGGGTTTATTTCTCTGGAAGAGAAAGGCAGTTTCATTCTGGTTTTATCTCTTTTGGCTCTATTCACATGCTCCAGAACTCTCTTTTTAGAGGAGCAAGTACAGCCCAGGGAAAAAGCAAAGAAACTGCAGAAAAGCAATTCTTTTTAGTAGCAGGTCTCAAACTTTCTTCATAAACTACACAAAGATAGACTCTTGGCTTATTAATAGCAGTAAATCTCCAAGTCCAATAGGCTTCAGTTAATGAATATTGATTATGATAGTGCTGAAAAGGGCTAGTGTCAGTTGAACTGAGATCCTGTAGCTCTTTTTGCCTGAGCAGGGCTGTAAATTAACTGAGAGCTTGTTTTTCAAAATTAGGTAGAGGAAAACACAGGGGTTATGGCTGCACTGCAGCTCTCACTGTCTCGTGGATATGAAACCACCTTAATGCTAACAGCAGCACTCATATGCAGATGTAAATTTGCACTTCCCTCTATCTCCCAATGAATATCTTAAAAGTAAGGATCTAAGCTGATTAACACAAACACTGTGGTCACCTCTGCCTTTGACTCCTCAGATAAATCACATCATGATCTTGATGAGCAGCTCTACTTTGCAGCCAGGGTGGGATGACTTTAAATGGAAGCTCAGGAAAATAAACCAAGGGCAGTCCATTGAATCAGAGACCTTATTATTACCCTCTGGTGGGGGACCAAGGCAGTGATGGGTGGGGAGGCTGTGGGGTTATGTCAGTGTTTTAATAAAACTATCTTTTATGTTCACCGAAATAGCCCAACAAAAAAAAACCCCAGAACAGAACTCCCCCCTCCCCAAATCTGATAAAAATCAAATAATAACAGGAGTGACTTATGCACTCTCTGCCTGGTACTTCAATCTGGCCTTCCAGTTAATACACCCCATGATTAAAGCATCTATAATCTACAGTCTGTGGAGACCTGTAGAGCAGGAGCAGCAGCAGGTGTGCAGCCTGATAAGGGTTGCTCACTTGGTGCAGATGAAACTTTTAATATTTATAACTGCTGATTTTTTTTCTTGATGCCTCCTATTGAGGGGAAAGGGGTGAAAGTTGAAAGATAAAAGCTTGACGAAAGACCAGATGAAATGTTTTTCCAAGGGCAGGCAGGGGGCTTAATGCTATCTCCACCTAAGAGCTGGTTTAAAAATGCTGCTCAGGTAAGTGCAGCATCAGAGCTGGGGGATGGAATCTCTGGAAGACCTTCAAGGCTTGTCTGAAGTGCACCCAGGCTTTCAGCTGTAAGCTGCTCTGAGCTGTCTGTGGCTTGATTGTCTGCACCAAGCACAGTGGGACTGTGCTGGGGCTGCCAGGCATCATCACAAAATAATTAAGTCACTCCAGGTCAGCTGCACATACTCCAAGTAAAGCGCTAACAGCATTTCCAGCTGGGCACTGAAATGTGCTGAGGAGTCTGGAAACGCCCTGTGTCAGCCTGAGCCTCTGCCTCGGTGTCAGCCTGAGCCTCTGCCTCGGTGTCAGCAGGAGCTCCCACGAGCAGCACAGAGGGCACTGGGAATGCTCTGGAAAACATGAACTGCATCCTGCTCCCATCCAGTCACAGCTCATTGCAGTGTGGAACTCGGGATCCACGGCTGGTGGAACACTGGAGATGCTGGTGTCTTTGTCCTCCTCCTGAGAAACACCCCTTCCCATGGCATCCCTTTTCCTGGGGCTTGGATCATGTTTTAGGCTGTGGTCAGACACCAGGCTTTCCCCACAGGCAGCACAGGGCCACAGCACAAGGCAGGAGCTGCTGATTTCCAGTTCTCCCCACCAGATCTGCAGCACGAGCAGGGTGTCCCTGTTGGGTGCCAGGAGACCCCAGAGGGAGAGAGAGGCACACAGGTCACACAGTCCTGAGGACACTGTTTACCCTCTGTCCACAGAGAAGAACCCAACCAAAATCCCTCATTTTCAGCACTTTGAGACCTGGATTTGCCCCATGCCCAAGTGGTTTAATATTTGTGCTTTCAAAAAGAACCCAACACCCCTGAGTGTCAACATAATGACAGAAGTGAATGACAGCGCTCACCAGCAATCACACACAGAACTGGGGCCAACCTGAATAAAACAAAAATATGCCGAGAAAGCCATTCAACATAGACATTCATTCTTTCAAATACAGTCATCCACTTCATCTGAAATGATACACTGACTTCTTTCAAAGTGAGCCATGGGGTTCTCATTGCTACAGCAGAGCACTTGAAGGTGTTTACCAAACACATACGGACAAAACCCGTGACAAAGGGAGCTACATCTTAGAGATGAAATACAAGGCTTGGGTGAACCTGAGCTGAGGCCTCTCAAGCTGAAAGTTACATCTCAACCATTCTGCTTTCCTACCACAGATACCAGAAGTCAAAGAAAGAAGAAAAGCAGGCTGGCCATGGGGGAAGCAGCATTGCCTTTTCAGCAGAGAACAAAGAAAGAGATATCCAAAGAAAAAGAGGAAAAATATCAATCCTCAGAAACACCCCACCTGAATTCAAAAGCACCAGAAGGGAAAAAAAAAAAAAAACACCAAAAAAAAAGATGTAGAACTCTACAGTGTGAGGACACGTCCACTGCTTGGAAAGCATGAAAAAAACTGGATGAAGAAAATTTAACACTTCAGTGTCTCCAAGACAGCTGCAGTTTTCCTTGACTTAACCAGACTTGGCTGCCAGAAATTGGATTTCTTGGCCTCCGCTTTCTTGATTGTAATTTACTCTTCCACAAAATACGATCTCAAATTATGCAAGCAGAGTTTAAATCTTACGAGGTAACATTAAGTTTCCGAAGATTAGTTTAAAAAAATCCTGAGTTCATCTGTGCTATTAATAATGATTTTATCTCAAAACCTTGGGTGGAATCCTATCAAATGGACTTTCTGCATGACTTCTGGACGTATAAGAGAAATTACCAAAAGCATCAAGTAGCAGTGGAGTTAAAAAGTTATCAGCCTCTGGATACACTCTGGCCAGAGCTCTTAAAACACATGCAGGCTGCAAGCAAAACCACACGAAGCTGCTTATCATTCTGAAGCAAAACTCAAGGATTAGCCTCCCACTGCACATCAGCTGGCCTCCCTGGCTACAGCAGGTATCAGGATTATGTTCACTTCCAAAGCTCATGAGCATTTGGAATCCAGCAACCTCAGTGCATGAGATGGATGTACAGGAAGGAACACCAGCAACATTTCACAGATGAATTTAATCAGCATCTTCTGAGTTGTTAGACAAACCAGTTTCAACGCCTTAAACGTGGGAGTGCTGAGTACAAGGCAAACAAACATCCCTCTGAAGATGAGTTTTAAAACGCATATAAAAATATAATACATCGGGAGTTTGCATTTATGTGTTGAAGATATTTATTACAAACAGGCTGTCAGCCCTCATACAAAAGTAAAACACCTGAAAAATAAGAGGAGTCAGAGAATGCAATTCCCCTCAGTCCCACGGAACAGCAGTGAGATGTGTGTTGATGCAGCCCCTGGTCACAGCCAGCACCAGCAGCTCTGCAGGAAGGACTGGGATCCAAACCATGAACAAGTCCAGAAATCCTTGCTCCAAGGAAAAATCCCTCCCAAATACCAGGTGGCAGTATGCAAGTGTGACAAACACAGCAAAGTCCATCCAGGGGCAGTGGCAAGGGGCACTGAAGAAGGCTGCAGCTCAAGCAGTCCAGCTCTCCTCACAGGGAAGGGCTGCTGAACACATGGGAGCTTTCTGCGTGTCCCTAAGGTCCAGCCACTGACAGATGTGTTTTGGTAAGAGATGGCATCAGTCTAAACTGAAGTGCTCTGCAAAAATATCATTTTTCTTCCCAAACAAACCTCGTACTTGCTCAAACTCCAGGGGCACATCAACAGCCTTTTTCTTTACTTCTTTATCAAAAAGCTACAAAATAAAAACCAGAAAATATTGTCAAAACTCAGTACAAGCTCTTTACCCCAATAACATTGCTCACTCTAAAGTCTGAAAACATCCAGCAAATAAACACTTAAAAAAAAAAAAAAAAAAAAAAAAAGCCCTGTCACCACTGCTGCTCATGCTGCTATTTAACAGACCCTTTTCCTGATTTGTCCTGGTTCTGGGTAACCAAGTCAGTGTAGCTCCCTCCCCTGCAGCAAGGCAGATGAACAGGACACAGCTGCTGCATCCAGAATCTCCTCTCCTCTGGTTCCAGTCATTCACAAAGGCACAGCAGCACTACCTCATAAGCTGAGAGTTCCAGGAGCCCTGATATGTCATCCTCCATTTCAGACAAGGACTGGTTCAGGACAGCAGCTGCCTTGGCCACATCTGGGTGATAATGGTTCTGGAGAGACTGAAAAAGAAAGAAAAAGTGGAGATAATCTAATAATAAGTACAGGGTAACACACATCCATCTGCATTCCCACACAGGAATCTGCCCATTTGTTGGTCAGATCTTCAGTGACCACCAAATTCCATCAGATCCAAGTTCACTGCACCATGCTACTACAGAGCTTCAAGAAATCCTCATTTCAGCCATCTTTCAAACATGTCAAAGGCTCCTCTCACATCCAGCTCAAGACAAACTCATCCACAGGCCATGCGTACATTGCATAACACAATTCTGATACCCCACAGTGCCCTCACGCCACACCCAAGCTCCAGCTCTCCAGCATTCCAGCTCCTGCACATCATTCCTGTTGCTGCTTCAGCCCCCTGCACAAACCCCTCATCCATTTCTAGAGGATAACCTGCCTCTGCTCAATTCACTTCCATCAGTGCTCACCAAGCTCCTCTCTCCCCTCCAGAACAAGTGAGAAGCCTGGTACATTTGCAGCTATTTAGTCTGTTTCAGTGTGAACTGCAAGCTCAAGAGTGTGCTCACAAGCCACCCATCAATCAGCATGTACATTTCTCCAGTGTATGGAATCCTTTGCTAGGGTAGAGAATGATGCAGAGCAAAAGAACTCATCTCATTTGCAAGATACATGTCAAGTAGGTTCTTGTGAGAGGGGCTGTCCACTGCCAACACATGTCAAGGAAGGAGCAAGGGTGGAAGAGAGCCATACCAGACCCAGATGTCATTTTGGGATGACATACCTGAATCTCCCAGAGAGAGCTCTCCAAAGCCCTGCTTTTAGATGGCTCCACCTCCTCCATAACATACGGATCTTCTGACATATCTAAGGACACAGGAGACACAAAGCTAATACCCGCTGTGTGATGCACACAAACCCAAAGGGAACACAGGCCTAGAGCAGTGCTGCAGCCAGAGTTGCTCCTTCCCAAGTCATTTATGGTCCAGGGACAAACTGACACATCCCACCATGACCCAAGAATCACTGCTAGCAGCACTACAGAACCATGTTACTTTTAAAGAGCATAAGGAAGCATTTGGAATAGCTTTGAACTTCTCAGCAGGAGCCTGCTGACCTTTCACAAACTCAAGGGACAGGACAAAGTGATCCTTCCAAACCTCAGAACTGCAATCTTCCCTTTTCCTCCACAGGAATGCTCCTCTTGACGCTGTCTTAAAGGCGTAACACAAGTCCCCTCTTACCTGCTGGCCCTCCTGGCCTGTGCACCAGCACCTTGCAGGCGGGGTGCCTCCGGAAGAGGTTGCAGATGAAGGGGATGATCATGAGCAGAGCGTCGGGAGGGGCCGTGAGCGCCAGCCGGGCCAGCCGCTTGATGAACGCTGCCACCAGGTACGCTGGCAAGTGCCTGGGGACAGGAGGGAGCAGCCTGTTACAGTCCTGGCAGGAGAGCCAGCAGCCCCAGCCACCCCAACAGCACGTCAGATTAGAGATCTGCGGGAACCTCAGGCTTTTTCCCTCTTTTTTTTAAAGAGAAGCTTTAGGAATCTTTGCTTTTAAGCAGCAATATATTGTGCGCTCGCTGGAACAAAATTTTGGGGGAATTTACATTCAGTGCATGAATAATCTCGGATCACTGTGAGATTCCATCCTGACATGTGGCACCCTTGCCAAGCACAGCCCCTGTACACGGCCATTCTCGTGGCAAACTTTATTCAGTCCTTTTATAAACTTCTGAGTGCTTGGCCAGGCAACCTTAATTATATTCTTCTTCTGTCATTTTGTGGGTTTAATTAATACACAGGCCATGGTGTTCAATTTACATAACGCTTCCAAGCACTGCAGCTGTTAATGGAAACATAAAGCTCCCATGTAGTGCAAATGTGCAGGGTAATTCTTTTTTTTAATGGTAAAAATGCAAATTTCTAACAGCAACCAGCTCATTTAGGCCCCTTCTTCACCTCTGAAGAGCTGGAATGAAAATGACAATTTTCATTTACCCACAGGTCTTGTCACTCTCTCCAAAGTACACCAGGAATACAAGGGGTTGGATATGAAGTGCCTGGTGCTCTGTTACTGTTGGTTTCTTTTATAACATATGACAGCAGCTACATGACCAGCTGCCTATCCGGTTCCTTCCCTGTGTACAATGAACTGACAACATCAAGACAGGCTGTCAAACACTTCACATTTCAGTGCTTTATGTCTGCAAAAAGCCACCCATTTATCAACAGCTTTGTAATCTATAAAAAGCCTGCAAATTTTACTCTTCCATTTTTACGAAGACAAGACAGAAAATTCATCACTTTCACCCAAAGTGGAACAGAGATCAAAAACACATCCATAAGCACTTGCAGCTCAAACTCTGATAGCGAACTGCAATTCTTCCTTTCTGAAAATCTACAGCTGTGAGGCAAATCTTCAAAAATAGCATATGAAAAATTACACAAGACTACAATAATAGTCTTAGATTCAGTTTTTTCCATAAAAATGTATCTAATCCAGCAGGCACACTGAATATATTAAATCCAGACATGTGGGAGACTGCTGAAGAACAGAAAAGCAGCAGGAAAATATGTGAGAGCACATAATAAAGATGCTACTTACGATGAAGACAAAAACAGATCAGTCAGGTGGAAAAAGCGAGCTCGGTACTTCACGTGATAGATGGAAGGGTCTAAGAGGCTGTACAGCTTTTTGTAAAAGTCAGGATACTCCCTGTTGAAAAAAAAGGAAAAATACAATATCCATTAGTGGTGTACAGAGGGACTGTGTCTAAATGTTTTTGTGCTTTCATTAAGAGCACCCCAGCCCACTGCTGTGCTCTGTTTAGCTCTCCTAGGCTTCCCTCTACAGTCACCATTTGAAAACAAGCTGCAAGGTGAATTTATGGCTCTTGCAGTGCCCAGCCATCTTCAGGATGTGAAGCCACATCCAGTGACTGCAAGTGGTACAGGATGCAGTGAAAGGGACACCAAGGACTATGGCTTCACTCTGTAATCAGATCAATGGAAATGGATTTTTAAGTGCTGAGCAACCACAGTCTAGAGAAGAGAACATTTAGGCTCAGCTGTAAGAGAGATCAGGCAGCCAAAAAAGCTCAGCATCCAAACAGCCTGAGCCTCTTGTGCAGTTCGGGTTTCTCATGGGGAAATTTCAAATCCTGAAGATTTGGTGCATCCATTCCAGTTCCTCTTACATAAAGACATAATTGCAAAAACCCATGTTCCTTGAAACAAGATACTCTTTTTACTTACAAATTATGCTGATGAATCAGAATAAACAATCCATTTAGGGCTAGAAGACTGATTGCTCCACCTGTAAGAAAGCAGGCAGATATCAACACAATAGAAATAACTAGAAAAAAAATAATCTTCAAGATTTTCTACAATAAAATTTTCCCAGAAGGAACACAAAACTTAATACTTGAAATCAGAGCCAGTGTGATAGCTGAAAGATTTCATCTACATCCTTCCAGAGGCTCCTAAGTTTCTTACAAAGATTAAGCTGTAGTGCAGTAGAACAAATGTTCAACAACTGAGACACAAAAATGTGCTGCTCTAATTCCTCAACAAAGTCACACTGCGGAGGCAAAAGCCTGCTCAGAAAGGACATTTCTGCAGGAATATGTGCATCCTGTGTTTGGATCAGCGGCACTGGCTGAACTCTATACTTAAAATAAATCACTCCAGTATTCTACTCTTCCCCAAAGACTTAAATGTGACTTTCCTTACATACAAGGAACAATGACAATGACAAATACAGGTAAAATAATCTGACTTTCAGGGACGATGGAGTTGCCCCTAGTTCCTTAGCTGCATCCCAGCCGAAAGTACACCAGCTCCATCACCCAGGTCATGGTGCTGCATCCAGCAGAGCTTGCAAGTCCTCTGTCCCACGCTGGAGGTGCCACAAAGGATCAAAGGCTGTTGTCACTCACCTATGCCATAGGCCACTGTCAGGAAGTCCATCATGAGAGTGGGCTCGTTCATGTAAGGCAGGACAGAGTCGTGCAGAATGACAAGAACCTTTTTGTAAAGGCCAGTGGGCAGCTGTGAAGGACAAAACATTACAAAGAAGCACTGCAGGGAGAACTCGGACAGCAGCAGCAAACTGTGGCTCAAAAAGGCGATGTACAAGCAGGGGGGAATGTGCCAGGAAAATATAGAACAGCTTGCAGCAGCAGCTCCCAAATGGGAGAGTTTACAAGTGACACCAATGAAGTTCATTCAAGAAGCAGGCGCTCACAACTAACAGTGTCATCACTCAGATGGGGAAAATCACCAGGAAAAAGGCTGGGGAAACTTCAGCTTGTGAGGGATATGTTATCCCTTACAGGCAGAGATGTTTAAGGCAAAAAAGGCTGAGAGTAAGAGGGAAAAGCAGGCCATATATGAGGTCATGTTTTTTGGAAGAGGGTTCCAAGAGAAATGGTCACTGGGCTGTTCCCACCCACCACTCAAACCCTACTGGGGTCCTACCAGCAGCTTTGTGCAAGGATGGACACACTTGCTAAGGATCAGCAATCCTTAAATTAAAGATTTAATTTCTGCAGATCAGTGGCAGAAGTAACACTCACCTTGTGCTTCAAGAAAGTCAGCCACATTTTTTCAAACACCTGCTTGTGTGCCTTAAAACAGAATTGCAAACAGTGAGTTAAGCACACTCGTACAGATAATGCTCTATTTTAAGCAGATAAAATTTCAATTCTAATAAACAGTTACCTGCAGCCTTGAAAGTTTCAACTCCTCACGGTTATCTAAGAAGAAAGAGAAACCAGATGTTGAAGTTGACATGGGTATTCAAAAAATTAAGATCACCCTTTTTAACTTAGCCCTTTGATGCTCTAAAAACTTGGGCTGAAGTACTTAATCTGATACAAGGCCATAACAGACCCCCCGTGTAGACTGAGGGATGTGGATTTTTAAGACTGTTTAGAATCACAGTGATCAAAAAAGCAGACATTCTTCATCATCAAACAATAATAAAACCTTTACATGCTAAAAATCTTAAACCTGATTCTCCTTTTTGCACACAGTTCATTATGCAGAGTTCACTAACCTTGCTTGACCATAAATTTGACCATCTCAGATTCTTTGTTTGGCATGTTAATGGGTGAGATGAGGGAAAATACATTCTGCTGGTAAAAAGGCAGCGGCCTCTGAGGGAAAAAGCATATAAACAAACATGAAGCAAGTTCCACAACAGACAACAAGATGCTGGGCTTCAATATTGCCCTGTTTCCAAGTCCCGAATATATTTAGGAAAGAGAAAATGTTGATGACTAAAATACACACTGGTATATTCTGTGTTGCAGCCTCAACCTGGAGTGCTGCTTGTTTATCCAACATGAAACCTATCTTTGTGCTTATTCTGATTTAACAAAACTGGTGGATCCAATGAAGGAAACAGATTCTTCCTCTGCCCCAGAGTAAACAGAATTAAAGTTCTCTGTGTGTCTCCAAGCTGTGGAGATTTGGGTAAAACAGAAGCTAGAGCTTAGACCAGAAAGAATAGTGTGTCTTGAAATGCTTTCAATTTCAGAGTAAAGCCAGTCTTGGCATACTGATACATAAGAAAAAAAAAATCAATGCCTTCAGTGGGCATACTTATTTCTCTGGCTTCCAAATATTTCCATATACCACTAATTCTTCCCTGCTTCATGCACAAGATACACAACCCAGAGCAGCTCATCCAGAGCCACCTGAGCAGTAACAATTTGTTACCTCCTTTGTCTTCTGCATGACCTGCGCGACGCTGGCAGTGACAGCCTTCATGACAAAGTACCGCACGTCGTCGTACTCCATGTACTCCTGAAAGCGGGAGATCAGGAGTGAGGCATCCTCGTCGGTGGGAAGCAAACCATCAACAACTACCTAACAAAGGGTTTGGAAAGGAAAGCAACAAGTCAGTCTCTTACAGCACTGGAGCAGAGAGAGGGAGATGGCTGAGGGCATATGAGTTTGTGCACCATCAGGTCACTGACAGGAGGGACTTTTCACTTCTGCCACTTACCTTAAGAAGGTCACACGGAAAAGTTAAAGTTCCCTTCCACTCTATTTTGATCAATGGATATTGTGCCTCCAATTCGACAAACTTCATGAGCGTGCAGAGTGCCAACTCCTTTAAAGAAAAAGAAAGCAGCATCACAAAAAAAAAACCCACCTGAACAAGAACACCAGGGGTCAAACCCAAAGGAGGTAGCTTTCAAGAGGAGGAAGAATGAAATGAGATATTATTTCCGGAGAAAGCTGCATGCTCGCTGCTGGTGAGCAGAGGTGAGTCAGAGCATCAGCGCTGTCTCACAGCACCGCCTGCCCCCCCACACTGAAATATTGGGCGACAAGCCCAAGGGACCCCCGTGAACCCGTGGGTCAGCAGCGGGCTCAGGACCCACCTTGACCTGGAAGGCTTCGTGCCCCATGAGCTCCCCCAGGCAGCGCACGCAGTCCCTGTAGCGGTGCCTCATCCATATCCTGTACTTGTCCTCGGCGCTGTAGCTCTCTGTGAGGGACACACACACACACACAGGCCGGGCTCGGGCAGGGCCGCGCCCGTCCCGGGCAGCGCCGCGGGGCCCCGCTCCGCGCTCACCGGCCAGAGAAGCGTCCTGGTCGGGCAGCGGCCCCACGAACAGTTCCCGCCGCTCCAGCAGCGCCCCGAACAGCCGGCTGCAGCTCCTGGCGGCGCTCACGATGTCCTCCGGCTCCTCCTGGCCCTGGGGAACAGCGTGTCAGAGCGGCGGCCCGGCCGCGCTGCCCTCCCTCAGCCCGCTCCCCCGGCCCGGCCCGGCCCGGCCCGCACCGCCAGCGGCTCCAGCAGCTCGAAGACGCGGTTGGCGCTGGAGCGGCTGCCCAGCACGGCCTCCAGGCAGGCGGCGAGCGCGGCCTCCCGCGCCATGCTCGCAGCGAGCACAGAGGAGGAGCCGCGGCCGCTCCGCCCGCAGGCGGGGCCGGCAGCGGGGCGGGGATCGCTGTCGGGGCCGGCGTCGCGATCGGTCCGTCCTGCCACCCACCACCGCCCGGGTAACCCGCCCCAGCCCGCCCTCCTCCCCCCGTACAGAAGGCAGGGCGAGGCGGCGGTATAAAAATGTACACTTTATTACACCTTCAGGTAGGATACAGCACTATTCCTTATCATCCTACTGGGTCGAGTACAAATGTTCATCACTTATGTACAGGGTTGACTTCCTAACACACTCCTGGGAGAAAAGACACATCGAAAGGAAGAAAAATAATTAGAAGGGAAAAAAAACAAACCAAAAAACATGGTGACTTTTTATCAACTGACCTAAACAAGAAACAATTGCCTCCTTAGACACCAAATCAGACCAGCACAACGACGCAGCCAACAGCTCTCCCACTGCTGGCACTGTTCCCCCCCGCCCCCACCCCGACTTTCATGCACATCATAAAAGCTAAACACTTAAAAGTAAAACTGGGGCTAACTAAGCAATATTTTTGGATGAGCAAGGCTATACTGTACACAGTGTCACTATCCATTACCACTGCATCTGCTTTGCATTTTATCCTACTCTGCTGTCAGCGATGCCAGCTCCCTGGCTGGCAGTGAAGTTTAGGGGATGGCACACGCCAGTGGGTTAGCAGGGTCAGGGGAATGCTACTGCAAGCAAAAACAGCTTAAAAAAAAAAAAATGCCCTTGGTATTTGTAGACCTGAGGGTCCAAGAAAAAAAGCATGCAGGACAAAAGAGGTATAAAATAAAGAAATCAGGAACGCTGCCTGAGCCAATGTTTACATTTGTGATCTGAAGAGAACAGGCTGTAACCATCCCAACTAACACAGAAGAGCTGGCTGAGAATTCTTTCTTGTTTAAGCCATGTGGATTGCCAGGTACCAACAAGTGTGGACATACAAAACAAAATATATGCTGCTTTCCTTGCCTTTAAATAGGCTCCTTTCCTAAAAGAGTAAAAAGATCACAGAATGGAAAAATAATTTTAAAACCATGTCAGAAAAGGAATGTTATAATTTTGTCTGGGTTTACATTGTGCAGTTTTACGGCCAAAGTAAAATAAATCCCTTCAAGCCACCTTGGGCTTTTTGATTCCTCACTCAGTGCTGTTTGCAAAGTCTGTTTTTCATTGTATGCAAGAAGAGTAAAGAAACCCCCACAGTTCTATGCAGCTTTTTGTTTTTTTTCTTTTTTCTCCATAACAATAAGGCAAACTGATTTGGAGGAAGAGGCCACGCTCTATTCACATCCAAAATACCCACCTGAAGATACATTCATCGTTAGCTTTAGTAAAAGAATAGTACAAAAGTTAGATCTTACTCTTTACACAGTTGAAGAATTAAGTCTTAATTTCACTATTTTCCCCTTCCCCCAGCCCCCCACCCCCCAAGCTGAAAGCCGTGTAAAAAGTACTGAACATTTAAACATGTTGCAAGAGCAGAATGAAACGGAGAGATAAGATTTTATCAGCTGGAGATTTTTCGTGACAGAAGTCCCATGAGAAACACTTATGGATCATATGTTTAGCTGTATCTACTGAACAATTCTTTTACAAAAAAAGAAAAAAATGGGCTACACTTTAATACACATCTACTATCAACACAGTATTTAATCAGCTCATGCCTAAAATATTCATTACTTTAAAGTGAAATATGAGAATGAGCACACAGGTTGGGTGATTCAGTAAACTGTACACAAAAACTACTAACAAACATTTTAAAAGACTTACAAAAATGGAGAATGAAACCTTTTTTTTCCTTTTTAATTACATATACTTACAGGTTTTCACATTTATTGGATAAACTTTGCAGGGAGCACTTTAAGTCTGTGTTAGATCTTCCAGGGGCGTTTACCAGGGGAAGAACAACACAGAGCTTTTGTACAGATGGAAAATACTGTGCTGTGTATCAACCACACCTGGTTCTTTGTGTGGCTTCACTGTGGGTACTGAGCACACACTGAACTACAGCAAGGAGCTGCACACCCCCACAGGCAGGTGTGGTATTCCAACACAGATGGATTTTACTGACATTTATGGCAGATCACCATTTCACTTTTGAGAAGCTGGGCAGAATTGCAACCTAAGTAATGCTTGCTTTATCTGGTTTGAATGAGCACAGAGAACACAGGCAGAAGGCATCTTGTACAGAGTTTGAGTGCTAAACAGTTGCTAATACACTGAAGTTACATGTGAGTTTCCATGTTTAAATGTTCACCAGCAAGAAACCCTCTGCTACAAAAAAGAAAAAAAAATAGAGGTGTTTTGTCTTCATTTGGATGTTTGGAGTAGCTTCTCACTTGTCTCAGCAAACACAAATTACTGTGTTTTCCCAGTTATTGCAATAATTCAACTTGGTTTAGTAGGTGCCTTTAATCTGACAGTCGGTGTCCTCATTTGTACTTTTGCTTGCTGGCTCTGGGCTTCAGGTGTTGCTGGTGTCTGGGCTGGGTTCTGTACACCTGGAGCCTGAACCTGGGGAGATGCTGTGGTCACCACCTGCTGCTGGATCAGTTTCTGCTGCACAACCTGAGCAGTAGCTGTGGTTGCAGGGATCACCTGAACCTGCTGTTGACCTGCTGTCGTCTGAGAAAGGGTCACAGTTTGGGGCTGAGCTTGTACCTACAAATCAGGATGAAAAGACAATTACAAAAGAGTTTGGCATTAAACTGAGAGGTCATTACATTTCTGCTCTACAGGAATCCTACTTACGCAGGTATTTGCTCTCTTAACTGACAAACACCTCAGACAATGATTTTGGGGAACACAGGCTCTGTGGTTTCACAGAGAAACACCATTCTGTCTCATTTTCTAGAGCCTTAAAAATCAGAACTAAGAGCCAAGATGCCTATAGCTCGTGTCTCTGCCATGCAGATGCAAGGAAATGCCCTCAGACACATTCAGAAGGCAGGATGTATAAAAAGGTATAGAAACCCTACCAGATATACAGGAAAATTCCTGTGCTGCTGAAGTGAAGGAGCAGGGAAAAGAATAGAGGGACAGCCAGAGGACCAAAGAGGCTAAAATGCTGACTCTGCACCCATATTGTGACAATAAATACAGCCCTGAGGCTTCCCACCAGTCTCTGCCATTACCCTTTCAGACTACAGCTGCCAGTCTCTATAGCCAGCAGAACAGTTTGAACTCTATCCAGACATCTAATTTTCATAGCTCTGCCCAGAGCAAAGATGAAAAAAAAAATCAACATCTCCTTGTTCAGAGGACAAGGTAATGAAAACTGAGCAGCTTCAGCTGCCTTTGTCAGGTGCAGAAGCCAAACAAAGCTACAAGGGCTTCCCCAGGGGCAAAATTAACTATTGAATGATCCAAAAAGATTGCAGTGGGAAGCACTAAAAACAGAGATAAAAAGAATGCCACATACAGATGAAGACCATATTTTAAAAAATACTTATCATGGCCTAAACCTACTGCCAGTGAAGTCACTGGTGTTCATGGGAGGGAAACTATTTGTCTTTTTGCTACAGATTCCAACAGTCCCAGAGTTATGCCACCATTGATGACTTTTGAAAATTATCTAGGAGCTCTTCCTGACTACAGAGGGCAACTCAACTTGTGTTGACTGATGAGGTTTCTACCTCCTGCTGTCAACTTTGCCCTTGGAGCATCCACATCTGAGGTGGTTATCAGACAGTTTACACCACTTTATCACCATTTTGAGATAAACAGTCACAGATTTTATTCTGCACTAAAACACTGCACTGTAAACTGTGACAGATTAAGAGCCGACCAACCCGGATTTTTGTGCGCCAAAGGCAGGAACTTCATCCACCCTCCAAGGTTAAATCATTCCTGCCAATCAACAGCCTAAGTTATGCCTGTTGCTAATGATCTGGATGACATTGTTCTAAACAGTGCTAATTAAACTGCCGGGTCGTTAGGGGAGGGGAGCCAAGCCACCTGACCTTCTCCTGCCCGAGCCCCGTCTGTTACCAGCACACATTTGGAACAGCTACTACACCTTCCTGCCTTTTACAGAGCACCTGGCACAGCTCTATGAACTGGAACAAAACAACTTGTAACCTTCAATTTGTCCTAATTTTTGTGGAAAAAGCTCATATGGTGCTCATTAGTTCAATTATTTGCTATATTGACTATACATTACCAGAAACCAAACTTTTAAAATCCTTTCAGCTCTAGAAAATATTTTTTAAAATCTGTTTCTCAGCTTATCTACAGTGATGAACAAACATTGCTACATCTATGAAAGTTTTAGACCAGAGAATATACCACAGCTGATTCAGTATTCAAGACTTATCTTTATAGAAAGGCACTTGCTATATCCTTCAAAAACACTACCTATGCCACACATACACACATTCAAAAAAAAATTAACTTTTCTAGAGGTCATGTTTCTAGTGCTATATTTGACAAGAGCAAAACCTACCTGTTGGGAAACTGAAACCATCTGCTGAATGTTGGCAACAGCAGCCTGTTGCTGGACCACTTGTGGGAGTTTTGCAACCTGTAGTAATATGAAATAAAGAAAGATTGGATCAAAATAAAAAGCTGCTGACAGCAGCAAAACACCACATCCAGCAATACTTCACCAAGGCAAAACCTTTCCAAAGGCCTGTTCATGCTAAGTTGCAGTTTGGCATTTTCAGTGAAGCTGAATGTTGGTGAAACATTTTAGACCCATGAACTGAAAAGCTTAGCTAGGGGAGGAAGAGAAATATTTTCAATTTTAACTACAATTTAGTCATTTCCTCATATAAAATTGAAGGAAGCATGGGAGTTTTAACAGGTTACATTATTTGGGATATACTTTTGAAAGAGTAAGACTTCCAATTCCTAACTCCCTTCTTTTTCCTTGGTTAGACTGATCCAGTTGTGCAGAAAAGAAAATACGTGAGTTGTCACCTCACCAGAGATTAGGCTGTGAGGCAGCACCAGAAACAGGAAAAACTCTGGCTGAATCTTCCTTAGTAAACACAGTATACAATCCCTTGCCTAATAAAAAGGAGTGACTCAACTATTTTATTTCAAAGAGGTAAAGTGAACTTGCAGCTCATAGTTGCTCTGACCTGCTATAAGGCTACATACTTAGCACCAGTGAATTATATTAAAAAGTCAATTTAAATGAATGTGTGACTAGAATTGAGTGGCTGCTGAATTCTACCTCACCTGTTGTCTTTAAAATTCTCCAGTCCCAGTACAGTTTAAAGGTGTAAACCTGTGTTACCTGTACCTGAATCTGGGCCTGCACTTGCTGGGTTCCACCTGGTTTCTGGGTTTGGGAAATTGGAGTTGTTAAGAACTGTGTTTTAATGGCAGGCTGTGTAGCATAAGTTACTTTTTGCTGCTGTGAAGTCTGCTGTTGGGTCTGGACTGTAACCTGTTGAGCATTTATCTGCACAAGAGAAAAAAAGGCATCTATGACTACAAAAGATAAGTGTCTTTTAAAGAACAGGTGTGTGGGAAAAAAGATTAATTACATTTAATTATTGAAAAAAAAAAAATTCCCAGGATTAGCAATAAAAAAGTGAGAACTAGATGAAAGCCTTCATGCATTTACACAAGTATTCAGAATTAAAGTATTTAATGAAAAGTTTCTCTCTTACACACAACACCCACACAACAATACACTTACTGAAAACTACGAACCAACCAACCACTTTACAGGAAAAGTGAAGCACCTGCTCTCTCTAGATATATCTAAGATTCACCCCCAGAAATCCTGACTGACTCTCTAGGAGGGTCCTGATCATCCAGAACCAAAGCTTTACAACCACAGAACCACTGCACAAGTTAAAGGGAGAGCAGACAACAGTACCTTTTGCTGCACAGTAGCTTGCCCCTGTGCAACCTGGGGCTGGATGGCTTTCTGCTGCTGGGCTGCTTGGTGGTGCTTGAGTTTTAGCAGCTGCTGGACATGCAGTGGCTGTGCAACTACTGTCTGGCCTCCTGAAAATTACAGAAATAATTAGAACTGTAAGAGTCTTCAGTTTATTGCTTTGTCCCAGGAATCACAGCTTGTGCAAACACAGATTCTATTTTTACAGACTTACACATCTGCACAGCTTTGAGCACTAACAACCCACTGATTTTAATGGGAATAAGACATGATTTTGACAGTGGAGGAAATTTCTTATCTAAGGGCATGAGTAAGCTAACTTTTTGTTCCAACAACAATCTTCCTACAAGAAAAAAAACTGTCTGTACTACAGGAGACTGCTATGAAATACAATTCTTCCTATTTCCAAGCTGCATTCACATACCTGCTGCTTTCTGTGGCTGCCCAATGGCAACACTAATGCCTGCAACAGTCACAGGGAGCGTGGTGACTCCTGCAGATGACACAACAGCAGCTGGAACAGACACCACTGGAGGCTTGGCCAGAGCAACCTGTGCTGCTTGTGGAGTCTGGGCCTGGATCTGTCCTTGTGCTTGGAGCTGGGA
Organism: Hirundo rustica; assembly: GCF_015227805.2. Taxonomy (NCBI): domain Eukaryota; kingdom Metazoa; phylum Chordata; class Aves; order Passeriformes; family Hirundinidae; genus Hirundo; species Hirundo rustica. The sequence goes on along the minus strand of NC_053466.1, from coordinate 5,652,938 downwards.
AGCAGGAACACGAGTCTAAGCAGTAAGGAATGAAGATTATTGTACCAGCACAGAAAGATTTGCTGCATATAACAGGTGATTATAAAGTGATAGCTGTATATGTTTCTAAATGTAATGGCTCCTGTACAGTGACACAATTCAGAGATGGTATCAATGGGTAAATACAACGTAAAGCTATTTGTGTTACAGCTGCTCCTTCTGAAGAGCAATGTAAAGAGCACTTGTGAGTGTGAATGGTCAGTGCCCAGTTCATTCAAACCAGCCAAGAATGAGATATTTGAGACTGTTTTTGCCAAGTCAAAACCAACTCACCAGGCGTGCCACTTGCAGGTTGGTGACCGTAGTGCCCGTGAGGACTGCGCCAGGACGAGGGGCTGTCACAGCAGTGAGCTGCTGAGTTTGCTGCTGCTGCTGCACTTGCACTTGTGCTGTTTGCTGCTGTGCCCCTTGCTGTGTCTGCTGTGCTGCCTGCTGCTGGGGGAGCTGCAGCTTCTGCTTCTGCAACTTGATCAGCTGCTCCTGCAAAAATCAAACACTTCCATCATTTCCAATGGTTTACATTACAGGAGAAAAATGGAGACGAATCCAAAGCTTAAGAGAAGAAACATTCTGTACCAGACTAGAACTAAGATCAAGTATCTGAAACGTAGCTGTTTTACACAATGGCTTCCAGTGAGTAGCAGTAAGTGCTTTCCATCCTGCCCTACTCTACTATTGAAAGTGCTGTCAGAATCACTGACTGCATGAAATTTTAGTAGGATGAAATTTAAGAGAGAAATACATCTCACTCTAGCCCAAGAAAAGAGGACACAGCCCTCACACAGCAAAGGAAGCTTACAGTAATGAGAGCAATGTGCTATGTTACTTCATGAGCATTTCCTCACCTGAGACAATTTCCCCACAGTTTTTATTTGAGCAGGAGACTGGGCTTGTGCCTGAGCCTGGATCTGTGGGACCTGCACCTGAGCAGCCTGCTGCTGCTGTTGCCTCAGAAGCTGGAAGTGAGCAGGGGTGATGGTTTTGCCTGACAGCTGGACTGTTGGTGTAGCTGTGAATAAAGAAAAATCAAAATGTTATGACGAATACTTTTCAACATTCAGTTTAACCCATTAATTTCACCTGAGAAGTCGAGTTGCTAAATGATTATTTTTCTGCTCCAGAACACTTTGTGGATTTACTACACGTAAGAACGCATTATCATGAGCGTGATGTAAAAGCAGAGTAGATCATAAAATCCATTTCTTCACAATGGTTTTTAGTTAAGGCAGTCAATTCTAATATTTTACTGCTAGATTGTTAATAATATTTTTAAATTGCAATGCCTAGGGGCCAAGCTTTCTATTGCCATACTTTACCCAGAAATACTGGAGAAAAATGCAATCTGAGCACCAACAATAAAGCAAGTTAAAAATCACAGCCCTGTTTAATTGTGTCCCAGATTTCCAATACCGCAGAGCTGAGGCTGTGGATCTGCAGGAATTCTGGGGCCCTTCACGCACTACTGGGCAAAGTCCCTGAACACAGGATCATTACCTGGCGTAACCTGGGTCACCAGAGACCTCGTCTGGGTCTGCACAGGCGTGAGGTTGGTGGTGACCACGGCGGAAGCCGTCACGGACGTCACGGCGCGCACGCCCTGGGTGGAGGCGATGGTCACCAGCTCGCTGGACGCCGCGGGCGCCGCGGCCGCGCGGGGCTGGCTGTGAACCACCTGCGCAGTGGCCGTGCCGCCCGAGGTCTGCAAGGGAACACAGCCGTTACTGCTCCCTGCCCCTGCCTCGGATACAGCTGTGGCACCTGCTGGAAATGGAACTGCCATCCAGGCGATTTTAAATACGAGCATGAAAAACGCGAAAGAAAAAAACAAAGCCCCGAATCCGTCTAACACATCTGTTTGGATGCGTCTTAAAATCAGTCTGTTGGTAAGTCTTTTTCCAACAGGCTGATCACCAAACCCTTCATTACAGACGTTTAATTTTAGCACCTTTCAATATTTTGCTTTATCTTCCATAGTCTTAAACCATTAACATAATAACAAAGATCATAATTAATAAAGCACAAAACAGTTACAGGCTGAAAATGTTGATGATATAACGCATTGCTTTTGGCAGCACTTGCCTATAAACTATTTTTAACAGTATTAAGCTTTTTTTTCTGATAAGCCATTCCAGTGTGTTCTGATGTTTTGGTAAGAAAGAGGTTTGATAAAGAACCACAGGAGACACATGACATTTGCAAGAAGCTGAATTTCTGACACCATGGAAAGCTAAAGATATGCTGATAAAACATGCAACCCAGCGTGTCCAGGGACAAAACTAGTGACAGGATCTACTCACAGTCAGCGTCCCAGGTATAACAGGTGAGGCCAGACGTTTATTGATGGGCTGGAAGGTAGCAGCAGGGACCCCAGCCACAGTGTTCACGATCACATTTCCACTCACTGTAGCTGAAAGCAAGCCAGGATTAAATGTGAGATTCTGAAAGTGAAAAGCCCAACGTCCCATCACCTCCTCTGCCCAATTATAAACTCTCCTTACCAGTCTGGATGCTCGTCCCCGTCACCGCTGTTTTGATGGTGCCCGCCTAATTAGAAGACAATTAAGATAACAGTTCAGAAAAACAGTAAAAGAAAACTGAGCATTGCTTAACGCAATGCTATATTCCAGAAGTGACAAAATAAGAAAAATGCAATGGAATACACAGAGATTTCTGCAGCTGTTCACTGACTCTCCAGGTCACAGCAACTAATGCACACACAGATCAGGATTCTGCCTCACTAATAAGCAATTTAGACCAGCCAAGTGTGTGGTAAACCCTGGTCACTGGACATCCCTGTCAGCAGAAGAAGAGAGCAATACCTTACTCTGGCACACCAGAAACAACCATTCACACAGGAACATCACTAAGCACTGCAGAGACAGCAATGCCTGTGGGTCAGAAAACATCCTCTCTCTCTCTGCAAAAGCTGTTGTACTCTTGCTCTTCAACAAGCAAAATAATCCACCACTGCCTGCACACATAACTACGCAAACTGGATTGGCTCTAAATACAAAAGCCACAGACCAGTCATCAGATTCATTCAGACTCTAGATTTAGGGAGGACATGAAAACTTTGCACAAATCTGCAGTAAAAGCACCATGGTGTTTCCCGTAGGATGCATCATTTCACTTGCCTTGCAAAGGTTAATGAATCTTGGGTTTTTAAGCTCTTTAACTGAGCAGTTTTTACAGCTACATTCTCTTTTAGTCTCTGCAGTCAGCAAGTTCTCTGTACAAATATGTCTTGTTGACCAATTACATCTATTCACTCAGACTTCATTAAACCAAACTCTAAAGTGAAAAAGGAAAAACCATCTTTGCATGGTGCTCTTCCCCCTCAGAATGCCAAGACCTGTTGCTACAATGGTACGAGTAGTCTCAACAAATCAGGAAACCAGAAGATACCCAGCATAACCAAGGAAAGCAAACAAGAAAAAATATCTTTGATCTCACTATACTGACCTAAAATTCTCTTTCCAGAAGAAACACGACACAAATACAGCACACACAGAAGAACTGAAGCGACTACATCAGAGGCACTGAGCTCTCCCTTTCTTACCAATACTGCTGTGTTGGCCACAGTAGTGACTGCAGTCTGCACCACTGCCTGTGGCTGCTGAACTACCTGTGCCTGTGGCTGTGGCTGGGCCTGCTGCACGGGGGGCTGCTGGGGGGGCTGCTGGCCCGCCTGGGGCTGCTGGGGCTGGGGGCCCGTCTGCTGCTGGGCCCTCTGCTGCTCCGCCAGCGCCTGCAAGGCAAGGGGCACCTTCAGTCTTCAAGCACGGAACAAGCAAGATGTGGTGTGGTTTTTTTAAACAAAATAAAGCAACGGACAAAACCTCTTTATTTCTGTCCACAAAACCCCTTTGATTCTAATCAGAGACAGCCCACAAAGCTGCCTTCACTTTTCAAGTCCAAGTTACACAACCTGATTCGTTTCAAACTACAAGCTGTACTCATGGTTTTATGGCTTAGAGCATAGCAGAAGAAGAAACTTATCATCCACAAGCAGGGTCAAGTACTTCCTTCTGAATAATATAAGAAAGGAGGCAACAGAATGGTCAAGAATTAAAACAAGATTTTTACATGTCTTAGTATCTTTTGCAAAAATATGCTGCTCGTTGTTTAAGGGGTCTGAGTGTGACAAGAGGCCCCAGGAAAGGTCCCACTATGGGCCTCGGTTATGTAAACCCCTGTACATGAACAATGCGCAGCTGCTCACATCCACTCTACTGCCAAACTTCTCCCAGGTGGCAGCTTTGTTCGTACCTCATCTGTTGCCTAATTTTTTAATTACTGCAGTCATTTGTGCAGAGATGGGACCATACCTTTTTCTCTTTGGCAATGCGTTCTGCTCGGAGGGACGCGACTTGAATCGGAGGGAGGGGCTTATCATAGTTGATTCCGCTAGAAACAGTAATAAGACAAAACACACAATATTTAGAAGTAACTGAAACCTAATAAAAAATTGAAAATAAAAAAAGAGCACTTTTATGCAATTTGTAACTCCCTTGAGATAGGGAGTGCTCACCTTTCTGCAAGCACTGATGCATGCTTTGGATTCTTCTGGAAAGGATTCATGCCAAGTCTGAAATTGAGCAAAACCGTATTACTGGAGACAGAAAAACCTTAAAAACAATATTTCATTTCATATATTATAGCATATAACACTGCAGTTTTGGTGCAGTTCCCATTATATTCCTGAAGTTTCCATTTTATTCCTGCAGTACTGGAGCCTGCATACAGACAAACATTTGAGAAAGACTCAGAGTAAATATTAAATAAATACAGAAAAACTGCAGGAAGATACGTAGAAAAGAACGTACCGCTAAACAGCATAAACAGCAAAATGTTCACAATTTAGGCAAATGGATAGATATAAAGTAGATTAAAAAAATCCCCAACTGAGTGCAGTTCTGGTCTTAATGATAAAGAGCAAATTCCTGCAGTGAGACCCAAACACATGAAATATGGAGGCATTTCCAATAACACAGAACACAGAGAGAGAGAGATCAAGAAGAGAGAAACAGAGTGCAGAATAACACTGGGTTTTGAGAGCCATTCAAAACACTGTTTCCAGATCTGTGGTGACAGGAGATCAAATGATCCCAGGTAAACTTACAGAGGTTTGATAGGTGGACTTCTTTTCCCTGCAATCAGTTTCATCATCTCAAAATGATTAGTATAAAGCTGTGTGTGGGTTGCACCCTCATCTTGAGCATAGATCTGATTGGTACGAAGTGGGCGACTGTTTTTAGTCTAAAAAAAGAAAACAAAGCAGCTTTCAATTGCAAACTCACCCATCAGGGCATTCTGTCTATGTTTAAACACAGGGCGCGCTCGTAGATTATTTAAAAACATTCTCCAACATATCTATTACAGACTGGTTCCTGCCTCGTGTCACTGATAACTTACTGTCACACAAAACTCTATGGGAAATATATAAAGAAAGAGCAAAATAAGGAGCAGTTCTCACGGTCACACTGGCATCAGCGCGTGGGGACATACAAAATGGCAAACTCTAATTTGAGAAAGAATCTTTGCTTTAGTTTAGATTTTGCAAGTTTAATTCATTACCCAAACCAAAAGCCCATTAGTTTATAGTTATGCACAGCGCACACGTAAGATAATAAAACAAAACCATCACTGCACTGCTCTCCCAACAAAGCTAGGTTAACATCCACACACCATGCCAGTCTAACATTTGGCTTCTCCTAAGCAGAAACTGCCAGTCAGGGACAAACCTCCTTAGCAGTCAGAGAATGGGACTACAGCCACAAGTTCTGGATTCTCCACCCAACTCTGTCACTAAATTGCTGTGTGGTTTGGAAGAAGGTGTTCACAGTCATGGAATTTGTTTTTGTTTCTGTAGCATCCTATCATGCTCATTTACTAAAAGGTGTTTCAGGCATCAAATTCACTATGTATTTGTAATCCACTTAGACTCTAGCATGAAGTTCGTTCTTACAGATCTTAAATACCATCAGGATAAGATACATAGTGGTGGTTTCGTGGAAAAATGCCACCAAAGTGGCAGTTCAAGTGATATCACAAACTTCTTGCATGATCTAAAATTTATCTATCAAATCCAAAAGCTGAAGTCTGGTGTCAATCCACTGTATCAACAAAGAAAGGAAAAATAAATTTGGAATTTTAATTGATGTTTCAGAACTCAAGTAACACTCAATATGGATCTCATATGAATTATCTGCCCACCTCCATTGCTGCTAAATACCACAGTGTCTAGATTTGATTTTGAAAGAATACCAATGCACACCTTATAAATACTTTTTGTCTTCTTTTTAGGATTAGCTTCGTACATTAGCTGTAAAATAAGAAGGAAAGTTAGATGATCTTTTGTGGAAGATTTTGTTCAGGTGCTTTTTCTTTTCAAAGAAATCACATAAAATAAGTGGAAATCCTGATGAGAATAATTTAAAAAGGTCTTTTAAAAGTTATTTATTTACACTGTTGAAATGTTTAACAAAAAAAAAAAAAACCAAAACAAACAAGTGTTTATGGAGATAAGGAAAAAAAACTCTACAACTTAAGGTAAAAAAAAGATGCATCATTCCACGTGAACTCACCTTTCCTTCCTCCCTTGGGATTATGACATTCTCGTAGCGGTTGCGGCACTGCTTGGGCGAGCGATAGACTCTGCTGCAGGAGTTAACAACATCACTGACCAGGTCCCAGTTGGGAGTGTGTGCTGGTGACACAACAGCAAGGTTTAAAGGAAGCTCCAGCAGCTGCTTCACTGCCTGCAACAGAGAAAGGTACAAATGCATCAGGTGAGAAATCGTTGCCATCTTCCAAACCTTCCCGCGTGTGCCCACACACCTTTACACAGTGGGACAGCTCAGGGCTAAGGCTCTGTGTTCAGCTAGTCACAGAGAATAAACAAGCATAAGGTGCCCTAATGCTGACTGATGTGCAGGGAAACAGCTGGAGATTGATATGAGAGGGACAGAGCTGCTATTCAAGTGCCCACTTCCCTCGAAGGTGGGAAGAACCTTAGCTGCATTATCCAGCGTCCAGCCAGCACAGCTAATCTGAATAACAGTAAGTGGTTTCTAAAACAGCAATAGGGCTTAATCATACATTTTGTAGTTTAGCCTTTAATTTCTCCTTAGAGGAGTACAAATGGCAGGCAATCTGTTCCGAGTTATGACAGCAAAATGCCATTAAGAGTTAGAAATAATGTTGAAGAGATAAAGCACAGGAATAAAAATATAATGACAGCAGGAGCTGCAGGTATCATCTAACCTGCAGAAGTGCCCAGTCTTCACTGATCAACCACTCTGGGTTATCCTGTCCAGCCTCAGTAGCTGGTTTGACAAGAGTTGGCAAAGGCTTTGCAAATTGCGTCTGTTGTTTCAACAAGATGTTCTTCTTTTGCTCTTTGCCTTCCCGGCGCATTTTCAACATTCCTGGAGTTGCTCGATCAAAGAGAGAACGAGGTGGGATAACTGTCTCCCCATGACGCTGCTTCTTCTTTCTACCTGCTGCTAAGACAAAGAATGAAGCATTATTGGTAGATGCTGTCGTTCTTTGACTCCTCTGACTATGGCTGCAAAATGCTCATACATGTACAGAGTATTCCCCACTGCCTCTGAAAAGCAGTCAGGAACTAAACAGAGTCTGTTATAATGTAAGACCAGCCCTGTCCTAACTGACAAAGCAGAATGTCTGCTCTCTAAAACTGTCCTTTAAAGAACACCTTTATGTCTAAAGAGAAGGCACACCATAAAAACTGGGCCTTCCAGTGATTCCACTGCTTCAAGACCATGGTGAGACAAGAATTTTCATCCCTTCAAACATGCACATTTAATCTTTACTGGACTAGACACATAGGAGGTATGAAAACCCCCCCAGATTTTTTAAAACTTTCAGCAATAAATCCCAGAACAGTTTTGAGCATGCACTCACCAGAGGGATCTGTTTTGTGTCGTTTACGCTCCTTCCTGACATACACTGGAGGCAATTTTGACTCTGGAATCGGGGTGGTATCATACATCAGGCACATAACAGAATCTATGTAGATATCATTGTCATCCTGAGGTGGAGTAGGAGGAGTCCAGAGCTGCAGAGAATAAAGTTTGTAATTACTGCAATGTTAGCTCTCCACTGATCTTTACGTTTCATAAAATAAAAAGCCTGTTTAGGCTGCCTGGTGTTACTTTTACTTACTGGCATAATTTCAGTTTGTCCATCTGGACCTTCATAGACATATTCCTAGGCAGCAAAAAGAGAACATCATTCAAATGATCCAACTGAAGTCTGAAGGGTAGAGGTATTCTCAGAATAAGTGCTAAGAAATAACTATTTAGAAAAACGAGACTAATCGGCAATTACTTTGTTGTATGCATCCTCCCGAGTGTAGGTTAGAAGTTCCTCTTCATCCTCCCAAAGCATTTTTTGCTCTCTTTCCTTTAACTCCTTCATATGCTGGACCTCCCAGGCTTTCTTGGCAGTTTTCACTTCCATCTAGATTAAAGTCAGACTCCTTAGAAACTTTATACAGTAACAGACACTGGATGAGAAGTCATCAATTTGTAATTTTATAGATAAATGCCTTGAACTTTGACATTTTTAGACACAACAATCTGATAGCAATTTCTTAACAGATACTTCCACAATCATTTAGAAGATATTTCTTGGTCTTTGTTGAGGGTTTTTAAACCATCAATATAAAGCAATCAAAGAATTTCAGTCAAACAATGAAGACAACGAGAACACAGGCTCACTGAAATTAATGAAATTTTTTACCCGGCTATCAATGGAGTATAACAAATATTTGCTGAGATGGGCTGAAAGCAATTCCTATTTTATTAAGGAAAAAAAAAAAAAAAAAGAACTGACACCTGCTTAAACCAGAGAATCCCAAAATAATTAGAGATTATGCTGTTCATAAAGTACAGTGAGAAAAGATCACAGAAGTGCCTATGATACATTCCACATCATTGGAAAAACTTCCATTTCATATTGAAAATATAATAAATGTTGTTCTGTGACAGAATGTCATGGAAAAGAAAGATTTGTTTTACCTCACTCAACCGTGGCTCATTGTCATCAACTGAACCGTGGAAGAGCTCCAGATAGTTCAAAGCGTATTTCTCAATTGGAGTCAGCTGAGGGAAGTATCAAAGGGAAAAAATGTTACTTTGAGGTTAACAAAAGAAATGTTACATGAAGTATCAAAGCTCTCCTTAAAACTCATCTTAACATTTTAAATCAGTAGGAGATCTCCCTTCCATTTAATGGGAGAAACAACAAAGTTGCTTTAAGGTCAGACTGCAGAGATTTTGAAACATTTGAACTAAACATTACTTTTCAGCCAGATATTCAAGGGAAATCAGGGTACCTGATCCACAACAGCAACTAACTCCTGCAGCTGCGAGGGCTCTTCATTGTATTTTGTCTCGCAGAGCTCTGAGATTAAAGGTTCAATGCTTGACTCAGATCTGATTTCTTGTACATGATCATTTGACTCCTCGTCCTCTCGTTCAATGCTGTTGAGGGCCTTTCAGAGAGATATATATTAAAAATAATTAAGACTTCAAAAATATGGAAAGAAACTCTATAAGGAGTTCACTGAAATGCAACACAAATTTCTGGAGTAAGTCTCTGCTGCAGCAAGAGAAACAGTCCCAGAAATTATAAATCTCAGCTCTGGGCTTTTGGAAGCTTTGTGACAAGGCAAATGACAAAAGAGCATAAAACTACCAGAAAAAGACACTGACAGAATCTACCCAAATAAAATGGGATTAGTCAGCTGTTTAATACTACTGTTGCACTGCTATATTTTTAATTTGTATTTTTAATCATTACCTCTATGAATGGTCTTGCAACTTTAGGTGAAATATTTTCTGATGGAGACGGTTCTTGAGAAAGTACTACAAATTCTTCTGCTTTCACTCTAAATCCAGAATCCTCCATAGGAGAATGAACCTCAAACAATTCCTGAATTGTTTGCTTGGTAAATAGAAGGAAAAAAAGAGAAATACATTCAGGTTTTTTGAGTATTATATTTTTTTTTCAGTATCAGGAGCGCCAGCCAGGATAGTCTGGCTTCGCCAGTGCAGTCACTGTCTCATGTACCTTCAGAACAGCAATTCAGAGCCTATCTCTCTAAATATCCAAACTTATTTCACATTTTAAAAGCTGTTGAGACCTTCACCCTTACAAGCACTGCAAAATTTTGCAGCTGGGTGAAGAAACCACAATATATTAAGTCATGGGTGATATCTGTGTATCACTATGCAAAAAACAGAACAAAACAGATGGACAATATTTGAAAGAATGTGGCCCCAACACTTAGAGTTCAAGCAATCATGAAATCCAATATGCTTCCTTATTAATTCTAGCCCAGACTGACTTCTACTATACTGCTATGAAACGCTCCAACACAGATGCTTGAATTTATTAAAATCTGCAGCAGGGATGTTTCAATGCATTCTGAATATTAACTTACCTGTGTTAAAAAGGCCATTGAATAATCATTTCCCTGAGCAGCTACTTCTCTGATCAAGTCCTTTGTGCCATTTTTCAAAAGTTTCTCTTCTACAGAATTACCACTGACAAGCCTAAAAAAAGGAAAAAAAATGTAGAAATCTGGTAAGTCATTTCCAAAACAGCTTTCAGTAATAAGAAGACAAACTGTCCTTAGAGAATACCACTAAACACTAAAAATGTGGTAGTATGTGGGAGGTTTTTTCCGTTGTGGTGCAAGCCCAGAAAAAAACCACCACTTTTACTTTAGATTACTCTTTTTAATAATCTATGTAATTTAAAAAAAAAAAAATCAACAATGAAAAGGATCCCTTAAAAAATTCCACGTAGACTAACAAATAAACCCCATGCAGGTATGATTCATTTATTACATTTGGTGCTAAGCCCACCCACTTTTTCATAGGATACCCTGGCATCTTTTTTATTGAAGGGAGGTGGTGTTCAGCACCGTTTCCACTTTATTCCAGGTCATACAAGGCAGCATTATCTGAACTAACCTCACAATAAAACATATTAAAGAGCAGATGTTGACTGTCACCATCACCTGTATATATGGATATCTTTACATCTCCCAATTCTGTCACACCACTCCTGAGCTTTTGCATCCATCACTGGGTTCAGATCATTGTCATAGAACACAACAGTGTCTGCCTCGACAAGATTGACTCCCGTGGAACGGCTGTGAGAGGAGAGGATGGCACAGAAAATGCGCTTGTCTCTGTTGAAAATTTTCATCAGCTCCTACATAAACAGAATAAAAGCAAGGACTAAATAAACTGCACACCAAAATAAAATACCAAACCAAATTCACTACAGCCTAAGAAAGAAACCAGATAAAAACATGTCAAGTATTTCAAAATGAGTACAAAACGAGGCATATTTCCTTTCCCTGCTGTAGGGTATAAAACCCTGGGCAGCACATAGCACATGCTGCTGTACCTGCGGGCAGCTGGTAGGGAACACTCACCTGTCGTTGTTCCTGGTTGGCATATTCATCAATCCTCACAAAGGTGAGGAAATGGAAATTCAGGAACAACTCCAGTATGTCCAGCATCAGAATCATCTGTGACAAAATCAGCACACGGCGCCCTTCAGATTTCAACTTCTGAAGCAAGACAGCAAGAGCTTCTAATTTTCCTATAATTCAAACAGAAAAACCAAGAATGGTTTTATATAGAAATTCCATTCATGTGATAGAGTAAATTACTGAAATCTTGTCAGCAAATGTCCTTTACCTGAGTCATACTGCACCAGCCGGAGGTCAGGGAACTGCAGCAAGTGAGGAGTTGTCAGCTCTTGCAACTGGTGCAAGTGTGAAGCTGCCTTCTGCCTCAGGCTGTGCTTAAGGAGTTTCAGCCTGTGACTGTATGAAGGGGGAGGATTTGCTACATAGAAACATGGGGGAGCAGCAACTGCAGCTGGCAACACGAAGAGAGCCCTGTGAAAAGCATCAAAAGAAGGCAACACCTATTTTAAAAGCTACACACAAAATGATCATCAATAATCATAGGTGTAGCGATAAAAGTCAGTCTTGGCTAAACTAGCTTCTGCCTGCATCTCTGGATCTTAACTCTTGATAGCTGGATCCAAGGAGTACCTATCCAAGTGAATCCAAAGCATAAGAATGTAAGCCTAAGAACGGTCAGCTGAGCTTGGGCTTGAAATTACAGAAGAGGCACCGAAAACACTTATTTATAAAGATCCAAAGGCAACAGAAGCGACTTTTTTTACTTCCATGCTGCACATCACTTACTGCTAAATAAACCAGTCTAAACCAAATAAGCTCATCAACAGAAACAAGGTTTTAAGCCTTTTTGAAAAGCGCTTTAGAAATAACTGATATGTAAATGCTTGTTACCTATAGTCACACATTACCTGTTAACAAGATCCTTTAGAGATTCCTGTTGCTGAACCAAACCCAGGATCATTTCCCGCAAGGGGTTACTTGGGTCTCCGGAGGCACTTGAGGAAAGGCAGCAGTTGACAAAGCCAGCCCACCTCCAGCTGTTGCCTTCACTGGAAGGCAGCTGGGAGGCTTTGCTGTCCCCAGCCAGGGAGCAAACACTCAGCACGTCCCGGCCGTACATCGGGGCCCGCGAGCAGCGGCGCTCGTTGCCCAAGAAGATCCTGTCCAGGCGCTCCTTCAAGAGCCGGTTCTTCTCCTCATACGTCTCCTTTGCCAAGAGAGGGTGAATGAAAACCACATTTGCTGCTCATCACAATCAATCAGGGATCTGAGGTTCTTTAGAATGAACTATCAGGATCAGAGTACAGACCCGAGAGTAGAAGTACTACTTAGACCAATTATTAAAGGTATACACTTCAGATAAAATCTGAAGACTACAGCTGAATTCAGTTCATATTAAAGAATCAATTCTTAGTTTAGTATCTTCTTGCTTTTTAAAGGTACATTTTCACAGCTTTTGATATATTCTTGATGTTTCCCTATGCTCTGTAAGTTGCTTGAGTATCTTTTCTAAAAGCTTGTTAAGATTAGAAATCTATAAAAATTTGCCTAATTGCCATTGTGCTCAAAACACAAAAAAACCACGATTTCTTCATTTATGCATTACTACATAATTAAAATATATTAGTTACAATAACCTGTCTATCACAGCACAAGAAAGCTGTCAGCTGCTTTTGTACACCAGATTATTTTATCTATGGATTAAAAATGCAAATGCATCAGATCTGTCAACCTGAAACATGGACAGAAGCTGGGATATTTACATATGCTGTAATCATCAAAGTCCCCTAAATAATTCCAGCTTTGCAAGTTATAGCTTTCAACTATTACACAGACATTATTGATTCCAAAAAATGGTGTTTCTGCAAAAAAAAAAAAAAAACTAACCAAAAACAAACAAAATTGAGTACCTGTGACTGTCCATGCAAAGGTGCTGGTTTTAACACTGCTCCCATGTCACCAGACGGCAAGTTAGTAACTGTAGCTCTACCTGGAATACAAACTGAGGATAAACCTTGTGTTTATAAATTTATTAGTCTTAAAATTGGTCTCTTTGTTATTTTCAATAAGCAGACATTTCATAGCTGTAACACATCATTGCTGCAGACAGTTTTTTTGTCTAAATGTCCATTGAGTATTGCAAATTTGTACTCTGCTATACACCAGATCTCTGACAGATATTTACACGAACTGTTCTCCCAAAAATCCAAGATAGAGGAATTTTACTTTGCTTTGTACAAGCAAAGTGCTGTGCTCCACTTGTACTTTATTGAAAATGTCATGTATGGTGCAATACACAATGACATTTAGAAATGTTACTATGAACACAATAGAAAATAGAAAATGTTCTACTTCAGGAAGACTGTTTTAAAACTTATCTTGAGCAAATCATCCAAGATTTTTCAGAAAACACATCAGCTGAGTGCATCTACAAATTGTTGAAATCATATGATGGAATCTCAGTAGCATTCTTCTGATTTCAGCTCTTAGCAGATGTTTACCCAGTTAACTACACTGTAAGAACTTCACACCATTTTGAAGGAATGTTTCTTTATATCCCAAGAAAATCACAGCAGATGGCCATTTCCAGGGAATGAACCCCTAGTGTTATATTTATCTTCATTTAATAATCTGCTGTTTGGTTGTAAAGGCATTAATTTCTCCATTATTTTTGATCAACATCTTGGTTGTGTTTTTACACAAGGAACTAATCATATTTAAGCAAGGCACCAAATATCTAAGCAACATCTGCAGAGGGAAATGGGAAACTGTAGCTTGATCAGCTAGAGAAAGGAAAGAAATTAGATAAAAGCAAAATCAATGTGAAAAAATGGAGAGAATCACTGGGCATTCTCTGCCCGTATAAAAAATTATTACCTTTGATTTTTCCTTGCAAAAATTAACAAACCATTTCAAATTTCCTCCCCCCCCAAAAAAAATTGACCAAAGGCAAAACTGGTTAAAAAAAAAAAAAAAAAATCTATAATTAAGTTACATGCTCTCCCAAGTTTGTACTACAAATTTTATTAAAACTCCAGCACACACCAAGTAGGCTTTGCCTCAGTTTACCCACTTCTGCGCTCAACTTACAGAATTATGACCTGCAGCAACTTGGAGCTATACACGAAAGTGATTTTAGCAACAGAACAGTTAGACAGAGACATTTCTTCAGGCTGGAAAACCCACCTTGCTGTGTGACTGCAGTGGAAGTTGGGACCCCTGCTTGGGGCTGGTTTCCTAAAGCGTTCAGGGCGTTCTGCACAGTTCCTGCTTGGGAAACCGTCTGCATGACCACGGGGCCCTGCGGCCTCAGGTACTGCTGCCCAGGGGCTGACACAATCTGAAGGACACTTCCTGCAGTGGAGCATTTTAACACACATTAGGGTGGAAAAGAATAAGTCTTCTCTAGCAAAATCTATTAGTGTTGCAAGCTGATCATTACTGCTTCAAACCACGTTAAATTTCACCAGACGCGCTGATTACACCAATCTGCCAAAAAGGAGGGAAACACCCACCCAGTATTCAAAACTGAAGAGGAGCTTCACGTCACAGGGGTATCATTCTAATCTAGGTATTGATACAGAATTCGGAGAGAATTCAACCAAACAAAAAAAATCTTCACTTAACATTCCCTCTATTTATTTTGTTGGCCACAGAGAACCAAGATAGGCCAGCTCTCCTAAATTTGGCACTACACACCACCAGCAAGGGAGATTTGAGAAGAATATGGATTGTAGGTAGAGCACTCAGCTCAGGGCAATAGTTGGGCCAAAATTCAGAAGCATGCCAATCTTGAAGTATTATTTACACAATTTCAGAATAAACCAAGAACGTTCTCAGTTTTTCTGTTTCTGCTCAGCAGGGAGTTTATATCAAATAATGCCTCACCTTAGTTTAGCTGCACTGCATGGGTTTGAAAACAAATCAAATAATCACATTTTTGAAATACAATACAGAAAAAAAAAAAGTAACCATGTCTCATTTGACAGGCACTTATTTTTCAAACCAGAGCTACCTTGACTCACAGAAAATAGGAAGAGCAGGACAGTATATGCACTGGGGATGGAAAAATCTCCAGCAACAAGGAACGTGGTGCCCATATCAAAACATGAGCATTCTGAATAATGGAAAACTGCCTGTGTTGAAGTAAGTACCTTGTAGCTGCAGGGGCTGCCCTGCAGTGAGCTGGCGGAGTTGACTGTGTGACAAAGTGAACTTGTTCCCTTGGAACTGCAGAGTCACTGGGGTCTCTGGCTGAGCAATCCTGCCTTGTGCTCCTGCTATAGAAGCCAGCTGGGCTATTTTTACTACCTCACCACCTGTTAAGGAGGGAAACAGGCATTAAAAAAATCAGAGTGGGAGGCCAGTTGTTCAATATTCACAATTCTACTTTTTGGTTAGTAAACCGGTGCTGAAGCGCCTTCCATGCATAATTACAATTAGTGCATCAAAAGTGTCATATAGAAGTTAAGCAGGTACTGCTTTCTATATTTGTTGGACAAACTGGAAAGAAGCTGATTGTTTAAAGGGTAAGAACATCAACATTTTAGAAATTACCACTTTCATTAGCAAAAAAGTTAAGAGCTACCTGAAAACTCATGTGACACTTTGTAACAGAACAAGTATAGACATTAAAGTGATTTTCACTGCCTTTTCAAGAGCATGAAGGAAGGTTTAAGGAAGAAATTAAAATATTCCTATGTGTGGCACATTAAATACACATTCGAAATTTGCTGATGAAACATAATTTATTTTAAGCAATCTGCATTTAGACAAACCAAAAAGCTTTGAAGTGGCAAGGACCAAGCTTTTTGTGATTTAAATGCAGAAAGGTTAGACGCATTTCAGCATTAAGTTTTACGATATTGAGAAAATACTGGTGAGAAAATTCAGCTTTTGTAAAGGCAGTGCATTACCCCAGAGATAAAATTAATACATCAGTGCTCAGTACTCTCTACACATGCTAATAGGCAGTGCACACACAACCTTAAAGCAAAGCCTCATCGCTTTTCTCTGCCTAACAGTGTCGACGCTCCTCTCCGCCAGAGAGGCCTTTAGCAGATGGATTAGTGTTTAACATGAAAGGAACAATTAGGAAGAGAGCTAAAACATTTGGTCTGAAGGAAGTCTTGCCAGCAGAAGAAACATGCAGAAACAGGAGATTAAGTTGACACCGCTAATGTATGTCCACAGCAATTCTATTGTTTCTTATCCAATTTTCGATTTTCCTTGGTCATAAAGCAACGTACTGAGCAAGGCTAATCAGAAGAGTGAAAAAAAAACAACGATTCTGTACACATTTTAGGGTGCCTAGTAACTTAACCTCATTGTAGTACAAAGGTGGGAGAAACCTTGAAAGGGGAGGCCACTTACTAGGCAACCGTGCCTGGGCCTGAGAGGTCAGTACGAGCCTCTGAGGCAGCACACTCTGTTGGATGGTGTGCGGGGGGGGCTGTGGCTGTGGCTGTGGCTGGGGCTGGCCCGGCTGCGGGGCCGGCGCAGAGGTCTGGCCCCGCGGTTTCACAGGGTTGGCTGCGCTAGTTGCTGTGGTGAAGGTCGCTGCGGCCTGGTGTCTTGGAGCACTGGTGGAAGCCTGAGTTGTCTGAAACTGTGCTGCTGCGGCTGCAATCAATAAGGGTTGTTTGGGCAAGCTGTTAGAGGTTTTTAACTCCCGGTCTTTTTAAGCAACCTGCATTAAAAAGAAACCTTCCAACAGGATAATCAAACGGCTAACAAGAACGGCTTTGTCCTTACAGAGTGGGATTTCTAGCCACACCTCTTACTCCATCCTATTTTTACGACATTATCTACTTGGAAAGCATTGTTTAAAGGCTAAATAAATACAGAGAAGCACTGAACATTCCCATCTTCGACAGAACATTACACGTCTTTGGGGGTTTAAATACCAACTGTGGCATATTTACTCCATATGCTAACAGGTTACACAAAGCTTAGTTTTGCATTATACTGGCAGATCATACTGGAGAAACTAGCGGGGAAATTTTACTGGCAATTAGTCTGTTGGTATTTTTAAGCCATTAGTATTCTGGACCATTAAGCTAGAGGGAAAAGGAGTTCTATTAAACAGACTAACTCGTATCTGTCTACGCTGAGGTGCAGGTGCCCAGGGTGGCACTGACTCCCTTACCTTGATTTGAAGACACCGTGGCTATGGGGGATCTGCCTCGCACTTGTCCCTGCTGAGTCACCGTCGCCGTGGTCACCGTGCGTTGGACTTGAGTGCTCGGGAAAACTACCGTCCTGCCCTCGGGCTTCTGACCATACTGAACGGGCTGGAACAACCTGGCAAGAGCAGGGAAAGTCAAAGTCTGTAGGAAGATCATAGCTTGGCCTTTAGAAACAAACTCTGTCCCCTGAGGAACACATAAACCGATCATGTCAGATGCTAATCTTCCTGCAGATGGCTGAAGCTGGCAAGACTCATCACTTCACAAGCAAACACCGTAGGAAGTGATTTTGCTAAATCGAAGAAAGAAAACTTTCATTGCTGTACAGCCAGTTTAATGCAGGATGCTTCAGAATTACAGCAAATATCTGAAAGAGGCTAGGTGAGCATCTGGGAAAAGATATATCTGAAGAGATCTGAAAAAAAGGGCTGCCATATTATCTCCAGAGAGACATCAACATGCTGCAGGTCATCAGGAAACTCTCTTGCATTAGAAAAACAGTTCTACATAACTTTGAGAACAGTACTTCACTAGAGGAAAAATACTTAAAAAAAAATGTACTGCTATAAAACTTCATATGCCTCTTAGATAACAGTGAGAGCACAGCTGACACTGCAGGCCCAACTTAGTCTTGAATTATCCTCCTGCTAATTCTGCAAAACAACACTCAATTGCCATAAACAAGGTCCAAGAACAAAGCTCATCTGCTGCTG
Source organism: Hirundo rustica (assembly GCF_015227805.2). Lineage (NCBI taxonomy): Eukaryota > Metazoa > Chordata > Aves > Passeriformes > Hirundinidae > Hirundo > Hirundo rustica. The sequence continues at coordinate 5,634,519 of NC_053466.1, read as the reverse complement.
AACTAAGGACTATGGGAAATACATCAACAAACTTCAAACGGAATTGCATGCCTCAAAGAACAGAATTCTTATTTTCAGAGGTAAACACGAAAGCAAGAGAAAAATTAAATACAAAGATAAGCCTGAGGTTTTGTGTGAATCCCATTAACAGAGAGGCCGAGAGAATTCTGCAAAGACTGCAACAGAACCACCTTTTGCTGCTGCAATTCTAGCTTAGGAGTGAGTGTAGGCATACACACCTGCTTGGTTTGAGCTTCACTGGGTTGGGCCTCGCCGGTGGTGGAGGGGAGCTGTAGATTTCTTCAATCAACTTTCTGGTAACCTTTTGTTTTGGCAACATTTGTGCTTCATAATGAGTCATTTTGTCTTCCATTCCAATGAGATCAAAAAGAGACAGGTCCGATTCCTAGGGATTTCAGAAAGTTGTTTGTTTTATATGATGACCAAAACAGTTAAGTCCTCTATATGTCCCAAGCTGAATTAAGTTTCTATATATTTACTTTTTAGCTTGAAATAAATGGTGTAAGTTTAAGAAAAGAACTATTAATTATTAGCCAAAACTGCCTAGAAACCTTGGAAATAAATTTTAAACTGACAGCCCCATTTTAAGCATTAGAAGAAAAAGAACTGCAATCATTAGCCAATAATGGAAATAAAGCAAAACACATTTAACAATTCTTCCTATATCACAGTTTCCAAAGAATTAAATAGAACTCTTTGAAGGTTAACTATCAAGCTTAAATGCCAAACTATAATTTAAGAGTAGAAAAATATGAAGAATGGAAATAAAATTAAACAAAAAATGTCAGCTGTTCCATTACTCATACTTCTTTTATATTTTTTATCATGCCAAGGACTGGGATCACTTGTTTAACAATAACATAAATAGTGGTACTTCAAATGGATTGACAGAAGGGTACTAATTTAGTCATTGTAACATAATGTTTATGTGAAAAAAAATAAGCCTTGCTTTCCCTCAGCTAGTAAAAGCAAAAAGAAAATTGCAGAATGCCATAAATAAACACAATGCTACCCAGAGTGACTTCAGTGTTAGAAAATTCCTGCAAACATGAGCAGGATGAAAGCAAAGATAATTTCTCTTGGACCAAGTAGTTCATGAAAAATTACTGCTTACAAACCACTTGAAAAATTCAAACCACTATGACAAAAAAAGAGATGCAGCAAGAACACTCTTGGTATAAGAAAGCACACATAAGAAAACTGTACTGAAATTCTGCCAGGGCACTAAGAGAGGTAAAAACCCTTAACTTTTCTACTGACCTTCCAAATATCCCCTTCCAGGGCTCGCAGCACCAGAGAGGCTGTTCTGTATTCCAGTGTTTCTGATACAAAAGAGGAGCTTGAAAGTCGGGGATTTATCAGATCAGGGTGGTTACAAATCCGCTGCAGCTGCATCAGGACATGCAGGACACTGATGAAGTGTCCACTCTTGAGGGCTTCCTGGGTTCTGCCAAATGAATTATACAGAAAGACATTGATCTATGTGCAGTTTTTATAGAGTCGTCCCTAAATCAGCAAGGTGAGAATGAGCAATGCAGTATGTTATGCAAAAGTCTCAAAACAAGTTTAGATTCCACCAAGGTCTTCTGCAGTATTTTAAGCAGCACTGTACCCAAAGTAAATTTGGAAAAGTGAAACCTAAAGACCCAGTGCTGCCTTACAATCAAATACAGCCTATCCAGCTCCCTATCCTCTCCCTGCTTTCTGTTTCACCCCTGCACCTATCAATTCCCACTGGCAGAGGAGTAGTGAGGAAAAACTCTGGGCTTTAAAAAGTGAAGAACCACTTATTAGAGACAAATATTAAAACAATACAGGAGAAGACCTGACCATCATAACTCGATTCTTAAAGGTAAATGCATGTTTTTCACAACTCCATAGCATCACCTGCTGCAATTCTAGGCTATAATGCGATCACATTTTATTCGTGGGCCATAATGGAAAATTTCAGAGAAACACTAAAACACTTCCCCCCATGACAACCATTTCTTTCCTTGCTTAAGCCCTAAAAGTGACAGCATTTTATATTTACTGCTTCAAGCCCTTACCCTGGCTGTAATATGACATCCTCATACATGGCTTTTTGTCGACTAGACAGGCGGCACTTGAGCACGTGTTCGTATTTCTTTGTGAGCTGCTTTTCAACATCCCTCTTTGATCTCCGCAAAATAAACGGCTGAATCATCTGAAACGTTTCAGAATTGAGAGGAAAAAAATTCTCACTTCAAAGAGTTTACAACAGGAAGCTCAACTCATTCACACCTAACAGATTTGATGTGATAAACTGTATATGCTATATATAATCATACTGCTATGCACATAGTTGTACAGACATTAATTTGCTCTTTAATTCCTGCATGTCATGCTTCAAAATCTGAGCCCTGTATTATTTTTAAAAGAAATCTTCACACTCTTCTGGTAGCAGAACCCTCTGCTTTCAGCAGGATTTTCTGTCTGAACTGAACAAAGTGTTAAGAAAGGACACAAATTCTGATCTGGAACCACGTATTTTTCTTCCCCCTCTCCTCAACAGCATTACTACTGTAGCTGGACACATGAGAAAAAATGACAACATACTCTGTGCAACCTGATGACCAGTTTATGGCAATAATCCTGGTTCTCCTCATTAGGTGCTTTTACTGGAAAATCCAGGTAAGGTCTGGAAATTCCCGGAATCAAAAAATGTACCATGGTCCACAGCTCCATCAGTGTGTTATGCAAAGGAGTGTCTATCAGAAGCAAACGATGCTGGCTGTGAACAAAAGAAGATTTTTCATTGACTGATAACTGTGTCTTTATGTTTGTCAGATACACAGAAGAATTATGTAGGTATAATAAAATTAAACCCAGGATAAAGTATCTTTTCAATCTTGAATATACCACCAAACAGCTCCTTCACTGCAGAGAACATACAAGAGAATCTGTTTGGGAGCACAGAGTATCAAGGAAGAGGAATTACAGCGATATGATAGTGGAAACAAAAAGATCTCAAGCATTTCTCTGAATCCTGATGGTTTCAAATAAAAGCACTTCTCTATAGGTGCACATCGCTCAGGAATTTGGGCAGACCTGGTCAATTGGGCTTTTTGTAATCAGTTTTCTGTTAAGAATAGAACTGTGAGACATGGAAAGAGAAAAACCCACTGGCAGCAGGAAATCAATTCTCTCTCTGTACCTGCGAAGACTGAAAAGTGCCTCCCAGTGTTTCTCAGTCATATTCTTTATTTGCTGCATCTCATCTACTATTAAGTATTTCCATCGCATTTTCATGAACGCTGTGTGGCCTTTGAACAGCTGCTTGTAGGAGGTGATGCACACATTGAAGCTGTTGGGTTCTGTCCATTCCTATGGAAAAGGAAAGAAAGGATAAGACAGAAAAGTTAAGGCAGAACTCTCAAGTATCTTACAACCAGCTACTTCTTCATTAAAAAAAGACAAATAAGACAGACATATACAGGCTGAATGTCTCAGGCAACAGTGTAAGAGTTGCAAAATACAGCACCTGTCTTTTTGCCCTAAGTTCTCTTTGGCTCCCAAAGTAGAGAAGTATTTTCAATCCTGGGCACCAACGTTTCAATTCCAACTCCCATTTCAGTATGTTACAGCTCCGGACAACAACAAGGTGAGGACCCCAGTTCCCTACAGAAGGGGAAACACAGCAGTTAACACTGGAAAGAGGCTCCTTACAATGCATGTGGCTTATATTCTCCCTTGATTTTTGAAGTGCATTGCACTAAATTAATCATTAAAAGTGAGATCCAATAACAACAGAGGTATTTTAATGACCAATCTACTCCTAGTCATTAAACAATTTGTAAGGCTTTTCTGCACTAGTAAGAATATAGAAGTATTCAGAAGAACCTCTAGAGGGTAACAGGTTAATCAGACACTACACTTGACTAGATAGCACCCTTGTCACAAAATATCAGAAAGTTATTCTGACACAATCTTACTCCTGTCATTAACTAAAGCCTGATATGGTTCAGTCGGGAAAAAAAAAGGTGACCCTAGCCTACAGTTCCCAAAGATAAGTACCTGGCTAAAACTGTTAGCCAAACGAACTTACCTTCATTACAAGCCAAATGGGCAAAAAAGGCAATAATTTGCACTGTTTTCCCAAGCCCTGCCTCATCTGCCAGGATGCCATTGAGATTCTTCCTGTACAGCTTTGCCAGCCAATCCAGCCCAATCTTCTGATATTCTCTGAGAGACCCATACAGCAGTGATGGAGTGTTGTATTTTATCTGTAATATGAATAATTTGATATTTTTACCTGAGTTAAATTCACAGAGCATGGCATAAAGCATAAACATTCTATAGGTAACCCCCCCAAAAAAGCAATTTCTTGCTAAAAGCTACAAAATAATGAAGAAAAAAGCATTCTATGTGCAAACATCAGCACACAGAGTAGCAGAAAATAGAGATTCTTACTGCTGTTGTTATCCTGGAGCTGCCTTTAGGTAACAACATCTCTGCTGCAGCAGCGACTTCCGCTATGTCTCGCACGTGCTTCTTGGGAGGACTCGACCTGTCCATGCCCTTGTACTGCTCAATGCTGAGAAGGGAGTCTATGAGGACAACTTCTTTCTGGGGACTTTCCCTATCAGACATGTGGTCTTCCATTTCTAGGAGAGAAAGAAAAAAATCACAGTGGTATTTAAAATAAACTTCAGCAGCAGTTACCCAAAGGAATTGAGGTAACCAGGATTCAGATACGGGTCTAAAGGAGGCAGCTAACTTTTAAAAGCAATTCTATGATTTTCAAGCTGGTTCAGGTGAAATGCAAATAGCCTAAGCTCAGGTTCATGTACATGTTCTGGATATTCATGCTAGCTTGGCTAACATGACCATTAGCTTTTCACAACTTCTAGGAAGGCTCTCACATTCCATTTAAAACCTTCTTCAAGATGTAGTTCTATCATCATGTTATCATAGAACAGAAGTGTAATTATAGCTGCCTATGAAGGGTGCTGTTTAATTCATTGTAGAAAGGCTTTTCTATGGCTCACTATTGTTCTTGAAAATCTCACACATCTTCACTTTAAGACAGGCAAACACTGCCCTCTTTTCACAAACAGAGAAATTTTAAATGTGATTCACTCAGTGTGTTTTCCCCTAGAACAAAATGCCTCTTCACAGAGTCCTGAAGAGCCAAGCTACTTATTTCACCTTGTAAATCAGCACAACTAAACATAAAATAATTTACCTTCCTCACTGCTCTCCTCTTCACTATCAGGCTTCGGCTGGGGCCAGTGAAAATTTTCTGCAAAGGCACCTTCATACATCTTTACCAAATCTTCCAGGGGCAGTTCAGCTGAAGGGCATTAAAGGATGGAAGTTTAAAAATACCAAAACTTGGAACAATAGACACTACTAATTATAATCTCATTACATTCTTCTGCATACAGCCAGTTCTCTAATCAGAAGTTAACTTCAGAGGTAATTATTAAGTGAATGATGGCAGCATTTATTTAATAACCTTGATTACAGAGAACATTTGGCATTACACCAAGTAGTTTGCTCTCATACCTTGCTTTTTACTGTAATACACCCTACAACCCTCAGTAAACCCCCAGTTGTGAAGGTAGGGCATTAAATCCAGCTGAGTGGTTGGAAGACAATGCAAGACTTCAAAAGTTTCAAAACTGAGTTTTAACTCCAGGATCCCTTGTCTGAGCTGTTAAACTAGGAATGTACATGCTGGCAGCCACCAATCAATCAGCAAACATTCTCATTAGGAACTAGGCTGACTGGCCAAGGGTTATAATCCCTCCAACTGGCCAGGTCACTGCAGCAACTAAGCTGCTAAAGAGACCAAACAAACAGATTTGGAGACCGCATGTTCATCGCCAGGCACGCTCAGCCTCATGGGCAGCCTGCCCCTGAAAATCTGCTTCTTCCAGGGTAAGTGACACATCTCTATGGGGTACTTTGCACACACCAAGCTCAGCACAGTAATTACATGGCTAATGAGAGAGCTGCTAGCCAGAGCACTGTCCCTAAAAGCCCCTTATCTTCAAATATTTATACCCCACCCCTTTCAAGATCAGCACTTAAGCGCTCTTTTGGACCTACCAAGTCAGTTACAAAACCCTTCTGATACTCAAGACAGTTGATGATAAAATGTCCATTTTCAGTCTGATACAACCCTGGGTTTAAGTGTTTATCATGCACTCCTAGAACTCAGGTTGAGTCTTGGTGGAAGGTTTTAATGCAGTGCTTCACTAGAGAACTACTTCTTCTCAAGCCACCTGGTTTGATAGCTGGACTGCTTTGTGAAGTGCAGATGTCCATCATCATCCCATAAACTGCTGCAGCTTTCCAAACAGAAAAAACTAAATACAGACTACACAGGACTGAACATCTGAATGCACTCAATTTTCCACCTCTAACCCTCTTTACAAATACAACAAGTGCTGTGTGCTTCCAGCTGTTGTTTCAGAGCCCAGCCCAGAGAAGAATCAAGCCACATCCTACCTTCTTTGGCTAAATTAGATAATTCAGTTTGATGATTTATGTTTCCTTCTTTAGCTTCTTGTTCTTCAATTGTTTCTTCTTCATCTTCAACTACAAGAAAAACAAATACACATCTTGGATTAAAATTATACAATAATTCAGGAAGCCTGTAATTCCATATCCCTGAAGTGAACGAGCACAGAATATTCTAAGTCTGCAAGATTTGAAAATAACTAAATGTGTATGGAAAACAAGATAATCTGAGAGCAACTATATGCACTATTTAAAAGATAAATGAACAGGAGAGAAGCACTTCTGCCTCGGGACAGAAGGCAGTTAAGTATTGATTGACATTGTTCACCACAGATTGTTCTGTAGCTTTAAACAGGGGAGTTCCTTTGTCAGGAACATGACAGAGTGGTCACCACAAGAAAGGACCCAAAGCAGATGGGTGTTTCAGTCTAAAATCCTCAAAAGAACTTCAAGACCATTAGTAAAGTCTGACAAATGAAGTAATGAGGACAGAATGAATTAAAATCCACCAATAACGATGGCAGTATAATTTCAAGGAAAATGTTATTTTCAGATTTTCGCTGGAGCTCTTTTAGGGACAATTTACTATTTAACTGCCTATCTAATGTCTCTAAGAAATAGATCAAGGTTGGTGTTTGGTTTGTGAAAAGCACTGCACCCACACAGTAACAGACTGAAAACTTGTGGGTTTAATATTCAACTTACATACTATGCTACGGATGCAAAATTTTGAGAAGTGACTTACCTTCCTCATCAGTCAAAGATGTGCTTGCCTTTCTCTTCCTTCCAGATGATGAACCCCCCTAGCATTAAATAATTGTAATATTTAAAATCATAGAAAACAGAAGATAAGCAGGGGGCTTTGTTTGTTTTCTTAAAGACAACTAAATACTCCTTGTAGTCCCAAAAGCATTTGCTGATAGACACTTAACACCTATTAGCACTTCCCTGGTCATGCAAAAACAGAAACTCTGCTTCTGAACTGATGAGAGTGTGCAGCCAGCCAATTCTACTGCTCGTGAGCCAAATTATTCAGGTCCAGCTGTGGTACAAAACTTTTACCCAGGCTGGCTCAAGGACTCAATTTTTTCACTAGTCAATAAAAAAGGGATATGGCACAGGCCTACAATTGTCTCAGCTGCCCAGTGCACTCCATAGAATTGTTTAGCCTGTGCCAATTAACTCTCACAGCCAGTGCTGGGCCACAGTTTGGCCGATAACACATGCTAAGGTTTGTTCCCAGCAGGAAATTCAGATGCAAGCATTCTGCTTGGTGGAGGGGGAGTATTTCAGCACATGGGCATCAGCTGTGCCAGGACAGGTGGCTCAGGGCCTCAGAACCCTTGTCCATTTTTTTCCAATTGCACAGACACAGCCAAGGAGTCCTTAGCACACATTTCATTCAGGGAAAAAGATATCAAAGTTTCATTCAGTTTGATCCATTCTCTAACATACACCTTCATCTCTCAGCAGATAAATCTCTGCTGAACACCTGAAAACACATTTCACGTCCCACAAAGTCTGTCCCTGGCAACTGCAGATGAAACTCCTGCCCAAGTCTGACAATTTGTACAGTTTTTTGGTCTTCAATCTCAGAATGAATGATTCACAGCCACTAAAGACCTGTACTAACCATAAACCACTTCCCTGCCTAATCAGGAAAGAAAAATTATACTTGTGCTTGTGACTGAATGTTCATTTGTCAGTAACTACAGTGAAATCTTATCATCACCATGTATTTAAAAAAAAACAAAAACCTTTACCAAAACTTTCTCACATATGTAGTCACATTTCATCTAATCTGATGTTTTTTCAAAAAACAAAGACTTACCATTTCACTTTCTTTTTCCAAATAAAGGTCTTCTTTTGTATCCTTACCTGGAAAATTATTACACTTGATGTATGTATTCATCACTTAGCAATTTTACATTTCTTACATGAACTTTTATATGTATTCAAAGCAAAACACAAGAAGTATTAACAAAACCTAGCACAAAACCATAAAAACTCATAACTCCTGATTCAGATCTATTCACAACCTATTATTAGCAACTCACAATTTTACTGCCAACGAGATTAACCTGCACTGAGTGCAATTATATAAAACAATATCATCAGAATTCAGACTATATTTCTTATGAAATGGAATACAATTACCTTTCCTTGAAAATCTCTTTAAATTCAAAGCTTTTTTCCTTTTCTCTTGAAATTCAATTTGCAGTTTAATTTCAACAACCTGAAATGTAAAGCAAGTCTAATAAAGCACTTTTATTTTACAAATAATAACTGAAGATGAAAGAACCACCAAAAATTGCAGGAGTCTCAGTGAGTGGCTACTTTACCTGCTCAATGTTAGACCAGAAATACTCTATTTCTCTAGCAATGGATGCTGCAATCCTCCTCAGTTTGTTCTGCTCTTCCCTTTTAGCTCGCTCTTCATTAAGTTTCTTTTCCTCATGGTAACGAGCCACTGTTCTTACCATCTAAAATACCATGAAATACTGAATTAGGTTAACCTCAAAATACATACAATTGCATTTCTTAAGATTATAGTAGTTATCAGCAGCCAGATGTTGACCATAGCTTTACACACATAGTACTTACCTCCAATATTTTTAATTCTTACCATACCAGTAAAGCAACAGACATGAAACTCAAAGAAAAAAAAAAAAAATACAACTATAACTAAGAAATCAAGTAGGAAACTTAATTCACTCTCTGAATACAAAAATTAAAAAAAAATTCCACTGAAATTAGCAGCAAACACACAAAAGAAAACTTTTTTTCAGACAGCACACATGGAGTCACAGAAATCACACCACAAAATGTCAGAGACCAAGGCTAAAATGAGTTCAAAAAGAGTGTACATACATGAGTGAAAGATCAGTCAATGGCTGTTAAGACTGACTTGATTGCAACCTTTAGCTCAGGAGGTCCCTAAAACATTGACTTCCAGAAGTTTGAAGCATAGTGCCAGGGGAAGGATCATTTCACATTTGCCCTTCCTGTTTCTCCTATTCTTAAAAACCTACCATTGGCCACAAATGGAAATTTGGATTTAAATTACATTCAAAATGCAGATATTTATTGCACAAAACAATACACTTATTTCAATACTTTGCTTCTGAGTTTCCATCATTTCAGAATATACAGTAGAAAACAACATGGCAATTTAAACTAATGACCTTCAGTTGCTCTCTTCATTACCCTAAACTGGTCATAAATGAATCAAGAAAAGATGCAACATTGCTGGTATCCATAGAAAACCCTTGTTTACTGTAAATTGTAACAGATTTTATATATTTCATCTCACACCACACGATTTTTCATTCCACTACTGTATTCCTGCTGTGTGGCTCTCTTCCCCTATGGAAACAGTTCTCTACCATGTTTCCACTACTGTCTTTACTCTTATTTTTCTGTGAGATTAAGGAAAAAAAGAACTAGACAGACAACCACACCCAATGGAAGTTATTTACGAAATTCTATATTTACTCTTTATTGGCAGGAAATAATTTGTGAGACAGGCGTGACAACTCTATTTTTTATTTAAATATAACCCAGTCAACATATTGAGTGGGTTCCCTAACAAGCTATTTGATTTCCAGAGGAATAAAATCCACAAACTGTTATTTGCATCCACGATCTGTACAGTTATCCAGCCTGTCTCAGGTGCTGTACCCAAAACTGATAACACAACTTCTCATTTGAGGTTAAGAGTTAGTGCCTCAACTTTCCTTTACTTCTACCTGTAGCAAAAGATATTTCAATAGCTTTGCTACCAAACTGAGAGTTATCAACATGTATTGTTCTGAGTTATAAAATGTTTTTCAAGTACCTTCTTAGCAGTTGCCATCTTCCACTTTCTCTCCTGAGCAAAATCAGTTGCCATCCACTGCATTTCTTCCAGCAAATAGTCCCAGTGGGATTTTGGTCTTGGAGCCTCCTGGAGTTTAGGCAGTCGCCTGGGGGACCATAAACCTTCCTTCCTCAGTTCTGCTATCCGCTGATGGATTTGATTTTCCTTAAAAAGAAGTACAGAGACTTACAATGGAGCTGAATCAGAGAAAAATTGTAATTGCTCCCACTTAATTAAATTAATTGACAGGAAAAGAATAGGTGTAAAAGCGTGACACAGAAAATATCTTACCAGCTTGACTTGCTCAGCCAGCTTGTCTTGAGAGTTTTCCTGCGGCACCACTGCTGCATTCTGAGCTGGACTTTGTGTTTTAGGTGCTGCTGCTGCTACAGCTACGCCAGGAGGCTTGGATGCAACAGGAGACAGGGACTTGTTGGTTGCTGGAGAGGTCCTGTTTGTTTGCACTGGGTATGGAGAAGGCGGTGTTGTGCCTGGGATCGCTGCTGGAGCGATGGATGAGGTAGGTGGCAGTGGATTTGCTGCAAGACGCTGAGAACTCGGAGCAGGATCTGCAGATGGTCGTGTCAGAGTCACAGTCTGCCCAAGAAACACTCTGGTTACTGATGAGTTGAGGATTCAATACTTAGTCCACATTACAGCAGAACATAATGGAGACATTAATTTAATAACCAATATACACCCGCATTTTTACAAGGAAAGGACTTAAGTGTCCAGTGGAATGAAAAGATGAAGACAGCGTTCTTAGACTTTCCCGGCCGTGGAAACAAACACGCGCCCACCCCACTAAGGCGCCCGTACCTGTTGCTGTATGGCAGCTTGCGGCTGCGACGCTTGGCTGGGCGCCTGTGCCTGCACGTGGATCGCCGGCGGCACCTGCTGCTGCAGCGGCGCTGGAAGCGGAGCGGCCGTCAGGGGCACGCTTTGGGGCTGGATCTTCACCTGGATCTGCGCCTGGGCCGGAGGTTCCACCAGCTGGGGCTGCTGCTGCTGCGGGAGCTGCAGGGCGGCCGGGAGCGACGCCATGGGGACGCTGGCGGGCTGCAGGCGCGCCGGCAGCTGCGGCGGCGGCGTGTGCAGGCTGGCCGCGTTCTGCACCGGAGGGCCCTTGGAGGGGTCGTACTGCTGCTGGCTCTGCTTCTGCCCCGTCAGCTGCACCGTCTGAGGAGTGGGAGGCATCCCACCTGCAGGGCGAGAGGAGACACGGTGCAGGTGAGATTAAAGCATCCCACGCTCTCTGTTGATTTCAGGAGGAAATCGACTGCGAATAGAGCGGTTTCGTTACTTACTTTGCCACAAGACACCATCACTTGAAAATACCACGTCACGATCACAAAATAAATCACCATTACAATAAACAACAAAGTACTTCATGCACGGGACTGTAACTAGAATTTGGAGCACAGCAACTAAAAAAGAGCATGTCATTATGTCTTCTAAATTTCATATACTCAAAAAAAAAAAGGACTGGTGAGCTAATGGAATTTAACCTAAAATAACCAGCATGAAGTCTAAACACTACTTAGTTCTTTCTAAGAACACATTCACTCTAACACATATTCTAAAGCTTGGCATGACTCATGAATAAAAATTTGTCAGAATGTTCCAATTAGGTGGTTTCATTTTCATAAATCATTGGTTCAGTTCCAGAATTCTCAGATCGGCCATTTTGCATCAGCACCTGTGACGTATTTCCATGCCCACATGCACCTTTGGAGCCCGTCACTCAGCTCCTTAAACAAACCAGGCATTGCATACCAAATATTAATTTACATGGAGAAGTGTGTGGTGGGACTAGGATCTTGGCAGGCCGGAAGCCCAAGTTTCTAGTCCCATCACCAACATCTCCTTGTGAAATTAATGTGCAACTGGCATGTGGTGACACAGTACCTTGTGCCGTTGGCATTAGCTGTTGAAGAGGAACTCCTGAAGCCACACCCGGGTGCTGAAAAACCATCCCATGACGGCCCACTTCAATTCGTGGTCTCTTAGACGAATCTGTGATATTCAAATTCCATTTATGGCACGGTATAATGGAATGGGTTCAGTTTTACAAAGCAAACTACTACACATGAGTCCAACATCGGCTCCGAAAGCTACAGCTACGGTACATGTGTAGCATTTATGAAGAACATGCTCCAGGGGCAGAGTCCCTCTGACTTCAAGTTGGCCGTCTCCAATCTTCTCAGCCAGAACAATCAACCTAACCACGTCTCCATGCCCGTCAAATCCAGGCCTATCTACTGGGAGTGGAGTGCACTCTTCCCGCAGCACCAGTCACAGTAGATAGCCCTAAGGATCGGGCGACTCCCAAGGTGAGGCAAAAATGTATTTCCAGAGTTACAGAACAGTGGGCTCCAATCACTGTTTGGGAAAAAAAAAAGAGGATGAAGTGGAATTGTGCCTGTGGAACATACCTGCTGGTGCAAGGGCCTGCTGCTGTCTCTTAAAAGCTTCAATCTCTATGGTGCTCACAGTCCCCGGCGCTGGAGTCCCTGTATGCGTTTGCTACAGGGAAAAGAAAACAAATCACAGAAGTTCAATCTGCAGATGGTCTGAGACCAGGAGAGAATTTACACATGGAGCTAAGGAGGCCAGCACAGAACAAGTCCTTCAGAACAGCTGTACAACAAAGGAAACAAGATTCACTCAATATCTGCTATGAAGTTTTAGCTGTCTACAATGCACAGATACTCTTTGTTGAGTTTAAATTTTACAGTGATGAAGTTGGTTATATATAATGCACACTTAAATTTTGTTAAGTGACACCAAACTCGGGAAAATAGGATATGGAAAAAAAATAAAGTATATTTTATTACCTTTTTTTAATTAATGGAAATTTTCATCAGTGTATTACATCTGTGTGGAACATCAGTAACACACAAATTCATCCTCATCCTGAAAACAGTTTAAGGTTATTTGAGTCTCCAGCACTCTCACTCTCAGGATAGAGCTTTGTGAGAGTTACCGTTGAAGTATTTCAGGAAAAAGCTAGGAAGATGGAATAAAGAGCCTCAGCCAAAGTACACAAGTTCCAGTTCCAGTTTTCCAGATGCTGGACTTGTACTTGTTTGCACAGCTGACAAAATGAGTCTCGTTAATAAACTCGGTGAAGAGAAAGGTTAAGGTGACATCAGAGCCCACCAGAAACTACTAACCATTTTTTCTGAGGACAAACAGCACTCAAACTACGAATTAACAAGCATGGAAGAGCACTACTGATATTGAGATGCAAAAGGAATCACTGGGCTCTGATTCAGCAAGCTGGAATTTAGCTTCAGTAAGTGCATTCAAAATTTATTTTTAAATCACTACATTTAATATTAGCAATTATGGCAAGAACCTGTCCCAGAGATTCCTTTCAGCATCAAGCACAGCTGACAGGCTCACATACAGGATTACTGAAGCAAATAAATTTGGATATATGACAATTTTCATCATCTTTGGGCCCTCAGAATACTGGCAAGTACTTCTTAATGTCCATCAAGTCTGTGCAAGTCCAATTCCTTTCAGTGAGCTTCCAAGTCATTTTTAAATTCTCCTCAATATTTGGCAGTGCTGTACCAAATATTCTACTACGAAACTTAATATGAGAAAAATCAGGGCTATCCCAAAAGAAGTCTCAAGAGATTCCATCAGAAAATACAAACAGATTTTATGTCTGGCAGTCTCTGCATCCTGGGAAATGAATTAATTTAGCACTGTAGTTCTCAAAGTGTACTTTTCTAATGGTGAGAGCCTTAAACATGTTGAGGTATAGTAAGAGTTTGCAAATGTTGCGAAAATTTTTTATTACAATATAGAAAGACAGTAATTTTCCTTTTTTTTTTTTTTTTTTTTTTTTTACTTTATTCACAGGTATTTTGTTCTCCGATCTTAACCAAAATTTTACCAATGTAAATTAAACCCACGGAGGTAAACACCAGTCTATACTGAAATAAATCACAGCAGTGACAGCCTGCATCTTCAGTGCTTCACTGCATAGTATTAATAATCACAGCCAACATCACCTACAATGACTGGGTTTCAAATGCTCCTTTTTGAGCTGAATGTATCTTATGCCCCTCAGACTCAATCAATAGCTATGAATTAATAACACTTACGTCTCGTTGCTGCTCTGAGGGCATTTGCTGCCACTCCAGAGACAGAGCTACAGCCTTAAGATGTAAATTCTGGTTTTAAGTATCTCTGACTCATATTCACAGTTCACTGCCACTTCACACTCAATAGGGATTAAGTTTTCAAATATTTGTCTTGTCACAAGGTAGACATGCAGCATATTTCAAGTTCAACAGCCAGTGTCTGGAAGAGCATCATAGACCTGGGCATTTACAGAATTTTCAAAATAACACATAAGAATTGGTTTTGTAAATGCTACTAAATTGACTAACAAATTCAGTTTATGTCCCATTTGCATCAGATGCTACTGGGACATTAGTTTAAGAAATTACATTCTTCAAACTCCACATTAAATGCCATTTATTTATTTCACCTGCTCTCTCCCTCTAGTTGACTGCATACTCAGTCCCAAGCTGTATCTCTGCTTTAGGATTTCTGACTGACATTTTCTTAAGAATATGCCTCCCAGCTGTCTGCATTATCACCGTGTAATTTAGGCCAGACTCTTCAGAGAGCAGACATGTCTTTAGAAATTGCAGTCACATACCACTAATATTAGACTAAAACTGTCCCAACTTTAATTAAAATAATGTAGCTGTCCTGAGGTCATGATTACGTAGCCGGCACACAATGAGTGTGCACACTTCTCATCACTCTGAGTGCTGCACTTCTGCACTGGGATTTAAATGGTGATGCTGACTGGGACACATTATTTCTCCATAAACAGTAACAAAGAGCAAGACTGATGGAAAGAAATGCCACTTTCTATTAGCAGTTTGTGCTAAAAGCCAGTACCACACAGAGTTTTGTACATTTTTAGTGTGAAGCAGCTTCCCTGAAACTCGTCTGATATGGTACAAATACCTTTAAAAGTATCATCACTGCTGCAGCTACAGCTTGTTGATAACCCTAACCGCTACAGTAAATAACCTGATATAATATTAGGTACTTTAAACAGCCTAAATGACTACCTAAGGAGACTTCCAAGACATGTCTGTACTGGCCCTGAGGAGGAGCTCTCAGAGCAATCCCCTCTGCTGCACAACTCCTTTGTACAATATCACAGGGAACATCCCATTTGTCACACACAGGAACACAATCCATCTCGTACTTCATTTCACTTCCCATTTCCAGAGCCTAGATAAAGGCAGCACAGCCTGTACAGCTGCTGCAGTACAGCACCCTGTAACACCTGCTAAGCATATCATTGAGCTAAAGGGTAAATATTTCAGTTGCAGATGGAATTAGGGAATATTACTTCTCAGGGCATGTATATAGTGATGTCTGGGTAAAAGAGTTGAAGGCAGCTGAATAAAACCACACCAAACTGAAAAGTATCATGATCCCTGATCCATGAAAATTTTAACTGATTATCACATTTGTTTCTTGTCTTTCTGCAGCATTCCTCATGAAAAAAGAAAAAAAATGTTAAAAAGGACTTTTGTATTAAAAACAAGCACTTCTGTTTCTTCTTCCCAGCATTTATGGCAGAGCTAAAGGAAAGCAGTTAATTATTTAAAACAAATTGTGTCAGAGGATTAGTATTGTTGTTTAACACATTTCAGGGAAGGCAAATCCAAAACCTTCTGTAGCCACACTCAAAACCTTTAATAGATAAGGGGAAGAAAAAAAAAAAAAAAAAAAAAAGAAAAGAATTTTAGAAGAAATTCACAATTACAATGCCACAGACAAAGAAACCATATTATCACTACGCAGAATGCACAAATGAACCAAATGCATTAGGGATACAAAAGACAAACAAACCAAAGTGAAAACATTCAAGCTGAAAGTTAATGCAATAAGCCAGCAACCTGGAGACAAAGCTTTAACTTCCTCAAGGCTTCAGTTATACTGATGCATTTGAAGACTGCAAAGGTTTTTTGGTTTTGTTTAGATGATAAGGGATGGGCTCTTGGGAAAATTCTAATTCATCTAAGAAATATCAAATCTGAATGAAGAAAAAAAATCTGGGATGAAACTACATTTTAGAACCATTGAAAAGTACCTGAAATGGTTGCTGCTGGGATGAAAAAGCAGCAGAAACATTTGGAGGAAGCTGGGTTGCTATAGCGACAGGAGTACCAGTCTGCCCATCCTTTCCTGTCACAACCTTTACCTGAGAGAAATATTTTGGGAAAAAAAAAAAAGAAGGGAGAATCATTTTCTTTTTAGAAGTTTTTCTTTTTTTTTTAACTGTTCAACACACTCCATTGGTACTGATGGCACCTCACTGAAGAGGGGATAATAACTATACCACCAACAGTACAGCTTGTTTTGAGCACAGCCCATTTTTAGAGTTCTGTCTTACTTTTAATAGCAGAACAGAGCACAGCCTTGACTGTTCATTGTGACTTCTCGTCACTGGAAACAACGTTTTCTTAAATCCAGTTAACATAGAAGTGTGTTTTAAATGTAATGATTGCTGCTGCTAACAGACAACAAATCAGCATGACAGACAGTTTGAACGTAAGAGAGCTTCAACACTTATTTAAGCAATGAGCACAGCCACCATTCACTCTCCCCTTGAATTCCCAAAGAGATCAACCTTCCAGGCAAGGGATGAAGCGCGTTGCTTTAGCAGAAAGTGATAAAGAGGGGGAGAGGGAAATAAAACAGAAGGCGACAACAAAATACAAAGAAAGAACGTACTCAAAAGATGCCTTAATCTTTCAGAAGGATTCATCACTTGAAAACACATAAACACTTTTGCTGTTGGACTTTGCAAAATTCTCCAGCAGTTACAAGGACAAGCAGCTTCCACAAACAAAAGAGGATCCACCACGAGAAGGCAGTGAAGTACAGCACATTCTCAACCCGACACACCGCGGGGAGAGCCTCAACTCAGTTAAAGTGTAGCAGCACCACTGACTTCAAGGAACCTGTACCATTTACACCCACTAAAGAGCCCTCAAAGTGTGCAGATGGTAGTTAAAAATACCTGGTTATTTCAGCTGACAAACACGCAACCCAACAAGAACACCTAAACAATTTGACAAAACACAAACCAGGTGAAAAAAAAGATACTGAATATCCATTGTCAATAAATTACAGTAACAGACTACCTTTTATGTTACTATATAATGACTCCTTCAAAATTGTCAATAACTGTAGCAAGCAGAAATGTATTTTCCTAATCAAGGCGTTCAGACAACAAAAGCAATGAATAAATTAAACTTCAGCCATTATTCTGTTAAAATTTCCCACAAATTCCAGCTGAAGGCATGATTGCTAATGATTCATACCTAAGAGTCATCAAATTTCAGTGAAGGCACTCATTTCCCAAAGGTATTTAAAGCAACACAAGGTTCTTTACATAATACTCATTCTACAAACTGGCAGCTATACACCCTTAGACATTTTCACAAATTTTAGAAGATATTTACGAGTGCCAAGTGGTGCTGGGGCATCAGTTCTATCTACCCTGCTGCAACCACTTGCCATGTTGGCTGGTGGGCAGGCTCTGCACCAGACCAGTGCTCCAGCACCCACAGATGGGTACAAACATGCAGGAAAAGCTGCACAGCACCAGTGAATTCAAGCTAGTCAGTAATTTAAACCTTTGCATAAGTGAACTTGTCATTGTCCAGTCTGTAAGCGCCGGTTGTTAATCCTTTAAACAGCAACTCACACAGAGAGCTCCAGGGCACCCTGAATAATGTACTACATGACTGTGGATCTTTACACATGTTCTCCCTCACTAATTAGATTAATTCACATTTTTTTGTTGGCTGCAGCAACGTTGAACTTCAGTAATATCTATGATTAGAAGTCACACGAGGCAGGTTAACCTCTTGTAATGCTTTTGCTCATTCTTTTTCGGTTTGTCCAGGTCTAGTTAAGTGAAATTCAAATTATGATTCCTAGTCATAACCACTCTGAGAGCTTAAAACCATTTCCAAACTTCTACCATCTTTATTTATGTGCAACTAGGACAATTAAAGCTCCCTATTCTTTTATCTTAAATCCATAAATCTAACAGCACACTCAAACCAGCCCATCTAATCACACTACCCAGAACTGCATTCCCTCAGGCCAACTATTTTATGAAAAACTGCCATATATCATCAAGCAAAATGATTTTTCATGTCCTGTCCTATTCTTTAATACTTCACAATCCCAGTGCTACAACTTCATCTATGATTTTATTCCAACGAAGTTTCTTACCTCATCGTTGATGACCTCAGATTGTTCTTCCTCTTCTTCCTCCTCCAGATCCAAGTCATTTTGCCTCAGGTACGCTTGCAGAGGAACACAATGTTTCTTCTTAAAAGCTAAAAAGTCCATCATGTTCCCTTGAAGATGTTGCAGGAAAAACAGCTCAATCAAACATTCCTTAAAAGTTTCCTTAAGAATTTCCATCTGCTTGTGGTGATGATCCAAACATAGTTTTCTCATTTGAGCAGTCTCTTGGTTGGCAGGAGGAATCTCCTCCAACTTTTTGGGTTGTTTTTTCACTGCTGTGTTAGCTGTAGGAGTGAGAGGAAGACTCGACAGCCCCTGTGGCACAGCGGCCCGTGAAGGACTTGTGGGAGGAGGAGGCGATGTCATTCCAAACGCACTCGGTCCTCCAACTCCTGCTATCAATCCACCAGAAGTCCTGTCAAATCCAATGGGTCTACTCAGCTGCTGCCCTTGAAGCACTTGCTGCTGCTGTTGCATAAGTTGCCCCTGGATAATATTGCTGATTTGGGGCGGCAAGCTGGTCGTTGTGATGTGGCCCGGGCTAGTCAAAGACTGCATATTTGCCCCGCTGGCCACGGGGCTCTGAGGCCCGAGGTGGTGGATGGTGCCCCCAGACTGCGAGTGAGGCTGCGAAAGCCTGCGCTCCCTCACCGCGGCGGGCGCCCCGGACGACGGAAGCTGCACTTGTGCAGCAGCTCCTTGAGCGATCTGCGCGATTCCCGGTCCCTCTTGGTACACGAAGTGCCCGCCGTTGGAAGGACTCAGGCTGATCTGTCTCACGAGCACGCTGGCATCCACAAAGCCTCTGGTGGGGCTCTGGCTGCACATGCCCAGGCCGGGCCCCGGAGTGCCGGCCCGGACGTTGGGCAGCGCCTGCACGGGCACCGGGTTAGGCTGCGTGGGGCTCTGGGACTGCACCTGCTGAGGCAGCGGAGAGGTGACCTGGATGTACGAGGGGGATCCATGCTCGAAGCGCCTCTGCTGGGGGCTGAACTGAAAGCTCGGAGACGTCGGGTTGGGAAGCGGCAGCGGGGTGAGCGTTATCTGCTGGTTGCCCGAGGCCACCGGGCCCACGTTCTGCAGGGTGATGTTCACGTTCTGCCCGGCCACCGGGCTCCGGCTCATGATAAACTGCTGGATCTGGTAACTGGGCGACTGCGGCGCCGAGGGACTTGCAGAAGGCGCGAAAGAGGCCGCGGGGGACTGGGGTAAATTTGCCTGTTGTTCTTCTCCCTCACTGCCTGTGAAGGACCTGGATCTCTGGAGCTGGCGCTGGGCATTCTGAGGACCATTGCCATGGTGCATTCTCGCTGATGTAAGGTTTTACAGTATACTCTAAAGAAATACACAAAAATAGACGTTCAGGGAAGGTAAAAACTCTTCTGCAGTTGAAAATACTTAGCTACAACTAGAAAGATCACCTTAGAGTAAGAACTCTGTTATCCTGGTTTTGCAGTTAGTTAAAATGTTTCAAATGATCCAAAATGCAAAGCACAACAAAATCTCACTTAAATCCCTCATAAATTTCTCTAGCTAATACTGCTATTGAATAGCCTTACAAATGCTGTGTTTCCCTTAGCTAGGCAAAATGGCTTCAAATAATAAAAAAAAAGAACTAACAGGACTTTTTCCCTTGCTGTGGAACTTCAAGAAACTATGCTCTCCAGTACCAAAGGCATCTACTCTTTTCTCATGATCATTATTACCAATGTTGCAGTGTTTTTAACTCTTAATACAAAGTTATTGTAAACATAATTGCTAAAATATATAGTCCATTGTTTCAACAGCAACCAGAAATAAGAAAATGGACAGACTATTCAACTTCATTGTTGAAGCTACTGAAGGCCAAGTCATCTCAATGTATGTAAAACTACTATACTTGATGCTTAACTTTGACTTCTTTCCTGTAGAACACATAAAGAGATGAAAATTAACCAAATCTGCATTTCATTTGAAATGCTGTTTATCGAGTCAAGCTACCCAGAAATCCCAAAACGTTCTGGTTTTGTATTTCAATCACGGACAAACAATTCCAACGACATGCACTGACAGGTAGCTTCAGGGCTGGGAGTCACACAGAAATAGCAGCAAGAGAAAACGAAACCTGATGGGGTTGGTTTTTTATCCTTTCAAAACCTCTCACCTTTTTTGAAAGCAACACTTTCATTTTTAGCATCGCAGGCCAAACATACACAAACATGCTGCCACTCCTTTGTGTCCCTCACTCCAAGTTGCTTGCAAGTGTCAACAGGCAGCGGCACACTGGCACGCCAGCACTACTGGGAAGCGGTGGGATGCAGCGGGTGCTGCCGGCTCTCCTCTCCGCTGCCCAGGCAGGCACCTGCATCACAACCCTCCGCTCCCCTGTCCTGCGCTATCTGCCCAAGCCCTGGGGATGGAGATATTCCCCTTCTCGCCCCGGGAAAGAGGAGCAAAGCAGCGCTGTCACACACGTGCCAGCAGCGACAGAGAGCCGAGAGCCCGGGACCTCTCGCGCCGAGGGTACCGAGGAGCGCAGCCGGCACAGCGGCTCCTCCGGGCGGGTTCTGGCTCCCCCGTACCGGGGCTCATCCCGGCGGGTCTCGGCTCTCCCGCACCGGGGGCTCATCCCGGCGGGTCTCGGCTCTCCCGCACCGGGGGCTCATCCCGGCGGGTCTCGGCTCTCCCGCATCGGGGCTCATCCCGGCGGGTCTCGGCTCTCCCGCACCGGGGCTCATCCCGGCGGGTCTCGCCTCTCCCGCATCGGGGGCTCGGATCTCCCACTCTCCGTAGCTCAAACCTGAGCGAGCTCCCTCAGCAGAGCGGGAAGGGGGAAAAACTGCACTCATTACAGGCCCCTTTTCCAAAAGATTTAACAATACTGCAATTCTTCGAGGTATCGTGGTTATTTCGCAGCGCCGACACCAAATGATTAAGATTCAAACGATACCACCAGCAACAAGGTCTTATTATTTTAATTACCCGCACCTCACTAACACTTACGGCCCCAGTGAAAACACTTAATTAATTACAGGCCGATAAGGGAGGTCCCGAAGCAGGGATCGCCTTTTGTGTGCGAGCGGCGCGGCGGGGCCGCCCGGGCCAGGGGCGAACCCCGGCCCCGCCGCCGCCGTTCCGCGGGGACTCCCCCCGCCCGGGGCTCCCCCCGCCGGGGCCGCGCTCCCCCGGCCCGGCCCGGCCCGGCCCTGCCCGCCCCGCGTCCCCCGCCCCGCGCCGGGCGGGCCCGTCCCTCCGCGGCCGTCCCCGGTGCGGCGGCGGGGCTGCCGGGGGCCGTTCGGGGCGGAGCGGGGCGCGCAGCCGGGCCCGGGCGGGCCCCGCGGGCCGCACTTACCGCGGGCGCCGCGGGTTCCATTCGCTGCGGGCAGGAAGCGCGGGCGGGGGCGCCGCTACCAGCGCCGGCAGGAGACAAACCGCGTCCCGCCGCGCCTGCGCCGGCAGCCGCGGGCAGAGCCGCGCCTGCGCCAGCGCCGCGCCTGCGCCCGCCGCGGAAACGGCCCGCGGCTCCTGTCGCGATAGGAACGGGCTCGGCGACAGGGCAGAAATAATTGTATTTATTGTAGCAGAGGCAGGGGAGGGTAAGGACACAGCAAAGGGTCATTTCTGTCCGCGCAGGGAGCAGGGCTGGCGTTCGTCTTCAAGACACGCTGTGAAAATGCACACTTGGCAGCTCGCGGGGTTTGTACTCCGCAGGGCAGGAGAGGCTGGGAGCGCCTGGAGCGGGGCCAGCCGAGGGAAACAAAGGTGATGAAGGGGCTGCGGCACCTCTCGTGCGGGGAAAGGCTGAGGGAGCCTCGAGAAGAGGCGGCCGAGGGGGAACCCCATCCCTCCATCCCTGTCAGTGTCTGCAGGGAGCTCCGGGCGCGGACCGGCTCTGCTCGGTGGTAACAGGACAAGAGACAACGGGCACGCACTGATGCTCAGGAGGTTCTCCCAGGACATGAGGAAGGACTTCTGGTACATCGGATGGAGCGATACTGAAGCACTTCAGGCTTTTCTTTACATCGGCACGAGCACAGATTTTATTCTTGGACTGTAAACACTGCTTTACCTTAAGGCTAAAGGTCCGCACAGAGCCTTTGATAAGAAAAAAGTCCCCATGAAATACATTCGTGCCTGAGAGAAAACAAATTCACCAATCAGACCACCAGTGATTTACTGTTAAATCTGAGAAAAATTATTGACAGTAGAAGTAAACTTACAGAAATGTATTTGAGAAACTTCTTTTTCTAGTAGTCATTGTCATCAGCTTGAAGTGATGTATATAGATTTGAATACACTCAGAATTATGGTCTTTAGCACAGGTTTGTCTAACACGGAGAATGACCACCTTCATTCTAGGATAAATACAAAGTGAAGGCTTAGGTACCAAAAATACATAATTAAAAGTGCCCGGTCTCAAAATTCATAGCTATCAATAATCTTGTCTGAAGACAATTCATATCCTATCACTTAAAATAAACAGCTCACCTCCCTTATTTATAACATACTGGAAGTGCAAAATTATACATCCATGGTCATATTGTCATAACATTGGGGAAATTCATTTTCCTAAGTGTATGGAAATGCAATAAATACAACCTATATTAGTCACAGAATTAGGAGAAGGTATTTACTAGCATTTGCCTGTATACCAAGTTATTCAGAATTCTAAAATCTAGTTATGTTTCAGCTTAGTAAACACTCATGCAAGTAACTCTAACAGCAGTGAGGAATTAAAAGGAAAACAAAACAAAACAAACAAACAAACAAAAAAACCAAGCACAAAAAAGACCCTAGAAGCCCTCAGGTCCTCACAAGGTAAAGCAAGTTTCTACTTAAACTCACCTTTCCCTGCGGACTTGCGATGGTTTTTATGCAATGATTTTTTCATTGCTTTCGAGAGTGATAAACATAGTTACAGGAGTTATTGACATCACTGACATGATCCAAGACCTTTAAGAAAAAAGCAAATAATCGGGCAATGCACAGGACTATTAACAGTTTTACAACACAAGATACAATCTAGTTCAATGCACCTCACAACCCTCAGGAGAACGTTTGGTAACTTAAATGTTTCAGAACAGGAACAGATCTATCAGCAGGCTCAAATTACCTCTCCCAAGTGTTTTGGTATTTAAATTTGCACAGAACTGTTTAATGTAAATGCATTAAAAACAAGGTACTTTACAGAAGCCACTTGACTGTTGTACAGGAAAGTAAACACCACTTTTTTCTAAAGGTTTACATAAAACGAGAGAAATCCCCATACCTGGTCCACCAAGCCAGCCAGGTGTTCTAACTGAGTAAGAACCATGGTGTTTCCTGAGTCATACAACTCTCAATCTAAATAATTTCTTAGCTCAGACAGTCTCTCTTCTGTAAACATTCTAGAACCCTCTTTTACATATTCAGAGCAGAGAACCTTATGGAAACGTGTTTTGAAGTATTCAATAACATAAGGCATGATGTCAAAAAAATTTTAGTCATCCTAAAATCAAGTTGAGGAAAGTCAGATTACAGATGTATTTGACACCTTTTGCTGCAGATGTTGCTTTTGATTGATTAAAACAATGTCAATAAAAGGGTAACATTATCATTGGAACAAGCAAATCTGTTACTAGATATTGTTACCTTCTGATTTTCTCTATGAGCTGACAGTTCAGGATTTCTACTGAATTTAACTGTGAACACATATCACTGGTTCCCAAACAAGCCTAGAAATAAATAAACCACTACCTTTTCAAAATTCTGTCTCAGATCTAGTAAAAAACTTATTTTTTTATGTATCATTAAATAACTGTTCACATTTTTAATGTTGCAGTACCTGAGATAAAAAGTCTGTTGAACAATCCCCACCCTGAGCAGCCAGTTCTTGAATCATATGTTTAATACTCTTTTTCAACAGCCTCTCTTCAATAGAACTAGCTCTTACAAGCCTGTAAAAGAAAAGAAACCCATTACATTCCTTGTGCTCTCAACATAACCTTCCAAGAAAGGAAACAGTCACTCGAGAGAAGCTTTCAAACACATCTTAGAACTACACAAACAGCATCTCATCACTGGTGGATCTGAAATCCGATGATAATCAAGAATGACATTTCTTGTTTATCAAGGGCTGAAAACACCCACATTTATTTTGGTTGTTCCAACACTGAAGCCCAGATGGCTTGTTAGATGAAAGAGGGAGGGAAAGACAGGAACAGAAGCAGCAGTGTGGAAAGGACATGATTTTTATTTCCACTCTAGTCTGAATGGAAGGTGTATGATATAATCTTTGAAGGGACCTTGAAAGACCAAGTTACTTAAACCAGAAGGGTGGCCTCAACCAAAAATCCTAGTTTCACCCCAAACCATCTTCTCTCTACTTTTGATTTTAAAACACCAATTTCTTAGCAGGAAATTCACCTGTATGTATGGATATCTCTGCCTCTTGCAATTCTGTCACGCCATCCCTTAGTCTTTGTGTCCATCAGCAGGTCTAAAATCAGTGTCATAGAAGACAACAGTAACCACATCTGTGTGACTGACACCTGTGGAAGAAGGGTGGGAAGACAGGATAGCACAGAAGGATCACTTTTTTATGAAGTTTTTAATGAATTTCTAAAATGGGAAAACAAGCAACTTAATTACAAATTCATATATAATTAAGGATAAATCTCTAAACAAACTTTTTTTAACAGAGTGAGAAGATTGGGAAAATTGCTTTCTTATTACTTCCCCAACCTATATTAAGCATGCAAACATTTCAAGTTATCTGACTTCCCACACTGCAGATCTACACAATTCATAATGAATCTGTCTACCATTAAAGCTATTAATTTATGGTGCAGTAAGCCAGATAAAAATCTAAAGATCTATTACAGTAATCACATCATGTTCTATGACTAAGCACACCTGACTGAATAGTTATTCCTGTACGTGCTCCATCATTTTTCTTGTCTATTGACTAAATCAAATCCCTTCTGTTGTGCTGCCTTCTGTTGCTTTAAGGCAAAGTATTCTTTTATGCTTTATACTGCATCTAACAGAAAGCATAATAATACAATTTGAAATAAAAAATAAGAAAAACTTCCATCTATTGTTAATGTTTGCTCAAATTGTAGGCCCCAGAGGATACACAGAATCTAACTGGGGAGGGAAAGGAGCATACTTTCAATTTATCCTCAGGCAATGCCAGGGCACTCTACGAAAAATAAAAGCCCCTGGAGTAAGGCTGAGGAACTGCCAACATAAAAACACCAACTACACTTAAAGTACTAACAATATAAATAGCTACAGATAATGAAAGCAAAAGCAGTTAATCAAATGGCTATTGTAAAAAAGAAATCTGCATGTGAAGCACAAATTGCTCATAAACGTAGGATAACTAGTGGCTAACTCCTTGGAAACACTCTAGATGCCTCAGCAAATAGCAACATGACTGACATATTTCATATATAATTACATATTTGTGCTACAGCTATATACATAATTTGCTTCAATAAATAAGGAAATTATGCAAATGAATCTTGCAAATGTATTAGACTTCCCTTTAGCATTTCCCCTCCCACCACGAGCATGTACTCACTATTAGCTTGAGTAAGAGATCCTCTTACCAGACAATGCCAGCTGTGAGCAGCACTCTCACTAACTCTCACTCACATGAGGAAATGGAAATTCAGGAAAAGCTCCAGGATGCTGAGCATTGCAATCACGTGTGTCAAAGTCAGCACCTGCTCTCCCTTCTGCTTTCAGCCTCCAAAGCAGGACAGCCAGAGCTCCCAGCTTGCCTGAATGAATGAGAACCTGAGAGTTCTGCAGGTCACACTCACAATTAGAGAGCCCCTGCACACAGGTGTAACCAGTGGGGTTTAAACCTGGATCACGCTGCACCATCTCTGTTCCTCCAGACTGAACTGCAAGAGCTTCACTCCATGGGTCCATGTGTAAGGATCTCCTCCATACAAACATGGAGGAGCAACAGCTACAGCTGGGAACACGCACAGGTCTCTATAAAACAAATCAAAAGTTTTTATACTAATTTTTAAGAGCTTGGGATATTAACTACTCAAACCCAGTAATATTTGCAAAGAAGCACAAAGCACCTGGCTAAAGTTAAAGTAGAAAGTAGGCTAAAGAAAGTAAATCAGGGCATGAAGTTTTATGTTGACATCAAGTAAATGCAAAAACACTGAAAAGGAAATTACCACTATCCATAAAGCTTCTAAGACAAGCTTAGTACAACTCCTACTTTTTTTTTTGTCAGCATTAACACAACAAATACTAGATATGTCAAAATAAAGTAGGATTTTTATATAACTAATAACAGTTGCCATGGAACTATTGAGAGTTTTAGATCCCAGAATGATCCAAAATTATACATCTGAGATGCAAATAGGTTCAGCATGGAGGAATGTAGCCTGCAAAGAGGATAAAACGAGACAGCCTATCTATCATTTAACATTTTACAGTTGTTCACATAAATACCATGTTTTGGAGGGTAGCACACACCCATCAAATCTCTGCAAAGACTGCACATGGATTCGTATCAATTACCTGATAATAACATCCTTCAGGGCAATCTGTTGCTGTTTCAGTGTCAGAATGAATTCCTGCAATGGATCCTTAGAGCCTCAGAAGTGCTGGAATATGGAAGGCAATTTGCAAAGCCAGCCCAGCACCACTTGTCAATCCTGGCAGAACAATGCTGAGAGATTTTTCTTTCACTGATCCAAGAGCAAGTTTCCAACAGGTCTCTGCCCTGTTCCAGTGTTCTGGAACAATGAGGCTCATTCCAGAAGTCTATTTCGTCCAGGCGTTCCTTTAGTTGTCTTTTTTCCCCTGCGATACCCTTTAAATTCAACATTCTTTTCTGAATCTAATGTGACCAGATAAAGCTTATGCAAAAAACAAAGTTGAAATTAGGATAATCTAGTTCATGCAAGAGTTCTATGAATGGAGAATAGAGCAGGAGAAAAGCTGACACTTGTGATACAAGGACAAATGTTAGCTTTGGTATTGCAATGAAAAATAAATCTGCTTTCCTACTCCATGCCTACTGGCAAAAATATTATTTTTAGTCAGTAAGCTGAGCTGAAAGAGATACCCAGCTGAAGAGCATATGGCAGCAGGGATTCTGCTTCCCCCAACACACAGAAGAAACACACTATACTGTGAAATTCAAGTACACCAATCGCTCTGATGCTCCAGTCATCTCTGAAGGATTACATGGAAGGGGCATAACAGAACTCCCACACCCCTTAGTCATCTTTGGAGTCTGGAGACAGCAGGAGAACTCCCCAGAAGATGCTAATAAGGGTCAAACTTCTAAATGGAGCAAAGCCTTAACTAGGTTAGGGTTTCAAAAACACTGCAGTTGTAAGAGCTGATTTCAATATAACTGTTTTGTATATGCTCTTTCCAGGATACCAAAGATGTCTAAATAGAAAAGAATGAGTTCTTTTTCTGTTTTACATATATACTTCAACTTCCAAGTCCTTAATTTCATTAACTGCCAGTGCTCTGTTCTGGCAGAGCAGCCTAAGAACACTAATGCAGGACATCCTTCTTGTCACCTGTCACAGCCACGTGTCACATAAGCTGTCTTGGGCTTCACTAACCATACTCTTCTCGTATCAGGCTAATTTATTGTAGAAACCTCTATGGTGCACTACAGCAGAATTACATTTGCTCCAAAACTCAAAACTGAACCCTCCTAACTTCCTTTCTGAGGTAAGACTCAAGAGCAAAAAACCAAATTAGCTCAAAATTTAACGCAGCATTTTTTTCTCCCTCTGTCCTTCCTTCCCCCTCTAGCCTCCCCCTCCCCCCCCAAAAAATAATCTTTTAAGTGTTTTGCAAGTACATCTGAAAATTAAGTAAAAGGAGAAGATTTCATTATTCTGCTTAGGAAACTCTAGTCCAGAAGTAATTTTCAGTGCTTGACCAAAACCACAAGTGAATTCACTCTTGAGTGTGGCCAGAAAGATCAAAACTGAGCTTTCATAAATGAAAAGAACTATAAAGCAATAAGAAGCACTCTGCTTTCCCTCAGAAGACTGAGGGAGAAGACTTTAAAGGCATAAAGTCTTTAACAGTGATCAGTTTGAAAACAAAAGATAAAAAAGAAACAATTCTGAATTAACCCTCTCAGCCCTCACAAAGATTACTCTTTTTCATTTGTTACTTTAAAAAATATCAATTAAAAACAAATCAATCACCTGAACACTACATACCTATTTGGTTTGAGCTTCACTGGTTCAAGTCTGGGTGATGAAGGGGAGCAGATCTCCTCTATAAGCATTCCAGTTACCTTCAGTTTTGGCAGCATTTGTGCTTTGTTGCAAGTAATTTGGTTTTCCACCCCAATCACATCAAAGACAGACCAGTCTGTATGCTTAAGTTACAGTAAAAGAAAAAAAAAAACAACATAAAGAAATATTTTACTACTATTCAGCTGTAGTTAAAAAAAATAATATTAATAATACAACAGTATCTGGTAATGATGAAAAAGCTCCCAGCTGATGGCAGAATTAAAGTGGAAGGTGGAAGAGCCACGTGTCATGTGACACTGCAGAGAGCAGCTGCCGTTACTTTAAAAGGCTCCAAGAACACACACCATGGAAATAGAGCATTATGATCGTGTTACCAGGAGTCACAAACAGGGCAGCGCCCTCAAATGACAAGCTCTGCAGTTAATTCAGTGCTCGTAACTAAAACATTTCCCTTTGTAGGACTGGCATTCCAGAGCCATCTATTCCCACCTTGACATATTAACCCTAAAATAAAACCACAAAATTATTTTAAGTTTTTACTCAATTCTGTCTAAAAAGCACATTTCTAAAGAAAGAAAATAACTGCAATCCCTTTAGGAGTACTCTTTAAAGTTTACAAACAGTGGAGAGGTAACCCCAAAATCCCAGATCCTCAGTGATCACATCCTAACCATGAAAATGCTGCCTATTCTTTTCTGGTTGAAAATATCAAATTCACATTACCCTCTTGGCAGTTATCATCTTTCACCCTCTTTCTTGAAAAAAATCAGTTTCCATCCACTGCATTTCTTCCAAAATATAACCATGGTTTGGTTTTGGCTGTGGGGCCTCATGGAGTTTGGGGAGATGTTTCAGAGACCATAAACCTTCTTTCCTCATGCTGTTATTCACTGCAGAATTTCATTTTCCATCAAGTAAACATAATTAAACTTATGTTTCCTACTGCACAACACAAAAGCAAGACAGACAATGTGAAAAAATGTTAAAATGTTACAGGGATAATCAATAGAAGCAATTATTCAGTCCTTGGAAAGATTCTGTGGTGTTTGAAGTTGCACTTTATTAAAAGATAATGAATAATGTATTTTGTGCAGCTGTTTGTAAAATCTCTGAAGGACTTTGTGAGACAGCAGTAATATGAGAAATCAGTAGAGAAGCTTGGGATGCAGAGCTACTCAGTCTTGAGAACTTTTGTTTTTCCTCCTAAAATATAGTACCCCTCTCGTCGGAAGTGCTGGCTGAGTCAGTGAGAAATTTCACAGAATTTAAATACTCTGCCAGATGGCAGATGGACAAAATTCTCTAAAAAGTTCATATAAAAACACATTTAGTTGCTAGCACTTTTGTTAACACATGTAAGCAACCTGCAACTGCTGGCAAGTCAACACAAGCTGCATAAATTTTCATTCTCATTCCTCCTCCTCCTCCCTTCTTCTAAAACGGCGCATAAATATTTAAAATAATGGATTCTGTTTAATTAAATCTCCTTCTAGGACTTCATTACAAGAACAAATGCTACTTCCCTAGAGAATGTGTCTTATTCCTTCTCACCCCTTTCCTTTCTTCAAGAAGAATCATGTATATCTGCAGCACTAATTAAAACCAAATGAGAGACACAGGTACTCTCAGAGCATTCTAAATTTAAACGAATACAAAGTCTTTTTGTAAAGAAAGATTCATACCACAGCTGTCTGAAGCAAATTATCAGGCTTGGAAAAGTCATCTGCAAAAACTACTGGAATTATTTGTTCCTTTCTCCCCAGGCTGGAGTGATAAATCCTGCCACCCACAAAGTCTCCACACAAAACACCAAGGCCAACGCTTCCCATACAAGATAATATACAAACGCTGTATAATATAAATGTTGTATAATATACAAATATACCTGTTGTTGTGAGGGAACTGGAGCTGGTACCACAAGCACATGGTTCTTATCCCAGCCTGCTGGTTGTACCTGCTGGGGCAGAACTGGGTTCCTGTTGTGTGGAGCAGGTAAGGAGCTGAGCAAACTTGACAACTTTGGTCCATTTTGCTGTTGGTTTTCCTCCTGGCTAATCTGCTGAGCCGCTTGAGGGACAGGAGGGCATTCCACCTGCAGAGAGACTTTTAAAAACGGCAATTTCAGGAAAGAAAATAGTGAAACGGCAAAGAGAACCAAAGAAAGTGGCAATACGGCCTGTTACATGGCTGGTGAAATGAGCTTTTCACCACACCCCAATACATCTGCCTGCCTGGAAGCCCTGAAGGTGACTCAATCAGCACGCCAGCCTAGGGTGTACTTATCCGCTCTTCCACCTGACAAGATCTTTGCTAACAACACCCTGCAGAGAGCTGACAACTACACAACCAATCTCTATCAGGGTATCAAATGACCAAAAGGGAAAAATTTCATGCAACAACATTAATTAAGGAAAGCAACAAATTAGGCTCAGAGGGTACAAATTTAAACCCAGTGCCTGGAAAATGAGATGTGCAGCACTTACTAGACTCTCCGAGATTTTCTCCAGAGGGTTTTAAAAATGTGTAACAATTGGTATTAGATATAATGTTACAATTACAGAAAATCTCATTAAAGCAATTATCCTTAATTACAAAGCTTAAAACTTACACTTAATCTTAAATCATTAATATAAGCATTAGATGTACCAGCATTATTTTAAAGTTCATGACTTTTTTTTTAATTGCTGTCAGAACTAATTATGAGTCTCTCAGTGAAGTACTATTTTGGAACTGAAATAAAGTTAACATAATAAAGTATCTCACTATCAATAAAATGGTGCATTGGACTACCACTTCCAAAGCTCTGTCCACTCTTATATCTTGATTTAAATTGTACATTCACTTTATTTTGCTACAAAATGGGGCTTATGATTGCAGAATTGCTTCCCGCACAACTGTAAAGGGAGTTGATCTCAATGGTCACTGACCTTTTAACCCAAATTAAACACTTGAATTTCTTAGTAGATTTATCCAGTTGCTTTATCTCTAGCAGCCACACCTGGAGGGCTCCTGCAGCTCATTCTGAGTCTGGACTGGCTATATTTGTACTTCGAAGAAGATGCAGGATGGTGAAGCCTTGGGCTCTCTCCAGCGCAGGCACTCATGGGCTGCAGTCACGGAGAGAGGCCGGTGCTGTCCCACGCACGGGAGATGACGGACGCTGTGACAGGACGGTGCCGCCTGCTGTCACTCCGGCCAGTTCCAGACCTCCCGTTCCATAAAGCAGCGGGGCGGGATGCTCCATGCTGTAAAGGACATTCCAGCCCCGTGCGCGGCGTGTCGGTGCTGCCTCGCAGCAGAGCAGGCAGCGCGGTGCCCTGGCCCCTCGCATCGCTGAGAGCCCCGTTCCCCCGCACCGCCACGAACCGCCCGCCACCCACGGCCGGCCCCTGGCCCCGCACAGCCTTGTGACATCCCGCACACCCTGCACCGCCCCCGCACAGCCTGACCCGCTCTGCACAGCCTTGTGACATCCCGCACACCCTGCACCGCCCCCGCACAGCCTGACCCGCTCCGCACAGCCTTGTGACATCCCGCACACCCTGCACCGCCCCCGCACAGCCTTGTGACATCCCGCACACCCTGCACCGCCCCCGCACAGCCTTGTGACATCCCGCACACCCTGCACCGCCCCCGCACAGCCTGGCCCGCTCCGCACACCCCTATTCCTCCCGCAGCCGCTGCGCCACCCCCTGAACCCGGGCCCGCCCCGCGCTCCCCTCACGCCCCGGGCCCGCCGCGCTCTCCCGCAGCGCCCCCTCGCGGCCGCCCCTGGCCCCGCCCCGCGCGGCGATACCATTCACCTCCCGCCGCGGGGGGGGCACCCCCGCCAGCCGCTCCCACCCGCACAGAGGGGGAGCCACGACCCGTAAGCTTTTTTTTTTTTTTTCCCCTCTCTCCAAATAAATTTTCTCTTTGATTTCAATTGTGGTACATATCACAGCTTTGGGGCCTTTATTACAAGTAGATAAAGGTAATTTTTTTTTTTTTTTTTCAGATTGAAAGCCATGGAGAAATGGAGTTTTGGATGGAAGATAATGCAGAGTAGGTCAATAGTATGGACCAGCAAGGGAGGTAAAGGAAAATCCAGGCAGAAACCTTCTCCAGGGCACTTCTACACCCTTCCTCTCATAAAATTGAGCAAGGTCTTAGTGATAAAGTAAAAAACTCTAAAGAAAATCCAGATATAATGAACATGGGAACTCTTTTTTTAAAAGAACAGCTGTGCCCCCAAAAAATCCCCACCAACCCCCAAAATTCCTGCAATACCAAAAGAATCATTCTGGAAGGAACCATAAAATTAACAGCTTTGGCCAAAAACCAAAAAATGTGGGAACAAGGAGTTGACTCCTCATTTTCAGTAAGTATCACAAAGTAAGTCTCCTCACAGACTCAGCAAGGGAAGTGTATCAAGCACTTGTACCAGTATCCAAATGCCTGGAGCCTTGTTCCAGCCCTTCAATAGTGTTCTGCAGGCTGCTAAGGCAGGAGGGTGTCGTTTCTTCTGCCACCTCCAGAGACTTGGAAACAAGAATCAGAAGTTAAATCACAAGAGGGGAAAAAAGGAGCACGAACTCCAGAGCATGCAATTCCTGAAAACACGGAAAATTAAAATTGATTCCCAGAGGATGGCAGTGCTCAGACATGTGCCTCCCATATCACTGCACACACTACCTGTCCTGAGGAGCCTGACGGGATTGAAGAGTTCACAACCCCGGGCCTGATTAAAGCCCAGAGAACTCAGGACCATTTCTTTCACATATGCTAAGTCAACTCAAATCTGGATCCTGCAGATGGCTGAGGAAGATTTCCGGGTTACATCTCAGGCAGCAAGGGCCCAACTACACCTGGAGCTGTGGATTTATATCCTTGAACCTGCCCAAGTACGAGGGCAATGCTGGGAGGATGGCACCTCCCACAGGAAAGGTCTCATCTTGGAATGTATGGCTCAGTCCACATTTGAAACTGAAGCTCTCTCACTGAGTAAGGAATAATTTCTTTCTGACTTGCAAAGCTCTAGAAAACACAGAAATTTGTTTCAAAACCAAAAGAGTTCATAGCAGTCAGCATGATAGCGAGTTCCTAACCCATAGTTTGCAAATCACAGAGTATCCTGAGTTGGAAGGGACCCAAAAGGATCACCAAGTCCAGCTCTTAAGTGAATGGCCCAGAAAGGGATCGAATCCACAACCTTGGTATTTTTAGCACCACACTATAACTGAGTTAATCTCAGGGTCATGCATGTTACTCGATAGGAAAACCATGGACGACATGAAAAATAAAAGCTTAGAGATTCAGTTAAAGTAAAGGTAAATTATTACCAAAAATTCAAAAGCACATGAAGTTGTAACTACATAATAAAAAAAGGGTATATTAAAATTATTTGCCCCATCTTTAAGTAGAGATTATACATATTTAAAATACTATTTTCCAAGTAAACATAATAAAAACATTATTCAAATAACAATTAAGATATCCTGCATTTTAAGATGTTTTAAGAAAACTGCTTTCCCACTACACTTTTTTCAAGTATATCAGTCAGGTGAATCGGTCAGTGGTATAAAAAGCTTCTGTTTCTTCTGCTGCACTGCCTTCCCCACCCAGTTTCTCCTGGGCACCTAGTTCTCATTCTACAAGCACACAAACTCCTGTTTCACTGGATTCTTGGATTTAGAAAGGCCACTTTTTGTAGACAAAGGGAACTTCAAGCAGCAAAGGTCCCAGGTCCAGCCACTTGCTGGCTCAGTCAGAATCATCACCACAACCATCGCTGCCTTCGAGATCGCTGCTCTTCTGCAAAGCAAAACACAGAATACTTTGTCAGTGTTGCATTTACAACCACAGACTGACCTAAAGCAAAGATAGTGCCTTGAAACTTCTCCACAAGTGTAAGGAAATAGTCCTGAATCCCAACTTCATGGGTTAGACCCATCTATTATAGTAAACATCTCTGGTGGTAAAGATGTCTTCTTGTAACAAAAAATGTACTTCGGCTTACAATTACCAGCAGAAGAAATTTCTTTTCACTTACATTTACAACTCTGTAATTAAAACCTGCAGTATGTGGGAAACTTAAAAGTGGGATAGTAACATGAAATGCTGATATTAAAAATAAATGCAGGTGAGACAACTTCCATGTTCGGGTTTTTTATGCAAGTCCCTCAAAAGGTAAGCTTGTTATATTGTCTAAAGCCAGCTTTGAGAACTTTGTCTGCTGCAGAGAATTTATGTCCAACCTGTACTGCAGATAAGCCAGGGCTCAACAATACATGTTTAAAAGTGAAGTCAGTTGCACAAAGCAGTACTAAGTAAAAACTACAAATGCTAGAAACTTACAAGGAGACTGAAGTCAGAGCTCTTCTCTGGGAGCCACTCCTTCAGGAGTAAGGCAATATGGTGCAATTAATTTGGGAGGTTTATGTATTTTTTTTTTTTTAAGTGAGTATTTTAACTGATATGACTTATATAGAAGTATTTTTATAAAGAGAAGCTAGCATAGTATATATCTATATATACTAGTATGGTATATATCTATATATATGTGCCTGTAGTTACCCTTTTTTTTCCCCCTCATCACCACTTGCTGAAAACACTGAATCCCACGAGTTTAACACTGGCAATTCAATATCCTACTACAAAACAAATTCCAAGACCCACAGTTGACCTCATACCAGCAAGCACAGCTCACTGAAGTGCAAACAGCCTGCAAAATCTCACCAGAGTCTGTCATATCACGCCTTATTTATCCTTCCCAGACAGCTTGTGCTAACCGTGATGCCAAACCCAAACTTGGTCAGGTCTCTCTGCAGGGAGCAGAACCTGCCTCCTTCCAGGAATACCTCAGGGATTGGGAACCTGGCAGCACCAGGTCCTGCCAACATCACCCAGGTTCAGGACTCTGAGCCACACCGTCTCTTTGGGTCTCACTAAACCAAACTAAAGCGGTTTTTGCCATGACCTCCTGCCACAAACACCCCTCTCACATATCCAGAATTCAGTAAAAAAATTACCCCAAGTACAAAAATAACCTTGAGAAACTTATGGTATCTTGCTAGTGCTATTCAACAAGGCTGTAAGTTCTATATTATGTGATGAAACTCTCTTCTTGAAATCAAGCAAAAAATGGCAGAGACATAATTAAACCAAACATTTTGCATTTGTTACACAAAATAAAGCTAATTTTAAGGACTCTGTTAAATGGAAAAAGGCCATTATTTTCTTCTGACTGCACTACACAGAAGTTTTAGCCCTGCCCATCATTCATTCTTCAAGGACTTGCCAGCCTTTAACTGAAATTTCCTTTTTGTATTCTACACCTTTGCTGTACTGCACCTCTCAGCTTACAGGAGTTCCTGTTGGTACAAATCCAATTCTATAATGTCCCACTTACTCAGAAGTTGTTCTCATGGCCTATTTTCAGCTCATGGCAGATTAATTTAAAAGAGCTGGTCCTAAATTTCCCTGATCCCAAACCTTATCTAGTAACAAAATGAGAATTAGCCCAAAATCAGAGAATACAAAAAGCCAGCAGGTATTTAAAGCAAAATTGTCAACCTGAAACCTAGACTCCCAAACACTTTCACAACAGCAAAGGCTGGCAATGTGTCATAATTTCTGTTGCTAGTTTATGATTATACAAATTGCTTGTGCTTAAAGCCTTCCTTCCTCCCTCCTCAACTACTCCCTGTAAAACCCTGCAAGAACAATGTTTTGTACAGTTCATTCCACTATCATCAAGTGCACAAAGACAGAAAAGATTATACACATTTCATACACCAGATGACTGTCATTTCCACAGCATTTCATGGAAAACAAAAATGTTACAAAGAAGAGATGTTTCAACTTGACAGCTTCCATTTGTAAAATAATGGCTTCAGTCATTACCTTTGAATTTTTGTTGTTAGCTTGCATCTCAACAGCAGACGAGTTGAAGTCATGAATGGGGAGGGTGTTTAGCCAGTTTGCCATGGATTTCTCCTCCCTTTCTGTGTTGATAATGGTAGGATAGATGTACTGCTCTTTGAAAACAGCAATCTTCTCCTCCTCCTCTGTCCATTCCAGTGGCTCATGCAGCCCATCATTCCCAAAACGCCTGTTGTATTTTTCAAAGTGCACTTTCTCCAAAACCAGCCCAAGTCCCGGGGCTTTGGGGACGTCGACCTTCTCCTCTCCCCAGCTGCGTTCCATGATGGACTCAGCAGCATAACCTTTCACAATTGCTATCACCAGCCCAATCATCTTCCTGATCTGGTGCATCATGAAACTCTGACCTTTCACTTGGATCACTGCGAATTCCACGTTCTCCCTGACGAAGGGCTCTCCGCAGTACATCTCCATGATGTACCGCTTGGCACTGGGGTCCCTGGGGCCCTTCTGTGACGTGAAGTTGTGGAAGTTGTGTGTCCCTTTGTAGCAGGCCAGCAGTTTATTGACCCTTTCAAGGGTCTCTCTGTCCAGCCTATAAAGCTCTTCCTGCACATCGTGGTCCTTATGGGCAAAGGCAAACGTTGGCAGCATGTAAGAGTAGGTTCTGGCATCACATTTGTTCTTGGAGTTGAATCCCCCAGTGACTCTCTTCAGGCCTGGATTTAAAAGTGACATTAGGTTTTTGAATCAGGAGGTTACAGATTGATTGTGATCTTGCTCCTACCAACAAGAGTATTTTTAAACAAAATACAAACAAAAACCAGATTTGTTCAAAAGGACCCCAAATTCAAGCTAATAGAAGGGTGTTAAATTATACATATATAATTAAAATATAATGGTAAGGGAGAGACCTTCTGCAAGAGAAAGCTTTTCTTGAAAATATTTTCTCTGCCCATTTCAGCGTTCTTACCCAGAATTCTGATGTGAGAAGGAAGATGATTATTGATCTTTTCTAAGATGTCATCTATTAGCCTGACCTTCAGTGACACAATCTGTCCAGCTGCAGACACCCCCTGTAAAAACCATCATACACAAAAATCCATATAATTATGGAAGCTTTATGATAGCACTTGCAGAATTGAAACAGCTGAATAACAAGATTATCTGCTTTTAATTTCATTTACTAGTGGACAAAAGGAGAAGTTTCAAACAACATTCACTGTGAATAGCACCTGATGCTGGATCTCCCTCTGGACAATGCTTACCAGACCATCCCAGGAGCAGAGGTGTGTAAACCCCAGAGTTTAGGAGTGCACAGCCCTGCCCAACCTACCTTATCTGTTCGAGCACACCGCTGGAAAGACATCTTCTTCATATCCTCCCCGTGGTTTTCTGGGATGCATCCTGACTGAACAAGGGCAGAGACTAGGTCATCTTCAATTGTCTTGAACTGTGAAGATCCCAAGTTTCTCTAAGAGGCCAAATGTAGTAAAAATAAGAAACAGAACAAATCGCAATAACTGGATAAATGAAGATGGAAATTTCGTTAATCAAACACTGTTGTGAAAATATTTAGAAGTCTTCCCTCTGCAGCCTTAAGAGGCTTAAGAGCCTTAAGAGTCATTATCTAACATTATCTAACAAACCTAGCTGTATTTTACCAGAGAGTGTTAATAATAAATCATTCTGATTTAGCTGTTTCTGTTATGGCAAATAAGGGCTCATTTCTAATTTCACTGTACAACACTTCTGGAGGTTTTTGATGATTCCTTCAACTGCAATACTGTCCTACTTCCTGCAAGTTAGCAGCTGCTCCAAACCCAGCCTGTGCAAATTTTTCGTCTAGAAATTAGACTGGGTTCTTTTGCTCAGTTCACCTTACGTGCCTGCAAGCACGGGGTTTACTGCTGGTGAAAAAAACTCCTTCGTTGTATAAGCATGAAAGGCCCCCTTCCCTGTCTGTGTGCAAGATTGTCAGTTATCCTCTGGAGCTCCTGAAGCATTCTTTAAGTGTATGGAGCTTGCAGTACGTGGAGAAGAGCAGCAGATGGAGCAGGATCACCCTTTCACTACCAGCTCGGCGGCACAGACCACCCTGCACAGGCAGGTCTGGTGCTATGACAAAGCACTGCCCCTAGAATCATCAGAGATGCACTACTGTCTTTTTTAAGTTACTACCAAGCCATCTGAACCCATTCATATACTGTTTCCGCCCCGGTTTTTCACACTGCAAATGCTCAACTGTTTCCTTACCCAGGCACTCTGACTAAACCTAACAAAACAAAAAAATAACCTGGAGATGCTGCTTTGCCAAACCACATACTTGCATGCCATGGTAGCCTTTCCCTGAATATGCCATCAACAGCACAATCTTCCTTTTGGGTAACTTCTTATTCTGATCCTCTGCATCTTCCTCATCTGCATCACTCTTCAACCTTTTGTTTGGATGCCCGTTTTCTTCCAGCCTTTGAACCACCTCGCTGCTGCTGTTGAGTCTCTTTGTCTGGCTGGCAACCGCTGCTACCAAATCCTCAGCCATTGCAAGAACCTGCAGGGGAAACAACCGCAGATGGGACAAGCACGAATGGCACGAAACTCGGGCAGAAAGCGACAGCTCCAATCCTCGGGGCCGCAGAAGGGCACATGAACAAGTCGGAGGTAAGAAGGGCGAGCACTCCTGCTCCCCGCTAGGCCATGACACCATTCCCTGCGAGAATGGACCTGTCTGGACCCCCGGTGGGCCGGCTGGGAAGGCCGGCAGGGCGAGTGGCGATGGGCCCACCCGGCCTGACCCGTCCCCAGAGCGGAGTAGGGCAGGGCCCGGCGGTACCCACGCTGCGCTGCCGCCGCCACGGCCCGGCGCGCGCCGCGCTCCCCGGGGAGGAGAAGCCGCAGCTCACGACCCGGAGGCCCCACCGCAGCATCGTCCCCGGACCCGCCGAGCGGGAGAGGCCGCGCCCGCAGCCCCAGCCCCGGCCCGCCGCCGCCGCCACTTACACGGGCGCTGCGCAGCGGCGGCACCGCGCGGGGCGCACACGTGCGCCGCTACGGCGGCCGCGCGGGGACACGGCGGGGAGGGCGAAGCGGCGGGCGCCGTGGGGGGTAGCGCCGTGAGGGGCGGCGCGGTGAGGGGCAGTGCCGTGAGGGGCAGTGCCGTGAGGGGCAGCGCCGTGAGGGGCAGCGCCGTGAGGGCAGCGAGCCGAGCCCTTCCCGGATCTCTCTCTGAGTGGAAAAAGGGATGGCGCGTAGAAACTGCTCTGCTCCGGGGTTCCCAGCCTGGAGATCCCGTCCTGCTCCAGTGCTGGCAGTGACCAGTGTGGGGGTATTGTCCTGCTCAGCCTCGCCTCTCGAAAACGGGCTCTCCAGTACCAACACACCCCAAAATTTGTTATATATTGTTAAATCGCGGAAAAGCAGGGGAAAAGGCAAACTAATATGGTACATGGTGGCTGTAAAGCAGCCCATTTTTCCTTATCCATGGGGAAACAGGCACTGACAGCGCTGCAGTTCTAGTGAGGTGAAGACAAGGGGAGGGAGTAATTCCCAAGGCACACAGGTCTGCAATAAAAGCTCACGGTTCCCTTCCCAGAGGAATGACGCATTGGTCCCCTTTTCCACACACCTCTTTGTGCCAGTGTCAAGCGTGGGCACCTCTGGCTCCACTTCCCCTCAGGTTTTCCTCCAGCCAGCTTGCTCGGACAATCCTTATGCTCATGTTTTGTGCAGCAAGTTTTATCTAGAGAGATGCACTTCATGGGGAAGCTGAACACAATAGGAGCCCTTAGCAGGCCACAGCATGTACCTACCAAAAAACCAAATGTGCCTGGAATAGGTTTTTTTACAGAGCTCCAGTGCTCTGTAGGATGGAGCTACCCAGTGGAGATGTGGGCACATTTTGAGATTATTGCAGGAGCGCTTCATTTATCCATTCAGATGGAAACGTGTAAATGTTGACACTTCCAAGCGGGCCAGATTATCACAGGCCTGTTATTTCAGCTAATAAAAGGAAGAAATGCAGCACGTCCTTTTTCGAACTGACACTTCTGAGTTATTTCAGGCGTGGGATGGAGCAAAGGGAAGATTTATCACAGGATCCCAGCTGCACTTTGCTTAGAGAAGTGATAAAAGATGGCCCGTCACAGTGCTGTGCTGCTGCCAAGGGAAACAGGAATACAAATTTCTCTATCACTGCAACCAGGGTGTCTGAATCTTTTTTTGCCTCATTTCCTTAGGAAGTGGAAGAGCTTATGCAATTGACCTGTCTGTCCACCACATCCCTTCCTCCTCCTTCCCTGCCCTGATTTCTGAGTTTGGCTCATTTCAGTAAAAGTGAGAGAGGGAAGAAGGTGCCAGTCAATATGGAAAACAGTGATGGAATAGGAGAAATACTTGCATGGATATCCCATGAGGGAAAAAGCTTTGGTATGCCAGCTTCAAAGAGCTATGCCTTTCTAAGAGCAGCCAAGAAGCTTCAAAACAGGCAGCACAAGCTGTGCTCCTAACCTGCCACAGCACGCACTACCTCTTCCTTTCTAAAACTTACCTGCTCTATCTTGAAACTCCTACATATAATTTATCTATTTTATCTTGCTACCAGAAGCAAGGAGAAACGGAAGTGGCCCGCCAGAGCTGCCGCTGCTGGCGCTTTCTGGGGGAGTCAGACCCTCAGGAGGTCTCGAGTTCTCTCGGCTCTGAAATCAGCATCGTCAAAGCTCTCTAGGTACCAACCACCCGGGGCCTCACAGGCAACTGACCTTTGTCCAACGGGCAGCGGAATGGCTGCAGAACGGGGGTTTGGCATGTTTTTTGGAGGCAGATTATTTAATTCTCGTAACGATGTCCGGTCAGTGCCTCTCCTCACCCCGAACCGCGCGGGGTGCCCGGGCGGCGGCCGCCTGCAGATGGGGCTCTGGCAACGCGCACCGCCACCTCCCTGCCGTGTCCTGGGAGCAGCCACGGCCCTGGCCCCACGGCTGTCCCCTGCCGGGCACCTCTGCCGCTCCTCTCACTCCCCCCAGCCCGGGGACACTGCTGGCTGTCCCCTCCGGCTGGCAGAGCTGGGCCCACGGCCCCACTGCAGCTGGCTGTCCCCTCCCTGAGCAGCCTGTTCCTGCTCTGCTCTGGCAATGTCACCCAAGCAACCTTCTCATCTTCCTCCCCAAGGACTGCTTTGGAAAAGGAGGTATTCATTTCAAGAGGATTTGCTTTCAATTCACGGGGAAATAAAATTTCTTTTAAATCAATAAAAAAGGCTCCAAGGAAACATTGTGTTATGAAAGACACTTCCTTCCAATTGTTTTTCTTTTAAAGGGAAGGAAAAAACTGCTAAAGTGACATTAAGGGAGTTTAAGGGCTTTGCTGCACAGCACTAGAAGTTCAGGAGATACCAAATGTTGTAGTTAAAAGCCCTTTACATCCATGTTGGGAACTGGTGACATGCTGAACTCAAGGGACAAAGAGCACCTTATTCTGCTCCTCCCCAGCCGTTGTGTAGTGGGCATTAGCTGGAAACGTGAAGAACTGTGCACATTTGGGAACCCGGTTACCCTCTGTCCATGGTAAGGAGAAACCTGTGTTTGACATATGCTTCAACTCCTTCTTAGAAATACACTATTTAACATGTTTTCTAAAAGCATTCAAACCCCTTGCCAGGTTTCATCTCCCAGGGGGAGGTGGGGGTGGGTGGATTGTTCTGACTCTATTGTCCCTAAAAAGGCTGGTTTTAGAAAGAAATGTCCCAGGGAAGTTTGCATCCCTGCACTACGTGCCATTGCTCACTCGGGGAATGGCACCCACGCTTAGTGCTACATTTATGGAAATAAATCTAAATAAATCCAACTGCTAGCATTTCTCTGGGGAGCATTAGCTCCTGCCCTGCAGAGCTATGCCAGGGTATTGTCTCCCTGCACACAGCCCCTCCCCTCCCTGGAGTGTGAGGTGACCAGGCACAGTGGGCCACTGCAGAGAAACCAAGGTCAAGTTAAACTCCAGAGAGCTCAGACATGCTGGGAAGGAGTTAACTCCTCGTGAAATAAAGCTTTAAAAGGGCTGGAAGCAGAATAATTGATCTTTGTATGGCCGTGGTTCAACACACACCCACCCGTTTCTGCTTCCTTGATGTCACTGGCACCTCTGATCTTTCAGAGTTGAATGAGTATGTTTTTGCTGACGTACT
Organism: Hirundo rustica; assembly: GCF_015227805.2. Taxonomy (NCBI): domain Eukaryota; kingdom Metazoa; phylum Chordata; class Aves; order Passeriformes; family Hirundinidae; genus Hirundo; species Hirundo rustica. The sequence goes on along the minus strand of NC_053466.1, from coordinate 5,591,558 downwards.
TACCAACAACTAAATATAAAATGCAGGAACAAAGCCAAATGCCCCGGACGAATTGCTCGGGTTTGTTTTCTCCTAGAATCAACAGCAGCATGACGTCACAGTCAACATCTAGAAAGTTGTGCAATTTCCACTGGTGCTTTTCAATTGTCCAGGTCCCATGGTTCAGTGCTTTTAGAAGAGACTGTGTATTTCTGTTGTTGAAGTTTTCCCAGCTAGCACTTTCCCCTCTGCTCTGCTGCCTGTGAAAAAGTCCTATGGATTCAGCAGAGAGTTCTCTATCTCTACAGGCATTTGATAAACAGGGTCCATCTTTCATTTGGCAACAGTGTTTTCACATGAACCTTTGAAATTCTTCATGGGCATCTCCAAAAGAACCCCCCCTCCCCTTCCCTCAGCATCAGAAACTTTTACATGTATATATTATGTATCCTATCCAATGCTATCCTATGCTGCAGGGAACAAACATACACAAGAGTTTTCTACAAATGTTAAACACCAAAATACCCCCAAACCTTCAAAAAACAGACCCAAGTGTGCTGAGCTGTCAAACTTTAAGAAACAGCACCATTTGTAATTATTCAGCTCGGACCAGCTTTCCAAGGGCTGCCGTGGGATCTTGCCCAGGTTGTGGTTTTCAGCACACAGAAGTGCAGAGGTGCCTGTTCTCAGAGTTGTCCCCAGCACTGATGGTGTTGCAGCCCTGCAGGGAGAAAGGATCGACTGTCCCTGCATGTGAGTCAGCATCAACAAGAGCCCAGCGTTTCTAGACAGGACCGTTCTCACAGAGCAATTCCCTGAGGTGGGAAAGGCAGGAGCAGAAAACAGAGGTTATAAACAGGGCAGAGCAAGGAAAAAAAAACAATTCCAGCTCATGATAAATGATGATTTTGAAATAAGTTTTTTTTCTTACAAAACCACAACACTGTGCAGTAACTGTGGGGTGATGCTGCATCCCACAGGGCCTGGGTGGGCAGGACTTTCTCCAGTGATGCTTATGGGCAACAATAACACACAGAGTTCATGAAGTGGAATTTTTGGGAAATGCTTGATGGAATTATGGTATTTGGCTTCTGAAAGTTTACAGCTGCATTGTTGAAATTTCTGCAAGAAGGGAAGGACTGGACTAATTAATTCAGTGCCTCTCCCACATCCCAAATGCAGGGCTTAGCTTTTCCTCCTGGAGTATTCCAATCCAGACAGCACAGGAACCTGTCCTGCACCTGAAGCCAGGACCAACACTCTCAGCATCCTCACTGTCCCTCTTGCCATGTTCAGTGACTTTTTGCAAAGCTACATGGACAAGAGAATTCTAATCCATGTGCCTGCTGTGATCAAAACCCAAAATTGCAACGTGTACAAACACAGCAGGAAAATATTTAATCTTATTTTAAAATACCCAAATGTTATCATGATATCACACTTCAAGTTCCTTTTTTGTTCAGCAACGAGCTTGCTGATTCTGACAGTATAATCCAACAAATACTGAACTATGGATGGAATTTAAGCATCCAGCTGGCTCGGGAAGGGTTTGCCATCAACTTGTGACAGTTCCTAACCACAGGGGGAGAGGACAGGTAATAGAGACAGAGAAACCAGGAACTACAGCTCCCACCCAGCAACTGGCTTCAATTTTCCCAAATTCACAAGCTTCATGTAGATTCAGGCAAGGTGACTTTTCTGCCTCAAGCTTCACCTGCTGTGGTAAGGGGCAGAAAACAGCCTTTTTTTGCCCAGAACTTGAGGCCAGTAGAACCAAACACATTATAAAGGCCTCACTCAGATGCCACGTGAACTGGAATCAGAGAGGACTGAAAACAGACCACTAACAATTTCAAATCAATTTTATTGTCTTAAATCGGTGTTGTACAATTTAAAGCCAAAAAAAAAAAAAAAAAGTCACACAAAACACAAATAAAAAATGTTGACAAAGTATCAAGCATTACCTTATAAAGAACATCATCATACGCTCTCACAAACCTGAAGGTACGTGTAATTAGACTGAGGTTTCTTGAAATCTATTAAAGACGCCAGACACAAACGCTGCAACAGCAACAAAGCCATGACAATAGCAGGTGGACTACACTAGCAACTTCAGCAATGGCTGGGGGTTGGTTTTTGGGGTGTTTTCTTTATTTATTTTTTTTTTTTCTTTTTTTTGCATACCTTATTGTCTACAAAGCAATAAATATTTTTCACCAAAAAAGTTGGTTTCACGCTACATGCAGTTAGATAAAAAAGAAAGTCACCAAAGTGATGGTAAAATAAATCACCTGTCAGATTTTTCTTTTTTTTTTTTTTTTTTTCCTTTTTTTTTTCCTCCCCAATTTTGGGGTTATTTTGTGTCGGTATTTTGTTGGGGTTTTTTTTTCTTTTTTTTTCTTTTTTTTTTTTTAATTCAAGCACAGTGGCTAAGTTTCAAGTATTGAGAGAAAAAAAAAAACAAACATATATATACACGTTTGTGTTTGTGTGTGTATCTCTACCCATGCACACACATACACACACACACAGCCTTGCATGTATATACACAAACACATACATATATATCGGTTGTAGGTCTGTAAACCACAATTTATATTCTTTTTTTTTTTTTTTTGGAGCAATATATACTTGTATACATTGAATGTGGACGATTTTGATACATTCAAGTAATGAAGTACAGCTGGAAGGTTAGTGCTGAGCTTGCCACACACACACACGGCTCATTGGGGCGCGGTGCATCCCGGGCTGGGGCTCTGGGCTGCAGGGCTCGGTACTGCAGAGTCAGTCCTGGCTCGGGGCTCCTGTGCTGCAGCGCAGCCCTTTGCACAGCCGGCCAAAACCTTGCTGAAGCAGTCTGCGTCTCCTCGACATTTCTGTCCACAACAGGCTGCAGGGGTTGGTTGTTTCTGTCTTTTTTTTTTTATTTTTTTTTTTCCCAGGCACAAGCACAAACGGCCACAGAAGCAGCAGACTGTGAGCCAAATACTGAAGCATTTGTGAAAGCTACACTTAAGCTTCCCTGGTCGGGGTGATTGGAAATATTTTTGAATTTCTTTATTGGCACTCTGTGAACAGAAACACCCATGTTGCCAAACGCAGTGCCAGCTCCAAAGCCTATGAAGTTGCTCCTGAAACCCTTGTAAAGTATCACACCGAACGTGCCAATCTTGAGAGGAAAAAAAAGCGACGGAGGACTTAACCACCGTGTGCAAAGTATTTTTAGATCCCCAAAAACTAAGCCTGAGGTTTTCGAGTTGCTTTCAAAGATGCTTTCCTGCCCAGCGTTACCACAATACTGCCACGACTCCGCAACGTCACACTCATGCTCTCACAGACAGATGGAAGGCAGGCAGCTCCCCTCTCACACGCATGCTCACAGCACCCGAAGCCTCAACCAGAACTCCAGCCACTCGCACCCGCAGTCGCATTTGGCTACAGAGTCTCCTTGAAAGAAATGCTGAACATAAAACTGAACGCTATGGGATTTCTTTATAAAAAAAAAAAAAAAAACAAAAACAAACCCAACAAACAAAAACAAAGCAGCAAATAACACTTCTTTAAAAATGCGTTTCCAAGTGTGTGGGATCTCCTAACGCCTGTTCTTCAGCTCTTAAAAAGCATGGAGCTTTGTAATGACTGTCCTTAAAAGAACATTTAAATAAAAAACAAATCTTGGTACTGCCAGACTGCAAGTGAGCTTTGCCTGGTGTGGAGGAGGAACAGCACAGACTCTGCAGTGCTCTTTGCCTCGCACTCACGAGATACAGTACAGTTAAATACGTACAGTTACACACAAACCATATCAATATCAATATATATTCACTCTTAGGAATACATATTAATATACGCACACACGTAGTGCAATAAAACAACCAGGAAGCAAGGAAAGGAATAAAAAGAACAGCATTCCTAACAGTCGTGATGTTCCTGGGTTGTTGTGTGATGCAAAGTCAACTTCTCAAAGTTCCCATAGTGTGTAAAGTGCTCCTTTGATTCACAAAGCTAGTGTTTTCAGTTTGGGGGGCTCCAGGGAAGGGGTTATTGAGCCAACAGCTGAAAGCAGGACAGTGCTAGTGCTTCCTCCAGGTAGGTACGTGCTGACAGGCCGAGCTCAACAGCCACGAGTCTTTCACATTGATCCCACTGAGCCGGGGACCAAGGGAGGAACGGATTCATTTTGGCTCCTTATGAGCACAGGAGAGTGATGCTTTCTGCTGCCCTCCTGCTTCCTGCACAGCTCCTTTCCCGGCGTTGTTTGCCCATCCAGGCAGGCAGACAGGGAGCCCACACAGCAGCCATGAGATTTCCAAGCTTCCCAGCAGCCACACGTCCTCTGCCTCACTCAGCAAGTCTGCAGAGGTGGAAGCTACTTCACAACACCAATTCCCTCCTCTCCAAGCATTCCAAGGCATAAACACAAGGAGAAAGGACAAAGGAGGGAGTGGAGGGGAGCCTTGAAGCCAGGGAGCTTGAAGATGCCTGGCTCTCAGCTGGGAAGGGGAAAGTACACAGACTGGCCTTTATGTCTGAATGACACACTCGGACATCAACTGAAGCCAGCAGTTTCAGCACATCCATTGCCTGCAATGGACACAGCACTGGAATACCCTGTTCTTAAGCAAGAGGGATAGGCAGCAGTCTTATCCTTCAAAGTGCTGGGAGGAAGCAGACTTCAATCCTTCACTCCCTCTGACAACGAGGGAGACCTTTCCACGTCAGCTGTATCTTCACCCAGGACTTCGGGCAGGGAAGTATTTGTGCTTGCTGCAGTCACACATCCCCACAAAGGAATCTGAGTCTGTGGAACAACTTCCCAAAACGTCCAGAAACAGAACAGTGAGCAGTCCATCCTCCAGGTGTCTTACTGCCAGAATGGTTTCCCACCACAGCACAGGCTGTTGGGAATAAAGGGATCAGCTGGGGCGAGGTGTGTGAAGGACAATGCCACTGAAATCAGGCACAGAACCCCGACAGCAGAGCTGACAGCCTGCGCTCGATGCACAGCTTACCTGGGGGGAAAAAAAAACAGCACAAGCAATCAGCTTCTCATTTTCCTGCCAATGTAAAGACCACCACTGGAGACTAAACAAAAAAGGAAAAACAGACAGTAGACTTCAACAAATCTAAGCAGGACTTTGAGAATCATTACCAGGTACTGATGAGGCCAGTGAAGACCTGACCAGGAACACCCTGCTGGGAAGGGACAGGTCAGAGGGTTGCACAGTCAGAGATCTGACTGTGAAAGCTCAGAGGCAGCAAATCTGACAAGAGGTATCAAGATTTTACAAACAATCACCATCCTCCAGGAAGAATTTATTCACTTCCAGTTATTGAAGCAGCTTTTGCCAGAAGGCAAAATGACTCAGGGTCCGCAGTGCCATTTGCCATGGCTTACACTGGGAAAGCCCATCCAGCATCATCAGCACCAGGTTCTCATCACCTGAGCCCAAGAACCTTGCAAAAGCTAAATGTTGGGTGGAATTCACACCTCTCACAGGAACACTTGCTGTATTTCTAGGTTCATCATTTTACTTTTCAGAAATATGTAATCATACACCTGAGATCTAAAATGAAACACACACCCACTACTGCCTCTCAGGGAACAGCTCAATCAGGAAACTGGAACTTGCAATACCAGGATAACAACTGGGAAAAGAAATCTATTGCATGCATTAATTGCATCTCTGGATCAAAAGATGGGATCTAGGTTTGGTAAGAAACAAGCACAACAGAAACTAGGGGATAGTATTCCCTGTTCACTTAGCACTCCAGTACCACACACCACCTGCCCATTTCCCTTTGTTCTCCTTCAGTGAGCCTCCTGTCAGCTGTGAAAGTTGGTGATAATTAGCTGACTGATTGCCTGGGAGTCAGAGATCTCTCCTCTCATTACCTATCCAAGGGCTCTGCCTCCATGGACGACTAGAGCTCTCCAGTGCTCTGGATGCTGGCCCCAGGCAGGCAGTGGGTGGCCAGCAGAGGGGACAGGCACATGGTGTGCCAGCAGTGGCCACAGGGACACTGCTGGCACTGCTGCAGGTGTGCTGGGATGGCCGTGGTGAAGCAGAGCCCAGGCCAAGCCAAGCTGCTCTGACAGATGATGGTTACTCCCCACCACTCATAGCGAGAGGTGATAGAGGTGATTAAACCCCAGCCATAAGGGCAGGGAAAGTGTGCTCAGAGCAGTGGATCAGTCCTTTCCTCTCCAGTAAGAGCCCTCAGGGGACAGGGAGAGCACTGGAGAGGGGACAGCTCGGAGCAGCAGACTCCCTGGGAGAGGAGGCCCAAGGACAGCAGGTCAGAGCTCAGCTTTCACTGCTACAGCAAGCACTTGCTGACGAGAAGAGTTTGTCTGCTGCCTTCCCAGGCAGGCTCAGGGCTGGGGAAGCAGGCAGGTGAGCAGTCCTGGTTCAGAGATGTGCTGGAAGGAGCCCTTGCTGTGCTGCCCAGCCATCTCTGTCCTGCAGCCACTGCAGGTTCACACTCCCAAGTGCTCTGTGCAAAGCTGGCTGGAAAACCAACCCCAGGCCCCTGCTGCTGCCAAACCACTTCCTTCAGCAAGTTCTTTCACACACGGAGAGCACACAAAGCTCTGCAGGGGAAGCTCTCAAAATGTGGCTCAGAACAAGGACCTGCATTTCTAACAGTTTTTCTGTTGGAAAAGCAGAAGGCCAGGCTGCAAGGAGCTGTAGCAAGCCAAGAGATCTCTGCTATGTCCACCAAAATGTAGCCAAAGGAAAAAAAAAAATGGTGCTGGAAACTGAAATTTCTGATCCATGCAGCTAAAAAGCCCACATGTTCTAGCTAGGGAAAAAAAATGAGAAGTCACTTAATACTCACATTTACTGATGTTTTCTATGTCCCCCTGTTCCGTGATGATGTTCAGGAGCCCCTCCATTAGCAGCAGAGCCTTGTGGTACCTCTGTGCACAGTCCTCTCTGTGGTGGAACATCTCATCCAGGGCTGCAGACTGCACCTGAGGGCAACAACCCAGTGCCAAGAGGTTATTCCCAGAGCACACCCAGCTTTCCCAGCACAGTCCCTCAGCTGCATGGACACCTCCCTTGCCCAGCCTCCAGAGGGGAGCATCATGTGGGGAGTCACCTGCTAAGGCCACCAGCAGGAACCATGAATGCCCAACAGTGCTCTGTGCTAACCCCAGTCCCAGGCAGGGTGAGGTTTTTACCATCTGCACAGCGTAGCTGAAGATAAGCTTCTCTGCAGTGATGCTGTTGATCCGATCCATGAGCTTCTGTTTGTCCAAGAAGAACCTCTGTAGTCTCATGTTGAGGCAGTGGCAGGAGGATACACTGGATTTGTAAAGCTCATTTAGCTTCTTCACAACTACAGTAAAAGAAAGAAATGCTTTAGGCACTACTCACAGTTCTTCCTGTGCCTCCTATCCCCACGTGCAGGATCCGAAAGGATTAACCTGGAGACAACGGGGTGCCGTTAAAGCCAAGAGATTGGCAGGAAAGCCCTGCACCATGAGGTTTTTTTCCCTTTCCTCTGTCACCTTCACCAGTTAGAAGCCTGCACATGGCAACTCCTACATGTCTGGTTCACCTGAGGCCAGGTCTATTTTTCTTTCCCCCGGCAGTCACAAGGCAGGAGCAGTTTGCTCCGTGCAGGATGTCTCACACACCAGCAGCAGCAGCTTCTGCTACTTGGTGGGTGATGGTGTGCTGTGAAGGGAGCGTGGCTCACACGTGGGAGCTCCTGGAGTGTGGATCAGCAGCACTGACTAAGCAAGGGAATCTCTCCTGGGACTCTGCTGTTGCACTGAGAGAAGACGTGGGTGCCTGTGAACGGCCACCGCCTCTCCTGAACCATGGCAGCTTGTGCAGGAAGGTTTCAGAACAGGGAATCAGGAATCAAATCTGACCCTGAGCAATTAAATAACAATCCAAAATTGCAAGGGATGCCACAGGCTGAGTCTCCCTAGCTACATGGCATGATCTACACAGAGTACTGAACACAAACTCCCACCAACATCTGACGAGTACGAACTCCTACACACACATTTAAAATCCCCACGCTGCATGAAACAAGACAAGCCACCCTTGCCCAATTTCCCCACAATGAAGGACAAAGAACACTACAAATCTAAAACCTGCAATCTGTTCTGAAAAGAAGCAATTTATTTGGGTTATGACAACTTTCCTGCTAGCCTTGAACTTGTGGAAGACGTGTAGCTAAATTTGATGTACTTTGCTCCACACTTCCTGCTACAAGATATGTGTGCTCATCGTATTTAACTTCCATTTTTTTACACCCCATCCCAAGGCAGCACAAATACTTGCAAAGACAAAGCTCTTGGGGTAGGCAGCAGGTGGGTCAAGTATTTCAAGTGCCTCAAAAAGCTCCCTCAGTAATATTACAATGGGAGTTGTTAAATTATTTTTTCTAATCACTGACTCACATCCAGCTCTCACCACAGCCAGTCAGATACAAATGTAAAGCTGTAACACCAGCAAATAAGTGACTCTGGCATTACCAGTACTTCACTTCCTGTGTTTTTGTTTCACTTGAAAGATCATCACTGCCAGGACAAGTGTCTATTTGCTGAGTAAGCACTTCCTAGGACATGCACTGTGTAATTAAGCTGGGCTTACATCAAGTACACATTAGCACCTAAGACAGACATACAAGGAATCAGATAAGGTACATCCCCCTCCTTACAATTACTGCTGAAGAGTCTCAGAGGAGCATGGCAATAGCTCTAAGCCACAAAGTCAATGTGAAGAGAGGAACATTCTCAGTGTGAATAAAAATCCAGCTTCACAAAGGGACAATCACAAATGAGCCCCCACCACCCTGGTGAGGTTCACACTCACTCCATCCCCTCCATATCCTCTGTGACACTTTTAATAGCTCCATTCCAGGAGAGCCCTTTCCCCACGAGCGCAGCAGCCCCTTACCTTGCTTGACGGTGGAGGAGAGGCACAGCTTGCCAGCTTTGATCTGCTCTATGGCCATCTGCAGCCCCGAGGATAGAAGTTCTGCCACTTTCAGGTACAGCACGAGCTGCTCTGCATAGCTGCAAAGGAAGCAGACAGATCAATGTGACAGCAGCTCCGTGTCCCCAAGGACTGTGGGTACACAAGGATGTGTGAGGTGGAGGGAGCGACAGAAGCCCTGGGAGCTGGGCAGCTCTGCCCGTCCTTACCTCCACTCCCGGCTCAGGAGGCTGATCTGGTCGGCCACCACGCTCTCCTGGAGCTGGTACTCAGATGTCACCGAGCTGCTCATGTCACTGGAGCTGCCCTTCAGAGCAGCGATTTCCATCACGTAGTGCACGAAGGCCAGCGTGAAGCGCAGGCTGCGCAGGATGTCCGTGTGCTCTTGCTGTTGAAGGGATGCCAAGGGGGAGTTACAGGGAAAGCTGCTGACCTGAGCTGTGCCAGCAACCCACTCCAGCTCACAGAAACAACACCTCACCCCCAGACCGCCTTACAGCTCTGCTTTGGGCCAAACTCAGCCTGGAGCCTGCACTGGTTCCTTTTCCACAGGAACAGCAGCAAAAAACAGCCCCAGACCAGAAATTTCTAGACAGCTCCCTGGAGAAACTGGTGAGACTTACTCTAACATTACCAGCTCCCTTCCCAAGGAGCATCCCAGCTCTGTGGGATTCTTTCAGAAGTCAGCCAGGAATGGGGAGAGACCATCTGCACCATAAGCCCAGCTCTTGTTCCCACTACAGCAATGCCAATGTGAATTTCATGAGAGTGAAAACCTCCTACACTACAGAAAACTGCCAACAAAATGTCTCCCACCCTACATCCCAGCCTTCAACCTCTCCCAGTTCAGTGCAGTGAGCCTTGGGTGAGGTTCTTTGAGGAGACAGCAAGAACAACCTTTTATCTGCAACTTCTGCCCAGCTGGTGAGGGAAGTGCTCACACCAAGTGCTGTGGTCATCTCAGAGTAGTTTTTCCTCTGCTATGACAGATCAAAGGGGATTATCCCATTTCTGGGAAGCTGCATTGCTTAAGTCACAGCAACCAGTTCTGGGAAGTTAGTATTTGTGGAAAAACTGAATGCCTGCGGGTCTGCAAAGTGAATTGCTGCCTGGGTCAGATGCCAGCTTCATTGTTTGTACTCTCTGTTGAGAAGTGGGTAACCTGGTCTTCAAAGATTCACTGACTCAGTTCTCTCAAAGACGGTAAAGATATTCCCTACATGAATTTACCAGAAAACCCCAATGATCAAGATCTGGGAGCTTCTTTCTTTCCTTCACTGGCTCAGGCACTTGGCTGCTCAGGCAGCTTTAACTATCAGGAACATGAATCTCTCCCTCCCACTACCTTGCTACCTGGACAGTCCAGAACAGCGAGGAAGTGTTATCTCCATCTTCCTCAATTTTCTTTAAAAGCAGAGGAGGAACTTGGAGATTAAGCAATTACCAAGTCATACAAGAAGTCTGTGGCAGAGCAGGAAACTGCTGAGGTCTTGCAGGTCTCAGCCTCTTATCTCTAAACCACAGGCAGTCCTTCCTCTGCCTACAGTCAGCTTCTGTTAACTGTGCTGGCATTTATGGCCTCATTTGCCATCACAAGTCTTCTGTAGCCATCTCTGTATCGTGTTTTTAGAGCACTGCAAAAGAAACTAAACCCCAGCCTCCAGTATGCCTTGTCTGCACCTAAAGAAACTTTCACAAAAGACAGAAGAACCACCCACCCGAACCAACAGCGCTGCTCAAGATAAACAGGGGCACTTCAACAGTAAGACTTCAGTGCCTTGAAAGATGAGCAGAAATCAGAAAACCTGCCAGGTTTGCATTCTGGCCAACTCCACAGAGCACAAAAGGGTCTTGGAACCTTCTGTAAAGGTTTTGTGACATGCAAACGGATTACTGTGCTGATGACTGAAGCCAAATGACTCATTACAGCCAGAGAAGCTGAGTGCTATTCCAAGATCAACTGATAATTCATTAGGACACTTCTCTTCAGACCAGCATCTCAAGTGGTGGCAGCTGGCAGGGCCCCAAACTTCTGTCACCTCACACAGGTAGGATGCTCAGTTAAACTGACTGCTGTTGTGATCACATCATTGCTGGAAGCCTTTGTCCTGTGGCTTTACAGGTAATGAAGCCAACAAATGCAATCCAGTGCAGAACTTACAGAAAAAAAGACCTCGACAAAATCTGAAGTAGAGGAGCAAACCCACATCCTTGAAACAATGTGTGAATATCTCTCTTGGTATCTTGGGGTTTTAAGCAGCACCAACAAGTGTCAGACACAAAGAGCCTTCTCCAGTCCCAGACAACCCAAGGTGTTATTACAAACAGAGCCAAAAGTGTGACTGAATCTGCCTCCCACCTCCACTGCAAATGGGCAGCCTGACCTACATTTCAAATATATCTCAGCTATAACAGCATTTGCTGTGCTTCAGCCTGCAGAGAAGGGGAGCCTGGCAGCCTCTCAGCTCCACAATCTGGTTCAGCTCTTCTGGTACAGAACACGGCGTCCCCCCCGTCCCCAGCAGGAACAGAAGTGTCAGGTTTAGTTTGTTTTCAATCCTTTCAGCAGAGACCATATCACTGCTGACTCCCCAAGTGCACCAGGCAGGCACTGAGCTACTCACGTTCTCAGGTCAGCCAGCACTAATGCTGAGCCTTTTAAAAAGGGAGACGCCCAAAGCAGGCAGGTTTGCCTCACAGGTCCTTAATACAGAATGCATTGGATAACTCATCTTCCAACCTGCATTTTCAGCTTTGGAAATGGGGAATTTTAACCCCAGTCATGGGCTGTTACATGGACTAATGGGCTTGGTGCTAAATATGCCCTGGGGTTTGTGAGCACTTCACTGGCCTTGCTCGCTTGGAACTTGCTGTCTTGTTTGCTCTGCCTTTGGAAACAAAGCATGGAGTTGTCTGGATTTGCTCTATTTTTATTCCCCTGTCCTTTGCCCCTGGGATATACCCACCTCCATGAGTGTCTCTTCGGGCAGCTCGGGTGCCTCAAATGTAACAGCACCTTCCAGGTTGGCAGTGATGGGATCGGCAAAAGCGTACCGGAGACTCGAGAGGCCCTCCAGAGCCTCCCCAGCAGCTCCCACTGCCAAGTGCCTCCCACTGAAGGAGCCTCCAGAACTGAGAGAGCTGGAAGACCCCACTGTGAAAAAAAACAAACAAAGGAATTAAGTGGAAGTATTAATAGCATGCCAGGCAGACATTCCTCATGCAGGAGAGAGAATTCTGTAGGATTCGGGGTCCTGGATCTGGCAGGAGCCAGCAAGAGGTACTTTGGAGGAAGATGCAAGGACTCTGGATGCACTCCCCACCATAAGCTCCTTAGTGACTGAGGCAAACCAGCTTACAAACTCAGGCAGATTTAAAGCACCTTCCAGAACAACAATCATTTATGGAGATAATTCAGAAGAAATTATTTTCCCTTTTCTTGGCTAAACCCTTTCTGAGTCCTCCCACAATATCTTGGGCTGATCTTTACCATACACTGTCATAGCCAACCTCCCCACCATGGAGTAGCACGGTTTGAACCCTGGCTCCTTGCCTTTTTGCTATTACTGTCACTGAATGAGCACTCTAAGTGATGGTTCTAGAACATCCTGCATGCAAGCCAGAAGAGTTTTCCATTTAATGCCCTGCACTTTTGCTTTCCCCTCTTTATAAAAAAGAGGCTGGGCAGAGAATGAGTGACCAGCTGAGTCAAGACCCTAACCCTAGGGTTCTGGAGACCCTGCAGGTGTGGTATCCACCAGACAATTCCCTCCATCAGCTTTTCCTCTTCTTGACCACTGAATCCACCCTAGGAGTACAAAGGAGATTTTGTCTCGGAGTATTCACAATACATTCAGCACTTCCAGAGGCTTTCCCACCTGTGGCACAGTGCCACAGAGGGAAACATTCTGTCTGATGGGGATGACAATACCAGCTCTAACACTCTTCTGATTTCTACCCAGGTGGTGTTCTCTCCACTCTCACTGGTCTTTTGGAGGAAGAAGTTTCTCTTCTAACCGCAAGTTCAATTTACTGCCCTACCCTGCCTTCAAAAGGTTCAGCAATATAATAATGCCCAACAGATCTGCAGAGAGGCACAGCCTCTTCTCCTCCCAAAAGCTCTCTCCATGTCGGCAGCAATGCTTCAAAGCTAAGTGGATCATCAAAGACAGGCAGAGTATTTCCAGTTGTCTCAGAGACAAGAGAGGACCTACAACATCACATTCTGGATGCCCTGTAATTCCAAGAGGCTGTTTGCAGAAATTGTTAGAATGACTCACGGAAAGTCTCTGCCTTTAGTTACATCCTTACTCATGGCTTGTCCAAGCACTTGGGGTGAAAAGTTTCAGCTTGCAAATCTCCCTTTTCCACCATTAGCTTTGTGAATTAACTATAACATGAGGATCCTGCACAGGCCTAATAAACGAAGCTGGTCCTGCAGCATTGCTTTGGTCACCCTGACCCAACACCGTGTGCTGCAGGTTCACTTTCAACAGCCTCCTATTCCAGGCTTCCCATTGACATCCTGACTGTTGGGCAGACCCTTGAGCACCTGAGCATCAACCTGCTAAAATCTCATACTTGGATCTGCTTACAGACTGCTGTTATCCCTGAAATGCAACACAGGAGGTTTGAATCCTCCATCCATCACATTGCAGTAGTAGCTGGAGGCTGTAGCCAGGACAGTGACCCCACTGTGCTACAGGCCCCTCACACAGTTTTATTTATGAGTCTTAAAGCTCACTCTCCAAATTAATGAGACAAAGAAAGGATTGTGGTTCCAATCTGCCAGGCAATCACAGACATGAGTGGTTTTCATTAGGATGGAAATACAAGTTATACACAGGAACCAAGCCCACATGTACTCCCATCCCAGTCAAGCAGCTTATTCATGGTCACCTCCAAACTTCCCCTGCAGTAATTGAGAACAACAGAGTCAAGTACATTCAGATGAGGAACATCCAAGACAAAAAAACCAAACAAGCGAAATATGCAAATCAAAATGTGTCCGAATATTTTCTTAAACTGAACACAGACTCCAACTTCCAGACACTCCATCCCAAAAAGGCCAACTACCACAGCCTCAGGTGCTGGCTGACCGGGCCACAGCACTGGTGTCTTACAAGGAGTATCTGCCAAGCAGGAGTGCATTTCCCCATCTCCTACCTAAGCAGCTCAGCATAAGTAACACCTCTAATAGCTTTTCACACAGAGCCCTCCTGGCCCTTTCCCAACAGTCCTTGTGCACTGAAACTGCTGGGCACAGATAGTCACGCTCATCTTTTATAGCTCATCCATAACCCATGGGGAGAACGATCAGAACACAACACAGTCTTTACATTTGTTGACCTCAGCAACAGTGGTTCTGTGAACGGCTGCAGCACTATTCCAGAAGCAGAGAGCAATAAAGTAAAAGTTTGCCTGTCTCTTACAATACTGGAAAACCACTCTCTGGCACTAATGCCAGTGCAAACACTGGGGTTGGCAGGAGCCAGCACTAGAACCTCAAAGGTGCTGAGACCAGCTGAGCTCTCCTGATTGCTCTGAGCAGCCTTCTGCCATCACCAGCGCCCTGCAGCAAGGAATGCGACACATCTCTCTGCCCCAGGCATTCCCACTGGAACAGGCAGGTAGGTATCGGCCCTTTACCTGAAAACATCCTGGTCCTCGTGGTCTGTGGGGGGGTTGTTCCACTGGGAGGGGATCCGACAGTAAAAATCACTGGGGACGGGCTGGCAGAGCCCCCAGCCCGGGCACCAGAGTGCAGGGTCCCTCCGTAAGCACCTGAGGGAGCTGGGGAGACACAGTTGAAAGGTGCAGACCGGCGTTACAGGAAGGTCACTCAGAGCACGGTGCCTCGCCCGGCGGGTGTGCTCCTGCAGACTCTCCTGGGGCACACCGGGTGCCAGCACGGGCCAGTGAGGCACCCCCAGCACCACGGGCCGCAGGACAGAGCCCGGGCAGCGCCAGCCACTGCTGCAGCTGCTGTCCCTCCTCGCTGCCTGGCCTGCACGCCCACAACACCCACCCCTGCGCAGCCATTCACACTCGAGCCGCCTGGCACCAAGCCACCGCTTCCACAGGTTATCACACTCAGAAAGGGCCAAAAGAGGAAGCCCTGCCTACAAAAATCACACCGCTATCCAGCAGTTCCACAGCACACACAGCCCACAGAGCAGGGGAAGGCAAACACCGCTGCACTCCTCACACACGGCACCCGCTTCCTGTGCCAAGAGCCACCGGCGAAGCAGCCTCCCATTTGCAGGAGGGGTGTAGGCAAATCCCAGCCCAGGACATCCTGCCAGATCTGCCTGGCCTCCCCACCTACCTGCAATTTCCATTGGCTTCTCATTGTTCAGGCTGTCGCTGCTGCCAGCTTCCGAGATCTGTGCCCCAAAGGCCGCCTTTAGAAGCAGGTCAGTGAGCCTGCCCGTGCTCAGAGATCTAAAAAGAGTACACACAACATGATGCTGAAAGTCAACAGGTGCAAGGTGTCAGCTAACTTCACTTCTTTGTGCTATTCCTGGTCCACAGCCACTTAACACCACACAGTAAACAGTCTGGAGCTGAAAAAACCACTCTTTCCACAGAGCATCTGAAGCACCTGCTGCTATTTGTAGAAAGCACAAAGTTGTCATGACTAACTGCAGTAAAGCAAGTCCTCACT
The DNA here is from genome assembly GCF_015227805.2 of Hirundo rustica. Taxonomy (NCBI): domain Eukaryota; kingdom Metazoa; phylum Chordata; class Aves; order Passeriformes; family Hirundinidae; genus Hirundo; species Hirundo rustica. Next base: position 5,575,949 of record NC_053466.1, on the reverse strand, counting down.
ACATTAATACAACGCAATTTGTTTTTGTTGAAAGGAATGAAAATTAATATCAGAGGACTCCTCCAATACACTGGGGAAAGCTGCAGTGTGCAGAGAGGCAGGTAAGAAAAACTTAACACCAGCACCTGAGTGATTCTATCCTGCAGTGCTCGTGACAGCCAGCACGTGGCTTTCCAACGCATCTCTCTTCTGAAGGCCTGTGCCACTGTTTGGTGGAGGAGGAACACCCAGAACAGCTTCTCCTCCATGACAGGCCCCACAGAGGGCAAGCCAAGCATCTGAGCAATTGCTTGTCTGGTAACAAAGTCCTGCAACCCCACTTGTTGAAACTCTGCACACTAAACACGGTGTGAAGCTGCAGACAATCTTTCATTTTAAAAAATACAGGCCACAGCCTGTCCCTTTAGAGGAAGACTTTTAAAGTCTGCACCATACCTGTTTGCAATCCAAAGGTGCTAGCAGATAACTGCACAATGTTTACTGATGCCTCACTACAACTTCAGCATCAGCTGGGGTTTGAAATTTGCCCCATCTGTCCTGTATTGAGGAGTGAAGCACCACTGTATGAAGCAGACTGCAGCTCACCTGCCCTTGATCTCCTCCACAGGCCTCAATCCCAACCCAGTTTGCTGGCAGTGGAAATGACCCATCTCCTTCAGATCTGGCAAGGTCTTGTTCCGTGTTGGTGTCATCATGACCCCCTGATGGGCCAACAGGGTGAGGAGATTCTGGGAACTTGGGGTTTTGGGAAACTCAAACGGAGACACAGCCTAAGAAGAATAGGAAGAACAGAGATCTGCATTTAAAATGAAGGAGGAAGGTTCCTCTCGGTCCCCATTTGTTTATCAAAATTAAACTGTCTAACAACCTGCCAGAAATAAGGGCAGAAATCCCACCCTGAACAGTTATTTGTCCCTAATCCTAGAAAGGCTAAAATGAAAGGACAACGAACTGCTGAGAATTCTGTAAGCAGAGGAAATGCTGTCACGGTGCCCGCTCCTCACGAGGCACAGGGCTGCCACGGGCTGCTGCCTCTGCTGGGGATTCCTGCCGGACACACGCTTGTGTCACAGCCAGGTCACCGTGTCCCCAGGGGCCATTGGGGCAGCTCCTTCCCCTGCCTGCTCCCCAGGCAGGCTCTGCTCAGCTGCTGAGCGCTGCTGCCAGGGCACAGCTGCCCACGGTAAGCAGGACACCCCATTTCACACACATCACTGCACAGCCCTCACAGGACAGGAGCAAGCGCTGATAAATCCAGGTCGGAGTTATCTGCTCCTGCAGCAGCTCATCCCCTAATCACCCAGAAGGTCAAGCTGTGAGAGGCCCAAAAGCAGACTCCTGGGCATACCTTCGTAGGGGAGCCCATTATCGTTGGCAAAGGGCTTCTCTGCATGAACTCAGAGAGCTTTGGCGAGGACCGGAGCTGCCGGCAGTGCTGCAAGCCATGAATCTGCAGAGGCTGGCTGACTGGGGTATGACCAAAGTGAGCAACAAGAGGATCAGAGTGCTGCTTGGTTATCTTCTGCCTGCAGGAATGCAAATCCGACAGGTTGGGAGCACTGTGGAGCCGGGAGCCCATCCCTCGAGGAGACTGTTCGGGCGCCAAGGAACCTGGAGGGCACAGAGTGACAAACCCCATCACTGCCTGGTTCTGACACTGAGAGACAGCCTGATCCCAGGATCTACAGCTCAAACAGCTGCAGATCAAAACCTTCTATGGCTAAGCATGGTACTGAGCAGAGCCACAGCACTGCCAGGCCTGGTCGTGTTCTGAGTCTGTGGGAGGATGAGATATGAAAAACAGGGAAATAAAAATGCAGTTTCTTTCTTTCATTGCCACCCATTCAGAGACACAGACCCTGACTGTCAGAGTTCAGCAGCAAGGGAACTACACATCAAGCAGGCCTCCTGGCAAAGGGGGTGTTGGAGGTTTTGAGTAGTTTTTCCTTCACTCAACCCATTGGCTTCCAAGTCCCAAATCTGAGTTTTTGCAACACAGGATCTGTCAGCACTGGAAGATGCTGGCTGACAGGATGGGAATGGATCAACTCCCACCAGCACACAGAGATCCTGCCTGGCCAAACATCCAGAGAAGCTGCTGAAGCAACCAACCCAACCTAGAATGCCCTGAGACTACAGTTCCGGCTTTATCCATAGGAATAATGAAGGAAAGCAAGGACCAACGCACTGGCAGCAGGAACACGGCTTCTCACTTCTGCTCCAAGAGAAGACGGGATAACAGTCTGACTGGGCTGCTCTGGGATTGTTCCAACTGTGAGGGAATGAAATAAAAAGAAGTTAATTCAGTATTAAGTTTTCATAGGCAAGAACAGCACTATGCACCACCTGTTTTTAGAAAGATGACAGTTATCTCTTCCCTCTTCTCAGCCCTAGCTGTGAGGTGAGAAGAGCCTCAGCTCCTGTAAAAGGAGGTAAAAAAAAACCTCTGCCTGGTATTAGTTTAGCAAGTTTTAGTCTGACTTTGCAGTGATATTAGTTCAGAGGAATAGAATATGAATATTCTGTATTTCCCCATCAGCAAAGACTAATAAATACAGGATTGGAAACACCAGGGATAGAGAATTATATCAGCCTGTTCTTTTACAGAAAACAAATAGCATCCATTGCACATTGGGATTTCTCTTGTCCCTTTCCATCTGAACTGCTTGCTAGCACCTAGATCAGGCCAGCAGATATTTAGCCATAACTTTTCACTCTGGAAGTTCAAGCCCTTTCAAAGCTGGTCAGAATTTTGCTTTGACGATAATTGCCTTGCATTTGTTCTAACCCCAACCCAAGGCAGTAAAAAGATACTTTGCACTTACAGACGCCCTCTTCTGAGGGCAGTAAAATGTTTGATGCAGGCACCAAAGCAAAGCTTGCCTCTCCTGGGGCTAACAGGTATTTTTCTCTCCGTTTTACTGAGGTCAAAACACTTGTCAAATAATCTGTGGAGAAGAACCACAGGGGAACACAACAGTCTGAACTCTCTACGACCTGGCAGCTACAGCTGGTCAAAACCCCACTCTTTACAGGAAAGAGGCAAATGATTTTATTAGGACAGCAATGTGCCAGCTCACATCTTACCTTGTGGTGATGGCATGAACGGCTTGGCACCACCAAAGGAGAGCTTTTTAGTGCTGGACACAGATCCATGCTCTCCAGGATAAGGAGGGGAAGCACCAGTTTTGGGAAAACCAAGAGGACTTGTACTGCTGGACCTCCGGACCGTACTAGACCTTACAGGAGACAAAAGCAGCACACAGGTTACTCCAGAGGCCAGTGCAGAAGAGGAAGGAGAACAGCATCACCCAGCACACATACAGTTACTCCCACAAAAGCAGAACTTCATGACTGTTTATTCTGGATCAAAATCCCACTGTTCTAAGACTACACCAAAACAGATTAAGATGCTAATCCTTGCTCCCAAGAGTTCCAATTCTAATAAATGAAAAGAACAATCAAGGTTAGCTTAGCTGTAGGCTGGACAGTCATTTTTCAGAGACACCTCAGATGCTTGCAGGTATCTACATTAATCCTGAACAAGACAGATTTTCCTATCTTGCCATGTCCAAGATGTTTATTGTAGGCAGTGTCTCTAGAATGCCCCGAGAGGGCTTTATTCAAGTGTGCCTCCTGTGCTGAGCCACTTGCCCTTTAGTCAGAGCAGCCTTCAGGCAGAAAGCTCTGTGCTCAAAGCCAAGGTACAGAGTGCCAATGCACAGCTCTGCAACGGGGCTTGGACTCAAATCAGGAGCCACAGAGCAAAACAGCAAAACACAACAGTGTGTGGCTGTCAGATCTGAAACACTTCACAACTACCCAGAGGAATTCGGGGTTTTGGGCTGGACAGTGAGAACTGCCTGTCTAAATGCCTTCAACTCCTTGTGAAGGCTCACACATGCAGGAACCTTGAGTATTAGTCAGTGCTGAAATGAAACAGAAGAGGAAACTAGTGGGAAAGTGAGTACATACACACCATCAGTCTGGAGAGAGACAGGATTATTGCATATTAATTAATTATTTCTCAATATGTTAATCTTTTCCCCATCATTAAGGACACACAACCTAAATTGCAATGCCATTCTGCCTCTGCAGGCTCCTTCACCAAGGTTCCCATTACACTCCTCTATATGAGAACACAGTCTTTTCATCAAGTCCTTCATTCCATTCTCCATTTGGAAACACTTTTTCTCTTGTTACAAGAGCATTAGTCTCAACCAGTAGGTGGTTTTCTGGACAGGAATCAATGACTGCTGATAAAAAGCCCCTCTGTGCTTGAGCCACTGAAAGATGCTGTCACTAAGGTATCCTGCCTGCTCTGCCAGGGATGCTGCATTTAGCTGTCCTCATGAATCTGAACAGAAGGAACAAAGGATGTGGGGTTCAGCAGTGCCAGGAATGGCAGAATCATCGTGATGAACTGTCAGGAAATCTACTCAACAACATTTCTAGGTGTGTATTTCACTTTATGCCACATTTCAGAAAATAAATAAATAAATACATTAAAAAAAAAATCTATTTCAGTAGTTGAGATAGTTGGTCTGCCAACCTCCCTGCCCCTATTCAAGGTGTTACCACATTTTGCAGCCAAGTAAACCCATGTTATAATCACATGCTTGGAAAAAAGGAAATACTTGAAAATTTTAACCTAAAAATCACTTCTTTTCAGGTTGCTCCAGATTCAGAGGCTAATGCTCATCAAGTGCCTGGCCCTGAAGCAAAATGAATTTCCAAAGAGAAAGGTGAGAATACACCTAGATATTCAGTGGCAGAAGGTATTGCCCTGCCATGTTTCTAATTCTCCAGACCATGAGCCATGCAGAAGGCTGAATTTTATCGATCAGGAACTTGCAGAAGAAAACCACCAGGTGACTGCTGCTGCTGGAAGATGTGGAATGTCAGCTGTAAGCCAGCAGAGGGGCAGGACAGGCGATGTGGCCAGAGGCACACACGTCTAATTAGCACCTCACCAAGGTACACATCTGTCCTCAATCACACCACCTTACACGGGCACACAGCAGCCAGTCAGGTGACAGGGGGACATTTCTCAGACACCAGAGTGTACGTCAAGGTTTGAATCAAATGACTCAGCAAACATGACTCAGCTCTCAGCAGCAATGGCCTGTTTGATACAACTGATGGAAAAGTGGAATCACACACTTAATGTGTCCTCTCCTGCCATTCCTGAAGGGTGTCTACTGAACCTGCTGATTAGAGGAAGTGATGGCCAGAGATAAGTATGGCTTCCTGGGGCAGAAAAAACATGACGCCAGAGATGCTGAGAAGATGCTAAAAGCAGCCTGTGAGTCACCCTGATTGGGCCCATTCCTCGAGTTCCTGTGCAGGGACATGCCAACCTCAGCATCACACAGAGGTGACTAAAAGGAGCAAAACGTGGCACTTTGCTCCCTGGCTGTAGCTGTGGGTTGTGAGCCTCAACTCCAGAGCCCATCACCAGGTCTGGGGTTGGCACAGCACCTTCTCCAGAGCTCTCTCTTTATACCTCACAGGGATAACCAGGACTCTTGTGAGGTCCAAAACAAACAGTGTCCACAAGTTTTGCTGTCAAAAACACAAGGCACACAGGACAGAGTTTACCACAAAACCTGCCACACACTCGAAAAAATTAACATAAAACAGTATTAAAGTTACAGTGGACACAGACCAAGCCTTCTGCTAATCCCTATCCCTGATCAATATCTGCATATCGTGTCTCTGCTCCTGGGTCCACTTCAAATAAGTCTCATCCTGAATTAGGCTGGCCAAAGCCCAAGCTTAGGCTGATGTAGGTATTACCCTACTTTTGAAATCTAAACTTGAACTAATCCAGCTACCAACACAGCTCATCCTAGAAAAGACATGACACCTCCTAGACACTTCCATTTGAGTGCTCTGCTCGCACAAGAGCCTTAAGACCCTGTATTGGTCTCCTTCCCATCAGTCTGTGACCGGGGCTGCAGCTGCTAACCAGCAATCATATGTGAGAAGAGATGGAAGCCCCACATGTCTTGGATGAACCAGGCATTACCTCTGAACTCAGAAGGTCAGCTGTCTGCTGCAGACTCGGCATCAGGGTCTTCCTGACAGCCCTCAGAAAACATGCTCTGCCTCACGGGCATAAATTGCTCATGGTTTACTCAGTCCTGGCTGCATAACCACATGAATATGCAACTCGTGCACAACACATCATCTATGGCATGACTGGCTACAGGAACCAATTAAGGTAAAGTCAGGTAGGTTCTGTAGCCCCATCCATTTGTTTATCTCAAATTTTCCTCTTATAAAGGCATCTGCCAGATGGATGGTTCTCTCTGCCTGGACACTTGGACACCCAATCCATCCATAGCTGGCCTGGGAAAAGCTGTCACACTCAAAGTGACTCAGCCTTCACTCTGAGCTGATGGGAATTTTCTCACATAAAAGCACGCAGGCAAAATTTAAAGTACTAACAAATAAATCTCAACACCACCACAAAAACACCCCCAAACACACCACACTGGCTCCCTACAGCGAGGGGGAGAACCCAACACACGGGGAAATTGATAGAGGTACAGAAAGCAGTTTGTTTACAGACCCCCTCGTCCCAGCCCCAGCACTTACCGGGGAGAGGAGCACGGATTGGGAGACTGCAGGTTCTGCTCGATCCGACGGTAGTTGTGGATTTGTGTGGGGACTGGGATGGGCACCGAGTGTCCGTACTTGCTGCTGGAGAACTGCCCTGGCCGGCTGTGGAAAGGAGACACACAGAGACAACCTCCTGTAAGGGCTGGGCCTTCCACCAGGTAATTGGAGATTTTATCTTCATGAAGCAACTGCACGCAGGGAGCATCCCCTGGGCTGCTCTGGGGCTGTGGGTTTGCACCGGGAGGTGGTTCAAAGTCATATCAAAGGGAAGTGGCAGCACACATCTCCTGAAAACAGGCACCTTTCCTCCAGCACCATCCCCACCCACAGCCTGATGTTAAAACGCACACCCAAGCGCACCACGCCCTCCAGGAGGACCAGAGCCCTGCTATTTCAGGCCACGGCTGGCCTAATTTCCACCAGCTCAAATTCACAGCCAAGCAGAGGGCACTGAGCAGGGGCTAAACATGAGTGGCTCACAAAGGACACCGGCACAGACTTTGCTGACAAGAGCTACTTGTGATTGACTCATGCACAGGCACTGCTGCAGCCACGGCATCTCTGTGGAAGCCTCACACCACGAAGGGAATGTGGTGGCGTGGATCAGAATATGACAAGTTACTACAGGGTGGAGAAGGCAGCTCAGGAGAAAATAAATTTGAGGGACAGGAGCTGGCATCTAAATACCCATCGAGGACGAGATAGAATAATACCACGCACACAAAATGGGACAAGTCCATTCTGCAAATTTCAGGCTCCTTCCATGCGAGCAGGTGAATTGGCTCATGTCTGATACCTGTTCCCCCAGGTTACCCTTGGCCTGTCCACCAGGCTCCACACGAACCACGCTGCACAAAACCCATGCAAATACCACATTTAACTAAGTAGCTGCCTAAAGTCTTTTCCCAAAGGCCCCAGAATTCTAGGATTAATTGCCATGGCAATGCTATTTACAGCTGCCAACACCAATTGCAGGGATGTCGAACAATTACTGGAAGATCTTATTGGTAATGAAGCTTCTGCAGTCTCCCTCATTGACAACTGGGGACATGCACCTGGGTCTGCCCCTGACAAGCTGGAAACATCACTCCTTGGGGTCTAGCACTTGGAATGGAAACATGAAAGGATGTATTTAATTCAGCAAAAACGCGTATCTGTACTCAGGGGAAAAAAGAAGAGTTTGTGATTTATCTGGCAGTTCAAAGCACCCCATTACCAAAATTCCTGTTTTGAGGAAACTCACAGCATTCTGTGCTTTATGGAGACAGCAGTGAGCAAAGCTGATCTGCAGAAAAGTGTCTGCAGAGCTCCACACAGTGCATGTGAAGACACTCCTCCATCACAGGAGAACCAAAGAACTGGAAGAGATCTTTCATCAAGGCTGAATGATCAAATTATTCCGATCTTTTAATTCCTCTCTCAACTTTTTAAAGTAGCATATATTCTTCCTTGTGTGCTTTTATTTCTTCCACCAAGAAAACAGACTCTTAATTTCCTTTTTGTCTCCAAAAGGCAGCATGGATGCCTTGATTCCTCACTGACACACAATAAAATAAAGGCATTCAAGGTTTCCAGTGGCTCAGCAAAAAGGTGAGGCTTTGAGGTATCTGCCTTCCATGAGTAAAAAACATGGTGTTGTGACAGACATAAACAAAACAAAGCTTTAGCAAGAAATCTGAAGGTTCCTGTGAAACCTTGCACTCACTTCGAACATACGTTTCAAATGCTATCTTTTCCATCTGGTCAAAATTCTTTATCAGAAAAGAAGCTCTTGGGTAAAAGGATCCTCCCTCTCTCCAGGAGTTATACTAAGTCCTTATTTCCTTCACAGGCTGCAAGTTGCAGAAGAAATTATCCAAATGAGATGACATACACTAAACCTGCTAACTGGCCTCAAGCCCTAAAGAATGCAATTGACCATAAACCTGCAGAAGTCCAAGAGATAAAGCTGGGACAGGGAGTTTAACTAAATGGCAGTAATTAAAAGCTCTTTGAAAACAGTATTAAACCCAGTGCTGTGGGGTACATCCAAGAAATTACCTTTCATTAGACTTACTAAGCATCTTCAAGGAAGCGTTAAAAAAAAAAAAGCATTTTAAAAAAAGGATCAACTATTGGCATGTTTTAATTCTGCCCAATGCTTAATCTGTTAATTAAGAGCAAGGAGAGTTGTCCTAGAGTGTACCACGGCATCCTGTGGAAAACCCACTGCTAGTCACTCTAAAACATCCCTTGCTTTCTGTCCCAGCTGGACTGCAGCCAGCATCGCTTGCTAGCCTGGAGCCACCATGGAAGGGAGAACTGCTGCTTCCAAGTGAGCAGGCAAAGGGAGAACCAGGAGTCCTCTGCACCAGTGGAGCCAAGCGCTGAACCAACAGGTCTCGTGCCATCTGCAGGGAAGGGCACTGAAACCCAGTGAGGGCACACCTGGGTAGCACCAGCTCTGAGCACGGTGAGGGGACAGAGCAAAGAGCATGCTGTATCCTCTGGACTCAGAGTGACTGCTCCAGTCTTTCAATACTGATGTCTTACTCCCCATCCTGAACAGCACAGAAACGAGCTTTTCAGTGTTACTTCAAGGCAGATAGAAAAATGGGAAGAAGCACCAGAGGGTTCGGCATCTGCTTCACAGAAGCTGCTGGGAATGAGTAGGAAAGACAGTGAGAGTGGAAACGTGTTTAGATCAAAGCCTCTGGCATTGACTGGCCAGCCTGGGATCCACTAGAGAATGATGAGCACAGTTTGGTGAGCAGTGAGAAGTGGGCAGCCTTTGTGGTCACCTTTCATGAATTTCTCCTCACTGTTGCCCAGAAGCAAGGCCAAATCCTTTAATAGAGACTGATCTCCAGAATGCAAAGGAATCAGTTAAGGAATAAGCTGTTAAAAGGCTTAGCAGGCAATGGCATAAGAAGCCTCATGCAATTAAACTCCACACTGTGGTACACGCTTGCCAATTAATCTGATCACGTCAGCGAGGCTCTGAGCTACATTATTCTCTGTTAAATTTGTATGCTTTGAGGCTATGTTTTGTCATTTTCTGGGCTCTGTTCGTGTGACAAATGTGTTCAACATGCAGCCTTGGACTATATTTTCTTCTTAAAAAAGATTTTGGGGTCATCCATCTCCCAGTGTGAAATCCCCTTAAACCGTCCTCCCCTGACAGGTGCCATATTGACAGAACAGAAGATGAAAGCTGTCCTGCTTCCCCAGCAGGCAAGAACAAGACGGGAAGCAACACCAGCAGCTCCCTGCAAGCCAAGGACATACCCTAAAGCTTCAGGGCCCAGAGTCAAGGGGATCACCTTCCACAGACCATTAACACCTTCAGAACACAAAAGTGTCTGGCCCCAGTGGGCAGCTGGTGCTGTTATGAGTGGGCAGCTGTCACCTACAACACTCCTAAAGGCCAAACCTGAGTTTAGAGCAACTGGTTTAGCTGGAATGAAACCCATGACCATGCCTGTTTGCACATTTTGCTCCTACTCCTGCATCCCCCATTAGCAAACAAGGTCCAGTATCAGCATTACTTTAGAGACACAGAGCAAGGATCTTTTCAACAAACCACAAACAACTCAGCAGGCCCTCATCTGTCCTTCAACAGCAAGGGGAGATGAGCAACATTCCCCCACACTCGTCCAATAACTCAAGTCCATCATACCTTCAGCCTTGGATGAAGTGTTGTGCTCTAATTCACTGCATGAATTAGAAACAAGGGTCTTTAGCTGGAATTCTCCCCACCTGTGAGGAACGTGCCAGTGGAGTACATTTACCTTCTGCTTGAGAACAATCCCTGCCCCCTCAGGGAACAGAGTTAATTCCAGCTCTCCTGTGCTCTCTCCTAGCCCCTCCTGAGAGCCAGAAGAGGGAGAGACAGGCTCAGTAGTTGGGACTGATCAGTGCCCAAGGCTGGGGAGTTTCTCCTGGGTGTTTCTTGTTACCCATTAATTAAGAAGATCAATGTGCATCTTGCCCAGCACACCAACAGTAAAATCCCTCCCTGGAAGTCAATGGAAGTTCAATTATTCAGTGCTGCACAAACACCACCAAACAGTTTTTCTTACCCAGATGGGCTCGGAGAACTGCTGTATGGGGGTGATGGAGATGGTGTCCTTCCCTGGCTTTCCAAGCCTGCTGAAGTCACCAGGGAACTCCTGAGGAAAACAGAAAGAACTCAGCTGTCAGAGCCTGGGAACCAACCCTGTTTCCCTCCTACAAAACACAGCAACAGAGCTGTGTCTGCCCAGCACCTCATCGGTGGGAGCTCTGGGGACTGTCATCCTGCTCCCACCACATGGAAATGAAAATGGTCAGAACCAGATCCCTGAAAAAAAGGCTAATTCAGGAACATCTTCCCTCCCATCCACCAGAACCCCACAGTCCCAAACACCCAGCAGGCTCCAGTGGGTGGACAATTTCAGGTGCCTTGGAGGTCTTACCCACTGTACATCAGGCTGTCCTGGATTGGTTTCCCTCCTGCAGCCTCACCAGTTAAATCACCTGAGGGACAAGGAAGTGCAGAAACAGATTAATTCAAGGTCATTTTCTTAAAAATCTTTATACATTCATAGCAATTGAGCTTTTGTGTAGGATTTCCTGTTCCTCCAAGCCCTCCTGAGTCATTCCTGAAGTCAGTGTTTTGCAAACTACATGTGGGCTGAAGCTGAAGTTTGTGGTGGATGCTGCTCAGGATCCTCACACCCTGAAGTTTTGGAAAATTTAGGCTGAAAGCAAGTCCCCTTGGAAGGGGCCCAAAGCCTGACAATTATTTGAGACAACAGGTCCATGTCCACCTGGTTCAAGTCACTGGCTGCTGTGTAAAAGTGGTACAAGATATTCGCAGTGCTTTGCAACATCCCGTGGCAAAAATCCAGGGCAGCCAAACGAGCTGGCAGCTGGATACACAGCAAACATCTGAACCCTGGGAACATGACCAGCACCAGGCAAGTGTGCACTGGTCCCACCATCGATTCCAGGGAAAACACAAGCTCCTCCGTTATCATAAGGATATCAGAGATCTTCCAGAGATTACTCTACCCCTCCAAATTCCTGTTTTAATAGAAGTGGTGCAACTGTGAAAGGAGGAATCATAGCAGTTATCACCAAGTTCCAACTCAGCAAAGCACCACACACATGGGCAAGGTTGAATAATGTCCTTCTGCTGGTTAACTAAGGACCTGTGCAAGGACATAGGCTGAACTGAGGCCCTGGTTCTATGTACATCTGTATTTTCAAGCAAGTCCTAACAAAGTATAAACACATAAAGGTCCTAAAATGAAATTTAGAGCATTTGAAGAAAAAAAACCAACATATTTTAGTTTTTCTCGGGGATTTTTTTCAAGTGTAAAATCTAGCTTGCTGGCTGAAATCCTGTCTTGGACTGAAATGCTGAGTGAAACTGAAGACAGGATAACAAGGTAAAAGCTTCTGTGAGATATTTTTCCCTATGAGCCTATTTATCTTCTTTTCCTGTTGGATTCCCAGGTTCAATCTCTTATTGAGGTCCTCAAGTAATCTTTACTCTCAAATCCTGTCTTTAAAGGTAATTACAAAATATCCCATGAAACTAGGCAGAGAGCCAGATGTCTCGGCCAGCTTGAAAACAAAACCATTCCTACTATTGAGTCAAAACAGACAAGTTTAATCACTCTTTCAACTTTTCAGTATCTACCCTTAACATGCACATCCCCCACTGCTCAGAACATCTGCATTTTCAGAAACCACCTTACTTGAGAACTGTGCTGGGACCATGACGAAGTCATCTGTGTCACAGGAGGAATTCTTGCTGCTGCTCCCCGCAGAGTCCTTGGATCTTTGCATAAATCCGGGAGAATCCTGGGTAGGAGATGCCAGCGCCTTCTCCTGCAGCTGCTGCTGCATCTCTCCAAGGGACTGCTAATTCAAGGAGAAAACAAACACTGGCTTCAGCACAGCTACTTCATCATTCTGCTCCATCCTTTAAACTGAGCTGTACAAGGCTACAAACAGCACTTTGCTGATAAACCAGGGCTGATGGTCTGCCAGAAGCAGCTGTTCAGTTTGCTGAAAAGAAACTGCCTTTTATGTCCCTGTCAGAACAGCGCATCTTTTGTTACACAAAACATACTTCCAGTGTGCCTGATGCTCCACAGAGAAGAACAATTCACTTGAGGTACTGCATCCCTCTGCTGAGGTTTTCGGATCAACCATGCATTTTCTACCAACTCACTTTAGTATGGCTGGGAATACGAGAGGAGCTTTCAGAGATACTTTTGGTTGTTCTTTAGGGTTATGTTTTTTCTGTTTTGTTCTTAAACATAGAACCATCTGGTCTCTATTTGTGCTTTTGCACTACTTGGTAACATGGAGATAAGTGCTCCTGAACTTCCAAGACCACCCTGTTTTGCTGTACTGCTGCTAAGGAGCTAAAGAAAGGCCCAAAAGAGATTAAACTTTCAGCAGATAAACAGCTCACAGCTGTCAGAGGCAGGACAGTCCCTAAAAAGTCCCATTTTCCTGCTTCCTTCAGCTAAATGATGGATAGCCCCACAACCCCCTCACGTTGCAGACAGATGGAGGAGGCTGGATGGTTTAAGAAAGCTTTAAGGCAGCTGAACTGCCCATGGAGCAGATCACAATCTTTATCCTAATGCACTTCCAGTCTGAGAAAGACTTGAAGCAGCTTTCACTTGGGCCTCATTAAGGCCTTGCTCACCCTCCAGAGACTCTCCTGGTGCACCACTGGGGACTCCCTCCCTCTGCACACACAGTACATGCAGGCAGAAGAAATCTTCCAGCTGTCAAAGTTTTCTGTTCCACCCAATCTGTGAACTCTGCCCTGCAGATGTGGCATTTTTCCCAGACTGAGCCAGCACACCTCCATCAGCAAAATCTCCTAAGGCAGAGCAGGAGAGGTGCAGTAAACCTCTAACATGAGACCCCCTCCCAGTCTGGCAGTGATTCTGCACCATCCTTAAGCTTCCCAGACCAGGAAAGCTCAGGAGAGTGCGTCTGCTTTTCACACCATCTGCTCATTCCTGGAGTCTTGTGGCCAGGAGAGCCTCAGCCAAACACCTTCTACTTCAGGCTGCAGGGGGGAGGCTCTCAGGGACCCAGTTATCAGCCTTTCCCATACCAAATTGAGATACTTTGGCCCAGGGAAACTCAGAGAACAGAACAAAAAACCAGTCATGCCAGGGAGGAAAAAGTCCCATCCTTCTCCCATCCCTTACCAATCACACCACCAGCATTCCTGAGTTCAAAGTCAAAGGCAGCTTTCACCAAGAGCCTACAAAAACAACCTTTCAGTTCAGCGAGCTCGAGGAATGTCACTTCACTGGTCACTTAAACATTCTGCCCTCCAGAAATTTTTCACCCTTTTAGGTAGCCAGAGAGAAAACCCATCTTTCACAAGACCACTGGACTGTGGCAGGCCTGGTCTGAGCAAACAGCTTTGCTGAATGTCCCTCTGTGGTGCCTGGACATGCTGGGCAGGAGGTGGATATATTGTCAGAGACTTTGCTTGAACACACACAGGACATGCAGCCAAGGAAGCAGAGCTATACCCTCAATTAACAACCAGTTTGGGTTCCAAGGAGCTTTCCATCTCTGCCAAGACAAGCGAGTGTTGTTCATACCAACTTCTTTCATAAAGGCTTTTCATCCAACAGGCAATGGCACACTGAAATATGTCTTGGGGAGAGTAAGCCAGTCTTCAGGATCCAAACTCTAAACTGGAGAAAATACTGCACCAAGCCCAGCCAGAACTAGTGTTCAGTGATTTGCACCAGGAGAGTGCAAAAGCAGAGACCTCAATTTTCAAACACACAGGCAGAGAAACCATTAACACAAACAGTGCATCCCCAGAGCTGTACTTACAGGAGGTGATGTCAGGTGGGAAGTGGATGAGCTGCTGGAGGAACTACCAGAGCCAGAACTGGGATAAGAAGGCATTGGCACGGAAGCAGCTAAAACCAGCAAAAGCAAAAGAAGTGGTTAAACCAAGATCAAGCAATAATAAAAAGTCTTCTTCATCTTTTCCCACCAGGTTTATCTCATGCACCATCATGTGTCTCATGTATCATATGTGGTCAATTAAAGGAGAACAAAAGAAAATCAGCATTCTGTTCAGTTATGTGATTCACATGCATCCACTCCTCTGTCCACACTCTCACAGGTCTGAGAACTCCTGACCAAGGTCAGATGCCCACTCAACAGCTGACCTACCCAGGCAGCAAGATGGGCTTTGCCCTAAAGAGCCTCCAAAGCATCTTTGCAAATGCAGGGAAATAGAAATAAAAAGGTGATCTGAGTTGCTCAGGCCTGGGGCAGAAGCCAGGAGCTAGACCATACCCTGACAGATTCTTCTTCATGAGACCTCATGGCTTGGCACACATACATCAGATATTGGGAGGTGTGTGCCAAGTTAAACACATGCCTACTCAAAGCCTATGTGTTTGC
This sequence comes from Hirundo rustica, assembly GCF_015227805.2. NCBI lineage: Eukaryota > Metazoa > Chordata > Aves > Passeriformes > Hirundinidae > Hirundo > Hirundo rustica. The sequence goes on along the minus strand of NC_053466.1, from coordinate 5,560,886 downwards.
CATCCAAACAGCCACTCAGGCATTCCGGGCCACAGGCTCCTAGCAAAAAACCAAAACCCAACAAAAAGCCCTCAAGGGGGTTTCCTCAAGGAAATAGAGCATTGCTTCCTATAGCTGAACTCGGTCACTTCTGCAAGTTAAACATGTTTTGGTCATGTAGTATCTTTGTACAGAAATTATTTCCACAGCACAGGCCATCCCTGCATCCCTATCTTTTATGTTTTATTGTTCAGCATAGGAACTGCCAATTTTATTCACTTCATTGTTGCACTGGCCTTTGCAACAGAGGCCTAAAGCTTACATTCAAAGGTCTGGTTGGCACTGACCTTCAGGCAGAAAAGATGATTAAGGCATCAGAGGAGAAAAGAATATTTAACTCTAATGACTTATGCAAGTGAGGTTCAGCAAATAACAGAAGAGCTCAGCTCAGCCAAGCAGGGAAGCAGTCAAAGGTAACAACGGCTCTTCAAAGCACTTTGAAGAAGTTAGTGGTTCAAATTCCCCAGTCCACCTGCACAAGACTGAACAGCAAAGAAGAGCCCAAAATCCCCACTTCAAGGCAGCCTAAAGTCAGATTTTACATTGAAACCATTTTGGTATTTGAATGACTTAAAATAGAGATCAGAGACAACGCTTTATTGAGGAGAGGAACACTTCACTGCTCTTCCATTATACTGGCAGAGAATTAGCACCTTCTATCAAATTTCTACTTTTACATTACCTGTGCTAATGACTCTGTACCTAATACAAGGGAGATTAATAACACCTAGAAGAAGAATGCTTCTGTCTGAAGTAAAACTATTTCTGTCATTCATCCCATTAGATACTACAAAGTACTTATTCTATTTAACAGGATAAAAAAATAAAAGTCCATCTCTCTGCAATTAACTGTTGAAACAGTGTTCTAATGATAAAAGAATGGGAAAATATGCCTTTTAATTAAAGGCTTTAGGAAGTCTTTCCACGCAGGCTATCAAAGAAGGTTAAAGGATGACTGGAGCAGGATCTTTTATCACAAAGAGAGCAATCACTGAGACATTGAATTCCTCAGTCTGGGAGAGATGTAGCAAGATCCAACAACAGGAAAGAGAAGCCAAAGCAGTGTAGACTTAAAATATATACTTTAGTGTAAGTAACTGACCACTTTAACAGTTTAATCAGGGTCACAGTGATCTCCTCCAGCCTTTGGCAGCATTAAACAAGGAGGATTCCACAGAGGGATGGTCTTGGTGGGGGGCTGGACACACTTTTTAGCTTCTGCATCTATTCTACACTAGATTTAGTGCCCTTGATGGGCTGTGCTGTTGTAACACGCTGCCCTGGCTCCTGTACAGCAGCAGGGATGGAGGTACCCCGAGGATGGCTGTTCTGGGGGATCGGTCAGGGGCTTGGCACAGAGAGCCAACTCTGCCCACAGCCAGCACAGCTGCTGCCCCTCCCCATGCCCGGGGAACACACACAGAGGCTTGAGAACTTGCCTGTAAAATGGAGAGCTCTGTCCTGCCTCTATCAAGCTGCTTTTGATCTCCACAGTCCTCCCACAGAGCCTGCAGAGCAATCCCTAGGACCCTCCTTATAGATTTAATACTAGAGAGGAGGGAAGAAAAAAATCTCCCCCTGCTATTTACCCTGCCAGCTGCTACAGAACAATTGACCCATGTACAGACTGCCCTTCCTGTTATGGAAGGGTGCTTTTAAAAAAAGATAAGTGAATTCTCTACTGTATCCACACATGCCTGCTGCAAGACTTGCATCACCATTCACTTTTCCTGGAATTAGCATTTTTGTTAGAGTCATTCCAGTTCTCTCACAAGGTCCCCTCCAGTCTATTTTGGTTCTGTGATTATTGATTTAAACCTGGCTAGAATTGAGACACTTCTATTTTTGACTATTTGCTTCAGACAGCTTTTCATTAATCAGGAGGGAGGACAAGCTGGCAGACTTTGCCTTTATCATCTAAAACTCAAACTCAGCTGCATGAAACCTGCCTTTAGATACAGCCTCTATTAATCACTGTTCTTATTTAAATCCCTTTGAACTCCCCAAATTCACACTGTCATGCTGTGAGCTCCAACTCAGAAGGTCCTGACACTCCAAACAGACTTTGATGCATGTAGAACCATGAGGTTTGGCTCTGACAAACCCTCTCTGACCTCCACATCCCTGTTGGGGCATTTTTCAGTGTCACCCATGTAGGCCAGCTTGAAAGAAAGCCTGCTTCCATCTCCTCCACACACCCAGGCACTCCCAGCTCAAAATTAAAAAGGGTGCAAACACTTGGCTCATCATGTTTTCAGTTGAGTCTGAATGTGGGGAATGTTAACATGAATTGCAGGCCCCCACCCAAATCCAGAAATTGCTGGATTGTAATTGTAATGTAAATAAGTCTGTTTTCATAATTGTCCTCTCCGACTCGCTCCAGCAACAAAACAGTCATCCTGCACATTGTGTAACCAATGCCAACTGGTTTCAAAATGGGAGAGCTGGGAGCCATAAAGGCAAGCCTGTGCTCCAGCTGTGTGGATTCTGATACTGGATCCTATACTTGCAAAAATAACTTCTGACACATCATCCTACCAGGGGCTCAGCTGTCCTAAAAATATCCAACCCTCGAGTTTTATAGAAAAGCTTTATTTGGAATTTGAGTTCTACATACGCTGGAGAGATGCACTTTTCTGATTATCTGGATTCAATTAAAGCCACCCATCAGAAAGTTCTTTAATTGCAATCTCTGACAAGGCAATAAAGTTTGAGTGCAAACTCTGAAAGGACTTGTCCAAATAAGCTCCTTTCAGAGTTTAAAAGTCTGCAGCATTAAAATCTTTGATATGCAGAAATTGTGGGGATTTTTTGCTAGTTTTCACCTGAGTATTTTATGTACATAAAGATTAAAAAGATGGCAAAAGTCAAGCTAAGCCTGACAGGTATTTCAGACACTGAACCACCTGTGCACTTCTGAACCATAACCGTTCACCTCTCATGCTCTCAGCTCAGAGTCGAGGAGGCAGCAGCTTCTCATTCATTAAAGGCAGGAGCAGAAAAACCTCCAAAATATTCTGCACGGGTACCAATTACAATGTGTTTACTGAGAGAAGACTTGCACAAGCATCTAATTATGCCTCCTGATGTGTTATTACTGTAACACACGGCCCCATAACATATGCTGATCAGACCTGGCTACAGACAGACAGTCTGACTAGACACAGCATTTTAAAGACTTTATTAATAAATTTTTACACATCTAAAGTACATGCTTAGTCACAGGTACAAAACCCACAATATAAAATAAATTATAAACAAACAAACAAACAAAAAAATAAAGTACATCATCTTAGTTAAACCTGAACTCAGTCTCCAGGGAGGGAGATGAGAGGAGGGACATGAAAACAACCATCCCTCAAAACAGCAGGGAAGAAGAGGTGCTTGTCAGAAATGTCTTATTGAAAGAGTTTTGAAAGAAATGTTGATTTTGCTGAAGCATCTCAAAAACATGCAAATGTAATTCAACAAGGGGGATCCCCTTGCCTTAGCAGCTTCAAAATTATCCACCTGGAGATTAATCTACATTTGAGGACTCACCAGTTTTCCAGAATTCCAAAGTTACATGATATTAAAAAAAACCCTCAGATGTGAATGACTTAGTGGTAGCGAATTATCAGCTCTCAAGGAGAGCAAGAACACGAAGCACTGCTGGCATCAGGGCTCTAATTCAGTCTGAGCATGACCATCATGGTTCAGATACAGCCCTTCTTCTCTTTGGTACTTCCTACACTCGTGATGCTGAGCCACACGTTGAGATGAAGAAGCACAGCAAGGTTTTGGACTCACCCTAGCTCTGCACACAGAGTCAGGGGAGCCAGCCCCTGAGAACTGCAGCCTTGCCAAGGCACACTTCAGCTACAGCTGTGCAAGGGTCAAAGCCGCTGCCATGCTGGACAGCATCCCATAAATCTCAGGTGAGCTTTTCTTATGGACATCACCATAACCCCACCTTTGCTGACACACTGGCTCTTCTCTCTCCTACCACAAATCAAAAAGACCACAGGCAGCTTTTCTCCTCCAGGCTCTTCAGCACACTTCCCAGAGGCTCTCATCCATCACTGGCATCTGGCAGCAGCAGAGACCTCACAGCAGACTACAAGAACTCTCTCCTCCACCAGCAGGTTTCTGTGCACCACAACTTGAACATCTCCACCAACGGGTTGATATTTCTCCCATGTCTTCAAAACCAGTAGCAGTCTCTCCTGCCTGGAGAGGACTCCAGGCTGCGGACGTATGTCTTGAGGTGAGGATCAGCAGGGCGACAGAGAGGTCTGGAGTTTGCATAGGCCTTACCTGCCTGTAAAGGTGTTTTTTTCCTTGGTCCTTGACCCCACACCATCAGCCTTGGTGCAGCTGGGGGTAAAGGCTGAGCTACAGTCTCCTGCTCATAATGGCACCTCTGGTTCCTGCACAGCAGCTGTGCACAAGTTGGAAACTGGGGCCAAGTCAGGAGAACCCTCTCCCGTTTTTCTGAGGTCCTCTGCTCCCCTGGCCAGTGAAGCAGCGGAACAGCTGGAGGTAGGAGACGAGCTGGTGGACATGCAAGAACATCCTGAGGAGGAGATCTTCTGCCCACAGGGGGATCTGACTCCGAAGGGCTTTTCCCACACAGCCGCGGGACAGCAGGTGCCAGGAGCTGGGGGGGCTTAGGGGCAGCCCTGTAGGGCCAGAGCCCTTTCCTGCCCCATGTTCCAGGGCTGGCCCCACATCCCCCTGGCACAGGTGGGTTCAGGGCCCTGGCTGCTTTGAAAGCGCCCCTAAACCAGAAGCGTCTTTTCTTGCCCACGGGACGATCACCTGAGTGCACAGGTAAAATCTCATCAGGGACAACTCAGAAGTCCTGCTCTGGCAGCAGGAAAGCAAGAGAGTGCCAGGAGTGATGCGGATATCAGACAAGGCGTGCCTGCCCATGGCACACATCCAAGAAGGAAACTGGGTTTGTGCTGGACAGGTTTCCTCCAAGACCTTGCACTGGACACTTTAAATTAGTCACTGATGAAGATTCTTGGTGCTATATTTACTCAGGAGATTAAATGTCCAGGAGAATCCCTCCAGAGAAGACAACCATAGACAATTCCACTAACCCAAGTCTCCTGGCCAGAGGACTATGATGCCCCATGCAGTAGAAGCAATTCTGAACTGTTTTCCACCAAAAACACACCTCTGAACCACAATGCGTGTGGCTGCAACTGTTCCAAAGTTTTGAATCCAAAGGAGGAAGAGAGAGCTCGCAATGGAAATCTGTTTTTGTTTTGGCCAGGCCCCAAAGAGTACCAAATGGAACCCTTCTAAAACAAGACGTATCGAGAACTTCGATGTAAATGATGAAACAAGATTTGGTAACCAGGAAATTTGGCTTTTGCACAGCCAGCCTGGCAGGCAGGGCCAAGAGTGCCACTTTCCACCATTCACTGGCCTGAATGGTCCTGCAGGTGAGGATGAAAAGCTAGACCATGATGCATAACCCTGTGTTCCTACAAGCATTCCACTGGCCAAGCACTTCACACAAAGCAGCTGAAAACATTTCAAAGCTACATTTGCTTCTACTTTAGGTTTCTAAATATCCCCCAATCATCCCTTTGAAGATAACTCAGTAAAATCAAATACATTTTGATGGCAAAATCTGGACATGACACAGTAATAAACACTGAATCCCTGCCTAAATAACTAAGGAAACATAAAGCAGTATTTTTCTTTCCTTTTGAACTAACAGCAAAGGAAGTCAGGGCATGGTTCAAAAAGAATTGTAATCAAAAATGTAATACTTACATTTTTTCATAGAGGCACTTGCATCCAAGAATGGGTGATGGAAAAATTCATCTGAAAAAAATCAAGAACAATGACTCAGTGAAAGAAAATGACTGTAAGAAGTTTACAAAGCTGATAAAGCACAGGAAGTTACAGTGTTACTGTGATTTTTTCCATGCAACAATGGAAGCTTACTGACTATGGTTGCATATAGAAGTGGTCAAGAATACAGGCTGCAGACTGGATGCAGGACCTGCTCATGAAAAAAGGATGGGAAATTAATCAGATCCCTGGCTGATCAGGATGGTGAATCACCCTAAATGTAGGAATCCAGGGAAACTGTATTTATGACACTGCACTGCCACTCACTCCATGGAATAGGAATGATGGACAAAAAGACTTCCACTGAGTGATCTTCCAGGACACACAGACTCAAACCCATCATGCAATCATGCACTGAGAGCAGAAATGCATTTTTAATGGGCCACCCCAGAACCACAGCCCAGAACTCCTTCCCTTTCACATCAAACACAACTGCTGCTTCCTCCTCTCATTATGGGAATTCATTCTACAGATCCAGGCCAAGAAAAACTTCTGTCCTGGCTTGCTGAACATTCTCTACATGTTTGCCTACAAGTAAAAAGCCAATGTCCTGGCTTGCTGAACATTCTCTACAAGTAGCCACTTCTCCCAGCTCCTTCATCTCTGATTCACTGCAGCTCTGTGCCAGAGCCCTCCCCTATCACAATCAGCAACTCAGTCTTTTGGGAGTGTGAGCCATGGATCAACACTGATTACTGAGCTTCAGCTTCTTTCCCAGAATGGATTTCCTGTTGCAACACCCCAAGGTTTACAAACTTCTTCTGTAAACAGCTCCTCTTTGGTGACCGAGCTTTCCAGAAAGTAGTCACTGGGTTTTTTATTTGTCTGCTTTTTAACCTTAAAACAATCCCTGTCTCTCCAGCCTCTCCTTGCCACTGCCGTGCCAGGGTCCTGCAGCCAGAGTGCAGTGGTCTGGAGCTTAGCCCAAGACAAGGAATGGGAATCTTTGGCAGGGAAAGCTGGCATCTCACAGATTAGATCTGCTGTGGATGGAGAACATCCCCATCCTGTGGGAGCTGCTCAGCTTCTGGGGTTTCCTGCTTTTTTTTTCAGCCTGCTGCACGAGAAGAGGGTACCATCCCTCAGCCGAGCTGACTCAACTGAGGGGGTGGAAATGATGATTTCTTTCACTTTTCTCCCTCCCTGCTCCAAACTGCTTATTAGCTGTGCTTGCAAAGCAAAATTTAAACAACCCAGCTTGGAATCATCAGCAGGAAACTTGCAACTTGAAACCCTCCTGGTTTTCCTCTAGATAATCTGGAGATTGCAGAGAGCATCAGTTCCTGGCAGAACAGCAGCTGGGACACACAACAAGTATATGAAGTTTCAAACTGATGAGATGCTGTTGTGTGATTCAGCTGAGCTCTGGGGGAGCTCTGTGGAGGTCACTGTGACACCTCCAGGCAGAGGGTCTCAGGGAACAAGGAGCAGCAGGAAACCCTCTCCCCTCTGGAGACATGCCAATTTATTGATAAATACATGATTAAGGACAGGAAAAATCTCAATACTGCAAGATGTCCTGCAACTGTTGTCCAGAGTGATATCAAAATCTATCTCAAATTTCCATGTGTTGGACATGCACTCTACTCTCAAGAGTTACAAAACCAGCTTAAATGGGCAAAAAAGGTTTGCCAGACAATTTCTGACAGGGGGAAAATCAAGAACTTCAAAGATACCTTCTTCTGAAATGCACAGCAGCGTGATAGGAACGGCAGAGATCCACAGCCCAGATAATAAACCTGCAGGGAATAACCCTGCCAGGTGATTCTACCCAAGCCAGTCTCTCAGGAGCTTCACCAACTCCCGTTTCAAAAGGCTCATTCTCTCACTTCTACACTCCAGTAACCAGTCCTTTGCATTCATCACTGGATAATTATGATCACCCTCAGGTAATCCACAGTTGCTTACCCAGCTGACCATCCCCAGAAAGGCTTTCCTGGTATCTCTAATCCAAAAGAATAACAGAGGGAGCAAAACAATTCCTCTTCATCACCTAGCATGTGCTGCCCAGCAGGAAAACAACCCATCTGAGCAGATAAGCAAGTAAAAACCCCACAGAAAACCAACCCTCAACCCCCCAAAATATCGAACTGTTTCACCCCAAGTCTGAATAAAAAGCAGCATCCTGAACACACACAGGATGTGTTTGTTTTTAGATGACCTGATCCTTCCAGGGATTCAAGGAAAGGCTTTGCCTCTGTCTGCCTTCCTCTAGGGCATGGCTTTCCTAGGAGGAAAGGTCTTCAGACCTTTGAGCTCAGCTAAAACACATCTGTAAGATGCTGCCAAGTCAAAACCACTGGGCTCAGAGTGATTGATCTCAGTTTAGAAGGAATTAAGACAAAAGAGGAAATCCTCATGTCAGGCAAGTCAGCAGACTGAGACAAAGGCTTGGAGACTGCCAGCTCAAGGCCTGAGAAGGACCAAGGCTTCATTCCACAGAAACTGGAGAAGGAGGGAAAGGTCTGCAAGTAACTGCATCTTCTGGCTCAGATTATCACAGCAAACCCTGAGAAACAGCGGGTAGTGACTGGATTGTTCATAAATGAGTGCAGCTTGCAGCTCTGGGAAGGAACTGTGACAGGAAAGGACACAAGACACATTTTACCTAGCAGCACACTTAACCACAGCTCAGAGAGCTGATAAAAGCAGAAGCCAGGACAGGGAATGCAAGCAACAAACATATGCTGAGGGTGTGCCAAGTCTCCTTGGTTTACAAAATTGTACTGAAATCAGCACTGACCTTTCCAGCACATAAACTAAAACCCCCAAGATTATGCAACCCTCCAGGCACAGGTGAAATCCAGCTGTCTGGATGCTTCTCCTAGCACCAGCCAAAAGCAGAGAGGCTTGTGCAGTGCCAAAAGACACAGAGACAGGCAGCAGAACTCAAATTGGAAGGAAGCCTCACCAAAGTCCATGCGGTCCTTATGATTACGCTGCAGAAGGCCCAGCAGGAGCTGCCTCAGGTGGCTTGATGTCTCCCTGGGGATGCTAGGATTGAAAACAAAAGCAAAGTAAGAGAGGCTTGCAGTCTATTTCAACTGCTTTTACATATTCAGGAAGGCAACAGGCAAATGCAAAGTCAGTCCATGCCTGCTGGGGCAGGAACACCAGGAGCTCACTGGAGGGAGGCTGAGCAGAAATGTCTGCATTTTGCATCTCTGGCTTTCACTCCCCACTGCCATTGTTCAGGCTACAACTAATTTTGCTTTAGTGGCCTCTCCCATGAGCACCTGCAGATCCTTCCCTTCACAGTGTCATCCCTCTGGTGCTCAGCTAAGCCCATTCCACTTGTAGTATTTCACACATAATAAATAAAATCACTCCTAATTGCTCTAATGGGAATAAGATCACTAGAACAAAGCCGTTTCCAAGGGGAAGCTTCCAATTAAGACACTGGTGGTGAAATGTATCACCAATTACTACCATTTTATTAAAGCATTCATATTTCAGTGCAGCTTATGTAAGACTAGCAAGTAACCTTTTTCTATCTGCTCCCCTGATATACAGCAGATATTAATCAAAGGCCACTAAGATGTGAGCAACTGCCACATCAGCAAGCTAAAATTTGTGCAGTTATTACCTCACTTTCCAGCACAGTTAGGAAGAAAATATTCTTTTCAACAGCTTTTGAAACACAAAAGAGCTGGTAAATCACAGAGCTCTCCCTCACCCCACAAACAGATGGGGGAGAGGCCAGGGCAGCTCTTCATAACCCCTGTAGATTGAAAAATGCAGGGAATAAATGAATGGATTAAGGCACGGAAAGCAGAGTTCAGCTCTTGCATAAGTGGATTCAGCTCTGCTGACTTCCCTCCATCCCCAGAAGTGCTGCTGGGGGCTTTGGGCTGGGGCAGAGCTCTCCTAGTGAAGCGTGGGTGGTTGCAGCTCCTCTCGGTATTAATTCTGTTCATCATGGCTGTTCCCAGCATGGCCCCCACGCTCTGCCAGGCCTTCCCCATGCTGGGTCAGCTGAGGTAATGACATGTGTGCCCAGCACAGTAATTTTAGCTCTCAGTGGCTCTGCACGTGGCTCTGGCATCAGTCACTGCCCTGAGGGCAAGCCCGACCAACGCTGGGTGAAAAAACCCTTCCTCTACCATCTCACCAACACAGGGGTCAAACAGAAGTTAGCCCAAAAATACTGGGGGAATAAAAGGGTGCTAGCTAGAACTACCAGAGTCCTGTTCAGAGAAACAGGAGATGGGAGGCAACCTATGTGTTTACACGCTCCAGTACTACCCAGTTACTTTTCTGTGAAGCCCTAGACCTTCCTGAGGCAGGAATTTGGACCTGGTGATTCCAAGAACAGAGAATGATGGCAAGCATCCCTCACCCTTGTTTGTACTGGAGGAGTTGCTTTCCCATCCCTGATGCTAGAATGGTTTTGTGAACCTTCTGAGGTTGACACAGGAGGAGGACACCAGGACTCAGGAAGGGATGCAGTTAGACTGAGACTCAGGTTGAGCCTCCCACCAAAAGGGGTGTCCCTTGGAAGCCCACTGTGTAATGGAATAACCCAAGGATACCACAGCGAGCAGCCTCCTGAAAAATGCATTACTGCCGCAGTCCTGCAGCCCTGCAGTGTTATCATCATCATTTATTTATCTGTGACACATAAAGCTCTCATTCAAAATGACTCCATTTCCTAGCTATGACTTTAGCCTTGGTATGGTTTTAAAGCCAAGAAACATCAACTCATGGACCTCAGGTGGCACAAGAGGGTGCAGATTAACAGCCTGTTCGTCTCCTCTTGCCTCCCATGTCCAAAGCATCGAGCTTTGCAACCCTTCATTATTATTTTTCAGGGCCATCTTATTAAACATAAGCAACAAATCTGCCTCCTTGCCCCCATGACCTGGGATGTACTTTGCCATGCAAAGCAGCACAATGAATGTTAATGATTTAGATCAGCACTATTAAAATTGTGAGGCCTTTGGGCTTCTCCTGCCATGGGCTCTCCAGAACGCTCAGAACAGCATCTCCTCACCTGTAAGGAGCAGCACTGCAGCCAGGGATTGCTTCCCCACTCCATTCCCAAGCCAAAACTGGCCATGGCAAGGAAGTGTGTGCCAGCCTGCATAGCCCCAAGGAAAATGACACCAAATCCTGGCACTGCTGCTGTCTGAGAAGGAGCTCTCTGGAGTAGTTTTGTGTTTCATCCTGTGCTGGCACAGCGCTCAAGCAGTTTATTCATGTTTACTCAGGAATAGCACAGATTGCAGTCCATGTTAAAGAGACAAACTGATTTTGGAAAGAGGGAATTGCCCTTTGCACAAAGGCCAGTTCAGCTCTGACTTCCACAGTGAGAAAAACAATCAGCTGTGATCTGAATTTCGGAAGAATTTGATAGTTCAAAAGTGCAGGTAAGTGAAAATGGCAAATGCAGACTGTGTGAAGGACTTAGAGGAGAACTAATCCCTACAAGAATAGACATGCTCTCCTCTTACAGCTGAGTTTCATTTCTCTCCTCACCTGCACCATGAGCCAAACAACAGCAGGGCAGTGGGATCGACACAAGAAAACTTATTAGTTTTATGGATTAATTTCTCATTTAGTAAGAGGGGCTCACTCAAAGGTGAGCTTCCATGTTTTGGGCAGTGTAGGAAAAACAGAAGCTCTACTTTCTGCTCACACAGACTGGCTCCAACTGTGCAGTCACATTTTTGCTTTAAATTGCTTCTTTTCAGTTATTTTACTCCTTCACACCCTCTGGTTCAATCCAGGTGCCCCAGAGGTAATCCTGGTAGAAATTCGTGCTTTCTCCCCAAATCAAAAAAGGAAGTACTTAAAGAGAAATTAACTGCATATCACAAGTCATTGATAAGAGCTCCAACTATTTGACAATCCCTTCTAGTTATCTCTTGGAGCTGTCTGAACTGATAAGGGAGAAGAAAAATCCATATACAGTAACCCAACAAACTTCCTACATATATGGCTGCGTTAGCAGCTCTGCCAAGGGGGAGCTAACTTCCTGGTTGAAAGGGGCCATCTAGATTTTAGATATATAATCTGGAACTTCAGTCCTGTCTCTGTACCAGGCTGAGATTTTCAGAGCCAGCACGAGCATCTGCTTTCAGAGCTCAGAAACGAAAAGGAAAGACCACAGCAACAAAACCAAAATACCCTGACAAATCACAGCACGGAGCAGAGAGGTAACATACACCCCGCTGGGACGAGAGCAGTTCTCTTCCCCCTGGAAAGTGCAGCAGTGTCCATTTCCAGGGAGGTTATAGTATTTCCCCCAATAGCAGGATGGACACAAGCAGTTGCTGCCCTGACACGTGAGAAATGGGAATGTGATCTGCAGTCAGGTATGGCAGGTTACAGGAGAGGCTGCAGTTTGGCTGCTCACACCGTCCCAGAACTGCCTCGAGCTCTTCCCGAGGCCTCAGGGGAGCCACGTGTGGAACAGGACGTCTAGCTGGCTCTTGGAATCACTGACACTCCTGAAGTTTTGCAATGCAGGAGAACAGTGTCTGCAGAGAGACAGAACATCCCAACCCTGGCTATCTGCTGCCGCTGGACTTTCTCTGGGCCACGTCAGTGCTGGTTTAAGGAACGGGGAAAGGCAGGAGGCCAAATATTTTAGTCACCTCCCCAAGTGACAAGCCAGGAGCATGCAAGGGCAGGTGTAAACACAGAGTAAACAAGTGTCTACAAACATTGACACTGGAAAAAAGCTTACTTGGGCATCAGCATCTTGTTTTTCTCATAGAAGAGGCGGAGATCCTGGGGGCTGCTGGCCTGTAGGGGAGAAAGAAACCAGTACATGAAGCAGTTGACCATGAAGGAAAGGGATTAGCATTTCTATTTCAACTGCAGCTCTGAAGAGCAGAGGCACTTTTTAGTTGCTGGACCAGCACAGACAATGAGAACCTGCAGTTTGCTCTAGATTGAAAAGCCAGCCCCGTGCTGCAGTGAAAACACAGTATTTCAACCTGCTGCCATTTCGTCCCTGACCTGGTTCTGTCTCTGTCCTGCTCTGCCCTTCCACAGCCTGAGCTTCACTGCAGTGGGCTCTGATGCTCAGGTTTGAGCTGGCCTAATAGCCTCACCCAGGAGACTAAATAATTGTAGACGTGAGGAGTCCCAAATGATGAATGGCAGATCCTGCTGAGAACATGGATTAATGCTGCAGGGCATTTAGAAAAGGGGCAGGGAGCCTGTTGATGGGCAAGGGATCTGTGAAGAGGCTAGGAACATGGAGAAACAGCAGCTGAATTAGGATTTTCTACTTTAGTTGCAGGAAGCCAGAAGGTCTCAAGCCACAGCTCCTATTTTATTTGTGCAGTAATGCACACAACTGCGGGGGATGTTGATGACAAGATTCCAAATTCTGAGAGATGGGATTAAAAAAAAAAAAAAGGTAGGGGCTAGGCACAAGAGGTTTACAGCTGAGGTTAAAAATAAAATCACCAGCAGACAAGCGTAGACACATAAAAATCCCCTAATATAAATTCTCCACTTGTTTACATGCAATGAATAATACAGGCCAGTAAATTAACCCTTGTGTCTCAAGCTTTTCTGCTCAGGCAAAGTTGCTTTATTAAAGGCAGAGCAGGCTGGCTGGCACGCCACAGACATGAAGGCACATAAACAGGGGCAGGAAGATCAGAGGGATTCATCTGCAATCAATTATTAGTGCAGCAGAGTGTATAGGAAAGTGTGAATGAGGAGGCAAAAGGCAGCTTCTCCTGATGTTCAGGGAAGGCTCAAAAACCCCTCGAGCCTTCCACCTAGTTCTGTTTCTAAATTAGAATCATTTAAGGTCAATTAAGATGCTTAAAACGGCAAATCAGACAGGCCAATCTGCAGATGGCCATCAAAATACCACTAACACGGTATGGCTGGAAAAGCAGCCACACAAAATGCTGTTTCAACATCAGCTACTCCCTCTGGCTGAAGATGAAAATTAAGGATAACAGAGTTCAGTAAAAAAACCTCAAGAGAAATCAAAGGTAGCCTCAAAAGCTGATGGTATCAACACACTCGTGTAGTACTCATCAGGGCAATGTTTTTTACACAGCCTTACCAACAGAGGCTACATCAAAAAAGCATCAAAATTAAAGCAGAGCACCTTGTTACACAGATGCCTAACTGCATCCTAATTTCCAATTGCTGCCACTCAATTTGATTCAAGAGAACTCCATTTTACACCTTCCCCTAGCAGATCTTAGAAGGTAATTAGATTAATATTTGGCAAAATTTAGGGAGGCAAGCACACACACTGCAGCAAATGGCTCGGCCACACTGCCCAGAGTGCTGACCAATATTCCTGACAGACACAAGCAAGGAGGGGCAGAACTCCAGCTCAGGAAGGGAAGGGCTCATTCACTTCAGAGAGATACAAGCCTTGGCTGTTTGCTCTGGTCATTTCCTGTTGCAACAGCTCAATTGTTTCACAAATACAATGAAGCTCTGATCTACTTCAAACACTGTTTTGTCAGAATTTTTCCTGGCAATAAAAAGAGAGTATATTCAAAGCACCACATATATGAAGACCAGTTCATTAGAGAAGGTTTCTAAGCACTGGCTTGGATAGAAACAAAATTCTCAATGAAGTTTTCCTCCTCTTTGTACAAATTCAAGAGATGTCCCTGTAGGGATGCTGCTCCTCCACGTTCTGCTGTCTCAGTACAATCCCCTCTTGCTCTGCAGGGACCACACCAGGCTGCCAGGCTCCTCCCCACCCAGACCACGCTCCCTCACTTGGGCTGTCCAAGAGCCTGTGATTCAAGGCTGGTCCCCAGTGTAGATACCAGAGAAGAGAGTCCTTCTAGTGAGTGCCCAGCACAGACAGCCATGATCACCATTAGTTTGGTAAAACCAACTGCATCTTCATGTAACTTCATTATTAATTGACTGAATCACACAGCTCTGCTCCAGTAACCTGTCCACTGCTCTCTTGCTATCATACAATTCATAAAGCACTAGGAGCCTCAGCCACTTTATTCAACTCTCCTTTCAATAAATAGTTCCTCTCTAAGAATCATGGAAAAAAAATTAAAACAGAAATGTTTGTAATACAGTAAAAATGTCACTTGAATTCCCTCGTCTAGGAAGCGAAGAACTTAACTTGAAATCTGCCTTCCAGGCAGAAACACCCTGCCCAAGAAAAACACCAGAAAAAGCACACTTTAGGCACGTAACAGCCAAGCCATTCAAGGTACACAGAGCCAACTTCTACCTGTGGGACAGCACCCAGCTATCAGAACCAGGGATGCAGAACAGCTCAGCTTTCCCTAAGGCCAGGAGGGCACACCAGCAGGTCAGTTCACACCCTCAGTCCCCCTCTCATGGCACTACGGAGCAGCTGCATTTTGGTTTTGTCTACCCTTTCTATATATAGAGGCAACTGGACAAACTCAATCCTGTCACTCTATTTCTTTGTCCTGAGCAGCAGTGGAAATATGTGGAGCCAACAAAGGCATCCAGCAGAACCCTGCCAAATCCCCTTCAGTGCTGGCTGCCTGGAAGTAAAATGCATGTGCAAAGTGGGTAGGGTGGTGCTTTCAAAAGCACTCAGCAGTGGATTTGTCACGCTTGGGCCACGACTGGATGCAAAAGCCCAATATTCAGACAGAAGAGGGCCAGAGACATTCACACCTTCCCTGAAGAGCTCTGTCTGTTCAACTCTCCACAGCAGGTGTATCGTATCTGCCCTGCTCTTTGAATCCTTTCCTTGGGGGTTTAGAGGTGCAGAAAGGAGATTCAGATATGTTAGAAAGAAAAAATAAATAAGTAATGTTGTTTCTAGCTCAGTAGCTCTAGGGAAAAGCTTCAAAACCTGCTGAAAATACCCTTGGATATTTTAAGACTCCCACAGCTAAGTGGCTGGCATTCAGAGGACTTGAAAGCCCAAAGACCAGAAAGAGGCAAACAAAAACACCCACCTCCTGAACTTTTTTCTTTAGCAGTCCAGGGATTTCTCTCTCGTGCCAACAGAGCACAGTAAGACCCACAAACACTGGTCCAAAAGCCAGTTCATTGACTACAGCAACAAGTCAATCACTGCACCCAGTCTCAGCAGAATTACCCACCAGTTCCAAGAATTCATGTCCCCATGGACACAGGGCACTGCAGAGGAACAGAGCTGGGAACAGAAGAGCAAGCTGTCTAACAAATAAACCAGGGGTTCAAATTCTTGGCATAAAATCCACCCTTTCCTGGTGTTCCTCAAGGCATTTCACAACATAGCAGTTGCTGTAAGTGATACATAATCCTAGTACTTATGCAGACAGAATTAACTCAGAATTAAAGCAGCGAACTTGGTCCAC
This sequence comes from Hirundo rustica, assembly GCF_015227805.2. Lineage (NCBI taxonomy): Eukaryota > Metazoa > Chordata > Aves > Passeriformes > Hirundinidae > Hirundo > Hirundo rustica. Next base: position 5,544,711 of record NC_053466.1, on the reverse strand, counting down.
CAGACTTGGAAATTAATTTTTTCACCTAACAGCTAGCTGGGATGAGAACATAAACAGGCAGTTTAACTCCTTCAGAGCTGCCAGACCAGGCAGAAAAACTTGCATTAATTCTCTTGTGCTCTTTGGCTCACTCTCCCCCAGACACAGGGCACCATGTCCATAGAAAACTCAAGATTCATGCAAAGGCTCAGACAGCAGACAACCAGGTTTCAGGGTGTTTAGCAGGATCTGATTTCCCACTGCCAGGGACACAACCTGCACGTGTTCAGTGGGGTGTCTGCTTACCAAGAGCTGCCCAGATTTAAAAGGGGTCACACAACAGAAGCCACCAGAAATACCAGTGTGATTCCTCCCACACAGGGAAAAAAAAAAAAAGGGAGATTGAGGTCATTTAACTAATCATATTTAAAACACCATCTGACAAGGACTAGATTGGTTTTGGATTGTTTTAGACCTTGTGTAAATCTTCTCTTGCCTCCAGCTTTGCTTCTGGTTGTCACTTGTTTACACAGCCAGCACCACCTCACGGTGGACATGGGGTCCCAATCTTTACAACTCAGGTAAGGACAAGAGCAAACCACTACATTCCCAAGGCACTTCCCAGTTCTGGTCAGCAGGAGCAGGAAATGCACTGTTCAAGTCCTGTCCTCAGCAACAGAAATGCAGAGGTGTGAGTCCAGACCATTCATTAGGCAAGGCAAATTAACAATTCCACATTAATACAGCGCTCAGCAAATCTGTTTATAGGGATTATGAATCCCATTAATCTCATCCCTATGGCAGTCTCACTGTTTTGTTTATGGGCATGTTTAATACAAAAAGCTCCTTAAGAAAGCTTCACCGGCCATCCTACCAACTGTTCACATCTGAGCATCAGCAGCTTCTTTCTTGTCTGTGTGCAGTGAGGCAAGGAAGGGACAGGAATTGCTCTGGGAAATTGCCTTGGGTGACCCAGCTATAGTTAATTTTAACTCTGAGACAGCCAGAAATCACATTCATGCACATCCATACATCTCTGTCTTGATTTAAAAGCAGTTTCAGGATTGACAGCTGCCTCAGCCTTTCCACACATCTGATCGTTTTTCCATCTAACCCATTTCCCCGAAGCCCTATTTTATTTTTAGGCAGCTCGTTCCTCCTCACTGCAGTTAACACTGGTGTCCTTTTTGTTTGCATCCTCCTGAAGGTACCTCCTTGGTTCAGGCAGTGACAGCTACAGCACCCCAACACAGCAGGTTTCATGTCACTGAGCTCCAGATTCCCATGGGAATCTCAGCTAGACAGAGATGAGGGGCTGTCTTTGCCAGCCTGGGAGGGAAGGCAAGGTGAGGATTTAGCCCGAAGAGGTTCACTCAGAAATCCAGTTCCTGGCTTCCCTGTACAACTGGGTCTGCTGGTGGCACTATGTGGAATCTGCCTGTTTTCTTCCCACCCATTGGTAGACATCCCTCCCAAAAGCACTCATCCCTATTCATGGTGTCGCAATCACCTCTGTCCACTATCCCTCCTTTCTCCTAAAACCCCTGTAAACAACAGCTTCTTGCCTGCTCAGTGACCATCAGCAAATTCTCACAACACAGTCATGCCAACAAAGACAGAAAGCCAGTTAACCTTTAACCAGCTCCCCCCAGACAGGCTTCTTTCACCTGGACCTCGAGCTGGAAGGCAATTTGTGACATGCATGGACAAAATAAATAGACTGGGCACAAAGAACCATCTGGGCTGAGCTCCTCTCTCTCCCTGATCAAACACATCCACAGCTGCTACTGCAGTCACAAACAGGGCCTGGCATTTTGCTTCAAAATACGACCTCCAAAAGAGGAAAGGGTGTGGGGAAAATTGAAACAGAGAAACCAATAACCCCCATTCCCAGCCCAACAGATGTTGGGAGAGTTATGTGATGAGGAAAGCACAAAGCAAGGTCAGGAACTGCTGGGCAGGGACTGAAGCGTCCCTTCACTGCCCACTCCAAGGGTATTGCCATGCCTCAATCAGAAACAAAGAACCCCTGTGAAAAAGTCACCACATTAAACAGTAATTAAATCATTTGAATGAACAGGTATCAAGGTGCCTTTAGAGACTAAAAGGTACCAAGACACAAGGGAGACTCCATGCCAGGCTCCCCTATGCATGCAGTCAAAACTTGCTTTCTCTTCCCCCACATTTTCTTCTTAATGCACAAATATTTATTTTCTTTCATTCTAAGTCATTTTCTCCTCTCAAACTAAGATACCAACACTGATGACAAGTGGATGCAGCCAGTAAACAGAAGACATTCAGAAGTTTCAGTGCATTTTGTAGGGGTTTATAAAAAAAGTAACATGCAAAGGAAATGAAGTCTTGCTCTAAATACAGAGGAAGCTGGTGGACAGAATATAAAGCATTGGAGTGGAAGATTCTTATAGCAGAAGGGAAAAAATTACCCTGAAGGAATAAAAGTGTTCTTGGCTCTAGACAAACCCAAAACATACCATTAGTTTACTCCTGTATTTGCCCACTCTTTCCTGCAACAGATTCAGAACTCACTTTATCCTCCCTGATGATGTAACTGCATAAACATTCCAGGTCTTGTGTGAAATCCTGAAGAGCTGTGGAACTAAAGCTCATAAAGCCCCTCACTTCATAAAATTTGACTTATTACATGAGCATAGATTTCCCTCTGACTGACTTTCTTTTGTGCTATTTGTTTTTCTTTCCTTTTTATTCATTTTTGGGGGTTTGTTGGGGATTTTTTCCATTTTGTTTTGTTAGGGAATCAGGATAAAGGGATGTCAGGACACAAGAAGAGAGGACCAGAAAGTAAGGGGGGAAAAAAATCTTGATACAATGCTTTAAAACAGTAATTTCAAGGGAGAGTCTGCTGATCTCATTTAGACATGGAAGAAGTAAAGTGTGCCTAATGAAAAAAATACACTGAATCTAGATGAGTTCCAGCTATGGATGACAAAAAATATATGAAGTAATTCTGAAGCAACAGGCATAAGGTTGTGGTGAATTCTCTACCATTCAAAAACTTAAAATCTGAGAATGCTGTTCACAAAGGCTATGCTGTAGCTCATCCAGAAGTTCTGGCATTAAGTACAGGGTGGAGCTTTACAGGGCTGTGTTATATTTGGAGGGGTTTGGATCTGATGAACATAAACATTTCAGGCTGGAAGAGATTGCTGTGAGATGACAGATAAGATCCTTTTGATATCATCCTACTTCACTGCTCTGAAAACCAAGTTGATTTAGCTACAATACACTACTTACCACCCAACCATCCTGAACATTAACTTGCAGTTACAATCTTTCTTACAGTCCTTCTATATCCAACAGAATTATAATTATAAATTATACACTGACTACGGTTGTAAATAGAAACTGATTTTCTAAGCGTTAGCCTAAAAAAATCCCCACTGCTTTAACTGATTCATGGTAATTTTCTCAATAAGTGACCCTCCCTAAGTTCTTATAACTGGGAAATACAGTCCAATGAGAGACAGCCCAGAGAAGAGTCATATTCTAGTAACTCATCCAGCATTACAGCATATAAAGCAAAACACTGTCAAGGTGTTGAACAGCCAGACCTTCAAGAGGCTGGATTTATGGGAGTTGGCATTAGAGATGACAGAAGCCTTAGAGTAACCAGATTAGAAGGAAAAGAGAGGAAAAAAGCAGGAGAGAGTCATAAACATCAAATCTAAGCAACTCACCTGAAAGGGAGCCTTTCCTGTTAGACACTGATAAATGATGGTTCCTATACTCCAGAGGTCAGCTTTGGCATCGTAGTGTTGTGACATAATGACTTCTGGTGCCTTTTTGGGGAGAGAAGGGAAATTTGTTTTATAAAAAAAAGTTGTTTTGGTGGGTATTTTTTTTTTTTAGCAACTCCAAGAGAGATAAGTCATTAAAACCTCTTGAGCTAGATTCCCCAACAACCATGCAAGATTTACTCCCAATAACATTGTAACACTATATTGAAAGGGCCACTTCCCTATTTAAGTGGCGGAAGCAGAGACTTTGATTCAGAAGACAAAAATACATCCTAATATTGTGTATTTTGGGCAAACTCAGTACTTCCCCTTCTCCCAGTGTATCAATTTCTGCTGAATCCACCAGAAGAAGCCTCACTGAAATCACACACAGATCTTCTCAACCAAAGCAAGGAGCAAGATCAAGAGCAGCAAAGGCTCCCACTGCACAGGTAAACTCCAGCTTCCATCCTGAGCTGCACCACTTGGGCACTTCCCTCATTTAGCCAAAGATGGCAGCCCATTAATTAAGCTCCAGGCCTGGTGCCAAGGTCACAGTTTGGGTTCAAAGGCAGTGTTCCAGTCCAACAGCTTGAGCCCTGCTGTGCCTCAGACTCCGGTTTCTAATCCCACATTGTGCCCTCAGCTGCTCCCTCCCAGGCTTGTTCCAGAAGCTGGAGACAGTGCAAGCCCCCAGAGCCCCTGGCTCAGCAGGCAGAGCCTCAGGAGCAGCAGGGGAGGAGGGACAGGAGGGCAGGCTGGCTAATCCCACGTGTTTCTAACTACAGATTTCATTGCAGTGCTGCCAGTGTGGAACAGGATCAATTCTTTAGCTCTGTTAGAAGTAAAGGCCACACGTAATGGAAAAAAAAAAAAAAAAAAAAAAAAAAGGCAACAAGTAAATTGTGGACAGGAGCTCAGTCTGTCCCTAAGGGAAGGAGGCATGCCACCAAACAAAGCCAAAGCAGCAGGGCAAGAACTGCACGAGGAGATTTCAAGTCTTGCCATGGTATGGATCATACTGGGGTTCACACAGAAAGCTCCTTTTGGTAGGGGTAAAAACTTTTTAGTTTTTTACAAGAGCAAAATGAAACCAAGCAGCAATAGGGTGTGAGCTAAAGCAGGGAATAAAGTCCTGCCTTGCCAGCAGATGTTCCCAGGGCTCCTGCACAAGATCCACAATAGCAGTAAGGGAAAGACTTCAAAACCCTCCCTAAATCCCAACTGAACCCTCCCTTCCCATCTTCCTTCAAATCCATCAATAAACAGAGAACAATATGAAACATGGAGATTTCTTGTAACATCCAGTGTTGTTTAAAATAAAAAAAAAAGCAAATAGAAAAAAAATATCATCACTCGCTTCCTCCAGCCCTTTCAGAAAATAAGCTGGGTGTTTTCAATTACTTTCACAAGAGACTCTGAAAGAAAAAGTATCACTAAAAATAGACAGTTCAGGAAACTCTCACGGGAGAGGAGAATTACATCATCTTCACATATAGCATAGTTCAAATAAACATCAGGCTTCAAAAAAAGGGAGAGAGAGGAAGTGTATTTTGCTTGAGGTACTTCTGTGGAACAGACTACGCCTGTGCAGTGCAGCAGAGTCCAGCCTAACTCTGCCCAAAGACCTCAGACAAAAAACTTAAGAGTGGATTAGACTGTGTGTGAAATGAGATGCCTTTTACCCCAGGGCACCTGTAAAAACTTCCACCTAAATTGACTCACATCATCTTCTTACTTTGGGCTCAGACACCCACGTCCCCAGGAACTATTCCAAGTCTGGCTTTGACATTTTTTATTTCTGTCTAGTTTTCTCATTTTTCCTTTCACTGACTTGATGTGACACCAAGACCTTGACTGCTGCCATGAGCACAAGTAAGAGATCATCTCATCACAACCTGATCCCAGACTGGAAAGTACAAAGAGGTTAAAAGGGATCAGTTTGGTTTATACACATCAGTTTCCCAGTCTAAGCAGTCATCCTGGAAGCATGGTTTATCCACATTTCACCTGGGAGTTACATGACAACACCTGCTGTCTGACATTACCAGCAGTCAGAACTTGAGGAATCTCCCTGTGTAACAGCTGGTTTCTGGCAAGTAAAATTTCACCTCTGGAGGAAGGACTCGTTAAAAAGAAATTTTAATTTCTTTGCTTTTGGGGAGCAGAGCAAGAACAACACAGAAAATCCTTTAGAAAAATCACACTTACCATGTACATGGGTGAACCACACAATGTTGCTGCCATCATATTGTTCTGCAGGTACCGGGCAAACCCAAAGTCAGCTACAAAGAGAAACAGAGGCAGGTCAGGAGCAGACACCAGTTCTAGAGAGCCTGAACCTTCTCCAGTTGATTCTTCCTATTTTACCTTCACTTCCCATCAATCTCTGCAGCCTCTATCCCACCTTAGCAAGACTTTGACAGCTCTTCTTGAGCGGCAGCATCCTTGTGCTAGTTATTAATGCACAGTACAGACACTACAAAAGGACAGAGCAAGCCCCAACAGAATTCAGATGAACAAACTCCCATGCCTCTTTCAGGGATCAGTACCCACTTGCCTGCACTCTGAAATGTCAGCTGGGAAGGCTCTCTGGACTGCAGTGTGCCAGTTCATCTGCTGCTGTCTCAGCCTCTCACTTGGGGAACTGAAAACTCCCTCCATTGAAAAGGCTGCAATGTGAAACGCATCCAGGAGGAACTGCTACTCACCACTACCCACATTTCTAGACCACCCCTACCAAAATGAATCTTTTTCTGTTCCTTTAGAAGGGTACCAACAGTGCTAACCCCAGATAACTGAGCCACAGTTCACTTAGCAAGTAGAAGAGACAGGAACAAGGAATACTAAGAGGAATAACCTCTGCAGGTTACTCAGCATCTGATCATATGACACTGAGATGTTCTCTCAAGGTTACCAGATATTTCAAGCTAGGACATTGACACAGCTGTTTACACTGTCATCTGCCACTGATGAACTGGTACAGCCAGATTCTCCCTGCACCATGTACTCCTCAGGGAGCTCAAGGAGGGTTGCAGGTTACATCACACCCAAGAGCAGCTCTGCCCACAGCCCTCCTGCCTGTGTTTGCAGCTCCCAATCCCTTCCTTACAGATATTAACTCTGCACTTGACAAAAAAAGAAAAAAAAAAAAAAACAGAAAACCCAAACCAAAACAAAAAACACATCAAAATGCTTCAGTCAAACAAGCAGCAACATTTATTTCAAACTCTTCCACTGGACCTCACTTCCCAGCTGAAGGAGAGCACTAACAATTTCTCCACAGCACAAGGTTAAGGTGATGAACAGTTTTACCTAATTGGTGTCAGCTTCAGCTCTGAGCTGTAACGTAACCAAAAGCCCACGTGTGAGGGTGATATCATCTTATTTTTGAGGGACCACAGGGAATATGTGTGCTCTGTAACTGGATTTCTGGAGCACTCATCCCAACTACTGGTCCATCTGTGCCACTTGCCTGATGTGCAGAATGTGAATTTCTTCAAGATGCAGCTGAGAAGCCTGTGTCTGGTTAAGACTGAGAAAACTCCCACTTTTGGGTCTGCCTGGCAACCCACTGAGCTCTCTGAGGCCAGCCAGGAGAGCAACTAGTGTCAGGTCTTCAGACAACAACATTTAACCCCAATACTGTAAAAAGCTGAAGACAAAAGTCACAACTTCTGCTTATTTCTTGATAAGCCTGGAGATTACAAACCAATTAAGGCAGGCTGGTGTTTGTTTTTACTGAGGGAGGCACCATTCAACTGGGAGCAGAGCAAGGCCTGCCCAATTCCTTTGTTCTAAATCTGTGTCCTGGCAGAGCAGAAAGCTTTTGCTCCTACTGCTCGGAGGCAGCTGAAGGCTACATTTACCAGAGGACCAAAGAATGAAAACCATTATGGTGTTTTTAAAGTGGACCAATGCTTTTCTCCTCCTAGACAGTTCCCCAAAGTAAGATTGAGGCTTCCACCTATCCATCACCAAACTCCTGAGTGCTCAGGGTGCTGTTTGCAGCGCTGTCTTACCGATCTTTATGCGAATGTTGTTGGGATTTGATTTCCTGCCTCCAGCATAGGAAAGGAGGATATTCTGTGGCTTCAAGTCCCGATGGATGATGCCCTTGCTGTGCAGCATCTTCATGGCACCTGCTATCTGCTGGAGAAAGAGCCTGATGGTGTCTTCACTAAGTGTCCGCATAGCTGGGAAGGAGGAAAGAAAAATAACCACGGATGAAAAACTTACAATGCCAGTTCTCTGAGGAGCCCAGAGGGCACAGTCTCACAGCAATTAACTGCAATTTGTCATTTTATTCCCACGTATGATGTCTTTTCCCCACACACCATTTCTGAATGATTCCTACAGGCAACAAGGGAGAGCATTTGCATTCCCAGCTTATTCTGTGGTCAGGGCTGCTTTCAGCCCCGTGTCTCTCGTGGTGAACTCAGGCCAGCACTGGGTGCTGAATCTGGGTTATTAATTGTGTCCAAAAGTGGCATTTGGTGAGGTTTAGGGCTTCCCTCAGCAAGAGCTGCCAGGCAGATCCAGGCAAGCACCAGGCAGGGCTGTGGCTGCCTGTGAGCTATGGTCAGCAGCAGATGGATACCCAAGGTCAGCTTTATCACAAAGACTAGGTCTAAAGGTGGAGCTAAGAAGAAAGGCAATTAGGATCAGGATTTATGCCTGCAAGAGCCATTAAGGCTCATGCTGGACCTGGGAAGGGTTGACAGGTTTAATTCACAGGAGGTTAGGGCACATGGCCAGCAGGGATGTGTACCTTTAGGGGATGAACCCGAGTCTAGGCCTAACCCTTGTGCCTCATCGCCCGACCAAACCAGAATTCTAATCCCAAACCCAGTGTTTGGGTGAACCACAGCCCAGTACTTAACAACAGACCCTACCAAACGGCCCCTGCAAACCATCACCTGCCTCCCTCCACCCACAGATACAGCAAGAATGTCTCAAAATGTTTTCACAAGCCAATTTTTTTTTTTTAAAGAATGCATTAGCGATCAAAATCTGCAAATATAGAAGCTCTAAAGTGGCCTCTCCGGAGATACAGACTTCCCAGGGACTGTGGTGTGAAAATAAATATTGAAGGGATTAAAATAATTTTCTACTGGCTCTTCTAATCAGAGCAGTGCGACATCAGCTCTCGTTATTTTAAGAACTATACATATGAAACTCTTGCCAAAGCTGGGAACAGCCTGCTGAACAAACCCCAGGCTCAACAGTGCTAGCAGCCTGCCTCCTTGTCAGTCACCGAGCAAGTCAGGCTTCAAGCAAGCACCATTCCACTTGAGCAAAATAATTTCTTTTGTAAAGAGTCCCTGTAAATGACTTGGGACTTCATTAGAGTTCTTCCAGCTGTTCTCTAGTAAGATATTAAAACAGACTGGCAGGAGCTTCAGAACACCACTCTATCCAGTCAGCTAGAAGGGAGGAATCCTTATGAAAACACAGCTGAGGCTGCACACAGCTTTAACACAACACAGGAAATTAAAAATCTAACTTTTAAAATATGTGGATGGGAAGCGGCAAGGGACACGGATAAGTTCAGCAGTGCTTAGAACAGAAAATAAACTCCCACCACTCCCAAACCTCACCGTCCTAGGAGGCACAAGCACAGCTAAAGTGTCACCATGGCTATCAGGTGGTCCTGGACTCACAACACGTGAGAGCAGTGCACATGTATATAGAGTTTCTCTCCCCTCCCTGAGCCTTTTTCCTCATGAACTGACACTCTGCAGTTCACAAGACTCCTCTCCCACAGGGGGAGATTCTGTGAAGGAATTTTAAGGATACTAAGAGGCAGCTCAGATCCAAGACTTCCAAACACACTTGGCATCCTCTAAGGAAAGCACTGCCTCATCTTTAACACAGCTTTCCCCAACCTCCTGCTGAAATATCACAGTGTACTCAGCCCCATACCATTTTCTGTCTATTAAAACTCCAGCATCTCTTAGCTGTGCTCAGTATTCTTCCCAACAAAAGAGCTCAGCAGTATTTCTGCAATTTTTACTCAAAGAAATCTATTCAGGAATGGTTAAAACACCATCTTTAAACAAAACAGCAGGAATTCAAAAGGGTTTTTTTTCCCAATTCAGCTCAGGCCCAGGAAAGGACGGGCTGACCACCCTCCCCCAAACATGAAGCAAGACTTGAAACTTGGTAATTTTTATTATTAAGGCAGCAGGCAATTACCAGCTCCTGGCTAAACACACTCTGCCTCCAGCAGAGGAACTGTGGAGAGCCTTGTCTTGACCCGCAGTGCCAAGAGCATGCCATGGCTTTAAGGCGTTACCCTCTCCTTTAGATAATTTGGTGGCTACAAAGCTAACACAGCACCAGCCACCAGCCCTCAGCACACCAGCTGAGCCTCCCTGATGTGAAATCTAACTCTTTATAATGCTGAAAACAACAACATTGCTTCCAAGATCCCAAAAATCTATTCATCCATAGGAAATAGGGCTTCTAAACCACCTGTTCCTGCAGAATTTAAGCTTTTCCACTTCACAGAAGTCTGTACAAAGTCCTCAGCCCTGCAAAAGAACTGTTTTCCTGGCACAGAGAATTTAAATGGGTGTCTTGAGCCTGAAGACATATTCCCCCAGTGCAACTGCAGCAGCAGAGTGGAGCTACCATATTGCAGTGGTGCAAAATGAGACAGAGAAGTCTGCAGGATCCTCTGGCAGAATTAAATCTCACAAATCCAGGTAGGAAGGCAGAACTGGGAAATTGAGGCTCTGCCCTCAGGAACAGAGAAGGGACAGTCAGTTCCTTGGGGAGGGTAGGGGCAATACCCTTTCAGCTCCCTCCATTAATAAACAGGCTGTAACACTGGAAAACAAAACTCCTTATCTCTCATACTGAGCCCATCAGTCTCCTGTGTGACAGCAGCAATCTGCAACTGAAGGACAGAAACATAAATACAACTGACATTTTCAATGACTTCAGGATACTGGTCTGCAAAAGTTCTCCCAGACCAGCTACCAACAGCAGAGAAAAGGAAAAGACACAGAAAATTCATTCAATTTAGGTGCCATCAAAAAAACCCCCAAACAAGTGGAGAGCAAAACAACTCTTTTCCCTCGCTACACCCCAAATAGGGAACTTGTAAGTCTGTCCCTGTAAAAAGGGGATATTCTCATCTTCACAAGAAATCTGCTGGCAAAATACTAATCCTGCATTAAAGTCTGGGCATCCCTGTGGATGTCTGTGGTGAGCAATACATTCTTGCAGAGGATGCTGTTTCACAAGCCCTACTCTGCCATGGCTGAGAAGCAATAATATCCCTGTGTTTATTTTCATGGGCTCCACTTCAGTGATGAGGCACTCTGCCTACTGCCTTGTGCTGCTCAGGTCAGTAGATCAGAGAAAATATTTACTCTGGGTCACTGTGGGGCCCACATGCCTTGAGCTCTAAGTGCAGAGAAAAAGGATGAAGCCACCTAAGAAGTGCCCCATTCTGGAGTTCAACCTGCAAGAGGCTGCCAAGTAAACTGCAGTAAACAGCCCTTGAGCCCTCCTCCAAGAGAGATGCACTGGAGTACACCCACTGACGCTGTATTACAGCACCATTTTGGAGAAGCTGTTTAGGAAAAAGAACATCTCCTCTTACCCACAGGTGTCACAAGTGTCTCTAGCATGGGCCCAATCCAAGTCACACTGAAGTCTGAGACCAAGCTGACTTGTTTGGGGCCTGGCTTGTACCCACCCCCTCTACCCATGCAGAGCAGAGTCACTGACACTCCTGTGAATCTTTTGCACAAGTCAGAAGACTTAATCCAGATATATCTGTGATAGGACAAGACCTTCTTAATTACCTATCTGTAGGGGGGAAAAAAGCTACAGAGCAACACTTCACACCTCTGGTCTGCAACAGGGTCCCTTGCACCACTTGGGATGGACTAGAAGGATCAAAGCTCCCTGCATACGTCATGGTCAAACCAAGAAATTCCCTGTTTTGATTAAGAAAACTCACAAATATGCTCTTATGAAGTGTCCATAACAGCCTGTGCCAATGCCAACTCACAGAGCTTCAGAAGGAATTTCAGACCAGCCTGCTCTGAACCTCCTGCGTAGCTGAGGACACAGAACTCCAGTACTGTACTGCAATTACTCCTGTACAGAAGCTGGTCACTTCTCTAACACTTCCCACAGCTCTACCACGCACAGCAGAGACCTGCCACTCCCAGCTCAATACACGATGGCCTCCAGTGAAAGCAACATCTAGAGATCTCCCAGAAGGGAAAACTGCATTGGGCCACTAAAGGACACCACCACAGCAGCTGTGCTGAGCAGAACACACAGAGCCTTGGATGGCACCACAGGGATGGATGGATGGGGCTGCCCAACAGCATAACCCAGCCAAACACACATAGCCTTGGGTGGTACCACAGGGATGGATGGGGCTGCCCAACAGCATAACCCAGTCAAACACACACAGAGCCTTGGGTGGTACCACAGGGATGGATGGGGCTGCCCAACACCATAACCCAGCCAAACACACAGAGCCTTGGGTGGTACCACAGGGATGGATGGATGGATGGATGGGGCTGCCCAACAGCATAACCCAGTCAAACACACACAGAGCCTTGGGTGGTACCACAGGGATGGATGGGGCTGCCCAACAGCATAACCCAGCCAGACACAGAGCCTTGGGTGGTACCACAGGGATGGATGGATGGATGGGGCTGCCCAACAGCATAACCCAGCCAGACACAGAGCCTTGGGTGGTACCACAGGGATGGATGGGGCTGCCCAACACCATAACCCAGCCAAACACACAGAGCCTTGGGTGGTACCACAGGGATGGATGGGGCTGCCCAACAGCATAACCCAGCCAGACACAGAGCCTTGGGTGGTACCACAGGGATGGATGGGGCTCCCCAACACCATAACCCAGCCAGACACACACAGCTTTGTGTTGTACCACAGGGATGGATGGGGCTGCCCCACACCATAACTCAGTCAAAACACACACAGTGCACTGCAACGTGCACCTATGCACGTCCTCCAGTCATGAAGACAAGGAGAATTAGAGTGCCTTTGGATCCAGCATGGAATTACCGTATTGCCTAATGCCTGTAATTAGAGGGCAGAATGGATCTGGAAGCTTACAAGCAGCTCATTCAATGAGAACCAGGGGATTTGCATGAGCTGCTTGCTTAAGTGTTACAGGAACTACCAGAACAAATGTCTGAGGAGCCAGTGGGAAAGTAGATGCTGCAATTAAACACCATCACACAATTATCAAAATAACTGAAGCAGCACAATAACCACTCGATAGAGATGAGCCTCCCGAGTACCAGTCAAACTCTGAAGATAGCTAAACTTTCCAAGATGAGTTTTCAGTGAAAAATCACTCCTGTCAAAAGCCCCCTGGATGCCTGCAGAAGCTGGAAGAGGATACACCCCACAGGAGCATGTGGTGGGATGCAGAAAGCTGACACTTATCTAGGCTCTGGCATCTGGCAGTGATGGCAGTAACTGAACATTCTTGCTGTAGTCCCTTACTGACTCCTTCTCTGGAAACTGGTGCCTGCTGGGTTCTCTTCACTGGCAACCAACATAAAAGCGTTAGGAGTTAAAAGAAAATTAAGCACCAACTTCCCAATCACAATCTTTACAGTTGCCAAACCAAAATATTTCACTGGTAGAAACAGCTAAAGGTTAACTTTCTCATGTGAACTCAGGCAAAGAAGGATCAAGTCTTGCAACAGGCAACACTCAAACAAACCAAACTGGGGTAAAAATGAATTTTATTTGGAAAATAAAATTCATTGTCACTTTCTCAAACTAGCCACCAACTTCCTGAGTAATTTCTATTGATAAACCAGGAAGTGAGCTGTATTAACTAACAGCTCACTTAACAAATTGCACGCTTCACTTTCTTTCTTGAGGCTTTTCTGGGATGGAGGGTGGCAGAAAGGAAAAGACAACAATGTACACACAGAAGTAGCAGTACAGACCAGAAGATTTTTTATAAATCCTTGCTTCTGTCATTAGTTTCTATAATTTCTTGTTTACACACACAGGTTGGTCAATGAGAGTGCACAGCCCAGCTTCAAGATCAAGGATCACTCCAAGTGCATGAAAGTTAAAAAATTTAGCTTTCAAAGCCCATGCACTGGTAAAACTGAAGTTTCACTATTTTTTTTTAAAGCATTTGATCTATAAAATTTACATTTGCATTCAGAAATAAAAATAAGGTACCAAATACAAAACCATCCTCCACTGGTGTTCATAAGAGCATTCTGCCACCACTAAAGATGCTCCTTTTAGAGCACAGCAATACCCACCAGATGCAAAATACATCTAAGACAAAGCACACTAAACCTGGATTTTAAAAAACAAATGCCTGTCACTTCTATCTCATCCACACTTTAAACAAACAAAACACATGAAAGGCAGAATATTCTTTTCTTCAAATACTAAACCCTTTCTAAGAATTCAAGTCCACAAATGTAATTCATTACCCTGTAGAAAGAGTGACATGCTAGCATCAAGCCCCAAATTATCATTCTAGCAACACCAACACTAGCTGTAGGGCAAATGTAAATTTATCTTTTAATCCTTCAATTTTTGCCCTTTCCAGGCATCACATACCTCAATAAGGGGCCTGAAGTATTATCCAGCTGACTAGCTTTTAATTTGAACAAGTGAACAAACTTTGTTTAACCATGACCCAGAGCCACACATGAAATGAGATTAAAGTTGTCTCTTCACATTTAGTAATCTTCTAGTTAACATGCAAAACAACCAGAAAGCTACTTTAAGGGAAAAAAACTCAGTCAGGGCCAAAAAAAAAAAAAAAAAAAAAAAAGAAAGAAAGAAAGAAAAAGGGCTGTGTCTGAGTGCAGCCAAGTTTATTGTTAAACATTTCATCCTCCTGCCTGTTCTGGGTGCTGAGGTGCAAGGTGATTTTCACAAAGGCCAGGGTTCTGTACCAGTGCTGCACTGAAAGATACCTTGAGGGGTTGCCTGAGTCCCAGCAATACAGCTGGATGAGCTGCAAAGCATTTGGCTTGATGGCAAACACACCCCTGAGTCTCACCAAAAGGCTCCTCAAGTCCCAGATACCTGTGCCATACTCTCCAGAACACCCCAAAGTTATTGGTTTTGTCACCCTCACAGCACCACTGGCTGCACCACAGCCATCCTCAATATGCTGAAACAGGAAATATGTTCTGCCCTAGATGTGGGAACACCTTAAGGGTAAACTTAGAGAATATACTCTTGGGATCTTATTTTAATTCAACACTACAGAACTGCGAGGCTTCAGTATTAATAATATAAATTTTTGGCAGTCACCAAGAAAAGGCAAACTGTGTCCTTAGCAGTGTTGAAATATGCTTGACCTGTAAGGCCATTGTAACTAAAATATATAACTACTGACAATAGTCACTACTGACCTACATAGAAAGGACCACAAGAGCAGATTTTATTGTCATGGCTTCTCAGTTTTCAAATGAGTGTGAAGGGTGAACCTCACAGAGGACCTTCTCCACACTGCTGTACTTACTGTGAAGGTAGTCTGCCAGGTCACCACCATTACAGTACTGCAAACAGAACAGAAAGCTCAGTTCATACAGGGAAAACCAAAGATTAAAAAGAAAAACAATAAACTTCAGTAGGATGGCAGGCTTATCATAGTATTTAAACATAAATAATTACCTATGTCAAAATACATATTCAGAAGTTGGCAGGGAAAACCCCATTCCTCTAGGTTCCTCTCCTGTCCTATTTCCCCTAAACATTATGTTGCATAATGATACACCAGCATCAACCAGCTTTTGTGCACATCCACATTCAAGCACATCAGAGAGAAAGGTAAAAGCAGAACAAAGCAGAGGGGTCACCACTGGAGACACCACCAGAAAGCTCTTTGGGGAAAGCCTGGGAGTGGACACAGCTGAAAACTGAAACTCCTCACATCAAATGTTCCACTTCACTAAGAAAAGTCAACAAGACTCCAAGTGAGAACTGCAGAGGAAGGGAAATGTTCAGGGGCTCTGCAGGTAATCTGTGTCCAGAACATTCTCTGTGGTGTATGCCTGCAACTCACACTCCCCTGTGGAACCCATAACCCTGAGGTTCAGTGTCTGACTGCTTAAGCCTGTGCCTGCACAACCTTCTGAGAGCAGCAAGATGAAAAATCCCCTGGCTGCTCTCTGCACCCACACTCTCCAAGGCCTGAGCTGCAGATTAGATTAACAAAGCCTCACAGGTGAGGCTGCCAGCAGAAAGCACCACTTGTGAAACATGCTCGTCTGCTTAAAATGAGTTTTAAAAATTACAAAAGAGAAAGAGGGAGGGAAAGGAGGTTAAAAAAAAAAAAAAAGAAGGAAAATGACACACTTACCTCCATAACCAAGTAGACAGAGTTTGCCAGTTCCTGGGGAAATAGAAAATGGAAAAATAAGGGATTTATGCACTAAAATATTTCATACATTTAATTGCTGTATTACCTTTTAAACAGATAATCTGTTCTCTGCTATGAGTCAGACTGAAGAAAAGGTAAAAACATTATAGATTAATTCCTGGAAGACTGCTTGCTTTGAAAATGCCAGGTATTTGAGCATATTATTGGTTTGTGAGAGTGCATCTGTTTAACCAAGCTGATCTCCTGTATTGTGGCTTGGGTCTCCATGTCCTTTCAGGCTCCAGGGATTAACAGTGGCACGCAACACAGATGCTGGCACACTGCTATCTTAGAGCCTTAATCATTTCCACATTTAACTTGGCCCTTTATAGCAGCTGTGCCCACATGAGCAGCGCTAGGCTGAACAGAAAGATAAGAGCAGCACAACTTTGGGACCTGCAATTCGACCCTGTGGCTGAAAAGCGCCCAAGAGACTCACCTTCCATTAGAGGGCAAACAGGAAAGATCTCAGACAAAAAGTCTAACACCACCTGTATTTTCTACATGCCTTAACAGTGCCATTATCAGGTGGCTGAAGCTTTCTGGATTGTAACAGGGGTCAACACCATCAAAGTCCAGGCCAAATGCTCATCTTCCTAAATTCATTACAGGTGCTGCGCTGTGATGCTCTTGCCATCTTGGGAGTTCACCTCCTGCCTTAGCTGACCTCTCCCCAGCCCTTGGGAAACATTCCTATATCCATGGCACAAGCACAGGACAGTGCAGAGATGTGTCCCACAAAAACACAGCACCACAGAGCCACAACAGGAACCCTGGTGGCTGTGCAGCACGTGGTGACACCAGCAGCGACCTGGCACATGTCCAGCAGAGCCACCAAGCCACTGCCAAAGAACAGACATGAAAACAGCCAAATATTTCAACCCTGGGGAGACCCAGGAGGTCAAATGACTAAACCCTGCTGTTGAAACAGAAGTTAGACAGAAGCAGACCTGCTACATAAAATCTGTAAGCTAGAAGTCACTCCTAAACTCAGCTGGGGACACTCACAGTCAACAACTGCATGGGTGAGTGGAGAAGTTCTGAAAGCAGAGGCAGAGCAAGAGATTCCATTTCCAGGGCTCCAGGGCAGCATGACTTTACTCACAAGCTGTTTAGATACCCATGCACCTGATACCTCTTCTGACCCAAACTATTTCAAACACCCAGCCTCCACCCTGGCAGCTGCTTAGCTTCCAAGCAGTCTCCACTGTCTGCTCTCAGCACTTTCACCCTGGTCTGTCCACAGGACTCTGCCTCCCATCAAACTACCAAATTCCCTGCCATTGTCAATGCTGAGTCCTCAGCACCTCTCACTTTCTCTTTTATCCTCTTTTAACCTCACAACATGAAATCTGGGTTTCCAGATGTTTGCTGAAGACTGGTTGGAGGAAGAGGGAGAGAGGAGGAAGATGAATTATCTGTGATTCGAGAGAATCAGCCACAGCTGCAGGGGACCTGGCCACATTCCCTGGAGGGGCTCAAGTGTCCACCAGAGCCTGAGGCCACCCTCAATTCTTACAGCTGTTCTCACTGCCAAGCCCAGCTGAGCTTTTAGAAAACCCCTTGTTTGTTCAAAAAACAATTTTCTGTGATACTTCAAGGAAGTGCTTGTTGCACTTCCTTCCATGACAAACACTTCTTTCAACAGGCTTTGCTTTTCAACCTCTGCATCTGAAAGCAGCACACATTAAGTCACCCAATTTCATGCGCACATTGGATGAACTGGGAAACCAGTCTGAGGTTAAAAGCACCAGCCCAGGGAAGCAGGGCAAGAAGAAAACCCCTAGCATCATCACAAGCTTTGCACATGACAAAGCACTGAGGGAGAATTCTCAGGAGCATTCAAAGCCCACCAGCTCCTGTTGTTCCTAAGCAGAAACAGCAGAAAGCCAAGGTTGATGAAAGAC
Organism: Hirundo rustica; assembly: GCF_015227805.2. Lineage (NCBI taxonomy): Eukaryota > Metazoa > Chordata > Aves > Passeriformes > Hirundinidae > Hirundo > Hirundo rustica. The sequence goes on along the minus strand of NC_053466.1, from coordinate 5,526,649 downwards.
ACCCAGGACTTTCACTTCTACAGGAATTCCAGCCCCAGATGTACCAGAAGATACGAGATACACCAGAAGTGCAATGCAGCTGCTCAGGGAACTCACTGCAAGGCAACTGCTGGGTATGCAGGAAGTGTCTGAAGTTGTTTTTGCAGCCCAGACCAAGTTCATTACTGCCCCAGAAACAGTTTTCATAGACACCTCTTGGCTAAACGTGCTGTGATCACTGCAGCTCAGTAACTCTGCCCTTTAATATGTATAGCGCCAGCAGGGTTTGGGGAAGCTTAGTATATTATTACCTATATAGAAAATGAAGAGGAACCAGAGCTTACACAAACCAAGTCCAGAAGATATTTGTAATAACTTATTAGCCAACAGCTAATGTACACTCTGCCGCTTGGTTGTTTTTCCACTCTACATTATTTAAAGACTCTGCAAACAAACATCACCAAGGAAGTCATTGATTTTTGGCAGCCAGTGTGTGCAGTGACCAGGGTTAAACAAGGACCTGCACAGGCAAAGGAGATGCTCTGCTTGGCTTTCCCAGCAACAACATGACCTCGGTGGTTGGCGGCTTTATCTCTTCACTCTGTGTTGGTGTGATAAGAGGGCAATGCCTGAAAGGCTTCAGGGAGAGAAGCTGGTGTCTCCCCCAACCATCACTGGCAACAGCACCCTCTGAAAATTCAACCTCACCAGGCAGAGCTGGCCTCCCTGCTGCACCCACAGCAGCAGAGGAACATCTAGCAAGGGTATTTTCAGATCACAGATGCCTGTAGCAAGGAGAACACTCTAGTTTTGTTGGCAAAATTCTACAGATCTCTTTCTTGTAAGTGGGTCTTGAAATGCTGAAGCTACAAACGTGTAAAACATCTACTTCAAGAAGGGTCCTAGAAACAAACTCATGTTTGGAAAAAGCCAGTAGAGCTTCCTGTGGTTAAAATAGACTCAGCTGTCTAAAGAGACTTCTGGTTTCTCAAACAGGCTAATGGACTTCTCTCAAGCTGATTCAGCAACAGAAACTACTTCTTGTCCATTTTTATCCTTCCACTATATTTATGATTTTTTTCATTAACAAAACAAGGAAAAAATACTGCAAGCCAAATTTTGCAAGCTACGGTTTTCTCTGAAAACCAAAGCGAAAATGCCCAACCCACTCATTTCCACATCAAGAAAAGTATTACAGTTTGCTGTATTTTTGCAGAGGCTGATGTTCAAGAAGTGTTACAAATAATTTCCTCTGGACCTCTTATTCACATGTGCCAGTCCATACAGCCAAGCCTAATCCTGTCACTAAACAAGCTCAATGAAGGGAACAGCACAGACACAACCCCTAACTTTTCCTGTCATCACAAAGGGCAGCAGTACCCTGACCATGCCCCACAATAGCAGCAAAACGCCTCTGCCAAAGGCATTAAGCTGATAATTAATCAGTCTGGATCACTGCCTGACTTGTTCTTGCAGCAGAGGCCCCAGCGATGAAGTTACAATTTAATTGAGTGTAAAAATAGGCAACAGCCTCTGCTGTCTACAAATAACACACATCTGCTGATGAAGGACAAAGAAATGAAGAAACCTCATTAAGCAATACACTACAGATCACCCCAAGACTGTGCTCTGTTAAAATTCCTCACTGTGACACCAGGAGACATGGCCTTATGGACATTAGGACCCAACAGTCCTGTCTCCCTTTAAATTTTCTCTCCACCCATAATGGAAGGTGGCATGATCCTCTTCTTGGAAAGAGTATGTTTAGGTGTGTCCAAAGGGAAATGTCTGGGTGTACCCACAGTTAGTCATCCTCCTACCACAGCTTAAAAAGTCTGAGAGAGGAATTTTCCTCAGAAAAACCCTCCTCTGCACTCTATCCTTGCACCCAGCCTGCCACCAAGTTTAGAAAGGCTCTCAGGAATGGAAAAGAGTGAAAATTTGATTACACAACACTCCCAAGATTCTCTCAGCAGCGCAGTGCTCTCACCAGTCCTTGTGAGACCAGTGCTGTAGTAGACTCTGGGAAAAAAACAGCAAAGAATGACTTCTACCTCACAGGAGGCCTCTTTTTTAGGACAACTCGGGGATGCAGGAGGAGCTCTGAAGATGAAGGTAGCTCCAGGGTTACACCCCTGTGCTGAGCACTGTGGGGCTGACAAGGCTCCCATTGCCTGCAGTGGAGGAGCCATAAGAACTCAAGTCTCAAGACTAGTTTTATTACTCTCCTGGGTGTTTGCTGGCATCCCTGTGATGGCAGAGGGTTTGTGCCTCTCAGGAGATATCTACCACGAGCTGCTCAACACTGACTCTCCAACAGCACCCAGAGATGCTGCCAAATAAAGATAATTCTGCTGCACACAGATCTCTCTAAGGAGGGCCAGGACTTAACCAACTGCACCAACATAACAGAAGCACAGCATAAAGCTGAGGGTCTGACACTGGAAGATAACTTAACATCAAATGAAAGCTAGGCTTTTCTTTGCTACTTCCCCCACTCACTGCAGCAGAACCACTGCATGCCACATCCTCCTGTTTTGTCAGCAGGATCTCATGGAGTCAGTGCCCTTCTGAACTGTTGTCTCCAGTCATTGCTTTCTGACAGTGGCCCTGGAGTCACAAACAGTCCAAACAAACACAACTTTGCTTTACAGAAGCCAATTCTTGGGCCAACAGCACCTGGAAAGTCCCTAGCTCAGGCAGATGCTCCCAAGCCAACTGGGTTTGGGAAAAACAAACCTACTGTTCTCAAGAAAAAACTTTCCAAAAAGTAAAATCTCTTAGTGTTTCACACTTGTGGCTCACAGCTTGGCTTGAGCATGCTAGCCTCTGAAAAGGGAAAGGAAAACTGTCATGATATGCAAGGATTATCTTCTGATGCAACTATTGGAACAGAAGCAAGATAAGGGACAATAGCAACATCATTCACAAGTGTGGGAGAACCTATCAGTGCTCAACCTTTGGAAAACCAATCTAAAGCAAATAGCCAGAAGACATTCACATGCCTTTTGACCTGAAGTGAAAAGAAAAACAGGTCTCAGAGCCTCTTGTGTTTCTGGTCTCTGTCCCTGCTTATCCTCCTCACTCCTCCTGAACATCATCAGTAAGGAACTCAAGAACATTTTGAGCAGACTTCCAATTCAGGAGACAATTAATTTGGATGAAGAAAGGTAAAACCTACTGCTACTGACTGGGAAGTGTTATTTCCAGAGTCAGCAGATCTGTCACTTTCCAAAATAATGAGAGCTTCTAATTTCTTAATGTAGATCCCATGAAGTAAGCATCAGAAACAAGACCTGGCAAGATCCACAAACTCCTGTCCACAATCGGCCATTGACTGCATTCTGCTTCCTTCTGACCTGCCAGCTTGCTCTAGGACGTGGAACAAGCAGAAGGGAGGCCCTGCAGCACAGAAGTGCTTTATGGGTGGCCTTGAAGCAGGTAGATTTTTGTAGAACTGGAAGAACAGTGATGCCCGGGGTCAGCACTGCCCTTTGCTCCATCCCAGGCACTACCATACTCTCCACTGTAAAACAGACGAGATGTTTCAGGACAGGTTGTACTTCAGGGCAGATTAAAATCAGCAGGAAAACCATTCTCTGGTACTACACAGGCTTCAGGAAGGGAGGGAGACTATTTCCCATCTCCCTGGCAACAGTTCTAAAGTCTGCTTGCATGACATTAGAAAACAAACAGGACGTCATGTCCGTGGAGTTGCTCTTTTCCAGGCAGCTCATACCACCACAGCCAGATGGGAGCACTGCTAGTGAGGCAGCTCAGCCTTCAAGTGACCTAAAGAAACTTCACCATCCCTTCCACTGGACATGAGCTTCCAGCAGGTTCCTTCAGCCCAGCCCCACCTGTCCCTCCCAGGCACAGCCCTGCTGCTGGGCTTCACAAATTCACTGCTGGCTTCAGCCAAAGCACTGAGACCCAACACACTTGCAGAGTTCAGAGAAAAACCTGACCCTCCTTCGCAGGCAGCCAGGGCCTCTGCAGGGCAGCACGCCACAGCAAGTCACAGCTGGAGCCACCAGCGAGCCTAACACAGAAACCGAAGTATGGGATTCACCTCCTCATGGGGTACAGAAACAAAGAGCTGGGTTTCACAGGTCACACAGCTTTGGGGCAAGACCAAGAACATGCACATTGGAGCAAATTAAAACTTGTGCTGCTGGAACACCGAGAAGCAATCCCTTCTCTACAGCAGTCACACTGCTCTGGGGATAACACTGGCTCCTACAGCATTTGGGCCCCCCATCCAGCTCCTAGAGAGACACCACTGCCCAAAGACCACTGAATGCAGGCTGCAGCAAGGATAAGAGAAAGGAGAGAAAAAAAGAGCAGCAGAATCCTGAAAAGTTTGGACTTTCTGACATGGGGTAGATGGAAGTAGTTACCCCTTTGCCAACAGGTGGAATAATATCTAGAAGCTTTTTCAAACAAAAGCAAGCTCCTGTGCAAAATGGCATTATGTTAATGCTATCAAGAGAGGAAACTTCAGAATTCCAGCAACAATGACAAAAATAATCAAATCCAATTTGTTTTTCTGTATTTATTCCTCATACTATAAACTGAACATTTAAGGTTGAATTCCCCATTACTTTAAGCTCAGTCACATGTAATGGAATTAAATCCTTGCATACCTTAAAGCTGCATTTTCTGAGTCTGCCCAAGGAGCAGGGGTACTGGGGGGAGGGCTAAAGGCTGAAGTTTCAGTTTTAATCACACTCATTGAGACACGTTAATTGATTGAGATATTTGCAAATACAAGCAAAGTGATTCAGTCCTGAGGTTTGATTTTTAGTTTGATTAATGTAATGATTAATTCCCACTGATAAAGTTGGGAATTGCTTGGTTTTTAATGGTATATACCAAACACAATTGATACTGTGCAAAAGTTGTTTTGGTTTGGGTTTTTCTGGTGCATCTGGTTTCTTTTTAAGCAACTCTGAAAATCAGAGGTACGACCTCAGAGTTTTCTACGGCAGCTACAAGATTGATTGGCCTTTGCAAGTCTTCTTTTTTCCACCCCTTTATTTCATATTTCATTCACCAGATTTAAGAAAACAAGCACATTAGTAACCACAAAGGTGTGGAGACAAGGGGTATAAGAAAAAGAGCATGAGTCTTCTTTCAAATAATAGTCTTAATTTAAGAAAGGGGAAAAAAATCTAGTTACTGGAAGCCAGAGAAACACAAGATCAAACCTGCACTATTTAAACAACAGAGAAATGAGCACTTTTTAACATATTTAGTATGCTGGCTATGATTGCCAACCAAATGAAAACAGAATTGAATGCAAATGAAGAGTCTCTCAATGACTGGGGTGTGTGCAGGGTGAGGTGACACAGCACCCATGGGGACACGCAGAGCCCACCCCACAGCCCCTGGGCTGCCTCCCAGCCCTGCCTGGCACCACCCCCTGGGTCCCTGCACTCCCCATCACAGCAGCAGCTCTCACACCCCAGGCCACCAATGCACACAGAGCTGCTGGGAGTCTCTCCCTGCCTGGAGGTTTGTAAGATGCTTTGCTAAATGGGATCCCTAATGACTTAAAATTATGCATCTTTCATTTCCCCCACCGGAATCACACTGTCTGGTTGATCCCTACTATGCCAGCTCAGCTGACCTAATTCCTCCTGTTATTCTGATGCTAGGAGACAAGCCAGGTGCTCCTGCAGCCAGACTGAATATTATTGCCCTAAGCAACCAGTGATGCACAATTTGATTCATTTCTATCGGCCCCTCTTGAAACAAGCTTGCTTAGTAAACAAACGCAGCTCTGAGATCCCCACTTTGCATTTTGACAGCATCTCTATGTTTATGGTAGTATTAAAGGTCTGCACATTATAAAGCAGGAGACAATGCACAATTAAAGTGCCTCTTTGCTATACAATAAGCACAGCAGAGATTCCAAAGCTATCTGTGGGCAGGGCTTGTCCCTGAATTCTGCTGTGAACATTTGTTATTACATTTCTCAGACAGGAAACATAACATCTGAAGACAATTAAGATGCTTTCTCTTAAGCAAAGTATGTTTAGGCCTGCACCTGAGAAACATTGCCTTGGAAGATCACATCATTCATGTTCATTTTCTACCAAATTTGCCATTTGCTACTGCTACATGAACATAAGTAACAGCAGGGGAGGAGGAAAAAAAAAAAAAACCACACCAGCCAGACAACAAAAAACATCAAGCAAAACCATATATACTTATTCTGAAAACAAAAGCAAACCAAAAACCTCTCCTTGCCTTTGCAAAGACCACCACCTCTGCTGACCACCCCTGTGCTTAGCTTCTCACTCCCACTGTACCTCACTTCTGGGATGGAGGCAGTTTGCCTCATGGAAGACCCACATCCACTTCTCTGGGTGTTTTGCTGAAGCAAACCAGAGCCATCCAGCACCAACCCTCTGTTGGCTGGTCTGTGCAAAGCTTTTCAGTCGGTGGGAAGGCAGGTGGTGTGGGAAAGGAAGAGCAGCAGGGAAGACACAGGAAAGTGGAACTGTACCCTCAATTCTCTACACAAGATTGAGCACTAAAATGAGCTTTTGAGACACACAGGTTTATTGCAGTTTCAGAGTTTAGTGGCAAGTTCAGTCCAGTCAAAAAATTAAATCTTTTAATTATGCCTTGGTTTGAGCCTATAAATACTTGAAATAAATTCAAACAGTGTTTTTCCACCTGAATTTAACCCTACCCCGCCACTGATTAGGAGACACCTCTTCCTATCCATCATCCAAATCTTCACCTCCTTGCTTTGCTCACTCCAAATGTGTTCAGTCACCACAAGGATTTACACAGTGGAAATTTTCACGGTGGAAACACTGGTGGAGCTTCAAGAGCAGCGGCACAAGCAGCCACCACCAGAGCTTTGCTATCAAACTGGGGACACAACAGCCTTCCAGTTTCCGATTACTCCTGGGAAACATTCCTTAATCTGTCATTAGAGTCTGAGTAATGCCACCTTCCACAGGAGCTTTGGAGGCCATTAACCACCACGTCGCCGGCTCTTCCATGACACCGTAATCATGTGAGAGGAACACAGGTATGTGCTTTACACACAGCATGAGTAAAACAGTGATCATAATTTCAGAAATGCGGCAAGACAGCTCCCTCTAAAAAAAGCCCATGACTGAGGTCTATATTTAGTGGTCAACATTTGCTGGATGTTTCTGTGACCTGCACAGTGGGATACTGGGCTGGGGAAGCCAGCGTTAAACCAAAGTCCAACACTACAGAACTCTCAACTCTCCACAAACATGGCCATTCTGGTCCACTAAACTCTCAAGCATCTCCCTACAAAACTACTGGCAGAGGGTGGCTGTGTTTTCATCCTTTCCCCTTCCAGCTCTAAATTAAGCCAGATCCAAGCTTCAGTAAGAGTGATTCCCTTCAACAGATGCGAGGATGCTGACAGAGCAGGACAGCAGACACCCCATTCTTGTCCGCAGCACAAACAGAAAGAGGATTGCTTGGCAGTTCAGAGAGCTGCACTTTACACCCACTCACCAGGCAACCTGCCAGCTTCGCTAGGGGATGGAATTAAAACAGGATTTAAGCAGGCAGTTTGACCTCAGGAGAGCCATCTCCCAGACATACAGTGCCTCTTGAGTCATTCCAAGTGCCTCAGTGCAGCCCCATCTCCTGAGACAGGGCATGCAAACAGCAGCGCCTGAAGAACAGAAGATCCTGCATGAGGTGGCACAAGAGGTGGCGAGGCATGAGGTGACACTGCAGCGGCACTGATTCACCCGGCATCACGCTCATCAGCGCAGTGCTGCAGCACAGGTGAGCAGTGCTGGAGGGCACACAGAAGGACACAGGGGTCCTGGGGGACAGCAGGAGGCACGTACACAAGATGCGGAGTAGCATCTAAAGGCTCTATGTCAGAAAAAGGATGATGGTGCAGCCAGCACAGCACAACATCACAGCCCAGCAGCTCTATTGATCACAAGGACTTTCTACACAGCAGCAACACCAAGGCTGTCATTACCTGGCTCCCAAGACCAGCCTAAGGTGACTGATCACTAAACTGAGAAGTGTTTGTTCTGCCACCCGTGCCTTAATCCATGTGCACAAGAAAAAACTGCACTGCAAGGACTCCGTGTTCTTTGTCTCCAGGTGATACAGTCATCACTGCAGAAATATTTTCGGTGAGTCTGTACCAGATGACTGAGTTAAGCATTTGTCTCAGCTCATCCCAAACTGGTGAGTATAATAGCCAACCTGCCACCAAAGTGTAGAAAGCAGACCCCCAGGTAACATAGGCTGAGCCAGAAACGTCACAGCACAGTGCCTTGTGCAACGTTAATAGCTGTGTGGCTGCAACCACTCCATCCCACCCGTGCAGAAACTGGGGGGAAAAACCTAACACAAAAAACACCTGATATCTACACAAGCACAGTCATAGCTAGGCTGCTTTAAGAAGCAAGTTCAGCTCACAGCACACAGCTAGGGAAAATCTGTCAGTAAAAAAATACTTATTTGATGCAGGAAAATGCTTTCTAACATCCAAAGCGTGACATATCTAGATTCAGCAGATTTTCTGCCCTGGCACCAACACAGCCACATATGAAATCTTCAGCTGACACCTATTCAATGTGGGGAAGCTGGCACAGAACAGGGAGGGAAAGACACCCAGAATCTCCCACTGCCCAAAGATCTTAGCTACCTATGTAGGAACTTCTTCCTAGTGCTGGAAGAAGTTTTCTGGCACACAGCTCTCCCACGATCTGAAAAATTCAAGGGTTCTCTTCCTGCCATTGAATCTCCTCAGCTAATCAAGTGGTCTCTGATCACGGATTTAACGTCCCGAGACACAAAAAGAAACCAAAGCAAGCTCCACACACAGAACAAACCATTACAAAACACAATATAAAAATGAGATACAATATGAAACCAAGTAACACACAGCAACAACCACATGTGCTAAGCTTTCCCTGTCAATGTGCATGAAGAGTTGAGCTGATCCTCGGAGTCATGGGGACCAGTTCTCTAAGAAACTTTACTGCCATACCAAGTCCTCCTTTGGCAGAAACCATCATTTTTTGTTACTAATTTCCACCTTAAGGAACGAGGGCTCATTTGGCTGTCCTCAGAGTAAAATCATTTCTGGACCACTCTATTCCCTTTGCTGCAGACTGGGGACCCCAGCTCCAGCCCCTCTGCAAGCTAGCTGAGGGGTCAGGTAGTGCTCAGTAGCAACTAAAACACCCCACACGTGGTGGAATACAGCTTTTACTGTCTGCCAAACATCTCCTGTGCCTAGGAAAAACCCACACTGCAACTCCACACAGACGCTAAATAGACAGCGCTTCTAGAAATGTGATACAATAAGATTTATCCTCTTTTTGAGCAGGGGTTCCTGCATTAGGCTCCTAAACTATTAGCAGCACCTCTCATTAATACATGAGCACATAATAATGGGAATATGTATATTTCATTTTGTGAGCCATTCTCATGTACTGATGCTGTTCTGAGGACTCCAGCAAGGGGATCTATAGAAGTCCAGTTACTGCATTTTTACACATTAAACATTCATCAGAATCAATTATTCCTAGGAAGTTTCTTATTTTGTCATTATTTATGAACCAATATCACAAAGATCTGTGAACTTACAAGGAATACAGCAATTTTCCCAGAACTGAAAGATAAATTAAGGGTGCCAGGGTGAGAGCTGCTTGTCAGTACTAAACGTCAAGTACTGCATGTGTTTGTCTGGAACAAATCTAGCCTTACATCAAAAATCCCATGTTGTGAGAGGTCTGGCTAACATGAGTTTTTAACCAGGAAAATGCAAATGAAAGCATCATTGGGTGTAATCACTCGCTTACAGCCACTGTGGTTTTGGTAACCATTTCCTTGTGTGAAAGAAATACACGAGTAAAAGTTAGAGTCACTGTTGACAGGCAGTGCAGAGGAAGGCAGGGCACAAAATGCAATGACAGACAAAGCTACAGGGCAACAATAAGTTTCACAGGAAGTATTTTTTCCCTTTTGCTCTGTGTTGTAATACAAGAATAAACATCTTTTTTAGGAAGCCTACAAGTAAGGATTCAATTAACTGCAACTATGATATTTTTGAGGATAAATACATACGCAGCTACGAATGAAGCTACTGATCCGGTACCAGGGGAGCAATGTGAGTAAGTAGCAGTCTTTTCCACAAAATAAGGAAAGGTGGGCAGAAACCAGCCTTCCACAGACCTGCACTTTTACCTTTGCAGGTAATTACTCTCACACAACCCCTAAGCAGACACAGAGCAAGGCCAGACACACTACACACACAACATATGTTGTTTCAACTGCAACAGACTGTCTGGTAATAGCTCACCTCACACCAGAGGAGAGCCCACACCCAATACCCCCTAAATAATCTCATTTTCTCTGAGAAATCAAATTACCCAGGTCATACGAGGACTCTATGACAAAGCAGGCAACGAAGCATAAAGCTGGGCATGTCTTGAGCTCTGGACCATTCTCAAGTTCCTGTTTTGTGGTATCTTACATAGTTTCTTGCTAAAATCTCACCAGACTATACTGCTAAACACAGAATTTAATAAAGCTCATCACAAAAGGAGAAAAACACATTTCTATAATTGTAACAGTGATGAAATTGCCCCTTTTGCAGAAAATGTCCTTCTCAGCAGCAATTTGAAGCAGGGAGAGGAATCTAACAAAAGTTCTGAAAGATCTCGGTAAGCAAACCCAGCAGCATAAATGCTTCATACAAACACAAACTATAAAGCGCAGGAGCAGCCACTCACTCTCTCAAGTGAAAAGTTAGTAAGCAAATTAGGAAGGTACAGAGAATGAAAAAAAAAAAAAAAATAAAAAATGTGAGATCTAATGCCTCAAGTGGCCTGTGCCCACAGGAAGCTTTCCCAGCTACACTGCAGCACTCATCAGCCCAAAGGCAGCCACCGCTTTGCCAGATCAGGCTGGCTCAGGAGCAATGCACAACTACCCAAAGGAGGTTTCCGAGCAGCAATCCTGCTCCCCGCCAGAGCAGCCTGACATCCCCTACGCCCCCCTCTCGCCAAAACAACGCCAGGCATTAACCAGCGTCCAAGGCACCCCTGCAGAGCCCCGGCAGGGATGGAGCCGGGCGCGTCCCAGCGCCGGGAGCTGCGGGACACGGCGTGACACCGGCGGACTACAGCACCCAGCAGGCACCACTGACCCGGGGCCGGGACTCACTGCCCGGGCTGACGCGAGGCCACCGGAGCCAATCCACGGGAGAAGGAGGAATTGTCAACAAACAGGGCGGCCTGCGGGACACGCGATACCGGCGGCAGGGCAGGACGCTCCCGATAAGCCACGGCAGCGCCAGCCGGGGGTCACTCATCCTGCACCGCAGCCCCTCATCCACCAGCACTGCCGCTCCGGCTTAGGATTCGCATATATTTTTTTTTTTTTTTTCACGAATTGCAAAGAAAACTTGCCCCGTTACCAAGCAGGATTTAACTAAATAATCAGAGCAAAAAAAAAAAAAAAGGTTGGATGATATGTGTTTGGCGGCAGATGGGTTTTTAGCCCCTTCCTGATTAGATCTTCAGGGCTGACTTTGAGGGAAAAATGTCTGCTGCAATTTTTAACACTTAGTGACGACCGCAAGGACAACAGAAAAATGCAAATTAAAATCCTCTGGAGCTGAAGACAATCATATGCTACAAAGTCACGCTTGCACTATTTTTACATGGCTTAGGAAAAAGAAATTTTCTCAGGAAGGGGATCCAGACCAGAGAAGGAAAATAAAAAAGTGGGCACGCCAAAAATAACTACTGTTAATTTTATTTCTAACATTTTTAGAACTTAAAAGCTTCCAGCACAGGCGTATTTCCCACACTGCATTTCACTGTAACATCCTGGAGCAGAAGCTCCCACCCCAACTCCCAACTGCACATGAGTTGTGTGGTCCAGCCAACAACTAACACATGATCTGCTGTGTTTGCTTATCTTTCCCTAACTTATCAGAAGGCTTCCCCACCCCCAGTACACATCTGAATACAAACATTTGTTAAAAACTGAAATTTCACAGACTCCATTCAACCTTTCCCAAACAGAGAATGCTTTGACATAATTGAATGCATTTACCTGGAAGTCATACAAGGCAACAATGTTTTCATGTTTCAATTCCTAGAACAACAAACAAACAAAAAAATACCGTAAGCTAGGAGCAACAAAGGGCATATAGAACAAAGACTGAAGAAAATAAGTCAGTCTGCCTTTACCTTAAGAATTTTTATTTCCTTGCCCAGCAGTGTTTGTGATTTTGCAAGGTTCTTCTTGTTAATACATTTCACAGCTACTTCCAGCTCGGGTTTCTGAAACAGTACATAAGTAACACAAACAAATGTAAATTTCAGCATTCATTCACATTAGGATAAGCAGCCTCTTAACAGATTACAAATATCACTGAAAGAAGTGTCTTACAGCACCGGTAAAGGCCTCTCACTTCACATCCTAATGCCTTTCCCTTACTTGTTCAGACTTGCCCTTTCCTGAATTATGCTTGTCAGCCCAAGGAGAAAAAAGCCCAAGGTTTAGGTTTTTGTTACTACTTTATACAATGATTATCCTCTTATTTAATCACTAGAAATAAATGCACTGTGGGAGCCGTGGCTTATCCCGAGCACTAATGATGGAAAATCCACTGCCGGATTGGTTTCCTTTTATTTACCAGTAAGAGATTTCTCCTCCTCCTGGAAAAATTAAGTGGAGAACGAGAAGACTTCACAGACGCACACAGAAAAAAAAAAAAAAAAAAAATCCAAACAAACTAAAGAGTTTCTTTTATAGTTAGTTTGTGGGGAGTTTTTTCTCCCTTGTTTTGGAGGTGGGGACAGGTTTTGGGTGTATCTGTGGCCACCCCACGGGCAGCTGATGGCCTCCCAGCCCCAAGGTGAAGCCACCTGCCCGGCTCCTGCCGGGACACACGTCTGCTTGGAAGAAACTCCAAGGAGAACAATAATAAATAACAATAAACACCGCGAGCCCGGGGCGATGCCCAGGCTGGCAGCAGCCGCCGCAACCGGCGGGGATGCGGTGAGCGGGGCGCGCTGCCCCCAGCTCGGCCCAGACCAGGAAAAAAATAAATAAATGGAAAGCAGAAGCGCGGTGGGGGGGGGGGGGAAATAATAAGCAGGGATTCTCACCTCTTTGTGCCTGCCTTTGAAGACGACGGCGAAGGCTCCGTGTCCGATCAGGTCCTTCCTGCTGAACTCAAACTTTCCCACCGTCTCCATGGCGCTGCGCCGGGGGGTCCCGGGGGCCGGCGGGGAGGCTGCGGCCGGGACGGCTTCAGAGCTGCAAAGGGACGAGGAGGAGGAGGAGGATGGCGGTGATGAAGGAGCTGCCTTTAAAGAAAATTAAACCTCTCCCAATCCAAACACGACGGGGGCACCCCCAGCCACCGCCCCCCCCGGAGCGGTCGGGAGCCGGCCCAGCCCCGCTCCCGCCGGCCCCGGCAGCTCCGCGCCGGGCTGCGCTGCCCACCTCGCCCTCGTCCATGGGCTGCCTCTTCCTGCCGAGCGGCCGGGAGCCGGGCATTGTCAGCGGCCGGGGCGAAGCTGGCTCCTCAGCAGCGGGCCTCCCCCATCTCCTCCTCGGGCCGGGCCGGCGCGGCTCCTCGGGCCCCGCTTCAGGCGGGGCTCCCCATGCCGAGCCCCGGCCCCCCCGCCGGCAGGCGCGGCTTCGCCGAGAGTCCACCTTAAGCGCGATCCACCTTAACGCCCGGTCCGCCTCACGGCAGCGCTCCACCTTAAACGCGATCCACCTTAAGGGCCGCCCGCGCCCCCGGCTGTGAGCGCTGCCGGGGCCGGGGTCGCGGGGCCGGGGTCGCTCCGCGGGAGCCGCCGCTCGCTCGGCCGGGCCCGGACAAAGCTTTGCGGAGCGGAGCGGGCGCGCCGGGCGGCGCAGGCGCGGTGCGGGGGAGGCGGCGGGCGGGCAGAGCGGCGGCGGCGGCGGCGGCGGTACCTGAGGCGGAGCGGCCGGGCCCGGCACATTTAAAGGCGCCGCCTGCCGCCCGCCTGAGTCAGCGCCGCGCTGCCGCGGCCCCCGCGCCCCCGGCCGAGGCCGGGCCGGGAGGGCTCCTGTCAGCCACCCGCCCTGCCTCTGGGAGGTCACACAATCATGGGATGTTCTGAGTTGGAAGGGACACACGGCGATATCAAAGTGCGGCTCCTGGCCCTGCACAGCCCCAAGAATCCCACCACGTGCCCAAAAGCATTGTCCAAATGCTTCTTGAACTCCGTCAGGCTGGGTTGTCACCACTTCTGTAGGCAGCCTGTTCCAGTGCCCGGCCACCTTCTAGCAAAGAACTTTTTCCCAATATTCATCCTGAACCTCCCCTCACACAGCTTCAGGCCATCCCCTGAGGCTCTGTTACTGTCACCGCAGATCGGTGCCTGCCCTTTCACTTCACAACCCCAAAGTCGCACGCCACAATAAGGTCTCCTGTCCATCTCTTCCAGGCTGAACAGACCAAGTGATGTTTCAAACAATTAAACAAATGGTTCTGGTTGGGTGAAGTTCACCCCGGGAGCTGTAAAGTGTCCAGGCGGACCTGGTCCCAGTATCCCCAGCACCCCTTCCTCTCCCCCAGCATAGCCCACCTCCTCTTCCACAGTCTCTGGCCCTTCTCCACCCGCTCCTGTGCCAGGGCACCACGGCTCCTCCGCGGGGAGCCAGCCGGGCCTCCAGACGTGCCCGAGGGTGCCTCCATGCAGCTCTTCTCTGATAGACTCTTCTCGATGTCCTGCTCCAGAGCTCGGCATGGAATCACTGTTGTGATAAACCTTTCCTGCCCCCGAGCCTGGTGTGGTTTGGCCATCCCCGGTCTCTTGCTGTGCAGTGACCCACAAGCTCTGCCCTGTGGGTGTGGGCTCGCTGGTCATTCCCTCCCTGGCAGGAACCTCTCGCGCGTTTGTCCCATCCTCTGCTCCGGGCTGCCCAAATCCACCAGCCCTGGCGGTGTCCGCACCGCTTGCGCACTCGCTCCTGTTTGTACCCTTATCACAGCGTCATATTCCGACTGCAGAGAAAACAACGCGCCCCGTGGGCAGCACCGCTGCTCGCACGCTCTGCCCGAGGTTTGTTCTTTACACAACTGCGCCGTATCGACCCGTGTAGCGACCTGTGTCAGCGCTGCAATTCCAGACCCTGGAATTGCTGGGTGATGCTCCGCAGACACCCAGCACACGCGGTGCTCGGTGTCGTGACGCTGGGTGGCTGCAGTTATCGCCGCTCTCGGCAGAAGTTGGGCACAAGCAGCACTTCACAGCGTCAGGACGCGTTATCTACACAAAGGCATTGGCTGACTGATACGGTATCTGGTCCAGAGTCTGTTGTCCTTGGTTCCTAGATTAGTGGTGTTCAGGTACCTTCCTCCACTTAAAATTTGAGTGGGAAAATGACAGTGTGTGCTAAATGCCAGTACAAAAGTAGCAGTGGTTGACTGGTAGTGATTGGCATCTCAGATTCCAGCAGTTTAGTGCTTGTTGGGAGCTGTGAAAGTGACAAGGATATTTTTCAGTGGGAATCTGAAAACTTCCTCTGTTGAAGTAACCTTTAAACCAGAACGAGACTAGAGCACCTTTGTGATTTCAGCAAAAATTATTTTTAAAACTGCTTTTAAAAAAATACAATATAATTAGCTAGTTGTTTTCTTTCACACTTCTGTGATCTACATCTACAATTTCAAGCCTTTGTCAATGATCACGAGGGGTTAATTTAAAAACTAACGCAGAAACCAGTAAAAATGTCAAACATCATCAAACTTCCAAAGAAAAATGGTACTTGGCAAATGACAGACTTGGGAATTAATTTTACCCGTTGTTAAAAGCCACTGTCTCTAATGCAGAAGGTCATAGTTGCAAAAGTTGAAGGCAGGAAGTGAAGAAAATGTTTTGAAACTACTTAGATGATTCTAGGCAGGCAAAATCTTGTTTCTGCCTTGGCTGGAAAGCAGCCAGAGCACTCTGGTTAGCAAGTGTACTCTTGCAAGAACTGTGGTAAAATCTCCAGTACCCACAGGTGTTTCTGCCTTTCCTTCCCCAGCACAGCAAAGACACACAGTCCTGGGTGAAGGAGGAAGTTGATATGACTGCTGTTCAATTAGAGGCCAAAATATCCCAGTGATGAATGTCCTTTGTTCAGTACTGAGTGTGCTTATTTGTTCCTTCACTTTTGGTTGTGAAAAAAAAAGAGTTAAACGTAAGTTAGATTTGACTAAAGTGGGTTCTGAGGTAGCTCTTTGCATGCAGCTGTTTGTAGAGCCAGGTGGCAAAGTCGACCTCCTCTCTGCTGACATTCTAGTTTTGGTTTAGGCAAATTTGTTTTGTTTTTAAGCAGGCTCACTGGGTAGCTTTCTAGTGAGGAAGAGGGACTTCAAGATAGCAGAATAAAAGTCTGCACTAGGATTAGGACCAAGTAGTACTGGATGCCATGGGCACATGAGGCATCACACTCACTTTGATCTGTTTAACATTTGTGGCAATTAAACATCTTTCAGTTATGTGTCTTCAAAAAAATAGCTTGGTGAAAATATTTCGAACTTCTACAAAAATGTAGACACTTCCCCCAGGACCACTAAAAAATGTAATGCCCCTTGACAGCAAATATGGCTTTGAGATGTTTGAAGTGCACTCTGCAGACACATTTGTTCATTTTGGAACAAAGAGGGCTGAAAAGCTTTTTAATTAAATGTAGGATTTTTTTAAAAAAAATTTTTTCCTGTGGTCTGCTGATTAAAAGCTTGTGCTGTATCAATTCTTCCCTGATGTCCAGAATTCAGTGAGAGTATGTTTAGGCCAACATCCAACACATGCAAATTCTGTTCTCCTCCCACAGTCTCCCATTTGCTAATCATGAAAGCACTACTGCCAGCACGTATTCAACTACTTCCTCAGATGGAGGCATTAATCTTTGAGGGGACAGAGTAGGGAGTTCAATTTACTAATGCAAAACATCAGTGGGGGAAGATCTATTGCTGAGATTTACAATGGGTGGAGAATAATATAAGCATACAATACACCCACTGTGGGAAGCCTTGAAATATTGTCTTGAAACTCTCATTTTAATTTAATGTAACTTTATTCTTTCTTCTAATTTAAATGTAAAGGAAAGCGATGGTCAAGTGATATCCTGATGACTCAAGTAATACTCTTTTCCAATACCATGTTTTAATCAGGAGTCATAAATATGGCTGTTTCTACCTCCTGTTATCCAAGAGTGCCATCCTTACCTCTTGGCTGCAGAGGCACGATGTAATTATCTCTGAGCTGGGGAATTTGTTAAAGCTACAGAAATGTGAGGGAATTATGTAAGCAAATTTATAATAAAGATTCATAATAAAGACAGAATAAAGATTCCCATTAGGAAATGTCCATCTTTTCCTGATGCCTTTCTAGACAGCTCCAGTTTCTTAATACAAACATCTGCTGTGGGCCAGACAGCCGTCTTTCCCAAGACCTTGTCTTTGCTTTTCTAGTTCAGCAGCTCCAGCCCGGTGTTCCCCCCAGTGCCCAGTGAGAGATCAGAAGCCTCCCAGCAGCCACCCATGAAGCTGAACCAGTGTCTGAAAGGTGTGGGGGAATCCTTGCCCAGATGCAATCACAAAGAACAAGTTCTTTCCCTTGCTGTGTATCTTTGTTTCGAAATCAAAGTTCTGCTCGATGCAGAGGGAATCTCCAAGGACTTCCTGGGCAATCTTTTCATTACAGCAACTGCCCCAGGGACACGAGCACTAAGGTCCAGGACAGCAAATCAATATTTCTGGAGAAAGTGCTGGACTGTGAGGCTTGGGTACGTGAGCAAGATGTGACTGAACATGTTACTGCACATGGGCTGAGCCTTATAATTGGTCCCACATCTCCTCTTTGTGTGAAATGAGCACTGAAACCTGAAGATGGGCTTTAGCCTGTGCTGTAGCTCAGTTGTAGGTGCTCTGCTGCTGCGTATTTTCTTCACAGAAATGTGTGGTTAAAACTTACTCTGGGTACTTCACAGCCAAAGAAGAAGGACAAAGTAGCACAGGAGGAAAGATCAGAGTTTGAGTTTCAGAGTACATCTGGATGAAAAGCAGACTCTGTATTCATGTGAATTCAAAATCTGATGCAAATTCAGACATGTTAAGGCAGTTACACATCCGCTTTCCCCAAACATCCTAACGGCTGAGCATAATCGCCAGTATCTGGGCAGAGCCAACACTAACCTGAAAGCTGGAATTTCTGCCAGATTCATCAGGAAGGAGTGAAGGTACTGAATATGCAGTGCTTGGCTAAAGATCAGTTTGGTGGAAGAAGCATGAGGAAGGTCTACAAACATCTGTAAATCTTAAGAATAAATATTAGCCTGGTATTAATGAATAGAAGGGAAGCTACAGGCTGAATTTAATGGAAAATTAAAATTATGTTGTTTAATCATACTGGTTTCTGATGTCTCCTAGTGGGCTGGATTCGTGCTCAGTTCCAGTAAGGATAAGACAGAGATTACAGTACAATTGCACCAAATTCACCAGGCTAAGCGAGTTTTGAACACTGCCTTGTTGTGTTGCATTCCTACAGAGGCTGAAGGAGTAGATTAATTGGAGTTCTGAAAACATCTGCAGATTTACAGCAGCAGTGTAAGTTGTGTCAAGGGTGTTTGTTCATACCTCACTAGGGACCAACAGAAACACGATTCCAGCTCTGGTAAAATACTTTTGTTTTAGGAAGGGAGTGATCCTCCACTCACAACATCAGCTCTTGGTCAGTGAAATGAGACACTGAATTAAGTGATGGAGTTTGCAGTCTGCTCCCTAACTTTCACATCCAGCTGCCTGCATCACACACAGAGCAGGGTTTAAAACATTTAGGTGACATTCAAACATGGGATAACACTGGTGGGAGGCTTGAATATTTGAAGTACTAGAGCACTGAGGTTATTCAAATAACTGCTGGAGCAGCATGGCACTCAGAATCACACACAGGAGAGGGAGAGTTGCTTTCCATGTGCTTCCATTGCCCTGTCATACTACATTCTGGATTTATTTATGCTGTGAGCCACTTTATTGATTAATAGTGCTGAGAGATTTAACTAGCCACTGAATTATCCTGGCAGGCCGGGTCTGAGATGTTTTATTACCCCGCTCCCTGCACATACACACCAGCTTTACTGAACAGACATTGTGAATTATTGAAGGCGGCGTTTTACTCAGCAAGGTGCTCTGGCAAGGGGTTTCCTGGGTTCCCATGGCATTTTAATATCAAATGTATTTCAGCTACTGGCAGAGGGCTCTGGGCACTAAAGGCTGTGCTGAGTGTTCAAATCTGTTAGTGCTCACATCAAGGATCATTACCTAACCTGCCTGTCAAGCGGCTGATTATATTAAAATGAAGTTTGCCAATAAATAAGAGTCTGCAAATCCACCCAGAGCAGTCTGTTTTCAGGCTAATTGGAAGCTATTTTTTGCCAGAACAAGTACTGCTTGTCCATAAATCATCACGTTTCATTGTGCAGTTCCTTACAAGATGTTGTCTCTGTCCTGGTTTGGAACAGATCCACTCCCACCACCCTCAGCTTCCCTCCACAGCCCCACACACACTTTGGTGTGTACCATCCATGGAGTCCCTTGTGCCAGTCCTGATGAAGGCAAAGTTTGTTCAGGGAGGGATATGGACCTCACTTTAGCTCTGGGATCCACTCCAATGTCATTCAAGTCAACAGAATCCTCTGCAGCAGCTGCAACACGCTCCTGCACCAGCTCCTGGTTCGGTGGCTTCTGCATAACTAATACAGGTTTAAGGACCATGTCTTTTCTCTAGGAGAGAGCTGAAATTCATAGTCAAAAAGAACCCTTCAGCCCAATAAAATCTTTCCAAGACAATCTAGATGGACAGTGAATTCACATTTGTCACCTTGGCATCTCTATCTTTCTCAAAAGCAGCCTTGAGACAAAAATCACCAATGAAATCTACAATAACAAGACTGCAATGACTTCCCAGAGAGACCTGTACCTGTCCTGTTATCAATCAGAGGCTGGGTTGCTTTTCCTTCTTAGAGAAGTGCCCATTTAAGAGCAGGTTTAATCCCCCTCCACTGCTAGATTACAGCAAAGAGGCACAGAAGAATGGAGGATTATAGAACAGTCATTTCTTCCTCTCTGTCATGAACCTGGGACGTCAAGGACATGCACCAGTTTAAAAATAGGATTCTGAGGCATTTTCTTTGCAGCTGGGCTCTTTCTGGGATTTGGTGCATCAGCACTGCTGCCCCAGGAGAACGGAGGCACAGCCAGTAGCACTTCGCTCATGGGACCAGCTCATTTGGGATTCCTAACTGCTCCCGGCAAGCTTCCAGCTTTGCCTTGGGAAGGGATTGTTAATAAACTTTCCTCTTTATGACTAACTGGATCAGAGGTGTCTCTGTTTTCAAGCAGACCAGTAGCACATACAATTTTAAGTAGGCATTGTTCCAGCCAGGGCCTTACTCAACCAGTGTAAAGGCTGGGCAGAAATGATAGCTTCCTTTATTTACAGATGTGTAAATAACAGCCAGGAATGCCCACAGGAGATAGGACGAGGCGTAAGAAGCTTCACCAGTCATGAAGGAGATCTCTCCCCCTACTGATGGGCTCAGGAGGGGAGCAGGCTGCCCAGACCACTGCTAGAGCCTCCCTGGGACAGGTTGGGCAAACATCTGGCAGGAGTGACACAGTCAAGGGCAAACTGTGTCCTTGGATAAGCAAATTGTGTCATGCCCAGCTCTCACCCATTCTGTGGTTTGTTTTCAGTGTTTTGGTTTTGGCAGAGGCTGAAAGTTTCCCTGAAAGCCCAGTATGAGGAGTTACTCCGAAAACAGTCCTTGAAAGTTACCATGCTACTACCACTCCTATGGGTACACCAAAAGATCACTTGGAAAAAGAAAAACTCAGGCTCTTCCTCGGTTATCATTTTTGTCAAGTGATAAGGACAGGCTGCTCGCAGGAACGTGAAAGGCAGCACAGAAGCTCCCTGCAGCGAGGCTGCACACTGCTGGGTGCAGCAGCTGGGATCTGTCCCCGTGTTGCAACACCCCAAAGCAATGATTCCTTGTCTTTGTGTACTTCTAGGAAACTGGACAGACCATTCTCCCACATGAAAGCCTGCAGCAATTAGTGGCATGCAAGAAAAGCTCTCAGTGGATCATGAGAAAGATTTCTTTTGTGTTTAGTGCTTTCAAACACATTAAAATTTTAAAAAAATATGGATATATATTAAATAAATCAACTGCTCTGCTAAGACATCATACCCACCCATATTTATACTCCAGCACTTATAACCCCACAGCAAAGGAAGACCTAAGGGCAAGGTGATAAATTATTTGTAATCTGATATCTGGTTGTTGTTGTTGGTTTGTTGTTGTTTGTTTGGGGGTTTTTAGGGTGTGTGTTTGTTTGTTTGTTTGGGGTTTTTTTGTTTTGTTTTTGTTTTGTTTTGTGGGTGTTTTTTGTGGTTTTTGTTGTTGTTGTTGTTTGTGGTGTTGTTTGGGGTTTTTTTGGTTGTTTTTGTTTGTTTGTTTGTTTTTGTTTTTGGTTGGTAGTTTTTTGTTTGGTTGTTTTTTTTTTTTTTTTCACATCTGAGCTCTCTGGCCCACAAATTCACAGAGCAATTTCCCAGAAATGCAGTTTAGGTGAAGCACTTGCTTGGGACTGAAGCTCTCTAGCTGTTGAGTTCTTGCCTGACAAATCAGAGATGCATTTCTAAGAAGCATTTAGGTATTTCGATGCCCTAGACTGCTATCTCTCCCTTTCCCTTATCTGTGTAAATGACAAGGCCTTAAAAGGCCAAATTTCTCATCATTATTTCTGTACTACTTTGATTTTTGTAGCAACTAATGCAGTAATGATTAAGCCCAACTACAGATCAGAAATGTACACAGCTCAGAATTTGTCATTTGTCCCCTGTCAAATGCAACAAGACACCATCACTAATAAAAGCAAATATCTGAATAAAAGCAAGAGAAAACAGGCTGACCCTGTCTTTTTGAATTCTCTGTCCATCACCAATGCTCTCCCCAGAGCTGGGTACAAGTCATAAGAATTGTTCTGCTAATAAGCCAGGTTAGCACCAATAGTTCCCAGCAGAGATTTTGGGGTTTATTGATGCTCTGCAGTGTTGGAAGGCACTTGGCCAGGCAGTACTGGGCAGTAAGATCATCCAGGACTGTGATGGCTGTGGTGCCTTCCCATGAGTCATGAATTCATAGTCAGATATTCCATGACTCATGGGTTAACCTAACAAAACCCAGAGGGAAGAAAAGTTATTGGGTTATTGGTTGACAAGAGCCTTTTAAAATTCACATGGCATAATAAGCAGGATACCAACATCCTCTGACTCGTGAGAGACTTGTCAGGAAGAGTTTTATGCACTCACTTGTTACCAAGGGACCTCAGCTGGGGTTGTGTAATTAGGATGGGACACTTTTTGCAGCTTCAAGGCTTGAATAGCAATATTAGTATAATCTGGTTACAGAAAGCAGAACCACATGCAACAAGCTATTAATACCACTTGTATTTAATTGCAGTTCCTTTCCATTCTAGTGCAAATAAACAAAATCAGATGAACACATGGAAACCAGAATGGAGCCATAAATGAACCACAAGATAAAATGCGGTAAACAAGGTTATCTGTCTCCTCTTCTGCAAAAGGTTATGAACTTGCTCAACACTATAAAAAAAATAGTCTGACCCCACGGACAGGGCATGGAAGAGAGGGCTGGAACACACATTTCCAAAGTCCTGGGCTCATTTGTGCTCCCTGCTTTGCAATCAGTTTCCTGGGAAGCTTTAGGCACCTCTTCATTAGCAACAACACAATGAGAATTAAGTCACGCCCAGACTTCTCTAACCCCTCTATACCTCTGTCCTTCTGTAAAATAAGGTGAGTGGAATTGCAGAGTAGAGAGGATGAAATACAATAAAAGTGATCAACTGCAGTAACAGAGGCCATAGGAAAGCCTGGGATCATGCTAGTCAAAGGTTTAAATTTCTGAGGAACACAAAGGAATTGGTATTGGAAAGCTTGTCTACTGTGGGACTTACAGGAGATAGAAAATCCCCCATAATTTTAATTTGGCATTCAGTCTCAGCCTGACCCTTCCCATATCCAGGACCCTTAAGGCCTGTTTGAGTTCTCTAATGTAGCTATAATATTACAGACCTAAGCCTGGGGAGCAATGCAGTACATTTTCCATTCAAAGCATAACAGTCAGTTTGGTTTAAGTAAGATATTGTACCATTTCAGCAGTACTGATTGTATGTTTAAGATTTTCTCCTTCAAAAGCTATATATGATGGATAAAGAGGGAAAACCAAAAAGCCAAAGAACAAAGTTTAAATGGCAGCTAGGGGAAGGAGAGGAACACTAGAACTATCTGTTTTAGAAAACTTGTTTATTTTTAGTGACATTATCCCATGGTTCACAAGACTAGGCTTTGAGCTTGGCACAACGTGCTTTAGATTTCAGATTTTACATTGAGAATCAAATTTTTTTCTGTCAACAGTCTTAATCTTTTAAACTAATATAATATCTTTCATTAAAAACTCCAAGTGCTTCATCTTCCTCAGGCTGTATGTTTTCTGACCTTACTCAACCATTCTCAGTTTACTGTAGCATCCATGTAGGAGCTTGGGGCTCCCTCAGCCAGATCAAACAATTCTAATTACACTGGCTCGAGCCAGCAGAGGAGCTGGCTAATGCCAGCTAACATGCTTAGGAGGAGAATCAACTTGAAAGAGATGTGTGATCATCATGACATCAATTTAATGTGTCACAGGACATGAAATGGAGGCCATGATAAAGAAGAAATCTGCTGATACCTGTGTGAGCACTGCCTGTTGTGTAAGGCACAGAAGAGCTGTCCCCTGTGACTCTGACACAGAAGAAGCTATTGGACACAGGTAGGAACAGCCACAGCAAGGTGCACACTCATGCCTTGTCATGCCTGCATGTTCATTCTGATCATCCCAGGTGAGGGAGAGCTGGGAGCAACAGACCTTTGGAGATGGGAGGTTTCGTTTTTTCTGGCGGTGAGCTTCAGAGGAAGGCCCCCCACATTTAAATAGGATGCCCCAAGAGCACTTAAAGAAATACATATAAAAAGAGGAAATATACCAGAAACAATGGAAACATAAACATTGCCAGGCACTGCGAGTCAGCTCTGTCACTGAGGATGAGAACTGCCACCCACAGACCCACCCACGGCGAGCCAACCTGCCTCATTTGATCAGGGAAATTCTTGTGGTTGGATTCCTTTAGAAAGACTATGCACAAATGGGTCCCGGAGCAAATTATATCATTTTAACAACATAAGCATGCTCTTATCTGAATCACAGAGGGTCTGCTGTTACACAGCAAATCAAGTGTCCCCCATGTCATCATTTGGCCAGTTCCCCATGACCCAGGTGGCACAGCTGTCTGCCTCACCCAGGAAATGTCCTGCCTGGCCCTGGCCAGCAGCTTGGCATGGGCCATGTGAGGGCATCACTGCATCCACTACGAGTCACCGAGCTCCTGAGCAGCGCACCACATCCCAGATTTCGGCTGCTCACTCATTGCTTTTGTCTAGCAAAGCTCCTCCAGCTGTTCAGAACAGACCTGCCAGTGTTAGGCTGTTCCCATAAAAATGCCTCCTCATTGGAGTGCTGCAGGTTGAAAGTGAAAATGAGGAACCACTGGGCTGGTGGACAAGCTGCCAGAATCCCTGCCTGATGGCCTACCAGATGAGAAGGGAGGAGAGATGAAAAATTTCAGGAGAACATAAGTAAGGAGAACATGTTTCAAGATTCACAATGAGCAATGACTTAAGGCAGTGTTAAACCTATTCTGTAGCTACATAAAGTGACCGGCTTATACATTGCTGGCTTACATATCATCTGCTTTTATTTTTATCTTTTTCTTGCTATTTTGCTATTTTTTGTGTGTTATCCAAAAACCCCCCAAACTCAATGTCTCTTTGCTGTTTACCCTCTAATTTCATTAAAGAGTAATACTCCTTTTCCTGCACTTGGCTGTAATAGGTTTGCTCTGTACATTTATTTTCCAGAAAATTTCCAACAGAATTCCTTGTACTGATTGCAAGAACTGTTATCAATAAACTTGTTTTAAATAGTGATGCACACACAGTCTTGGCAAAGGGTTTGAGACCTATATTTCATTTATCTTGAAAAATAAATATGTTTAGAAAAATTCTCTCCTTGTACCCTTGACCTCTCCCAACTGCCAGTAATGAAGACTCAAGGGCAGTAAAGGATTTATCCCTCTGCTACCTACTCCTCAAAGGTGTCAGTCAGTGAAGGTTAGGGTCAGGCTGCGGCAATAAATCGAATTTAGGCAGTTCTAAGTGGACAATATAGATTCCATCTACCTCCTACTGTCTGAACATCTACATTCTTTATTACAGGTAGGTGTAACTGCCAAGTGCCAGCCTGAGCCCAGAAGCAAAACAGGGCAGAGTGCTTAGTGAAACAGGCTGCTGGGAGGTTCCTCAGCTCTTACGTGATCTCAGAAGTGACCTAAGCAGGAAGGAGCTTAAAGACTCTGCCAAAATGGATCCTTCTTGGAAACAGCAGCTGAAGCAGACTCAAACAGTGCTTCTTTTCTCTGCTGTGTGTAATGAATAGGACAAAAAAAGAAGCCAGAAAGATTTATGACATTATTTTTTTCTGATATTAGGGTTTTTTCCTGAACCTCCTGTCACTTTTGATAGCTTTTCAGTTGCCCAAAGTAGATGATGTGATTTAATTTGATGTTATATTAGTACTGTCTGCTGTGTAAAATGAGACACTAAAGATATTATCCAAAGTACAGCACAAACACCAGGTAATTATAGGGAGTATTTATGTTTGAAGAGTCAATCCTTATGGTTTCAGGGCTCATGAATTCCTGATAAGAAACCTCTCAGTGAGAAAACTCATGGTGGCACTAGCAAGGAGCACCAAATTTACTTGGGAAAGCAAACAGAATTTTTCTGGCATGTTGGTTTGTGAAATCCCACAAGGCTGGATTATGCCTTTCCTTCCTTTATCCCTAGCTTTGAACAGGTCCAGTGACACCAGACCAGCTCGTGTGCTGAGCTAGCTCTCACCTGGGACCAGCTCACGTCCTGAGCTAGCTCTCACCTGGGACCAGCTCACGTCCTGAGCTAGCTCTCACCTGGGACCAGCTCACGTCCTGAGCTAGCTCTCACCTGGGACCAGCTCATGTCCTGAGCTAGCTCACACCTGGAGCTGTCTCACCATTCTGTTCCCAGGTTTACCAAGCACTGAAGCCCAGCAGCTTCCCAGAAGCAGAGATCTGAAGTTCAGGAATTAATTTGGTAGCAAACATCTTCATGCCCCTGGTCAGCTCAGACAAAAAGAGGTTCAGTCCCAAGGAAACTCAGGCCTCCACATGGCTTTAAGCTTGGAACTTTGCAGAGGAAAGCAGCTCTGAAATATTTGAGTGCAGACTGACAGCTTGTGTCCCAGGCACTGGGACAGACATCACTAACAGAGCTCCCAGAGTGAAAATGTTGTTCTGCATGAAGCTGCATACAAGAGACCAGGCACTTCTCATCTAACACAAGGAAGGTCTGATGATTTTTCTCAGGTTTTTTGTGGTTGGTTTGTTTGTGGGTTTTTGTTTTTTGGTGGGTTTGTTTTGTTTTGTTTTTTTAAGGCTGTATTTTAATCACACTCAGTCATTTTCCCTCAAGTTAAAACCCAGCTGTTAATTGTAGGTGTTTCATCTTGGTGAGGTTGTGAAGCTGGAGCCGGTACAGTGGAAATCCCACACAGAACACAAAGACTCTGCTGCAGTCTGTCATTTATCGCCTGAATGGAAAGAGTAACAGCCCGACACAAATATTTGGACTTCTCTTTGTTCCTGGCAGGGCTTTTGAAGCACACACATGAGCAGATAGCGTGTGGTTTTGTGAGGATGGGAGAAGCAAAAGAGACAGAGCTGGGTATGAGCCAAATCCAGCACACAAGAGAGGCTGCTCCCAGGGCTGTGCCCAGGTGTGCAGGGCTGGAGCACCAGCTCAGGTAGTTTTATCACAGCAGGATGAGTGGATTCCTGGAGCCTTATCAGGGTGTACATCAAGTGTGGTTGTTGATTATGAGGAACAGCACAGGGCAGAATCTCCCACGGGTAAATCCTCTGTCTGTGGGGCTATGAGCAGAACTGAACCAACCATCAAAAGATACGGATCTTTTGCTTCAGCTCTGAGCAAAAATCCAGACCTGGACCTTCTTCAATACTGCTTCAGCCTTGTTACATCCCACTTCACCTTCAAATGCACCTTCAAAACAACAGCATTTTCCTGTCCTTATTTCAGAGCAAGGGCAGGACCACGGGAAAGCTCAGCAATTCTGCCTGCACAACCACACAGTTATGATGTCCCACTGCTTTCACATCTGCTGCAAGTCCAAGTACACAGCCGTGGTAGGGCCAGCTTGTCTTTTGAGGCAGAGTGCTCACCTTGTGTTTGGTGCTCTGGAAATTCATGCAAGGTGTTGCCCCACCCTCAAAAAGCACAGGAGCAGGAGATCAGAGCCCTGCACCGCCCGCGGAGCAGGAGGCCATGAGCAGACCTGGTTTCACTGATAACACCAGCACAATTTACACAGCCCATGGAAAAACAAATGGTCTGTTGGTTGATATGCCTGATTCCTTGGCTCATGGCCCAAGGAGGGAAGCTTGGGAGCACTGAGGAAAGGATTCAGAAGACAGGCCTTGAGTCAAACACCCACAACAGAGGTTTGTGACCGGGGATCTGTACTAGCACCAGGACTGAGATGTGGAGCTCCTGTGAAGGAACTGTCTCCCCAGCTGGCTGCTGCTCCATTTTCCCTCCTTGGTGCTGGATTTCACCAGCAATCACAAGGGGCTGCTTGTCTCCAGTTTGGAATACGAGTCCCTAGTGACATAACTGATAATCAATATAAAAGGCAAGATTAGAATTAACTTCCAATATTTCTCCTCCTGTTCACCCTGCCCTAACCCAGCATGGTTTGCCAAATACTAGACAATACTGACTACTGCATTTAGGCCTTTCTTCTGACATTAAAAAAAATTGAATCTGCTCTGCAATCATGGTCTCAAGAAGTAAGAAGTGAAGGAAAAAGTCCAATAGCAACACTCTCTTTACCGCTCTGTGCATGGCAATGGGCTCAACCAGACACAGCAGCTACACAAACTGTTCTGCTGTGCTGGGAACACCCAAAATATCTGCCTTCAGAAGTTCAGTGCTATATTGGATATTCCTGATTCACATTAGAATTATTCCTTAACATTTACCATAGCCCTTCACATCCCTCTGTGCCAGCATGCTAGAGAGCCAGGTTCAAGCAAGGTGACTGCAGGCAGAGAACAATGCAGCACTTTCTCCCTGCAATCTGCCACTCGGGTACAGCCCCGGAGCTCCCCTGGGCACACCTGCCTGGCCCAGCCCAAACAAACCTGAGATAGCGTGGGCAGGAACACACTCAGCTCTGCCCGTCAGTGCAGTCTGCTGGCAGCTCTGTGCTTGTTCACCCACAGAGACACAGAGCAGCTCGTGGGGAGCAGAGTGGAAGTAAAACTCAACACTTGTGTTTGCATGGGTTGGGATAGCATTAGAGCCCTTCTCATGCTTTGGGAGCAAAGCAGTGGGGATACTTCTTCAGAGCTGGTAGAGCAGCCCCTTCAGGTGTTGGTCAAGCCCGTTTCTCTTGGCAGCCTCCTGTAGGGACCAAAGGAAACAGAAACTGCTGACAGATCAGCATCTCTGGGCAAGCACTTCCCAAGTCAGCCTGTACCGGTGTTGAGATACTCATGGAAGAAGAGACATTACCTGAACGGCTTTGCCCAGGATCTGCAGAGCTGCCTGCTCACACAGCTGCAGCCACCTCATCCTGCCCATGCCAAAGGCTCTGGCAGGAGGGCAAAGAACAAAGCTCTGCACTTAGGGTAACGTGGAGGGAAGGACACCTGGGCCAGCTTCCAGCAGGGTGGACAACAGCAAATAAATAGACAGATGGCCTTTGGCAGCGTGGAAAAAAGCATTCCACTTTCCTAACGAGAAACAGCTCCTGCTGTGGGCAGTGGAGCTGCACTGGGACCATCCCCCTCTTCACCAAAGGAGTAACACCAGTTCTGCTGCAGATCTCAGTTGGGCAGTGACAGATGAGTTGCTGTGACAGAGCCCAAGTTCTTCCATCACGTCACTGCTACCTTGTGTAACCCAGGGGTTAGGAATAACATCCAGGCCCCACTACATCATCCTGCCAGAATGAAACTATTTAGAGGCAGGTTCCAAGGACAGCCATGAGCTTGCTTCCCTGGCAGGCTCACTGGGCAGAGAGCTTTGAGAGGTAGGGCCCATCTATACCCCTGAAGGGGGTGAAGGCCAGTAGGGACACGACTTCCCTCATTCCTATAAATGCAGGAGGTGCCAAGTATTTGGAATGTGCTTTGTAGAGCAGGATTAGCATCCTGCAAAACTCTACTCGCCCGAGCATGGATTTTGCTTAGAGGGTTTCTAATCTCACTTGTTTATCCTGGTTGTGCATGATAATGGAAGCGTTCCAGAGCCAAGAGAGACAAAGGAAGTGCATTCCTGATGGGCTGCTCCCTCTCTTCCAATAGAGGACTCAACACCTACACAAGGCATTCTTTTTTGTTTGGGTTGGGGCTAGGTTTAGGCTTGAGAGAGTCTAAGAGCCTGGAGCTCCAGGAGCTCTGGCACTGGAAAAGCCATGCCAAGCCCATCCTGGCAGGGCCCCAACACTGCTGCTCCTACATCTTTTCAATCTGAACCACCACCACTGGTGATGGGCTTAGTCTGAGGGCAGTTTCTGGGCTGAGGTGAGGCTGCTGTGAGTGTTTGGTTGAGTAATCCAGGGAACATGGAGCTGGGAATTCCAGGCAATGATCCAACCAATGCCTTAAGTCTGTTTAGTTTGTGCCTGTGAGAACTGGGATTTGGGCTGGAAAGGTGTTGTTGGAGACAAAGGATAGAGTAAATCTTCTCTCTGTGCAGTTAAGGACTGAGGAGTAGGGAAAGAGAATATTTATAAACTATATGAATATTGCACCCGAACTGGGGGGGAGAAGTGATGTCCATGTTGTCCAACAGAACTGCTTCAGTTACGGGTCAGAGAGAGAGAGAAGGGAAACTCTTTTTTATTTTCTTGCCATTTTTTCCAGGCAGAAGTGAGACATCATCTTGCCCTTCCCCAAAGCACTCCAGGCACATGGGAGTAGCTCAATGCTGGCCCAGTTCTCTGAGAGACAACAACATTTGAGAGGTTTAAGTGTCACTAACAACTCTATTGTCTCATGATTGCAAAGATTCAGTCCTACAGACCCAGACAGATGAGACAAAACCGGATTTTCTACATACGAGTTTATCCAAAGAAACAGTTTCATCTTCCTCTCTTTCAGAGCCCAGCTCCAGCCTGCAGTTTCCTGTTCCTATGCACGTGTGATGCTTTGCAGTTCCAGAGCATGAATATCGCTTGCAAACGCCGCACACGGGCTCATTTCTGATTTGCAGTAGCGCTCTAAGTCACCAGGCGACACTAGAGAGTCATTCAAGTCACTGCTCATGTGCCCGTCGCTCGGATTCCACCCAGAAAATTCAGGGTTCCTCCCGGACAGAAGCCGGCAGGACAGAGAGGACTGGGGGGCCTTTACCTGCCCAGGACAGCCTGGCAGCTGCACTTAAAGCACTGGGGCTACGTGTTTTTCTTCCTATGGAAAAGACCTGTCATTCTCCTTCTGGATCCCATTGCCGAAATTTCGATTCCACCTCCAAAATTGCATGTACGAAAGGATTGCTTCCACACAGGAGATGTGGTGCTGGGGGACAGACAGAAGTGCCCTGAAATAGAGGGGAACCCCCTGATTTAAGCCCTTAAAATGATGAAAAAGGGTGAGTTTACTTCGATTTAACCCCTTAAAATGAGAGAAGGGGTCTGCCTTCACTTAAATCAACCCTCATGCTGCCACATACAGTGCAGTAAACATAGATCTCATTATCTTCTGAACAAAACTGTACTGTCAGCATGTATTCTTTATCATTCTTCTAAGTGATAACAGGTTTTAGTTCCCCCAGCAAAATTAAGACGTAGAACTTGTGCCAATAACCTCACGGCCTTGAACTTTGAAGCAGAAATGCTTGTAAAACAATAATCATCTACCCCCCTGCAGAAAAACTTTACTATTAATGTGAAGGAGTTGCAGTGACTATCTCCCCTTCTATCTTTTCCTGGATTGGAAATGACCTCTGAAATGGAGCATTTCATTCAATTTGTTTTGCTTCAGTAATTTACAACAAACCTTTGAACAGCGAGAATCTTGTTTATTTCTGGACACCTGTTAACATTAAAGGCTTTTCCCAGTCTAGCACGAAGACTACCACGATCAGCCATCCTGAATCATCTGGATGAAATATGAAATTCAGTCGCTTAGATGTTTCTTTCTTCATTCTCTCCACCCTCAGTGCTCTTTGGAATGCAGGTGAGTGATTTTCAAACATTTTGCCGCTTTTAACTGCAAACTTTTTTTACTTCTCTACTTCAGAATAATACACACCTTGGTA
The DNA here is from genome assembly GCF_015227805.2 of Hirundo rustica. Taxonomy (NCBI): domain Eukaryota; kingdom Metazoa; phylum Chordata; class Aves; order Passeriformes; family Hirundinidae; genus Hirundo; species Hirundo rustica. The sequence goes on along the minus strand of NC_053466.1, from coordinate 5,495,078 downwards.
AGCAATTGCTGATACCATATTCACAAGCTAAAGCAAAGGCACCCAGGCCAGCTTTTACCTGCATGGTGTCATTTTCCGTCCCTTCCTCTATAATTTCCAGCAGATCAGTGGATCTCTTCCAGAAGCAAGCAGACAATCTGGAGAATGCAGTGAATATATTCAAAGACAGAGAAAAATTTTCTAGCTTCCCATATTGAACAAGCATTTTTACTTCCCTTCTTTGCATTTTCCCATGTTTGTTCTTCACCATCCATCTTGATCCCTGCCCCTCTTTTTGCTTGTGTCCTCACAAATAATCAATCCTCCCTTAGTTGCTTTTTCGTATTTGGTTCCAATTTTGCAAGATCCATGTTGAAATTTAGCATTTCTGATACTTACCTAGATCATCTCAGCATTGCATGGTATTCTTGATATAGTTCCCAAGCAGTGTTATCCTTGCCAGATTCCACTTCCCAAAAGGTCCTCAGTGCTCCCAGCTGTCTGTGCAGCTTGTCCATCTCACTTAACTCCCCCTTAACTGCTTGTAAAATCCAGCTATTCTTGACAGTGTTGCTGTAATGACTGTCTTCTCACTGTTTTGTTTGTTGAGTAGTTTTCCATGTAATGTGCAGTAATTACTAAGAGTCTCTAAGCCAAGAGCCTACTCACCTGTCTGTGTACCCAGGGCTCATAACATCTACCTTGTTAAGGCCAGACTCAAATGAAACGTACAAAACAAAGACATTTCAGTAGCTCTTAATGAACTTGTGTTGGAGCCCATTTCATGGCTGATGTCAACTTTCCAAGAGCTCTGGCCTTCTGTTCTCACTGATTTCTACATAGGGTTGATGGTGGAGGGCCCCTATTCTGGTATGTTTAAGACTTATTCTCAAAAATAAATGTAATTAATGATGCTCACTGAGGGGCTGCTCTGGAGATTTATCTGTCTATTACGTGTAAAAATACCCATGGAATTAATGAAATTATGTAGTGGCTAGGAGGTAAATAAGTGTATTTTGCTGTTCAAAATGGAGCAACCTTAATATGCAGGTGATTACAAACTTCACCTAAGTATATTCCTAAACTAACATAACCAGCCTGTTTTATTTACTTACAGCAGTCCTTTGGGTGATGTACTTGTGCTTCAGAGAGCATCTAGAAGAGTTCAGTAACATTCCTGACTCTTTTTTTCTTCCTTTAACAAGGAGCTCAAGACTCTTGTGCACACCGATGTGGGGAGCTGCTTGGTACCTGTTCTTGCCAGGTGACATGCCAGTCCTTGGGGAGATGCTGTCCTGATTATAAAGAATTCTGTCTTCAAATTTCTCCGTACTCAGGATCTCTTATGGGAGGCAAAGACTTTCTGATTAACAACACAGCTCTTTATCCCTCTTCTGCGCTAAAATGCAGGTGGGCCATGATTTTATATTCCTCTGCCAAAGGGAGGAGAAACTTCATAATCTCACTCTCCAGCAATAGGCAATTACCACAAAACAAGACCAGTCTATACAGGAGTGAAAACTTTGTAAAGTTGTTAGAATCCTGAAATGTACAAAAGTTCTGCTCACCCTCAGCCTCAGGGATACCATTGACTGTATTTCTACAGAGGATTGTTTCGGTTAGGTTGAGATTGTGTGGTACAATCATGACTCTGCTCATTCTTCCCTTAGCATATTAAAACAGTGATTTTTGAAAAGAGTTTTCCTCTTTTTTGGAAAGAGTTTGAAACTCTTTGGAAGGAGTTTCAGCACTTGATTGTCAATATTTCTTTAGCATTTCCCTTCGTGGGAAAGAAGTATTTATTTCTTAATCTGAATGAGAAAATGGGAAAACAGAAACGTAGGTAGAACACCTGATGTTTTTCCTGTATGAGAAGGCTGTGGATCCTAAATGTGTGAGCCTGTATCACACTTAGATGCCCGTGGCAAGTGCAATACATACAGTACACTGAATTTTGATGATCCCAATGTTGTGCTGTTATTTCCACAGAATGTTCTGACTGAGATTTTGGAGTCCTTCCCATCTGTGTAGCAGTACCTCAAAAGATATTTTCAATCCTTTATTTGGAAAACCTTTGACCAAGGAATTCATTCTGTAGAACACAACTGTGTACTTTGAAGTACCTGCAGAGTTACATAATTATAGTCAAGGCAAATTTCAGTGCAGACAAGCAAAGGTACTATTTCTTGGCAGGCCCCAGCTTCCTCTGACACTTGGAGTAGATATGCAATATCACCCGTATATCAGTCTTGAAGAGTCACAGGTGGGGTTGTACCCTAGGACACTGAGCAATCAAAGAGTTAAATAACAAGCAATGTGTTCTGAGTTAACCTTTGCAATGGAAATTCTAGAACAGCATGAAATTACTTTGTCTTCACAGAACTTACCAGGGAAAAAAAAATCAGAAATTTGCAATAACTGTGCATCGTGATCATTGTTAGCCACCCTGTAGTCCTACTAATGCTCTAACTTTATCTTCCTCTTCCTATTGCCCTATTGTTGCTAATTTAACGTTTCCCTCCCCCAGTAATTAAATAGTAAATTGAATGCTTGTGGATTGCTGTATATTTTGCAGTTCACAGCAGAATTCACATTGATGTAATGAGCAGATTTTTCCAGTTTATATTCCCTGCTACAAGCAAAACAGCTCTAGACTTGAAATGATCCACACATGACACAAGGTTGCTTGTTGAAACGCATTCAGAATTTTCCTTCTATCTATGGTGACACTGAAAAGTGTTTTCAACATCGACAGGTTCAAGCAGCAAATCATAACCAGTGGCTATGTTGACAAGGATGGGAAAGCCCACTGCATCTCCCCGTTGCTTTATGAGACTGGTTTCATCCCTTTTGAAGTTTCTGCAGATGATGGGTCAACGTTTCCCTACTCTGGAACTTGGTTATCAGGTTACTTAAATCTACAGCACCCCTCTTCTTCCTGTATTCTTCCTCCATGCATGCAAGATTATATGTCTTTTATTTTGATCAGTTTTATTCTTCTTTAACAGGCCTCAGAAAAGAAAGTCTTGCTAGCCTCATGTTAATTCATCTTTTGAGAGATGAACTTTCACAGCAATTGAGTAGCAGCAGCAGCATGAAACTGATAAAAAGTCCTGCTTAAAAATGAGGTTGACCAAAACAGTTCCCACTTCATCCCTATTTCTATCCCTTTTTGTCCCCTCTTCAAATAATTGCTTTGTGGTGTTGCTATCTAAGGACTGCAAATATTAGTAAGGGTTGCAATCTCTCAGCTTCAGCTTATTCTTTTCTTGTCATGCATCCTGTGCTATGTAAAACATACCCAGGGGAAATACTGCTAAATCCTAAATAATATAGTAGCACCTTTTCAGGACGATGCAAAACCAAAATGTCATTGGCCCTCTTTTTCTCCTCTGTAATGCAGTACATCACAGCAAAGTTTCAGATGGAGAAAAATGCACATTGGTGAATCAGACAAAATGGCAATACTATGGCACGCCCAACACTGGTGGAAACTTAACTGTTACCTGGACACGCCAGACACTTCCAGCAACCCACGTCAACATAGAAGTCTGGGGATACCAGGAGACAGGTAAGTGACCCTTTTCCTTCCTGTGCACAAGCATTTGTCACACACATAACTTATGTGCAGAGCTCTGCACAGCTTGTGATTGCTTTCACTGAGGCCTCAAGAAGACACCTGCAAGTATAAATAACTGATGACAATAATGTCAGCTTTTCCTCTTCATTTACATATGGGTGGAGACATCTAATTTCAATCTTGTGGCGATTGTTCTTTCCCAGCATCCAAAACCGTTTTGTTCCTCTATCTGACAGGTGACAGTTATTCAGAAAACTGGATGGCTGAATGGAAATACCTTTATACTTTGGCAAGAGAACTCCCCAATACAGGGAAATATTCTTTCATCCCTGTACCCGCTGAAGGAAATTACAGTACATGGGACGTTGGAACTTTGAGAATTATACCCAGCAGCTATTTGGATGGGCAGAGGCAAGTGCATCACAACATATAGTAGTAATGATAATAATAATAGCTTACCTTATAAGTTGTTGTCTCCTTTGGCATTCAAAACTGAGACTCAGGCTCCATTTCGTGTGAAAAAATGGGGAGAAAACTGGAAAGTCAAAAGTGAGAAAAACTCAGGGGCCAACATAAGGCAGTTTACTAAAGAGAGAGGAGCATGGAAGAAGAATCCCAAAGTCTGCCACAAGCAGACTGATGCACAGTCAGTCACCCAGTAAGGGCTGCTTTGGAAAAACACCCCTGCAGTTTTATTGATGGACATGAGGGTCCAGGGCATGGAATATCCCTTTGGTCAGTTTGGGTTGGCTGTCAGGGCTGTGTTCCCTCCTGGCCTCTCTGGGGGCCAACATGAGAAACAGAGAAGACCTTGACACTGCGCCAGCACTGCTCAGCAGCAGCTAAAACACTGGTGTGTTATCAGCGCTGTTTTGGTCACAAATCTAATTCGTGGCTGCTATGAAGAAAATTACTACAGCCAAACCCATACTCTCACCAGACTAGGACCTGCTCATTCTTTTGTTTTGTCACAATTGTGGAGGAGTCCCTAATTGTGGAACTTCAGTCACTGCAGCCACAGACTTTCCTCTACTATTCTGTATGAGGCTTTTGCATTCCTTCCAATTTTATGCCCATTTCCTTTTATTTCATTGCATATTTTCCCATGATTTTTAGCGAACTACCTGTGTAAATGCTCCATGAATATTCCTTCATAAATCTTCCATCTTTGCAGATTGGATGTATATGGTGTAGACTCTGAATATACAAATGCCAATTCTTCAGTGATACAACATATTGTTAATATGTCAGAAGATTTTTTAAGATTTAGGAGTCACTACCCAGAGACTGATAAACTTTTCTCCTTCTAGAGGGTTTTTTATTACACTTTGTATATGATATTTTTTTCATGGGGGAAAGGCAGAGTGGCTTTGGAACCTTTAGAGGATTCTGAATGGTTTCTGTAGCCATTAGTCCTGATATTACTGGGGTGCAGATGTTATGTTTTGTTAAAGAATCCAGACAGTCTTCATTCTAGCCTAAATGAAGGCAGGTTTGAGGCAGGAATAGAAAACCTACCTCTAAAAGGATCCATGTAAGCCAGAATCATAATTACTAAAATGTATTCTGACTATTGTGTACTTGCTGCATGCTGTCCTGTCACCTCCTGAATTTGGAAAATTTTGATTTGCCATGACTTTCTGAAGGTAAAAGAAAGAAGTGGGTTTTGCAATGAAATATTGTCAAAGCCGGAAGATGCTTTTTAATTGTAATTAGCAATTGAGCCACAGTGCTACTGTCAAAATAGTGCTTGTTTAGCTATCAGATCTAATTTGGGGTTTGATTGTTTTGTTGGGTTTTTTTTCCCCCCAGCAACATTCCATCAATCTGGAGCTCAGAGCATGCTTTGGCTTGGCACCTTGAGAAAGACTTCAGAAATGACCCAAATGCATGGGCAACTGCAAAATGCATTGAATGGGACAGAAAGGAAGAGCTGCTTCCAAACTTCTTGGAAGAAATTATAGACTGCCCTTGCACCTTGGCACAGGCAAGAGCTGACACTGGCAGGTTCCATGTAAGTTATTAACTGATCCCTCTTGCTTATTACAATTCCAGGTTGAAGCTTAAGGAGTGCCAAACTCCACACACTCCCCTGTTCCCTCTCTAAAAGCCATTGGAACTAAATTAAGTTATATTTAGATTTGCCTAAGGGGCATATCAGATGACAGAGGTAAATACAGCTTAACTAGGTAGTCTGAATAAAAGTGCCTATAGGATAGGAGATGGAAATTACATTCAAACAGGGAATTAAAGCAGTAATTCCAATGGTAGACTGAAAACACTTTGTGGGGCTGGGAGCAGGGATGACTTCTTCGAGATCCTACAAGATGACAGTCTGTGTTTGAAGGTGATATCCCATGCTGTAACAAACTATTTCTCTCTAGAGAGAAAACTTTGCTGCAATCCTTCTGCCTTGTACTTCAGAGCTCAATCTCAGAGCTTCAATCCATTATTTCCTTTATCCTGCTTCCTTCCTCCTAAGCTTCACTGTTATCAAGGAATTGACAAAAGATAAGAAATCAATTGCCATTTAGTCTACACTTTCACTTACACTGCTGATCTGAAGACCACGTGAGAGTGGCTTCATCTCCTATTTATGATACCAAAGGATGGCATGCATTTATGCATTAGGAAAAAAAAGGTAAATCTTGCTACTATTCTGGTTATGAAGCTCCAAACATGATGTGTACAGTTAAAAGCTTGTGAAGATAAGAAGTAGATCTACTGCTATTGTCTAAGAACATAGGATAAACATTTACTCTGTTGTGTTTCTGGTTCTTGTACACATACAGTTGAATTCCCACATGGCTGCATTTGTTCTTCAAGGTCTGTTGTAACAGACTACAAAATGTTCAGGTCAGACGTTGCTCCAGACACTTCAGTTTTAAATTCACCGTTCTCCCTATCATTCCATGCTATTCGACACACAACCTCAACCAGTTCATGTCAACTTTACACATATGTCAGATACAAAGGGTGGAAACAGAATGTAGGAACAGAAAGGACAATGAGGAAAGAAGTCCATTAAGCGTGAACATTGATCTTTTTCAGACAGATTATGGCTGCGACATTGAAAAGGGGAGTGTGTGTACTTATCATCCTGGTGCTGTGCATTGTGTCAGAGCCATTCAAGCCAGGTAAAGACAATTTCTTAAACAGCGGTTTTTTGGTTTTTTGTGTTTTTTTTTTTTTTTTTTTTTTTTTTTTTTTTAATTAATCCTTTCACCTCAGAGACAGCAGCATCAAAGAAGTCAGGGGTAACGTCTAACTGGACATCAGATAAAGCTTGGCAACCAAAATATTTAGCTGTATCCATAAAAAGGCAATAAGTGATCCCTAAATAGAAATGGACCCCACAGAGCTAAATGATGATTTTCTTGCTGCTTTTCTCAATCAGTCCCCAGTATGGGGCTGGACAGCAGTGCTGCTACGATGCCACGGGAACCCAAATCCTCACACGCGACTCCACCGGAGGCAGCACACCTGATCGAGGGCATGACTGGGGTTCACCACCTTTCTTGAAGCCTCCCCGGATACCCGGCTTCTCCCATTGGCTTTACGATGTTATCAGCTTCTATTACTGCTGCCTGTGGGCTGATAATTGTGACTTCTATATGAAAAGGCGGCCCTCTAGTGACTGCAGGACGTACCGCCCGCCCCGAGCTGGTAAGGGCTTCAAAAATTTCCTCATGGAGCTCAGGTTTTTGATACTGTGTTGGCTTTTAGAATATTTGTATTTGTGCCTATATGAGTTGACAATGATGAGGGTACAATGTCCTGTGGAAAATTTCTGTGGAAGGTTTCTGTTGATCTACCACTTATGAAATCTGTATGTGGTTTTTTTTTTTTTTTTCATTGTGCTGCAAGATTTTCTGCTGTTGAGCATCTCGCTCACCCCTAGAACATAAATAGCAAAAGCAGAGTAGTCAGTATCCATCAGTGTGGACTTCAGAAAAAAGGTGGTTAGAGATGGTTAATGACAGCTAGGAAGTAGCTAGAAAAGCTATCATGATGAGAAATATTCGTATCAAATAAGAAAGATTTACAATTTACAGTGTGCCTGTTTTTCTTCCTCTTGCTTTTAACTCAATCTTCAAGGTCTTGCCATACCTCTGTTGCTGCCACATGTTTTGCCTTCTATGCTGCTGAGATGCTGAGGTGTCCAGCAGGACTTGGCCAAAGAAGGGCAAAGAGGCAGCAGTTTGCCTCAGGAAAAAAAAGGAGAAAACCGTAGAGGGCATTGCATTAGGTAGTTAGGGGTCATGAATGAGTGGTTTGGGTGCTTAAAGAAACCTGATCAAAAGTGATGGCAGAAGCAGAGTTTAATATGAATTTGTGAAAATAAAACTTTACAACTTGATGGCAAGGTGCATTGTATTAGCTACTACACAGATTACAGCATACAAAAGAGGATAAATTAGAAGCAATTTGGAGCAATTTACATGGAAGTTGGAAATGCAAAAGGGGATAAGGGTGCAAAGGATCTGGATGCAAAGATAAGGCGTTAGCCCTGTACTCATGTCCAAATCTCCCCATATATTGCATGTGACACAGACTTCTAGCCTCTTTCCTTTCTCATGACCTTGAAGAGTAACAGGTTGTGATTTTTGCTTGTTCTTAATTCTCTTTTTGCTTTTAAAAATAGCATCTACTTTTGGGGATCCTCATTTCCTTACATTTGATGGTCTGAACTTCACCTTCAATGGCCTAGGAGAATACACATTGGTAGAGTCTGATCTCACATCCCTGAGGGTGCAAGGGAGGACCAAGCAGGCACACTTTTCCAATGGTAAGTTGGTAAGAGAGGAAACAGAGCTTCTGAGCTTGTTTGATTTGCACTCCTGTCATCTCCAGTCTTCTTTTCTGGCCATTTGTGAACAGACACCATTCTGAAGATAATTATTTCTCTCCATGCCCCTTCTCATCAATAAGGCCAGTTCTAGAATCAGTCAATAGGCACAGCTGCCAGCTGATGCATTTTGATGGCATTGTTTTTTTTTATTTGGAAGGAACTGGGGTTCAGGGAACAGGCTTGTCTGCAGTGGCCATGCAGGAGAACAACTCTGATGTGATTGAAGTGCGCTACTCTGAGGATTTGAGCCTGGAGGTCCTCTTGAACCAGAGGGTTCTCAACTTCTCTGAACAAACCTGGATGGACTTGAAAGGTTAGTTACACATATCAGCCTTGTGAGCAGTTCTATTGTGACGGAGCCTATGGACAGTTAAAAGTATCTCTAGGTGCATGCATTTCAACTCTCTTCTCAGTATCCTTTTGTGAAGTGTTTTAACAGGTGGCTTCAATGTTCATTGTTTGCTATGTCCCCTTTCACTCACTTGTAGATCAATGGTTTTCCTTCTCTTCCTGTGGACAGCGAATGGAATTAAAAACTCTGTCCTCTACATTCTGCTTTGAGCTTACTGCATCTAATGCAATGAAGCCTACCAAATAAAATTAAATGTAGTGAAATATAACTAAAACATATACTGAATATAACTAAAAATATAACTGAATTTCACATTTACCTATAAGGAGCTCTCTCAGTAGGTCAAATATTATTCCTCTATTCTTCTGCCAAAAAGGCTATTAAAAGTTGATTTTTTGTCCAACAGGGCTGTGATCATTTGATTAATCTTTATGATAATTTGACAAACATTCATTATACATCACTTCAATTTTAACAGTAATCTCCCTATTCAGAAGAGGATGATTTCTGTGGCTAGCAATTAGTATTCCTCACATGGCTGAAGAGAAGGTGGAGAGCTACACTGACAAGGAGCTGCAGAAGCAGAGATGCAGGGAGTAAAAAAATGGAAGGGACCACGAGGCTGCCTAAAGAAGAAGCCAAATTAGGGAGGTGTTGGCAAGATAAGGGAGAAGGAGAGGAAAACTGACCACTGAGAGCAGTGCTTCCAGCTCACAGCCACTCTATGATGTAGATATATCTTTAAGCTTCTGGTCAGAGACACTGGCAACAGGCATCTTATATCAACAGTGGACCTTTCTTTGATACCACTCTCTAGCAGCCATCTTATCACAATTGTAGTGTGAAGGGGTGGCTTCCCTCTAAATGCTTCTCAGAGTGCAGCTCAGAGTGGAAGGGAGGAAAAGCTGTAAGAAAAATGGTTAAAACTGATTATTTTAACCGATGCTAAAACATGACAATTTTTTCACTGTGGATAATTTGCTATTTTGTCCTCTGCCTCTCATTGTTATAGGTCTCTTTCTCTATTCTACACCTGATCAGAACATCACAGTGATGTTCTCTTCTGGATCTGGACTGGAAATAAGGGGAAATGGAGGATTTCTGACCCTGACAATTCTGCTCCCAGAGAAGTTTATCAATCACACGTGGGGTCTCTTTGGGGTAATGAATGGCAATCCAGAGGATGACTACACCTTCAAGAATAAAACCACCATGTCCGTTCATGCAAGTCCCCAGCAGGTGTTTGAGTTTGGAGCTAGCTGTAAGTAATTTCTCTGGTCTATTATTACATTTTCTTTACAAATTCAAAACTGCTCATGATTTAAGGACTAGGAAATGAAGTCTGTGTCAAGCAATCAGTACTGGAGGAAGAGAAGGGATTAAGAGAAATATGCCCTCCTCTACCCATGTGGGGAGGGAAACCATGATGGAGTGTTCAGCACTTTGTTCTATCAAGAGTCAGACCTTGTATTTCACAGTTTACACTTTCAGACTACAATCTACTGTGGTCAGCTGAACACAGCATCAACAGACGACAGTGTTACAGAAATACAGCAAAAGCCAGGGCCAGCTAGCTTTTCCCAGAATATTAGCAATATTTTCATCATGTGCCATGCTGACAAATAATTTATTAAATCACAATTTAGTAATTGTCCCTTTAAAGAAGAGGGTGTGGGGGGATGTATGTAAAAGAATGGCTCCTATCATTTAATGAGTGATTAAGCTGCTCTGTCTAACCTTGGTCAGCATTCCTTCTGACATCAGGTTAGGAGATGAGCCAGAAACATAATGCAAAATACCCTCTGGCTACCAGCTGATCTCTGTATTGAGCACAGTGTAACCATACTCCAGGGTTCAGATCATGCTGAAAAGTCTCACTGCTTCAGCCTCAGGAAGTTTCTGATATAGCAGAATGAAAAAAAAGAGCAGGACCATGGCAGCCAGGTTGAATTCAGGGACTGTGTTGCTTTAGGTACCTCTGTCTGTTGTCAGCATTTTGCTAGGAGGCACATAAAACCATCTATATAGAAAATCATAGCTACACAATTATTTGGATCTAATTTTAAGGAAATGGAGAAAGAGCAGGTTAAATGAACACCAACTTTGGTGCTAAGTTAAGATGTTGCATATGAAAAGGAAAATAATCTTGAGCTGGAAGGATGCTGTAGGGCTTCCTGTATCTCTTCCAGCTCTAGTTACATTTCTGTAGATAAACACTTGGATTAGTAGCACAAAGTGGTCTATGTTGGCAATGTTACATATGAATCTCTCTTTCTTTCTCTGTCTCCCAAGGGGCTATTGAAAATGGGAGTTCTCTCTTTACTTATGACACAGAGTCCTTACTGAACAGTTTCTTCTATGGGGAAAAGCACAATGCTTCCTTTCTGCCCGTGTTCTCCCCTTATGAAGACCCTGCTGATCCCCTGGTAGAAGAGATGGTCTCATGCTGTGGCTCTGACACATTCTGCAGATTTGATGTCCTGACAACAAGAAGCCTTCAAGTGGGAAGTTCCACTAGACTTTCCCATCAGAATCACAAGCTGCTGGTAGAACATCTAGAGCCAGGTGATGCAACATTCCATCATTACAGGATATTCTGAGTTGGAAGGGACACGCTGGGATCATCAAGTCCAAACCTTAAGTGAACGGCCCATAGGGAGCATCTCTACAGTTATTTCTACAGGGCATCTAGAGAGTTAACACTGATTGAGGAGGCTTTGCTTAACTGTAGGTTCATGTACCTATAAATAATCTGTTCATGGGGAATCATACTTGTACCAGGAAAATCCTGTACTGGTAGAAATACTTAGGCAAACTCAAAATAAATCTCTTTCTGTTTTTTCCGCTATAACACCACAGTGTAGAAAGTTTATCTTCATTTTATATGCATTAAGCTGTCATCCTTGGACTTCAAAATAATTTGTAGAAGTAGCAGGGAGCATTGTCTTTCAGGTAGCCTAAAAATCTTTGGTTTTCCATGAATTCCCACTAAAATGCTGTTTGAATCATTGTAATGGAGTCCAAATCCTAAACACTCTAACCAGGTATGTCTCTTTTATTAGTGATCTCTTGTGGCTGGCTGGAACATCCAACCAATGGAAGAAAGAATGGTACTAACTACCTGCTGGGCTCAACCATCAGGTTCACCTGCAATGAGGGCTACGAACTCACGGGGTCACAGGAGAGAACTTGCCAAGTGTCAGGAGCCTGGTCAGGAGACACAACCCAGTGCAGCCGTGTAACGGGTCTGTTGCCTTTTAGATATCACATACTGTCACTAAAAAATCGTTATCAAGGACAGGGCAATCTCAGTATACCACGATGGCCCTTGACAAAACTAATTTATCTTACTAGGTAAAACATTGGACATGAGATGTCTGAATTTCTAGAAAGATTCTTTTTCAAATTTAAGTAACAGGTGACTTCTGGTGTTTTTGTGAGTTTTGGTGGAATGTTAAAAGGTTTTGTTTTATCAATGGGTACAGGTACCTGAAGGGTGGGTGAAAAGAGGATGGAGCCAGGCTTTTTTTCAGTGGTGCCCAGGAACAAGATCAGAGGCCAAAGGCATGCTCTGAGATACAGAAGCTTCCCTCTGAACATCAGAAACCGCTTTTTTACCTATGATTATGATTGAGCACTGGCACAGCTTGCCCAGAGAAGTTACAGAGTCTCTCTCCCTGGAAATATTTGAAAGTTGTTGGGTCACAGTCTTGGGCAACTCACCCTGAGTGTTCCTGCTTCAACAGGGGAGTTGGACAAAATGACTTCCAGAGGTCCTATCCCACCTCAACTGTTCCACAATTCTGTGATTTGAGAGCAGACACAGCCCATACTTGTTGAACCCTTTCACTTTTTTTCTTCCCCCTAAAATATTAGAAAATTCTATCATTCTGTACCAGTAAAAGTATTGTGAATGATGCAATGGTATTTAGTATAAATAACATAGATTTATTACCTCTCTTGTGTTACTATTCATAGATTATCAATTAGCCTGGTATTGCTGGATTTAGTTGCAGTTTAGTAGCATAGACTGTCTCTATGATTTACAGAAAATGGCCCAAAATATTCTTTTTATTCATTCACCACATACACTGCAAATGTCCTCAAGATGGCAATATTTCAAAGCAGCAGGGTGATGCAAGGCCAGACGGCATGTTGAAGCACTTTTAATGCTGAGTTAATAGCTCCCAAAAGCATTCATCAAATAATTTAAACTAACAGTTTTTCCATTCTGAGACCCTTCCAAAGAAATATGGAAAGTGCACTTCACATCAGCAATGAATTCCTCTCATGCTGGCACATTTCATCAGCCTCTGTTGGCCTGCACCAATTGCTTGTACATTTACAATGCAGTTCTGAACTTAGTAATATTTGTGAGATGAACTGCAGTGAGTTTGGGGAGCAGAAAAATTTGCAAAGGATGGATCTTAAAAAGGCAGTGGCAAAACATTCTGCCAAGCTGAAAGCCAAGTATATTTTTCCACTACTGCCATCAACCACATACATACTGGATAAGAGCCAGTTGGTCTCAATAAGCAAAACAGATGCTGACATTTACACTAGCAAAAGGGGGACAGAAAGGCAGCCCTGTGAGATCAGAGGAAAGGAGCTGGAAGATACGCAGTGATCGATTGCATTCAGAATGATGGAGACATGAAGCAGCTTTGTGGATGGGCAAACAAAACCCACAACGTTTTCCAATGCTTTCCTGAAAGATGACAAAGAAAAACAAGGTGTGAAAGATCTGATTGCAGCAAAGTTCTTCCTCTTTATTTGATATTTGGTGTTCTAGTTAACTTGCAATGTGAACCAAAATTGGTTTTTATTAGCCTCAGGAAGCTGGAGTATGACAATGCTGTCCACAGCAGCAGGATACTGACAATGCCAACAACTGATCAATGCAATATAAAATACAAATTTCTGCATTCTTTTTTTCTTATTGATATGCCCTAATAATGGCATTTGTATCTAGCCTTGTTTCTCCTTCTTCCACAAGGTTTTCTGCTAGATGTCATTGTTTGTCTGAGAAGGCTATTTTATTGACGTGCCCAGGTCTCTACAGAGAAGACAGGCAATACAGTTCAAGGCTCGTTTCACTTATATCTAAACTTCTCATATTTTTATAACATGGGCAGCTAGTACTTGCTTTCCACTAAATACATTGCTGCCTCTGGTCCAAGACATATTTGAAATCCAGTGCCAGTTTTCCTTGTCTTACTTCTCTATTCAGCTATTTTCTCTATTGTCCATCCCTCAAGCCTTCTCCAGTACAGAAAAAGTCCTTGTGTTGTCAAAAGCTGTTGTTACTGAGGTCAGTTTTCTCTATTGTTTTTCTCCTTCCACAGCAGCATGCTGCTGTTTCACCAGCGTCCATTTTATCAAGTCCTGTGACAAAGACCTTGACACCAGGAAAATTCTGACAAAATTAATGGACAGCTCTTCCCAATTTCTGGGTGCCTGAATGGGTGACCACTGACCTAGGCACTGTGATCAACAGTCACATTTTTACTTTGAGAGTGAACTATTAAACACACACTTTCTCAAATCATTTATTTCATGCTGGTCAAGAGCACAGGGCCCAGCCCTCTGTTACTCTAAGCTCACAGGTGTACTTCTTTACAATGCTGTGTTTGTTACACTTGCTGCAGCTTTGTGGCACATCACATTCAAGCTCTGTCTTGCAAATCACCAAGGTTTTTTAGTTGCTATGTGCTTCCATTTTCCAAAGAGAATAGTTGAAATAAAGGCATGGGGACTAGGAAAATTGGATAGGAAAAGAGGTGGAAGCGAGAAAATAGAATGCCAGTTATTTTACAAAATCCATTTGATATTTTGAAACTTCAAATACAAATTATGTTGTTGGGCCGGCATATTGTTGTTTTTGAGTTTTGCTTCCGTGGACTAAAGTTTCCATGGAAATCCTCTGCTAATAATTATTTTGCTATGCTTCTAATTACAATCCCACTGCAACTCTTGCCAGTACCACAGCTCTCTTCACAGAATATCACAAAGAGGAAGAACAAAGAAGCCATCCAGCAAAAGCAAAAAGGAGATTCTAAAAATCAGATGTAATATCCAGCTAAAAATCATAAGATAGTGGCAATATATGTACATAAAGTCTTTTTGAGACAGACAATAATTTGGTGACATTAATACTAGTTTTGCTTGTCTTTTGGATTGTTTTCTCTTTTTTTACCCCCCTCTTCTATTTATTTTTAGATTTCCTTTTCCAGGCTCAGGCTCTGTGTAAATACTGTTCACTTTGAAAAGCTGTCAGAAACCTCATTAGTTTTCTGTGCCTTTTCTAAACACAAAGATTTCACAACAGAGGCAAATCCCTACTGGACTAATGACTTTAGCCAGTGGTGGGTTCTCATCACTTGGCAGAGGCTGGGTGCCTCCCTGTGAAGGATGTGTAAGCCAAACATTAGGTTGTGAGCCTTGTTCAGAAGCTGCTTGTGAAACAGTTTATGTGTCCCATTTCTTTCCTTAAACTTCACTATAAACCAAATTAGCAGCTGAATAATCTGTTCTAGGATCCCAGAAGTGTCTGTTATGTCACTCTGCCATCACTGTGTGCTAGGCTGTGGTTTGGGCAGGTGTGACAAAGTGATGGAAGGAAGGGCTGACAAAAATGCAGCCCGGATGTATTAAGGCTCAGATACAAAAAGCAGGAATCATCGTTTTTCTCAGACAGTTCACTCCACATGCTGCATCTCCTAACTTTTACAAATATGTGTAAGTTACCATTATGTGTCATGGTTAATCTGCCGCTGCTTAGTAGAATAAGAAAACAAAATGACAATTTTTATTCAAAATTTGTTTCATATCTGGTTTCTTTCTCTCTTTCAGGTGTCCTTGTTAGACAGCCACAGAATCAAGTTGACACTTTTCGTGTTTGAGTGTGTCCAAACTCTCTGATGCAGTTCAGTGTTCCCACATCAGAGCAGTCACTTCTCTTTTATGTAGATTATTAAGCAGCAAAGGTAGTTCAAAAATTTAATGCCAACATAGGGGTAATATTTAAAGTAATCAAGCCATATGGAATAAGGATTGAAAACCATTTCAGTTGTTGGGATTGACAGTTCTACATCAATATTGCACATTCACAATGTTGACTACCTATTAACTTTTGTGCTGCAAAGCTTTTGCAGCCACCTGTCCTAACAGTCAAATATAGGAATTCTGTGAGCTCCTAATCTTTACCAGTTTCAGAGAATCTGAAGGAGTAAAGGGTTGGAAGGGACCTCTGGACATCATTTAGTCCAATGCCCTTGCCAAGGGAGGCAGTTCCACCAATAAAGAGAATAGAGAAATTAACAATATATGTACAGTTTCAAAAATTGTCATGTGACTACATTCAAACAGATACGAAGAAATGTGTATCAAAGTCTTCCAAAGTCTTCATTTTTTTTAAATTTTTTTTTTTTTTTGTGGTTGGTCTCTCTTTTTCAGCTCTCAAACAAGTAATTATTATTGGCAGTGTATTTGGAATAGTCGGTCTTGCCGTCCTGGCACGTCTGGGTTATTTATGCAGAAAGCAGAGGTAAGCCTTGACTGAACTGAAAACACAAATGAACCTCCTAAAGACAGCAACTGTTGTGATTTCTAAAACAATAATTTAATAATGACCACTGGCAACAAACTGCCAGTGTGCTACAGAAAAAAAAAAAAAAGTGCAACTGATGTATACACACGTCAACTGTGTGTGCAACAGACTGGTGGGGAAAGAGGGCAGCACAGTGAATAGAAATGGTTTTTCCTAGGAATACTGGCAGATTGAAATGGAGATATGGTTGATTTTCTGAACTTTGTTAGCAACTGTTACAATTTTTTAAGCCTTCTCTGTTCCAGTGTCCGCAAGGAATAGAATGCCAGATGAAATAGAATTGAAACTGAATGAATGGAAACAAAATGGGGTTACGGCCCTTGGAAAGAAGACTGTATGTGTGAGGAAGAACTAAATACTCCTGAACTTGTCACAAAAAAAAAAAGCACAGCACGAAGCTAACAGAACACTGCTCTTGTTTTTCAGTATTTCATCAGCTTAAAAATGTTACATTCACTAGGAATTCAGCTCAAAGAAATAAGAATGTGGCATATGATGCTGTGATATTAAAATTTATGTGTAAAGCCATGCTACTATATGGAGACCATTTTTTACTTTCTGTATGTGTCACCAAGGCCAAAAGAAATATAAGCATATTTTCCCCCTCAAAATCAACCTTACAGCTTTATATGATGGGAGGTTTATGTCTGCTAAAAGTGAGATGCATCCACTCTGTGTATCGATACAATAGTACAATAGTTAAGGCCTACAAACTGTATTTCGATTCCTCCCCTTTCAGAATAGCAAATTGTTCTCTCTCTGTATGGGTTGTTATTTGATTACGCAGCAGTGGTGTAAAGGGGGTACAAAGATGTTTGCCTCATTTCTCTTCTTGACAAAGCAACTTTTTAAATGTTTTTTTTAACTGTTAGTGAGGGTTGTTTTTTTTTCCTCCTGGTTGCTTCTTAGCAAAGTTGTTCTACCATTACTAAAATGTCTCACAGGCCAGGTAAAGACTCCGTAGTAAGTTTAGGCAACAGCTTGACATTACCACCTTGACACTTAGCCCTTTGGTATCTTCAGGAAGATTAAAAAAAATCAAACAAACAAACAAACAAAACCAACCCAAACAAAAAATACCTATCTTCCTGCACGTGCATTTTCAGACAGCAACGCTGCTCCTTCCCTTTCGTTTGCGGAGCTGTTTGTGTTCGTCGCTCTGGGTGTGTGTTGCGCTGCGGGCGCGGGTGTCCCCTCACGTCTCCCCGTGTCCGTGCCCACCCGAGACTGTCCGGGCGACTGGGCACTCATGTGGCTGGCTGTGTGGCTGTCTGTCTGTGTGGCTGTCTGCGTTCCTGTCCGTGTGGCTGTGTTGGCTGTCTGTGTGGCTGTCTGTGTGGTCGCCTGTCTTCCTGTCCCTGTGACTCCTCTCTGCCCCCAGGGCCGGGACAGCGGCCCCCGCCCGGCCTCATCCCCGCCCGCCTCAGGACGCGGCCTAAGGGGGCCACGGGGGCGTTCAGCAGCCGCGCTGCTTTCTGCCGGCGCTCCCTCGGCACGGCTCCCCAGCCCGGTCACTTCTGTCGGGCGGGTGGTGCTTTGTCGCTGTTAGAACGACGCCCTAAATCGCAGCGTGCGGTGCTGGCAGCTCGCCGCCCGCGGAGCCGCTCAAGCCAGCGTCCTTCAGAAAGTTTGCAGCATCCTCTCCCTGTGCCGTGTCCGCCCGTGCCTTCGCGGCTCCAGGAGAGGAGAGACGAGCTGCACCTGCGCTCCCCCATCGGCCCCGACACCCCCAGGGGCAGCCCAGCTGGGGGAGGGCGTGTGCGGGGCAGCGGCAGCGGCCGGCAGCGCCAGGCCACGGGGCTGACGGGCTCTCGCCCGACCTCTTCCGCGGGACACTGGCTACGAGGGGAGTGACGAGAGCGAGACTGGGTCGCTGCCGGGATGGAGTTTGTGTGCTTTTGTGTGTGTATATGTGTGTGTGTGTGTGTGTGGCGAGGAATCCAGGCCAGCGAGGAGGGCTCTGCGGGGCCAAAGCGCTGCCCCGGGGCGAACGCCGCCAGCCCGAACCTGTCGGTGTCAGAAGTGGAAGCGGCAGCTCTGCGGTCCCGCGCCGCAGCAGGTTGGGATGTCGGTCTCTATCCTTTCCTGTCACATGGCTGGTAATAGGATCCTCATCTGCCACTCGGCACCTCGCCGGGGCGCACTTACAGGACACATGCTGTAGGGCCTCCGCTTCCCGCACTTTGCGCTCTTCCCGGCCGCCTGCCACCCCCGGAGAGCCGGGGCTGCCGCCTGCGAGCGCGGCGCGGCCCGGCGGCCGCTGCCTATGGAGCCTCCCGCCCTCGCCGCCGTCCTGGCCTTCTCCGGGCTGGCGCTGAGCTGCTGCCGCGAGCCCGTTCTGTCCGGTGAGTGCCGCTCCGCGGGGAGCCGGGAGGGGGGCGCGATCGGGGCTGCTCCCCGAGCTCCGAGCGGGGCTGAGCGGCGAGGGAGCGGGGCAGCCTCTCCCCGAGCTCCGCAGCCCCTCAGCCCCCCGCGGAAGGGCTCTGCCGTCCGGCAGCGCCTCTTGGAGGTCGCGGCGACGTCCCTTCCTGCTCGGGGGAGCCGTGCCGGGCTCGAAGCTGCTCGTGGAAGCACGCAGCGGGTGTTTGCGCGTTGGAGTTCGTGGGTATTTGTGGCTCTCCCCGTGCTTGCTGAACTGGGAGCTCGGAAACTCGTATGAAAGCGTGATGTAAGAGAAAGAAGGGCAGCACGTTTCTCTATAAAAGTGGTTCGAGAGCTAGGTCTGTGGAATGGAGGCATTTAAAGGGAGAGGGGCGTGCGGTTGTTTGTGTCACTGGGGGGAAAAAACCTGTGGCAGCAGAGGCAGAGCTGGAAGGGTGAGCATCCCGCCTGTCCGCAGTGTTCTGCCCCAGCTCCCAGCCAAGCCTGGGCTGCTCTGACCAGTTAGGTTCTTGCTCAGCCAGAGTCAGGGAAGCCTGAGGCTTCACTTCCTAAGGTGATTTTTCACGTAAAAATTTCTCTGCACGCTTTTGTCCTCGTTTTAGTTGTTGCTAATGATTTCAAGTGTTACGGTTCTCTTCTGGTGAGCGTTGGCCATGCTTTGCAAGATCAGAAGTGGCAGCTCCAGATGGTCGCAGCATCACAGCCATCAGATGTGTGGTCCTTCTGGATACATTTTGTGTATTCTTAATTGCTCTTTCCTCCTACAAAATAGAACTTGCTCTACTTCTTTTTGAACATACACTCTCTCTACTTCTTTTTGGACACGTACTTGCTCATCAAGTTTTTGTAGATGTACCTAATTAGATATGGAAAATACTTGCATAGCCATTTTTAGGGAATCAAAAACCTTTTACAAAAAAAAGTTCGGGTAAACTTTTCTTCTTCTCAGAAGAAAACATGAGATTATTTTCAGATAAGCATTTAGAGAGCTGCCTAGACCGAGACCATGTCTAAGAGTCGGTTCCCACTACCATTAGGATGTGCTTGGTGCACACAGTGGATACCCCTTCCTTTGCTTAGGTTGAAGAATGTTTGCTTGTGAGGTTTCTGAACAGAACCCTCCATGTGTTTCACAGAGGGCTGTGTGACAGCAAGTGGAGGATATGGCCCACTGTGGATGTTTGGCTGTTAAAGGGGGCAGAAATCCCTGAGCACAAGCAGCTGGGGCACGGGGAGGAGGGAAGAATATATAATGCCTCCAAATGAAAGTGTAGCAAAGGAGAATGGATCTAGAAAGTACTGCTACCTATTTGTCTTCTGCTAAAGAACCTGGAAACAGGGCAAATACAGCAATTTGTAATTTGTATGGCATGTACAGGATCTGCAGAGTTCCTAATCTGCACAAAGTACACATCAGGCTCTTCGTCTTGACCCTTAATCCCACTGAATTGAAATAGGATCAGCTGTGTCAGGTTGCACTTGAAACTGGCAGAATCTTGAAATCACAAACATTACTATTGCTTTTGGAAGGCAGTTTGTCATATGGTATGTTTTTAATGTCTATTCCTTTTTGTTGTTGTTGTTTTTTTATGTCCTTATAAGTTTCTTGTAAAGTGAAGTCAAAATAAAGACTGTGTGACCATCATTCGCTAAGATAGGAGAAAAACTTCTGGAATTGCTATATGAAAAATTACTCCAGATGTCAGAAATGAAAGTGAATTAACCATTTTGCACATAGTGCTATGCTGCTTTTCACAGAATGTTTCTGCTTCACTATGTGACGTCTAACAGTTTCTATTAATTAACACTGACATTTCTGCATTCAAACCTTGGCATTTATGCATTCAAACATCAGCCGTACATAATTTCTTAAGTGGGTCAGAAATAAGAAGTGTGTGAATAGATTACATACCATTAAAGGACTGTTTGAATTTGGTGGGTTTTGTGTTAGAAGGCCAAAGAAATGGAAATGCCTTCAGCAATTGTTCATTTTGGTGAATAAATGTTATTTCATATACTCAGGGCAATATGTTATAATTTCTAGTTTCTGTATTTATAGCATTCATTTAATTTCCCCATCAGAAATGTATGCAGTTATCAATGTCACTTTCCTTTCTCTGTTTTCTTTCCATTTAGCAATACTGAGTCACCACGTCCTTGGTTTTTTTCCCTGCTGAGTTTTCCTTTGAGCTGTTATTCCAGCCTTCTCTTACAAACCTGGTATCTTTTGTCATCTTATTCTGTCTATGCCTTGGTGATTCAGAGAAGCAGTTCTACTTGATGTGCCATAAGCAAGCCTCATGAAAATACTTAAGAAAGGAATTTTTTTTCTTTTTAACTAGGCAGATAGGGGATGAAATAGTCAGGCATTTCAGCATATCATGCTTGTACATGCATGGAACATAACTCAAAATCCAGAGTTATGTGAATGGATTTAAGCAGGATGGAGCCAAAGAAGTAGGAGGGGGTCAGGAATTGCATGCTGCCAGCTGCAAAATTTTCATTTTTGTCATATCACACCATAATGGTTGTGCAATTGACCACTCCCTTCATCCACACAGTGGCTATGGCCCATCCTGATAAAATTGCCAAAGGGATTCAGCCTGCCACACTTGACAAGGGAACAACAGTTTTAAAACTTCACAAAGAAAGAAAACAAACGGGTGTATTAAGGAACAGAAATTCTTGTGGGGTCACATCACGCATTCTTACTTCCAGTGATAAAGAATCACAAGGCAAGCAAGTGTGTTTGCATCTTGTGGCTGAGGACCAGCCAGCAGCTGCAAAGCTCTGGCTAATATAGCATGTTTGTATTGTACAAATAAAAACGAAAAAGGGACAGAATGCATTTAGAAATAATCGGAACTGTCTCTTGTGCTCATAACCTAACTTGCCTGCTTCCAACATACTCCACAAAAGGTCTGGCCAGACAGATTTTTTTTAACAAAAAAAAGTGATGAAAGTGATTACCTTGATGATTAGAGTCAAAATTTCACAAGCATAGCAAGTTCACGTACATGACAGCTCACACACTGCCAGGGAACACAAGTATCAACTCTGCATGTCTGTACATTTCCAGGAATGTACATTTTTACAAGACAGATGCTTCGGTCAAGGTTTGATCAAATCTCAGGCGGCATAATTCAAGTATAATCAGATATTCGCTGTGGCTACTCTCTGGCTTGGACCAATCCTAATTAAGTCTTTAATTCTGACCAGCAAAAATGATTGCATTTGAGGACTTTCAAAACTTGTATGTGTATGTCTGTGTGTGTGTTTGCATGGATATATAGAATGAGCAGGCTACAATTTTTAAACTACATGTGGAGTGGCCTCACATAGTAAAGGAAAAATAATGATCAGCTAATCAAGTGCCTTCATAGCATCACATCAAAATTTAACTGCCTGATTTAAGAAATGGGGAGTTGTTTTCTAGGAATTTTGAAAATTGCAATTTTAAACAAAGATAATTCTTTCATGATGGTTTTTCTTTAGCTTGTATCAACTGTTCTGTTGTGAGGGTTTTTGCTGATACAGCACAGGCCCAGAAGCCTGATAGTTTTGATGAGTGGTTGTATTATGTTAGTATGAATTGGAATAGAAAAGTACTGAAATGTAAAAATACTATACTATTTTTTTTACTCGGGTTGATCTAAATCAGCCTTGTACTTCCCAAAAGCATTTATTTTGCATCATAACATGATATGGAATGAGATTTTTTTTTTTTTTTCCTGACCACTCATATGATAGTATGCAAATTAAACTTTGGTTCAGTCGATAAAACTGCATCTTCAAAGAAAACCATTGCAATGCTAAAAATATTTTTAATAATGACCACAGAAGCCATATTTGTGTCTTTCATCTCCTGAAGCTTCTTCTGGTTTTAATCAGTGTTCCCACATGAAGAACTGTGGCAACCTATGATAATAGAATCCCTATTCACATCTCTAGGGAAACAAAAATGTTCTCATTTGAAGAAGGTGATGTGGTGTTTTGCCCCTTCCACCCGTGGGCCCCTGCCTCTGTCACTGCCGGGGTATCTTGGCATCAGTTAAGTGGTTTCTGTCCTTTCCTCTCTGCATTACTTTCTCATTGAAGTGTTTCTGCTGTCTAATTATACCCTTTCAATCAAATTAGAGACTGCAGCATCTGGTTAGTGCCTGTAACTGTTGCCATCTGCACCTAGATACAGTGCTTTCATTTAAGGAGGAGTGCTTCAATTGCGATCTCCAGCAAGAGCTAGAACAGTTTAGATGGAATGGAAATGACTTAAAACTATTCCTGGAATACGATGCAAGCACATGCATCAGGCAACCCACACTGAGTCATTATCGGACCTGGCACCCTTGGTTTCATACCCTTATATTCTGCTTAAGCATTTTTCTGACTTTTCTAAAAGGCTGTAGGAAAAAACAAGTGAAAACTGAGAAGGCAGTTATACCATGTAAATTCAAGGAACCTTTAATTTTTGGTCCAGCCTTACAGAACATTTAATTACACCGCTGTAATGAAACCCAAGATTTAAATAGCAGCCACTTTCATTTATCTTTCATTAATCTGCAGATCTTTAAAAGAAAACCTTGCTTTTTGTTGGGAAGTAGGTGGTAGGATAATTTCTGGCTTGGGTAGGCTAGTTTCAGGTTGATAATTGTCAGTCTCTCTGGACACTACTCAGTCCCCCAAGCAGCTTCCAAAACATTAAGCAAACAAAGTGGTTTGGGTTTTTTTCCCTCTCCAGTGGAATAGGAAGAAGTTTGTCATTCTGAATTTTCAGTCTCAAAAGCTATGTACAGGCCTCAAACTTGGAAAGTACTCCAAGAAGTCATTTAAACCATCCTGAAACCTCCATCCCTTCAGTCTCCAATTTGTAGTGTCTCTCTGGATAGATGTCTTTGACAAAATCATTGGAAGCCAGTGCAGACTCTGAAATGTCAGTCATTTATCATCAGTAAAAAAGACAGGCTATTATAGTCTGCACTACCTTAATTTTTCAAATGATCCTAAAGTGGCGCCCATGTGGAGTGCAGGCAGCCATGCAGTCCCAAAGTAACAAAGGAAAATGATCATTGTAAGGTCCCTACATTGAAGAAGAAACCGACACAGATGGAAAGAATTTCTACAACAGCTGCTGTTTGATCTTCCAAATGTTGATCTGGCTCTAATAAAACTAATTGTGAACCTGTATCACACACTGAGTATTCACTTATAGTGGACAACATCCCTAGCCTTGTTTTCTGCTTCTTTGTTCTAGCAGTTGTCACTCAATACATACTTACCTAGTCTTAGCATTCATTTTAAAAAGTTACTTGCTGTCAACCACGGCACCTGGCGTGTTGAAAACAAAATAGCCCTTACAACAAGGTGCTGTCCGTGTTTTCTCACTAAGGCTCATGAACATTAGCCTGAACAGCACCTGTTGGAACCTTTGGTGACTAGAACCACTGCAAAGGTTCTCTGATTAATTATCTCTGATTAATTCTGTTTACAGACAACCCCATGACACAGTAGAAGCAGCAGGTTCATTAGGCAGTTAACTGAGTGAAATCATCGTGGACACTGATTCTAATCACAGATTTGACATAAGCTTCTACTTCAGACTCTGTCTGAAACCCAGCTGACTAAGATCTAAGAAGTATGAGGTCACACACTTCTAGATTTGAGTGGTCACAGCTTTCTTCATGTCCTGTCTGAAAGCCTAGTGTTTTATCAGAGGTTTCCAGCTGATGGGATAGCTTGAGCCTTGCGTGCATGAACAAAATCCATGTGGCAAATCTATCCAGCCCAGGGGTACCCTGGTGCGTTCTCGGGGGCTTTCAGCTGTAGTGTCCACAAGGTGTCTGTTCTTCCTTTGCTGTCTTTGCCACTGGAAGAGGACTTGGATACAGTGTAAGTTGTGTCATAGTTTACCATAATCTTACAAAGCTTTAAGGGATAAGGCTTGCTGAAATTCATAGAACCGGTATTAATTTTTTTGAGACACAGTTCTAGTCACAGTTCTGATGTTACATTCCAAGTGAGGGGCTTCACACCCAAAAGTGTCATGGAGGTATCACTCAGCCTAAGGCAGATGGATCCAGTGGGTGCCACAGCACAGAGAGGTGGTTGTTTTACTCTTTTCTGGTTGATTTACTCTTTCCCCCCTCCCCTTTTGCATGACCTACCAAAGAGAAATCAGATGATTGGAGTAAGCTGGAGAGTTTTGCCAGCAGTGTTCAGTCCAGTCTCTTCTGACTGTTTAACTTAGATTACCTCATCTGAATTCATTTTATGCAGACAAATCTAGGTGACCTTTTTTTAAGCTCATCTTTTCACAGAATTATTGCACCAGTGGTACAAGATGAAAAGTAGGGTGGAGTTTCTAAGCTCCTGTTCTCCAGAATCAATTAGGACTTGGATTTGAAACAGAGAGGACAGTGGCCTTTCTGCAGATGAAACATGCACCTTCAGCAGGCTGGGAGTATTAATTTCATGGTGAAATCACTAAGGTAGTGTCTTGGCTGACATGCAGCAAAATATGATGAAATCACAGTGTGTGATAAACAGAAGAATTTAGTTGTTTAGTGCCAAAATAGTGAACATGCTGACATCTGTTACTATGCTACTAGGAATTCTGCAGAAAACTGGACAAAATATATCTCAGCAGATCTCAAAGCTGACTGTTCAAGGTAAAAGAATGTAGGCTTGTGTCCTGGTTTCAGCTGGTATGAGTTTCTTCTTAGGAGCTGGTAGGGTGCTGTGTTTTGTATTTAGTGGGACAGTAACATTGATAACACACTGTTTTTTCAGTTGTTGCCAAGTAGTGCTTACTCTAAATCAAGGACTTCTCAGTTTCCCATGGTTAGCCAGTGAGCAGGTGCACAAGAAGCCAGGAGGGAACGTAGAGAGGACAACTGACCTGATTTTTTTAAATGCCAATATTTATTTGAAAATACTGCACTCCCATGCTATGGCAAAATTGTTATTAATCCTTAACAAAATCCAAATTCCCTGTAACACAAAAGGTTTTGTATTTCATTTGATAACAGCTGCTAAATTCCATGACTTAAAGTTTTCAGTTCAGTGTTTTAGGGATGATCAGTGATTTTGCGTGGTATCTCAATGCCTCCTCTTTCCACATCCTCATCTAAGCCAGGGGAGCTTTGTTACGACTCAGCTGGCACATTTGCACCAGATCTCCTGATAGTGCAGAGGAACACAGGAGGCACTGATACAGCTCCCTATTGTCTTGGGAACAAAAAGCTGCAGTTAAGAGGAATGAAGAGAGATCTGACTCTTCCTTTTTTTCTTAAAGTGCAGTGAAGTTTGAAAAAAGTCAGTTAAAAAAAGCTGACATGAAAATGTAAGTCAGTTGCTACTGCAAGTTAAAGCATGGGCCAGTCTCAGCAGATCCTAAAATGGACTGGTTAACTTCAGTTTAGTTTGTGTGCCAGACTAAATTCAGGTATTGTAGCATTCCTTACATTTCTGAGTAGATGGAAGTATATATTGCTTTTCATTTAGGAGTGAGAAGCAAAAAAAATAGAAAAGCACAAAGCTAATGTAGATATCTTTTCTGGATGTGCTTATCACTTCTCGCTAATTCTTTTTGCTGCATATCATTTTGTTTATTTTGATAAGTCTCTTTTCTGCTAAACTCTTCAGCTTGTATTTTTCAGCTATAACTTACAAAAGCTTTTATATTAACTGCAAAGCAAAAGAGGTATTGAAGAAAGTTGAAACACAATTGTGATTTTAAAGTGGTTTTTTTTCCTGTTTACACAAATATCTGTGCTGGCCTGAATGCTGGAAACTCAGATTTGCATTTTTAAGCAAATGTATGCAGCCCACCTGTATTGCTAAGGCAGGTAAATTACAGTAAGGAGGAGTATTGACCTGAAGCTTGTTTTTATTAAATTATACAGCTTTCTGTCCACAGATGATAGAATACAATTAATGGCTGTGCAGACACCTCTTCTGTGTGCCTTCAGCAACAACATTTCATTTAAGAGAAATCCAAACTTGCCTAGGCATGAAAATGCGCAGTGAAAGCACAAAACCATTGTCTTTCATCTGCTGTGTAATAGAACTCTGAAATAATTATTATAATTGTACCATTCTGATATTTGTGAGCCTAGACTAAACTAATTGCAGAGACATGGTTTTAATAATACATTTTTCCATCTTCTACAGTAGTTCGAAATACAAAAACGGTATACTGTTAATATCAGGATTAAAATGTGGGTGGTTTTTTGTTGGTTTGGTTTTTCTCTCTCTCTTTCAACTACAGCCACACAGGTCTTTCTAGACTTGTTTTGTAAGTTAGATCTCATGCGGGACACCTGAGATCAGCACATACTTCAGAGCACTCTCCCACTCCCTCAGGGCAGCAGAACATCTCTGCAGCTGCAATATAGTTTCTGCAGAGAACGCTATCAGATGAAAGAGGAGGTTTCACAGCCTGTAGTTAGCAGAAAGATTTGTGAATTTCCCCAGTTATGCTGGCCAGTACAAAGAAATGTTTACAGCAGTGTAACGCAGCAGTTTTAATTCTGTCACGGACTGTTACATTTTAATGCTATTCCTAAATAAATGCAAGGCTGATAAGCGTTAGCAAGTATTAATTATAAACAGGATGGACTTATTTGTGGTAAACTAATTATAATGATCATTCTGGCAGATAATCATAGACTGGTTGAGATGAAAGGGACCTCTGGAGGTCATGTTGTCCCAACTGCTGTGCTCAAGCACAGTCACCTAAAGCAGCTTGTCCAGACCGTGTCCAGGTGCCTTTGGAATATCTCCAAGGATGGAGATTCTGCAGCCTCCCTGGGTGACTTGTTCCCATGCTCTGCCACACTCAAATGGCATAATTTAATCAAAAATCTTTTGCAGTTTCAGCAAAAGTAAAATTGTTGAAGCATTTGGGCATTTATTTCGTCAGAAGATGTCCAGTGAATGTGTCCATGGCCGTGGCAGGGGGGTTGGAACTGGGTGATCTTTAAAGTCCCTTTTAACCCAAACCATTCTGTGATTAACAAGGCCCAGCAAAGCCAGGCAGCGTGAATTTTGCAGTTCAGCTGAGAAGGGGCCAATGTCTTTAGTAACTAGAGAAATCATTCTCTGCTTTGGTTTTTAACTTGCTGAGGAGGCTTGGAAAACAAACGTAAGTGGGAGAAAATATGCGTGAGGCAGAAGAACACTGACCCATACTTCCTAATCTGAAAGCATAAATGCTTAGTAGCCAATCATAGTATTGTTATTATACTCTGCTGAGGAGGTCCCTTTCTGAGGTAATTCAGTGCCTAAGAATTTTTCTAAATCGGAATGTAAATGTTGGTGAGATCCATGCTTACAAAGTCTTTCACTTTGTAAAGTACAGATAGTAACAACTTTAGCTCAAGTGGCATGAGATTTTGGTTAATATGCTGATAAGTAGCAGACTGATAATGTCATGTGATTTCATTTTTTGAAAATTACCAAGTTACAGCATCATCCTGATGACTAAAACACAAGGAAAACAATAAAAAAAGTATTATGCTTATTCAGAAAATGCATGTTAATTGTGTAAACCTCTCTTCAGACCTGTCTTATGCATTGTTTATTAAAGTAATGATGTCATAATCTCTTGAATAGAGGTTTGACTGAGAGAAAGCTTAAATCCTAGCCGGCATCTTTAGCTGCCTAAACAATGCAGGAAACCATGGTCTATTGGATATGGGGTGGAGGGTGAGGGAAGAGCAAGCACTAAACCTACATACATTCTTTCTTTTTCCATTTCTCTTTCTTCCCAGAATGCTATACAGCAAATGGGGCTGACTATCGTGGCACTCAGAACCAGACCTCCCAATATGCAGGGAAACCTTGTCTTTTTTGGAATGAGACCTTTGAGCATCCTTATAATACTGTGAAATATCCCAATGGGGAGGGAGGGCTTGGAGAGCATAACTACTGCAGGTAAGAAATATCACATTGCTTTAACATTGCCTGTATATCCAGTGTTATTTTAAGCAGTTGACAGGAAATTAGGAAACATACTGTCATGCAGTGAAGAATATCAGAGCCTTGGGTATCTAACACTTTTTGGTTTATCCTGTAATCAGTACCCTGAATCTATGAGCACCATTAGTACAATAACTTTTCCAACCCAGCTCCCACACTTTTTCAGCACAGTCCTTGTCATGTGTCCACTTTATAAGGTGGGGTGACAGAGAAAGACCACAGATTACTTAAATGAAAACGTCAAGATTAAAAACATGATCCAAATTAGGAGTACAGCAGTGCAGTGAGTGTCTGGAGGAGTCTCTGGATGGTTTTTATCCTCACACACAAGCCTGGTTCTGTTACACTCTCCAAGATTTGTGCTAAAGTTTTGTGCTAATGAAAGTTACGTAGTCACTAAAAATTCTAAGTGATCATCAGTGATTTAGAGTTGTTTTTTGAATTCAAAAGCTCATCTGTCAGGGTTACAAAACCAGATTAAACCATGGCAGATGCAATTCAGTTTCCTTGCCTTCTAGAGAAGTCCTTCATAACTATGGATAGAACAAAACTTAAATAAGAACTTCAGAATTTAAGAACCAAATCAGAACTTAAGTTCAGAGATGTTTAGGCTCTGCAGGCTTTTTTTCAGCTCTGTGTCTCAGTAGGCATACTGATACAGAGCTGTGAAAAATCTAGTGGCCACTCAATTCTCTCTGGTGCAAATACAGAATCAAGAACGTAATTTTGTTTGGTGCTGTGTGGCAGTATTCTAGACTGGCTGTATCTACAGGATCTTACTTTTGGCAGTCATCTCTGGCTAATATTTTGGTTAGTACAAAGCAAAACATGTACAAGCTGTGCAAAAACATGCATGAGAGACTGAATGTTTATCAAGTACTCAAAAAGCACTCACTTGAGTCTTGCTTTACCAGCAAATGAGAACTTGGTAAATGTTACAAGGAGTGAGAAGCCTATAATCTGATATGTAAACCGGAGAAATTACTTAATTACCAAATAGATCTTTTTTACCTGAGTCTGCTATTAGATCATCCTCACAGAAGTGGAGTTTGGCTGGAAGGTTAGGGATTTTCTTCCTTAAGCTGTATCACTTGGCCTAGGAATGTTCTCACAGGTGTAAGGAATGACAGTCCTAGCTAATGGATGACTTTTAACTTCACATTCTCTTGAGAACAAGCTTGGAAAAGCACTGAGAATGCCAGAGTATATCTTAAGCGTGCAAATGTTGTTGAGGCCCGTGATACAGCTGTTTTAGCTCTTTCTTTGACATTCATCTGCTTGGTGACAATGGACAAGTTGATCTTCCCTTGTCTCAGGCAGCACATACCTCACAAGGCTTTTTAAAGGCACAGTGCATTGCTTTGAGATTTGATTTTAGGCACAACATTTCAGTAATCAAATTTTACACTTGAAGGATTAATCAGAAGCATGTTACCTCTCCATGGGTGGTCCTTACTGGGAATACTTTGTTACTGCAAGACACCCTGTTAAGATGGGAATACCTCATAGCGTTCCGCTCATTTCAACCATAACAAAATTATGAAGACTGAAATTTTTGGAGATTTTGAAACACAGAGAGTTGTCTTCTAACTGCATGCACTTCTGACGTTCAAGACAAAGATTTCTAAAGACATCCGTCATGTTTCTCTACAATTTCCTCGCATTTTTAAGGCATTTCTATGTAGAGTGCCATTGTCATGATCAAATTCCAGACATAAGGTTTCTGTCATGAAGATGTAAACGCAAAAATTCCTGTAACTCCAGAAACAAGGGAAAATGGGTTAGGTCAAGTACAAGCTTCACTTGGTTTTAGTCTTCTACTTTTTTTAGCTACTGGAGGCTCTTGCATTACACCTAAATTCCTAGCATAGCTAGTCTTAGACTTTCCTTGTCCATTGCCTCTACTAATCTGTTTGAAAGCCTAACTAGCAACATTTTAGTCATCTAAACTTCACTCAACTCACCAGTTGTTTTCAGCAGTCTGCTATTTGTCAAAAAAAAATCCACAGAATTTCTAAAATTGGATCTCCCACAAAAGAGTTTTTAATAGGCGTAAATGACAACATGCAGCTGAACTGACACTTCAGTAGGGCTGTGTCATTAATAGAATTCATGCCAAAGTACATGATAAAAAAGATTGCAACTGGTCCTAGTTAAAAGAAGAAGTCATATTTCAACCTGACTGTCCAAAAGAACAATTTATTCTCTTAAATGGATCTTTACAATGTGAATAGCCTTTCACCGTGTACATAGAAAAAAACTTTAAATAACCTAATGACTAATTGGGTATGCATTTGTAAGTGGTGCTACACAACAGCAAATAATTATAAAAATAGTGATCATCATCATCATGGACACATAAAGAATTAACTATCAATATAAAGAGATCACTGGAATGGATCTAGTTTTATTGAAGGGGAGGAAAATAATCCAGTCTTTCCCAGAGGACTTTATCAGCTAAGTTTTTTTATCACCATACACACAGAAAGTTGGAGTCTGGACTATTTTGTAGCAAAGCAGAAAATCAAGTTTATGAATCTGTGGAACCTGTACACAGGCTGTGAGAGAGAAAATCTTCCTCTCTGTCAATACTGACCAGAAACAGCTCTGCACTTTTTAACCTAGAGTAAAACAAAGCTATATTTTAGACATTGCTAGCATCTTATGCTTGATGAACACTGTAATAACCAAATCTATCTTAACTTCCTGATAATGCAAAACCTTGCATTTTTCTTGGTATATAAGTTCAATGGTAGGTATTACAGCAAAAATAGTAATGCCAAACTTAGTAATGTTGGTATTTTTTGTGTGTGTGTGTGGTTTTTGAAAACACTTGATGAATTTCACTGACTGTTTTTCTCTTTCAGAAACCCCGATGGGGATGTCAGCCCATGGTGCTATATTGCAGAACATGAAGATGGAATATACTGGAAATACTGTGAGATTCCATCCTGCCGAAGTAAGAGCACTGTGCAGTTTTTTAGGCCTGAATCTCAGCTGAGCAGAGATTGGCAATTACACAGCAGTGGGTGGTGATTTCCAAACATGAGCTAGGATAAGGCAAAACAGCTTATTTTCAGTTGCAGACTAAGCTGTATTTTAAACAGGTTTCTTAGAGTTACTGACAAGTTTAATGAATTGTTCCTCCACTGCTATCCTTTTCATCTTACCTCAGAATGACTGGATTATATTATTTACAAATAATACTGTATGACAGGGAATCACACAAAACTTGTGAAGTACTGCTAGTTCTTTGAATCCACAGATCATTAATTTATTAAAATCTAGAGGACAAAAGAAAAGGCAAGTTTTTAGAAGGAATATACGTGTCCATCCATTGCAATTAGCTCATAAAATAAATGACATTAGTTTAATGTGTATAGAGCATTATACACAGAATTGCTTGGAGGAAACAAAAAACAGTATGAGAGGACACAGTGAAGAGGTGCCTGTGTGGGAACTCTGGGGTAGAATTCTGTCTCTGGCAGGTGCAGATATACTTAGCATTGCTGTGAAACCACAACCTGGACTTAGTTTGATTTTTTAAAAACCAGATAATTCACAAGCTCATCACATGAAGCTTCTTTCTATAATTTAATATTTTTTAATGTATCCTACTTTTTACTGTGTCCACAATGTCATGATTTGTGTCAACAAGTTGCAAAATTTTCTTTCCTGAATCGCATCCTTTAAAATATGCCCAAATATTAAGAAGATATTCTAGTTTTGCATGTTAACAAGCAACCATAGCTACACATTTTAGTCAGTCCAATCATTACTGTCTTCACTTGCTTTCCTAACTTCTTCTGTGCAAGCACCCTCTGTTTCTAAGGCATAACTTAGGTTTAACTGCTAAGCACCAGAACAGGTGTCCATATGTAGGCACACATTTGATTGGAAGAAGTATATTGCTTACTTGAAGTTAAGAAAATAACACCAGACAAGAAAAACAGAGCTAAGGAGATTTTTTTTTTTTTTTTTTTTTACTTTGTTCATAGCTTTATTGTTTTGGGTTTATTTATGAATGTGAATGACTCACATCTTCATGCTAGGCAAAGAAGTACATAAGTGTGACCTTAAGACAGATGTCTTTTACCTAGACTTAAAAAGCAGATTAAGGAGTCTAATTTAAATAACACAACATCATTCAACACTCTGATACTCATTGTTCAGAGGACATCTTACTCTTATTTTCTAATATACCAGGCATGATTTAAGAAACCTGAGCCTCCTAATTAAGAAATTTAACTTGGTCTAAAATGAAAGAATTTGCATTTTCTTTAAAGACCACAGATGTTAACAAATTATCTGGATATGGCACCAGGAAAAAAGCTGAAAGGCAAATTCTCTCCACTCCATTTGTTCTACACAAAGGACCCTTTTAAAACCAGCCTCTCTCGTTTTCTCTGGTGGGGAGCAGAGGATTTAAACTTGGACACTTACTTGCACAGATAATCCAGACTTACATTTACAAAATGTCCTTTTGACCAGTAGCAGCTGCTTCAAGCATTGCACTGAAACTCGATACTAGAAAAAGGAATTGCAGCAATTTAGAGCAAACTGTACATTGCAAGCCCATCCAAATCGTAATACAAACCTCATGGTTTATGAAGCTCTGTAAGTAAAAAAATCTTTTATTCTTCACCAGACTTTCTGTTTTCAGTAAGCATGATGCTAAGTCATAGGACCATCAAAACTATCTTGTGACATGCACAATACAAAGCTTGACTGTTGTGATGGAGCAAGAAAGAAATCGTGAAAAAAAAACCCAAACCAAAACTATTTGAAAATTTTTAGAGAATTTTTTTTTTATATGAGCTTCTTTTCCTTAATGATATTTACTACTAGAAAATTATCTGGAACATAAGTTACCTATTAACTGTGCCCACATAATACCATGGCTGTGCCAACAACATGAAGCATCTTGATTGCCTAGAGAGATTTGCATGCAATGATTCATCTGAACAATAATTAAGAATCTACAGTTAAGAGTTTTTCATTATGGTGATGAATTCGCATGATTATATCATGTGTCTCATTCCCTAATATTTACACATAGCACTACATCCTTCAGCCAGAAATGTGTTCTGACATTCTGTGTATGTAATGTACAGAATTTAGCAGTGTTAGATGAAGATGGATGAGCATAATCCCAGAACACAGTGGTACTGACTCCAGGAGGAGCTTAGTCTTCCCTTTTCTTCCTCTCTCCTTAATGTCTGCTGAGCAGACTGCATTGGACAGAAACAAAATAAAAAGCCAGGCTGCAGCTCCAAGTGCTGAGAGAACATGTGCATCTCACATGGAGGATTCAGAACTGAAGGCTTCAGATGGTTTGTTTGCAGTGTTGCAGTTATTCCTGACTTTTTTTGTCTCCTTGTTAATGAGGGTAGGTTTAAGTTCAAAGGAAATAACCTCTAACACTCCCAAAACTTGAAAGAAAGAAAGAAAGGCTTGCTATATCACTTAATCATATCTTCATGTTTATGACTCACATGACTCTCCCCCCATAAACAGATTTCATGACTGGAATCATATTTCCAGTGTGCATGTATGTAGTGCAATGAATTGGACTGAAATGTCGAGGAGGTGTTAAATGGCAGGGCCAGGTAAGTTATGCAGAGCCGTGTGGAACACAGGAACAAGGACAGCTTCAAACAACTTGTGCAGACTGCCATTGCAAAAAGCTAGGAGACTCTTCAGAGACAGCTAGATGAGCTGGAACATGGTTTTGAGCTCAAAATGATTGATTCCATATTTTAATACATTTAATATTAATATGTGCCTTAACATGTAAAATGCAGAAGCTGTGGTGTTTGCCAGGACCTCATTATGTCCAATGCTGCTTAAAAGAAAAATAATATGCTTATGCAAAAGAGGTGACATTTTAAGCAGAAGAGGACAAATAGATACAAATGGGTGAAGACAGTGTAATAGTAAAACATCACTGGTGAGCATGAACAGTAATTGCAGAACACTGACTAACTCATTTTTTGCCAAGTTTCTTTAGCAGGCTAAATATTAAGAGCAAAGAAGGTTAAAAAACTGCTGGGACACCGAAAAGGCTTATTAGTCTTAGGATGTACACTTGATTTAGTTAAAAAATTTAAGAAGTTTTCAAATTACTTAGGTTTCTTAGCATGAAACATACTGACGTACTAATCCTCTGGAGCCAAGGTTGAAAGGTCTCACTAATAAAGCTATTAAAAAAAAAAAAAAAAATCCCAGGTCTCTTAGGAAAATGACCTAGGTTGGATAAATAGGAATCTTTTTAAGGCCTGTGAAATCATGCACAATACAAAAAAGAATGAGCTCTCTGAGAGTTATCTGCCCAGCTGTACTCAGCTGGGGTGGGGCTGCAAGTGGGGATTTCCAAAGGTATGTTAAATCAGGCTGTAACTTGAAGTCTCAGTACTTATATGAATGTTGCTGCAGGGCATATCAAAGCCATAACTCCATGCAAGTATTTATAATTGAAATTATATTCTTAGAGGCCAAAATTAATTTCTGAACAATATTTGAAGCAACATTACGTCATTATTTATAGTAAGTTTACTGGGTACTGTAATAACCAGTGGCTACATAAATAAAACACTCCTTCAGGTCTCTGAGCACATCATGTCATACAGAGCTGAGGCAGTTAGGTGGACAAAAAGAATCCATGTCAATCTGGCACAGGAATAAACTTAACATAGAGCTGGTAACAGATTTAATTTCAAGTATGTGAATAGATATGACAAGTTGGCAAGGGATAATTTTATGCCACTAGCAATGCACTGTGTTGTACTCCACATCCTCTCTGGGGGATGGTCATGGCTAAATTCCAGTGCTTTGAAGAAAAACGCAAAACCAAAAAACCCCAGAGCACTGAAGGGGGAAAACTCTGATTTCCCATAGTGACCAAGGAGCCTTGAAACATTGTATTAATGTAAATAGATGGGTTGTTTTTTTAAAGTAATATTGTTCACTTTAAATCTCTTTGTATGATGCTTCAGACTCAGATCAGAATTCAAGTTTTAAATATTAGGAAATTCCCCTACATAGCTATACAGTCCCTCCCATAAAACTTGCCAAACTCCATTCTAAAACAATTTAGGTTCCCTTCCTCAAATATCCTGTTTTGAAAACTTCCAGAATGTCATTGTTTGGAACATCAGAGAGAAATCCCACAGTTTGATTTACATTTTAAGGATATGCATGCCAATAGTAAAAAAAACAAACAAAAACAAACCGAAACAACACAACCCCCCTGAACCCACTTAATGCCTTGGGGTTTTTTTAATTGCCTTTTTCAGGAGAAATTAACAAGGTATTTATCTTGTCTATTTTACTGCAGCTTACTGAAATCAGCTAGAGAGTCTTACAGGTATATTGCTGAGAAGATATGATTCTCTTTTGTCCCATCGCTCATCCCTGGGCGTGTTTGGAAAATATGGCAAGAATCATACAGAGTATGAGTAACAAATTATCATACAGAGTATGAGTAACAAAGAGAGAGCTGCTCAGCAACCAGGCAGTGCATGAAGTGCTCTGGGATGTTTACAGGCACACCTGTAGAATGACTGTTGTGTGTTCCTCTTGGCAGTGCCAGGAAACCTGGGCTGTTACAAGGACCACGGAGAGCCACCACCTTTGACTGGCACCAGCGAGACCTCCAATAAACTCACAATCCAAACGTGCATCAGCTCCTGCCGAAGCCAGCAGTTTAAGGTGATTTCTTTGACATATGTTTACAAAATGCTTTCAAAGACAAAAATGGCAACGTGCCTGGAGCTCTCTGTCATATTTCTGCTCTTCCCCTTTTTTTTTTTTTTTTTTTAAGATTTGGGAGGTCTAAGGTTGCACTTCCACCCCAGAGATCAACCCCTCTCTCTGCATCCAGAGGAATCTGGACAAATGACTAATGAATAACGCCAGGAGAAAATATGGCTGTTTACTGCAATTGTGCCCTTACTGCCCTCCATTCCATCTTTCCCCCTAGTCTTCAGCAGCATCCTGACAGCCCAAACAAAAATAGCCTGTGGTCGTTCCTCTGACTAATCACACTTCTCCAAAACACACATATTCTGCTGCCAGCTTTCTTCTCAAACAACCCCCCCGCTGTCACTCCTTCAAATACTGTTCCTCTTTTTCTTATGCATCTTTGTTGTCAAAGTTTGCAGGCATGGAATCAGGTTATGCTTGTTTCTGTGGAAATAATCCTGACTACTGGAGATACGGGGAGGCAGCCAGTACGGAATGCAACAGTGTTTGCTTTGGAGACCACACTCAGCCCTGCGGTGGGGATGGCAGAGTCATTCTTTTTGACAGTAAGTATTGAAGCAGGCTCAGTTTTTCCCGAAGGAGAGGCCTCACATGTTCAGTAAATTAGGGAAAAGGCTCAAAACCACCGAGAACTGTTGCACACCAAACAGCAAAACACCTCCACTCAGTATAAAATAAAGCTGCTTTCCATTTCTGCCTAAAATTCTCATCCGTTAATAATGTGAAATAGCTCTTCCAAGAAACGATGCTTGCTCACTCTCCAGAGGTT
Source organism: Hirundo rustica (assembly GCF_015227805.2). Taxonomy (NCBI): domain Eukaryota; kingdom Metazoa; phylum Chordata; class Aves; order Passeriformes; family Hirundinidae; genus Hirundo; species Hirundo rustica. The sequence continues at coordinate 5,457,813 of NC_053466.1, read as the reverse complement.
CTCTCACTTTCCTCACAAGTGGTACTAAGTCAGCTATCAGAAACTCCCTAAGAATGGGTCTGAGGAGAGAGTGAAAAATTGTATGTGCATGTATGGATATGCATTGTCTGCTGGTGGCATTTGAGTTACTCTCTGGATCCACTGCTGTGTCAGTTTTCAATTCCATACAGCTGTGAAGGAATGTCAGTTATTAAGCAGTGAGAGTTAATAGTCACTAATCTACTTTCCTTCCTGCCTGGTAGGGATGGAGTAGAAGCCCCTGAATCAGTGATTTATCTTTTATCCCATTTCTGCAGGGATGCAGGAAAGGGTACATGGTTACACACAAGGACAAAGGATATTGCAGTATTCAAGACTGATGCACAGGTCAGAGTAATGAGGCAGAAGGAGAGTATTCCAAGCAAAGGCAATAAAAGCTGTGCTCCCAGTGCTGTGGGAGGGAAACAGAGTGCATCCTGCTGGTCTAGTCTGTACCTTCAAGTAACATTTAAGTATTAGAATCTACAGGGTACTAAAGCCTTGCAAAATTAATTTATTACCTCTTTTTTTTTTTTTTTTTTCTTTCCATTTTTCTCCCTTTCCTCTTGTTTTCACAGCCCTTATTGGTGCCTGTGGAGGGAATTACACTTCTGCTACAGCTGTGATCTATTCCCCAGATTTCCCTGACACATATGGCACAGGCAAAGTCTGTTACTGGACCATACAAGTTCCAGGAGCCTCCCAAATCCACTTCACCTTTGTCCTTTTTGAAATCAAAGATGCTACAGATATGGTGGAATTGCTGGATGGTTATACCTATCACGTTCTAGCTCGTTTTAATGGCAAGAACCGGCCTCCCCACACCTTTAACATCTCTTTGGATTTTGTTATTTTGTATTTTTTCTCCGATGACATCAATCAAGCCCAGGGATTTGCTATCAGGTATAGAGGTAAGAGGCTACCTTTGCTGTTTCTACCTTTCAGTGAAGCATTTAATTCACACAGGGGATTTCTGAAGTGGCAATTAAAGAACAAATATTTTAGCTCTGAGCTAACAGTGTTTCATCCCTCTTGTTGCCACTACTTAGTGGGTGAAAGCTTCACCAAAATTTCTCTCAGTTTAGAACATTCCGGTCAGCTACATCATAAATAGCAAAATACAGGTTTTCAAAAATTCAGTTCTATTCCTTCCTGTTAAAACAGATTGGAAAATGACAAAGGAAAACAAAACAAAAAATCCATCTGCCTGTTGGTCCATCTTGGCTCCTTCCAAGTCTCTTCCTCTCCAGTTGAAAGTCATCAGGAGAAAATGTTCTGGTCCTTGAGTTGTACCTAGTGTTAGGATGAACAATCAGCTTCCAGAAAAATTCTGAGAACCCCAACCTGGTGAAGTACAGGCCTTTCTAGGAATCAGATACAATTAGATTATTTGACTTCTCTTAAATAAACCAGAGGGCAGCATGTCTGTTTATAAGCACAAAGTAAGTCCAATTACACCTGTTAAGAAATTGTTATTGTAATCATACTCTGGTGTTTTCAGCTGTGAAGGACAATGTGCATCCAAACAAGATCCCAGTGAATCACACCCTTTCAGAGAAGATAAATGAACAGGCAAATCTCAGCATCAATGCAGCCCGGTCATCGAAGATCCTCTATGTCATCACAACCAGCCCAAGCCATCCCACTAGCTCCATGCCTGGTAAGTATACAATAAGATGAGGAAATGGGGAAAAAAAAACATTTTGCAAAAGCAAAATCTGGAGTCACTATTTCCTTTGCTGTCTCCTCCATGTTAGCAGATCTGCTGTGCATCTTACTAACAGATGAATTTTCATTCAGTCTGACTAGCACTAACTGGGATTCTCTCATTTCATTTCAAATCATTTCTCAGCCTAAGTCAGAAATAGTGTGAAGATGCCAAGTTCTTGAAAATAAAAGCACAGCAAGATATGTGAGTCAGAGCAGCCTCCTTACTGAAATCAGCTTTAGTCATCATTGCATGCCACAGAAGGGCACAAGCTGCTGAAAAAAGAGTAAACGTTTGTAGACTCTAGAATAGCTCGAATGCTGGTTGAATCCCTGTTATCCCAATTAAAAAAAGCCTCATCAATAATACAAAGAGGACTAGACAAGTTAATGGGTATAGGGAGGTGTCACTGAGAACTGTCTTGTGTTTAGAAGTCACCTTCAGGACATCACTGAATTCAGGAAATGACTGAGCTGTAAATAATTGAAGGTTGGAAATGCACTTGTGAATATCACTATTATTCTCTCCTGCTGTCAAACCACCCTGGGCATCTGCTTTTGTGTATCACTGAAGCTGGGCCTCAACCCCACTGTGGACACTCCCACAGTCCTGAAGCTCTCTGCATCCCAAACCTGGAACATGAGCTGCACAGCCCCAAACCAGCCAAGGTGCAGAAGGTGCCTAGGAACAGCCTGGGACCAGACCCAGCCTAATGCCTGACTTACCACAGTTACACCTAAGCTGCCAGGTGTTAAACTACCCCAGGAACACCAATAGGAACTGCACCCTTGGATTCCATGAAGTTCCAAAAGTACTGTCCAAATCATCATGTACAGGCAATGCTTTGAGGAAAGGGCAGTGGGTAGAAGGGAACTTCTGCTTCCTTTTCTAGATAATTTTACTAGTATATGCTTTGAATTTTGCCAGCTTTCAATTTTATTGGGAGGAGTTCTGCAAGGGAAAAAACCAGTTCTGACTGAAAGTTGTATGGTTTGTGCCAGTCTGCAGAAAACACTTGCAGGTTTAAGGCGTTGTCAAATTACAGATTTGAATAAAGCATCACAAGGATGTTTGCTCCTTTCATGCAATATTCTTACTGTAAAAACTGTAAATAAATGAATGTCCTGAGAGCTCTCCCTCTTCTCTTTTGCAGAATGGACAATATACAGTCTCACAGCACTGCTTATCCTAAGTGTTACAGCCATAATAGCAAAGATACTTCTGCACATTACCATGAGGTGAGTGTGGAGCAAAACCAAGCACAGAGAACCAACATCTCAGCTCTGAACCAAACCTGGGGATCCTCTCTGCCTTCCCATTGTCAGATTGGCCATATTCCAAACCAAGTTAGTTATTACATATTTGTATCCTCATAGAAGAGCCTAAATAAGCACAATTGTTATTTTCCCAGTCTGTTAGAACACCATTCACTACTAGACTATCTCTTCTGCTCTTGATTTGACAAGATTTGTACTCTAGGAGGAAGGAGGAAAATGTTATCAGACATCCAGATTTGGTGAGGTCAAATTATCATAATACTTCTCAGGGGAAAAAATACAACCTCTACACTCATACCAAGTAAATTTTGTGTCCTCTGGATGGACACTCACTGAAATGATGGGTGAGTTATCAGCAAATATTGTATTTACATAGTACAGACATGCTTAAATATACAAGAAAATTAATTTGTATTAATAGCAACTATAATAATAACAACTACAGTCTGTAAGAGCCCTCAGCTTAAAGTCACTGCTGTCATTAGGGTGGCAAAAGGATGCCTAACTTCTCATTTGGTCAAGACAACTAAGAAACACCTCAAAAACCTACATTTTGCACAGCAGGTGAAGGAAGTGTCACTGATGTAGTAGAAGCTGTGAGCATTCCAATGTAGAAGTTCTGCAGACAAGTTAATAGCCGTGGCTACCCAAGCACATTAACACAAGAGTGAATTAACTCTTGCTTCCCAGGTCCCACCAGATTCCAGCTGCAGCTGAAACTGAAGATTGCAGTGATGTCACTACTGCTGGTGAGATCTGGAGTATATTTTACCAACCATCCACATCAATATCCATCTTCAAGAAAAAGCTTCGAAATCAACAAGACGATTGCAACCCACTGGTGGGAAACTGAAGTGCCTTTTATTCTGCAAGAATTGATCTTCTTAAAATCCAGGTGACTTGAGATTAATCTTCCTCTTTTTCTTTCCTCCCAATCTCATACCTGTTTTTCAACAAGTCCATTTCCAAAGGCCTTTGCGTGACTTTGCGTATCTGCTGTTCTCTTGGATATACCAGTGACAACAGATTTCATTGCAGCAATAATTTTGAAACACCTGGTGCTCCTCAAGTCTGTAGTGCTGTTAATTACTGCCTTTAAACCATTGCACTTAAAAAAATATGGAAAAACTCGTAAAATTCAAGATGTCCTGTACCCCTGCCAAAGGTAACTGAGGGGGTATCTACAGGCTGAGATTTCTTGTGTCCCACTTGCCTGTACCACTGGATTATATCAGGCTACTTTAGTCCTTTTATTCTCAAGGCTGAACACAGAGGTGGGTACAGATAACCTGTTCAGCTACCACAGCAAACAGAGCTTATTTGCCTTGATGTAAGCACATCTAAATGGTACTATGCAGTAGAATGGGAATCAAAGACTGGAGAAATTATCAGCCTGGTTGCTCAGTGCTGTGCTCTTTCTGCATTTTCTGATTCTGCGTCTGCAAGCAGAGATGCAAACACAAAAAATCAAATTCAGGACGCCTCTAAAACAAGATTCAGCTACAAATGTGCATTTTGACTGACTAGTGCTCACCAGGTCAAGGCCTTTTAAATTACTCTGTGTGACCCATCATCCACTGATGTTTATGATAATTTTGTTCATATTCACAGTGATCCTTTGTGCTCCAGCCTGACAGCCACCATTCATCCTGGGTGTGAGCTTAGGACTTCTTAAAGGACTCTCCAAAGATACTGTAATCCACTGAATTCTTATCAGGGAGGCTGACTAACAGATTTTTACTCTGAAATCACATGTATTAATCTCAGCAGCCCAAACTATTTACAAAGTTGTAGGCTGCTATCACCAGCTCACCTGGGCCAGGCTGTGCAGCTGAACGTGCATGGAACAGCTGCCTTGACACTTACTGTGAGGAGAAGTGTCTCCTTGCCTGCAACACTAACACTAAACTCAATTTTTAAGGTAATTTCCTTAATTGTCAAAGAACTAAAACATCAGTGGGGTTCTGATCTGTGAACCATTTTCTCTCTGATTGCAACAGACAGCATTAACTGTTTCTTCTCTTTGGTAGACTGACTGCCCATCCACAATACTCAGATTTCTCATCCCACCACCACAAGTGGGAAACAAGTAATTCCAAGGGATCAGCACTGAGTCTTTCAGCCTCAACAAGTTCAAACCAGCAAGATATTTAGGAAAAACTGTCAATGCAAATGTCAGATAAATTGACTGGCAAAGTTTACAGTGGGCAGCTCCTCAAACTCAGAGGAGGTTCACTGAGAACTATTGAGCTACAGTAACTCTGGCTAAGTTTGAACTGAAGCCAATGGTCTGCATATACCAGATGTGCAGTCAGAGAACATCTTATTAAGTACATCTGCAAAAGGTAATTAAGAAAAGTAAGAAAATTGTCACCGAGTTTAAATTCATTGTAGTATCTGCCCTTATGTTTTTTAACGTGTAACTCCCTCCTTTTTGTGAGAACTACAGATTTCATTGAAAAAACAGGGCATAAAGAATTGAAGCAGCAAAATACTGTTCTTTACCACTGTAGATCTGGCCTTTTACCTGAACTGAATTCAGTCCAGCTTACGTACCACAGATGAGTGCTAGAGACAGCTGAACAATATCACAATGCATGCTTAAAAGAAACCAGACTTTACTGAGCCAGCAATTATGGAATTGTTTATATAAAAAAAATGGAATAGCATGGGAACATCCAGTACTTCTTGCATGAGCTGCTGGAAAGAATACAGGAAAATATAATTACAGCATTAGCTAAAATGAAGAGAAGACAAATGGTAAAAAATATGCTGGTTCTCTCTTACGTGTCATCATATTGGACCAAAAACCATTGTCTGTTTCAGACCTAACCAAAGTTCTGAAATTGCCTTTTTTAAAAGTAAGGTTTTACACCATTCTGTGTGGAGAAAGAGCTCACCTCAGAGATTCACAGCAAAACAAACAGGTTGGTTCCTAAGCATCCTTAATTTGGTGCACAAATAGGAAACCAGGCAGAGAGAATCACAGTGTGGTGCCAGATCCTCAGGAGCTTTTAGGAGCACATAATGCTTATCACAAAGTGATGAAGTTTTCCTTGCCTTATCAAATGCAAGTTAAACATTTTGCCAGAGAGACATTCATAAAGCAGTTCCCTAATGGTGATTGATTGAAAAAAACATCGGCAACACCCAGTGACTGATTTACACCTACTACAAAAAGAAAAAATACAGAAGGTTATGCTTACGCTTTTCTTCCCCAGTGAGGAATTTAATTTCACTATAATACTAGAGAAAATATCATTATAAACAGCAACAAAGACTGATGCTACTAATGCAAAATGTAGAGAATTCAAGAAGTGAGATTTTTGCATTGCTCCCTTCGCTCCTCAAATATTTTTAAAATAAAATTGTATTTCATAGGATTTTCATGGAGAACATGAATTGAATTTATGTACACAAGTCCCATAAAACCAGCACTTACAGCAGATTAACTGGTCATGGCAACAATAAACATGACTATATTAGACAGTGCATGGGTAATACACTGATAAAAGCATGGAACAAATTCTGTTCCCCCCACCAAATCTTTTAGACTGGCTGATTCTAGATGCTTCCAGTGCTAGCAAACAGGGCAATGGATGGAAATTCATGGACAGGGTCCCTCAAATAGCACTTATTACCTTACAGGGCTGAGACCATGAAGAGCAGGTAGATCTCCAGTATGGATTTTTTCAAAATGTGGTAGGGTCACTCACACTCCTAGTGCAGACACTTCACGGGTGTGGTGATTTATGGCCAAGATGTGTGGTATCCGTTAACATAGCGTGTTTTGATCTTTGCTGTAAGGGTTTGGGGGAGAAAGAAGCAAAAAGTGTGACCATGCACAAGTGTTGTAACCCCACAAAAGAAATGCCCCTACTACACAGCCAGCTGAGAGCTGGCAGCTGGAGAGCAGGGACACCTCAGGATTTTGGTGTTTAAACCATTTTCTTCAACAAATTGAAAATAACTGCAGAAGAGGAATTTGTTTGGAGTTGTACCTGAACGGCCTTCTGAGCTCCTGCTTAGCAGTTCCTTCAAGAGGCTGGACAGCTGCAAACGTGACACAATGTCAAAAGCAACGGTTGTGACAACCAAAGCACCACGAGGAGCTGCCTCCTCATCCACATGGATTTCAGCTCCTGCTCTGGCCCCCTGCTCACCCTCGTGCTGGTGTGACCAGCTGTGCAGTGGTGCAATAAACTGATCAGGTCAAAAATTGCCACGGCTTTTTCTTCCCTGAGTTACTTTTTACAGAGCTGAGCTCTCTGACCTTGCTCTCTGGGTGGGAGATGAGCTCAGAGCTCCCTGAGTCCACAGCTAAGCAGACAATAAGCCATAGGACGAGGAGAGATGTCTGCCCCAGGAGCTGGGGCAATGAGCACTTCTGCTGGAACTGCCACAGCAGCCAAGTGTGAGCCTGCTGCCTTCACACAGCACCCCAGTTCCAGCAGCCTGCACTGTGTGTGCACCTCAGGTGGAAAGGGGCCGGCTGGAAAAGTGCCTTCCCTCATTCAAACTCTACATGTAAAACTAGTTTAGTTTGTTGACTACATGATTTTATATGTATTTTTATCTTAATATTGTTATGTTGTGGGAAAATAGAGACTTTGTTATGTAAAAATGTGTGATGTGTTATCATAGTAATATATATATATTTGTATATGTATAGGAAATGCGTTATTTAATACAGCATATTATGCTTGTTTCTGCTAACATTTTATAGGAAGAAAAGATGTTAGTTTACACTCTGGGAAAAATAAATTTTCTATACACTGTAACCATGGGGGGGGGGAAATCGAAGATACTTCTTTGGTATATATGATAGAAAGACATTGAGAATAGGGAACTCAGCTTCAGTTTTGTGACAGAATAGATGCTGATAAAACAATTGCTGTAAGAAACACTTTCCTCCTTTGAATCTCATTTCTAGCCTGTAATTATATTAGGCTGTTCATCAGATTCTACAAATTCATATGCATGTACTCTCTGGATTGATATTTACGACCAAAGATGTAATCTGCTTTTTCAATCAAGCATTAACATCATCTTCTTAGGACTTGTTTCTGCCAGATTTTCTACAGCCAGGACAATGCTGAGGAAGTTTATCACATTGCTCATGTGGACTATGCAGTAGGATTGCAGAATTAAAGTCTATGTATACCAACTCCCCCCAGAAATAGTATAAATAGGGGGTTTTTATGGATAGTCCTGGAAACTGCACTGAATCTGCAGCCTGGATGAATACAGGCCAAACCCATCAGCAGACACATGGCTGCCACTGAACGAGCATAAATAGCTATTCCACTTTCATCTTCTGCTTAATAAACCTTCTCAGGCAGTGGGAAGGAACAGATTTTTCTAGTGCACCACTTTGCCTAAAGGAAGGGTGAACTACACAAACAATTCCTGACAAAAACTTGTCCAACTAGCTCTTACTGCCTTGCAGCAGTATTTCACAATCTTCCAATGAAATACAGTTCACTGATAGTTTCACCTGAATATTGTCCTGGACATTTATGGACAATTCTGCTACCTTGAGAGTGAAAAATACAATTGCCTTCAGACCGTGCCAATTTTTTCGTAACAACACATCCCCACTACACAAATATTTCACACCACTCATACTCTCAAATTTACGGAGCACCTGTGCTTTGGGATGAAATTTGGCATCGTGAACTTCAGTCTAAAGACACTTTGCTACCAAAAATCCAAAAGCTATCACATGAACCACATAAGGCTGTCAAGAAACCAGAATAAATCAAACTTGAGATGACCCGCAGCTGAAGTATGTGCTGTGTTTGTAACTGTTCACTCTGCATTCAGCAAATGGTTGTAAATAATAATTATGAAAAATAAACACAGTATATTTGTGCAGGACAAGTTCAGTTAGGATGACTAAAGTGTATACAAACATGAAATAAAGGAGTTAGAAACTGCTGCAGTTCACCAGCAGATTACAACAGCACTGCCTGTTATACATGTTAGAAGAGACTACTAGAGCTGAGAATGATTACTTAATATATAAAGTAGGATTCTGCTCTAAGACAATTTCTGAGGTAAAAGCAAATTGAAAGTTTTCAGTTTACGTGTTTTCAGACTTTTAGAAGGAACAATTCTTTCAGTGTTTGCTTTGCAAATTGCAGCAACGTGTAATGCTGTTTCCACTTTCTTGCAAGATTCATCTTTTCTCTAATTAATTCCTCCTGGCCAAAATAATGCTACAGTTTACATAAAATGTTGCTGAAGGTTTCTTAAACACCAGAAAAACAGTGACAATGCCCAAAACTGTCTCCGGCTTTTCACGTGAAGACTCTTTTTTCTTTTAGAAACACAGTTGTCATAGGGGACCAGCCTCCCCTTACACAGCAGAGGTTACCCTGCTCTCCTTTCTTGCCATTCTGGTTATAAAACTCCGGCACTTTGGTTCTTTTCTGGGCACTGTTCCCTTCTTCCTTCTTGGTTGTTTCCTAAGCCACAGTTTCATTCCCCACGAGGGAAACGTGTTCTTTATTCTGAAAGAGACACTTTTCTATGAAGAATTTAAGTCACAGGAACACGGTGCTTTCACTGCAAGATAAAATATCTGGTTTCAGGTAATGCTATTGTCTCCCTGGCCGGAGAATTAGGCCAAGCTGGCTCCACAGGGTATGAACTTGGCCATCCTTTTAAGGGCATTTTTCTCTTCACACTACCCAAGTAACAACAAACGGTACTTAACAGCTGTCACAGGATTTGACAGATGCACACAATATTGCAGATAGTGTTACAGAAACACCAAGTGTTACCATAATGTACAATCCATTAAGAAGAATCTGCTCCTGCTTGTCTTTTTCTACTCTATCGAGGTTCTGTGGAGGTTTGTGGTGCCCCACAGGACTCTCACTTTGTCACAAATTTATTCCTTAAACATCAAACCTGAAAAGTAAAAAGAACCTCCCCCCTTGCCAAATATCAAAATGTTCATTTTGGACAGAAATATTTACATTTAGTCATTTTTAAAAAACCACAACAAAGACTAGACGGAATATCACAGAGAGCTAAGCACTCACAGAAGTTCAACCTGCAGCCCACCACTGTCTTTCATGGACTCACTGATGATTCTGTGGGACACTGAGGGTGGTGCTATGTCCTGTTCTTAGAAGCACAATCACCTGGCAGTGTTCTTCAGAACAGGGAACAAGAAAACAGAACACCAGCAGCAACAGCAAACAGGGGTGGAGGGAGGGAAAGAAGCGAGATTCAGCCCTGTCATCACATGAGTTACCAGCCACCCACATATGGTTGTAAAAACACGTTTCATTAACTGATTTGCATATAAAAGGCATATCTGTAATCACTGGCCATTGCCAAGATTCTGTTGATTGAGTGAAAAAAGAGGCACATACTTTAATTGGGAAGCACTTGCTCCTGTTGCTCTCCCATTATTGTGCCTGTCTTCCCACACAGACCAGGCTTTCCATCGTACCTGAGATCAGGATGGGAACTGGTCCTCATGCTACAAAATAATAACAGTCTGTCATCCCCCACGGAGTTAGCACATAGGAAACAAGGAGGGCTGGACAGAAGCAAGGCTCATTTCTTGGCTGAATCCTGAGGTGATTGAATTACAGTGCATTTGAACATGGATGAGAGAAGGGAGAAGTCCAGGGGATTACGAGGTGAAAATCTTGGGGAGAAGGAAGAAGCTGGAGAATCCTGGAAAAGGCTCTGTGAGTGTATCACTGGATGGGAAATGAATACACAATAACATACATAAATACACATGTACAGACACACATAGAGCCACACACCCCCGGCTCCCCTCTTCTGGTGTCTGCAGAAACATCTCTGATGAAATTGTGCTCTCTGCTGACAAAACAAGTACCACATTATTGATTTTCACTTAAGCAGGACCAGTGATTCCAGGATCCAGGGCAAGGACCTGGATCTAGCTTGACTATTCAAGCTATGATTTACCCAGTTGTGTCCACCTGTATCATGCTCTCTCAAAACAATTTTATTTCAGGACAATAAATTACTTTTACCTGAAATTACAGAAGAGTTAAGTTCCTCTACCACAAAGCAGGTTCCAAACATAAATGAGGATTTCTTTTAGCAGATGTGGTACTTCTCATGTGCCTGGGGGCTTCAGGGGCTTGTGTGACACCTACACCCCACTGCCCCCCAATAACTGCTGTGCTGTGTAACATATACATATCACCTGTTATTTTAAAAGAATGAAAAAATGTTATTAGAGTTCATCTCAGTATATCTAGGATAATACTTCGAGGAGAACAGCTACCTATGTCCTTTCCCCCAAAACAAGAACAACAACTCCCACATGTATATGCAATAAAACTGTATTTTTTGTGTGGTTTTGCCTTTTTTTTTTTTTTCTTTTAATACAGACATTTGTACACTTTCTTACAAAACTGCAAGTAACTACACTTCTCTTAAATCATTTTTGGTCGGCAAGTACTGTAAAATCTTTGTGTGCAATTATCATGTATTTACAGGGCCTCGTGTTAGTGATTTTCAATGATTATTACAATAATGTCACACACTCTCAACATAAGACATGGCTTAAGATAAATATATTAGTAAATAAATATTCTGAGAACATATTTCCATACATGAAATGTGCTGCTATACATATACAGAATATATACAAGATGCTTTCTAGCTTTTAAAACATTTTTAAAAATGGTAATGAAGGAGAAAGAGCCCTTTGACCATATTACAAAATCTTTACAGCAAATTTTATACAAAACAATTTTAAGTGCTATAAGACAATTTTAATTAAAAACATTTTAAATAGTGCCTCATGAGCCAAACACAACGACAACTGTTCATGTAAGTATTAGAAAGGCATTTTGTTATAAAAACCATCTATCATGGCCAGCTAGCCTGTGAGTCTGCACTGGACAGAGTTTTATGTTAAATGTCAGACCCAGACAGAAGGCAGGTGGAGGGTGTCTGTGGTATGGCCTGCAGAGATTTGTACCAGCAGAGATTTCCACGATGTGTGGGACCAGTACATCCGGGATCACCGTGAGCCAGAATATCCAGATCTGTTTAAGAACCACTTTTACCACAGTATGCTGTTTTAGTTACAGAGTACAATGTATCTTAGGTGGCCTTTACAATGCCTCACAAAACACCAAGCAGAATAACCAAGCTAGTATACCATAGCTTCTACAATGCATTTCTTTTTTAGTGGAGGAAGGAGAGGGTAAGACTCAAAAATTTTAAAAAAAAAACCAACCAAAAAAAACCTCCAAACCCCACAAAACTTTAGAGTTTGTTCTCCCAACACATACCACTTACTTCAGTCATTCAGAGACTGAATAAGTTTTTAGTAAGTTTTATACACAGAAAATGTGTTTATTGAAATTTTTCTTTTAATCTTACACCCAGATATTGCCTTGTATTAATTCTCTGAACAGCTGAATTTTAGTGCTTGTTGATTGAAAAGATGTAGTGTGAATTCCTTTAGGTGGAGCTTTTTTCCTAACTTACTGGGTATGAAAGCAAAAGGAAATAGACAAACATATTTGCTATTTCCTAGATCTTTCCGTCTTTTAAAATAGTTCATTTGGGACTACAGAGAATACAAGTTAGCTTTGCTGGGTCTCACAACCAGCCCAGTGCTGTCAAGGACATTGCTTTGGCAGAATATGAAGTGTTCATCTCTATTTTGCATCTTTGAAGTATCTCCAAAGTGTACTGAACTTAGGACAAATCTTGTCAGAAGACTGGCACTGTGGGCATTAAATACTTAGTTTCCCTTTAGAAGAATTCCTGCTGTGAATACACCACAGGATGACACTGTGTCCTCAGGCACATGCAGCATGACAGGCAATTTAACCCATGCTATAGTAGCCTCTTACTCAGAAGCTGCTGTTTCCACAGGAAACAATTGCTATCAGAAGTGACGACATACATTATCTCACGATAACAAACATCCCCACTAGGACAAGAACAAGAACAAAAGTATGTGCCCAGGCTAATGGGGTACAGAGAGCACTCTGTACACAAGACAAAAATGAAGCACAACTGGCTGGGCCCAAGAAACCTTTAAAACAGATCAATCTATGGAAGCTACATCAACCACAGCAAAGAAGAAAACAATGATCAAACCAAGTCCACACGCACAAAAGGTGACAAGCACTGCTTCCCTTAGGCATGCTTGCAGCCTGGAAGGAAACAAGAAACCCTGTCTCCAAAATGAGCCAGCAAAGCTGCAAGCACACTGCAAGCTCTGTTTTCCTGCACATGCCAGCGTTCCTCACAGCCATAACAGGGGCTACAGGTGCCTGAAATACTTCCTATGGAAGGAAAAGTTCATTACCTACGAAGGTAATAATACCCTTTTTCTAAGCACTTTGTTCGAGCATCTGCTTGAGGGAGAGGTCCCCAGCATTCTTCACTGGTCAGGAGATAAAATGAGGTCCACAGTTTAAATACAGGAAGTGAGGATGAGAACATTCTGAGCTATCAGTTTCCTTACCCCCACTCTGTTGAAAGTAATCCTAATGGCAGGACACCTTCCTAGCCAAACCATCAGAGCAGCATGAAAGGGGGGGAGAAGGGAAGAGGAGAAAGGAGACAGTCCAATGCTTCACCTCCCTCAAAATTGCTCACGTAACTTGCTGGCTGCTAGGATTTGCTACTGGGATTAGTCAGTATCTGAGCATCCATTCAGCAGCTGTATCCCTCTGGATTACTATATTTCAAGGTGCTATCTGGTTTCTAAGGCAGGTGTAGCCCTGAGCTTATCAAAGGCTGGACTCCTTCAAGCAGGAGATAACAGCATCTACACATAGCCTGGCTTATTTAACACACTGTTACCTCTCAGCAAGAGGTCACTTCTAAAAAGAAAATATAAATAACACTTTGTCATTAATATAGAAATGGCACTAGAGCTCAGAAATGCTCCACACCACGTCCCACATGGGCTTTGCACACAAATCAAGGCCTGAAGGCTTCAGGCAGGAGGGACAAAGGAGACAATCAAACTGATGTGAACACAGAGGAAGTAGGGGAGGGACTTCTCCACATTACCACTTTTGTGTGTTTGTCAAAGCTTAAAAAAAATGAAGTCCATGAGAATTTGGAGTCTCTGATAAGCTCCGCTTCTCCATCTGGGATCATCTGGACAGGTCTAGTCACTGATTTGGCTTCTCTCCAAGGGATGAGATCCAGCACCTGAAGGATAAAGAAAACTAAGCAACATTGTATCTAGAATATTGCATACAGTTTTGGGCCCCCAGAACAAGACACTCACTGACTGGAGTGTCACAGAGAGCCAAGTTGCTCAGAGGGCTGGAGCACTTGCTGTGAAGCTGAGGGATCTGGGCTGTTCAGCCTGCAGTAAAGGCATCCCTAGCAGCCCTGCAATACCTACGTGGAGGTTGTCCCAGTGATGAAACCACAGTCTTCACAGACATGCATTCTGAACAGGAGGTAAGGAAGTTAAGTTGAAGTATGAGATGTTCAGACTGGATATAAGGAAAATCTTTTAACTATAATGGCAGCCAGGCACAGCCACAGGGAAGGGACTGTACTCTGTGTCCCTGAAGGTTTATCCAGCCTGACTGGATAAATTCAGTCTAATCTGACAAACTTGGTCTGAGCTGGCTCTACTTTGAGCAGGGAGTTGGACTAGATTATGGCCTGAGGTCCCTTCCAAACCAGGCTACCTGGTGATTCTATGAACACCCTTTAAAATAACCCTGGCAAGGGAGGTGAGAAATATCCCCCTCTTTCTGTGAGTATTTATTTTTTTCCCCTTGTCTATGTCCACAGCAGAGACTTTCCCACATATTCTTCTATGGCAATTCCAAGATTTCCACCTTTTCTTTAAAAACCCTTCAGCTTGTCTGTCATCTCCCACAGTGGCCTTGCCTGCTTAGGCAACTCACCACAGCTGCCATGACTAGCACAGTGTCCCTTGCTGTGGGAACTCTGATGGGGGCCCCTCCCCACAAAGGATGAGCATGAAAGCTTTTAGAGGGTTAATGAGCAAGCTATCATCTCCTTCTCCTCTGGCTATGAACAAATGAGCACAGGTAACCAGAGAATAATACTTTGAGGTGAATGGTTAGTCAATAACCTGCTCTTACATGAAGGATGGAAAAACCTTTATGGCTGCAGGTACCTAACACAGAAAGGTAGCAAGTAATCAAAAAAAGCACATATGTTACCTGTAGCCTTTGTGGTCATCATAAGCTTCTGGGAGTTCAGAGTGGGACTGGGAAAGGGCATTCCAGTTTCTTCCTCCTGAGAGTAGTTCTGCCGCAGGAATGATGCTGCCTCATAGCACACCTCCCTCTCGACCTGTACCTCTCCAATACCTTGGCAGTGCAGGTAAGTGTCTAGCTCAGGTGTTCCATCCCAGGAGCTACAGCCTCCTATGTGGGTCCCTTGGTGCTCTGGTGGTAGAATCAGCTCACAGTCTCTGTCTTCAGGAATTATGGGAATGCGTTGGCCCAGATCACATACACCCTTACAGCAGTTTGGCAAGGTGTCATCAGGAAGAGTGTACTGCACATTCACTGCATAGTCTTCTGTATAGCAGCCACCACCTCCACTGCCACTGTTGCTACTACAGGCTACCTGCTTCTCTTCATAGAAGCAGCAGGGCAACCCCTCATATTTTACCCCATCTGTCCTATGTAAGTGGTCTGAGTTAATACTGTACAAGCCTGGGGTGTTCCCTGACTGTGGTTCAATTCCTTGGCCACGTGTCCCCCACAGCGGAGAGCTAAGGAAGAGTGCACCACAGTCAGCTGTCCCATTGCTAGGCTCCAGGGCAGAGTGCTGGAATTCAAAGCAGCACGCGCATGCCTGCTCCGAAATCGACCCTGCTATCTCTGGATTCTTCCAGTTCCTTTTAACATCCAAGGCAGCACCAGGAGCGGCCTCAGGTCCTCCCTCTGAGGTAGTGCCATTTGGATCCCTGTGCTCTAGTGAGGAATTACTGCTATAGTTCATATCCATGCTGCAATTAGACAGTTGGTCCCCTGAGGAAGAAGCTGGCACAGGCCGGCAGTCAGCACCCACCATACCATGACCGTGAGCTGGAAGCTCGTCCTGGTGAGGGCCTTCCAAAAGCACAATTGCACCCCTGTTTGCACCGCCAACCTCGCCCACTCGGCAAGGGCTCCTACTGCGGTAAACGTACGGGTCATAGTCACTGCTCAAAGAGCTGCGGAAGGTGGAGCAGCTCCCGTAAACCCCCTGGTTACTGACCTCAGTGCAGTCAACCATGGAATCGCTGGAGGAGCAGTGGCACTGACCAGAACTGCTGCTGCTGCTGTCACTCCCAGGGCAGTCAGCCAAATACCCGCTGCACACTGAACGATGACCGTGATAGCAGCTAAAGCTGGAGGTACTGCCGCTCTCCAAGCGGGACGAGGGCATTACATGTACCACGGGAGGGAAAAGCATGCTGCTACCAGGCTGAAAGGCACGGGAAGGACCCTTTGAGGAAATGCCAGCTGGAAGCTGTCCATCTTGCTCAGGGTAACTAAGGCCTTGGAAGTAGTAGTGCTGATACATGGTCTCGTATCGGGAAAAGCACGCCGCTTTGGAAAAGTTGCGTCCACCGAACTTGGGTCTTCGGAAGTTGTGAGCTGGAGAGTAAGCCCTGTGCTCCAGGCTACAGTGATGTGTGTTTAAAGCGTGGTCCAAATGAATAGGCTGATAGCTGCGAATATAGGCTGGGGACGGGGCTTGGTAGAGGCTCTGATCACCGTGCCGCTCGACCGTCAGTAAGGTGATGGGGTTTCCGTGAGGGTCCATGCTTGTCCGAGTGGGATACGCTGTTATCTGGCTCGCTCTGTGCACTCGGCCCGGGTAATGGACAGGCAGAATCACCCTCTGCTGCCGGCTGCGTGCTGGGTTGATGGATTCCAGACAGATTGGAGCTGCATTCCCCTTCTTCTGTTCTGAATGAGACAAATAAGAATGGAGACGTAGAACTAGCAGGGAATAAAAGAGAATATACTTAATGCGAGAAAGAAGGATGCTTTGTTTTCCATGTCATTACACTGTGCACCAATTTTTTACACAGAAGGAAGTAAGAGCAAAATAAAAGTCAAAAGCATGTCTGGCAAAGTTTGAAACACTCAAAGGTATTTGCTTAAAAAGAAAAAGAAGTGGATTTATTTCAGATACTGTTCTCACATATACAAAATCTTTTGCTTACATCTTGCAGAGGCTGAGAGAGGCTGGAAGTCATTGCTCAAATTTTCACTTTACACATTTTTACACAAATGTGCAGCGACAGAAAACTTTCTTAAGGCAGAGGAAATGAAAGCCGGGAAGAGGGCAAGTAGGGGAAACCACGTTCCAAGTTACAACACCATGGAAAAATAAAAGCCCATACACTGTTTTCTTTGTAATTCCCAAGTGAAAACATATCCTCCTTCTTCCTGAGTCCTTGCACTCAGGGCTGCACAACACTGCCCTCAGCTGGGCATCATCTCCACCCGACAGTTATGCCAGGGGCACTCAGCTGCTCTCGAAGTTTGGGGCTAAGTTATTTCCAGGGCTGTGTTACAATAAGGACTGAGAGCTCCATGGAGATTCACAAACAGTTTTTATTTCATCTTTTAAGCCGTCTGAAATAAACAACACACCAGAGCACCCACGCGGCAGCACTTACCTATGATGTTATGGCGGCAGTGAGGGCAGGTGTGATGCTGCAGCAGCCAAGGATCCACACATTTCTTGTGGAATCGGTGAGTGCAAGGAATGACACGCAGTTCCTACAGGAACAGATGAAGGACCATGAAAAAGTACTTCTTCCTAACAAGGGAATTTTTCACAGCTTGTTCCTACTTTTTTCAACCTGGCTACTAAATGGAGCAATTCCTAATCTTGGAAGTGCTAAGAAGGAAAAAAATGGCATCAAGACAGCCAAGAACCCAGCAGCTAGTGCTCAGCTGTCTCTAAAACAATAGCCTGCAGGCATCCCAGACCTCCATGCAGATATAGGACATTTCTTTAGGACACTTTTTGTAGTATGTCCCTATGACCCAACACCTTTAAAAAGGCCATCACTAAAGTTTTCCTTAATATATTAAATGAACTTTAAAAAAAATGAAAATCAAGAGTAATGACGTACCTTTCCTACAATTATTCACAATGGAAACACTCAGGTAAAAGCAAAACTAACACAATGAACATGATACTTTTTCCCTTGCCCAGGGCTCTTATCCTTCAGCTATGATCAGTTTACAGGATTTCCTGAGCCTGATGGCTATCTCAGAAACCTGCAATAAATCTTTCTTCCAAGTACTGCTCATGTCTCCCCATGAGCTTAGGTTTTCAATTTCTAACATGCTTTGGCAAGGAGTTCCACAAGGCTACTACCTCCTGGTGGAGAAACACCACACAACTTGTATTCCCCTCTGTCCCCAAGTAATCTGAGTTTAAAGAGTCCTTTTCCACTCAATCATTTGGGTTTTTTTTACAGAAATCATTCAAAATATTTGATCATTTTGTGACTACCCTTTCCTGAAGGCACCTTTGTTTCCATTCTGAATTTTTTGTGAGGTGAGGTCAGAAGTACATAGTACTCAAAGTGAGAACATGACTAAATTAATGCTGTAGTGTAATTATGTTTTCTGTTAGTTTTCTAGACTTTCCCATGTCATTTCTAGTATCTGATTTGCCTTTTTAACTGCCACCAATTTGCTTTCACAGAGCTATCTAAAGCATCAAGACCTTGTTCTGAATAGCAATGCTCAGCTCCCAACCCATCCCTGATATATGTGAAGCTCTTCCCTATGTCTATCACTTCAAGCTGAAGTTCATGCCTGAATTTTCTCTTCAGCAAGTTTGTACAGCCCTTTTGAAGTCCTTGTCAACCTTCATCCTTGCTACTCTGAATAATTTCCCATCAACTAATTTCATTAAACTTTCTATTCACACCTTGTAGTACTCAAATATGCAGCTGGTATTTTCTATTGCCTTAAAAGTTATAACTCTTACGAATAATTTCAAAACAAAATGTCCTCACATAATCTTTCTAATGCAAGTTGACAGCTGTGAATATTGACTGCCTCTATTTCATTTATTTTAACGAGCCCATTTTCTATTTCACCCTTTCATTGCTTCTTCTGGGTAGAACTGTCATGGACACCAAGCCCTGACATCAGTACAGTGATAGTGACTGAGGAGTCAAAAATCTGTCCCTGAACATTCTGACTCTCTTCCTTCTCCTCCTCTGGTTTCCCAGCAGTGCTGTGTACTTGACATTTTTAAGACAGGGTGCCATCAAATCTTGAAAAGCAAAACCCTGAGGATATTCCTTACCCCCAACAGAGCTTGCATGCATCATCACCTTAACGCACGACTTGTCAAAAATACCCAGAGAACCAACTGCAGAGGCAACCCTGACTTCTTTGTGACTCATTCTTCAGAAATGCAACAACAGTGGAGGTAGAGACCTGCAAATGGGATCCCTCGCCTCTCACTTTGCAGCATGGGTAATTCAGAGCTGCAGGATGCAGCTGAGGCCAAGTTGGCTGCTCAGTGTGATCAAACTGAGGAGCGGCACCACCTCAGCACACAATGTACCCAACAGCCAGCCACGTACCACAGTGCTAAAACCACCTACATTCCCAGCCCATGGTGAAGAAACCTTTCATCCTTTACCTCCCCATCAATGTACTTCTCCAAGCAGATGGCACAGTCAGAGGTGGAGCTGCTACTGAGTGTATCCAGTGCTCCACAGTTACTTTCTCGGTGTCCCTTACTTTTGGACTTAAACTTCCTGGTCTCCATTTTCTCCAGTGCTTGCACTGCAAGCCTGTTCATGGAATTCTACATGAGACGAAAAAAAAAAAAAAAAAAGAAAAGAAAAAAAGGAAAAAAAAAAGCCAATGCTGCTGTGTAAGGGACTAGAGTACAGTAGCAGAGAAACACCACCATAACATATCTCACAGATCATGTCAGCCCCAACTGATGTATAATTTCTTAAATTAAACTAAGAGAAGGCTAATTGGAATTCAGATCAGAAGCCTCATGAAAAGAATGTATGCCACATGCAGAAGAGAGAATGATAAACTACTTTGAATTAGAACTGGGTGAAGGTGCTGACAAATGGAATACACTGCAACTGTTCAACTGATAGGCACCAACTATTCAAGCCAACATAAAAAACTGGGCCAGGAACTTTTTTATGTCAGTAATGATTGCAATGCCCCAATACGCTGTTACCACCATATTACGTGGAGCAATACTTGAGAAGGGGATTAAAATGAAATGCTATAAATCAGCTGTATCATTGTCTCCAGGACAAACTCAAAGTATGTCACCTGGAATTTCTCCTAACCAAACTTTTTACCTTGAAAACCCCTCCCATTTCAATAGATCTTATCCTATTGAAAAGATTTGCAATCTATTTTCAATCCTCTCCACAATACAGCAGCAAGAGTCTGGACTTATTTAGAAGTACACCAGTGCTACTGATAGCCTGTGAGCAACCAGAAATGTTCTTTCTTCCCAGTGGCTAAGTGAACTGCTTCTGTACTGTTTTCATTTCAGGATTTAACTGAACAAACATCATGGGTCAATGTAAATCTCCTTTAAAGATATTCCCAAGTTCTTCCAAAGACACATGGATAAAACCACAGAGCCACCAAGGTGGCTGTTATAAGTCAGTGTCCTGCATTTCCAAAAGGTGTGAGCACATTTTAGCACAAAGCAAGAGAAGCCAAATTTCAGCATTTGGTGAATTCCCACTACTGCTCTTACCTGACTACGTCGCTGTTTCAGTTTGATCTTGACGAGAAGAATGAGGCAAACAAGAGACACAACCACAAAGAAGGCCAGGAAAATTCCCATATCAAAGTACTCGGTGGGTTGCTTAAAAGTTAAAAGAAAGCTATTATTTTTCCTTGCTTTAGATCATATTCAAATCTGTTATTTCTCTCTTTTAATTTCTCAGGGGCCAAATGTACACAGTCAGAATGGCAGAAGTCAGAGTACACATTGTTCCATTCATTAACTGGGATTTTATGAGACAAAACCTGTGTTTCATGTGCCACTGCAAGTGAATGGAATACACAGAATGCCAATCATGAGATGTCAGGTTTGCAGTCTCTGAACTGCAAAATCCAGGTTTTTTTAACTGAGTGAGTCACACCAAAACAAATTTTTACATCTTACTGTGTTGCTTATGCATGTAAGTGACTGAAAATCAACATCTGTATTTTCAAAAAAGTGGCCCCACTTCTCAAATACATTTCTTAAGAGAAGCATTCCATTAAAAAAAACAAAACAAAACAAATCCATAAAACCAAACCAAAGTGATAACTGGGACATGGATGACCTCTAGTTCTGTTCTTCTGTAAACTATATGTAGAGAATGTTAGAAAAAAAAGTCTACAGAAAGTATTTTATATCACAATTACAAGTATCAGATACTGTCATAGTTAATCAGATAATTTCATAATTAATCCATGTTTAAAATACTACACAGAATTATTAGTTAACACAGGGCAAACCACCTTACAAAACTGAACCATCAGGAGTGCGCAATAACTAAGTTACTTAATCAAGAAAAAGGAAAATTTCTACCGTGTGAATTCTTTTAGCCACTTCTATACTCAAAAGTATCCTTTCTGAAAGATAGCAGATGCCACGCTGGGGATTCTATACTTACACCAGGTGCAGCTGCTCGTCCACAGTGCAGGTACTCAGTTTATTTAGGTCAACAGAATTTCACGTGTATTAACACACATAAGGAGCATCAGAACCTCTTCACCCTCAGTGCAGAGAGCAAGCCCTGCCTGCAGTAACAGCAGCACTGTGATACCCAGAGAAAGGATCTGAAAGTCTCACCCGTGGGGGGCGATGCTGAATCCTGGCCCGGGCCACTTTCTGCTTGTTAACTATGTTCATTAGCTTGACAGCATCAGCACCTTTCACATACACCACTGGTCTTTTCAGAGGGTCCTCTGAGCCCTGGTTCAGCTAGAACAACAAAAAGAAAGTAGTCTGCTCAAAAGGCGTGTTTCAGGAAAACCACCTTCCCTCTGGACAGTGCAGAGAATGGTTAAGGAGTATGAATGTGCAATTGATTTCAAGCACTGGTTGTTCTCTTCTAGCACAGACCTTTAGTTAAGTATGCCACAGAATTAAACCTGAATTAAACTTTTGACTTACGCTGCCTTATTTTTTTTTATGGACCAAAACTAGGATTAAGGACAAGAAAATGCTATTTCTGAACAGCAGCTCTAACTTAGCTGCATTATGTATCAGTGCAGATATTAATAATGTAATGTTAAACCTCACAATGAAGAAGAATAAAAATGTGCATATTCCAAAAAAATTGTCTCTGCTACATTTTATCAATCTTTCAATTTCAACATTGTTCCGAAAGCTAAAGAAATTTCTATCGCATATCAGAGTCCTGTCTTTCAGGCTCCTTGTATCAAGTTAAGCCAGTAATTTCTGATGTTTAACTCTACAAACTCATCCAAAATTACTTGAGTTCTAGCAATGATGAGACCTATTGATTGCAGGGTGAGAGGCCTCAAAGACTAGAGCATTTGAGTAGACCACATAATTCACCCTGAAAATTATTTCCAGGTCTAGCTATGTTTTGTCAAAAAGGCCAAATCATAGAATCAGAAAATAATGTGTGGGGCAAGGCATGTCATGAGCCCAACCTCATGGTCAAGGCAGGGTCAACTATGACATCAAATCAGGCTGCTCACAGCTTTATCCAGTCAGATGGTGAAAACCTTTGAGTGTGGACAGTGTGCAACTTCTCCGGCCAACAAATCCAGATCAACAATCTGCTAAATTACACACCAGAGAGAGTAATAGCTAGACAAGAGAATTGTTCTGTTAAAAAATGGCAGCAACACGATATATTCACATAGCTTATTCTGACTTACAAGGAAAACACAAGTACAGAGGCAGGTTGATACAAAACAAGCAATGCACTGACAAGCAGATGGAAATGGTACAGGGGAAAGGAATGAGATGACAGGAATGTGAGGAAATAAAACAAGAGCATCTCATGGCTGAGATCAGCATATCTGCATTGCTGATAGCTACCTCTTAGTTCTGGCAAAACTGTGTAGAAATTAGCAGCTGAGTGGTGCATCATCCTTGATAAAGGACTCTACTTAAATTGACCAGATGATGATAACAGATTTCACTGAGACTTTTTAAAACTGATTCACCCTAGTATTTGATGGATTTTCTGAGAACACTGATCAAACTAATTTTAAGGCAGGTGTCTTGTGATGAGTGAAAAAACTAGCTGAAGTATCCAGGGATCCTATGTGACTACAAGCCAAATCCAACCATTGTCCTTCCATTGCCAGACACATAGTCCCTCTCATGATTTCTCCCAGTTCCTCAGTCATTTCTGCACATTATCAGACTCTTGCTAAACATGATGCTCTGGGTGCTATTACTCCTCTTCAAATAATGCAAAAGTAAAACTAAGAAACAAGTCAGATTTCAGAGAGTGTTTCTAAAAATAAAAGTTTCATCCTTAATTTACAGCAGGAGATACTCAGATCAATGGGAATAAACCCCGTTTAGGCAAAGCCCTTTCATTTGTCATCTACCAAATTATCTGTGGACAATTCTTCAGGTCAGGCCTGCCTCCAATTTCTGTTCACTGACTGGCAGGAGGGACTGCCTTTCGTAATACTCCACTCCTCCCTTTCAAAGCAATCTCCCTTATTTGTTCTAGTGCGTAGTAACATGCACACATAAGAAAACTTCCTAAACAGCTCCTTTCAGTGTCTTAGGATATTTCCATTTGAACCAAAGATACTCCAGATTACCTCATGTCAGTTTTCCCTCCACTGTTACCTGTCGTTGTTTTGCACAATTCCATTACGAGTGCCAAAATGGTACTTATTTTAAAGACAAATTACTTAGCACCCCTGATGTCAAGGCTTCTGAAAACTTTAAAAAATCCATTAAAAACAAGCTTCCAGAGCAGCATGAGAACAGAGCCAATCCAGTAACTGTTACTTTTAGAGTATGAAAGCTACATCCAGGCATTCCTTTCCTGTTTGCCAGTGTTCCCACAGGCTCTTTCATCTAACAGAGCCTACTCACTGCTCTAAGCTACTAACCTTCTTCCACTTTATTGGTACACCCAAAATATTCAAACATCCACTAGACTAGCTTCCCAGCTCCTGGGGACCAGTTTATTATTTATAATCAAGCAAGGAAAGCTGCTGCTGTTAGAGGGAAAAGAGGAAGTGACAGTAACTCAGCTTCCCAAGTCCAGAGCAGGGTGATGAAAGTAACCAGAAGCTGTAACACAGAGGTAAAAAGTAAAAAAAGACAGATCACATCTTTGTGAAGATAGTTTTCCTGTGTAGAAAAGGGGGGAAAAAAATCCCTGTGAACGTTTTCAAGATCAAGGCTGCAACTTTGATGCACATGCAGACCTCAAAGCATCCATTGCACAGGGTCTTCTTCATTCCTTTGTCAACATGCTCATTTCTGAATTAACACCAGCTTTTTAAATGGAAACATTGATGATCTCTCTTTTCCCCCAAGAAATACAAGCTGCACTTAAAAACCTTCAGCTCTACTTGTTTCTGCAGCAACAGAAACAGCAGTTTTGTTTCAAGACGAAAAAGAACTGAACCAAATGCAGACTATTTTTGTGCTTATGTTTCTTCACTGAAATAACTCAGAACTGGCTGAAGTATGTTAAAGCCTTTCATAGGGCTATTACCTCACCCATTTCAAATAAAAAGACGAAATTTATAGCAAGACTTGGAAAAAGAAGAAAAACCCTGCTTGTCCACAAAATACATAGGCAGAACTCATCAGCTGTAAATGAGAAAGAAATGGTTATAAGTTTTAAAAAGAAACTTGTTTAGAATCAGGTTTGAAAGTTGTTTTGCAATCTCAAAAACAGCAGGTGTTCAACAACACTATCGATCACAGGCTGGATAGAGCCAAACATCCTGCGTTTTGTACACAGAGCTGGGCAAAGAAAACCTCCTTGATTAGATAATGGGCCACAAAAAATTTGCCTCCATCCTCTTTCAAAACCGTAATCCCAGACCTTCTGGATTTTAGCAAAAGCTAGAAGAAAAATCTAACTCCCCGTTTTCCCTTTCTACCGGGTTCCCAACACCTACATCGCTTCCTGCCTGACATTGCTTCGTACCTGATCAATGGCATCTGGGTTTTCAGAAACATCAAAGATGACCGCTGTGGCTCCTCGCTGTACTGCTCGTTTTGCCTGCAATAAGAAAGACAGCATCCTCAGTCCCACCCCAAAAGATAACTTCTTAACTCAAAAATTACTACCTCTCCTCATCTCCAGACAGAAAACTTAACATTTTGTGTTTCTGTGTAGATAAAACAAATGACAGAACGAGTACAAACACAGGAGTTCCTGATCCAGCATGGAACATAGTTAAACTTCACTTAAGCTTCTACAGTGTCTCTGCTCCTTCTTTCTCAAACTCCTCTTTCAACAACCTTTTAAAGGAATCCATATGAAATTTAGACTATTTAAAGACTTCAAATATGAGATTTTTTTTGTTGTTAATTATGTTCTTTTCCCTCCATTTTACTTGGAAGTGCCATTAAAAACCATCTTCCCAATGACTTGGGGTGCAGATAAGCTCACTTGCGCAGAAAATTAAAGTCGACCAGGTTCTTTGTACTTTTTCAGTGTCATTCTCACAAACTAGGATATCACAATCCCAAGATGTGCCTTGGAGAATACTGCTTTTTCTGACCATCAGAGGTCAGAACTGTTGCATATGCTTCTTATGCTGATCAGAGCTACGTAACTGCACAGCTTTTCATCAAATACAGTCCAAAGCTGGAGTTACCAACTGCACAGAGAAGGTATTAGAAGATACTAAAATCCTCTGGGACAGAGAACACAGTATTTTACCCGTCAAGGCTAACACAGGGGTTTTATCCTGTTTCTGCCCTGTGTCTCTGTATATACTGTTGAAATGTTGCTCAATGGCTCCACAAAGCAGACAGTCCCAGTAACTTCAAAATCCTATGGCCTTTATGGACATAGAATGCAAGAAAGTACTTCTCCAAGCAATGACAGCTATCACCACCACAGTACTAAACAAGGCACAGGCCCTCCACAGAGACTAACCAGAACCTGAACTTACACTGAGATACAAGAGAAATCAATTAAAGTGATAAATTATGAAAAATTACTCAGCAGTTTCCAGGAAAAATGTTGGCCAATACAGAGAAGTTGGTTTGAATACATAAAGGTCACTTTCTCTGCTCTATTCTCATGTTTTATTTTAAATCAACAAGGCCCATCAGACAGCACAGGAGGGAAAACAACTCCCAAACTGGAGCATTTTCTCAGCCCACCAGGTATTTGTCCCCTTTGAAGTCGGCGCACCTGGTTAATGACTAAGAACTGTTGGGGAGGAAGAGTTAAAAGGAATCTACCACCCATTCTCCCTTGCAGTAGCCCTGAGGTGAGGGCTCATCCAGGTTTCCCTGGAAGGCACCCCTTACAGACACGCACTGCTTACAGAACTGCTCAGGCTATTTAGATTGCTTTTTCACGATGATCAGTCAACAAGCAAGGCCCCTTGAACTCTGAAGAGATATTTAAAGGGATTTTGCAGATCAGCGCTGATAAAAACCGCCTTAATTGCGTGAATACTGAACGAGCACCAAGTTTCTACCACCAGGTGTTAAGAGATGAAAAGCACCGAGTAAAAAAAAAAAAAAAAAAATGCACCGCGGAGGGTCACGGCAAATGGGGGCGACCCGTCTGGCCATGCTGCCAACTGCGGCGCTCGCTTCACTGCGGCCAAGCGCGGCTCGCAGCCGAGCCCGCCGAGGCTCCGGCCGCCTCCCGCGGCCCGTCCCGCCCGCGGCCCTGAGGGACCAGCGGCCCCGCACTGCGCCCCCCTGCGGCCGGAAGCGCCGCCGGTCCCCGGCCACCGAGGGGACAACGGGGAAACGCGGAGGGTTTATTCCTTGCTGGGGTTGAAATCCCGACACCCAGGGAAAGGCGGGGCGTTTACTCCTGCCAAACTTCCCGAGCTCTGCCGGAGGCAGTGACCTCCGGTCCCTGCGCAGGGCCGCAGGTGCTGAAGAGCCACGTCCGTGCTCGGGTGCCGAGGCGCTCCCGCCGCCCCGAGCAGCCCAGGGCACAGCCCGGGAGCCGCGGCCCGCACGGGGAGCCGGGCGCCGGCCCTCTGCAGCGGGCTCGAGGCTCCGGCTCCGCGGCTGGGTTCCGCTGGGCCAGGTTCCGCTGGCCAGAGATCAGAGCGCAGCTGCCTCCGCCTCCCCCCGCCTCCAGCTCGGCCTTAAAAGCGGGCGCTCTGCGGGAAGTGAAGCAGTGCGAGCACGGGGAGCCGGAGCGGGATCGCTTTTGTTCGCTGAGCATTTCCCCTCCTGCCCTCAGTTCGAGGTGGCAGCTCTGGGGCAGCCTGAAACACCTGCCGGCTGCTGCGGCTCTCCTACAGCACCCCCGAAAGTACCGCAGGGTAATTAAAAGTCAAAACGTCTTTGAAAATACCCTGTCCACTACGCAGTAATCAGGGCAGCTCAAAATAACACAGCAATAAGTCCCACTTAAAATAATGCCAGTCTGTAATAGGCACGTGATTTTTTTCTTTTTGGGTTAGCCAGCATTTAGACTCCCTCAAATCATTTTTCTAAGCAAAGTGACCAAACCTACATCAAAAATAAGCACAAGCTGGATGAGGGGGAAAAAGAAGCTAGTACAGTACATGCATTACTTTTACATTTATGATACTTGTGGCAAACAATTAGACATTTCCACAACACAATTCTTTTGCCAGGCCTAATTTTTTCTGTAATTGTCTTCTCTGGCTTAAAACAAATTACTATCCCTACGTATCAGTATTCTTCCCCTTTTGTAAAGAGTAATAGAATCCAAACAAAACAAAAAAAGGTAATTGCACTTCTCATAAGTCAAGTGATCACTTTGTTCATAGTGACAACAACCTCCCAGTCCATCTCTGTGTTCAGAATTTACATGCTACTACAGAACAATGGACATTACCAATAAAATGCACATTAAATACCGCCTCAGATTAAAATCTGGCAGAATTTACTAGGCCTTGTAATCTAGGTAAGATAAGAGGTAATGCACGTGACAGAAGTGCAAGAAAAATACCTCTCCACATCTGCAGGCCTGAGGAATTTCACGTTATTACCTCAAAGAACACCAGAAAGATTTTAAGAGCTCTGCACTACCTCCCTGTGGGCCAGGCAAATACAATAAGGAAGTAACAACTTCCTTGATGAGGCAAACTTTCATCCCAAGGGACCAGATAATTATTAAACAGGTGCTCTGGTTCCTCTTATTCATTCCAATCAGGTAGGACAGCAACTTGAGGCACATTTTCTGGATATTCCCAGCCCATCAGATCCAACAGTCTATGTCAGATCTTTCTACATCATGGAGTCAGTGGTCATTAATCTGACAAAAGAGTGGGATTATGCAAGCAGTGTTAAGTGGAACGTTTTTCATAGCTGATTCTATCATCAGCTGTCTTCTGGTGCTTTGAAATAAGAGAAGTCAGCCTCTCACATAGCACACTGTTAACATTTGAGCAACACCCAGTGAGATGCAACTTAAACTCTGTGACTCCAAGGAACAAGATTTTCAATGAAAAGGCGCAGTGTCTTGTTTTACTGCTCTAAAAAAGCATTCAACAATGATTTCAACATTCAACATTTCAATCAAGGATTTCAACAATCTTGACTGCTAGGGAATACAGCTGAAGGAATGAGGTTTCCACCTGCAATATTCCACCAAAATAAACTATAAATATAGCAACTCAGTGGTCTTGGTTTTCTCTTGAGCAGACTCAACAGTAACAGTCTGTTCCAATATCAATTGATTTGCATCTCTTTTCTCTGTATCAAGATCAAATCTCTGCATTGAAATCACAAAGATATAGACAATATTACTGAGATATGATACAGAATATGCAGTACCAGGTTCTAGAATATTGGTTTTCCTAGTAGAGGATTGCTGTAGTTGTGTGGTTAAACTATGACACTTCTGCAGATTTGTCTTCATTTGATTTTTTTTTTTTTTTTTTTAATATCAGCAGAGGACAACTTTGGTTCTGAAACAAGCATTAGAAGCCTACTTCATCAGGGTTTAACTTTCTGCAGTTTTGAGAAAACCTCTGTTAAGCCTGGACAAACCCAAGAAGTTCTAAAGATGAAAGTCCTTACATAAATGCATGATGAATCTGCAGGTCACGACAAGAGGTTGCCACTGCCAGTTTGCCATTCCAGCCAGCTCAGTGGTATTCTGACCCTCATGCTCACAAATCCCTAAACTTCTTCAGGAGAGAGGAATGAATACCTTAAACAACCCTAGTAAAACAAGCAGTGGGTATGAACTGCACCCCCATTCTATGGATGGCAGCGTTAGATTTCCAGCATGGTAGAAATGGCATCACATGAAGCTAGGCAATAAAATCCAAACCTGCTCATCATTATGAACCTTGCATAAACCCCACAGCATTGTGCAAATACACCTTTTCTTTGCAACTGTGAAAATGTAAAAACCTGTTTCTCTCAGAGCTACAAAGGATACAGACAACAACATCTGAACAATCCATGCCTCTCTCTTCTCTCCCCCCACTGCTATCAGGCTCAATCAATCACAAAAAATACCTTGTCCCTTGAACCAACACTGGAGCTAGCAAGCCAGGCCACAGGCCAATTCTGCAGGGCAGAGGAGGAAGGAGAAAAGGACAGCCATCTACTTTGCAAACAGAAGAAGTTACAAATTAACCAACTGATGCTTCAGACCTGTTAATGTACAATTCCCTCGTAATTCCAGAAACTCAGTTAAGCCAAGCATAAACAGGATGCCATTTCAAACCTTTTCTGAGATAACGAAAAAAGAACTTTCATATTTCTGGCTGAAAACAAAGGCAGAATATCAAAACAAGACAGTCAATACCCCACGTATCACACCAGCATAAAACTCCTTCCTGACTGGAATACTTGACTTCTCTGGCATCTTGAGATAGGTTTTATACACGTGCCCTGAATTCTGAATTACACAGAGTTCAGAATTACACAGAATTACAACAGTTGCTTACCAGTTAAGAAGTATAGAAAGTGTGAAGCAGCATTTTTAAATTTAAAAGCATAATCACAATTTAAAACCAAAGTACCCCTCTGTAAAAAAAAAAAAAAAGTGCCACCAAAAAAACCCAACAACCCAAGCCTTAAAAAGCTATTTACCTGTAGTTTAAAAAAAACCTATCACTTCATGCAATACATAATCCCATCAACAGTATAGATA
This sequence comes from Hirundo rustica, assembly GCF_015227805.2. NCBI lineage: Eukaryota > Metazoa > Chordata > Aves > Passeriformes > Hirundinidae > Hirundo > Hirundo rustica. Next base: position 5,427,512 of record NC_053466.1, on the reverse strand, counting down.
CACACCACTGTGATTCATACCACTAAGAACTGAGAGGCTTTCAGATGGTTGAACTGAAGAACAGGAAAACTAGTGTCTCTCTTTTCTGGGGTTAGGGAGAAACACTGTTACCAGTTCTGAGTCTAGACCCAGTAAAAACAGTAAGAAAAAGACATTTACTTAATCGTGAAGACAGCAAAGCCTGGCGGCTGCACATCTCTTAAGGTACATTTCAGAGTTGTAGGACCCCAATCCCGAAGCCCTGACCTCTGCTATCACCATTCTGCAGGCCAGCAGCCTTGTTGCTATGACAAGGCACAGCCACAGAGAGAAGGGTGAGCACTGGAAGAGATCAAAGGAGGGGACTGGGGTCTTGAACTAGATTACATATTCACAGAGAACCCAGCACACTCAGCAGGAACTGTATGGCTGCATTCACAACAATTGATGGTTAACCCCCTCAAGCTTTTCCCAGAACTACATACAGTTACCAATGAAATATAATGGTCACAAGGTGAGGATATTTATACACTAAACATGTACTATATCAAATGCTACGAAATACCACTATACCCAACCCAGATAATTCTTAACCTTTGCACTGAGGGTGTACTGAAAGTAGATGGACAGAAACAACAAACTAGACCGAAGATAATAGTGTAAACATATATGCAAGCATACTGTGATGCCGAGAGAATAAAAAACAGAGATTCAAGAAAGCATTGAGGGAGTTAAATAAAGAAATTACTAATGCAGACCACTATAAAAAGGCATCCCTACAGCACCCAAGCTGTGTAAGAAGAATGTACTGAAGTTCCTCCTATAAGCATGTGCTCTAACAGAATACTAACTTTAGAATTATAAACCGGTATTTATGTACATCAAAAGGGAAAACAAAGAATTGCAAGAATTGTCTTGTATTTAGAATGAGAAATGGAAAAACTTTGAAAAATTGTTAGTAAGAATTCCATCTAACCTCAGTCAATTTAATGGGGAATGCTTAGTATCATCTGTCTTGCTTAGCCTCACCCTCAGGAAGCTGACCTTCATCAATAGGTTGGTATCTACTGTGAACAAGGACATTTTAGAGATAACACCATTATCTGAGATGATGAAACAATAAATCCATATCTCAGCAGTGACAGAAAATGCAGCGCTCTTCGCAGGGTTATTAAGTACCTGCATGCAATCCCTAACAGTATGTTCAGCTAGACGTGATATACCCCAAGGTGAGTCAAGAAGAAGAAAAGGTATTTTCACTCCTACACATATCTAAGTGCTGCAGTCCATTGCTCTGGAGGTTCTGTCCTCTTTGGCAGAGATGAGCATCTGCATCCAAGACTACAGAAAGGCATGTAAGCCCTAGTAAGGGACTTCAATCTTTCTGAATGAACAAAAACCCACGTGGGATTCCCTTGGAATACAGCAGGATACTGCTGATTCTGTGAGATCCTCCCTCTCTACTACTAGAATCGGCTTGGGTAGTAAGTCCAATAGTAAAAACCTGCATGGTGGGCCAGTATTCCACTCTAGCTAGCAACTTTCCATGTTCAAGGCTGGCTAATACAGGATGATACGGTCCTTCTTCCAAACAGTTATCCTTGGGTTTAGATTACTTTAGTTTCAAGGTTCCAGACTGTGGTGGGCCCCTGTTGTTAGTCTGTTGACTCTGTGGGAAAAAAAAAAAAAAAAAAAAAAAAAGGAAAAAGATAAAAAGAAGGGGAAAACAAAAATGAAAAAGGTGGAGGATTTTTGTTACAAAGGGAAACTGGAAACTTCTCTCCACGCAAGCAGAGACATGGCTGTATTGCAGAGGCCTCGGGGCAAGGATTAAAGAAAAACAAAATAGAAACCCTTCCATCTCTAATTAGGGTCTTCATTTGCCAAAGAGCCATTCCACAGCGGGAGGAATTACATTCAAGCCGTTGCTTGGATAACGTCTCCCAGCAGGTTGGCTCCTCAGAACAGGCTACTCCGAGCCAACAATTTCTGGTTACTTGGAGGCAAGCAGCCTGCATATTGTTTTAACTGGCCTGGCTTTTACAGCCAGTTTTGCTGAAGAACAATCTTCTATTCAGAATGCAGAGATAAAAGCTTCACTTGTTTTGAATTTGTCGCCAGTTTCTTTATCCCTTTCTTTTTTTAAACATGGGAATTATAGGTTCTGGAGATTGCATTATTTCCCTTGTAGACTTCAATGTTTTTCTCCCTGTAGCCACTTGATTCTTTGCCAGTGAAGGCTGCTGTCTGGAGTCCAGCCATTCATCAGCCCCTACCTCATCATTAACACTGTGGTGCTGGCGGTCACAGCTCATTGCTGGCGACAGGAAATCCTAACTTGCAAGAGGTTAACCACAGCCCATAAACAGTCAGACTGGCTCATTAGTCCCTTACACTCAGCTGAAGTGACCCTCTGGGAGTTTCAACACCGTTCACGGACCTGAAGTCTACGGATTCCGTGCTCCTTGCAAATGCCTCCTCCCCCCGACACCCATTTAAAAGCTCACTATTTGGATCCTCAGGGCTAAGGCCCATCTTTCTTCCTATCCCAAAGGGACCAAGTTATTTGAGAATTTTGAAAAGTTACATGTCCGTGATGTATTCTCTTGGCTCACCAATTGAACAAAACACCAATGGGCCAAGAACTGAGACATTAATGCACTAGAACACATACATTCTTGTGATATTTTCAATAGTTTCTTTGAGAGTTTCATATCCCTATTGAACAGTTCTAAGGCCACAGCAATGCATATACTAATATAATTAATCTGTATTACCTAATTCTTGTGCCAAGTATGTCCAGCTCTAATGTTCAAAAAAAACCTGCTAGAATTGCAAGTAGCTCAGTCAGTACTCACTACACTGACTAAAAAGCACTTCCTACTCATTTTGAGTTCACAGTATGATCACTTGTTTCATTTGGAGCCATTTCCTTGAACTCAGTACAAATGTTAAATCATCACATTATCCAAAACCGCACCTCTAGATATCACCTGGTCATCAAAAAGATAAAATGTTTAGAGCAGAAAAACATGTTCTGGCAAATGATCTCAAAGCAGTAGGATATGAAGAACAATTTGTGTATTTTTTTTTCCTCTTTCCTTCCTTTCAGTCTTGTGAAAATTATTGCAAAACATTCCCACTTAATGTCTGTAATTTCTCAGGACCTGGCTTTTTACCACTGCCAATTGTATCTGCCCAACTTTTATTCTGAATATTGGAGTCCCTCTGATGCAGCTCTGGTTACATTCCGAAGTTCTCCAATTTCTTTTAAAGCCTTCTGTCTCCTAGTGCACCAAAATTAGGCATGTCACTCATCTGTGAAGTCCTAAATAATTCCATTCCCTGCCTCCATATCTGCTCCTTATTTTCTTCACTTTCTGGTCCATTTATCTGATTCTGCTTGCCAGTCTTCTTTTGTGCTCATTTCTATACTGCAACACAGCAGCACTTACTTGCTCTCTCACTTTTCTGTTTCAAACTCCATTTCTACAGTTCTTCCAAAATGTTTGCCACTCTGCAATTCTCCTCTTAGAGAAATAGGTAGATTCTGCATGTAAAACAAAAACTCTCAATGTCTGAAAAGCTTACAAGGCACATAGAATAATGAGGGTCCAAAACCTTAAGAGACATGAAGCATTTACACAGTAGTAGCAGTAAGTGCAGCATGCTTTAAATAATTGTTCCTTAGTCTTTACTCAGCCCTTGACTTCCATTAATTTCACTGGGAGATCTGACTGAGCTGAACTCCAGTAACATGTGTAGTGCAACAACAGCTGCTTCTTCAGCTTAAGGGAGAAGCAGCTGTGTTCCACAGTTGGTTAGAAAGGAGTGAAGATGGCGGTGAGGACTGCTAAGGACTCAACTCTAAAAGTGGACATTTATTTAAAGTAATCAATCCAGCAATGGCAAACCTAAGGAGTGCCCAGAGGGAGAAACACGAGAGAGGGCCTTTGTTCATGAATAGCTGATGCTTTTCCTAACTGTGCAGGGAACATGGAAAGAAACTTAGTACAATAATAAATACAGTAGCAGATTGCTGGCACTAGTTACCAATGGAAAGAGCTCACCACTACCCATGAATGAAAACCTGACAGAGCTCCTTCTTCTGAACTGCATAACCTGATTCAGCCCTTGTTTGTCCCTTCCTTTGAGCTCTCTCCTCTTTGGCTTTGATCCAGTCCTTTTCTTTCCTTCTGCATCTTTCACCGTACAATCCATACACAAACCTTTCTTCTCTCCACATTTCAGCTGGCTTGCTTGTCAGTTCTCTTTCCTGGGCTCAACCTCTCCCTTCTCTCCTCAAAGGGACTGCAGAAATTACAGTGGGAAGTAGCAATGGAATGAGAGGATTTAAAGAGGGAATACCTACGAAAGATCTTGTAAACTCAAGATTTCAGTTATAATGATGACACTGCTGTTTCATGCAGTGGCCACGTATTCTAACACTCTCAGATGTAGCCTTTCTTCCTTTTTTTCTTTCCCATTCAAATCCCCCTTCTTCATCTGTTAAAACAAGCTTGTTGTTGGAGCATGGTCTGTGGGGGTGAAGAGGCAAGGAGATGAGAAGCAGAAATACACTGAGCTTCTGGAAAAAGCTTTTTGTTCTATGTGATTTTTTTTTCCTTCTTCTCGTCTTTTTCTGTGTGCCATTACAAAAAGCCATCTTCTTCCTGAAAAAACATTATCCCCTCTTCTGATCTCATCTCTGCTACAGTGTTGTTAGAACTCTAGAAAACACTGTGTCTGTATAGTACATAAGTCTGATCACATTGCTAGCACTGGGGAAGTAAGAAAAATTATTGCCAAAACATAAATGACGTTCAAAGTATTTGCACCAATAACAGTATCACTTCAGATATCATTTAAAAATATGTTTTATGGCTGTTTAAAATAGATGTTAACATTTCAAGTGTCCTGGACATTATAAATGATGCTGAAGTGGGGAATAACAAGAAACGATCATTATGATATTGCAGTATTTATGATGTTCTTTGGTGCATTGTCAAAATTATCACTTTCTTTCTCTCAATATATTCTTTAGAGCAAATACAGTAAAGACAAACACAAACATGGCAGGGATTCTAATTATATATACTACATTTTTTCCACAGTAAACCCTAATTTTAGGTAGTGCTAAGACAACAAACATTGGAAATAAAAAAATTGATCCAAAGTTAATGAAGCTCTTAAAGAACATGACTGATTCAGAAGGTCTGAATCCTTAACACTAGCCAGGATGCTATTTTTCCCCATTAAAACTCATTTTCCATTACAAAACAATGGGGTTGATAAAAACAATAGTTTTTGTTTTGATCAAAGTTCTGGCATGTTTGACATTGCAATATATGACAATGATTCACAGCCAAAGGAGTCTAGTCTCATTCAACAAGCTTTCTTCTACTTCATAAAAACTTCCTTCTTAACACAGAATGTCTAGGAGTTCAAAACAACAGATATTAAGTTTATACGGCCAAAAAACCTTTCTCAGTCTGTATTCTGACATACATTTATGCCCATGCTGCCATCACAAAAAGCAGACATACCTCCTCTTGTTCCTACCTCCACTGGGCATCACACTGTCAGCACAAACCTTTAGGTAGCCACACAGTGAAACAAACCAACCAACCAGCTTAAAAATCACTCATACTATTACTTTTCATCCAGACCAATTAAATTTTGGCACTGATTTTTGAAAATATTGCCTCAAAAAGAATTACAAATACTTTTTAGATGCTGTTTGCAAAGAAGAAACATATGCTAACGAACAGAAGGTAGAAAAGGGCTCCAAATTGTGGAATAGATACTGTGAGTGGGATGTCAACTACTTCAATGGATATAAGAAGTTTTCCTGAAGTATTTCCTACTGCATGCAGCACAAGACTCATCACAGGGTGCTTTACTGCAGCTGTCACCACCAGTTGAAAGTATCTGAACAAGCAAAGTTTTGGAAACATTGACCAATGGTTTTAAGCATGTCTCTCATTAATTTTAGATCTTAATCTACAGCATAGTTCAGTCCTAATTTCTGAGTAAGTTTAGCATGGAAGAGCATTTGCCCAAATTCTGTATGCATTTCTACAACTTAACTGACTCCATTTCTACAGGAAATTATCCAAACTGTATATAAAACTATTAATGTTATAAAGAAACAAAAAGTATACTGTCAGCAACCAATTTGAACATATAACTGATTGCTTAATTTCGGCTATTAATATAAAGGTATAAGCTGCTTTTGTTCAATTTGCCTTTTTTTATTAGTTTCAGTAACTCTGAAAGAAAAAGATTAAAATGGACTCCTCACAGGCCTTCTTGTTCCTCAAGTCTTAGAACAGATCTCTCTTTATTCAGGAACTAAACGACCAACACAGCCTCATAAATTCTCATTTGATTACCATAAAAGAATTTCTATACTTAAACTAAATTGTTAGACAAAAGGTTAGGAATCACAGTTCAACTGTTAAGTGCATTTTCAAGTTATGATGATTTTTGCCCCAGCCTAACCAGTATAATAACAAGGCTGACATGGCAAAACAAGAGGTTCTTCTAGTTAGTATTTGTGTAAATTTTTGTAAATAAGCTCTCAGAAGAGAAGTGAATGGATATTGGAGGAACTGCTAGGAATTTCCTCATATTACAGATTTCTTTCATCTGAAGAAAACAGGAAGCTGTAGTAGCAGGGACATCCTGTCTTTGTTAGGCTACACTCAGATGCATATCCTCAAATATATATATCCTATTAATATAGAAGAAGAGCAGTCCCTAGAAGAGAGAGAACAAAATCCTTCCTTGTGGACTTTCAATCCTGCAGAAAGGGAAGAAGTGCTACTTTTAAACAAATCTTCAGCCTTTCCTCACAATGCTGTACTAAAATAAAAAGCCAATGGTATCACTGAATTGCATTTCACAATCTCGACAGATTAATTTCCTTTGAAAATTACTGGGCTGGGGGAAGAACAGGGCTCTGCATCTTGGAGAATACAGGACACATACAGCTATAGAGCCATCACAGACCAGAGGATCACAGAATCCCCGAGCGGCTGGGGATGGAAGGGACCTCAAAGAACAGCCAGTTTCAACTCCCCAGCCCTGCCAGGGTGCAGGCAGGCAATCAGCATTGCAGGCAACCCTGCTTCTCCCTTCCTCCAGCACAGTGCCACTGCCGGGGCAGTGAAGGAGTCTCATTGTGCTGTGTGCAGAGAGAAGGCAGGAATTCCAGGAGGGGAAAGGTTCCCTTTGAAGCACATGGCACCAAGAGCTTCCCAGTGACCATGGCAACAGCTCAGTGGGTTCCCAGCCTGAGAACCAAGTTACTACAGCCCTGCCTCAAAAACAAAAAAAAGTCTGAAAGAAGGAGAGAGGGGGAGGTGGGGTCGGGGGTGTGGGGGAAGAGAAGCTGAAGCAAAATTAGCCTGGCAGAAACTGAGCGGCTCCCTGGTAGGCAAATCCAGCCAATAATGCTGCTCGGGTTCACGGGGTTTCCTTTTCATTTCCAAAAGCTTTCTTCTTCCTCTGTCATTCCCCTTCTAGCCCTATTCAGGAGCTCATAAGATCAGTAAAACCCAGGCCTTTGCTTTGCCTGCATGCAGCACGGCCTCAAACAGGGCTGCACTGTGATCAAAGGTAATGGTAAAACACAGCTGCCACACACACTCCCCTCAGCCAAGGCCCAGTTTTCAGGGGCACTCTTAACAGCAGAGACTTTTTTTTTAAAAAACACTTCCATTTTCATTACATCATATAAAGAAAGACAAGCAGTGACTTAAGAAGGGTGAGCAATTACATCTATATGAAAATTACAAAATCAATGTGAAAATGGACACGTTAAATTCTGTGTAGCTACCTGTGGATAAACGAGTAGAACGTCTAAAAACACAGGCCAGAGTTTCACTAAAAACAACAAAAAAAAGCCACCAAAAATCCAAACAAAAACCAAAAACACCAACCCTAAGTCAATAAAGACCTCAACAACCAAAACCAACAGTAAGAATAAAGTCATAGAGAATTTTTTATCAGATTCATGCATCATGCAATTTACAGCTTTTAACTTAGTCTACATTTTGCTTCACCATATTCCAAACTTTCAACAATATCACCTTTATAATGACCCCACCTTGGGGGCACGTTAAACTTAATGAGGAGCAAACTGTAGGTTTGCACTCCTTTACTTCTTCCTCCTTTTCTATATGGAAAAAATTCAATTTCCTTTCCCTGTTCAAAACCAGCCCTCCCCCATTTTCCTTTCTTTTCCTTCCCCTACTCCTTTCACATCCTTTTCCCTTTTCCTTCTATTTTTCCTCCTCTCCCTCCCTCCCTCCTTTCCTCTCCTCTCCCATTCCTTTCCCTTTCACATTTTAAGTCAGCTGCCCAATCCTAAAAAAACCCAGAAGAAGACACATATACACATGCAGCAGGTTTGATATTTACCCAGGCAAAACAGTTCACAGGCCACACTGAATCCTCACATAGCAATTTGTGTACCGAATCGCATGGAAACTTAACTTTTTAGAGACCCAGAGAATCACAACTTACTCTCGCTGCTAAGATAACCAGGCTGACTTAACTGATAGACCTGAAAGAAGCTCAGGGCTGATGCTCCTGCTGCTATCTGCACTCAACAATATTCCAAGAATTCTGAGAGGTCCTTCTAAAGCAGGACATAAGTTGAGCTTAAGTTATAAAAGTTGGGCATAAGTTGCTAGCAAAAGATGGAGAGGAGGAACTACAGCAGAGAGCATGAAATAGGGAAGAAGAACTTCAGGAAGAGAAGAATAAAAAGAGAAAATACAGAATGAAATGCAGGGCAGTATTGACAAGAACCTTGGCCAGGCCTTTTTCACCTGTTGAAATTGTTACCTATAAACTGACACAGTTCGAACTCTATGCCCAAATTCTCTGGACATGGGGAGTATGGAGGACATGGTGGCATTTGGGCACTTAGCAGTGGGCCAGGTATATATTCTTGACTTTTTTTATTATTTGTGCAGGGTACCTATGGTGCAACCTTCTTTCTCCATTTTGCATATCTATTTCCTCACATAATTTTCAAGAGCCTGACAGATGGGGCTAAAAGACTCCTTCCTGAAGTGGCTTGCCTCAAAATTAAACTTACTCCTGGAGCTTACTTATGGATCAGTATGCATCTTGCAGGACTGAATCTGCTCTAACTCCCATCCTTACAAGACCACCTCATCCTCAGATTTTATCTTTCTAAGAACAAAGAAGCAACAGCTAGAATTTCTGTGAAACAAAACCAGATTTCCAAGCTAGGGGGAAGGGAAGGAAAAAAAAAAAAAAAAAAAAAAACACACCAACAACAACAAAAAAACTGTATTATGCTGAAATTCAATAGAAAGGGAAATCACTAAGAGTCTTAAAGCGATGTTTTTCACCATGTACCACAAGTTAAACCTACAACAACTTTTAGACAAGCAGATGGCTTCCCATTTCCTTGGAAAGGTGAAGTTTTTAGAAGTTTTGTTTACAAATTTACAGAGCCAAGTTTTACATGAAAAAAAAGTTAACCTGCAATTCTATTTTCTGCTTGATACACTGCTAACCTGAAGCCACCAACACAATCCTACAAAATTCAGGCAGCTGGATCTTAGGATGAACCCCTGTTATGCAGTTACTGGTAGAACTTGTGGCCTATGTTCTTTTGCACACGTTCAAACCCTCCAGACTTCAAATGCCAACATATAATAACCTCAATACTCAAATATTCTAAGGCACGACCAAAAAAAGGTCACCTTTCTGCTTTCTTTTTTAACATATCTGGGAACAGTAATGGCATCTTAGTGACTTCACCCCATAAAACAAAGAGAAAACTTTTGCACTTAAATTTAAGATTCCGGAGGTTCCAATCCATGGCAAGATGCCAGGATGATGAAAATTTTGGGTTTTTTTGACCAGTACAGTAAAATTCACTTGTTATTAGAGATATTTATCCCGTGATGAAAGCAAATAAATCTTTCTAGGTTTTAAAGCTTCTCTTTCCCCAAAAAGAGGAAATTAATGTATGCATTCTCAGAAAGCTGTGCCTAAGGAAAACCAGTAAGATGCTTTTATTTTGACTGCTTTGACCAAGTAAGAATCACAGTTGCAGTTCACCCTTTTTACTCTAATACTGCTTCTGCTAAACAGCCATTTTTGCCTGCATCTTTATTAGGTTCCTACAGGGCTCAAAAAGGGAATGCTCAGCTCCCCATCACCATCCCTATCAACTGAGTTATGACAGCATATTTCCCTGAAGTACTTTGAGTGAAAATGGGCAAAACAGGAATATTTTGTGAAGTAAGGGGAGTTTTCCCTCGGTTTATTTCTTGCTGATTTTTCTCAGAAAGGAACTAAACCTTCCAAAAAATAGCTACATGCAGCCCCAAACTATCCCCTTACCTTTCCTAAGACAGTGAGGCATGGCTTAGGCTCCAACTCTGGCTGTTCCAATTTCACCACTCCTACCCAGCCATATTCATACAGGTCTTCCTCATCATTGCTGTTACACAGTCCAAGTGGATGCATCTGAAACAGAATCAGAAAGAAACCCTTAGCCAATCATTAGAATTCAAAAACATACACACATATAAATAAATAAATAATAAAAGTGTATTTGTTTTAAATTAAGGTACACCAGAAAACCTGAAATATAAGGCTGCATATAAGAAGAATTCCTTACATTTCTGAAGCACGCTCTGAGTACAAAATCTGCAATTTTATGTAAGCTGACTGTCATCTTGCTTATGAAAAGTCATTTAAGGCTAAGAACTAAATGTGATTTCAAGTCCTTTGCTCAGATATAAAATTCTTAACTGCAACAGTCACCTTGGTATTGCAAACCGTCTTTCCTTGCAAACCACCAGAAATAATATAAAATGTTTGGCAGAGTCCCTTATAAAAGCTTTACACATCATTAAGATCCAGATCCCATGTTTCAGAGCCATTATCACTTTTTTTTTTTAATAATTGCACAGTATTAACAGGCTGCCATCCTTTGAAACAAGGCTTTCATGTAAGCCAAAGTAAGATACAAGAAACTTCCTGCCATTGTGAAGCATTCTCTATTCTTTTCTGAACCCAAATGATGTGGGGAGTAATGCTATCATGAGGTAAGAAACTACAGTCTCCTTTCAGACATTTCTGTTTCTTACACTAGGCAATAATAAGTCTGTTTTAATTTCAGATATTTAATCTGTTCCTCCTCCTTCTAACACCTGGTGTAGTTACTCTCTAATTAGAGTAGCTGCTCTAATTTTATTATGGCAAGGAGCTTCCTACACATCATTTATCTTTTCCAAATTTGCTGTCGTTCCTTAGGATAACATCTTTGTGTATAGAGTGTCCTACATCTCACTTCTTATACTGTATACTGTCTTCTCCTTGTTGTATTTTTCCTTGGATTTTCACAGATCCTTGCCTGTTTCCCATGCTTTAACATATATTCAGAGGTCTTTGCAAAAAATAGTCTGTACTTCATCCAGTTTCATGCCTTTCCTTAAATCTCAACTTTATCAAACTAGCTGAAGAAAACCACAAACTGATACCAGCACTATGACAACTTTGCCTTCTGGTAGCTGATTATAACAGGAGGAGATTATACAGCTCAATAATTTACATATATATACCCCTCACTAATCCATGCAAAGTAGCACCATGTAATGGCCCCTAATCCTACCATCACTTCTGCATCACCAGCTTGTCGTTTTGTCCTTTTCTCCTTTTCTCCCATGTCTTGTACCCTGACTTCCATTTTGCAAGTGATACAATACATGGAGTGCTATTTACATTATCTTGTGGGGCCCTAACTTTCTGAATAACCTGGGTGATTACTGTAAAATATGGGAAACATGACGGTAAAACTGACACAACACAGGGATTTTCCTACCACTCATTATATTTCAAGATCCATCACCAACCCATTCCAAGAAAAAAAAAAAAAACAAGTCACACTGTACTAGGTAGACTCTTAATTCAGCATTTCTCTTTTTAAATTTTTTTTTAAATGAGTTACTAAGCACACTGCTCAGCTGTCTACCATCTCACATGGATGAGCAATTTAACTTAGTGCTAAAAGCTTGGGGGAAGTCCTATCACTGGAAGATGAAGATGAACCACTCCATAAACTCAGTATCTGATGGATAAACTCTTCAGCACAGACATAAAAACAGAGGATGGAGTCAGGCAGAGCGCTCTCTCCTAAACTGCCAGGGCAGATACAGCAACATAATTAACTCCTCAAAGAGTCCATGAGATCCTTTAAGCAAACACAAAGCTTTAATTGATATGAAGTATCTAAAGAAACAGAACCATTTCCTTGATGTAATTCCCTTGATGCAGGGTGTATCAATTGAGCTTTGAAACCATAACCCATATCTAAGAAGTTTCTAGCTCAAAATCCTTGAAATATGCTGGGGCACTTTGCACATGCCTAAAAGGGTAAAACTGAAACCACGACTCAGGTGCTTTTATCCAAGGTTACAACATTGCTGAGAATCTAAAATAACTTTATAAAGAGCAGCACCAATTTTATGTGGGTTAGTGTTACAGGGCAGACAAACATTAAACCAACAGATGAAGAATACTTTGCTCTGTAACTCTATCACCTAAAAGATCCTGATGATTAGAAGAAAACTTTCACCCTTTTTTTATGTCTGCCAGGATAAGGCATTACAGTATTACAAAATGCCATATGAACAGCTCTGGATCTTTCTATATACTGTCTTGTGTATAGAAAAGCTTTGGTCTTCTTTTCCCAACCACAGAATAAACAACAGCTCTACCTACTTTAGTCTAGAGAAAAAGAACTAAAGAACGTAGAAGGTCAAAAGGAACAGAAAAATCTTTCCACTGCCCCTTTCCTCCAGAATACTGTTAATTTGTAACAGCTTCCAAGTGTGAATGACCCTCTGGATCAGGCTCACCAAGCACACTCTGCAGTTATGTCCCTGGAAATCAGGATAAACCTGAAGCTGAAAGAGCTTCTCTTCCTTTTATAAACATGTATTAAAGACAGAGAAAAAAAAAATGCCCCAGAATCAGCACCAAGGCCAGTAAGACATGGGCTTCAATGACAGAAACTTTCTGTCCAGCAAAGCACTCCACCACTCCAAGCCACAAGTAGTTGGTAGATTCTGCTTGGATAACACAAGCTTACATTGTAGTGATCTCTGTAGATCGTGACAGATAAAATATACTGTTATTTTCCAAAGCAGGGATATCAACTAAAAGTGCAACATGAGCACGTGAATTTAAGAATTCAAGCCTGAAACACTGGTGTTACTCCTGATTAGGTGCCCACATGGACTGAAACACCATTCACTGGGGCTGATGGTGCTTTTGACAGGACTCATCCAGTGCAAGTGTCTGTCATGTTCTCATACAAGTCACAATACAAGTGAATTAATCACAGAACACAAAAAAGTAAGGCTCAATGAAAATATCTATCAGGCCCAGGGAGGATCCAGGGTGTTTCTCAACCACAGACATGTTTTACTTTAAACACTAAACAAAAGAGATGATGGGCAACCTACAGTGGCAACAATAAAACTAATTATTTTCTGTGATGTGGAAAACTACCAGTAGTTTCAAACTGTCACAGCAAAAAGCAAATTCAAAACACTACAGTGCATGAGCCTCTAAAAAGGAGCAGAACTATTCAGTCATTTTGTGAAGACTTGAACTCTTTATTGCTGCAACAACAGACACTCCATATAGCTTTCCCACCTGGAATGCACTTGGCATGGATTCATCTCTCTCCACATGAATTCACATTCCTTCACTAGAAAGGCTTTTGAAATAAAATTTATGAGGTTTTGCAGTGCTCAAAAGAAAACATAAAAAACGAGTCAACCTGAATAGGAACTGTATCATCAGGGAAAGCTTTCTCCTAAACCAGGTCTAGCCTCTGGTAACTGAAAGGAAGAGAGTTCCTTTCCTGGCTTACCCAGGTGTATGGAAGCAGGGCCTGATAACTCAGTTCAGACTTCACATACTTTTGGTTACCCAACCCTCAGTGTCCTGCCACCACTTCCAAGCTCTAGGTCTTGTTTCCTTTCTCCAATCCCATTTCCCAGGGAAGCCTCTTCTAAAGGAAGGATCCAAAGTCTGAAGTGTACCAAGGCTCAAGTGAAATTAGGCAACCAAACAATGTGAGTGTTTTACAGGGAGCAGAAAAACCTTTAGTACACTTCTGCTGGCACTTCTGTAGTAAGCATCTCCCTTGTCAAACCAGCCTTAATAAACACAGAAAGTGGACTGAGAGTATATTCTTTTTTTCAAAATGCAGTAAGTTACCAAACAGATTTTGAACAAATAACAATAACTTAATTCACCAAAAAGTACTAGAGGATGCAGAGCGTCTGATTCAGAGACAGTCCAGTACTGTGGTGCTAGACTCACCAGAAGTTGGATGGAATAGAGGTATGGAAAAAGGGGCACACTCACCAATATAGAAATATTCCTTGGAGATGCAGAGAATTAGGAAACCAATAGGAGCACAAACTGGCAAGAATGTCAAGACTAACTAGTGTATCAACAGCAAGAAGAACTGGAAACAATAAATGTCTGCCATTGAATGGAGTTGGCACAAAGCAGTAACAAAGCAAGCAACCAACAGCTGTAAGGAGGGTCGAGGTAGGAATTATCCACGCAAACCAGGCATAGAGGTGTCCAAGGAATATGAGAGGATGCCTCCAGGTGTCTTATTAGAGCTGGCCACGATAATTTAGTGCCAAACTCTATTATTTTTCACAGATCATGGAGACTGGGGGAAGGCCTCTGATGCCAGGAAAAGAATGCCACACTCAACTGCAAAATGCAAGAAGTCAGATCTGGGGAAACTCCAGTGAATTTTTAAAGAACTGAAGAGTAAGGGGTTTTTTTTTAAAGTGAGGCATTACAATTGTTTCTGCAGCCTCATAATAAAACATGAGATTTCTTTATGCTGGCTGCAGCTGGAACACAGGAGTCTTTTTAGAAAAGGTGAAAGCCAGAAGCATTTCCCCATCACTCTGCAGCTTTGCCATGCAGAGGAGAATGTTTATTCCCCAGCACAAGCATTAAACTCCATTAAAATATGGCTTCTTTTCCCTTTCAGGCATATTTTTTTTTCTGTTTTAAAGAAGTACATCCTGCAAAAAACCAAACTGCCACAAAATGTAACATTATAGGACCTGAGCATTTCAGCAGTGAGCTTTTCTTGGCTATCAGTTGTGACCATACCATCCAAGCCAGTGGTCAGCATTGAACCCACAAGTGGCTCCCACTAAACTTTCTCTATATCAAGAGCATCAGGCATTCCTGAAATCCTCTCACTGTCCACTTACTCCAGGAAGTGTGCCAAAAGGCATGATGAGAAATCCAGCCTATGCTGTAATTGAATGCAAAACCAGAGACACTCAGATGAACACATCCACCATGCAGAAGAGACCAGGCAAATTCTACAATGCAGACTGGCCAGTACTACACAAAGTCCACCAGGTCCTGTGAAAAGCAGCAGTAAGTTTTGAAGAGCAGCCAAAGGAGGTTTTTTTAACTAGGGAACCAGATCTTAGCGCTGATCTAGTTCATCAGCAAACTCAATTCACCTGTGCCATGATCCAGCTTCAAATCCCTCAGGAGAGGAGGAGAACTGCCTGAAAGACATGCCTGGCAGCAGCAGCATGCTCCCAGGCTAGGACTGTCCTAGCTCAGACACACTACAGATAGCCACAGTATGTGCACAGTAACAGACATTTACAAATCAAAACTCGGCACGTTTAGATGTGCAAATTTGCACCAGGTTTGCTGCACGTGCAGGGATTGTGCTGCCCAAGTTATGCAGCTGGGCAATCTATTGCAGCAAAGCAGCTGGACACTAATTATTTCAAACACCTTGCAAAAGAAGCCCCTGGTCCATTCGAACAGAAAACTGGCCTGTCCCTTCCTTTAAAGCACCTCAAAAAGCAAAACTCCCGTGAAAAGAATGTACATACTGTGGATGCACAATTTGAAGGAAGTTTTCTTCTCTCAGGAATTTAAGGGCTTTGATTACACCGAGTTCTCCTACCATAGTATTGACAGACCAAAGGAGAACAAAGTCATGTTCATAATTGTGGCTTTTTTCCCCCCGCTCTTTAAATTGGTGGAAAGATGCTAGCAAAAAGTGCAGGCATAATGCCACTAAGGATGGGAGAAACTAGAGAGAAAATCTGGAATAAAATGATACCTTCATAAATTACTTTTAGCAGAAGAAGGCTAGTAGCTACATGATAAAACAAGAGTTTTGGCTCTGTAAGGACAGACCTCCAAAACACATTAATTACCAAAACTTTAGACATAACCATACTGGCTGGGAAAAGTAGGATTATCTTACAACTCATGAAAAACTGCATTTGTCTCATAGGCCTCAAGTGGGGACTTATAACTGAAAATATTAGGTCACTGCTATGTAATCTCCTTGGCTTAAGTTAAAGGCCTGATATGGAGTTATCAATACTTCACAACTACGTTTCCTAGCAGAAAATGGAGTAGGAAGTATGAAGACACCCTGATAAAGACTGTACAACATAATGGGATTTGTTCAACCTTAGGGAGTGTTTGGGGCCCTGAAAGAATGAATACAACCATTCAACAACAACAACAAAACCCAAACAAACAACAACAAAAACAAACCCAAACAAACAACACTAAACCCCAAACAAACAAACTACCAAAACCCAATTGACTGAAGATGTTCATATAAGGAACCCTAAAAGAAATTTCCCTTTGCATTCCCTTGCCAAAAGCACACAAGCTGCACACTCAGAAAATTTGGCTGCGATGAAAATTTCAAGACTGTTAGGAGGGAATCAGAAGACAACACACACACACGCACGTACCAGAGAAGGTAGTATTTTATTTTACAAAAGCATATAGGTCTGAAAAGTGTCAGAATTATTTATTTGCCGATTGTATTTTAGCAAGGGAGTTTAACAGATTGGCAGACCTGATGCTGACCCAAAATTTTACAGTACTGTAAGACTCCAGACCGGTAGTGACTATTCTTTGTATGAGCACACTGATTTGAGATGTCCAAACTCACTACAGTTCATTTTTCTGACACCTGAACTGGTCTAGATCCTGACTTTCCAGGCAGTCCTTGATGTAGTAAGAGCTGACTTGCTTCTTTCCCCAGAGCCCTCTAGGATTTCTGACAAGAGAAGATATTATTTTATGTATTTTGCAATAAGCTACTAACAAGCAGAGCTGGTTTGCTTGCATTCAGGTTTGTGGGGAACCTTGCTAGACAAACAGGGAAGGGTAAGGAAGGAGAGAAAGAGAAGTTAAAAATAACACAAATTATTTCTGAGGCATCCTTTGTGTTAGAAAGTGAAGATCCAATTAAACAGCAGTACAAGGATATACTAATTACATCTGGAGATCATAGATACCCCCCCCATCCTATTCTTCTAATTTGGAGTGGAATGCTGCACTGGAGGCATTCCAGCTGCATACACAGGTACATCAGATTATTTTCTTCATGTCTGCTGCAAAATACCCTCAAACATATATTACTCCTGCCTTTATTCATCAATACTCCACATCAACATCAACTACCATTTTGCTCTCCTTGCCACACTTTGATGATGAAATGGAGATGGTAAAATTTGTAAAAGTGTGTAAACACTGTTACTTACAATGCTCTGTCCTAAATAACCCCACCTGTTCACCCCTCACTGTAGTGAACATTGGATGTGTATTCCTGTGCTTTGTTTGATCCCCTACAATACCATACATCTTACCCTACAGCTCCTGTCCCTATAGGACTCTCATGAAGGATATTCCCAGGTATTTAGCAAAGTCTCATTGTTTGGATTTGTGAAACTAGTCAGTGTCCAAGCAAAACGTGACCCAGCCACAGAGCTCTAGCGCATCCCTCTCCATTTCACACCACAGCCTTCCTTAACAAGGTGATTATATCGTCCTGTCTCCAAGAGGAAGCATTCACTGGGGCGAGAGGGAGGGAAGAGGAACAGAGAACATGCACACAGAGAAAGGCTGCACTATAACTAAGAACAATATTGTACCTAAAAAGAGGGATGGGGGAAGGGAACAAGTGTGAGTAGATTGTTACAGAAGAACGCAAAGTCCTTACCACAATACTAATCAAACTTCCTTTGTGCTATATACACATGCCAAGCAGGAACTCTGTATTTCTGCCAGAAACCATTCTCCATATGCATGACATTTTATCTATATAGAGAGGTAAAAGCCACAGAGGAAGGGGGGGAAAAAAAAAAAAAAAGGTGAGAACGCAGAAAGAAATGAGGCTTAAAATGCACAACACTCCATTCCATCCCCCTTCCCCTCTCGCCAACCTCTCATCTATAATCCAACACAAGAGAGACAACAGGCAAACAGCAAGAGGTCATCTTCAAAGGGCTGGTTGCCAAGGGAGGCCAGTGGAAAGAGCGAAGGCATGTCCTCATCAAAGTCCAGCAGCTGTGGGAGAGCCACAGAGGTGCAGCTTCCCCTGGGGCTGCAGTGAAATTCAGAGATGGAGGATAAAGCTGGAGCTGGCAACATAAAGTGGGGCAGCTTTGCACTTTGCTTCAGGGGAAGCACAAAAGAGAAGGGTTAGGATATTTTAATCCTTCTCTCCACCCATTTTTGCACTGCTGTTTAAACTCATCAAGATACGTCGTGTAGAATATGCTGCAGGAGGCAGAAGGCAGCAGCAAGGATCAGATTTCTACTCAGTTCAAAATTAAAACTTTTTCTCAGTGACTATGCTCAGAAGAGGGAAGGGTACAGCAGATAATGCACATCCAGCTGTAGTTTCATTACTTCTCACAGAAAACACAAATACATCTTCACAGTCAGAGCCTGGGAGACAGTCACACAATAAACACTGCCAGCAAACACTAGCCAACAAAATGTGTGCTATTTTTCTAGGAGAAACTGTGGAATAATAAATAACAGACTCCTAGATACCTGCAATATTTGCATAAAAATTAGAAGCCAACATAAGAGCAATCCCAGACTCTGCTTTTTAGAATTATCATCACTTTTTGAGGCATTTTTATTAAATATGCACATGATGACCAAATGCAAAAATTAAGCCCGGAGTCCTCAAATACAGGAAAAGCGGCGCAAATGCAAGCAGTGAAATCTAACAGATTAAGTAAAACCTGAATGCAAAGAGGAATCAAAATTGCTCTATTGTGAACACAAAAACCATCAAGAAATAATTAGAATTTTAACTTTGTAGCTCTCAAAAGCTAGGCGCTACTCAATTTTAGAAAACTGTCAACTTTCCCTGATAGAACCACGACATTGTTATTTTTTTTTCTCTGAAGTGCCTTAATTAGCCGACAGAGCTTAAAAATACAGTCGTTGAATTATCAAGCAATGGTAGGACAGAAATAATGTCATTATATTTACCTCCCACGTCATGCCCAGTATCTTCCCCAAAACAGACAAAGAAGGGAAGCAGCTGGCATCTGCTAAGGATGAACAGACACACTTCTTGAGCGTGTGTTTTGGAGCATGAAGTTTCAGTTGCTGTCAGCACAGTGGCAGCTTGAGTGCTAATTCAAACGGCACCAAAGCAACGGGGTTTGAACAAATCCTCTGGGTTGCAACACAAAAAAGCCGTCAGCAAAAAAAGGTTTTAATATTTAGAAAACTCTTGATCATTACCTTGACTGCAAATCAGTCTGGAAGTACCATTAGGGAAGGAAGAGACAGATCAGCGATACAGTCAGCTTTAGTCAGCATGAAAAAAGTTTTTCAAGGCTGAAATGTAATAGTTCATAGCCTAAAGATGTACTCTGTTTCTCAGTATGTGAACTGATCTTTGAATATTTACATACACACTCTTTCAAGAACCTATGAACCATACAATCTCTGGCCAATAGAAAAGTTCCTTCAGCCTGTGCTGCACAAGATGCTCTTCAAACTTTTTGAATATGATGAAAATTGAACAGCCTAAAACAGAACGTTGATTTTGTGTCTTTCAGAGTGATGTGATGTGATGGAGACAAACAAACCACCATCTCTGAGACTGTGCCTTAGAGATGCACTCGCAGCTCAGTGGTGGCATTCCAATTTCTCGGTTTCCAGAGCTCGCAGCACACCCTGAGGCACAGGCCCAGCAGAGGTGGGATTCCAGCACTGTCCAGACGAGACTTTCCAGCACCCCCTCTTCTCCACACTCTCCCCAGTTGCTCCTCCCACACTGCATTATTTCTAAGGAATTGTATTTATTCCTGTTTTGATATGAAAGTACCTGTGCTGCATACTCTGGTCAGTCTTTCCTCACTCCTCTGCCATAAATCACACAGTTCTGACCCAGACTAATGGAAATCCCTTCACACATCTCTCTTAGGACATCAGAGGAAGAAAAATATTGGAATCAGCTACGGGTATTATGACTTTTCATTACTTCTTTGTTATGCTGCTATTAGTTAAAGACTATTTTGGACACTTCCCCTTACTTCTTACTTTTGCATAGATTTCTCTAAAGCTTAACCTTTAAGATTTCAAAATTTATAAATAGTTGAGGATAACTATCATATTCTTGTGTTAAATTTTGTCATAAATTACAAAGCAGTCTCCTGCTCTCTACATTTAACTGTAGCTTACACCAAAAAAATGTTCCAAGAAAATCCCTGTGACAGTTTACAGTCTGAAGGTAGTGTTCAGCTTAAATTGTTTTTCAAAGTTTGCCTTTTGGTCAGATTCTTGTTAACCTTTTATAAGCCACTCTGGACCAATATACAAACCAGTAAAGTTTACAGAAGTTCTGCTTCCAACTCCAGCTGTCACATGCCTTCTAATATCCTTGTTTCCTCACTATGTGCTCCAACTTTCCTCTCCAAAATTTATCATTTGACCTTCCTTTCATCTGATAACCTAGATTACTTCAATGGGCTTGTACTCAACTTACAGCTTCTGCCCACATGAAAACATTTTAGGGTGCTAGGTAACTTTTAGAGGGAAAGGACCCAAAAGGGAAAGCAGAGGTCTCCAAATAGATACTGTTTGCTTCCAAAGTGTCTCCTCCTTCAGCACCAAGTTCCCAAGAAATTAACTTCCACAACGCCCTTCACGCTCTGCACCTGCTTCGCACATTTTCTGGCAAAACCCAAACATCACACCTAGTTTTATGTGCAATTCTTTGTCAGCTCCAATCAGCACAACCTCTCTGGCCTATGTACTGTGGAAATACAGGTGAAGTCAAAGTCTCTGCTGCAACTACACAAGATGAGGCTCTAGAACAGGATGCACGCAACAGAATATGATCTCCTTTACTGGAAGATGAGATGCCCCAGCCCAGAGAGGAACTGAGTACTTTAAAAGAAGTACAGGCCAGTAAATCAGGTGCCAAGAGTTGTTTCTGAAAATATATTAAGGTTTAACACTTGGGTTTTTCCATAACAGAAAAACACCCGCTGCGCCGGGTTCTCCATGTCAGCTAAAGCAACGAGCAACGCGCTGTTCCCACACTTTCTCTTACAAGAATTCAGCGCATATTGCAATCTTTCACGTTACCAGACAGAAAGCTCTCAAATCCAC
This sequence comes from Hirundo rustica, assembly GCF_015227805.2. Lineage (NCBI taxonomy): Eukaryota > Metazoa > Chordata > Aves > Passeriformes > Hirundinidae > Hirundo > Hirundo rustica. The sequence continues at coordinate 5,405,999 of NC_053466.1, read as the reverse complement.
TGGGGAAAAATCGCCCTTCTTAAAAACTACCACCTGATGGCAGCCTGTGGCTTCGGTCCTATTGTTCCAAGTGGCAACTGGCAACCATTTTGAGTGAGATTAGCTCTGCCCTGAGTCACCACTGAAGAATGCTCCGTGTAGTAGAGAGAATGACTCGAAAATAAAAAGCTGTGCTTAATTCTAAGGTAGCACATTGCTGAACGAGTCCCTGCGAACGTTCCCGTTTCACACGCTGGGAAGTTCATCCTCCCTCTCTTCAGCCCTAATTTGTTTTATTTTGCACAGGAAATAATCAAGTTAAATGTAACACAGGCTCCGCAACTCAGTCCAGTGCACAATTCATAACACTTGGTCAGATCAAAAGCTGACTTGATGGCCATTTTAACTTGCTGCTCACAGCACAACTTTGACATCTTGAACCAGAATCAGAACTATTCTGCACTCAGCTAATTATCGCTTCTTTGCTCTTTTTCATTTATCAAAGGCACTTGCAGGAACTTAGCACTTGGTGCCTGAAGGATTCAATTTAATGTTATTTAAAGTCAAACGAACAATAATGGAAGTTTCTGGAATTCTGGAGGCCTGATGCACCGCCTTTTCATTACAAGGAACTTATTCCTGATCTAAGAGCAAAATTCAATTCCACTTCGAATAAAAAAATACAAAAGTGTACTTTTTTACAGAACAGTAAACCAAAACAGGTTTTCTCAGCTTTTTCTGAGAAATATTAATATACGTACTTATCATATTACACCACCCTATATATGGGTGGAAAAAAAAACCAGGTACCAGAAGTCTCTAAAGTTAATTTTTTTTTACCATAATTAAAATCATGAGCCCAATTCAGCCTTAAATTTCAGATGCTTGTGCTGTACTTCAGGATACATCAAAAGTTCTTCCTCCTTTTCATCTCCTTCCAGACGATTCCTCCTTCATATGGTCACTAATCTATCGCCTCATTTCTCCTCTCTTCCAGACCAGCCCTTCACTGCTTTGCTCCCACCCAATGCTGCCCTCTCTTTTCTCATCCAGCTCCTCCAGCCCTGGCATATGACCCATGCCAATAAGTCCAGTAAAGCCTTTTGGCTTGGGTTTAGTGCTGGGTGCCTTCTGCTGGCACATCTCCACACTGAGGTATGCCTCACTGATTGGGAAATTCAAACTGCGCTCCAAAAAACACAGCAGTGTGGGGTGAATGAGTGCTGTCTGCAGGACATTCCCCTCGCATGTCAGAAAGTTTGGACAGTGCAGTGAATGAGGTAAGATACCATGAGAAAAGAAAATACAGAGTTGTGGTTAAAGCAGCCTGAGTGCTTCCCAACAGACGGGATTGCTTCCTCTGCCACAGGATTCCTATGCAATGTCGGGCAAGTCAAAAACAGCCATGCAGGGTGTGACCAAAAATCCAACCAGCACAGTATCCCATCTCCAGCAGTTGCTAACTGCAGAAATTCAGAGAATATTGAAAAGCAGGAAAAATATGGAATTATTATGTTTTAGATGCAGCCTCTTAATTATGGCAGTGATTTGAAACTTCCAGAGCTGAGACTTCACCCAGAATACTGTGTTTAATGCACCTATGTTCAATGTTTTTACCTAATTCCCTTGGAATGACATATATACTCATGGCTTTTACACCATCCTACAGCAAGAAACACAACGTACTGTTTTTAAAATGTACTTTCTTTTGCTTGACTGTAAAGCTGTTTAGTGAATTTCAATAAGAACACTTTCAAAATCCTCCTATTACAAGGAGTAACCAATAATTGTTCCTTAATCACTGTCTCAACATCAGACTTTACTCAAGTCTCTTGTCAACAACCTTCCAAGCTGATAAAACTCAGGTATTTTTCAGTGACTGCTGCTCTGTTACATGACCCAGCTGATCCACAGTTTGTGATCTGCCTGCTCCTTTATCTGGTCTCCCCTTCCAGTTTTGATGCACTGCATGCAGCATTCAAGCTCTTGGAGCCCAGTGGTGCTCACCAAGTCTTCTACTTGGCTCTCTGATAATTTGCTCTTCTTACCTTTCCTACTAATTGCAAAATCCCATGAAATTTTCAGTGTAAGGATAAGGTTTTCAGAATACACTTTATTCTTAAGAAGGAAAGGGAATCTTAGCCACAATTTTGAGAAGCTTTTTATGATGCTTCTTTGTTCTTCCTGGTGCATGCCTGCAGCTTGTATTACAATTAACCAAGATCAGCACTGATAACCTGCTGTACACAGAGATGTGACTTGGGAGAATTCCTTTAACCAAGGTCTGTAAAAGGCACATTCAAGCAGATATAAACAAAGGGAACCATCTACTGAAACGTGACAGAGGCAAAAATAAAAACAAAGTGAATGGAATCTGTGCTGAATCATAAAAATAAACAGGAAAGGCTAGGCACTGTGGAAGAAACAACCAAACTCACATGCACATCTTTGTCCTCCACTGCTGGGGAGCCACTAGTTTTGTCTGCAGTATTTAAATAACACTGAACTGGTGTTCATTTTTAAAAATGCATATAAGAGTCCATTCCATCAGGCATTTTGAGAATAGTTTATCTATCTATAGAACGCTAATATACAGCACAATCACCAAAGGCCACATGAGAAAAACATCTGTGCTGGAAAAGCCATGGTTAGGTTACTTCACTGACTGGCAGGTAGCTAACAGTACAGCAAAGTATTTACCATGAGTCTTGAAACAGTCATTCTAGCTCAAGAAATCATAACCCCCCCTGAAAAATACAGCCATTCATGTAAACTTCTCTTTGTATGATGAGGCCACAGACAGAATTACTCTATTTATACCTGTAATACTGTTGTGCTCTATAAAAAGTTAGCACATTTTCTCCTAGATTAATAACCTTTTCCAGTTTCTTACACAAAAGAAAATCTGAATGAACAAATCAGACATTGTAGCTGACAGTGCTACAGCTCTGTTCCTATATATACTCCCTCAGGCTGGAATCTGAGTAAAACCTGTTCATGATCAAACTCATCTGCTCACTATCATCATCAGCTTCCTGTTCATTCATCAGTATATGAATGGTTACAATAGGGCCATCAAGACAAAAGATGGCTTCAGAGGGAATGTCTAACAGAGGAAGAAGTTACATCAGCCTGACGCTCCTTTGTTCACAAAGCTCTGACCATTAATAGCAGCTAAAGACAAGGCAGCTGCTGCACAGAATTAGGAAGAGACAGAAAGAACAATTACTTCCTGGCAACGTTTTTTTCCCCCTGCAGCTCCAAAAAAACCAACAAAAAAAAAACCCTCTACAGAATTCACACTGAACAGTAAGAGAATGAGAAAAATTCTGGAGATTTAGTTGTCTTCCCTCCAATCTTGTTAGTGAGTAATTGAAGTAGGTACCTGTCAGACATGGCAATAAAACTGCGGTTCTACACCTCCTGCCCTACATGCAGCAACATGGACTCTTCAAAAACAAGTACAATGTCACAGCGTGCAGCAACCCCCAAAACCAAAACAGATCTTCCCTGTGTGCTCTCAAATTTAGACAACACATGAAGTAATGGACTGGAAAAAAAAATATGAAAGAAAAACCCGTCAAGGGCTCTCCTGCAGAACTTGATCCTTATGGGAAGACCTAAGCCGCAAGCTGGCAGAGCCTGGGAGCATGTACGGCAGAATTCTCACCATATGCTTGCTCTAATCTTACATTCCTTCACAAATATCTGCTACTGGTCTCTGCCACAGTCACTGGAGCAGAGGAACTTTTCTGGTTAACTCAGCATGGCAGTTGTGTTAATTCCCTCGGTTGTAGGAATCAAGAGGCCACAGATAACCGCTGGCAGAAGTGGCTGCACAAACTCAGTGGAGCATACAGGAAATCCGCTAAAACCTCTTTTTCTTCATTCTGTTGTTCACTAGAGGCAAAGAATGGCGATGCCATACTGCCATACAATTTACCCTGTTCTATGGGAAGAGAAACCTCGGCTTTATTAACTGTCTTCTCCAACAGACTGAAGCAGTCTGTCCTTCACATATGTGGATGGCATTTCCTAAAAGAATATATTTTAAAGCAGAAAGCCATGGTAACTGCTAGGATTCCCATCCCAGAATTTTTCTTTAGCCTCTGTGTATGGTGAGGGGAAAGCGCCTGCAGCAGTAACACAAGTACATGTCAGAGCTCATCTCAAAGCTCTGTAAGATGTGCAAATTTCCTGGTGCCTGAAGGTTTGCTAAGCAGAAACCAAAATCAGAGTATTTTAAGTGTATTGAAGCACTTTCTATTAGTGTCAAGTATCAAATCACACACATCCATAGAAGCAGCATGGCATAAGAGAGATGCAGGAGGGTGAAGAAAAAAAGTTTTGACCAGCAACATTTAGAAATTTTCACATGAGGCAATACAAGAATGCCAGTATCATCCCACATACTCCACAACAAAGAGGATGAATCCCTTTTTCAGCAGGGACCTTACTGCTTGCCTTGTTAAGGTAATAAACTGATTCAGCAGACTACAAACGTAGCTTTGACCTCAGAAGAAGTCATTAAAGTTAACATTATAGGCAGCCACCTTTCCCTTATGATAGATATTCAAACTTCAGAGAACCACAATTTTGTGTACTAATCTGAACTGCACTGCAAATGGTCTCAGGCCTACAGGGGCAAGTCGTAGATTTTGCCAGCAGAATCAACCACTTTGATCTCTGGCATCCTGGGATACATTTTGGGACTGAGATAATCCCATTAGGTCTTTCTTCTAAAACAGTAAGTGAAAAATGGTAAAGCTGATTTCAACTTTTGGAGTCAACAGCTTCCCAAAGATTAGAGAGGGACAGGCTCTCCCTCCTATGGACCTCCAGCCTATACCAAGAGATGCATGCAGGCTTTGCTCACCATCTAAGCAGAAAAGCTTGCCCAGCCTGAGCTCCAAAGGTGTACAAACAATGCAACTACATTAACTGATAGGCATTGCCTTTCTGGTAGTACTTATTCAGGCTTTGAGTCATGTCTTCATGTAACTTTTGGCTATCAGACTGTGCTAGCTCAGGTCATTTGCCATACAACATACAGGCAGAGCTTTGGGTGCAAAAGCTGGATTAACACGTTCCATGTCACAATTCCACAAGGTTCCCTTTGATTTATAAAGGTGGGACTTTTATTAGCAAAATGGAGGTTCAGAAACATACTTCTGCAGCTGTAGCATATAAAGTGAGGTCTGTGACAGAAAAGATTGAAAACCCCCTCCACCCCTGCACATCTGTTCCAGAAAAGTCCCACCTCTTCTTCCCCCTTTCCACAGATAAAGGGGGAGAACAACTGTTTCTTTCCCATTCACAGCTTGTGCCTGAACAAGCCTGTGCCTCTTGACAATGGATCTGGTTTATCACTTCCCCTCCAACTCCACCTTGCCTGCACTTAACTTTTTTTCATACAAATCCCAGAATTTTTTAACAAGCATTCTCAAGAGAAAACAAAATAAGCTTCCATTTTAATAAGTACAGCAGCTTGAAAACAAGCATTCCTTCCTTTGCCATTTTCCTACTTCATTCCACATGGACACCACAAGGGAGAGAATACCACACACAGAAGCTGTGCAAAGTAAGAAAAACTGCAACTTTGCAGTCATTTCAAAATATTCGAGCTCCACGCTATTCATGAAAATGTTCTATATACTGAGGTATCCCTGCTCTATCTCTGTGGCACATGCTTCACCTCTCTAAACAAACAAGGACTGTCTTTGTGCCTTTGTTTAAATTAAGGGAAAAAAAAAAAAAAAACCCAACCTGTCTCACAGGCTGTGATTACATCAGCAAGAGCATTCTCCTTTTCTCTATCAATCCTCCCTTACTCAGGCTTTGAAGAGCCTCTGTGTGCTGCTGCCACTTCCTTTGATCTTTCTATTTTATGCCCCAGGGCCAGCCCTGATAATATCTGCTTTGCCTGCACAGTTTTGGAAAAGGCAGCAGCACCCATTCCTGTCCAAGAGCAGCTTTGTGAGCACACTGAAGCGGCATGTGCGCCCTGTGATCCCGGAGCAGCAGACGCACAAAACACACAGCCTGCACACACGCCACTGCAACAACATGTGGGCAGCCCGCCTGTGCCCTCTGCATTTCGCTCCTCTCAAAGAATGGATGACCGTGACAACTTAGGGTTAGTCTTTCAGCCAGGCAGAGGAACAGCAGAAACCCTAGAAGAAAATGCTGCTGCCTATTTTAGCAGCGTTCTTGACACTTTTTGTTGTTGTTGTTCAGAAAGGGGGAAAAAACAAACAAACAAAAAAAAGGCAGAGGTAGAAAGCTAAAGACTGAAAGGCAGAGCAGCAGGGAGAGAAACACAGAGATCCTACCAACAGCCAAGTGTCTGATTCTTAGATGAGTGAAGATGAAAGGATACTATCATGATTATTACTCCAGATAACTCTGATTTGAAATTTGGAGATCTGACTTGTCCCATTACCATCATAGTCTCTTCAACAGATATAGCCAGGTATTTTAATGTTACCCCTCATTACCTGATGGGGAAATTGCTTTTGATTGTCCCTTTAGTGGCATCATTAAAAGGAAATTTGTTTTCCTCAGTTTCACGTAATGGCATCTCCCCAAAAAATGCATGCAAATACTGACAAGAGATTATTAATCCAAGAGACAAAGCGTTGCCCTAGAAAAACAGGGAGCAACTTCAGTCTGTCTAGTTCCACTGCTGGTCCTGGCAGGAGCCACCACATGTATCAGACCCACTGTGCACCAGGTTTGCCCTCCAGAAGCAGCACCCAGCAGTGCCATGCACAGTTCTGCACACAGCAGAGGATGAACACAGCCTCCCACTGAACAGCACTATTAACCTACAGCTATTCACTATTAACCTATTTCTTACAAACATCATGTTTTAGTTTCCTCCACTTGGAGAAGGGCCACTGCTGTCATTCTCCTGTCACACTGAGAGCTCAGCTTGGCTAAGGTGTAACATCAAGCCTGAGATTTCACAGATTCTAGCCAACTTTGGAAAGCTCTTTCCAGACAAGAGTTTGACCTGCTTTACACCATTTAGCAGAGGTGAATCCTTCTCATCCCAGACAGCAGCAGGGTGCACTTCACTACCAGATCACATCAGAAGCACTCAAGGAACTTCCAATAGGATCCCTGTATCCCTCAAGCCTTTATGGGAAAAGGTATTTTTAATCTGTATTTCTTGCAATCTGTCCTAACCCAAAAATTTATAAGAACTAAACAGCACTTGAAAAATTTCAGAAAGAAAGCTTTCATGCTGAGACAGTGATGGCAGGGCTGAAAGAAACCTTCTCTGCCATCTCACACTGCAGTTGCAGGCAGCTGCCTGCTCCAAGCTAAGCCCACTGCAAACTGCTAGCTACAACCCCATTCCAGGTTTTACCCTCAGCCGCTCCTCCTAGTACTTCAAAGGAAAAGTATTTTTGTACAGCCCAGCAAGGAGTGTAAACTGTTCAGCTGCTTCCAAAGCTAGATTATTTAACTCTTGCGTACCCAATATCCCTGCCCTCAGCAAGGGATTTCTGTGTAAAGAAAAAAAATTCACCAGAAGCCTAAACATCAAGTCTGATGTGTTCATGACTTACAGGAATGTGACTAGTGGCATATCACTTTTCAGTTTTTTTCCTCCCTCTTGTTTTGGAGGCAAGAAAGAGGTCAGAAAAATTAGAATTCATAAAATCAATTTCTGAGTGCCACAGAATGACAGAATGGTTTAGCCTGGAAGGGAACTTAAAGCTCATCTCATTCCAATCCCCTGCCATGGTCGGGGCACCTTCCACCAGACCAGGTTGCTCCAACCTGGATGGGGCATCCACAGCTTCTCTGAGCAACCTGTGCCAGGGCCTCACCACCCTCAAAGTAAAGAATTTTTTCCTAATATCACACAGATACTTTCCATAACACATTATGAATTTGTTTAAGCAGCTAGAAGACATCATTCTCTTCAGTAATGTCAAGTCAGCTATAACTATCTAAATACCTTCTGAAGTCAGGCCAAAGGATCCCACAAATCCAGCAAACTCCACTAAACTAAATGCTTCCCTTGGCCTTCCACCCATTCTCACAGTAGTGTCAAGCTGGAGCACAGGCTTCCTAACAAATGAAACCTCAAATAAATCTTTGCAGAAAATACGAAAATAGTCTGGCTCTCTTTATGCTGAGAGACAACTATAAAGGTAGGCACTCTATATAGACTCTCAATATTCTGTTTTTAAACTAAAATTGGGACCAATTTAATTACTTTTGTTCCCAAGTTCCTCATGAAATTTGAGTTTTCACACTCAGCAGTTACTTCCCTACCACTTAGAGCACACCATGAGTGGGTCACTGCCCAGCACTCCCCTCCTGTTCCCTGGGGTCCCAATTTTGTTTCAGGCTCACAATTGTACACACTTATAACACACCTTCCACCAACACAGAGATGCAGGGAAAGGCACTCATCTTTCATCATTTACAGATGATGGGTGAACTTTGATCTCAAACGAGCCACTTCATTTTGTCTGACATCAGCATATATACTCAAGCATATGTACTTATATAATTCAATTACAGAATCTGCAAAAACCATTGGGATTTACTGTATCCAAGCTTCTTTTTGCTTGGTTATTAAACAACAGAGGTTGCCTACTAATTAAACACAAGACTCACTTACAGTGAGGCTGTCCATGCCATTTTTCTAATTATGCTTTTGTTCTATACTTTATTTTTTATATCACAGCTTGTCTGACTTGCAGTTGTACAAGGCTACACTCAAACTCAAGCTCCATCTTCTTTCCTAAGGCACATCTGTATTTAAAACACTCAAAACCCGGCAGATATGCCACAAAAACTTTTACCCAGATTACAACACAGGATAAGATATTCCTGCATTTTTAGTTTGGACATTTTAGTTCTGATTTTTTTTTTCCTCTCTCACACCTAGCTGCTACTTCAAATAACTGCACCTCTGTTACCAACACAAGAATGAAAGCTCAGATAGATTCAACTCCTCATTGCTTTGTCAAATGTTACCCTGTACCAGCAGCACCAGCATTAGTTTTGGTAATAAGGATTTGGGATTTGCTACAGTGCATAACTGTGTTCCCACATTGCCTTCTGTCTGGTGGCATTAAAACTTCTCTTTTCTTCTCCCTTCTTTTCAGCAGTCTCACTGATTTCAAGGTGGTCCCAAAGCTCGAGCACAGGACAGAATTACCATTAGTGAAGTCAGGGGTGCACATGTGGAAATAACACAAGCAGTGAAACTGGTGTGTTTGCATTAAACACACATACTTTGGGTGTGCAAGGCAAGGAAGTATAACCAAGTGCTTCTGCCTCAGACCTGATTTTGCAGAATGGAGGAACAGTCTGGAGTTCTTCTCCTTAAACTCCTAGGATTCTTTAACATCCAGCCCATGAGCTGCCTCTACCAACCTCTCTATGGTTTCAAAGTTAAAACCAGCCAGAACTGAAGAGATCCTGTAAAATTACGGCTTACTGCAAGCATTTAATGTGATAAAGCTGTTAATTTCATGATCATAGTTTTCTACAAGACTTACCTGTTACCACCTGTAAGAACTTATTTGAATGCAAGCTGAAAAGTTACCTATCAAATGATTCTGTACAAACCCGAAACGGGCTAGAAAGAATCCCCAGTATATATGGATCATATGATTGCCTGAATAGCTCCTTCATTGAATGTCTCTACAAAACATGGGTAAGCAACTCACACCAGAATACACAGAAATAACAGCCAGTTCTACATTATTCAGGTTTTTGAATTCCCACTCAATATATTCAATGTTCTAGCTGCTGCATTGCTTCACTAGTACTGGGTAATATTTGCAACAGCTGCATCACTCGCTCAGCAGCAGAACCTGACAAGTCAGCACAAACTCTACACATAGACAGGAGACCCAAAACTTCAATTCTTTTTTCCAAAGACTATGGAAACATCTTGGGCAAATCACAACAGCAGGCTTCCCAGACAGATAAACCAGAGAGAACTCAGCTGAGGTGCACCATGAAAACACAGCTGTGTAGCAAAATTTTGGTGCTGCAGTTGACAGCTACAAGGGAAAGTGTATCACAGAATTCCAATGTCATGTAGCAGTGCCTGTGGCTGAATGTCCAATAGGACACCCAGCTCCAAGTCAATTGTCATGCCCAGTCTTTCCTAGTGTTGAACTAGAAGACTGGACAGAATCCCAAATATTTTATAACCGATCACTATTACCTGGAAGCAGTATTAACTTTATACTAATATTTTTGCACAAGTGATTGCTGCAAGGGGATGTGTCGGGCCTGAAAGAGCCATTAAATCATATTTTGAAAGTTAAATGATTGTTCTAGTATTTAATTGAGGGGAAAAATGAAGACCTGCCTTTCTCATTTTCAGTCTAGAGACATCTTCAATCAATGAAGCAGCTTAAAATCTTACACTACAATTTCAGAAACTTGATTTGGCTTTGGGCAGGTAGGCTGGGGAAACGTGGTTGGCAAACACTTCTTAACACAAAATGTACTACAAAATGAAGTGGATGACAAATTTTCGGGATTCTGCTATATGGACTACAAAAGCAGTATATTACCTAATAGACTAGCACACTGATGCAACTATTCATGCATGACCCATCTTTTGGGCAATATTAGAGCAAAAAAAAAAAAAAAAAGTAAATCCCACTGGAACTTTGAGACGTGTCTGAATAGCCAGATCTTTTGGATCTGCTTATCTGCACTTTAATTCCCTCTGCCAGATCCCTAACTTTGACCCTAAGAAGGGCACCGAACTGATTTCCAAAGCACTGCTAATTAGCTTTATTCAAGAAAGGTAAGGCCTCTTGAGACAAAAAATACCAATCCTAGTTTCTCTGCCTGCAACCCATCTGTAAGTAATTTCATCATGAAATATCAGAACATGACAGAAATAGTGCCACCTATAAAATTGTCCTGAAGGATAACCATGACTCAAGCACTAGCGATTATTTTAACAGACTCTGCAGGGCTGGGTTGGGAATTCCAAGATTCTGCACCACCTTGGCATTTCCCTTCAGTGTCCTTTGAGACCTGATCCATGTCAAGGGACCAGAGATAAGACATATTAAAAATAACACTTAAGGAGCATCACATATAAGAAATTCTCTTTTTCCTAATTTAATTCTCTTTTACTGCACATTTGTGACTAGATATAACAAAGAGCTTTGATCAAATACCTCCAGCTGTAGGACTAAAGCAATCACATTTCAAAACAAACCAAAGCTTCCTTTTCTAACCTCAAAGACAGATGAGAAGAGAAATACAACTACACTAAGATTAACTCTGAAGTAGAGGTTATTATAATTTTTTCCTGTCTTATTATAGAAGAATGGGATTGAAACATCAGAATCATGAACTTTTATTAATTCTCTTGCAAATCATTTTCACCTTGAAGTTCAGAAACAGTTGTGTGTTTCCCTGGTAACGTCCTGAGAATTCAAACAGGAACTAAAAGGAATCAGAAAGTGAGAATTCAAAGGCAAGGAAAAGGAACCAGGAAAGAAATCAGAGGTGAAACCTAATTTTTGTCTCCCTTGCTCACCCATCCAGATTTAACATCAGTCACTGCGTGCCCAGCAGCGCTCCTGGAACCATCCTGCCAGCCCCAGAAACAATCTCAGGCTTTGAGCAGCACCAGAGCCCTTCCAGAAAGCTGCTCCCCACCCACCCCAGAGAGCAACAACGTGGGCTTGGAAAAGCAACCTGCAGGACAGCAGGGGAGAATTACTGCTCTGCCAGGATTAGCTGCCAAATTTTAAACACTGTGAATGAAGTTTATTCACCCACTGAATAATCTAGTACCTGCCTGAGTACTAGAAATACGATCCTAGAGTCTTGTCAGAGATCAATTCCCCACCAGCTAATGAGAGACAGGAACAGGCCAACATCAGAAAATGTAAGCACTTTCCTAAAACATACGTGATTCCAAAGCATTTTTTTCTAGCATTTCAGTTAGGCAGCATATGCTCACCTGTTGCAAAGCAGAGCATATGTTTTGTTCTAACCCATTTTGTTCCTCCTTCCAATAATTCGCTTCATTCACTGTTAGCAGTCATCCCTCAGCATCTGCAAGGACATTTCATTGACGGGTTTCTAAAGGGACAGTAAAAAAAAAAAAAAACCAAAAAACCACCCAAACCAAAAAACACAGGTACCCATAAAGTCCCAGTCAAACAGCACATTCTTAATTGCTTTCAAGATTACTACATACTTGTAAAGGTATTCTGTATCCTTAGGTTGTAAGCTGAAGGAAAAGCACTGAAAATGCCTGCAATTACTCTAAAAATATATATTTTTAATGTAAGTTGACTTATCTCTAAATAGATATTAGGGGTTTTTTTTAAAAATATATATTCTTCTAGCAGCTGTCTCAGCTTGAAAAGGTAAATAAAACCAAATCCTTCTCCCAGAGGTACAGTTTGCAATGTTAATTCCATATAACATGAACAGCAAAAACCTGTGAGTTCACATGGAAATTCTCTTTCAGACAAAGAAATGCTATTCTGTGCTGAGAAACTGAGCCCTGCAGTTGGGCATGGATATGCCACATTATCATAGTGATACAAAGATTAAATTCCTCTATCATACAGTTCATGAACCATTCCTTAAAGCAGAGTAGCCATAACCACCATGCCCCTAAAGGCAGAGAAAGTGCAGAGGATATTTTCCAGCTGGGCAGTGTTTACAGTCTGCTATACCCCAGCAACTGCTTTAGGATGGCATTCCTCTAAGGCTTCTTCAACTTCTCTCTTGCTCTTCTGAGCATCTCTTGTTTGTTGTTCCAAGCTTTGTTTCTGTCAAGAATGCTATTAAAAAGTCAAGTTCCCTGCCCCACAACTTCCCCTTGACAGATACTCAGGATTCCTACCACTTTTCTCAGTTGTTCCTACCTGGACTAGTCCTAACCTAGGTCAAAATTCTGCTGTCTTAAGAACAGATTGCATCAGTTTGTGTATTCTGCTCTAAAGACTGCAGAACCCATTTTATCTGGAATATGTTTATAATGACAAGATTTCAACATTCACCAATACTTGGATAGTACAACTGCTAAAAAAGACATACATAATTCAGCTTCTTAAGTAGTGCTACCTAGTCTGACAAATACCTTTATCTATGAAGTTATTAGCTAGCCATATCCTTACCACCCAGCATGTTTTATCGCTTGCACAGGAAGCAAATATTTTCCCAGCTTCACCAATTTGAATTCTAAGACACCAAGTGCAACTTAAGGATGGAAAAGTAATTTGATTTGCAAAAATTCCCACTGCAGTAACATTTAACTAGATGTATGCTACTGTCTACTACTTCCTACTAAAACAAAAGCACACTGACAGAAGGGATCACAGAACCATTATTCAGACCAAGTCCAACACCACCATGTTCATCACTAAAATGTGTCCTAGAAGGCCATATCCACACTTTTTTTTTTAACAATTCCAGAGACAGCAACACCACCACTTTCACTAGGCAGTCTCTTCCAATGCTTTAAAACCCTCTATGTGAGAATTTTTCTCCTAATATCTAATCTAAACATCCCCTAGTACAACTTGTGGTTGTTGGAGAAATCCTGCCCAGAGACAGAAGCACTGAGTATTTCCACACTTAGTAAATTTTCCTGTCACAGAAGGATATTTCAGGGTATGCAGGGAGAAGGAGAACTACCTTTGTTAACAACACTTTGAAGGCAGGAATTAAAGAAAAATGAAGTCACTATGACATGCACCCATGCCTAGACACAAGCACTGGAATGGCACTCCAGCAGCCATACAGTTCTTTCTCTGGTTTTGTATATTACAAAGTTCTGCAAATTTCAGAAATGCTCTCACTGCTGCATTAGTAAGTTACAGGTCTGTATTTCTCTGAATGTCTATGGTAACAGAACCCTTACTCTTTAAGAAAATTGCTTCTGTCAAGTAGACAAGCAAGCACTTTCCTCCTGTGGTTGATTTCCAGTGCTATTTATCTACCTAGGCAGTGACATGGATTTCACTTGTTCAACTAGAAAAGGCTGTACCAACAGAGAAATGCATCTACAGCAGGAATGTCTAAACCCATAGACCTTTTCCTCTGTAGACCGTGCATTAAAACAAATTATCATCACTGGAAGATAGAATTTTTACAAAGTAAAACCATTCAAGATAATACACAAAAATACTTCAATAATGGCGTTCCAAGCTGACCTAGGAGATCATCCTGTAACACAAAGTGTACAGAACTTCACAGCAAACAGTGAGTGCAGCAGAGCAGGATACAGGAATCTGCCTGTACTACCAGCATCCACTTGGAGAAGTTCTAGGAAAAAATGCCATTGCTTTGCTGTCCCAGTTAGCTGTGGCAAAGATCCTGTGGGTCAGGACATCAATTATAAGGGATCCACATGACATCCACAACACAGGGCTAAGAGGATAAAGCAGAAGGGAAACATGGCAGGGGACAGAGGAAAAGAGAAGCCCACAGCAAAAGCTGAGGCAACGCTTTCTTATGACATGCATTCTGCCTCCTGTGGCACCACCAAGGTCAAGGTCCAAATCACAGCGAGGCCTAAGACACCAAAGCCAGTGGCATTTTAAGTGCCCAAACCCCACACCTCTGTTTCTTCGAGTACAGTGCCAGCTCTGAGCAGCCCACTGCCAGCGGAGCAGGGAAGTCACCGAGGCAAAGAAGCCTGAGATGGGTTGAAACTTGGCTGAGAGCTCGTCAGGTATCTTTTTTTAAGACTCCTGCCCAAGTCTGGTCAAAGTTTCATTCAAGTCAAATGATCCGAGTGGCAATTTCCTTCTAAAACTTTTTTTCCATAATTTCTGATCAGATCCTACTGAGAGCCAAATCCTAAGTTTTCAGTTCCTCTTCACAGCACAAGCTGCTCCTTCCTTAGGGTCTATGACAAACACTTGTGATTCCTGAGGGTGCTCCAGGTCTGACCCACTGCAGACCCACCTGAGTTTATACAGGTAATGGAGAAGGATTCACTGTAACTGGGTTTTGCTCAAATTCTATTTTACTGCGTCTATCTCTTTCACAATGCGTCTGTAGCAAAGCTCAAACAAGGAGTTACAATCCAGTTACTGGACTACCCCCAAGCAGCAAGAACTAGAAAGGAAATCAAGTGGTTTCCCCTGTAAGTAAGTATTTAAGTAATATTTCTGTAACATAAAACCACTCTGATGTCTACAAATCCAAAAGAGACCAAAGAGTAAACAGAGGGAAAGAAATTTTGTTGTGTGAGGAAGAGCTTCTGCTCCAGTTAAAAAGAATACATACTGGAGTGATCTGAAGCTGCCTATAAATATACAAGAACATCAAAGCCGGTCCTGTTAAATTAAAAATGCTGTCACACAGATAGGAACTAGCCTCTAGCACTGCCAGCTTCAACATGTGAGCCTCTGATCTGAGAGGCAGAGGCTCAGCTCTTCAAGAAATTTTATTCAACATAAGAAGAGGGGGAAAAAAAAGTGAACCAGCAGTTGAGTTTAATAAGGATATTAAATACCTTACGAGTGAGCTAAGTAGAGCTTAACTCTTTCAGGACATTTCAGCCCTTTCACTGAAAAGGACAATTACCTTCTTCCCATTCAACTTCCAAGGCTGGGATGTCTCTGGGCTGCAGAAACACTCCTTTCCAAGCCCCCCAAATCCTTAACACAGACTTTGGAAACAGAGATTGTGTTCGTACTGCGTACCTTACACATGTGCAGACATTTTGGCTGACTAGTCCACATCAGGGATCTATGTCTAATACCAAAGCTGTCCAGAAAGACTTCAAATCACCTTCCTACAGTTGCCTGAAGATAACAGGAGTGGTAGACAACAGGAGAGCAGACCACTTCATTTGATTTTCATTATTTGAGGAGATTCAGCTCTGGTGTGAGAAATTTACCCCAGTCTGCAACTACAACCCTGTTATTTCACTGTAGAAAAAACTCTGTCAAATCCCAGTATCCAAACCCTAAAATACTATCCCTGACAGTTCTGAATGGGGGCAGGGGGAACTCTGGCAGAGTGGCTTTCTCAAATAAAATAGCGGAAAACCAAAATATGATCATACTTTGGAAGTTCTTTTGCATTAACTAGTCCACAATGTCTTTTCTTCAGATCCTGTTTTGGGATGTAAAAGACAGTATCTTTTAAGAAGGCAAAACACTGCTGGCTACCAGACTGGGGATACCTTGTCTTTGAGCAAAAAGAGGTCTCCAGACCTTGGCTCCTCTTAAATACTGAACTCAGCAGCATCCCTTGGCGCTGTTTCAAGAGTTCATTTCTTGCTCCCAGCCCTGCTACACATCATCCAGGATATCTGCCAGCTTGGCATCCAGATCCTAAAGTGTTCATCCTACTCTTTATTCTCACAGCAGGCAAGACAGCATCTGCTCTAAAAGGCTTCTAAATAAATATGAATCAGGTCTGAGAAAGTATGCAGGACCTATTAAAATACAATACTGGAATGGTAACCAGTACCTTTCCCTGTTATATCACACACACCTTTAGAGACTGCCTTAGGAGAAAACCTGGTGTGCCTAAGGAAAGGGCAGCAACTGTGACATTGCATATCCTACCCTCCAAAGCCAGCAAGGACAGGTTAAACCTCATGCAGCAGGAACAGAAAACACTAGTGCACACAACTGGCATGCTGTATATATAATATTGATGTTTTATCCGTGAGACACAGGTATTATTATTGTTGCTGGTGTTATTAGCATAGAACCAATCAAGGCTCAATTTAGAGGGCGACCATTTAGCCAAGCCCAAACAAGAAGTCTATAAATCTTTACTCGGTGAGGAAAATAAAATTTTAAAAAAATCCCACAGCCTTTAAAAGAGGTTCTTCTCCGTGAACCACAGAATTGTGAAATTGACCCATAAGTGTAGAAAAACAGAACAGAATACCTTCTGCATTTCCAATTCAGTCCTTCAAAGGTACATTTCTTAATGTGTCATCAAAGTAGACAGTTTAAAAGCCCAAAACTTGCCGTTCCAAAGATGAACTCAACTGTGAGTTTGGTTTGAGCCTCTTCTGCTTGGGGGAGGAGGGGCAGAGTGGAATGGATAAAGCAAGAAGTAGAGAAGGATTTTTCACAGCCACGCTTTAACAGCTTTTTATTGTGTGTATTTTTTTAAAGCAGGCAAGCATCAAAAGCCTCAAAGTAGGAAAACAGATCTTGGCACAAACTAGGCTCTTTTCTGAACTAAAAGCAATTTTTCAAACACTACAATCAGAAGTATTTGAGAGTTGCTTACCAAGCACATGCAATAAATTCACGGTAGGAGGCACATACTTGCAACATGCATGCCGGTACAGCTAATTAAACAGTTGTACTCAAACCATGACTGCAGATTCTAAAACATGCCCCTTAGTTCTTCTCAGGCCAGTCACCTCCTCACTGCTTCTTCCATTTACTTTACTACTGCAAATTATGCAAAATAATAAAGCAGCTTAAGCTCAAGGAAACCAACAGAAAGCTTAAGCTGGCCATCAGCTTTAGAAAACAACTAAAATCCTCACATTAATGCACCGAGTAACATGCATCTGGGAAGCCTAGAGAGTCTGCATATATTAAGCTGCATATTTAAGGTTGTACTTGTGTCTGGAACATAACAGGCACCTAATCAACCTTTGTAAACTGGCTCTTCATCTTAAAGCCAAGAGCAACAACAAAAGTCTCTAAGCAGCATGAAAAGGAAATTGAAAAAAATGAATGAAAGCCGTCTGCCACTGTGAAGAGGACACCCCAAGTCACCAGAGTCCTGTTTTCCTCAGCACTGCTACTCAAACCTAATGTAAGCACAGCTTCACCAATGGGATAAGTGCAGTGAAGTGCAAATTTTGGGAGTCTCAGTTGGGTATCCACACGATCACACTTCCCTAGTCACCTCTGGTTTGTGCCAAGCAGTTGAGAAAAATGCAGAAAACAGAAATACTTTTTCTCTTAACATGAATCTTCTGCTGCTGTTTTAAAAACTTCAAACCACATCTTTGTTTAAAAACAATCTATTTTTCCTTTGCTGATGTCTGTGAGTGTGAAGGGCCCTCCTTTTAAGCCAGGAAACAAGAAATAAGGCCAGCATTCAACTTGCATTCATTCTGGGTTTTTTTTGTGTAGGCACACGCTCTGGTTTGAACATATTTGAATACTGAAGGGCAGATGCCCAAAACAAGAGTTGGTATGTACCAGTTAACACTTCTTAAATTGAGCGCTTCCAATGTAGCAAGTGTATTAATGCAAATAAATGTACCACCCACAAAACTAGGTAGAACATACAGCAGATAAGTGCATCCAGATCTTATCTTTCCTTAACCAGTCCAATGCTGGCCTCCTGAAACTTTGTACTTTGAAAAACCGTTTCTGAAAGTTATTTTAGTTCAGAAGGGCCTCACTTTACAATTCCAAAACAAGAACTAGAAGACTGTAATAAAAAAAAGGGAGCCTTTTTAAATACACACTCCACCACAAGATGGTATAAACTGGAAGAAAATTACTATGTATGCTAATCAATGGTTTTATACAACTACTCAAGACTTTCCTATAAGATCCGCTCGCAGTAGAGCTGCCCGAGGTTCCTTCCCTCCATGTCTGCCACACTGAATTATGTCCTCTGCACACTTCAGCTGGTGTCATTTCAGAAGCCCTGCACTAGGCAAAGCACTAAAGCAGAGCTGTGCTGTCCACTAAGGGCTCCAGCGAGGTGCTCAGGGGGACTGAGTGCCAGTTCCACCCATGGGGCACAGCTGGCCACAACTGCTGGTAACACTGTGAAGGAGGCTGTAATTATATATAAGCCACTGTAGGCACATAGATCCAGTCTAAACATAAATAAATATATATAAATGAAAAAAAAATTCTCCAAATGGATCACAATTTTTGAGCACCACTCCTCTCTGGGATTTTTTTTTTCCTAACTCCACCTCCCAAACAAGCAAGAGGAGCACATGGAAAAGGAAGTGCTCAGCATCCTACCACCAAAGGCAGGGTTTTCAACAGTACAGACCTTCAGCATCTGTGAGGAAGTTTAACTAAACATACAGACATATGCAGAAAAGTTACCTGAACTCCCACAGACTATTTTCCCCACTTGATTCCCCACCTTTACTTGGAAGTACGGAAATTGCACTGGTTGGTCTGAGTATTGAGCCAGTGCTGTGAGCTTTCTGCTTTTATTTACTTACTTAACCTACTTTATTCTTCTTCTTCTAAATGGGTCACATTAGCATTTTTTGTTCTTTCCACATCAATTTCTCCATACTTTAATTTTTTTTTACTGCATTGTTTTACACTGTGCCTCCCACCTTTTCTTCAAGGGACTGCCTTAGTCTTGCAACAAGGTTCTGATAGAAGTATTCTGGTATTGCTGCAGCTCTGTGCATGCAACACAGACACTGGAGCTTCCTCCAGAACCAGTAACTCATCACTGAATTTGGTACCTCATCCTTGGATCAGCCCACTCCCGTGTCTTTCACCACGATTCTAAGAGACATCTTAAATATTGCAATGCTGAAGAATTAATAAAAAAATAAGCATCCTTATTTACAATATCACAGCTAGAAGCCAATGAGAACAGGCAACTCCTTGCAAAATAAGCCAGCAATGATGTGACTGGGCTGGAGCTCAGGGTGTGAGCACAGCACTCAGTGTGAAGACAAAACAGTACAAGAGGATAAAAACCTAAATAAAACACCTTAATAGGCTGTCTTCAACTATCCCCCACATCACAGTACACAACAGGATAAAGCATGATTGAAATGTTTAAAAAAAAAAAAAAAAAAAAAAAAAAAGGACAGAGGAAGGGATAAAACTGTGAAACAGGTGCACAATTCTGCCCTGAGATGAAGCCCTCTCAAAACCTCTGCTGTGAGCAAGCTGCCTGTGCATGACACTCTACAAACGCTGTCCAGGTACAAAAACTAGGCAAGTCTTTGCCTAAGTGATCTCTTATTTTGAAAGCAAATTATGATTCCTTTAAAGACATGATGACAGAGCAAACCTGGAGCCCAGATAAAGGTATTGTGCCTGAAGTCCTCAGGATCATTACTGCAAGCTACAGATTTAGAGTTAGGTATGGGAAACTAA
This sequence comes from Hirundo rustica, assembly GCF_015227805.2. Lineage (NCBI taxonomy): Eukaryota > Metazoa > Chordata > Aves > Passeriformes > Hirundinidae > Hirundo > Hirundo rustica. Next base: position 5,385,951 of record NC_053466.1, on the reverse strand, counting down.
CACAAACCCAATCACAGGCGTCTTCATACTCTAACAGGATAACTAGCAAAGAAAACATTCAATAAGACAGTGACTCAAAGCCACAAATAATTCCACTTCCTCATTTTGAATGGCCTTCAGGCACTCAGCAAGAAGAAACTTAACCTGCATGATCACAAAAGAGCAACCAAAAAAATCTGAAAATGCGTATTTTTGTCTTCCACTCTCAAAGGACACAAACATTTTCTTGACTCTGTCTCCTCTGATCACAGCTAGACATCTTATGTACCGGCACAGTTATTTCAAGTCACTCCTTTCAACACCATTAAAAACTGCCAATGCTTCAGAGCACAGGTGGCAACATTTAGTAACTTCTGCATTTTAGGAAAACAGAGGAAAGATTCAAAGGCATTGAGGTAAGGGGTGGGAGGTGGAAGGAAGGAACACACAGGCACTGTCTCGCAGTCCAGTCTGAAGCCTCTGACTTTCTACAAGAGAAAGATGGGCAATAATTTGCTACTAGGAAGCGTCATGCAAGAAGTAGGGAAGTGTCCCACTTCTGTTTTCTTCCTGGAGCTCAAAGCACTGAGTTATGCTTGTTCTCCCCAGAATGTTACCTTTCAAGCACAAAAAAATATATCCAATGGAGATTGTTACATCATCTACACACTGCTCCAGTTCAATGGCTACATAAAGTTCATCATTTCCCTGCTGAGGCTTCCAAGCAGAAACAAACCAACCAAAACACAAACTTTTGTTGCACAAGAGAAACCATGCATAATATCCTCAAATACCTCCTCCACGCTGCTTCTCTCCAAAATTGTATTATCAGTAATCCACCCACATTACTGTATCAGCAGTACCTTTAAGGGAGGAGTACAAAGAAAGTAAGATAGAGAGAAAACTGACAGAGATGAATGCGCATCATTTAAAGTTTTTTGACACATCACAGGTATTAAATTCGATCCTCCTTCCCAAGCGCCTCACCTGAGCAGTCCCATCACAACCACAGCTTTATAAGAAACATGACATTAGATGCCCCACACCTTAGCTATCAAGCTGAACAAGCAACAGGAACAGGATCTCACCAGCTGCAAGTAGATTAAGATACGCAATCTCACTGTGAGCTATAAAGCCACTGCTAGTCAAATCAGTGATTTGTACTGTCCAAGCACTGTCAGTCTGTGGCCATGTAACACTGAGCTGGAGACAAAACTACAACTGAACTTTTGCCCTGAATGGTACGAGAAGTTTCAACCATAGGGAGTTCTCCAGTCATAATTTGTTTTAAAGCAATGTATCATTTTAGAGGTTTCAACAAAGTCTGGTTTTCACAGTCACTCTCTAACCAAACATCTGCAACTTCCAATCTCTCAACCATATCAATGGCCAGTATACTGCCCCAAGAAACACGGGATATTCCAGTATGCCAGATACCACCAAAATGGTTTAGACTTTCGAGCAGTTTAAGGACCAGCTGACACAGCAACATAAGGCTGAATTTGCTGAATACAAACTGTGGCCACATGAAAGGAGACATATGAACATTTCATCTCTCTGAAGAGTTATTCTGGGGAGACACTTGACCCTAATAAGATTCATTCACAATAACTTGAGAAACAATATAATAGCACACCACTACTGGATAGGAATCTGACCAATAACCAGTTCAGGAGTGGATGTATGACCTATCAAAAGCTGAAAGTGCATTGTTTCTTAAGGTTGGGGTTTTTTTGTTCAGACTTCCAAGACCAATGAGTAATTGATGCTATTAACATAAACAAAAGTAAGCCTTTGTGTAGTCCCAAAACCACAATTCCTTTGATCCATTCTTTAATGTGTGCCTGATTTTCAAGAATTTCTAATATTTCATCTTAAAGAAAAATGCATCTTATTCTTGAAAGAGCTGTGTGCACTGACAAAGGGGCTGGGGCCAAGAAGAGCTTGCTTCACTGACTGATGTACAGCTAGCTGCTGCTGAACAAGTTCTGAGGGGCAACAACTTCATGAACATTTTCTAAACCTCACAGTGAACTTTAAATGATGACCCAGAACAGCAGACAAAATGTTCTACAAAAACACAGCCTAGCTGAATAAAGGGAGGCAAGACAATGCTGTGAAAAATCTTTATCAATTTTGGCTCTGATAAACTCTCTTTCAGGATGATAGAGGAAGCAGGATGATGACAAGAAATGTTATATGCAATCTAAAACAGTCAACAGCTTAAACAAGTGATAGCATTCAGTCTAACTGCTCTGAACAGTATCTGCCAGGTTCTCTCCTCTGAAAAAAACAGCAGCACACACAGCTCATGAAACAAAACAAAACAAAAAAAACCCAACAACCAAACCTGTCCATGATATATGTTATCTAGCATGCATCCAGATGAATAAGCAAATCAATTTTTGAGTGATAAATGACTGTAAAAGATTTGCCACATCATGTAGCTTTTGCTATAGTCTTTCCTATTTGGGGTGCTGTCTATTCAGGCACGAAGAGGAAGCAGACAGGTGATGCTACAAACAATAAGGCCTGCAAAATACACTCGTTTCAAGTTGTGCAAATCTGAGTCTTAACAGAACTGTTTATTTTTTCTCCTCTTTTACTTACAGTCACCAAGAAAGCATGGCCTCAAGTAAATGGCCTATGTTCTGTTCTTAATACTAACACTTGACACAAAAGGAACCTTTGAAGTCTCCTGCTGGCCCCAAAGACACTTTTAAGTCTTAAAATGAAAAAGCACTAAAAGGTTAAAAAATATCCATGTCGGTTCCAGCCCTTACTAGCACCACCTCTTCTAAATGTCATAATTATAACCTAATTGGTCCATCCCTCTTTTCTCTGAAAAATTACCTTACATCAGCAATTTGTCCTCACAATTCTTCTGCCTTCAAGAGAGCTTTCATAAGAAATCATCCCAGCTGAAACTGTTTCAAGATATCGAGCATTCATAACCAATATCCTCTACTTTTTTTTAAAAAAAAAAGTAGTTTGATGGTAATGTGTTTGTAGAGCTTTAAGAGTTGTTTTTAGAACCTACATGCTACCAGTTAGATTCTTTTAAAGTTTGTGTGTATATTTACGCGTGTATATATGTGTACATATGCATACATATATGGAACGCAAACAAACCAACCCCACAGCTGTTAACGAGAAATTAAGATTGCTATTGGCACTTGCTTAACAGTCAAACTTACTAAAACACCATTCAAGTAATTTTTCTCTACTTAGCCAAAGGGGCAAAAAAACAAAGTCAGCAATTACAAGCGACTACAAAGGAATTAGATAAGCACTTCAAGAGTTTCAATAAGAGTAAAGGACAGTTGCGTTCAGTCAAAGCCAAGAACCATTTCGCTGGCGAGCAAGTCAAGCACAGCTCTGTAAGAACGTGTGTGCTCACACACCGAGTGCGACGCGGTGGAAGCCGGGCTCCGAGGGACCCCCAGCGCAGCAGCACCAGCTCCGTGCAGCCCCGTGCGCCGCCGGGCGCGGAGCGGGCAACGACCGGCACAGCCCGAGGGCAGCACCCCATTACTGCCGCGGCGCTTTCAGTCCGGGCCCCCTCCGCGGCCCGGCCGCCCCCAGAGCGGAGCAGCCCCTCACGGCTTCGGCCGCGCACCGCCGGCAGCTCCGGGACCGGCAGGGGCCGCCCGGCGGGGCCCCGCCTCCGCCCGCCCGCCGGCCCCGCGCCCGGCGGAGGGGCGAGCGGAGCGGAGCCCGCCGCGCGTGTGAGGCGGCCCTCGGCTCCGCCCGCTCCCGCCGCGCAGAGCCCGCGCCGCGCGCCCGGCTGTCAAAGCGAGGCGGCCCGGCGAGGTGAGGCCGGCGCTGGGCCTTTGTGCGCGGGCGCGCATCTGTCACCGCGTCCCCGGGCCGCGCGGCGCACGTGGGGCGGCGGGCCCGGCCCCGCTTTGTGCCGCAGGTGCCGGGCCCGCGGAGCCATCTTGGGGCAGGCGGCGCCCCCCGGCCGCGCTCACCTGCACGATCTCGCCTTCGGCGCTCAGCGTGGCCCCCGCGCGGGAGAAGCGGCCCTGCAGCCCCGTGGTGTAGGTGGTGTAGTCGCCGCTGGGGCTGGACTCGAAGAGCACAACCTCCACAAACGCCGTCTCCTTGCCCAGCGCCGCGCCCGGCGCCGCGGCCAGCAGCACCCCGAGCAGCAGCAGAGGCGGCGGCAGCGGCGGCGCGGGCAGCCCCGCGCCGGCCCCGCAGCCCCTCATCGCGCGGCGGGAGGAAGCGGCGCCCCGCCGCCGCGCATCTCTCCCGAGCGGCTCCAGCTCCGGGGCCGGGGTCCCGGGCCGGTCAGCGTCCCATGGCAGCGGCCCTCCCGCCGCGCTGCGCCCCGCTCCTCGCTGCCGCGCTCCCCTTCCCTCGCCCCGGCTCCTCTCCGCCCTGCCAAGCCGCTTCCCTTTCATCTGCTCCACGTGACGGCCACCACGGGGTTATCCCCGCCCTCCGCGCCGCGCTGACCCGCTCGGTCCCTCCCGCCGTGCACACACCGCCCGCAGCCCCGCCGGGCCCGGCCGAGCCCGGCGGTTCCCGTGGCTGCCGGCGGCGTGGCCCGGCTCGGCCCGACCCCGCAACGGTCTGAGAGCGAGCGGCACTCGGGACGGCCCTGCCGGGATCGGCTTTCCACGCGGCCGGGCCTGCAGGGCCGGAACGCGAAGGGCAGCCCCGGCGACCTGTGGTAACCGCCTGGGCCCGAGTCCGCCGGGCGCTCCCGCGGTACCCGGCCGCGGGCCGTAGCTGCCGCGGCTGGCGGCCGCCGGCCGTGCCCGGTGGGTCAGGCACGGATCCCGGGGGCGGCGGCTGCGCGGGGCAGCCCCGCCGGTGGCACAGCCCGGGTGGACGTGCCCCGGCGGGCGGAGCAGTGCTCTGGCAACACACGTACCGCGGGCACCCATCCTCCGCAAAGACATCCCTGCGCTGCGGACCGACGTGCTAACTACTTGCAGCTGGCACCCAGCGGGTTCCTCGTTTGTGTCTAGGGCAGGATCGGCCCCCTGATCCCAGTCTCCTGAAACTGAGTTAGGGGAGGCTGAGTTACCTGGGCTCATTCGCTTGGCTGTAAGTGCAAGTCTACAAAACGTCCATCGATGAGGGGAGGATGTGTTGGTAATTTTTGTTGCAGTCTCTCATAAGAACTGGATGTCAGCCAGTTACCGTTAAAAGTATGTACAGCTAAGTCATGGAACTCATATATATAACTCATGTATAACATGGTGTTACACAGCCTAAAAGTATAACTCAGTGACAAGGAAGATTGAGACAAACTGATCCAAGATCCCTTGTTGGCTATGAAACACAATGTTTGGAAACAAAGCCCAGCCCTAACTCAGCAGCAGAAGAAATAATAGCATAGTTTACAAATGGCCATCTCTTTTCCTAAATATACTTTGTTGCAGGTGAGGACAAGGTAGTGTCCTCCTTAGCATGACACAGTGAGCAATGTTAGCTTCACAACTCAAGGAAGATTTCTTCAGTGGCAAAGGGTCAAGAAGGGGTCACAGAACCATACACTCTGGGCTCAAAATACCCACCTAAGACTACGTTATAGTGGATAAAAGGCTACAAAACTATTGCATGTTTGCAAAGGGAGCTGGAAGGAACATCACTGTGGTGCGCTATGCAAATTTACACATGGTCAACAGGTACAAATTTTTGATTACAGGTATGTTTCAGTACAATTTCAGAAATGCATGGCATCTACTGTACTAACCAGAAGCATTTTAATCCTTTAGTGCAAACTACCTCTACTTGATTTTCCTTCACCCATGAGGAAAATGGCTGATGCTTAGTTAACATATGGTCTCCTACATCACAATCAACATAGGAACAGTTTAAATTGTCTGGAAGCTACCTATGGAAAAAGATGTGAATGGGGCTCTATATAGCAAGTGGACAGATCCTATGCCTAAAATAAGAGTTGCTGAAGATCTGATTGTCTTTATTTGGAAAGACAGGTGTCTGCTAAGGAAGGCAGGGGCCTCCCTTGGAATGGGGAATGTAAACCCCTTCCTCTGAATTATTATAATTTTGAAAGGAAGAGGCTCTCAGGCAAAGGTATGGGAATAGGAATAACAGTCCTTTACTAGTAAAATTAAAATAAAAATGCAGTAGTACAAAAGAAAACAAACAAACAAACAAACAAACAAAACAACCCACTGACAGAGTCAGAATACAACCTGACCCCTGGTTAGTCAGGGTGTTGGTAGCAGTCCAATTAAAGTCGTGGCTGCAGTCCTCCTGGAGTGACAGATGTAGTTCTGTTGAAGCAATGATCCTGTAGAAGGGTGTCGTTTTCCTCTGAAGATACAGTGGTGGTGTAGATGGGTCTGGTCTTCCTCTGGGAATGCAGTAGAAAACCAGCTGCTCTGGTGCTCTGAAACTCAGATTTTTAGCCAGGTAGGAATGCTTGGGTCCTCCCCCTGGGTGGGATGATGTAATTTTATCAGTCATGCAGTGAGACTCAGTGGCCCCTTAACAGAAGATATCCCCCTGGAGGGAGGATGGAAGAGATAAAGAACACTGCCCCACCTGGCTTTAAGAGATGGTAGTAGAATACATACTTTTGGTTACATCTTGCATTGCAACCAAAGGCACTGATCCATTCCACTTGGACTACAGACACAGCAAAATTGCCTCGGAGCAGCCTCACAGTCAAATACTGAGGAGTGACATGAGGCACTAGGTCTCAGGTCACCAAGTTCCCTCGACTTGGGCAGAAATCCAAGCAGGAAGTTACAGGAAGAGAATGGACTGTCTATCATTAAAGCATCAAATATTTCTAATTGGCATCCTGCCCAGTTGGCAGTATAAAGTTCACAATTCAGTTATGCCATAATACTTCAGATATGTTTTCTTTTTTTCCCCCTGAATAACAAACTGAGGCCCAGAGTCTGAATAGAGAAGTCTCAAGCATTTATAACTACAGCTGAGGGCAGTGAGAGCTGTGATTTGAGCATAACTAAATTATGTGCAATGCCAAATGGTCTGAGAAAGCATTCTCTAGGCGCCCAGTCTCTTCTTTCAAGTAACAAGTGACAGAACCGGAGGGAAAAAAATCTCCGGTTTCACCAGGACAGGCTTAAATTGGTTATTAGGGAACATTTCTGCATGGAAAGAGTTGACAAGCATTGGATGAGGCTGCCGTGGATAGAGTCATCATCACCTTGGGAGATTTAAAAGATGTGTGGATGTGGCACCTGGGGACATGGTTTGGTGGTTTAGCAGTACTGGAGGAATGGTTGGACTCAATTATCTTACAGATCTTTTCCAACATAAACAATTCTATAATTCTATCTCAGAAGCAGGCAATCAATACTAGATGAACTTCCTACATCTCATTTCCCTTACAAAGAAATGGATATTATAGAATCCTCCTCCCTCTGCTCTTGAGAGAAAACAAAGTTAGTGAAGTAGCCACATAATACTGTGATGAACGCTATAGGAAAAGCCCCAAACAATCTCCTCAGAGCAAACCAGCCGTTCATAGGAAGGATGAAGAGGCCTGGTTGTCTCATTCACACACCCACATCTGCCTGTCCAGGTGTTTTCAGGAACTGTTAACTCGGACTACTGCCCACATTCCCTACACGTTTTAACACCGTGCTCTGCAGAGCTTATTTCATCAGTAAATGACATTGGTGTACCTCTTCATAAGCAACAGCAACAAGTGCTGTCCTTTTCCCAAGGACGTGTGCATGCCTGCCCTTTCTCTCTGAGACAGAATCGCACAGCACAGAGTTTTAGGGCTGCCTTAAAGCTTTGCTGGGACACAAAGCTCGGTGCTCGCTGAGCTCTCGTTCGGAAGGAGCAGCGGCGGTTCCTCACGCCGCTCCGAGGGGCGCCCGGGGGCTGGCCGGGGAGGGCCCGGGTGCACTGCGGCGCGGCCACCGCCAGGTGTCCCCCGAGCGCCGCCGCGCCCGGCGCTGCGGGACCAGTTCGGGGCGTCCGCGGAGCCGCCGGTGGGGCTGGAGGTGTCCGGCACAGGGTCAAAGTATCTCCCGCAGCCTTGCATCTTCATCTTCTTCATCCACGTCTTGCATCCACAGGCAAACTTCACCGCTGCACTTTGGAGCAAAGAAAGCCCATCGTAATGGGCAATATTTTTTCTCTATGAAAGCGATGGTTTCATCATTATCATCAATTATTCTAAATTAAAGCAATGAAGTGTTTTAGCTTGTCAGCTTGATTAAAGACCAAAAAGAAAAAAACCTCAGTGGATATTTGTGCTAAGAAGAAAATGTCGTGCAAAGTGGCTTTGCCTCTTGCTATTTAAGGTTTGGAAACAGAATTCATCAAAGTAAATCATCATCGAAGCAATGCAAATTAACCAACTGACTAGCCGCAACAACTTTATTTATAATAATTTTTTTTTGTGAAAAAAATTTTTAGTTAATGTCTGAATATGTAAGGTTTCCAATGTAGTGTTTTAATCTGTAAGAAGGGGAAATGGTGATTGGGGAACCCTCCACTACTCTATACATGTAATTGTCTACTAAAGGGAAAAAATAATAATGCATGAGGTCTGTAAAGCTGAATTATGTAGGTTGTGCTTAAAATACCCTTATTTAGATAAATTTAGCCCTTTTCTTTTGCAAACTATTGCCCAATACACAGTACAAGCTCAAATAAGAGTTGCGAGAGAGTACAGCCATGCTTGATGCTTTCCTCCAGAGTCCTCACCAGGCAGGCACAGCAGATCATGTTACCAAAAGAAGAAAAAAAGAATTCTAAGAAACAAACTTAGGAAATTATTTCTATATGCTTTTTGATCATCTAAAATCTCTGCAAGAGCTGACAGGAACAGAATGGATTTGGAAAAAAATTGGAGCCATATTTTCCAAGATTCACAGTATCCCTTCTGGCAAGAAAGACCTTCAAAAGCATCTACACCAATGTTTTTCACTGTACTCCTTTGTTCCTGAGATTCCTCTGTATCACATCTACTCACTGTCGGTTACAGTTGCACTAAGTCCCAGACTACTGTTAATTTCATGTGTTCACTATGTCAGTGCTTAGCAGTTTCCTCATTCATAATATTGAAGAAGCAACCAATGAAAATAATACATAAATAACACACCCTGCATATTTCACAGAATCATTTATATACAATCTAGGTAGTGACACTTCTGTATTTAATTCGATATTTTTATTAGTGTTTCTGGAGTAAATATAGGGTACATGTTGCTGTTCATGAAGCTCTGCTTCAAGCAATAATATAAAATGAACAGTATATAAACATTGCAGAATAAATTTCAAGCACATGGTTAAAGTGTATGATGTATCAGCTGCTAATACTAATTGCAATATGACGAACTCTATGCTAAGGACAAAAAATAGATTTCATTGCTTCTGCATAACAAAAGCAAATGCTTAAAATGTTACTGGCTAAAATGAAGGAAGCCCTTACACTAACAATGGATTCGTTCATGTGACAGTGAGTTAAGCAACTATTTATTTCATCTTGGGTTATCTATTATATCGAAGACTCTACTAAGTTGAAAGATCTGACCTGCACTTTTAATTAATCACCTTAAAGCACTTATTTTCCACATCCAACTACTAGTATAGGATCTATTTAATTGGTAGATTAAGGGCTTTAGCTGTTCCTGCCTGTTTACATAAGAGTTATCATTAGTCAGTGCTAACAGAGCGAATCAGTGAGGCTTGTCCCTCTCTGAACACCAGCTGCTACCCTGTACCCTCTGAGGAGTCAGCAAATCAAAAATGTAGGAGGCAGGAGATGGATGATTCTGACAACAGCCCCCACGTTTTGAGTCCTGCTGAATATATGCTGAAACAGAACTGATTCCTAACTTGACATTTCCTGATAATTTCCTCTTCTCATATGGGGTCACGTGACAGCTGGAGAACAGGGTTCTGCATATAAAAGACCACCAGATGGAAGAATATAAGGAAATAAATTAAAAATTACAAAACCAGAAAGCTTCCAGGACTCTCAGGGGCTCCGGACTTCTGCAAGAATTTCAAAGCCTGGGGAAGGTCTAAGAAGTAAGAAAAGATTTTCCCTTTCAAACGCTGGCACTGCTCCAAAGAAGAGCTGGCTTCTGCCAACAGGAAGTAGCCATTAAGTTTTCCTAAGGCTGGTTGTTTACCTCCCTGGGTATTTTCCTAGAAGAGGTTCCAGTTCTGAACCAGGATGTGCAAACAGAAAAGCTTACCGCAACAGGAGCTTTTAGGTGTGTGAGATTTCAAGTTGTGTTTTCCACAGAGAGCTAGCTCAACCTGTGAGGCACTGGCACAAAACCCAGAACAGCGTTGTCAGTTTTCTGGGACAGCACAGCAGCAAGTTCAGTCTCTCCTGTACTGTCCAAGCACATTCTGCACCATCACCCCAAACCATGCACTTGCTGCATCACCTCAAGTGTAGGACATTTACATTTTTTCTTTTGCTTGTGACTACCACCTCTGATGTGTCATCATGCATCAGTGTACGCCGGTGAGCAAAACACCTCTCTTTGCACAGCTCCTGTGGCATCTCCCAGAACCTCCAAATCCTTCATACTCTGTACAACTCTTTAGTCCACATTTTCCTGTCAGCAGGAGGAGAGAACCCTGCAGGGGAACACTGTGCTTGGGACCAAGCTAGAAAAGAAAAGCCAAAGAGCTGAAGTAGGACTAAAGTAGGACTACGCATGGAAATAGGTACTACAATCAGACAAACCACAGAAAAGCACCAGAAATGCCAACAGCTGGACCTTTTAAAGGGAATCCATGCAATGGAAGTAGAATCAATAGAGCAACAGAGGAATTGTGTGAGAAGAGGATGGGCCAAGTTGGTTGGAAACAGAAGCCAAAACAACTAAGCAAAGCCCGAATGACAACTACAACCTCCTCTTGACCTGTGGGATTCCTGCAGAGATCAGGGTGCCCACCAAACAGACTACCTGACCTGATCCCATTTTCCTGGCCAAGTGACCAATGCTGTTTGATTCCCAGCTGGAGTCTCTCAGGAACTGGCAGGTGGCATAAACCTTCCCAAGGCCATCCAGTGGCTATGTATAAAGATCTGTTTACATGACTAATGTTTGCAGGGTTTTCCAGTAACATTTCACTCTTCCAGAACTGGTAGCACAGGGTTGCCAGCCTTTCCGTTTGCTGTGGCATGGATACCTTGTCTTCTTTTAAATTCCCATCAGTGGTTTGCTCCAAGCTCTGAATGTGCAAGAGAACTTTGCTTCTCTGTCTGACAGAAAGAATCAAATCAAGAGATCTTTATCTCAAAATACTGCCAAGTCCTTGTAAGCAGATACATTTTCCCTTTATACCAGCATTCCTTGACAGTTTGAGAGGGATTAGGAAGCTCTGTCTACACTGGAACCTCTGTTGTTTAATAAGCACGTCAGTTTTCTAGAAAAATTAGTAAATTGGCAAAAAAAAATTGCAACTGCTACAAAATTATATACGTTTGTTAATTTATGGTCTTGCCTGAGACCAGTGAATTCTTGAGTTTCAGAGTCTAAAAATGAAGCAAATTGGAATTACAATGCAAGTGAAATTCAGGAAAAAACCCCAAAACACTATGGAGATGCAAGGAACATTCTGAGCCTTTTATAGAGATTGCTTGATCTCAAATTTACTGTTATTACTCAAAAGAAAGACAATATATCATTAGACTATTTTAAGAAAAATCTGCCAACTTGTATTCTGTAACAATGGAAAAAGGAAGTACACACAGAGAATGTTAGAAACTGAAACATGAGATGATTTTGTTGCCAAACAATCTGTGATGCAAAAAGGTCACTACAGAAGGCGGCCACAATGGAGATTCATATTTTCTAAAAATTAAGTTCATCAGTTGCTATACATGCATCTACACCTGGCCTTTGGGCAGTGTGCTTTCCATCTCTCTTTTTTTACAAGGTACTGCATTGAAATTTATTGCTGCTAAGCTCCCATTAAACCTGGAATAGGGCACAACCTTTTTGAATGTGGGCAATGGAGCTGAACTGTCCAAAGAAGCTCCAAGGTGAGCCTCAGTGCCTATGGCTGCTGGAACCTCCTATGGCAGTGAAGGGAGATCCTATTTTCCTGAGGAAAAAGCCTTATAAAAGGCCTAAATCTCTAGTCAACTTGCGGAATATCTTTGTTTCAGAAACACTGATAGTGTTGCCTGAGTTAACTCAGACTTCTTTTGTGAATCAGAAGCAAGACTTCATTGCGTATGGTGATGGGAGAACGAACTCTGTCGGCATAGGGAGGCAGATAACCCTGCAGCAGCGGCATGTGAGCTCTGTCACAAGATATGGGCTGTCTGAGTCAAGATGCTGCCTGCAGTGTTTGGAACACTGCAGACAGACAGAACTCCAGCCAGAAGGCCTGAAGAAGAGTTGTAACAGGAGACACTTGAGGTACAGGTGTGATGGGATCTTTCCCTCACCACAAATCTACTAGGTCAGAAGACTGAACCATAAAGATGACCAAAATAAGACTCCCAAGCCTATGCCTTTGGCCCGCTACCAAGATCTAAGATGGAACTCAGGCAGATCTATCCCACCGTTCCTTGAAATTCTGGGTAGTTGGAAGTACCAGTAACATGGGGGTGGAATGTGAGGATATGAGGACAAGGAACTGCAATGCAAGGTACACATATGTTAGAGTCATGGTTTAAAGTTGAACTCACTGTGTCTTTTCCATGCTTTTCTGGTGGTACCCCGGGAAAAATCCCAGAAGCCAATGAAGCAAAATCCCAATAATTTATTAAGTAATAATGGAGAACGGATGAGAGCTGAGTGAAAATCAGCTTTCTGAAGGGCTTGCTTGTGGCAGTGTCAAGAGAAGGGAAAGCCAATGCCACTTTGGACAGCATGCAGGCAGGGTGGCAGTTCCTTGCAGTAGCCAGAGGATACAGATTCCGCCTATTCCCTGAGACTGAGAGCACTAAAACTTTGGAAGGCGCACTCCTGAATCCCAATGTGTAATGACAAAATTTAAGAATAAGTAAAATTAGTTTGCAGGTTTTGAATAACCTTGTTTTAGGCTGCAAAACAGGTTCTCTTCTCATTTAATCAGCTATTGATACAGGTATGGGAACACTCCAGCTGTTGTCAAGAACTTGGGGTCCTGGGCACCCATCCAAGTACTTTCAGACACACATTTGGCAAGCAAGCTCTTTCTCAGATTATGATTGTTGGTTAATCTTTTTTCTATGCCCCCCTCTTCCATTTTACTTTCCTCCTCTATTCTCCCTTTTTTTTCATGTGTAGATAACATTGAACACACATTTCTTTCTCTGTATCTGAGATTACACAAGGGCAAAGCCTCTCCACCTTCGTTAAACAAAATTATTTCCTCTGGTGGGTTGGCCCCCTGGAACATAAAACATAAAGCTATTTTAGCAGGAACTAATGTGGTTTCTGGCAGGATAGCCAACAGTATCCTCATTGGCACATCCTTGGTAGTGCTGAACCCCCCAGCAGGGTGAAGGCAGGGTGAGAAGCATTATTGAGTCACGTGGATCTCAGGATTAAATCCAATGACTGAAAAAAAAGAAAAATACAAAGACCGGAATGTGTAAACACTGAAGGGAAAAAGAAAAAAAAAAAAAAAAGTAGAAATCAGAATTAAACTTGAAGCTTTTTGTTAAAACTCCCCGAAAGGGTGTCACAGTGTAAGACCACCTTTATAGCCCTTTCCTTAGGCACTCTTTTACCCACTTACCCAACCATATATTTAACAAAACATTTTATATATCTTAATGCTAGTAACATAATATTGGTGAGCCTAAATATATTCTCAGCAACTGCACCAGAGCTAGTCTTAGTACTACTAAAACTATTCAACAAGACTAGAATGCAGGGTGTCATGCCCTTCTTTAGCTAGGTTTTACTGCCAGCACTAGACATGCTAATGGATGCCATTATTATATTCAGTAACAATGGACACCACCAGTGCCAAGGGGAGCTTCCACTTTTGTTGGTTGCACATCAGTGTGAAGCTCAGGCACCACTACTGCACTTCTGTGGTTTATTCATGATCACAAGTGTTTGTTGCAAAAGGAAACGTGTTTTACTTGGGCTTGGGTTCCACGTAAAATTAATTAGGAAAATTAAATCACCTGCAGATAGAGGGTTAGGATTTTTCTTCAGTCATAGTACCAAGACATCTGGATATCTTCATGATAGATCATATAATAATAAATCAGATCTCCCCAGTATAGCTGCAAATATTACAAATCAGCAATGTAAGGCAGCCCTGTTTACCCTGTTCAACACTTTTCTGGCAAATAAGGGTAACTTGAAAGGGATGTCTGAAATCTGAAGCAGTTATTAATACTGAATCTGTGTTTTGGTAGAAAATAGTAACACTTTAAATTGGGAATTAGAATTACAGAAGAAACATGAGTCCAAATCCAGAACAGACACACAAAAGAGAAGCAGTTTTCAATGGCCAGCATCTAAGGGGCTTAGCAGGACCAGAACAAACAATTTTTTGCACTGCAATTAAAAGGCTTATTGAAGAAAATGCCATATTTTTCACAAAGGTGTCAAAGTAGAAAGATGAACTTTCAGCCTTAGCTCAATGTCATGCTGCAGTGCGCAAGAAAAGAACAAACACAAGCTTACAAATGCAGTTTGTTCTCTGTATCATGGAAGCCTGGCAGAACTCCAGTGTTGGAGTAATGCCAAGCCAGCACACCAGTGTCTTTGATCTTCTAAGGCTCATGTTTTCCTTTAGTGTTTAACATCTCAACTAATTTAAAATCAATGTACAAATGGCTTTCAGAAATAATAGTGAGCAGCCAAAGTCTCGAAATTTCATAACAATTCAGGTCGTTGGCAACTGTCACGAGTGGAAACTTGGAACTGAGCTGTCGAAAGCTCAAACACCCTCGATGCCCTGCATGGCTGTGCACTGCTGTCGGTAGGCTGCTGAACACCTGCATTCCCATGGGCAGAGTATTTCTAGGCTTTCTACCTCCAAAACTTTTGCCTGAGCCCTAGATCTATCCTATCTGACACCAACCCAATGATGGCAGGGTGATTTCCTTCGTCAGACACCCGAGAAGTGCTCACTTCACTGCCCATACAGCACTGCTGCTTCTCAGAACAGGCTGCGGGCAGCGGTGTGACACCTGTGAGGGATTTCTGCATAGTCTCCTGCAACTTCCGCTCATCAACCACTCATCTCGCTGCTTTTTAAATCTTCTTAGCCCTGTTTTAGCCCTTTCTTATGGCATCTGCTACAGCTCCATTCGTGGCACTTGTGTTCCCCATGATTATGCTTGTGACTACTTGTGACAGACCGGCTCCGGAAAGGAGACCAGAGAGAGATCTGCATCGCCACGCCAGGCCCGGTTCACTGGCTCCTCAAGGAGCTGCTCAACTTCGGCGATCGCCATGGCGGGCACCCACGGCGGCCCCTCACGGCCCCTCACGGCCTCCCCGCCACACCCCTTCAAGCCCCGCCCCCCGCCAACCCCGCCCTTCACAAGCCCCGCCCCTCGCCAGCTCCTCACGGACCTCAACCCCCTTGTCTGATGCAATTTGCTAACCCCCTTGCTCGCGGCCTCGGGCCAATCACGGGCTCTCCCGGCCGTGGCGTCACGCCTCGCAGCCAATGAGCGAGAGCCACGATGGTAGAAATTCGGGCGGGGCCGCGCGGGGCGCAGACGGCGGTGTTGGTGACGCCGGGCGGCGTGTCCGCTCTCCTCCCGTGCCGCCATGGCAGCGCTGCCCGGTGCCGCAGCCCCGCGGCTGCTCCTCATCCCTGGCAAAGCGGCCGAGGCTCCCGGCCCCGCGGCTGCCCGGCATCTATCCGTTGTCCTGCCGGCAGGAGCCGACCCCGGCCTCGCGGGAATGGAGACGCCGCAGCCGGCCCGCAAGCGCCAGCGGCTCACGCATCTGAGCCCGGAGGAGAAGGCGCTGCGCAGGTGAGTGGGGGGCAGCGGTGGGAGGGCTGCGGCTGTACTTGGTGGGTCCAAGATCTCCCGCTGACGGCCGCTCTGCCCCGCAGGAAGCTGAAGAACCGCGTGGCAGCCCAGAGTGCCCGCGACAGGAAGAAGGCGCGGATGACAGAGCTGGAGCAGCAGGTGGTGGAGCTGGAGGAAGAGGTAAGGGACTGGGGGAGATAAGGGGCAGGAGGAGCGGGAGGAGTGGAGCGGCCTCCCTGACTCACGGCTCTTCGCAGAACAAGAAGCTACTACGGGAAAACCAGCTCTTGCGGGAAAGGACGTGTAACCTCGCGCGGGAGAACCAGGAGCTCCGCTGCCGCCTGGGTTTCGATGCTCTGAAGACGGAGGAGGAAGGTGAAGAGTTGCAGGTAAGCCGCGCTGCTGTCGTGTCCGCCCCCGCCGGGAGCAGAGCTGCCACGCTCCCGGGGCAGCCTCGGTAATGTGGGCAGAGATATGCCGGAAATACCTTTGTCCTCCATATGGAGGCTCTGCTGAAACTCAGCTTGTGCCAAGTCGAAATGGGTGCCACTGGTAACGTGGGAGGTGGAAAGCTGACTAGTTCCAGGCTTGTTAAAGACAGTTTTATCTGGTTTTCTACCTTTCTTCATAGGAATTAAGTAGAAACCGTTACAGTCACGTAGGTGCGTCTCAGATGTGGTGGAGAGGGTCAGGCTTTCATTTAAAACTGTCAAACAAATGTGCAAGTGTAGGGAAGCTGCAGCTAACTTTGGAAATTGGCTTATCTTTGTGTTCCTACAGAACAGGCAAATAGAGAATTTTGTGTTGGAAGCCTTTGCAGAAAAATTTTGATCTTCAAGATTATGTACTGTACTGCCTGCCAGAACATTTGCAGTGACTGAGTTTTTGTCTTGTTACAGGTTGTGAAGGAATCTCAGGTGGATGAGATTGGATTGGTGACCGGGTCCGCTGAGTCCGCAGCACTCAGACTACGTGTTCCTCTGCAGCAGGTGCAGGCCCAGCAGTCACCATTTCTGATAGTTTCCACATGGATTCTGATGGCAGTGACTCTTCAGACTCTGAGGTGAGCATCCAGTCCTGGACAAATTGTCCATGAAATTCAGAACCACTGTAGATTTAAGACTAATGTTATAACTTTCTGATTTAAAATCATTTGGTGGTTTGTTTTCCAAGTCTTGGAATGCCATACCTGTGGCTCAGAACAGCTGTTAGGCGGTATCCAGTGAATACAGGAGTTCAACAACACCCACATGAAAAAATACAGCCCCCATAGCTTTGGTCATGTGCAGGTCTGCCTAAGCTGTATTCCAGTCTGTGCTCTATGTAGCCAGCAGGCACTGTGGTGTTTGTACTTTCTGGGTACAATATCGCAAAGAACTTCTAACAGTGGCTGTGAATCTCAAATGCACGTATAATTCTTTGGGGATTGCCAGTGCCCTTACAAAAAGCTGGGGACAAAGAATGACTGTGCCCTGGGACAGATTGCCCAGAAGGGTGTGGAGTGTCCCTCACTGGAGACAGTCAAGAGCCCTCTGGTGCAATCCTGTGCCATGTGCTCTACGATGATTCTGCTTGTGCAGGGAAGTTGGACCAGAGGTGACCTGCTGTGGTCCCTACCAACCTGGCAGATTCTGTGAATTTCTGCAAGATAAGTAGCTGCATTAACCCTCTGATGATTTTCTTGGTAAAACAGCTGTGATTGCATCAGTGTATTTTAATTTCCACATGGGGTTAATAGATGACACATTTGGTGTTTGGCTGTAACAGTAATAAATAATCTTTCTAAAACTGTCTTTCATTTTGCAGTCTGATCTCCTATTGGGTTTTCTGGACGGTCTGGACCCAGAGATGTTACTCAGATACGCTGATTCAGAGTCAACGTGCCTGGAAAAGCTGGAGGAAGAGTTCTCTGGAGAAACAAATTCCATACCAACCACCCTGTCTCCCTCTTTGGGGTCCCCATCAGCTAAGCTGGAAGCCATTAATGAACTCATAAGGTTTGATCACGTGTATACAAAACCCCTAGTAGTGGAGATTCCTGTTGAAGTGAGCAACCAAACCAATACACTAGTGAAAATCGAGGAAGAAAATCTCTCTTCATCTGACGACAAGGCAATCCCTGAGGTCCCAGTGTCTGTGAAGAAGGAACCTGTAGACAGCTTCATGCCTGAACTGGGTATTTCTCATCTGCTCTCTTCTTGTCATAGCCTTGAAGCCTCAAGCTACCTGTTGGATGGCTGTAGTGACTCTGGGTATGAAGGATCCCCGTCGCCCTTCAGTGATACATCGTCTCCACTTGGCACTGACCATGCCTGGGAGGATAGCTTTGCCAAGGAACTCTTTCCCCAGCTCATCAGTGTCTAACCTGGTAGTGTTAACTCCCCTTGAATATCTGTCCTGGCACGATAACCAGCATATGCCCCTTTGGGGTGTTACGTGGGGAAAATCAAGTCCATTCAGAAAAGTGTTTCTCATCTTTACTCATGCTAGCAGATGGCATGATGGTATGAAAAAGCCTGGGGTGTCCTGTCCTGCCCTGGCTCCCCCCCAGTCAGTGTTGGCGTAAGAGAGAGGCAGGTTTGTTTCTCAATAACTTGCTCATTCTCTCTAAAAATGTTTTGTTTTCCAGTTAAAATTTTAATACCAAAAACTAAAAGTGGGATATTCATGTATAGACAACTGGGCTAGACCTTAATAGTCTCTAAGTCTTACAGCTTCACTAAATGCTTGTTTTCCATTTGCTATGTAGAGTTGCTTTGTCCATTTAATATTTAACTGTATTGGTGCAATTAAAATGCAGTGCAGCTCACTGACCTTTTTTTGCCTTAGAACTCAGTGGGGAGGGGAGAGTATCTGGGCCTTGGAGAATTTAAGTTCAGGTCCCTCGGTGCCTCATCCTGCCATGCATTGATGAGCAATGCTCCTAAGGTGTGTGCAGCTTCAGTAGTTCCCTTTTGGAGGCACTGGATGTGGCAGAGGGGTTTGTGTGAGGGCCAGAGCTACTAGAGCAAAACCTTCAGCCTCTGTTTGAAGTCTGGTGGCCAGTAATGCTGTCTAAAATTCTCAGTCTGAGGGGAGGTGGGTGCGAGACAGACATGGTGTGAAAATGGTTGCAGATTCTGTATTACCACAGGAAATCCTGAAGCATCAAATGGACTTTTCAGGAGATAATTTCAAATATCACATAGTTCACATCCATTTGCTTCAGTATTTATCACAATATTGAAAACACTTGGAGAGACAGAAGAAATTTTATACAGAAAATAAGAGCGCTGGTGCCAGGTGTAGGCACAGCTGTTCTTGCCATCTGTACTGGTTTCAGTACTGTTTCATGTATTGCATTCAGTTTTGACAAAAATAACTTAGGGTGCGGAGGAAAGAAAACCTGAGATATTTTGGTCAGTAACATTCAAGGTGACAGGACTGCTTTGGACTATAAGCTTGAGTAACCTAGCTTATAATGAAGTATTTTACCTGAATAGTGGGTAGAAGACTACAGCTGTGCAGTATAACAAATTTAGATTGAAAACCCAAGTAGTCAGAAGAATAAGTTGAAGGTGGAAAATAGGGATGACTGCAAGAGTAGCAAATAAATTGTTGCTAGCCCAAAAAAAAGCAGAAGTGAGGATTTGATCCGCAGTTTTGCATTGCATTTTGTTACTACCCTTTTACGGAGCCCAAACCCCTCCTGGCAACTGTGAGCAAGCCATTTCAACACCTAAAAAATCCAAGGAAAATTGTGTTAGTCTCCTTTTCATCCTTGTTAAGCACAGGGGACAGAAATGTTCAAGGACATGGTCTTCACACTGTTTTGCTTCCCCTTTTCAACTTAACAGCTAGATCCTGCATGCTTTATCCTGACTTGCTGCAAGCACTGGGTCCCACAAGCTGTTAATAGTTTCTGAGATGTCTTCCACTAAAAACGCAGAACTAATTCATGTTTGGCATCTAGAAGCCTACTACCATTCGGCACTAGTATATTCTGCTAGAATCAAGTCAAGTAAGATGGTACACAAAAAAAGCAAAGTCTTACATTCCAACAAAATTATTAAAATCTGAATTTAAAACTCTCCTCAAACTTTTCCTAACTTTAAGAATACCTAGCTTGCTTAGTTCTGAGTCATTTTATTCTGAAGTAAAATGAAAGATCTGAAAACACAAACTATAGCAACACCTATTGCTACCCCTAGTGCTTTGTCAGAGGTCTTTGGGTCATGACAGACTAAAAACAACTCTTCCTTCCTGGCAACTTCAGGTTTATTCTACCCTGCTGAATACTGTGGAGGAAAAAAGGAGTGTGCCTTTGACATAACATAGTTAAATCCAAATCTTCTTAAGCCAGCAGAGTACTTCACTGTCCAGCTGGAGGACTGCACCTAGGCTCCCAAGGTTTTTTCACTCTTACCAGGAATGAAACAGTCATCTAAAAAATATTTTAGAAAATTTATTGAAAACTGACATACAAAGGGTGATTTGGTCCCAAGAGAAGACAGACCAGAATCGAATCTTCCATATTTCAAAATAAGGTTTTTTCTAATACTGCATCGCATTTGCCATCCCATTTGTGAACAGCGTTAATAGAAGTCTTTTAATAACGACAACAACAAATGAAACTCACAAATACAGAAGCCTGTAAATGCCCACAGCTTGACCTCTCATCCAATCACTCTCTCCAAGTGATTGCTATAGCAAGGATCTCGCTTGATGCTCCTGTCACTTGGTTCCCACTCTTCGATCAATTTAAGCAACTCAACCTCACTGTCTCCTATCACAAGGGCAGAAATGCATGGTGAAAAAATGAAAGCAAATGTTTTCTATCAAAGCAAAATTCATAGACAGTTTTTTTTCTCCCTCTCATAGTCTTTGTCAAAAGTGCACCACTATATTCTTGTTTTAGATGGCAGGTAACAGGTCAGTGATGCCCCATTGGCATTGAATTAAGAGGAAAGACACCTCTGAAAGTCAACCTTTGGTAAAAGCCTAGCAGGAAAAAAAGTATGCTTAAAAGCCATCTACAACACTTTCTTATTCTGCAAATCTGATAGACAGTTTGGTGTTTTTAAGAGGAAAACAACTGCATCATTTGATGTATTTAGGCCTCCTGCAGTTTTTTTTTTTTTAATCTTCTGTTGCAGCTTTAGTATTGCTGAGATGGTTTCATCACATTTTTGAAATGTTCATCCTTTCTTTTTAGTTTACTTAGGATTCAGAGCTTTCACCTAAAATACTTCCAATTTTGAACTTTCTATAGTTAACCTGCAAACTGAAAACCAGTTACTTACTTGAAGGCTCCACATTTTCTAACTGCAGTGACTACAGCCTTCTCCAAACTGCAGTGCTTTATGGAGCACAACAAAGCTTGTAGGTTTAAATAGCTTCAGAAGCTTAATAATACATAAGGAATTTTACACAGTTCATGCAAGAGATGTGTAGCAGACCCTGAAATGAAATTAGGCATTATAGCAAGATAGGCTGCACATATTCTTCAACTTAATAAACCTTCCAGAATGATACAGGTGTATACTGGTTTCCAGAGTAATGCCTAATTAAATGCTGGAGTGTTTATCAAGAGACAGAAAATTTCAGACAACCTTCAACAAAAGCAGTAAGATTAACAGGGTTTAACAAACAAGTATCTTTTGAAAAGTAAATAAAGGATGACTGCAAAAAGAGAAGGTTGTTTTTAAACTTTCAGCTATGGGTTATTCAACAGTAAATATTATCACAAGGATTATCTCTTAGCTGTGCAGAGGAAGAGTAGCTTTTCTTACGTGAGCGCCTGTGTTACTGCGTACTTGCTCCTTTATGTTAGCAAGATGTCAAAACCAGATTGGGACATAGGACTCTGAATAGAACCTGTTACTTGGAAAGGGATTTCTTACGAAAATCCTCAATTCACGAATCTCTGAGAAAAAGCTCAAGGACTTATGAACAAAAGATAGAACTCTTAAACAGGTTAGAGAACCTTAAGCATAAGGAACTGCTGTGCATTTAGAAAAGGTACAAACAACAGCTCATTGTGGATTCCTTTCCTTGGCACCCTGCGCAGGGTAGAAAATTCTTTTGGCATACATCTGTACAAACAATGTGATGCTGTATTATTGGCACATACTGTGGCTTAAATTTTATGTCTGGATTCTCAGGAAAAAGACAGGCATCTCCTTTACTTCACCACCAAAGCCACCAAAGGCTGGGACTTGGGTACAGACAATAATCTAGCATTTGACCCTCCTAGTGGCAGCAAGCGGCTCCTTGTTATCTGATTTACTTATGTTTATCCAAATTAATGGATGCCATTCATTTCATCAGAAGTTACACTGTCTTCAACTGACTTTCCAACTCCATGCATACAAAGAATCTCAGCACACTGTAAAATGTGGATCTCCCTGCTGAGAACCAGTTTTCTCAAAACTCTGTACAGTTTGGGGAGAAGGACATCAAAAACCCACAAATAAAATTTAGAAGCAAGTTAACCAAAGATGACCTCAGTTAGCAGGTATCCTGCAAGTTGTAAGCGCTGCCTTTGCTTTCTACAAAGCAAAAGACTTAAAGCTCAGCAGTAATATTCCTTCCCTATCACCCCATGGATTGTATAATTTCTACATCTGAGTTTACATCAAGTCCAAGCAGGTAAGGTGATGTAAAAAGCTGTTTTACCAGAGGGATTGCTTTTCTATCTGTGACTAGATTTGAAGGAATTTCTTTCTTTGCATTTTGTAATTCAAATTGAACCAAATGGCCAAGCATAGTATGTACACCAGTTTCAATGGCTCAGTAAGAGAAAGGCGTGGCTTAAGCCACAGTTACATTCAGTATTTGGATTTTATACTTTACCAAGGGCAGTTAAGAGGATATTCCACCATTAAGCAAGATGGAAAGCTACTTCCCTGTTCCAAAGGCCTCTGAATTACCTTTTCAGTAAAAGTAAGAATATTTAACAGATTGGAACACAGAAATCTTAGGGTGTTTCCTGGCCACCCTATGATTGTGGTGTGCTTATGACTGTTAGTAAGAAAACAAAAAACAAATAATATAACTTCAGATTCACACATCAAACCAGGAAAAAAGTAATCAAAAAACACCAACAAGCATCAGAAGCTCACCACTTCCAGTCTAAAATCTGGCATCTACAGCTCCATTTCTTCTTCTGCACATCCAGATACTCCCAAACTAGCATATGGATCTGGAGACATGGCAGTCTGTTGTGATCCAGGGAACGTTTCAGTCTGTGAATCAAAAGGAGCTCTCGGTGTTGGCTGCTTAGCTTGACACCCTTCTGTACTCTGCTGCTTGAAGTCCTTAACAGAAACAGACTTCAGTTTATCTGTCATAAATTCAGGAAGTGGTTTCCAAAGCACCAGCTCCATAGAAGGACGGCTCCTAGAAGGGATAAAGTTTCAGTAAAATTTAAGTTCTCCAAGCACAGCTATTAAATGCAGAAGACCTGTAACTTCATCCTTTGAGCTAGCCTAGAACGATATTCCAGAAAATATATACCTTTTTTCCCCCCTATTAAATTTCCTCTTCCCTAACTAGTTCCATTATTTCTAGTTCCAACCCTGTATTTCCTCTCTTTTTTGCACTGAACTTGACCACTGTTGGTCACATTTCAGGATCTTCACATTTTGAAAATTCACATACATAAAACCAAAACTTACACTGGTTCACTCAACAAATTTCTCTCTGTAGAAATGAGTACAAAACAGACACTTGATGACCACTACAGTTATACTTTTTTACATTAGGACAGTTTTTCCTATTTTCAACCAGATGAATGGTCTGTTATACAATGTTGGCTGCATCATGCTGTAATCAAGGACATCTCCATAAACATGAAACGAGGTCTCTCTTTTCATTTGCACGTGTTAGCTACATAGCACCATGATTTCCTCCAGAACTTACATAGATTCTATTATTTTCTTTGTCAGGACTTCACCAAAATCCCTCTTCATCCCTTTCTTAAGGGTATCTGACAGGATAAGAGTGGGCAGATTGCTAACATTTCCATCAGCATGAACTTCCTCATCTTCATCAATTATCCTAGGAATGGAGGGGGAAGAGGGAGATAAACACTATTGAGCAAACTGTTATCAGGAACATCCATTGCAGACTACAGTTATCTACATGTTCTGCTCTGTGCAGATCTCTGACCTTGGCTTGATACCAGAAGCAACAAGGCCATGTTAACACAAGTCTCTCTTGGGCCAAAATACCCAAAATGCTCATCATAGAGGGCACTTGAGCAGCAATGCCACTTCTGGTACCTGAGCTAGCTTTGTTACCCCTGTGTTACCCCAGCAGTGTCAGTGCAGACATACACTGAGAGGAAATAAACAAATTCCCTCCAAGGGAAATGGTATAATTCAGTCACATTACACAGGTGAGCCTCAGCTATGCAGCTGCTTCACCTGCTCAATTCCCCATAACTGGACTTAAGTAATTATTTCAAAGGTACTGAAAACAGTGCTTCACTTTTCACAGTGTTGTACCAGTTTCTGAGATTAAATCGGCACAAATTGTTGAAGTGTTTAGAACAAATGGAAGCATCTCCTTCATTTTTGGTAAACCTTTTATACAAAATTTAGCAGCATAGCTGGGAAGAATAGGGAACAATCCTCCAAGAGGACCAAAGCAGACATTGATAACACAGACCCATTTCACTACTCTGATTTACCCATGAAAAAATAACAGTCTAACAGTACCTTGCTTCTCCTTATGCATCATCTATGGAGTAATCTACAAAAAAATCTTGTTTTAAAATTTCTGTAACTTTTGACTTTTCTAATCATCTGCAGTGGTCATTTTATGTATTTTGCAATACCAGCTCAACTGCAATCAACTGATACACATGTATGCCATTCCCAGAAATCTTTCAAGAGCCAGAATGCACAGTAAATTTATTTAATGACTACAGCAGACTGTCTATAGCCACCCCATCACCCCACATCACACCATCAGCAAGATGAATCTCAGCCTTACTGCACACGTGCAGAGAGACCTCTCTGGTTCATGCTACTCTCTACACTGACAAATTCACATCTATTTTAAATATTAATCACAGAACAAGCTGCAGCTGGTTGAAAAAAGCTGCGCTCAAGCCTGAGGTTAGAATTTGAGCTCTGGATGCTCACAGAAGAGCATTAAACCCCGTTATGGTGTATTGAAGCTGCATAACGATTGTGAGCAGGGTGTTATTTACTCAGCATCTCCTGCTCTAGAACACTCGATTTCAGATCAGCCTGAAGACTCACAGGACCACAGGTAGCCTAAAATGAAATCATTTGAACAGAAGGTTCACCTCAGACTTAGAGCAGTGTTATCACACTGCTTAATGCTAGATTTACCCCTGAATGCCCACCAAAAAAGGGAAAGCTCAGCAAAGCCAGGCTACTCAATCCCTGCATTTACCTGTCCTCAATTTCCTGAAGTTTCCTGCGAGCAACCTCGCATTGCTGTTCCCCCATTGTCTGATCCATTTCTTCACAGGGACTTTCTAACATGGCAGTTTCAGGACCGCTGCCACCATACTGACTTGCTACCTCCCCAGCTGCCTGCTGACCTGCACAAAGAATCCATTCTTCAGTGTTGGGATTCAAAGGGCAATTTTTGGTTCCTGTCAGTCTCTTCTTCCGCACAGGACAGCTAGGAAACAAAGGAAGTTTACAATTGTCAAAAAAGAAATGTGGCATTCTGCAGGAACAAACGTTACAGAAAGTGCATTTCAGCAGCATCGACACACTATGGCAATGCAACCTCAACAAAGAAAATAAATCCACGTTGCTCTTAGTAAAATGTGAGTACCTATTCAGGAAAATCAGTGCCACACAATTAATTAGGTAATAGAAATGGATTTGGGCTCACGTGCAATTCAAGCAAAGAGTTCCAAATGGAAACAGTAATAGATTTCCTTCCTGTTTGTATTGTAGGTGAGAAGTGCTCAAATCTTTTACAAAACAAAAAGCAAATCGGGCTTTTCAGGCTATAATAGACAAATTAATTTACCCTTCTGCTTCTTCTTCTAGCTTATGCTTCTTTCCACATCGCACAGAGACACTACAAAAGAAAAACAGTTACTTAGCTTCAAATCATAACTTCTGGTTACATCGATATTTTCAAACAATATTTTCCTCCCTTTTAAAATTTCCTGTGAGATCAACAGTCACAGTACGTCACTAGCTGTGAAGGGCGTAAAAGTTTGGGACAGTAAATGACCATTTTGTTCCAAAGGAAGTCAAAGGAAGCTGTAATTGCTCAGTTCTCTGAACAAAGTTCTATGCTAATTTCTCCTTCTTTACGTTATTTATTTTTCCACAAGGGGCAAGAACAATCTTTGCTAAAATTCAAATGCTTCAAGAAGAAACACATGACCCAGCCTGAGCCTCTTAATACTCCGTATCACAAGGACATACTGAAAAAATACTGAAAAAAATAAATGAGTGTGAAACTATGCAAAGATGCTGGTACACTCTATCAACCTTCTTGCCTTTCAAAAGGCTCCTTCAACCCCCACCAGCCAGCTTCAAGGTCCTCAGCCGAGCACAATACAATTCTAACCTCCTACCAGCGCAACACTGCTCCAAGGAAACAAATCCCTGCCGCCTCGCAAAGCACCGGGCGCAGTTTCTCACTCCGGCGCTGTGACCTCGGCCCTGCGGGCACGGGTCTGGCACTTACTGGCTGCGGCTCCTGGTGAAGGCGCTCACCGGGGCCACCGTCAGCCCCTCGTTGTGGCTCCCGAGCGCGGCCAGGGAGGCCAGGTCGAAGCTGTTCTGCAGACAGAGGCCGGAGGATCCGTCGACGCCGTCGTTTCTGATCCCTGCCATGACCATCCCGGGTGGCTGCAGACGGCCGTGGCCACCGGCTAAGGGCTGCGGGCCGTGCCGATCCGGGGCAGCGGCCGGCGCCGTGGGGAGCTCCACGGCCGGGCCCGCCGGGATGCCCTGGCAGGATCTGCCTAGCGCTGCCATTTCCCGCTGCGAGGGAGAAAGCGCACATCAACGCCGACGCTCCAGCCCTGCCTGGGGCGCTCCCGCAGGAGCCCCGCACGAAACCGCCTCCGTCCGCAGCGCTCTCCCGGGCCGAGCCGGGCCGAGCGGCCGCCGCTACAACCCGGGTCCTTCTAGGCCTTTCGCCGCGATCCGATAAGGACCCGCGGGCACTGTGGGAGTTGTAGTCCCGGGCACTAGGGGACCTCTGGGAGTCGTAGTCCCGGGTGCTGTGGGACCTGTGGGAGTTGTAGTCCCGCTTGCTGCGGGGGACGCCGTCTGGGAGCGGGGCCCCCACCGGGCCCCCCCCTCACGGCCACGGCGGGGTCCCTGAGGAGGGCCGGGACTGCCCCTCTCTTGTCTGTGGCCCGGCCTAATCCCCGCAGCATGGGGCGGGCACGGTCCGGCAGCCAAATCCCGGTCAGCTGAGGAGCTCAGGCGGGCTCGGGGAGGCGGCGAGCGGAGCTGAGCTCCGGGCGGCAGGAGGGAGGGATGGCGCCCCGGCACACGGTAACCCCCCGTCCTTGTCTTTAGTTGCGGGAGGCTGCGGGTGCGGGTTCTGCGCGGAGTTAGAGAAGGACGGTGCATGTACGCAGTGTAAGAGGTGGGAAAGCTCCCTGAGGTTGCTGTGAGGCTTTATCCAAGTTGGACATCCCTGTCACAGAAAAGTACTGAACCGTCGAGGAGACTCCCAGTAGGCGGGGACCGCCCCCCCCACCCCCAAACCAAACAAAACAACAACAAAAAAAACCCCCAAAGCTGTCTCTTAATATATTAGTAAGTTTAGTTCTTTGGCACCTTTTTATTTTTTTCCTGTAACGTAGTTTATTAAATTTTGCAAAGGAACTCTAATTCAGCCCATGCTCAGAATGGAGCACCAGCCCCTGCTCAGAGGGTCTAGCTCGCCCTGCAAGGTAAGCAGAACCATCCTGGCCTCTCAAGGTGGATCCTGCAGGGAGTTTGTAGTTTTAGCGATGATGTACAGGTGTGGAATGTGCAGGTATTTCATGTTAGCTTTTAAATAGAAATACATTAAGTGGTTAGACTCATAAAGTTTTGTGCTTTTCTTGGACACCTAGTTGTGTTAGAAAGTGGAAGCTATAAAAGCAGCTTTCTGATTCTCATGTTTTATGTTGAATACAAATTGAAATTTTTTTGTGTCATGTTTCTGAGATGAGGTGAACACCCTTTATAAATTGTCAGGAGTTCAGTAGCTGACAGAATACGTGTGACTATTATCTGTGCTCTCTCTAAGAAACCAGGGCACAAATTCCAATGTGAGACAGCATGCCAGTGTCACGAGCCCAGCTGATTTGGGCAGGAAGAACAAAAGATCTGTCATAGCAAAACCTAAGTTACATGATGTATGTTCATAATTTTGGGTTGTTTGTTTATTTTGTCTCCCTTCTAGGTTCCAGGTTGTAGCCATAAGACACAAAATAGGTTTGCATTATTTAGTTAATGTAAGGGTCTGAGTGTGCAGTGCCAGTATTTACCACATGCAGTTTTATTTTTTCCTACCATACTCACTGCAGCCATTAATTATTACTCTTGATTCATTGCTTTGGTTGGCATTCAGAGAAACACTTTTTATTCTTGGAAACCATAAGGAAATGTTAATTGGATTTTAATTCAATAAGATCAATTTCAACTTGCAAATTACAGTCCTGAAGGAAGGAAGTAAATTTTGATGAATTATCTTTAGGAAGGATACACTCTTTCAGAATACAGTCCAGTATCTGAAATAACTCAGCATTTCTGGGAACCGGACCAAGAACGAGAATGATGAAGAATTAGTCTACATACCTTACAATGGGAAACTGAGGGTGTACAACTTTATTAAAAGAAATATGTACAGCCTTTATATATGAAGGAAAAGGAAATTTGGTCATGAAGTGCCTTTAATTGTGTCCAGTTGAAGTTAGTCAATAAGATACTATGAGGTGAAATTAGGACCTAATTTAAAACAAAAGGTTTTCTAGTCATTTGAACTGAATGCTATTTTTAGTCTGATTATATTCAGTAAAAAGTAATCTCAGAGAGCACCATATGAGAATATCAACCACTATAAATCTCTGGAGATCTCTGGCCATGGGGTCTCATCCAAATTGTCTTTTATGACCAGCTAGATTCTTGAGATTTGAATGTATTACAGTGGTAATTTGTGTTGACCTTAAAACCTGTGAACCTGTGACTCTATGAATTTTAGCTTGTAAATACTCATTTGAGAATGTAACTAGGTCATAGATATTGAAAAAATTTAAAAAGTACATGCCAATATGCCAGTAAACTTTAAATTGAATATTATTGCCAGTGAACAAATTATTGTGATTGAAGTACTAAGGCTTTGCACCTGGCCAACTTGCAGACATCGAGTAATCATTTTAGGGACTTAAAGTATTGTTTAGGGAGAAATAATATATTGTTATTTCTCACATCTTGGTTAAAATGTGACTCACAGAAATTGAGATTTGATTAATTCATATGCTGAGTTGTTGTGTCTCTAAGACCAAACATAAACTGTCCTGGCATTCTTTCATCAAAAACAGACACCATGAGCAGTATGGCTTATGGAAAAACATTTACTCAGTTTCTAATAACAGCTGTAATGGTTTTGTTGCCTACACTTAATCTGGAGACTTGTAATTGTGGTATTTCTAGAGGCTGTTAATGATCAGGGCCAAAGCCAGCCTGAAATGCTTCTCCTGCTGCAGGTGTTTGGGAGTTCAGGTGTTTTTTTAAACAAATACTTTCACTGCTCCAAACCAAATACATGATGTATTTCACCATAATTTTCTTTTAGATATTACATGTGTGTGGGATCAAGGTCCTATTCTTTTCATGCCCATGACTTTGTTTTGTTCCCCAGCTCCCCAGCTGGACGTTGTTCCTGGCTGTTTGTGCTGTTGGAATTGGAGGCACCTTTCAGTATGGGTATAATGTGTCTATTATCAATGCACCCACGCAGGTAAAAGCTCCTCTTTTGTTCACTGGGCTGTTTCCTTTCTGATCTCGGCCAAGAGGCCAAATGTGCTTTAGCTGTGATCGCAGTGGGAACTGAAGCAGTCTTCCTCTGCTCTGAGGGAATCTTGTTAATTTCCCACCTGGTTTCATGTGCATTTGTTTGTGAGTACCTCCCATCAGAGGTATTTTGTGTTAGACAAGAGTGCCAAATAGGCCACATAAATACCTTTATTATTAGAAGGATTAACTGAGTAAGAATTGTATTTTTCAGTTACTAAAATAGCCCAGAACACTAAGGGTAGAACAGACCAGAATATTTTCAGTTGGAAGGGACCTACAATGACCATCTAGTCCAACTACCTGTCCGCTTCAGGGCTGACCAAAAGTTAAAGCATGTTACTAACAGCATTGTCCAAGTGCCCTTGGAGCATTGACCACTTGTCTAGGAAGCCTGTTCTTCTGTTTGACCACCCTTTCTATAGGATATCAGCACTGTTTCTCCAAATGTCAAGTTTAAACCTCCCCTGACACAGCTTTGAGCCGTTCCCATTCTTTCTATCACTGGATAACAGGGAGAAGGGATAGTTACTGTTTACAAGTGTCCATCATAAGGCAGATTACTGAAAAAGATCTTAGGGAATTAAAATGTTGCAGCTGTAGTGGCTGAGAAACTTGTAGGTATTTTCACTTACTTGTTACTTGAGTGTTCTTTGCTGAGGCCTCCAGGATTCTGCATATTTTGTGGATGACTCAAGGATCTGAGCAAATGATCTTGTGAAAGTGGTGGGGTTTTGCTACCAGCTGATTTATTTGCTTGGGAAACTGTGAAGAATGAATTTGCTTCAACTCTATATGCTTTTTACAAAGCTTAAAAGAAGCTGTTTATGAAAGAATATGTCATATGGTGGGAACAGAGGGAGAGTCTAAGAAGTTTATTCTTCTGTAGTCTTTCTTTGCAGGTGAAGAACAGTAGCCTCTGATTACAGATACATGCCAGTTCAAGAGTTTCTAAAGGCAAAATTTTAGAAAAGCAAGCATGTGGAATAACAGCTTTGAAGTTCTGACACATGAATACTGTAAGAGAGGTGGAGTGTTATTAGAGTTGAAAAAGGAATTTTACTATGACTTTTTGGATTGCACTAAGGCAGGGAGATTTAGATCAAGTGTCAGAATGAGTCCCCTGACAGTAAATTTTTTTGGGTTGTAATGTCTCTGTGTTCTGAGATGTTCCTAAAAACAGTAGGGCCAAGCATCCACCCTATTCCCCTCCTTGTTCAGAAGGTCCTTAGAGCTCGTGTGGCAGTGCGTGTAGGGGTTGCGTTTCTCCTCTGCTGCAGCACCTGTGGCAGGGCACAAAGCAGAGCTGCTCAGCAGTCTTTGAGGTGTGTGGGGAGTAGGAAACACAAGGTCTTCTGTGTGGTCAAGGAGATTCTGCCAGTCAGATGATATCTCTTAGGATTAACTTCCAGAACTGATTTTTAGGATTAGGGTGCAAGTTATTTGTAGTGCTGTGTGTAGGGCTGTATAAAATGCTACACATTCATCACTCTTTTTTACCGCAGCATATACACAAGTTCCTAAACGAAACCTGGAGTAGTCGCTATCACAAGGAACTAAATCCAGATTTGCTGACTTTTCTTTGGTCTGTCATTGCTTCCATCTTTTCCCTTGGAGGCCTGTGTGGAGCCCTGATTGGAGGCAGCATGGCAATACGGCTGGGCAGGTCAGTTGCAGCAGCAGGCATAGACCTTCCCACTGGAATAGTGAGTAAATAAATGGAAAAAGAGTGGGAGAAAAGACTACCTTGGGTACCTACATGTGTTTTTTCACTTTAAAATTGAGTTTTCTAGTAGAATTTTACAGTTTATTTAGATGTGGCTTTCAGGGATGAGCCCTGAATTATGACCTTGGGCTTAGTCTTTGCATTACATTTACTGAAATCTGAGTAGGAGAATGCACAGAGTGTGTTGGAAACATGAGTTCCCCCTTGACACATATACAGCCCTTGTGCCATCAAGGACATGCTGCTTCATCTGTTGCACTTCATGTGTCTAAATGAAGAAATCCCAGTCCTACCTTGTCAGGCATTTCTGTCATATTTATGCGTTATTCTTATGTGTAGATAACTGGGTTTCCAGGGAACAGCATGTTTCTTCAGTGTAAGGTTCATTTTCCCCCCGATATTATCAGAAAGGAAAACTGTTTAAAAACCCACATTATTACAGATTTTCTTAATGTCTGGTTGGGGTGGGTTGTTTTTGGTTTTGAGGTTTTTTTTAATCAGTTTCTGTTATTCTGTATTATTATTACTACTATGATTATTTTGTTCCTCCTCTTTAGGAAAGGAGCTCTTTTGATGAATAATATTATAGCAATACTAGCCTCCATTTTAATGGGGATCAGTTTTCCTACAGGATTGTTTGAGTTACTGATTGCTGGAAGGTTTTTGATTGGCATAAATTCAGGTGAATGATTTCTTACTCCTACTATCAATAAACTGTGGTGAATGATAAATTATTGTTACTTCTGATCCTTTAGGTTTTATGATACATGTTTATGACAAAAATGTCCTGTAGTTTAGTTTGGAATCTGAAGGCAGCTAAATGAATAGGAAATTAATGAAGTCCCATTGCATATGTGTTCTGGTTTAGTGACTCTTTTCAAAGCAACTTATATTGATAGGAAAATGTTTTTTCCATTTACTTGCAGGTGTTGGGCTGTGTGTGCAGCCTCTTTATATTGGGGAGTTTGCCCCAAAACACCTAAGAGGTGGCTTGGCCATGGGGACTTCCATCTTTCTGACTGGGGGAATTCTGACGGGACAAATAATTGGTTTGAGGTGAGAAATGCCTTCCCCTGCTCCTGTTTTTTGTTATTCATGTGTAAAGAATTCCAATTTCCTATGGCTCATTGCAGAACATGCCTTGTGCCATTGTAGCATTAGAATTCACCCAAGGTCCCCCTGAGAGAAGAAAATCCTGCTTGAGCCACCCTATTCCTACAACTGCCAGCCCCCAGTGGTGTCCCCTCAGGGAAGTGGTGTCAGTTTAGATGAGTTACCAGAACAGCATCAGTAAAGCAGCCACATTTGAGCTGAGTTCATGTCTTCTGCCAGTTTCTTGCTGGAGACAGTGGATGTTGACAAGACAGGACTTGAGAGCAAAGGACTCACATTTCTGTATCACAGCATTGCTTTTGTCCTCCGTGATCAGAGAAGTTGCTCAGGCCTTCATCCAGCTGAAACTTAGAAGTTCCAAGAGCAGAGACTGCACTAAATAGTAACCAATAGCTAATTATTATATTTCTTTGCCTTCTTTTTTGCACATTTTTCACAGAGAGTTATTAGGTGGAGAAGAGCATTGGCCTCTGTTGCTATCAAGCAGCTGTGTTCCAGCATTAGCCCAGCTTTTATTCCTTCCATGGTTTCCTGAAAGTCCCAGATATCTTCTTATTGACAGAGGTGATGAATTAAGCTGTGCCAAAGGTAACATCCAGCATCTACACTTTCTGTTCTTCAGAAGGGTACAGTGGATATATTGGGCTCCAGGTTCTCCATTTATCTTTATCTACACAGCACAGTTGTATCATCTAGTGCTTTTTGGCCCATGTTTTTTCCTTCAGTGAGCTTATGGAACAAGGGATTGTGGAGCTCAGGAGCCTATAATAGGTTATGTACGGAACTTTATTACCCTGTTTCAAATGTAAGTTCATTGACTGGAGGTTCAAGCTGATTATTCTTAGTGGAAAGATCATTATCAGGATCATAAAAACCTCTACTGTTGGCCTTAAGAAGACGAATTGTCACTTGAGATATATTTAATCATGAAGATTTTAAAGGAACTAATGCTGTATACCCTTTAAGACCACTTTTAGAGATTTTAGTCTGGGATCAAAATGGCTTCTGATTATATTTACCTTAGGAGAAGGATTTTCTGTCTTTGCTCCAGCTCACTAACTGCATCCCACTGTGACATTAAAGTTGGGGCCATAATGAAGGACTCAGTTATCTGCCTAGAATTTAAGCAAAACACTTCAAACTGGTAAGAATGTCCTTTAAGGAAAAGGCTGTTTGAAGGTCTGAGGTTCAGATACAAAATATTTTGCCTAGTGAATATTTCAAGGTCAGATACTCCTCTAAAGAGAAGCAAAGAAATGCCACAGAATTCTCCAAATCCACCACAGCAAAAGATATTGAAAAAAACCAGCAAGGAACAAGCAAGTCACAAAGCAAATTTTTCATATCCTAATAAAAGCCAGGCCATTATGGAAAGAGATATTTCCCAGGAGTTGTGGATAATAGGTAAATTATTCTTTTCTGTTTGTAGCTTTGAAACGATTTCATGGTTCCTCAGAATACCGAAGGGAGATGGAAGACATCCAGCGGGAATGTTTTGCCTTGGATGGGGAGAAACCCAAGAAGCCCTGGCAATTATTCACTGACCGTGGTGTGAGATGGCAGCTCATCACTGTCATTGTGATGACAATGGGCCAACAGCTCAGTGGCATTAATGCTGTAAGGGTTCATAAGAACAACCAGCTTAAATAATTATTTCATTTCCACCTGTTTTTCAACCATTCATTAACACAAAGGATCCACATAGAGAAGCTCAGAGAAATGGGATAAGTGGGAAAGAATGTCCTTGCATTATTTTGGTGTTTCTCTTCCATTTTTTCTCATTTCTGTGTTTCTGGTATGCAAACTTTTTTAAAGAATGTCTTGATACTTCCTCTGAAAAAGTAAATAAAGGTGGATCAGCTTATCCCAGTGTGTCTGGTTTAAGAATATAAAGCATATTCAGTAAGTTGAATAATCCTATTGGCTTTTATTATAGCAATATGTTTACTTAGACTTGAATTTAACAGATTGTTATTGCTGCTTATGTTAAATAAGTAACTCATAATATAAAATACACTGATCTGTATGTTTAGTATGAACATGACTTTGTTTTCAGACAATGTTTTAAAATCAGAAAAACCTTATTATTTGCTTTTGGGTTTTTTTTCTGTTGTAGATTTATTTCTATGCAACTTATGTTTTTGAACAAGCTGGGATCTTGGCAGAAAAAATCCCGTATGTGACACTCGGCACTGGAGTTTGTGAATGTCTCACAGCCCTGTCCTGTGTAAGGAGCAGTTTGTTCTACCTCCCAGTACAAAGAGTAATTCTTCTTGAAGAATATTGGTAAAAATGAGATCAGGATATTAACAGAAGATTGTATCTTGTCCACAGGGTTTGCTGATAGACTATGTGGGAAGAAGATGCCTTATCATTGGGGGTTATCTCCTCATGACGCTCTGGTGCACTGTTCTGACCTTCTCTCTGACCTACCAGGTGCCAAGGACTCGTTCCTATTACACAGTGTGATTGAGGAGTGAAAAGGGCACGGAGTGACACAATGAGGGGGAATGGGTTTAAACTGGGAGCAGGGCTAGATGAGGTATCAGGAAGAAATTCTTCCCTGTGAGGGTGGGGAGGCCCCAGCACAGAGTGCCCAGAGAAGCTGTGGCTGCCCCTGGATCCCTGGAAGTGTTCAAGGCCAGGCTGGATGGAGCTTGGAGCACCCTGGGATAGTGGAAGGTGTCCCTGCCCATGGCCAGGGGTGGAATGGGATGAGCTTTAAAGTCCCTTCCAGCACAGCCCATACTATGATTACATAATTCTATTATATGATTTAGTAAAAATTATTGAATGAACACTAGTTTCTCTGAAGCAGAACTGCTAAGTAAATTAGCTGTGAAAGAGTCATGAAAGACTGCTGGTCTTAGCTGAAATAAAATACAAAAGGAAACATAACTGTTAAGCCAGACTTTAAAACTGGATTATCAAAATCTGAACTAAACCTTCTCATTGTCTTCTGTTTCAGGAGCTGTACTCCTGGGTGCCTTACATGAGCATGGCATGTGTATTTGCCTTCATCTTGAGCTTTGGGCTGGGCCCAGGTATTGCACAGGAATGTGTGTGAGCGGTGGAAGGTCTGGGAGGGCCGGGCTGTCACACAGGCAAGAAGCCTTTGCAGCACAGCTGCTGCTGCTCTGGCCAAGGAACCCCAGTGAGGCCATCCTGTAGCTCACAGCTGAGGCTTACCATGCACACTTCTGGGGCAGCTACGTGTGAGGGAGGGCTCAGTTCTGCCCTTCAGAGCAGAGGGCTTCCACACTTGTCAGAAGGGGCCTGCTCCCTGATCACTGCTGCTGAAATGAGGCTGTGTTTTAGTGGGAAACTTCCTGCCAGGGCAGTAGAATTGTGCTGTTAGGAATTATAATAGAACAGCTAATGGCATGTTCAAAAGCAAGTCAATCTTTTGTAGCATTGGAAATACCTCAAATGGACATTTAGAAGAATTCTTTGTTCTGTTCCTGAACTATCCCCAGGTGGCATAACAAACACCCTGACAGCAGAGATATTTGTACAGTCCTCACGTCCTGCTGCCTACATGATCGCAGGGACTGTGAGTTGGATTAGTTTCTTCACAGTTGGAATGCTCTTTCCCTTCATAGTGGTGAGTATGCACAGCACAATTTCCATTTCATCTGCTCCCAGGTTCCATCCCATTGCTTGTATTGTATTATATACACTTGTATATATTATTGACACTTGACCAGGATGCACACTGCCCCTCAAATGAGTTTAACTAGAGTCAGTCCCTCGTAAAAGTATTTTTTACACATCACAACCCTAAATATAACATCTAAAAACCAAAATTCTAAAAAGTTACAGGTGAAGAATAGGTTGAATAACTCTAAAAAACATCTGAGCAGCAATGTTAAGTGTGAATGGAAACAAAAAGCGTATTTTCTCAAACTTACTATTGCACTTGAAATATGTTGCAATCACATTTATTTTCAGAATGGACTGAAGCAGTATTGTTTTGTGGTGTTCTTACTGGAGTGCTTCTTTGTTGCTGCTTTCATCTTCCTCATAATTCCTGAGACAAAAAACAAATCTTTTCTGGAAATTCAAAAGGAATTTCACAAGCTTAATTTTGGAAGGAATGCCAGGAAAAAGGAAACGGAACTTTATGAAAGAAGACAACTTCAAGATGAATTTTTAAAGATTTCTGCATAATTTCACAAATGCAACAGAACTTCAGTGAGAATTATGAACATAGTCTTCTAAATTAGGAGTATAATATATGATCAAGTGGCTTATTAAATCTTCCTGTGTATTTAGAGGAAGTGTAGCTAAAGGCAAGTTAGTATTGCTGAAATGCTGTTAAAGCATGTATTGCTGAAATACTATTAACAATATAATGTATTATCCGCAGAAAACTTGATGTTTAGCTGTAACCTGGTGCTGTAGGGATGCAGAGATGCCAGGGAGGATGTTCGGTGAGCCCCACTGGCAGATTTCTGCAGATTATTCAGTTACTCTTCTTGCATTTCAAAGCCCTGTCTTCAGTTTGGGTCATCAGGTGCATCCAAATGCTTTGCTGAGTGTAACATTCGGAGTTCTTGTTAAAACCCACACAAAAACTGATAACTGAGAATATTTTAAATATTCCAGTTTATGTAGAAATAGGGATATTTAGTTTCTGTTTTTCCAATTATGTAACTTTGAAAGCCTTAAAGACATTCCTCATCCAGTCCTACTACTGTACTGTACAAAAGTACGGCACCTCTCTGAGTTATTTTTATTTGTAATAAAAACTTGTATCCTGATAAAAGAGTTCCTGGGGTTTCAATTTGGTTTATTTTTTTTCCCTAACATAGCATCTTAACATTTTAAACTATGCAACAGGGTAAAACTCCTTCTAGGTTTGGAGGTTAGTTCCCATCAGACTGAGATCCACATACCAAAAAGCATGAAGTAGCAGAGAGGACAGAGGACTGGAATTAAATTCTTTTTACCTTTAAACTACAGGGGGCCTGTAGGACATGCTCAGTGAGCCTTCTGCCCCCTCTCCATTATTTTTTCCTGGACTATTTCTCAACTTAAAATAAATTCTTCATGTTAGGAAGTAGGAAATCTCACACCTGGTGTTTGTGCCTCTCTGATATTTGTTTCCATACCTGCCACTGCCAGGGCGGTGGCCCACCTCACCCAGTACAACTTTTCCTGGCTGTAAGCATTTCCAAATGCCATCGGTTACTGAAGTGCTGCAGCAAGCACGGGATTTCTTTTGCATTTATTTTCCTCCTCTCAGAATTAAAGCTTTTAATGGAAGTATAGGAAGAAAACACCATTGGTCTGATTTTGATAATAAAACATCTGTTTAATTGAAAATAACATTTGACTCTTAATAGCAAAGGAGGCAACATCAAGAAGGGATCTTCTTGGCCTTTAGTTTATCCTCTAAGTTTGCAAAATACTTCATTTTTGCTAGCAGCTTCTTGGCTTCTTGAAGATCATCTGAAATGAAATAAAACATTACTAGTTTACAGAGGGAGAGGTGAATTTGCAGTCTTAAAATGAATCTCAAGATTTCAGTGACAGCACCGGTTTTAGTACCAAGAGTCATGAGCTGCAAAGACTCAGACACTACCAAAACCATGCTGCCTATTGTTTTAATCTCAGATGGTCTGGGAACATCTCAACTCAAATGTTCCACAAAACACATTAACAGTGAACCATTTGGAAAAGAAATGTGAATGAATACCCTTTAATGACTTCTGTAAAGTGGCTGCAGTATTGAGCTACCCACTAGGCAAGACAAATGTTTTTGTTTGTTTTTAAATAGACTGACTGACATAACAGAAAAATGGAAATGAGGAGGAGTCTGGTCTGGATAGTGCCAGTTCCAAAGCTGATACTGAAACGATTTCTCCTCAGTTAAAGGGGAGGGTGGTTTATGACCTATAGACAAATGCAACACAGTCTTTCTCATGGCACAAAGTAACAGAATGTAACTCCTCACAGGCAGCCCCAGCCAGCACTGCTTTGATGTTTACAGTTACACACATCCACCCCTGACAAATGTGCAGCATTCCGGACCTGGCACAGAACTACAAAGGTTTCCTCCCAGCTTCAGAAGCTCGGGAATGGTTCAAGCTTGTGCCTCTCCATTGGTTGTAGAATTAAATTATGGTGATTATTGCACAGGAGGTCCATAAAACCCTAGGCTGAACAGGCCTTTGCAGGGAAAGCCACAGAAGCTGTGTGGCAAACAAAGAACAGCGCTCACTGCTCTGCTGCAGCTTCAGGATTGCAGAACATCATCTCCAAATTCAGGTGTGAAACCTCAGAAAATGTCTAAGATGAAATCTGTCCTTCCCAGTATTCTGGGAAACACACAAACAATTTCTCAGCATATCATTCCCAGTCAAAATGATTATTTAGATGCAAGATGAATGGAACTTTTGTACTGGACTTTGATTTTAATGTGAGGTCCTGAATTTCCCAAATTGGCAGGAATGTCAGTTTAGAAGTATTTATTCTAAATACCTAACAAAGAACCCTTGTTAATGCAGTATTTCTGTTCTGTAGCTCAGGAAATATTTGCCAGTAAGAGCATGTGGAGCTTTAAGCATTTGTCAGGTATGTATGGCAGCTAAAAACTTCATTAAAACAGGTACCTCTTTCAAAAGCTGAAGTCACCTCTCTGGTCAGTTCTTCTAGTTTAACTGCAAAACAAAATTATTTAATTTACTTTTTGTTACACTTAGAATATTTTATACCACTGCATTCTGACTGCCTGTGGTGGGAAAGTTCATTGCTAGTTTCAGCCTTTGGGAGCCAAGCAAGTTTTTCATAATACTGCTGTCAATGTTGTTATAATTTCAAGTATGTATTTCTTTACTTAAACAGGTATACTGACAGCAATTCCAATGGACATCAATGGTCACTAATTTCCTTATTTTTGGTGTATCAGTTTACCCTGATACAGTTAATTTTCTCCTGTGCTACTCAGTTTTTATTCTACTTATTCTACTTGCTTTTAGCTCATGGCTGTTATTGCAAAAAATTAAATATATCAGTAAACCAAATGTTTTTGGTATCACCAACAATATAAAAAGAAAGTTGCTTGTGTAAGGAGAATAACCACTTAATATAATGGCTGCCAGATGAAAAAGGTAAAAGAACTACAGTGCCTGTATAAATAAAATTTAATGTGGTCAGACAAGCATTTTATTCAACTTCATTCTGACAGTTTTTTTTCTTTGGAACAATTAACTAGCCGTCACTTGATGAAGGATGAGTAAATTCCTTTTTATTGTATATATATATATATATATATATATTTATTTTGACATCAGAATAGATTCTGTTATACTAATGTCCTCAAGACAGATGTGATGTTTAGGCACACAAATGGGTAAAGACAACACTGGAAAAGGGGAGCACAGGACAGAAGCACTTGCACTGAGTCAATTCCAGACAAACACAAATTGAAGACATTACAAGAAATACACCGAAACAGTTAAAAGCTTTCTGACTCTTGTATTACACAAGATTCAGTACATTAGTTCTATACAAATTCCTCAAATCATAACCTACCTTTAATTAAAGTTTCAATTTCTTCAAGGCTATCCTTATTTTTGGGCTCTGCTAATTTCTCATTAATTTCCATGATTTCCATAAGGAACGCTGAGTCTGCATCACAGTCTGTCTCTTGTATTGGCTCCACTCCACTCAGCTCCAGCTGGCAGAGGAAAAGGGAATTTGAAAATAAATATTCCCACATCTATTTCAATGGGAATTATTTTCTTTAATATTAAGTCTCTTTGTGGGGCATACTCAGATTCATATCCAATAAACCTATGGTGCATAGAGTCAGTCTGAAAAATAACTCCATACATAGGATGACCATAAAAATCAGCAGTTACCCAAAGCCAAAAAAACCATTAAAAAGGCTGCCATGGGCCAGACTGAAATTTTGAATGAGCAGCCATGGCCACCCACCACTTGTGATGTAAAAGACAAATTAGTGTAAGATACATAGCAAATGAGATGATAAGGTGATTAATTTTTGGACAAACTTGGTTCTGGTCTCCCTTTAATCTCTGGTTGATCCTCTTGAGAGGAATGCAAATTAGCACATTAAGGACTGAAGGGAAGGTGCGATCCCTAACAGCAGCACCAGCCCCCAGGGTTATTTACAGGAACACTGGAATACCTAACGGAGACCTTACTAGATAGAGGCCTCGGCTCAGAGGGTTCAGCAGGGTCTGGTAGGCCTTGTTGATCAGGGAAGAGTGTTGCTCAGAGTAGTACTGCTCTTTCTGCAAACGGATGGCAAATAATTGCAAGCTAATAACAAGTGGCAAAATACACTTTGTTACATGTGGAACACCAGCGTCCCCACACCAGTCCGTGTGTGAGACTGAGAAGGCTCTGTGGACCTGGGAACTGTGTCACTGCACTCAGCTAAGGCCCGACGAACCGCAGCGGGCCCTCATCGTCCACCTCCACCGCAAATCCATGGCAGAGTCTCTTCTGAGCACCGAAAGACAAACACAGGCGAATCCCCTCACTCCCCGAGCGGGAGAGAGGTGGGGACCCGACACTGGGACCCGGCCACGCAGCCGAAGGCTAAAGGCGATCTCCTCCGGCGGTCACCGAGCCCCGCGGGCCCCTCCCGGCCCGGCTCCCCCGCCCGGCCCGGCGCTCACCGGCGGCCTCTGGCCGAAGCGGTCGGGGTGGACGGCGCGCTGCAGGCTCCGGAACCGCCGCTGCAGCTGCCGCGCATCGACACGGAAGGAGCGGTCACTGCAGGACACAAGGCGGGTGAGACCCGCGGCCGGCCGGGCCCGCGGCCGCCCCGCCCACACTCACCAGTCCATCAGGCGGAAGAGGTCAGGCCGCGGCGCCGGCGGCTGCAGAGCCTGGCAGCCGGGGCAGAAGCGCGGCCCGTCCCCGCCGGGGAGCGCAGCGCCGCAGCTCCAGCACGGCGGTGCCGGGGCGCGACCCGGCGCGGCCCCGCCGAGCGCCCGGCGCGCCCACCCGAGCCGCGCCCGCAGCGCCGCCCGCATGGCGCCCCGCTCCCGGCGGCCCCCGCGCGGGCCGCCCGCTCATTGGCTGCGCTCGGGGCGCGCGCAGCACGCACACGCCTGCCCCGGCCCGATGGTGCGAGCCCCGCGAGCCGTGAGTTCGGGTCCCGCTCCGGCCCTTCCCCGCTCCCTCCCCTGCTCCCCGCTGCTTCTCCCGGGATGGGGCCGCAGTGCTCATGGGGACGGCAGGGCCGCTGGTGCCGGTGTCGGTCCCGGGGCAGTGGTGCTGTGGCGGGCGGGGCCGGGCCGGGCCGGGCGCTGACTGCACGGGTGCCCGGTAGTGCCGCTCTTGGGGCTCGGCCGCGCCGCTCCGCATGGTGCGAGGCCGCCGTTGGTGGCCCGGCCCCGCCGTCTGAGCGTTCAGAGGGAGGTTTAGGTTGGATACGAGGGAAAATTCCTTTATGGAAAGGGCTGCCCAGGTCAGAGGTGCAGTCACCAACCCTCGAGGGGCTCCACAGCCGTCTGGATGTGGAGCCAGGGCACAGGGCCGGTGGTGGCACAGGCAGTGCCGGAGGAGCGGTTGGACTCGATGGACTCTGTCTTTTCCAACCCAAATGGTTCCGTGATTCTGTTCTCTCTGCCGGCAGAGCGCTGGGTCTCGCCTGTGTTTGTAAACACTTGTAATAAACGGGGCAGTGGGAGGGAACTTGGGATCTGTCGTGATTTTACGGCTCGAAATGTAGCAAACCGATACGTGAAGTATACATTAAACTATGGCAACCAGCTAAAACCGCGATATACGCGTGGCAAGGTTGGAAGGCTCGTGGACGTTCCAGGAGCCCGGTGAGGGCTGATGTGTTTGTGGAAGCTGGCTGTAGGGATGAGCTGGTTGTGGCAGCATTTAAATGGGGAAAGAGGCACCACAGGCCATGAATTTCCGGGCTGTAATGGGGCAGGGAGACGCTGTTTCTTTGCACTGGCTGTTCCAGCAGCTGCCAGGGCTGTGGTGAATGTCTGAATTTTTTTGGTTTTTGTACAGTTGTTGTGTACTGGTGTGATAAATCTCTCGGGTACTTTCAAGAAAGCGTGTATCATTTTACAGTTCTTAACTCCTTTCAGTTTTTCTCTTCGTGCTGGGGGAGCAGCCGTGGTGGTGCCTTGCTCCGTGCGGGGATGCTCTGTCCGAGCGCAGCCCGTGCCTGTACGACCCGGTGTGAGCGCTGAGGTCCTCGGGAGCGATCCGGGAATAAGGATTATTTCTGCTTTAGAACCAGCAGAGGCCGCTCCACGTTGTCTTTTCAAAGGAAAACCATCCCGGTCTGCAAAATTCCTGGGAATTTGCGTTTAACCCAGACATGCACGCTTTGGTTGCGAGTTTTACTTCTCTGAGCCTGAGAATGGACTTGGGCATTAATAGTACAGTGTGTGAGTGTTTGCCAGTTTTACTTTGTTGTAGTAACTGCGTTTTTTCCAACATTCTCTTCGAAGCCAACATGTCTCGAGAGACTGGAAGTGAAACGCAGCAGTCTCAGAGTGGCCAGCAGGCGCAGAGTGGTACCAGCTCCTCGTCCAGTGGGTCACAGAGCACTAGTCAGTCTTCCTCAAGTTCTGGGACTCTCAGTTCCTTGGACACTGTTCCCACACAGGAGCTTCCAGCCATCCCTGAGGACCAGGAGTCTGAAGAGCTGGTTCCTCAGCCCTGGGGTCGACTCTTTGCACTTGCAAAAGGTTTCAGCAACTGTGGTATGTGCATACTGTAATAAACCTTTTGGTTTCTTTGTAGGATCTCAGAAAAGTTCTGAGCAGCTTGCTGAAGAGCAGTGTATTTTCATTTTCAAATTAGGTACAGGCAGATTTAGGTATGCAGCTTTTGGCTGTAATAGTTTATTCCATACTACATCCCAGTGTTTACACTGAGTACTCAGATACACAGTTTCCATAGACTTACAGAAAGTCTGGGGTGTTCATGTTCTTTGTTATATGCTTCATTTCAAAAGAAAATATTTAGTTATATGTCTCTATATTGCTGAAGGTGAACTGAGAATTACCACTGCTAAAGAGGGTAAAATTATAAAAGGATTTGACAAGCTGTGGTGCTTTGTATGAGTTAAGAAAAACTTGATTCTTTGAGAAGAATCTTGTCTTTGTTATTGTATTCATTACTATTTTGAATCATTCTGTAGTGCCATAGTTATTAACTTCCTGCAATGTTGTGTTCTCTCTCTGCTGTACTTTCCCCTCCTTTGCAGACTGTGTGAATGAGGAATACTGGTTTGGGAGAGACAAAAGCTGTGATTACAGTTTTTCTAAGCTGGGATTGTCTGAGACTGGCTTCTACCAAAACTATAGCAAGAAGCACTTCCGAATTTTCAGGGTAAGTGCCAAAAATGTTAACTCCCCATCTATTTTGGCATAATTCAAAAAGAGACTTTGGGGCAGAGATCCTAAAGAAATCAAATTATCTTCAGGGCTGTCTCCTTTAACATGACTTTTGGTAATGCCCCATTCATATGGTTTATGAAATAAACTCACAGTCTCATTTCTTGAGTCAACAATAGTAAATTTCTAGTGCATCATGTCTTTATCGTAAAGTCATTTGTTCTTTACCGTCATCTTTCCTATTTTTTTTTTCCCTTTGAGGAAATGGGTCCAAAAAATTCCTTTGTTGCCTACATTGAAGACCACAGTGCAAATGGGACATTTGTTAATAGACAGCTCGT
The DNA here is from genome assembly GCF_015227805.2 of Hirundo rustica. Lineage (NCBI taxonomy): Eukaryota > Metazoa > Chordata > Aves > Passeriformes > Hirundinidae > Hirundo > Hirundo rustica. The sequence goes on along the minus strand of NC_053466.1, from coordinate 5,341,543 downwards.
TGGAAAAGGGAGGAGGCTTCCACTGACACACAACTCTGAAATTGCATTGTCTATACAGACCAATAAGGGTAAAATGTGCTTTAACTTAAGTAGATTTTTCATGTATTGACCAAGAAGTTGTTTCTGCATTGATTTGAGTATGTTTCTTGGGAGCTGAGCTTCTTCATGAGCACAGCTCATTAATAGGTGTTTTAGTACTCACATAAAAATTATCCATGTCCCTGTCAACCCTAGGGGAAAAAAAACCCCAAAACTGAAAAAGAAAATTAAAAAAAAATCTGCATCAGATAGAACTTTACTAGAGTATAAACTTCTATAGTTATTTTCCTGGTTTTGAAACACATTTGGGCTTCAGTAGCTGTGCATATGATGGTGGGAACAGAGGAAACAGACAGGTCAAGAAAAGTTGGAAAAACCCCCAGCTACCTAACCAGATACTGCATAATAAATAGAAAATAATCTTAAAAATAAACAGGGCTGGGCTTTTGTTTATTTGTCTTTGATTTTCCACTGAGATGCTGTCTACTTGATTATTACTACTCTTTGATCTCTACTGGGACATTGAAATTTTAGCTCCTTTTGTCCTTAAATATAGTTAATTAGTTAAAGACTGTTATGAATATAATCCCAAAATGTAATTTTTCAGCAGTAAGATCACCTTGATAACCCATAGCTGGTTTAATTTATAGCATATATTTAGTTTTTCCTCTAGCAGGCAGTATTTTCTCACTTATATTGTAGACTACAAAAGCTCATGAAACATAGCTGTTTGTTATAATAAAAAATTTAAACTTAATAATAGGAAAATGATCTCCACTTGTCTTCCCAGTGTTTGTATTTTCTGATCTTACGGTGGATGATCAGATGATGTTTCCTAAAGAATTCAGAGAGAAATATATAATGTCAAAGACTTTGGGAAGGTAAGCATCCTTCTTTCCTCAGTAGAAAGGGTTAACTTCATTGTCATTATCAGTATCTTGTGCTGGAATTATTCCTACTATTAACTAAGCTGCTATTTTAAAAGAAAAACAAAAAACATATGAGTAAACATGTTCTGTACAACAATTTAAACAGGAATTTTGGCTTTGTCTCTAATTGGTTTGGGGTTTGTAACCTATCACCAGTTGCAAAAATCAGGTTTTGTTTTGGTTGGCTTTTTTTTTTTTCTGTAGAAGAGAATGAAGTCTATAACTTCTTAATGAGATTTTAAAGTTTGTATATTAATTTACTCAGTTATTGGAAGTAGAAGGAAGAGCTTTATGTAAGAATACAGCTTCCTACAATATCACTATTGAGGTCTTCAGACAAAAAGGGAAAGAATTTTCCAGGAAAGAAAAGAGAGAGAGACTATTTTAAGTGGGGGCTATTTTTTTCTCTTTTGGAAACGGCTGGTGAAGAATTTGGAGGTGAATAATTAAGTAGAAACAAATCCGAGTGGAAAACTGAAGAATTTTTTTCTGTAATATAACTGCCATTTAGAAAAAACATAAGTATTGTTATATCTGTTCCTCAGATCTGTGCAGTCCAGTGTTAAGAGAACTCCTCCTAGGTTCTCTTCTCCCTAATGCCTTTGCATGAAGGAAATGTTGACATTGTCCTTCCTCTCTGCCAGCACTCTTGGTACAAACAGAGTAGCTGCTCTGCATGGTGACTCCTGCAGTTTTGAATGAATGGCCCTTGACAACACTTGCTATTTAAATAGATTTTCTAACTCTTTATTGTGTCCTGAGAAGTACTGTAGACTTTCTAACTGTTGAATGCTTCCTCAGAACAGGCAATGTGCCTTATTCAGAAAGTTAGAAAGCAGCCAGCTCCAAATTATGCTTTCATTTGCCTGCACTTGTTACACAGGTTTTTGACAGAGCTGTGCTCTTGTTTTAGTGGTGCCTGTGGGGAAGTCAAACTGGCATTTGAGAAGAGCACCTGTAACAAAGTTGCAGTGAAAATCATCAATAAACGGAAGTTTATGGCAAGTGGCCCGAGTGAGGCAGTAAGTATTTTTGTCTGTCCTCCTTGGCCGCCTTGCAGTGGTCCTGGAATATTTGGTATCTTCTCTGACTCCTCAGCCATCTTCAAATGAGGATTTTCTTACTTAATGTCTTCTGTATTTAATTTCAAAATGCTTTTTGACCTTGTATGATGTACAGAATTCTGTAGGAAACGCTTGTTTTTATTCCTTGACCTCATTCCATTAGGTTCATCACTTAGGACTGTTAATGGGATGTACACCAGGGGTGGTGTAGGAGTCTTGTAGGGTTTGGTTTATTTCCTAAAATGCATCAGACACATCATAACCAGCAGAGTCTTGACCAAAAATGTGCCAATGAAGCTAATTTTGTTGAATGCTCCATCATAACACATTTTAAGAAAATTGTATGAAGCCTTTTGGGAAGGGCTTTTGCATGTGTCTAATGGCAGCAGCCAGAATTTGGAGAATAACAAAGACAACTGGCTCAAGATGCTGTTGTGAATTATAGTTATTAATACACGCCATTCTACTAAACAGACACAGGAGTATATCTGGAATGTTGTGTATGGGTTAAGTTGTTTAATCAACCAAGATGATTGATTTGGATTGGAAGAAGAGCAAAAAAAAAAAAACAAACCCTGCTTAGTTGAGCCTAAGCCACAGATTATAGAATTTGTTTATGTTATCTTGCAAAATAGGAGAGTGTAGCATGTAATTTTAGGCTGACCCATCTGCAAAGTATCTTGGAGAGAGAAAAGCTGTTTAAATATAATACAAGTATATAAGCAAAAAGAACTTTTTTTTTTTCTATTTTTTAAATTTGGAAATTAGTTGGGGATTTTTAACCTGCAGTGAAATTACTGTCTGGAGCAGTATCTTGTTCCAGATAGTGAGAGCACTCTGTTTATTTAATTCACTGAAGGCACCTGATCATTTTATGGAAAAAAAATTGTATATTTTGTATATATGGTTACTTACAGTAGTAAAAGGCTTGAAATTATGTCTTTTCTGGTACTGTCCCTTATTTCTCATGTGTCTTATTCCAGAACAGCTCTGTCTTACCCAATATGGTATTTGATTCTTTTAATAGAACCCACCTTTAAATATCAATACAGAAATTGAAATTTTGAAGAAAATAGATCATGTGAGTGTTACTTATATTTTTATTATTTTTTGCTCCCTCCCTGTATGTACTTGTTTCGTTTACTGACCTTAGTGTAGTAACTAAAGAGCAATTTTATCTATTTAGAAATGTGTTAAAGGAGGTATATAATTTTCCTTGTAAATTATTGAATGGGTCTTTGTGTCTTCTTTTAAGTATATTACATTCTAGCAGATTTGAGATTTTAAAGCTTTGGATAACTGAGGTGTAAATTTGAGAAGCAGCATCACAGGAAAGGTTTTAACCTGAGCCACTTTTAACCTGAGCCACTGTTGCAGAAATTTTACTTTGGTGCAAGTTCTTGTAAATGCTGCAAAATAACTAAATATAAAGACTAGTTTCCACTGGCAATTTCTTGAATTTGTATCCCCTCTTTCCTCTGTATGTAAGATAGATAAAATGTTGAGGGTGTGGTCTGGGGTGTTTGCAAGTCACTTGAGTTAAGTGTTAGTTTAATTGACCTGGTTTGAAATACTGAAATAAGAACTTTAGGATTAATTTTTACAAATTACTCTATTTTGTGTGTCTCCCTTTGTGTTCCCTTTTCTGTTAGCCTTGCTTAATCAAGATTAAAAATTTTTTTGAAGCAGAGGATTACTACATTGTTTTGGAACTGTAAGTAAACTGTTTGAAAGTAAATGCATAAAAGGAAAATTTTTTTTCATAGCCATAATGAACTGTGGAGGTTTTGCTTGTTTTATTTTGTTTTCCTTCTGCTGGTCTCCACTGTTCTCTGATACCTTTGTAAGATTAGGGGCTAGGATAACCAGGAGAAATCATCCTTCTGTGCTTGGTAGGCACTCAGGGCCTGGATATTGTTTGCTCTGCTGCTGTTGTGGATTGCTGCTATTTTTCTTGATTTTTGAGCTCATAAGAGGGAGCTGATCAAAAATCATATAACAATTCCCAGTGAAGACTCAAGAGACTGACCTTAACTCAGCCATGCATGTGCTGTGTTTAGGTTGTTGCTCACTCGTTCTCAGAAATATATTCCTCCTCTGCAGCCAGAACAGCCAAATGTTTTGGTCTTAGTCTTGTCTAATAAGATGAATCTTTTGGCAGTTATATGTTGGCTTGTTAACCTACACTTGTTTTAGGATGGAAGGAGGAGAACTGTATGACAGAGTGTCAAGGCCAGTCAAGATGAAAGAGGATATCTGCAAGTTGTACTTTTATCAGATGTTGCTGGCAGTAAAGGTACATAATCATGAATTCTACCAAAAAGAAAAATCAGTAAGATGAGCTTTTCTGTCACTTGTCATTGCTGAAATCCATGCAAGCAATCAGCACAGCATTCTTAACAAGTTGGTTTAACAACCCGAGAGACAAAAAAGCACAATTCCTACAGGTGATGCAGAACGTGGGTCTGCACACTGTGCTTGCATTGAGATTTGACATTTGAAGCACAATTATTTCTAAGGTGGTTTTTTGTTTCTTTGTTTGTGATGGTGTTTTGCTGTGGGGTTTGTTTTTTTTTTTAATTTTATTTTATTTTGTTTTCATTTTGCTTTGCTTTTTTAAAGGAGAGTCACCTGTTGGGGAGCTTTAAATGTATGCCCACCTCTTACACAGCCATTTCAGTTATCCTGCCATTGCCATGAGAAAAAATTGAAAGCTTATGTTTTAAAACAAGTTAATAGTCTGTTATTCCTTAATTGCCCATCTGTATGCATTTAGTATCTTCATGACAATGGAATTATACACCGAGATCTAAAGCCAGAAAATGTGCTGCTTTCATCTTCTGAAGAGACATGTCTTATAAAGGTAAGGAAACTTACATTTCTTTTTAATGGAGAAATTTGGGAGTGTTTCTTCATATTCTTCTTGATATTTCATTAAACACAGCCAAAAAGATATTATAGAATTAGTCATACAAACCATGAAGCAACTTAAAACATAGATTTTTTTTTCCCCCTATAATTGTAATTTTACTTTGATGGCTATTTCAGCCCATACACTGCATATGTAATTTCAAACCTCAAACTTTTTTTACCCAATAAAATCTAAGTTCTTGAAGTACAGCCAGCATTTCCACAAATATCAGGGCTGTATGGTGGCAGGGATTTTTTTGTTGTTGTTTGGAGTTTTTTAGGGGGGAATTGGGGTTGTGGATTTTCTTTTGTGTTGTTTTGGGGTTTTTTTCCCTCTCAGAGAAAGTACTGAATATATTTTCATGCTGAAATGCTTATTTTTCACATAAACTCTTCTAATAGGCTACAGTGCCTTTATTCTATGGTTGTCCATTTATACCCAAATCTGAGAGTACTTTTTGCTAGTGTGACGTGTGATCCTTTGTTATATTTCTCCCTCTTCCATTCTCACATAATAATGTTTGGGGTGACTTCTGTTCATAGTCAGGTACTGGAACTGGCTTGGAAGGAAGAAACTTAGCTCTACCTCCTGATGTATGTCTACAATATGATGTGTTCTAGCACAGTCCATCCTAATATGTAATGTTAATTTTAAATATGAGATTACAGATTTTGGACAATCCAAGATTCTTGGAGAAGCTTCTCTTATGAAAACATTATGTGGTACTCCCATGTATCTTGCTCCTGAGGTTCTAAATTCACTTGGGACTGCTGGATACAGCCGAGCTGTGGACTGCTGGAGTTTAGGAGTTATTCTTTTTGTATGGTAAGATACTGTGTAGATGTACCTTCACTGGGCAGTCTTTGACATACATGGCTTGAGACTTGGCAACTTCAGTGTCTGTATGAGGAAATGAAAGTGCTTTTAAAACTCTACACGTATAAAAACATTACCATAGCAGATGCCTTAAAATGTGTTTCAGTGTTTCGTTTGCTATGACAAATTCTGTGTTATTTGACTTGTTTTCTTTTATACAGCTTGTGTGGATATCCACCATTCAATGAGCAAAATACTCAACTCTCTCTGAAAGATCAAATCACTCATGGAAAATACACGTTCATCGCAAAAGAGTGGAAGCATGTGTCAGACATGGGTACGACTCCACAGTGGGTAGTAAAATATCTACCTCTTTTCTTGTAGTTTTTGTTTTCCTTTATCCTCCTTTCAGCTGCATGGCACATTGTATGTTAATGTGTTTCATTTTTAAGCTAATATTAAAAACATTTTTTTTAAGTTCATAGTTAAAGCATTAGAAAGAGCACATACTTTATTATTGAAGAGATTTCTTAGTAGTATTTTAACATAATTAACCACACAAGTATGGAGTTGGTGGGCACATATGTCTCTTTCTCCTCTTTTCACTTTTTCTTCTGACTTTATCAAGCTGGTCTGCAGACTTTGCCTAAAGATTCTTCAAGTGTTGAACCAAAAATACCAGGAATTTAAGGAATACGAGTTAGAATTCCAAAAAACAAATGTTCCAAGAGAGTCCTTTCATGGTGCTAGTCTTTGAGCTGAAAGTGTCAGTCACATTTGAGGAATCATCTATTATGTTTGGCCCACTGTAAGTGAATTAGTCTGTGAAACAGATTTTGCATAACAAACTAAAATGATAATTACTGTCTGTGTGCTTTTAGTTTTTCAGGATATTTTATACGCACAAAATAGTTGTAGTATTTACCTCGGACACTGCTTTGTATGTGCAGAGGAGTTTCTAATAAATTGTGTGGTCATCCTTTGTCTAATAATCTTATCAAATATAACTCCTTCCTGAATAGTTTGAAGCTTATTCAATACTAAGTCAGACATTCATGAGAATGTACACTCTTAACATAATTTCCATAGTCCTACTGGTATGTATTCAGAATAATCTGATCAAATGAAAAGTAAATCTTGCTGAAATTCCTCTGTGGGAGATTTGGAGTAATAAAATACGACATAAATGCCATATTTTTCACAGTGTCTACTAAGCAGCTTCCTAAGAAGATAAAGGTTTGAAATTATGTTGAGCATACATGTGTATGTCCTGTCTCTTCTTTCCCACCTTCCCAGATTGATAATCTGCTTTTCCAAGACACTGTAAACCAGGATAAATTAAGCTGTCTTTGCTTTTCCACAGTAATACTCAAAGTGCTGAGCCTCCTGTGCATGCTCAGAACGTAAATTGTATACATGCTAAATATATCTAAGGGTAATTCTGGCACACTGAGAAGCATTGAGTCGTGTGCATGTGAAGGAAAGATGGTTGCAGTCTGCAGCCCTTCCCATGCATGGAAAAAAGAAAAGTGATCTGCCCAGCCTGCACTTTTGTGTGTTGTTCTGAAGGGGTGTAAGGTACATTGTCACATGTAGTTTTGGTGTAGGCATATTTCAGGTGATGAATGTATTGATCATATGCCAACCAGCTCATTTTATTATCTTAGCTCTGGATCTTGTGAAGAAGCTGTTAGTAGTGGATCCAAGCGAACGTCTTACCACAGAGGAAGCCTTAGAGCATCCTTGGCTTCAGGTAGGAATGGAGTTTTAACTGAAAGCTGAGTTGTTCAGGGGATGACTTGTTAATGTCTTGTGTTTTCAAAGATTTAGTCCCTGTAGAGAGACTGCAAGAGCAGCATGGAGTAGTCTCCTAAATGTCTTCTTTCAACACAATAAGCAGCTTCTGCATCCTTTCTGAGACACCTCTGTGCAGAACTCTTCCACGTATGAGGATCACACTGTGTTTTTTAGAGCCCAGGTCTGACTGTGGTTCTGGTAGGATGGACCTCTCCTTTTGAGCACTGTAACAGAGCCCCATCTCCTCAGATGTTTGTGTGTGGGCAGGCAGTGCAGAGTTTGTTTCTGGCAAGCATCCAATACTACTTTGTTTTTACTCTGCTGTGTAGGAGTAAGTGTCCCTGGTTTGGGAACCCTCTGAGTAGGAAGTGATGGTTTCCCTGGCTCCTGTTACAGTCTAATTAGGTTTGAGAGGGATAGTCTTTAGATGGTTTTTTTTCTTAATTTTTGGCTCCTCTCTCCCTCTTGTGTTGTCTGGAAGTATCGACTTTACAAGTCAGCAGGAAAAAACACATTCTGTCTGTGACCAGCTGATGCCTGTTAGTCCTCTGCTAATTTTGGGGACACTAGGGAATTTTTCAGATACTAAAAGTAAGCATGTTCTGTAAATTTATTTAAACTTGTAGTGCTTTCAAAGTTGTGTTTTCAAAACAAGCTGTTTACTCCATTCTTTGTTTAAATCTATAACTGTAAAACTTGTTGAGCTGTGTAAACCTAAGTACTGCACAGTGGAAGTGTCTTACCTGTATTTACTTAATAAAACATTCCTTAAAGGCATATAAACAATTAATTGCTATTTCTGCCTCTGAAGTCTGTGCTGAAGTCTTTTGAATGGCACAAGATTAGTTTGGTTGCATGCTGATAAAAATGTATTTGTTACATAAATGGAAAAATATTTCTTACCTTATCCATCAATTCAAATGTAGCCAAAATCAAATCAGGTGACACTAGAAAAGAAAAACAAGTCAAAATTCTATGCAAAATTAAATGGATATTCAGGTCAAAGCCTTTTTGTAGCACTTAAGAATAGTTAAATTAAAAAAAAAGAGATACTGCAATACTCCATTGTTTAGGTAAAGGACCCTCTCTACTGCCTTCACCTAAGAAAATTCAGTTAAAACAGCTGAAATCCTTGGGAGCTCAATTATCTTTATTTCTAATTGTCTCTAGCAGTGAATGTCCCATTCACTTCTCTTTGAGTTTCCCAATCTTTGGTTTTCCCTTAAATATTCTATACACTACTTACATGCTGGGTTTTTTTGGTAGGACGAGGATATGAAAACTACATTTCAACAGCTGCTTGCTCAGACATGTACCAGTATGAATCCACCAGAAACGTCAAAAATGGTATGTGCAGTAGATATTTGAAGATTAATATTTGATGCACAAAGAAACTAGATCTTGAAGTAGTCTTTAATAAGAAAATAAGTTAATTTTGAGACTTTAGAGAAATGTATCCTTGGGCTGTATGTGGCAAGCTGCTGGTTTGTCCTGCTTCCTGAAGAGCAGCAATGGATTTCCATGCTTTGCCAACACTTTAAATGTAGAGAAACACTTGTCTAGGCTTTAAGGGATTATTCCTATATTCAGAATAAAATTGTTGAATGTAGGTTGTTTTTTTTTAATGGATTCAAGTCACTAATGTTTAGTATTCCAGTAAAAATTCTCATGCTGGTACAAGGTTAGGACGGCATTGTGCCATTCATCACCAGATGCTAATTAGGAAAATTGTGAACAGTAGCTGTTTCAAGCTGGGAGCAATGTCTTATATGAGAACCATCAAGTATAATTAGATGGATCTTGGGAGAGAAACATGAGTTAGTCATGCTGCTTTTTTGGTCACACTGTCCAACACCTGTAGCTCTGGAGCAAGCAGAACAGTCAGGCTCTGCCTCACCTGGTTCCCTGTAGACATCCTTGTGTGTTCTTCTTCCAGCAAACCACGGCGAGGAAGCGTCCCCATGAAAATGAGGAGGAATATGGCTCTGCTAAGCGTGCTGTTCCTTCTACGTCGTTTCAGAAAATGAAGTGAAAAGGAAGAGAAAGAGACTTTGTTAATGACAGCTTTTTTATGGGAAGCAGACTTTTTTATTAAGGAAAATCTTAATAATGGAATAAACTGTTGAAGATGAATACTTTCCAAATAAAAATAACTTTGTAAGATGGAAGTGACTGCTGTGCCTGCATGAGAAACTGCACAATTAGTCATGTTCTAGTCCATCCAGCTGCTGTCTGACTCAAGGAAAGTATCAGAAAAACTGCTGAAATAAGTTATTAACAGTTTTTTAGGCCAGCTTCATCCCCACCTACATTCTCTGTTTCCTTTCCAGTTTCTAGGTTAGGCATGGAAATTATGCTTAGTCCTCACAGATGAAGAAGGAATACTAAACTTGCTGAACTTTTGCCTGAGACAGAGCATTACCTGACACAATGCTGCCCACAGACTTCTGAGGACACTTAGGCTATTCAGTTCAGATGCAAAACTTCTGATGGAGCTCGAGGTGCTCTGGGCTTCAGGTAAAGCTCCACAGTAAATGCTGGGCTGGCAGACTCCCAGCAGTGTGCACTGGGATGGGGCTCACAGGCTTCCAAAGCAACCATTACCAACATGCATGGTGTTTTTAAGGTGTGTACTATGGTTATTTCCCAGAGGAGGGATGAGTAAGAGGAAACATAATAACAAGAGGTGAAGTAAAGATTAATAAATTCCTCTAAGGGAGGAACTAGGAGTTGAACTGAGAGAGAAAAACTTGCTTGCTTGTTAGGTGAAAATTTTGAACTGTGTGCCTCTTATTAAAGGTTTATTAATTTCATTACTGACTGAAAGAACAGTTTAGTAACTGTTCTCCAACGTGCATCTTCTGGTTAAAGGCATCTGCTCTAAGTTGATTTTTAAAGAATAAAATCTAATGCATTATGGAATAAACCCATGTCAGGTGGGAATTAAGATATTCATGAGTCACATTTCCTATATGTGCCTGGCGCGGAGATTTTGTGTGTTTTGGTATATTTGATATTAATCAATGTTAATGATAAAATGCTGATTCTTTTACACGGATACCTTTCTTAATGGATTGGAGAAACATCCCTAGGCATCTGGATGGAAACAATACCACTGGTTCCAGTCCATTCCAGATACTCTGGGGTGATAGAATAAAGGTGTGTCTGTCCTTGGGGATGTGGCCTTCGGTGCAAACCTGTCATTGGAACATCCTCAGGGAGTTCTGGTGCTTACTGTAGCTCATTTGAAGTAGAAGGGAACGCTTAGCTGCCATTTGCTACGTCAAAGAATCAAAGGATGCAGTTTGTTTGGGCCAGATTTGTGTCCTGGTGTACTGCAAAAGCTGATGCCTTTGGATTTTGGTTGCCAGTTACTTTAAAAAGTCCTGCATCATTGCTGATGAGAAGGTTATTTCCTAGCTCCTACTTACACTGTCGATTTGTTTTTAGATAGAAATAAAAATCTTCTATCATATATTCCTCCATCTTTTTTTACATCCCACAGTTGTTGGATAACCTGTAGCTGCTTTGCTTGTGTCCTTTCCCTAGGTGCTGATTAAGACCTGCTTTCCAATGATGTCCTAAATTTGATCTCACTCATTCGATGGCAAACCTTTGCACTGCTGGCCATGTGTTCATCATTTGATTGCAGAAAGCTTTCTGAAGTTTCAGACTCATTTCTTTCTTTGGAAGACTAAATTTCACTAAGGTGAAGTGGCATCCAATCTTCACTTAGATAAGAAATTATCTCTTTATCACTTCTTATCTGCAGCACAAGAGTCTTCAGCATCATCCCTTTTGCCTGTTCATTTCAAGAGGCAGGATGGGTCACAGCATTGGAAGACTGGGGTTAACCACAGTGCTGAGGTTCGCTGTGCCTGCCCAGTGCGGTGTCATTAGCGACCAGCACCACCACCTGCGGTCCGACCTGGGCCCCGCTTACTCTCGACCTCGGGCTGCCGCTGCTTTGTGACGGCGGTCCAAGCGTTCTGTACGGAGACAGAGCGACGCTGGGGCTCTGTCCTCCTTGAGGACGGAGCTCGTCCGTACTCGCGGAGAGGCCACCGCTGCTCTTGCCGGAGCCCCGGGCCCGGAGCCGCCGCGGCTGCGGGAGCCCGGCAGCAGCCGCAGGACGTCCGGCGCGGGCTCGGCGCCGTCGGGCGGGGGTACCCGGGGTCCGGGCGGAGCCCAGCCCCGGGGCGGGGCCGGGGCAGTGCGGGTCCCGCTCGGCCGGGCCCGGAACGTGGCGCCGGGGGCCGGAGCGGGATCGGCCTGGCGGGGGCGGCGGCGGTCCCGGCCCCCGCAGGAGAGGGAGGAGGAGGAGGAGGAGGAGCGCGATGGAGCAACAGGCGCCGCCGCCGCCGCCGGGGGCCGTGGCGGTGGGCCGGGCTCGGCGGGAGCAGGACGCGGAGCCTCCCCGGGTGAGTTGACGCCGGACGGGCGGCGCTGGAGCGGTCGGGGAGGCGGGAAGGAGCCGGCGGGCCGGGCCGGACGCGGGCGGCGGGGGAAGCCGCGGGGCTCGGGCCGGCGGCTGTCCCGGCACGGAGCGGGACGGAGCTCGGCGGGGGCGCAGGCCCGGTGGCCCGAGGCGCGGCGAGGGGCCGGGCGGCGGTGGGGCAGCTCCCGGCGGGGCTCCGGGGACGCCAGGCCGAGCGCTCGGCTCCTTTCGCGCTGGGCATCTCGGGGTGCCGCGAGTGACCCCGCTGCCAGGGAGCCCCGCGCCGGGCCGGGGTCCCGCCGCAGTCCCGGCCTCACGGCGGAGGGCCCGGGCCTGGCCCCGGAGCGGGGCTTGTGTGCCCCGAACGTGCTCGGCCGCCGCTAGCTGGAGCGGGACCCTCGCGAGCAGAGAGCTCGCATGTCGGCGTGGGCATTGTGCTCGCTCTGGCGCCCCCGTAAACAAACTGGAAACTCCTTAAAGCCTGCAAAGTTTGAAGGTAAGCGTGTCAGGTGTACTTGGCAGCGCTGCCGAGCTCCTTTCCCTGCTTCAGTGGTGCGGAAAGTTGTGATGGACGCGGCTGTAAGGGCTTTGTTACTGACGGAACGTAGGAGCTGGAGGTTGGATTCAGTCAGCGCGTCGCGGGTGACAGCAGATGTCCCGAATGTGGCTCTGCCCGTGCGCTGAACACAGACTGGCGACCAGCGGTGTTATCCCGGCCAGCAGCTTGCGCTCCCCTGGTTTGATGTTGCGGCCATAGGGATGCCCCCGGCTGTCGCCAGTGACCAGAGGCTTGAAATCCAGAGAGCAGGGTGCCTATGCCTTCTTGTCCTTCTTCCTCTTCTTTTCTTGGAGTTGTTCATAATTTTAGTGTATTTCCTTTATCTTGGAAGTTTTCTCTATCTCTCCTGTGCTTTCTTCTGGTGTGAAACAAGAGCTCTTCAGGTGCTAATGGAACCCTTTATAGGCTCTTTGAAATGGATATGTGGCAAGTGGATAAATTCCTGAATGGATGTGCCTTGAATGTTGCCCTAACAGGTGTTCCTCGAGTGAGGTTACTATTCACGCCTGATTTTTGCTGAGTTACTGCTTCATCACTCCCTCGTTGCTGCCTCTGTCTCCCCCTGGCTCACAGATAGGTCAGAGGGAAAGGTCTGTTTCCTCATTGATAGTTTGTGATTTAATTACATACGTGTATCTATACATAGATACATATATATAAAATTATTATTAGCAATAAATAGCTTTAAACATTATGGATGTACCAGAAAGTCCTGTTTATTTTTAACTATGGATTACTGTTTAACTATGTAGCTGTTACTACAATTTTTAGCAACATGTAGCATGCCTTCAATTAGGGTGGATCTAACTGCTGTCATAAGTGCAGACGTCTCCAAGCTCAGTACTGGAAGCTCACAATTTCTTTGCATTTTTAAAAAGTTCTTTAAGAAAAACCATTTTCTATAGAAAATTTTGTTTAAGCTCCAGTTAAGAAAAAAATCTGTTTCTTTCCTGTTGGTAAGTTCGTATCATCCTGAGGTGGCTTAAACCCCCAGTTTTGGTGGTCTTTTATTTCTTTCCACACTATTTCTGTTGAATTTCTGCTCTGTTTAGGGGAAGGTTGGATGTGGTTGGCAAGGTTTAATGTCTCTTCGGGAGTGTGGTACAGCTTGGCTGAAGTGCTGGCTGCTGGGAGGTTTCAGGGACAGACTTCATGTGCTTTACTTGTCCTTTGGGCTCTTGTTGAATCCCATTTCTGTTGCAGAAAAACAGTAATACCCTAGAATATGAAGAGAAAACATAAAACCATTTTACAGGTTAAAATATAAGTTGTGTGGAAGTTTTCATAGAAAGGGAAGCTCAGTTACAGATTTAAGCTGATTTTGGAAAACTGTGTTTAGCATAAGTTACTGTCACTCTTTCTTTTCAGAATCCATTTGGAATGCCAATTTTTCTGCTTGCCTCTTCTTGTTCTTTTCTTCTTCCTAATGCTTCATTAAGTATCTTGAGCTATTTAGATAATTTAAAATATAAAAATTCTACATATCACACTTACAGTATCTTTCTTGAAAATGATAAAGAACTTTTTAAAAAAGGTGTCCTAACTATGGACTTCCCACCCAAGACATCATCTGTATAGAGCGTATTTATTTGCATTATGTAACATTAAATTAGAGGAATTGCATACAAACCAACAAGCTCTGAGATGTAACACTGGTGTTTTGATAGAACATTTACTTTTGCACCACATTGTTTTCTTTAGTCCTCTTGGAGCAGAATGTGGATTTGCTGTTATCTCTTCTCACTCATCTTGCTGGAACTCACTGGGAATCTGTTCCCTCTGGCTTTCTGGATAGCAATATGCTGCTCAGAAACATCTTTCAGTGTGTATGGGCACTTCTTATATTTGATGGATGTTCTGTAGAGAGGACTAAGTTTAACAAGCTTGATCAGTGAAGACAAAAGTTCCTGCAAGGTAAGTTTTGCTCTATATTCAGTTCCTGTGTGCTTTGTGGGCGGTTGGGAGTTCATTTCTTCTTGAAAAGGGAAAGACCAAACAACATTGTGTGTGTTTTAACACTCCACTTGCATGGCCAGCAGGGTTGAATCCTGAGCACCTTCTGCCAGAAGAGACTTTTCCACCAGTGAAGGAAATTTGCTGCGGGGTCTGATCTGAAGCGGATATTGTGGAAGCTTCTGTCTGATGTGTCCTCTGCAGTAGGAGCTGATTTCTGCTGTCTTATGCTAGTTTGAGGATTAATGTTGAGAAGCTCGTGCCATCTTCTACTTTATTAGCAACCCATGAGCTTCTGACTCAGGCTTTCTCACTAGATCCCCTTCTGCACTTCATTAGAACCTTGTTTGTTCTTCTGCACCAAGAAACCTCTTCTTTAGCATTTAGTACATGCAAGCACCTTCCATAGCAAAATGTTAGGCAGCCCAGATATGAGCATTGCCATCACCTTCCACTGTATTAACAGGAGAGGAGCAGTGGTGACTGGAAAGTGGGGATGACTTTCCAATGACTGCTTTTTGTGGGTTGGTACCATAATCATAATCTTTTTTTATTTGTGGTTTGAGTGCCAGAGTGACTCAGTTTTACTGGGTTTCGGGTTTTTTCTTTTACCTCATGATGTTTTACTGCCTTACGTAGTTCTCATGATAGCAAGAATTAAATAGTAACATATTCCACAAATTACCATCATAGTTTCCTTTTTTTCTTTTTTTTCATGAGATTATTTCGCGTCACAGGATATTAGAGGCAGAAACCACTTCACTTGGACCGAGAGGATGTCTCTTCATGGATCCTCCTTGTTGTTACAGACTCACAGTATGATTCTGGAAGGATCATTAACAGCTTTGTGTGTTCATTTGTTTGTGCATAATAAACTGCCAGAAAAGACAGCTGTTGTTGGACTTGTCTCACTGGTGCTTGAGGTTGTGCTGGGTGCTTTGTGCCCTTGCAGAGGCCCCACTGCTGAGGGCTCAGTAGCTCTTGGTGGTCCTGGACACGCAGCTCCAGCTGGCTGAGCAGCAGAGTCCCTGTGGTCAGGCAGAGGGCTGGGTGAGATGTCACTGCTGCCCCTGAGCTCTCCAGGGTGGGGCTGGCTGTGCCTTCACGCCAGGCCAGACCTCCCGCTGCAGGCAGTTATGGCCACAGCTGGTGAGGAATCTATTTCTTGAGATATTAATCTTCTGAATAACTGAAGTTCACGGCTGGTTGTGGTACTGCTGGTGGAAGCTGCAGTCGTTCACTCCGAATGCGATAAAAGCGTGGGAAATACATGACATTTGGTATTTTTCATTGTCCCTGATGCAGGTCAGTGACCAGGAAATACACAGGGAATGGAGTAAAGACAGCAGCCACCTTTAAAGACACATGGAGAAACTGCTGCCCCTGGCTACTCACCGCCCCTTTCCTGCAGTACCTCCAAGCCTTCTGGTGACTGATTACCTTTCTCAGGGTTTCCTCATCTTTGTGTTTGGACACGTGCCCATGTAATAGCTGCTGCATCTTCATATTCAGCTCTTGCCCTCAGGTCACAACAAACTGTCCATGTGATGAAGTTTATTGTCAGGTGCTCACAGATGTGTGAGTTATTGAACTGCTTGAATGAAGCGACGTGTTCAGCGCTAGCATTAGCAAGAATGGTGTGGAGAAAGCAACCTCACAGACGAGAGGAAAAGAGGTGTTGATTCAGTCTACAACAGATTGTAGCTCAGTCTACTGCAGCACAAGAAACAGTACATTTACTGGCACAAAGGAGATTTGGATATTAGGAAAAATACTTTAATGATGAAAATCCTGAAGCATTGTAAGGAGGTTGCCTGAGTAAAGGATGGAATCTCCTTCAGGAGAGAAGTTCAGAAAAAGTTTGGACAAACACCGTCAGAAAAGAATGGATATAATAAGAAAAATAATAAACCAGTAGTTTCTAACGTAATGCTTTTCTATTGTTGTTATTTGACTTAAGGAAGAAAAGAAAAGTCTACAGACCAATTGATCCTTGTGACAGGATGTCAGTTTGCAGCTTGCTTCCCTTTCCACCTTTAAAAATATGCCCCAGCTGGGTCTGGTAATGTATTTAAGCCCTGTGGTTGTTGTGTTGTGGTAACAATATGTGATATTCTTAAACTTTCAATCTGCAGGACTAAAACTAGATGACACCAATCTTAATTATAGTTGTCTAAACCTTTAATGAATATTTTCAAGTACTTTGTATGTTGCCATATGTATTGTATTGCCCGTTGCCAAATACTGTTGCTGCACAATTCCCAACTGCCTTGTGATTTGAGTTGGACTAAGATGTTCTTGCTGAGCTCTTGAGTATCCTTGGGAGAGAGTTGGGTTTGCATGATAGAAACAGATACTGACTGCAAAGGAGTGGTTGAGGAAAATGTGCAATGCAGGAAGTTAAATAGAGGGAAAGGGTGTACCACAATTTAATGGAACTAGGACTTTCTACAGCTCACTTTAAATAATGTCTTCTAATTATAAGGCTTAAATCTTTTTATCTTTGTTATTTTGTATTACCTGAAGCTGTCAACGTGGGAGGGTGGCTCTGCCAAGGATGAGTGTTCTGTTGTTAAAATAAGTCGTCTGTCCCACTTACTTCTGAGAGTGGATGTAGTCCTAAAAACTCCTCCTTTCCTTCCCAAGTATGAACAATTTTCAGCTGCATGTCGTTGGATGTAGAGTTTGTGAGCAGAGGTTGCAGTGCAGGTTCTTTGGTTTGAAGAGATCTTACACATTTTTCCATTGTCTGTGTATGCCTGTGCTTCTCTGTGATCTGCATATCAAACTTGAGATGTACCGGCATCGTCTTCTTATTCACAGCTGCCACCTGTTCTCTACCTGGCAATTCTGCTTAGTGCTGTAGAATCAAATAGGGTGGCTGAGGAGAAAAGCACTTCTGAGTGTGTGGAGTGCAGCATATGTAAACAGACCACAGCTGCTCTTGTGTCTAGAAGACATCATTCATAGGGAATGATATGTTTTGCAAGACTGTTGCTTGTGTACCCTCAAAAAGAGATTCAATAGATAAACAATTTATGTCTTTAAGAATCTGGTTCTGAATTCATAATTTGTTCTGCAGTGATGCTGGTGGCGTTAATTTCTGCTGTACAGTTTCTAACAGTTGGATCTCTTTTTTTTTTTTTTCTTTTTTGAGTAACATGTCTTAACACTAACATATAATTTCTCCCTTTCCCCCTGCCAGATTTCTTTCTGTGGATCAAAATCCTTCAGAAGAAAAAGTCCTGACAGCCCCATGTTGAGCAAAGCTGAATTTGTGGAGAAGGTTCGCCAGAGCAACCAGGCTTGCCATGACGGCGATTTCCACACCGCAATCGTGCTGTACAACGAGGCCCTGGGGGTGGACCCTCAGAACTGCATTCTCTACAGCAACCGTTCTGCAGCCTACATGAAAATCCACCAGTATGACAAGGCCTTGGATGATGCCATCAAAGCACGGCTCCTGAATCCCAAATGGCCTAAGGTAAGGAAGTGTGTTTGTCCTTCTGGAGAAGGAGGAGCTCCTGTGGGATTACTGGTCACATGTGTAACACCCAGTGTAAATGAGTGTGTGAATTTCTATAAGTCTGTTTTTTCTAGAAGCTCCAGATAATAATATATTTTCTGTTTAAAAGTTGTTTGACTTGAATTACCTGTTGGGTATTAAACAGTTTTCTGTGTAAGCATACTGCTCCCCAATGGGTGTATGCTACTATTTTACTGTTTTAACACAGCATGGTTCCTGGGTTGTGAAGACCAGACATCTGTTTTAATGTTTAATGTAGACAGCATTCATCAGCATCCAGGAACATGTGGTTCTAAAACTTTGAGAGGTAGCACAGAGATTCTTATTAGTACATTAGAATGATAAGGCCTTTCAAAATTCAGAGCGTTTTTGTGTAGTGTATTTTGGACAAACATTTGAAGAAATACGGGTCTTGGCAATCTCAGTAAGACCTGACTACGTAAGGAAACATTTGTGAAGAGTAAATGATGTTGGTTGCCTCTTCCTCCTGGGCTTGCTTCCCACCAGCTGCCATTGATTGCTCCAGTAGCTGCCCCGCCTTGGCTAGTCCAGGGCCAGCCCTTTGCATGCTAATTGATTTTAACAGCATCTGCTCCAGATTCCATTTTCTCCTTATGAGCCACTTCAGGTAAAGGAGCAGTTTAAGAGCAGACTCATCACCCAGGTTCCTCTCCTCAGAAGTTAGAGCAAGTGGCCAGCATGGTGCTTTGCACCAGCTGGACTCCAAACTGTTGAGATTTTCTTCTATTTCAAAGCAGATCACTCTGTCTTGTATTTTGATTTGCAGTTGTTTATTAGCCTCTGGAAAAGGTTTTTCATATGATTCCTTAAGACTTGAATTAGTCTGCATCAGAAGAAACTCCTGCTTTGTCAGGGAGATGATTTATAAACTTCTAAGTTGTGTTGTTGTTGAGTGGTGGTTTTTTTTGTGGGTTTTTCTTTGGTCATTAACTGTTTTGTATTACTGCATGTCATAAAAGGTTTTGTATGAAGGACTCTGTTTAAAAGTAGAAAATTTCATTACTGTAATTAAACCCTAGCTGTCCAGGTTGGTTGGCTGCAGATGGCTAAGGAGTGTAAAAGCCAGGGTGCCTGTGCTCAGTTTTGTATCCTGGGTCTAAGAAGTCTGGTAGTGATTTAATACAGAGCTGACTTAGAGGAAAAGTTGTAAAAAGGTTTAATAAAAGAATACTTTCAAAATGCCAGTCACAGAAGTACAACTACCTTTGAAATGATGAGTGGAAAAGATTTGTGGATCCAAGATAAGAAGATAAGATGGAAAAGGTTTATGAGCCTAAAAAGGATATCTGCGTTAAATAAAGGCATTACTAACAGTCAGTTAAATACAGACGTAATAGACTTATGTATTGAGGCAGTACTAAGGTGAAATATTGAAAAAAACCCAAAACATTCTTAATAATTTAAAAAATTAGACTTTTTTTTTTTCAGGTAGACCATATCAGTGAGTTTAAAAACATGGAAGTAACCCTGTTTCAGTTCTAGCTCTGCTATTAAATGTCCTGACCTGACCTTAAGCAAACTCTATTTCTTTGTTTATTCTTGTTTTACAAGAAGTCAGGAGTCACTTCTACAGAACATTTTGAGCTTCATTGGTGGAAAAAGTACTGGAAGACTTAAATGAAGTTGCTGTGATGACATAGCATCTGTTCTCGTTTTATTCCATCAGTGTGTAATGGATATCCTTCCCTGTGATACACGATGTTTATATACTTCAAAAGTTACTATCAGCTGGCAGTGGAAGAGTCAACATAGCTTTTGCGGGCATCCTGTCCTGAATAAAGTTCAGCCGCAGTCACTGGTTGTATCTTCCCTTTTATCTTCTCACAGTGGTATCTTTAGTTTGTCAATGCATCACACACTTCCTTCTTTTCTCTTAAACCCTCATAATCCTATTTGGAACCTTGTCTCTGTTTTTTTAAGTTTTAGAGATTTGGTGTTGGTTTTTTTCAGATCATGCCTCTGTATTTTGCTTCAGAGGCTGTGTCTTTACAACTTTTTGTTGTCATTGTTCTTTTAAGACTTCGTATGTAAAAACAGATTTTTGATTTCACTTGGGCTGGAGGTAGAGTAGTAAATATAAACATGAAATGAATTTCCCTTCAAGGCCTTTCATTAGTTGGATTGAAGGTCAAAAAGGTGTTGAGCAGAAATGATTTGTAGAGGTTGGAATTTGACTGTGCTGCCTGCCTTCATTGGCACAGTTGTGATAGAAGTCTCATAAAACTGGCTTGGCTGGGAGTGTAGCTTGGCTTTTAGAAAGGAACAATGATGCTTCTGCAGTAACTGAAATAATGAAAACCCACAGCTGAACAAATTATTTTTTTATCCTCTGCGTGTTCATTCCACACCCTTCTACATAGTGCTTCCCTTTCACTTTGAATTGTTGTTTCCACAAATCATCTGCAATGACTCTAGATTTCAGAGAAGAATGAAAAATTTTACTGGAGTCTGTCTGTTACTGATTTGGCAGCTCCACAGTGAGGGTGAGTGTTGGCTTAAGGCGTTGAGGCCATTCACTGCCCCTCTGTCTTCATTCTGTGTCCTGAGTTTGTGTTAGTTTGGTGAGGACTGGCTGCTTTGAGTTTAGGCTAGATATTAGAAAAAAAATTCTTCACAGAAAGAGTGGTTCAGCATTGGAATGGGCTGCCCAGGGAGGTGGTTGAGGCACTGTCCCTGGAGGTTTTTTAAAAAAAGAGTTGATGAGGCACTCAGTGCCATGGTTTGGCTGGTAAAGGGGTGCTAGGTCACAGGTTGGACTCGATGATCTCCAAGGTCTTTTCCAACCTAGTTTATTCTGGGATTCTATTTTCCTCGTTTTCAGCATTTACAATTTCTAAAAGGCGTATTTGTATTTTTATTACATATTTAATCCTAATTTTAGCCAGAGCAAGGAAAGGTGTACTTTGGGGAACGAATTAACTAGTCTGCTATGTTTTGAACACAGGCATTTCAGGAATATCTGATACCAGGCTGTGGTGTTTAGGAGCTTACAGGAGGTACAAATGGTGTCAGTTTGCAGTGTCCCTACACAGTATGGGGATGTTTATTTCCTTGAGTGTGTTTGTGTAACTTGTTTGTGTAACTTGTAAGCCAAGAGACTTGTAAGAGACAAAAGGAAGGCTCTGCCTGAAGTTGGAAACTTGTATATTTCAATGTCAACCTTTATTTACCTTGTTTCTTTTTTTTAATAATTGATTTTTATTGATAGAACAGACCTGGGAAGATCAAAACTTCTGCATACAAAGTCTAAGGGAGTTTATTAATTAGCCAGAAGAGGGAGCTTAGTAGGGACAACTGGTATTTGGTTTGAAAGACCTGGGTTTTAAATACAGAACCTGACTTCCTTTCTCTTAGGAAGTTGAAAGATTGATTTGAATGCAGGCTTTTTGAGTTTTGAACTACTAAATGTAAGTTTCTACATTTCTTTTCCTCCTTTGGGTACAAACTGCATTTCTTAGGTAGTTTGTTAATTCCTATTTTTTTGCTCCTACTCCACTTAATGCTTGTTAACATCAGTTCAATACAATCTGTGGCTGAAAGTCATGCTCTTAACATCCCCACCCTAAAATCTCCCTTTAAAGCATTAATTAATGTTGGGTAACGAGCAGGTATATTTATACAAATGCATATGCTTATCTGTGCAGCTCAAGACGTGAACAGTGAGAAAATGATTGCAGAGAGGAACATCAGGTCCCCTACAGACCACAATAACTTATTGTGTTTGGCTGAAACATGTTTATAACAACAGCACATAAACCTGTTCATAGGCTTTGTCTGACAGGGCTGGCTTGTGAGTTCTGCTATTTGAAAAATACTTTGTGTACACAGCACTGAGAAATGCAAGGATAACAGAATATTTCAGGATTTAAACTGCATTTTGGAAATATCCAAGAGGCAAATCAGATCAGGCTCATTTTGTTCTTTTATTTCCCACTGAAGAGTTTTCTTTGTTTTGCTGTTGATCATGCTCTAGAAAATTTTTATTCTATTTCTCTTCACAGCTGTGCAGCCTTAGGCATGGTACATGAAAATGGAGGGATATATATTATGTGACTCTGTATACCTGAACAGTCTCTTTTAGTTCTTGCTGATTCTGAGATATTTTTTAATCCTCACATTATAGAGAAAATGCTGGCTTAAATGGTTTAAATTTGGACCTAATTCTTTGCTAAAATGTAGATTTCACTACCCATTGAGTGCTGGCTCAGTGCTGTGACAGCTAACAAAAGGTACAAACAGCCTACTGCTGCTGAACAATTAACTGGGTTTTGGCATTGATTTATTCTCCTAATCTCTCAACAGAAAAGTTGTTCATTAAAAGGAGATGAAATGACTTTGTCAGACTTGAATACATTTGGCTAATAGGAAATGTTCACAGCCTAAGACAAACGGAAGCAAAATCACAAAGATGGATGTTTTCAGCACTCGGAGGGGTACCTTGATTTTATTTGATTTCTTTGTCCTGTGTGAGTAGAAGGATGCTGACTGTACCATTTAGTGACACTGTGCTATTTGAAGCGCCAGGGACTGGTGCTTGAGGAGCAGCGTTCCCTGAAAAGCGCAGTGGGTCGCTGAATGAGAGGGAGCCGAGCTGGCAAACACAGCTGAAGATCCAGGTTTAGGAATGATCTCTGATTATTGCAACTGTTCAAGGCACTGGGCACGGAAAAATGTTATTTCTTAAAACAGGACTACCTTATTGTATCAACCTTCTTTAGAGCTGAAACACCTTTTAAAGAAAAGTTGAATAGTCTGGAGAATGATGCAAAAGGAATGCTGTGTGCCTATGTAATTCAAAAGTAACTAGGAAGAATTGCAGCACTTTTCATCAGGCACAAGTTTCTCTTATGGTCTTTGTCTCTCCTAATTTAAAATCATTGTCTCAATTTAAAAATGTGGCTTAGTATCTCTAGTGGAGAAAAAATACAAAAGAACAGAAAGAAGGGGGAATTGTGAGCCGTGAAGCCTTTGGGTGTGCAGGAGGGGTTTAGGTGTTGTCATCTCACTGTAGGGGAATTTGGCAGAATAGCTTGCACTGGTATTTTGTTAAGTGACTCCAGCTGCCAGTCATGTGACCGGGACTTTCACAAGAAAAAGGGGCACTTGCATGTCCACTTGCACTTCTCCTGAGTGCTCACCCATCTTTATAAACAAACCTTCACATGCTCTAGCAATCCTAAGGACCTCAGAGCTTCTCAGTGAATGGCAAGCAGAGTGCCCACCCTCGGTCTCATGTAAAACTTTTGAGCGAGGAATGTGATTTGACCACGTAACTTTTTTCATGAATAGACCTCTTGTTTTTAATTTGATGAGCAAGGAAATTTCCAGTCCTGTCCTTCGGCTTACAGTCTGTCTTTAATTTGCAGAAAGTTGCATTCTAGTACTTCAGACGTATAACCATTTAAGACTTTTTTCACTTTGCTAGGACTTGTGTTACGTTATTGTGAGGTTTGTGCATTTCTTTCTGTCTTTTTGTCTTGCAAAATCACAGCACAGCTGAAGCTGGCTGGGACCCTTGGAAATGAACGCAGGGTCAGCTGGAGCAGGTTGTCCATGACATTGTCTGGTTGGGTTTTGAATTTCTCCAAGGATGGAGACTCCACAGCCTCTCTGGGCAGCATGTTCCTGTGTGTCACCACCCTCACCAAAAAATTTTCTGCTCCCTCCCCGCCTTTTTTTTTTTTTTTTTTTTTTTTTTTTTCCCAGTTGGATATTTAAATTATGAGCATCATGTAGTATTTTGACAGCTTTATGGAGTTAATGGTTTTTCCCAACAGTCAAGTTCACTGGAGAAATAGTCTCTGCACCAGAAGTGATGATTATGGCATTGCTGGGGGAAAATTGCTGTCCAGATAAGTTATATAGGTTCTCCTTTCCCTAAATTCCTAAAATTACAGAGCAGTAGCAGTGCAACATGAGAGCAGGGGACAGGGACACAGTGGACTGATGGCACAGTTTATGTCATCCTAAAAAAAAAAAGTATTTTCACATGTAATGGTTTTCTGTCTTAGACAAGCACACAAGAAAAATTGCTCCTTTTTAAGAAATCAGATTATTGCCTTAGAATTGGAAAAGCTTACAGAAGTACTTGAGTCTCAGCATGCAACGAATCAACACAAATTTTCCAAGCACTTACTGCAGGGTTTCATTATTCCTTCCTTTGTTAGCTAGAACCCTTTTGTATATGGAATAAAGCAACTTAAAATTTTCTTTTATGGAATTAACTGCAGTTCTTCTACTTAGCCTAACTGCTGTAATGAAAATTTCTCTCCTCAAAGGTGCTTTTTTTTTTACCCCACAGTTCTCTTGCCACTGGAACTAGTTATATTACTGTGCAGGAATGGTATAGTGGTTTTTATTCCTCATTCATCTGAGCATCCAAAGCACAAATGCAGAAGTAGTTCTGAAATGCAGAAGTGAGGATTGATCTGCAAGGGTGATATTTAAGAAAAAGTATCTCGTTACCTGCTCATTGAGATTCAAGCGCATTACCACTGGATAGCATTTTAAGACATTTGGACTGACTTCATTTATTTACACAATACTGGGTTTTGAGCCCCAGAGTTTCAGACTAAACCCTTAGTATGTATTGTTACCTCTTTTTATCACCTACTCAGGCCTTGAGGAGTTAGTTGTCAGATGATTTTTCTGCTCAGTTTTTAGTCCTTCAGTGGTTTGTTCCTTCAGTTTTGCTATCCTTAAGAATTAGATATATATTCCTTGGTTTTAGTCAGCATGAAAGGATTGAGTTTTCTCATCTTGGAGATTAATTCCTTTGCTAATATTACCATAGTGGTGACTCTTTCTGAAGTTGTGGAATTGTGGAGGGTTGAGGTGATGCGTGGAGAAATGAGTGAAGCACATGAGAGGGCGCTCTGTGCTCAGGCGTTCAGCAGGGCCTGGGATCTCATTCCAGCTCTATGCAGATAGTCACATTTTTTAGATACTTTGAAGTGGAATTTCGTTAATTTCTTTCCACAGTTGGTGCTGTTCTTGCTGCCCATTGTGTTTGTCTGGCATCAGGCAGGAATGGCTGGCACGGCAGTGCTGGCAGATCCAGCTCCTGAGGCTGCAGTGGCGCTGATGCTCGACAGCAGGAGAGCAGCTGTTCTGAGCTGTGTTTTCTGGAATGGTTTGCTTTACTCAAGTTATCCATACACATTTGGGCTTCTTTGTCTATAAGCCCCTTATCACTATCTATTTTTCCTTTTGCTGCGATTACATTATTTGCTGCTTTGATTAATCAGACCACCAACAACTGTGTCTCAGATGTTTTTGGTTTTGGTCTGCAGCAAATAGTCTTGTTTTTCTTAGGGTTTGCCATCCTGGGTTTGTCCCAGCTCTCTGAATTTATGCTGTAGTTCTGGTTGGCCAAGGACTAGAATTTGAGCAGCACAAGGGAGACTGCCCAAGAGGTTGTGGATTATAAGGAGTGCATCAAGCCCTCCTCTCCTTTGAGAGCTGCCCATCAGTGGCTGAGTGACAGTAAAGGACAAGAGAGGGTTTGAGTGGATTCGAGGGTGCTGTACCTGGTTTCTCTGTAATAGACAAGAATGCACTTATAAATCTGCATTTCTTGTTTGGGTATACAGGCTGATACATCATGGCATTTCTGGACATCACTGGATCCTCATCACAGACCTGTAATATCAACCAGTCTCTGGGAAATTAAATTAAATGGAGAGTTCGTGAGAGCAAGTGGACAGGAGAAAATACTAAAAATGGAGAAAGCAGGAAATTGCCTTGACTACAAGTCAGTAGGAAACACTCAAGGATACCATTTACAGTGTGCTGCACTGTGCCAAGGGCAAGAAAACCCAACCAATTAGCAGGGGCCTTGCTGAGAGCTCCCTGACAGCTGAAAACACATCCAGGGCTTAACATTCCATCTTGCTGGCCTTACAGTGCCAACAGGTCTGTTCAGGTCATCCCATCTCACTCCCTGTAGCAGAGTCAGATGTGAAGTGTCTGTGATCATGTACAAGTAGGAAATGCAGCACAGGGATAATTGCTGCATTAAGCACAGGCATTTTCTGAGATAAGAGCATGAGGACAGTTCAAACTAATGCAGACAGGGAAGAGGTTTGTGGCAATTATTTTTATTTCTATAAATCTGTTGTTCTCTGAGTCGCTGCTCCATTTGTGTCCCTTTTGCCTCAAGCATCTTTGTACATGATTTCTCTTTTGCTCCAAAGAGGAAATTATAAAGCCCCTTGCGTTGTATGGAACAATAGAAATAAATGACTGATATTTCAGCTATTATCCACTAACAAAGAATTTACTCCTGAAGTTTAAAAGAAAGGTTGAACAATATTGTAATTTCTATCATGTGGTGAATAGACACTCTAGTTCCAGTTTTATTTTCTGGATTTATGTCAGTTTTGAACTCTTCTTTTCCTCCCTTCAGTCAGGAATGTCAAGTTTCTGTCCTGGAAGTTAAATAACTGAATTTCTCTAGAAGTTCTTAGAAGTCTGTCATAGACACAAGTTTTTTATGCTCTTCAGTGCAGTTATTTTTGTAATTTCTGATGACTTTACCAGAAGTTGGCAGTGGTATGCAAATTCCCGTACTGCTTTTTTCATTCTTAAACAGTTGAGGAACCAGCTCATAGAAGAAATAGATCATATGAATATTGATGTATATAAAAATATATATATAATAAAGGCATTTTTCTTAGTGTCCAGTATTTGAGACTATTCTCCCCAGGCAGTGTATCTGATGGCTTTTGTTAGTGTTGTCAGGTTCAAAATTCTATCCCATGTGCCCAATAGGTCTGTAACTGAAAACTATTCCTTTAGTTTTTCTTGCGTTAGAACTAATACAGTGCTCGCTTCCCCTGGTGGAAAACTTATTTTTTATTTAGACAAGTGTTAAATTCGTGGTTTTATGATTCATTTTTAATGAACTTCTTCAATGATGCATACCAAGCCCTAGATATTCTGGATGCTAACAAAGGGAGAATGTACTTGGGTAGAACATTTGTTAATAGAAGCTTGTCTCATATGGGAAGTGCAAAGAAACTTTCTTGAAACACTGCATTAAATGGCTACTTCAGGCATAATTGTCCAACTTTTTTCAGAGTGAAAAAGGAGGTTTAATTTTTGCCATGGGTTACGTAATCTGTATTTTACTCCTTGTGGCTATCTGCTTGCAAGCTTTTCTCTTTCACAAATAAAATACAAAAAGCAGTGCAAGACATAGCAGAAAGTGAATTATACAAAATAAATGTGAATTATACAAAATAAATAATTTAATGATAATTTAATAATTACTAATTTACATAATGAAGGGTGATTTTATAAACCCACATCCTCACAAGCACTAGGAACCATGTGTCCCAGAATCATAGAATCAAACATAGCCTTTTTCTGTCTCTGAGAGCTCTGTTCCTTCAGCTGATGGAAGATGTTGGCTCTTCCGTGGGAATTGCTATGCTGAGACTGAAGGGCCACATCCTGGAGTTTAAGCTCTGGTGGGTATGAGATGTTTAAGCAAACAGAAACTGTGGGGAGTGTTTTCCTGGCAAACATGTCAGCTGTCACAGATTTGGGGGCTTTCTGTCCTCGAGATTACATTTGAGCTGTTGTGTCTTGATTAGCACTGATGGACTTCTCAAGAACTGAATTTCTGAGCCCATTTGTCCTGTGAAGCCATAACATCTAGTGGAATTCAGTTTCATAATATTTCTAAATGTGTGAAAAAGCTGGTAAAAGGTG
The DNA here is from genome assembly GCF_015227805.2 of Hirundo rustica. NCBI lineage: Eukaryota > Metazoa > Chordata > Aves > Passeriformes > Hirundinidae > Hirundo > Hirundo rustica. The sequence continues at coordinate 5,313,773 of NC_053466.1, read as the reverse complement.
GTTTTATTTCAGTTACCATGGTAACATTCAGTTCTGTGTTTGCTGGACAGCTCCCCCGTGAGTTGGGCAGAACGTGGTTGGGTCTTGCCTCACTCTATTGGACTTTTGTAATGACTCAGGACAGGAATTCTGGACATATTTTCCTATTTTTATTTTCTTTTTTATTTTTCCTTGCACTGTAATTCGTTTTTAATTGGTCCAAAATACAAGATAATGGTTCTCCTTTGCTTTTCCTTTGCCAGATGAGTAGGAACTGGAAAACAGCCTAATATCAGATTTTGTTATAAGTGTAACCTTTAGCCCCCCTCAGTTATCACACAGGAATATCTGTAAGCTTCTTGACTGCCTTTGGTTTCCATTGCTTAGACATCTTGTTTTGGCCCTGATAGCTCTCCTGCAGCGAGCCTCGCTGTTACTGGAGGTTTGTAATCACTAATAGTGATTAATTTTAATGCCAGTTGCCCTGAATCCTCTCCCGTGCCTTTAGAGATACATGTCAAGCTTCAAGGCCTCTTATTCATTGAAATCTTCGCTGGGAACACAGAGTAGTAGTCTCACTCCGGAGGATTCAGATGTGCGATGTGCTCATGTTTATTTTATGGTGATACATCTCATTCAGTTGCCATTGTTACCAGGCTGTGCGAGGAAATTACTTTTTATCATGAGTAGGGTGGATAGGAAATGCATGCAACTGTATTTCAGGGAGTAAATTTTTCATGGTTATAGCCCGTGGGTACTAAATAAAAAATGTCAGCTGCCTGGATTTGGTTGCATTCTAAAAGTGTGCTGAGAAATGATGGCTTCTGTGACTGTTTGGGAAAGGACAGCCAGAGCACTGAGCCCTCCTAGGCTTAAAGCAGAAAATGTGTGCACTTAACTCAGATGGAAATGTTTGGTATTGCAAGGTACAGTTACTGAGGCTTTGCAAAGCTGTAACAGAATAGGGAATGCAGCAGAAAAGGCATGTGGATAAGAGGAGTGTGTCTAGTAAATGTGTCTTTTAAAAGAGCCTAAATTAGTGTTCCAACGAATAAGAACGAAATCAGTTGCCTGAATGATTTTGTGCCCTCCCACATTTGTTCTGCTTGATCTCACTGATCCTGGAGTCTGCAGAGGGAGCAACAGCGAGCATCCAGCTCTTAGTTAATGATCCAAACCAGCAACTCACTCCTGGCTCAGACACATCCATTGTCTCTGTGCTCTCACACAATTTCTCCTCCCAAATACTAATGCTTTTGTTCTCTTCTGTGTCCCCACGCAAAATTGTGTTTATACTAAACAAAACAACGACAAAAAAATCACAGAAGTGTAATTTTTATTGTTTGTAATTTAGAGCGCTCAGTACTGTTAAGTAGAGTGATAAATCATATCTGGAACTATAAATATTTTTATGCATTTGTAAATACTGTGAGCATTGTGTTGGGTTTGGTTGCTGCTTAATAAAAACAGGAAAATTTAAAATTTGTATGAAAATAACCATCTGTATTTCACTAATTAAAAATTTACTGCAGCTTCTGTGAATTCATGTTTCATGAAACCACACTGTAGAACGGAAAGAAGCAATTTGAATGTAGGAGATCTACAACCCTCCATTCTGTTAATCTGGGTTAAAGACAGTTTTCTGGGCAGGTAAATGCAGTGAGCTCACTGGTCTTTCAAATGCCGAGGCCTCTGAATGGCTTTTGTGTACATTTAACTGATTTTTTTGCTTTCTATCATAGTGTTTGCATTTTACTTTATGTACCTCTTTGCATTTTTATAGTGCTGCAACCCCCAAAAATTCTAGCAGTACAACATAAGGAAAACTTGTTACCTAGTTACTTCCCTTACTTTGGGGTTGCCCCAGTCCCTTGGCCTCTGAAGTGAACAGTAGCATTGTTCAAATATTCACACTTTCAATATTGTGTAGCATTCAGGTTCAGCCTGAGATTGTATTTGAGGAATTGACTCTGAAAGTGAGGTACTCACAGTTGCATGGGAACTTCATCTACTGTTTTTTTTTTAGTGAAGTGGCAATAATAGAAGTGGAGAAACACATACTGTTTGTGGTCTGGAGGTACAAAAATGTTGTTGCTGGAAATACACAGGAAACAGGCACAATAATTTTTTTTTTTTTTACTCTTGAGATATTTCCCAACTTCTAAATAGCTAAAAAAACTTGAACAATATCTGGCAGGTTTTTATTTTACCTGAAAACAAATGGAGGATATGAATATTTGTCTACTAATATAGAGAAGGCTAAATTTACAGTCAAAAATATAAGCAGATGTCCAAAACAACTGGTTTTTATAACCTAAAGGACCCCCAGACACTTGCACCAACAAAAGTTGTTTTGTTTTTTATCCCTCGCTCACAAAAATTAACCATCTGCTCATTAGAAGTGTTACAAATGGAAGAGCTGAAATGGGACTGGTATGGCTTACAGCTTTTTGGCAGCTGCTGAGAGACATAGTAGGGTTTAGTCATACTTTTCCTAGAATCACTGAATGGTTTGGGTTGGAAGGGAACTTAAAGCCTGCTTGTTCCATCTCCTGCCTTGTGCTGGGACACCTTCCACTATCCCAGCTTGCTCCAAGCCCTGTCCAACCTGACCTTGGACGCTTCCAGGGATCCAGGGGCAGCCACAGCTTCTCTGGGCACTCTGTGCCAGGGCCTCACCACCCTCAGAGCCAAGAACCCTCAGTGGCATGGAGGTGCTGATACCAGAAATAAACATGTGTGAGCACAGTTTACATCCCAGCAATGCCTGTGCCACACACGCAGTGAGGAGGAGACCTCTGCCACATGTCACAGGCACGTTCAGTAATGGACACTCCTGGAATAATACTGTGAACTTTCTGTTGTTCGTACCAATGCAAAACTCAGTCCTTTGGGAGCTTCAGGTCCGTATTCTGTGCTTATTGTAACACAGAATTCACATGAAATGGCTTGGGTGGGATGGGTGACCTTTAAAGATCATCAAGTCTAAATGTCTTTAAAGCAAGAAATGTCTCTTTTCTGAAAGAGAAGTATGTGAAATAAAACTGACCTTGATTTTGAAAGGAGCAAGGGTAATTGCTACTAGAGAAGATGATGAATTAAGATTATCCTCTATTGAGCTGGTACTGGCACCACCCACAGCTGTCACAGTGGTAGCCAAGCTGCAGGAGAGGAGAATATCTCTTCAGGCAGGTGGAGAAGGTGGGTGGACACAGCTATTAGAGGATAGCCTTGATAGCCCCCTCTATTTTGCTGTAGCCATTCCAAGAGGGTAATTAATCATGGTGGGCTATGTCTCAATCTAGGGTTGATGCACTGCATTCTAATTAAACTCATTAGTGCTCATCTCTGTGATCACAGGGTAACTTTCTTTAAAGCTTCTAAAAAGATTCTGTCAGGAGTAACTTGCCATGAAAACAGACACAGAACTGAAAATCAGGAACATAAATTTCCTTGCACTGCTGTTACAAGTGAGGAAGGACCAGAAATATTCAGGACTCCCAGAGTCAAAACAAACCACCCTGTAACATTCAGAGTAGGAGTGCCAGATTCACTCTTCCTTCTTTCAGTGTTTTTTAAATCTGGTATTTCTAAGGTCTTTTACTTTATCTGCAGTAGGGATTCTCTTTGTATCACGTATATCCTAACCAAAAGTGAAAAGGAAAATACATTATCCCTGGAGTATCACATGTGGCAATTAATTAATCTGAGATTTTTCCAGGGGAAGAGGTATTATAAACAAGACATGTACATTTCAGTGTGAGAAATGCTACATAGTTGCATATATGTAGCATGTTTTAATCTTTATTAGTATACAGCAACTTAGTTCAAACGCTGGTCACCACTACAAAAAATACTAAAATAATCATGATTTTTCAATAATAATACTGGATGAAAAGGAACTCAAGAGCGTTAACTGAGTGACCTTTCCAAGAGTGCTCTGAAATGAGTGACAATAGCCAGGATTCCTGAGTGCGGTTACCTGGTGCCAAACACAGCAGTTGAGCTTGGGAACCTTCATTCATGGGGCAGGCAATGGGAAAAAATTGCTTTTTTTATTTGGTAGCACGGTAACTTGAAATCATGCAAGGGCCCTCATTTTTCTGTTCTGGAACATTACACTGATATCTGGAAATGCTCTGGTGGCAAGCAAAGGAGATGTCAGTGGGATCACTGTATCTAGAAATACAAGTACTGTCTTGGGAGAAATGGATTGATGTGCTGCTGCTGCCTCGAGCCAATGTGCCTGGTAATTTGTGATAGACCTGGCTTCTGGCTTGGTCCTGTTTCTGTGGATAACCTCTGAGTGACCCTTTCCTGATGAGTGAGTTGGCTCTTTTGCACGAGACCACTTTGCATGAGAAGAAAACTGAAATTTGTCATTTTGAAATACCAGTCTGTTGCAATTTTTCTCTACCCTTTGACAATTAAGCCCTATTTAAGAGGACTCAGGCCTGGGGACCTTGTTTTTCACCTCTGTTAGTGAAATTATTGCAGGGAAATCTCGCAGCGTTATCTCTCCTTGTGACTTCATTACCAAGTTGCAGTATCTGTATGTCTGTTTCCTTCTGGCTGATTAGTTTGGGATTGATAACAGGAGTTGGAGCAGAGAGCCAGTTTTGGTGAATTCCAGGGTCTAATCGTGCAGCAGTTCTTGGCTCCAGGGCTCTCCACCAACGAGCGTGTAAGTCATGGACCTTTGCTCTTGGCATTTGTCTGCCTTTCTTTAAAAGGTTTTGAAAGATTTTGAACATGAACATTTTTCAGGTAATAGAATTATTTTCCTTCTGATTTGCCCTACAGTGTAGAACCTATTTTCTTAAGTGTGCCAGAGAGCTTCCTTGCTGCTGAGGCAGTGTTAAGTAATGAGTATGACACAAGATGAGCCATTAATCCCATCTCCAGAGAACAATCAATCTGTACAGTGCCACCTACCATTACCCACAGCAAAGAAAAACAAATGTGGGTTTCTTTGTGAAATACAGATTTCCTGTTTTTCAGGTTGTTAAAGAGTTAAAACCCCACTGTGAATAAAAGGAAAAAAAGGGTTGTTCTGAGAAGTAACTGAGTCCTTACAGCAAAGAGAAGATCTTTACAGGCAGGGTAGAATAGAAGCAATTTAGGAATGATTTGAAAACTGTTGTTGAGTAATGGGTGTGAGTGGGAGAGAGTGCAGCACAACAGATAAAACACCGAACAAGATTTTGCAAGGGGAAAACTTTTGGGGCTGGAAGTTAGCCCTGTTCCCCACAGGGATGCTGGGGCTCCGTTTTGGTGGTCTGTACAGTAGAGCCTGCGCCTTGGCAGGCTGAGGAGAGCATGATGTCATGGGATGCAGAACACATGCACGGAGAGCCAGGAACTGCTGTTCGCGCCGCAGCGCTGCCAGATGTGCGCGCTGGAACGCGCTCTGAAAAATGGAAAAACCATCTTTGTAAAGATGCTGAGAAATGTCCTGTACTGAGCCTGGGCTCAGCCACGGTATGTGCCGAGTACAAAAACGCTCTGTGGGGTTTCTCAGTCCTGGAGCCCAAGTTCTGCTCTTGGGAGCAGCCTGTGTAGAATGCCTTTCCCAGTGTTTTTCTGAGATGAGCTTCCTGTTCGATGAAATTCCTGTTTTATCCAGAAAACATACTGAGGGCTTCTTCATAGGAATTACTTGCAGCAGAGGAGAATCAAAGGAATCTATTGACTCCAATTTTCACTTGTAGTCCCTATTAAGAATGGTTCCACATTCCAGCAGCGGATCTGCTGCCAGACATTGCTCTCTTTACTGATGCACAGCTCTCTCTGCAGATTAACTGGCCTCCAGGAATTATTTGAATCTCTTACCCAAGAGTGCTTCACATGCAATAGAGCCAAAGGTGGGTTTAAGCTTTTCTGTATTTCAGGGTGAAATACGGGGGTTTCTCCCTAGATTTCTTTCTCCTGGATTTTGAGGTCAAGTAAAAACATTTGTGTTCAGTACAGAATGTGTTATCTGACCACTGGTGTACAGAGAGTTAAATATAGCTTTGCTTCTCCCCCCTTTTGCACAGGCTCTAATTAAAGGGAGGAGGGGAGATGCTGGAAGGCAGCAACAGGAGAACGCCTACAGAAAGTCAGGAATTCTTTATCCAAATGGAACAACATTTCAAGCTTGAGATATTTTTTCTGTTTTATATATTTTTTTAATGTTTACTGATGATTTTTCCTGCTAAAAGGATCGTTGCTAGCTAATAGTATTAAAATCTTGCTGGTCTGTGTACAAGACTACAAAGAAGTCTCCTGTAGTAGTCACACAGGTAAATTGCCGCTCTGGAATCTTTGGAGCTGTGCGATTCTGAGGGATCTACTTAAGGGTACTCTGATGATTGCCTCAGAGGGATGTGACATCTGTGGGTTGCCAGAAGGTTCATATTGTACACTTGTTGAGTAGAAATGGTTCTGCTGATCTCAGAGAGTGTACCACAGCAGGGATCTGGTTCCTCCCGTCTGGGATGCCCAGGCATTTCTGCCGTGCTGGCAGTGAGACCCTGACCTCAGCATGTGATGGTGACTCTCCAGCTGGAAAACTCAGGAGGCAAATTGTGCTCTGTGCTGTTTTAATAAGGAAGGGCACAGCCTGTAGGTGTCCCTGTGCTTGGATAAGGATAATTGCTGCCAGACTTCAAGGCATAAACTTCTAACAAGTGGCATCAGAAAGGAGTTTTCTTCCTCATAAACAAGATGCACTGTTCACTGTCTTCGTCATGTTGTAGAAGATGGATCTACAAGAGGTATGTTCCCAGATTTTGTCTGTTCTCTTAGAATGATCAGGACACCCAGCAGAATAAATTACTGATTTAATAGGCCAGGCTGTTAGATTTAGGGACCAGCTTGTCTATCTGATATGGGGTTCCTGTAGCACCTCAGTTGAGGCTAGCAACAGGAACTCTTTGTTATTATTATTTTTTTAACAAACTGATTTTTATTGAACCAGGAACTATTTGGAATAAACCGTTGTAAAACTGTTTCAGTTTCAGGACATTAAAGTCATGGTTATTGGGCCTAAGCCTTTATACAGCTTAATTAGAAGGAGAAGAATAACAGCAGACTTCTCTGAAGTGTAAATATGAGCTTATTGGCAGCATATTACCTAAACTCTGATGTTTATAGAATGGTGGTTGGGTAGCAATGTGAAAACCTGACAATCACTGCATTTCTGACAGCCTGCTACGATGTCATGTTGAACACTGAAAGTCTGTGCCCAGGCAGAGGGAATATATCAAACTAATTTGTCTCTCTTTTGTCTGTCATTGCTTATACATGCAGCATATAAAGAAGGCATTGTGCATAGCAGTATAATTCAAGATCTGTTGAGTCTCTTCCATTTCTCCTAGATCTTAATAAATTGAAAAGTTTTTAGTTAATTCTTCTCCTTTCTTATTTTTGCTTATATCATTCAGGTAATTCCTTCCCACACTCGTTTTGTTTTGTTTTGTTTTTAATATTTGTGACACACATTCAGAATGTGCTGTCAAAGCTACTGTGTATCAGGTTAAAGATACTTATCACAATCTTTTTTTCCAGCTATCATTACTTAATTGCATTTCAGTTCTAATTGTGTTTTCTGTTCTGCATGGTGGAGCCTTTGGGGTCTGTGGATGACACCAGAGCCCTTGTTCCAAGGGATCCAGACATATCAGCAGAGACATTCTGGGGAAGCAGATTGAATGTTATTTTTCCTGTTTGCTGGGTGCCTGTGCAAAAACCTCTGTTTCTAAGGTGTCTGATGATAATCTCACTTTTTTAAATGGAAAAATCTGTGCTGGAGAAAAAGGTGAAATGAGTACAGGCGACTTTTCAAGACTGGATTCGTGCTTCTGGGTCTGCTGTGGGGTCACCTTTTGTAATAAAATTTCAGTAAGAAAATATGCTAATTGCAAAAAATAGATTAGGGAGTAATCTAGTATTTAGTAATTAACTTCCATTTACACAGCCTTCGAAAAAGTATTTCAAATCAGTCTGTTATCATCAGTCAACACTTTTATGTAGGTGCAGACTGAATATTTTTTTATTTTTAGTTCTTGCAAATAGCTCACCCCTCACCTTTCCTGTCAGGCATGAATGAAAACTGTGCTGCATGGTTGGCTCCTTCTGTTTCTCCATAGAGAAAAATTTTAGTAGCACTTATGCTTGTTCAGTGCTGGATGTTTGAGCACATGAAGGTAAATGAAGCAGATGTGTTCTATATTTTTAGGTCGGAGCCAACAGCTGTCCTAGTTATTCTTAAATGCTCTCACAACTTTATGCAGAAAAATGCCACTGAAGTCAGGCTCTGACTAAATTTTGTGTGATGTAGTGGTGTGCTGGTTGTAGGACAAAGCTAACTGGGGTTGCCTTGGTCACTGACAGGGTCTCGAGTTCCTATTTTGGTATTTCCTCCTAATTTTCCTGTTTGAAGTAGTGACGCTAACTAAAACTGCATCAGAAACTCTTCATTGTAGTGCTGAACTGAAGATGCTACTTGTCAGCAAACTGCACTGGAGGATTGTTTTAGGTCACTCCCAACTGGAACTATTCTATTCTAAGAATCTTAAATGTGACTCTTCAGAGAGGCCAAATTATCTCTGCTCCAATGATTTCAGTGATGCTGTGGGGTTTTACAGCACCTTGAGGCTGTTTCCCACTTTTGAAATGCTTATCTCTGATGTGGCAGTGACAAGGTATTCTCCAGATTACCTGTAGCCTACAGAAGGAATTGCTCTTTGAACATCTATCTTTCTGAAGAAGATTTATCTGATTCTGCTTTTGAGGGTTCGTTGGCTGGCTGTAGACACTTTGTCATTGTCGAGGAGTTCAGTTTATTTCTCTCCTCTGTTGTCTTACTGCTGCAGCAGTGGAAAGGGCAGCTGTGAGATACAGCATGCTGTGCTTTGGGAAGATCTGGTGCTGCATAAGGATAAATTGTGTCACATCTCTTATTCATACAGTCCAGACTGAAAATGTGAACAGACACAAACAAAATTCCTGGTACACATTTTACAAGAAAGTTTAGCAGGTGAACTGCCTATCATTCTAAATCAGTAAGAGAAGAGTCCTTAGGGAGTTTTAAATGCTGTTTCTGACTGTTACAGGATCTTTTGTTGAGTATCTCAGGGCTCAGGAGTAGGATAGCTTTTGTAACATGCTTACATTTCCACTGTGTGGAAGAGAAATTAGAATAGACAAAACAGATCCTTTATAATACAATAGTTTTATTGTGTAGCCCTTTCAGACAAAGCTGAAAAAAAATTTTTATTAAAACTTTGCATATGCTTCTATGATTTCTTTAAATTTATAAGGTATGTTCTGTATCCTGAAAATCAGGACAAATTTAATGTGCAGAGTATTGTCACTGAACTAACTCCCTCCCTGCTCACCTATGAGCTCCAGAAGAGATAATTGCTAAAGCAATAACTTTGACTCTAATTTATTTTATCTTTCAGTTTCTTCATGTCATTGTCATTGTGTATCTGAAGTCCACCTCTTTAGGAGAAGTGTCTAAATGGGGATGTGAATTTAAATCATAATTGAAAGGTTTCACATTTAATTTGCTCCTAGGGTTTGGGAGCTTGTTGGTTCCTCTAGTGTACTGATGGATCTGTTTCCTCAGTGCAGGAGTGTCCTTAAAGGTATCACAGCCATCCTCTATCCTTTTGGATGTTATTTCATATTCAGACACAGAATTCCTTCATTTCAACACAAACCTTTTGTTTGAATCAATTGTCTCTTCCAGCAAATGATCGTCTCAGGCCTTTAGTCCAAGCAGCATCATACCAGGAGGGACAACATTGTCTTCAGTCTCACTTCTGTCAGCATGTAAGATAATACAGCTTGCAACTGGGTTTTTTGGAAAGAATTCATACAAATATGTTTGAGGTGTACTGTGAGGAGCAGGCAGAGGGGACTATCTTGGGGAATAAAAGCAGTGTTTTGGTTCAGGAACCTGATAACATTGTAAATATACCTAAAAAACTATTTAAATTTGGATAACCTCCACTAAATTAATGTTAGTCTCCCATTTTGGGTGAGTAAGAGCTTATTTGAGGCTGTTATGCCCATAAAGATGCTGATGATGTGAGTGCTGGCAGATCCTATGAATGGCTGGAGTTGCTGGGTAGGGAGTGGGAATGGGGAGGGGGAAAGGAAGAAAGAGCAGCTCTGCTGGTGAGAAGTTTCAGGTGTTAGTTACAGGTGATTTATTTGGCTCTTCTTTACCTGAGACAGCAGATGGTGATGGAAGGTGGCAAGGGAAGACTGGGAGAAGACCCTTCTCCAGGAGAGGACAGATAGCAGAAAGGGTGCTTTGCCTTCCAAGTTTCGCGACTCTTTGCCTTCCAAGTATTGCACATCTTTGCCTTCCAAGTATTGCTTTGACCCACATCTTGCCTGAATTACACTTGTCTCCATAGCAGCAGTAATTGTACTTCCTATGGAAAAAAGGAGGGGCAAGTCATAATTAGAAGCAGGTCCCAAACATGGTTTTCTGCTCAGGATCATGTAAGGGTAGAACTGAAGCATCGTCCTAAGCCAGTAACAGAGTCTCAACAGTTCTGAAAGCAAACACCTTCCTTGGAAAGACACAGCTAAAATTTAGGATATGTGTCCTATCCATTGAACTACAGAAACGCATTTTGCCATAGGACTATCACAGGCACGTGATGTTTATATAGTACATTCACAGTTGAGGTGCCAGCAGAGACTCTCACTGTGCTGTGAAGGGAAGGATGATGGAACAGGGCACTGTGGGCACTGCTGTTCTCTCTCTCTCTCTCTCTTTCTCTATCACCTCTCTTCCGCCCATTATCCCCCAATTTTCCCTTCTCCAAGGCATGGTGTAAGGCTTTCATTTGAAACACCAAGGGATGGCATGGATAATGATGGAGTGTTGATCCTTTATTTCCTGAAGGCTGTGAAATAGATGGAATTTTGTCAGAAGACTTGGTCCGTTAATTAAAACAGAATTGCCTAATTCCTGCACTTGAAGAGAGTTCCCTTCTCCCAGAGCAGAATTTTCTGAACTCCTTTTTCCCTCTTGCTCAGCAGCTGCTGTAGCTCCTTCACTCATGCAGAGTCTCATCCGTAAACCCTTGCGAGGTGCTGTATCTGCCTTCAGCACTCCGGCTGGAGGGAGGCAAAGTGACAGACACAGAATCACTGTAATGAATTGAAAGCTGCTTTAATAAATGCAGAAATAAAAGGATTTGATTTCATTATCCTTTACGAATTTGCCAAGGGACTCAGCTGTTAGGAGCTTGGTCTGCAGTGCTCTGGCTGTGTGGGTGTTACTGAAGTGCTGGCATCTCACATGCTGTCAGCCCAGGCAGTGCTCAGGGAAGTGCAGGTTGTTACTCTGAGTCTTCGTGTACCTGCTGAACACTGTCCAATTTAGCTGCTGCCTAACTAGAATGACACAAAGAACTGAATCCTCATACTACTTGCATAGCCTGACTAGCAAACTGCTCAACAAGACATCTCCAACAGGGCCTCTTCCTACTTGCAGTGTGTGATTGCTTCTGGGTGATGCTCACTTGGGTTGAGCAGAGGGAATTTCAAGGTGTAACAAAGATATCAACTTAGAAGTTATTGAAAATGAAGGATTATGCAAGAAATGTGATGGTACATCAGATAGTTCTGGGTTCTTGCCAAAGATTAATTTTAAGAAGACACTTTAAAATGTTCTTTTATCCATTGAGTTGTAAGATTGAGGGCTATCAGATATGTCTAATAATGCTCAGCTTACTTCTGATATTCACTGACTGCGAAAGGAGGACCATATACTGGACTGTCAGCTCTACAGTGCGAATTTTAAAAACACCAGTAAATCAAGGAAAGTAAAAAAATAAGATATTGGTGTAGGCTGTCATTTTGCTGGATGATTTTGTACCAACTGGCCCAAATTATGACTATTATTCACTCTAAAGTATTAAAAGGAATAAAATATGTTTATTTATGTATTTCCTTTTTGCTAGACCTAAGATAATTGGAAATAGTGTCACCTTTATCTTATTTCAAGTTCCCTTAGAAAGCTTAACTCACAGTCCAGTGCTTCAGTCAGGAGTCACACTCAGGGAGGGGTGGTCACAGCTTCTTTACACGGTTTTGCATAATGGGCAAAAAGTCCTTCATGACAATGTTTAAGCCATTAACTGTACCATTTCAGTCTCTCACAACAGTTCCTGCATTGCTTCCACTTAATTATCCTTACTTGGGAAGAATTTCAAAAACCTCCTGTTGATTATGTCAAAACACCACATTTTGTAATCTGTCTGTGAATTTTGATAAAGCTTCGTTCTGACAGCCACGTGGAGAATGGCATTGTCTGATGCTGAACATTGATGCTGAGCACTTATTTTCTTGACTCAAGCACTGACTGCTTTGTATAGAAC